>NW_026988422.1:31274375-32522500 GCF_030222135.1 Aotus nancymaae | reverse complement strand
CTTCTCCAGTCCCATGGATGCCCTGCAGCCTGCACGTTCCACCCTGACCTGCTTGCCCCCAGCTGATGTTGCCTGGGCCACATTTTGTCAACGCTAGCATCATCCAAGCTTTCTCAGTGCTGTGGACTGGCCCTGGCTCCCTCCTCTCCAACCCTGAAGCTGAAGCAGAAGCAGAAGCATCACCTGAGACCACCTCTTGGGCTGCTTACCTGGATCTCCAGCTTGGTGATGGAAGGTCAGCTTCTGCAGTCACTCAGCTGCGGAAGTGTGGACCTTATATAGATTACAAAGGGGTTTGGCTTCCAAGAGGAAAAGGGAGGGAGGAGCATCTCGGGCTCTGTTCAAATAAAATCAAGGACAGTGTGAGGAAGGAGTGGTAAATCACCCAGGCCACCATCTTTCCAGAGCTGCTGGAGAAAGAGTAAATTTACTCTGCTGCTTCCTATGTGAAACACATCTGTCTGATGATTCACAAGGAGCAGCAGAAAAAGCCACTACAGCACTGGTGCCCAAACCTGGCGAACTTGGGACAAAGTCCTCATTACCTCTTTGTGGACCATGATAAATTTATATTAAATAAATGTATATGTCTTTCACTTTTTAATCTGCCTTCTGTTATAGAGCCCCACCTTAGAACTTAAGACAGATAAGAAAGGTATTTCCTCCCCTACATTATCTAGATTTCTCCATGAAACACCCATCATGGCATAGACAAATTGGTTACTATCTTAAGTCAACATTGGTATGAAAACTTTGAAAAGACAACTGAGCTTACTTTTGGGGTCATGTGTCACCTGTCAAAAATATAACTCTGGAAAAACTGTAAAGTTGGGACATGGCTGGAAACCAAAGCCTCTTTGGACACCTTCAGACTGTTATATGAAATAAAACCTTAGACAAGTGTACATGAAATAAAACCTTAGACAAGTGCACATTTTAGCTGAGTTTATTTGAGCAAAGAAGAACAGAACAAAACAGAGCAAACAAAACAAAAACAGAAATCAAAAATCAGGCAGCCCTTGGAACCAGAGCAAGTTCAGAGAACTCCAACCAATGACATAATCTGATAGCATCTATAGGAGACAAAAGAAGGATGGTACAGAGGCAGCCTCATTGGTTACAGCTTAATTGGTTACAGAGTCTCCTGCAGTTAACTAAAGGTCAGCTACAACGTATCATTAAACTACCTTATTGGTTTGATCTGCTAGGCTTAGTGCAGGAGCCTAGTCCAAATCAATGGCCTTCCATAAATTTTATTTCACAAGACATTTGACTGGCTTTCACCCTCCATGGGATTTGAGCATGTTTTAGATATTGAATGTCTGTTTTCAGGATGAGTTGAAGAATTTCCTTGCCAAAAAGCTACAGCCCTTACAGCCATGAACAAGCAGCTTGATTTTGTGTTTTCAACGGGGCATCCCACCTTTTATATCAAGTGACTGAGGCACACACTTTAAGACAAACTTTATAAAAGAACTCTTACTCAAAAACTACACCATCCTTACCAACCACAAGTTCCTGGAAAAGCTAAAAGGACCGATGGCATCCTTAAATTAAAATAAGCAAAAATTTCAGAAATCCTTGAGCTCCCTTGCCCAAAAGTATACTCTATCCTTTATGGATTTACAGGCCACTTCCTTGGGGACACATAGGTTATCACCCTATGAATTGACACCTGGAAGGTCCAAGTATTTAGAGATTTCACTTCCAATACTAGAGTCTGTCCTACTCCATGCAGACATGACAAAATACTGCAAGGGATTCATCTATTGTACCTGGTCCTATCACCAACAGGTTAAGGCCCACTTCCTACAAAATCTTCCTAAACAACCTCTCCATGATCCTCACCTAGGGGATTTGTCTACTGGAAGAAAAAGCAGAGAAAAACTGCTTTTGAACTTTATTTATAAGGAAGAGACTTTGTCAGAATCTGTTAACAATAGATACAGCAGTGAGACTCCAAGGAACCAATCTTTGAGTTCATGTTTCACAACCAAAAAAGAGATTCAAAATTCTACACAATTGGAAGGCCACTCCAATTGTGTCTACACCATTACCAATGCTTCTTGTGATACTTAGGTCAAGGACACAGTCAAGGTTAAAAAAAAAAAAAAGCCACACATTGCTTCAGAAAAAAAAAACTATTAATATTGGATCTCTAAAGTCCTTATGGCCTATAGGATTCGTCTTCTTGACCTAGGTTAAGCAATTGGAGTTCCTGGTTCCAAAGCATCTCAGAGAGACTCTCAGTTGTTCTTGTTTTTGTGATAGTGGTCATGATGCTAGTCTGTTCCATTTTATCCAGAGTTTTAAATGTTTCTATGCAGCCAGTCTCTTATCAGATGATTGCCATAATGATACAATAGAAGATCAAGAAGATCTTGCAATACAGTTCACTATGAAGATGACTGAACAATTTAGGAGTGGTGAATATCTGAAATTCTAGCTTTCCCTGAATTGGTAAACTTCTCAGAAGTCAGAGAATGACCAAAAGCGGGGACTGAAAGACTGACCACACAAATGAACAATGGCCAGACCACGTATAAAGCTGGAACTCTGACCTGTAGTCTCCAGCCATAAGTATGAGAAGCCAACCTACTATATAAAGCAAACAATCCAGGAAACCAGACAACTCCTGTAGCAATTGCCCCCAGACAACTAGGACTTGATTATTCCTATTTTATTTTATTTTTTCCTTGCTTGAAAGTCTCTCTTATGGAGTTGGTTAATAACTGAAAAGTTCCCTAATATTTATTTCCACTTCCCCAAATTAGGATCAATCAGAGAAAAGCCAATATACATCCTTAACCCATCACATAGGATGCCCGCCCACAGCTTCCCCATGCTGCTGCCTGCAACCAGAGCATCCCTGAAGCCGTCCCTGTTTTCCATTGTAAAGATTCTCACTCTCCTGCCTGCTGTGAGTGTCTGCCAAATGCAAGTGATGGTAGTTGCCTGCCATCTTTGGCCAACTCTGAATAAACAGCCTTTGCTTATTCTCATTTGGGTGGCTGTGTTCATTTCCACAAGATCTTGAGAATAATAAGGAATTGGGTACGTACAGGGTAAGGATATTTTTACAAGAAAAGCTCAGATAATCTGAAGGATGTCCTCTCATTAGGCTGGCTCCAAAAGCTCAGCACAGCCCCCCAAATACACATGTACAAGCACACACACACCCTATATGCACATATGTACAATATGCACACACACACAATGGTATTCTGGAATTCCTTCTGAAGCCCAGAAAGTGAGAAAGCAAAGGAAAATTAGAACAGGAAGAGATGGAAAAGTAGGGGCAGACAAAGGGAGGGGAGTGGTGTTTGAAAGTGGAGGGAAGTGAGGGAAAAGGATGGAAGAATTAACCTAAAGAGATCCAAAGCCCATGCTGTCCCATGCCTCCCACCTATTCCCTACAACCTGGATACCCATGAAGATAAAGTAGGATAACAGCCAAGATGACATCCCTCAACTCATTCCTGTTTTTTTTTGTTTTTTTTTTCAAGACAGTTATTGCCCATCTCAGCTCACTGCAACCTCTGCCTCCTGGGTTCAAGCGATTCTCCTGCCTCAGTCTCTTGAGTAACAGATTACAGGTGCCTGCTACCACGCCCGGCTACTTTTTGTATTTTTAGTAGAAACGGGGTTTTGCCATGTTGGCCAGGCTCGTCTTGAACTCCTGACCTCAAGCAATCCACCCGCCTCAGCCTCCCAAAGTGCTGAGATTCCAGGTGTGAGCCACTGCTCCTAGCCAACTCTTCCTCTTTTGTAGAAAGCTCGGTTCTGGCCTGCAGGGTCCTCTTCCCTTGGGTGCTTAGGCCACTTACTGGCTAATGCTGACCTATGACAGATCAAGGAGCAGAACTGAGCAAGAAGCTACAGTGGCAGAGTCAGAGACCTTCGTTTTAAGTTCCCTCCAGCTGGCACTCTTCCTCTCTTCTTTCTCTCGGTGGCCTCAGACATTAAAGAATTTGGGACAGATACAGTTAAGAGTTCTCAGTCATGTCTGAGTAAGTATGTCTGAGTCTGAGGGCATTTGAGGGCATGTGAGGGGCAGGAATGCAGCTTCGGCAAAGCTGTGCTTTGTCTTCAGGTCTCAGCCTCCTTCCTGAGTTTGTTTCCTGTCTCTCTTCTTCCATATATCTACACAGAAACTCCTTGGCACCCCCCCCAAACCCACCTCTCTGTCTGTCTCTCTCTCTTTTCTTCTTAAGAATCCAGAATTGGCCAGGTGTGGTGGCTCACTCCTGTAATCCCAGTACTTTGGGAGGCCGAGGCAGGCAGATCACAAGGTCAAGCGTTCGAGACCAGCCTGGCCAACATGGTGAAATCCCATTTCTACTAAGAATACAAAAATAAGCCAGGCGTGGTGGCGGGGCCTGTAATCCAAGCTACTCTTGAGGCTGAGGCAGGAGAATCTCTTGAACCCAGGAGGCTGTGGTTGCAGTGAGCCGAAATTGCACCACTGCACTCCAGCCTGGGCAACAGAGCAAGACTCCATTAAAAAAAAAAAAAAAAAGAATCCAGAATCATTTAGACCATAGTCAGACTGAATATACATATTTAAGCCTTATTTCCAAATATAGAATAAAATGTTTTAGCTCCAGGCTGGGCGCAGTGGCTCACACCTGTAATCCCTGCACTTTGAGAGGCCTAGGTGGGAGGATCACAATGTCAGGAGTTCAAGACCAGCCTGGCCAACATGGTGAAACCCCATCTCTACCAAGAATACAAAAATTAGCCAGGCTTAATGGCGTACTCCTGTAATCCCAGCTACTCAGAAGGCTGAGGTAGGAGAATCCCTTGAACCTGGGAGGCGGAGCTTGCAGTGAGGCAAGATTGTGTCATTGCACTGCAGCCTGGGTGACATAGTGACAGTCTTCTCAAAAAAAAAAAAAATTTAGTTCCTTTTAAAAGGACTTCACTCAATGAGAGTGGATATAACTGAATAATTTTCTTGGGGAGAGTATCTCCTGGCTCCCCAAAATGTCTCTGCAGAAACATGTACTAACCTGAGTGTGAAGGAATTGGTGTGACAGGGAAATATCCAATTGCATGAAGGTGAAAAACAAGGAGGTGGGGTCTGGTGGGCTCCAGAAAGTATGAGTGCAACTGGTCTACCTCAAGTCCTTGGGAGCCTGAGCCTGTCCTCCTTAGAAAGTGACTCTGCAGTGAAGACATCAGATTTCTTAACACTTTTCCCAAAATGCCAACTTCTCTGTCGCTGAGCATGGCTGGGCTACCCAGGTCCCAAGTCTGACTTTCTGACAGGAGCACAAACTTGAGAGTTCAAGGCCACCACTGACAGTCACATCAGGAAACCACAGCAATAACCGGCCTGCTCCCAGGCTTCAGTGGGGACATAAGGGGAAGTACATTTTTGTCCTTTTCACAGTGTGCCTGGAATTAATCCCTGAAATCCTCCTAAAGCCAGAGGCAGCCTTGGAAGGTTAGAACTACACCACACCCAAAAACTCAGGGCCCCAAGGAGCCTCCTTAGAGATAGGCTGTGGGAAGGCCCACTCCTCCCATGTTCTTCTCTCAGGTAACACATCTGCCCCGTCCCAGTCTACACAGTTTTCCTGACTGGAGCAAAGGTCAATTTGAATTGCAGGAACTTGGGAGACTTTATGATCTATGGGCTAAAGAGTCTCTTAGGAGACAGTATAGGCCCTCAAGCCCGATCCAAAACTAAGCATTAATAGGCCTCAACTGAGAAACCTCCTCCCCGGTGAAACATTACGCAATCTTTTCCCAATTTCTGTCTCCTGTCCACACTGCAACGTTTTGCCTCATGTGACAAACCAACTACTGAAGGGGAAAACGCATCCATGACCGTGCTGGCTATTAGTCCTGTTGTTTATTCCCCTTTTATAAGACTCTCCACCTCTCTGTCCATTAGCCTCTCACCCCCACCCCACCCCCACAGCATGAACTGGGAGAGGAGGAGGTTCTGATGCCGAGCACTTGGCTGAGGCCCAGCAGGCACAGGTTCTACCTTCCCAGACAGTGGCCCTGACGGGCCTGTGAGCCCAGCAGGTGCAGTCAACAGTCTGGTCTCCAGAACACACAGGGGGCCTCCACCTGCCCTGGCACCACCATCCCATCCTCCTGACACTATCGGTTTTCCTCAGCCCCAAGGACAGGGTTCACTCTCCATATGTTCCTTCCCACTCCACAGACCAACCTGGGTCTTTTATAATGGAAATCAGATGTTGCCAGGTGTCTAAAGAAAGATAGAGACTTCACTGTCTGTGGTTGCTGATTACAGAAGACCTGATTCCCTTTCAGCCTGGGCTGTTCAGTGGTCTCTTGACTTCACCAATTTTTTGAGAATTTTTCCTATCCCTGACTCAACCCACCAACACCACTGTTCCCATGTAGAGCAGGCGCCAGTGCCTAGCAGCCCTTTCCTAAGAGACAGCCCACTTGCCCCAGCTCTTCTAAGAGCTTATTGCTGAAGTCGTCAAGGTATGAACTTTTGACCAGGACTCCCATGTGAAAGAAAATATGAACATTTACTTTTGAATTCAAGGAACAAAAAGACACAAGTAATGGAAAGTAACTCCCTCCCATTGTACACAGGAGGAGATTGAGGGCCAAGGGCAGACCAAGGTCAGACAGCACCTTGGCAGCAGAGGTGGAAAGCCGCCTCCGTCCCCGGCTTCCCCACTCTCTGTGTGGCAGCGTTCTCACTATATCATGCTGCTGGGTGTGCTGAGCGGGGAGGCTGCCTCCAGGATGTGCACTCAAAGCGCTACACTTATGGTGAAACTGATCTCTTCTTGTAGGTCTGGATTTCCCCCAGAGTCCTCCCACAGCTCTTCCTGCTGGGAATTGTGGTGGGAGAAAACAGAGATGCCTTTGCTGCTGATCCCTTCTGAGGAGTTGGGGGACTGGGGACTCCTACTGAGGTCTCATTAGGGGCCCTTCACTGAGGCAGCTGGAGTGTGGGTGAGCAGGTCAGGGCCCCCACTCTTTAGTCCCTGGAAGCATTTGTTGATTCCACAGAGACACTGGAGGAAGGGAAGCCCTCTTAGGGGGATGAGGCCTCTAGGAGGACAGCTGCTCCAAGCAGTAGCCTCCCTCTTTGAAGAGGCCTCACACGCTGGTTTCATCAAAGAAACGAGGTCTAGAGGAAAATCATTTGCTTAGAAATGTTTCCACCTGAGCATGGTGGTGCATGCCTGTAAGCCCAGTACTTTGGGAGGCCGAGGTGGGTGGATCATTTAAGGTCAGGAGTTCAAGACCAGCCTGGCCAACATGGTGAAACCTGTCCCTACTAAAAATAAAAAAATTACCCAGGTGTGGTAGTACATGCCTTTAATCCCAGCTACTAGGGAGGCTGAAGCAGGAGAATTGCTTGAACCCAGGGGGCAGAGGTTACAGTGAGCTGAGATTGCATCACTGCACTCCAGCCTGGGCGACAGAGCAAGATTCACTCTAAAAAAAAAAAAAAAAAAAAGGCAATGTTTCTTATCACATCTTCCATCTTCTGCCTCCTCCTTCTGTTAATCTTGAGGATTGTCATAATGACATGGCAGTGCTTCTTTTCATGTAGGAGGACATCTTGCCAAGGGACAAAGCACATGGATGAGGGAGTCTATCAAGCCTATCAAGGTGAAGAGAGGCTGGTCTTATCTCATTTAGAGAACAAATTCTTCAATGGACCCTGTTATCTGTCACTAAATTCAGTCTTCTGACCCATTATCTGACCTGCTTCCCTCACTCCAATCCGATCTGGCTGAATTCCTGCCCCCGAACATGGTTCTTACTTCTCCAGAAAAGCCAGTCTTTAACCTCTCTCTGCCTTTCTGGTTCTGCCCCAAACTCAACTCTACTTCCTCTTCTTTCTTTTTCTTTTAGCTATTTATATCTCTTATATAGAAGCTAAAAAGCAGACCTCAGCAGAGCTATAGTTGTTTTATGTGAGCAGAAGAGGGTATCCTACTCAGCACATACACATGTGAGGAAAACTGTGGGTGTCTGTGTTTCTGCACTAAGGTGTAGGGTTTGTTTTTTGAAGTGCTCACCTATACTTCTTCCCCCATCCTCCTAAATTCCTGTAAAAGACCAGCAAATAAAGGGATTTTTACCCCAATGTGGATTTTGTGTATGTTCACACTAAATAAAATTCACAAAGTCCTATCTTTTTATGAAAAAATTAAATGCCACAGTGTATTCACACTTATAGGAATTTAAAGCTTTCATTGTAAAGCTAAGGCAACATAAAGAGTAAATGCTGTAATTTAATGTATACATTTATTATATGTTGATTTCTATAGTAGGAAAAAAGAATTTTGGTCTGTCTGTGGTTTCATCATTAATTCACTAGGTTAAATAGAAAGCTTCAAGAATATAGTATTAACAGATACCCAAAAATTACAGATAAATCTAGTAATGGAGCTTATAATACAGAATTAGGAGGTGCTCATTAATGAATTTTGGATACAAGTCAACAGTCAGTCAGTAAATATTCATTAGGAAGTTGCAGTATATATTTCTCTAAGTTATGAAGTGACCTAGATATGGAATATTGAAAAAGATACAAAATATTTAAATTCTTGCTAAACTACTAGAATATACTGTTTGTATTTTCATCACTTACAATAACATTATTAACATTTTACAGTGTAATTCTCCACACTTTTGTCTACGTGTATGATTTTATAAAATATGAGGCACTATAACATTGCTTCAGATTCTGCTTTTTCTCTTCAAATGCATCTGGGGTTCTAGTAATATTTAATTTCTTAACCTGGGTAGTGGTGAACACAGATCCGTTTGCTTTGAGTTAACTTACTGAGCTATGTAATTATGATTTTTCTGTGTGTACATTTCAATTTTTTTAAGTTTATTTAAAAATGTGTCCTAGGCTAGGTGTGGTGGCTCATGCCTGTAATCCCAACATTTTGGGAGACTGAAGCAGGTGGATTGCTGGAGCCAAGGAGTTCGAGACCAGCCTGGCCAACACAGGGTGACCTTGTCCCTACTAAAAATTTAAAAACTTAGCCAGGCATGGTGGCTTGCACGTGGACCAGCCTGCGCAGTGTAGGAGAAACCTTGTCTCTCTCAAAAAACAAAGCAAAACAAAAAACAAAAAACAATTTAAATTACCTGGGCACGATGGTACATGCCTGTAGTCCCAACTACTCAGGAGACTGAGGTGGGAGGATGGCTTGAGCCCAAGAGGGTGAAACTGCAGTGAGCCATGATCAAACCACTGTCTGGGTGACAGAGTGAGACCTTGTCTCAAAAACAAAAACAAACAAACAAAAATCCATCCTATTCCAAGTCAACATGTATCTATATTACTCTGAATGGCTCTACAGTATTTCATGTTATGGATATATCATAATTCATTAAATAAATTCTGTATTTGGGGACATTTATAAGATTTACAACTTTTTACATGTACACTGTCTTCAATAAAAACTCTTACATGTTTGCATTTATACTCTTGTGTCATAGGGCAGATTTCCTACGAAAATAAACCCTGAGATTAAAATGTGCATTTAAGATGTTTACTGGGGAGAAATCTTGGAGCAATACCTGCAGAGGGAGTGAAGGAAGCATAATTGGGCAGGGGAGGTAGAATTTTCATGCAGTCACAACAAAGGTCTTGGCCAATCCCATAGGAATGCTAGCTTTCTTTAGAACTAGATTGACCTTCAGAGTTGTCCTGAATTAAGGTAAAGGGACCAAGCCTTTATATCGCCTCACCATTTATTAGATGTGGACTGTCCCTGGGGAAGAGGCTTTACTTTTAGCAGGATGGTTCTCTGCCACTGTTAGTCTCACCAATGCACCACAATGTAGCAGTCTCTTGCTGCCCAAGGTAAAAACACTAAAACCTTTCTCATTAAAACCTTTCCCAATTCTCCCCCAACCTATTCAGACAAACTTTTCCTTCTAGATAATCAAAAAGAACAACAAATTCAAGCCACATTAAATACATTTGAAGAAGAAAGTGTATACATTCAAGAGGGGGAAAATTGTTAAAACAAGTAGTTTGGACAGTTCCTCTTCAAAGAGTTTCACTTTGTTACAAACAAGGTATTCTTCTCCAAGAGGTTTTTACTGCCTTGTTCTATCTGTCCTGAAGTCTTATTTCCCTGTTCTTTGTCTAAATTAATCTTGCCTGCCAATCTATCAGCTTCTCCCACCCGGCTGTGCTCAGGCATGCCCACAAAGAAATCACCCCCTCTCAGCTGTAACAGCTTTTCCCTGCTGTAACAGCTTTTTCCTGCCAAAACTGTTCTTCCCAGCTTCCCATGGATATAACCTGCATTCCTGCTTTTCAAGTTAGCCAATCGGGTTCAGCTTAGATTGTGCAGTCCAACTCCAGCCAATGGAGGCAGGACATAGTAACAAGGACAAGCTGTGTTAAGAGATAATAAAAACCCCTGCTCTCCTTTGTTCTATGTGTGCTTGCCATCACTCCATCTGTGAGTAGCACCCTTTCTGCAGAAAGTAAATTTGCCTTGCTGAGAGATCTTTTGTCTCAGTGCTGATTCTTCTTTGTGGCACTGAGCATTTGTTCCCAACAGAAACCAAATGTATATATTTCACAAAATCAGGAGATGTAAGTGTGAATAAAACACCCTTTCTGTTCTTGAAAACAGTGTAATTTAGGAGACTGAGAAGAAAGAATTCCCACTGAATATGAGAAGTGGTATAATAGAGAATGTGTGAAATGCTGTGGAATCACAGATAAAAGAGCAGGCAAGGGCATGCTATTGTTTGACAGAGGAGAAAAAAATAGTCTCTTGCTCTCCTATTAGAAGTGAAATATCACTTTTATAGAGGGCAGTTGATAATATCTAAAGCCTTATCAAAAGTCCATGTTCTCTAAACACATCTAGGAATGTATGCCAAGGAAGTAATTGGGCAAGTTTTAGTGGATGCAGGAGGATGATCTAGCGGATCCTATGTATTGGTGGGTTGTTTAGGAATTGAGACTCTGTCTTTTTCAGAGGAGTCCGTTTCTGACTTGCTCACTCCAGTTTTTAAAGGGTAAAGGAGGACAGGTCCTTGCCTCCAACAGAGAGCATAGTCTATCCCCTCTTGGGAGACAGGGCTCTTGTCATTAACACATTCTATTAAAAGCTGACCAATCCACTCCTCATTGGACCCAAATTTTGACCAGAAAATTGAGGGTTTGAGGATAAGCTCTCAAGTCCAAATAAAACAACAATATTTTATCATTTGCTGATTTCTTTTATATTTATTATCTTTCCAATATTTTAACATAAGTTCCAGAAGATTAACAGGAGGAATTTCATCATCTGTTTGGCTCTTTATCTTCTGTCTTACTTGAAACATTTCTCATCTTGAAGGTTTGGGTGGTGCCTAACTAGGATAGGCCTTTTCCGTGGAGTTTTCAACCCCTCTTACTGGAGGTTTCTAACACTCCTGGTTGCAGGGTTGGGGAGGGAGCTCAACTTCTCCTATTAGAAGTGTCTTGCCCTGCCTTCCCTTGGAGGCTTGCCTAGGCTCAGCCTCTCCTATCAGAAGTTTCTTGCCTTCCCTTTCCCTGGGGGTTTTGTTAAAGCTCAACCTCTGCTACTAGGTCTCTTGCCTTTCCTTCTCTGGAGGTTTAACCCCACCTGATGGAGGCTTCTTGCACAGCTCTCTCTTCACTTCCTCTGCTCTGGCCACTTCCCTCGAAGGACTGCTTCGGACTGCTTTGAGGAGCCATACGAGGTGACCACGGAACCGCAAATTGGACTCACTCACTCCACATGCACTTTCAACCTCCAGAATCCTTCCCCCTTAACCTCCCGACCACCAAGGAAATACTTTGTCACTCCTGTGACACTTCTTACCTTGGTCTGTGCACAGAGTTACCTGGTCACTGTGGTGTTGCAAGCCTTTTCTCCCCTGTTGCTGAGAGTCCAGGTTTATTCATCGCACAGGGTGAGTCCCAATTCCTTTCCCCTGAGGCCACCACGATGAGGCAACAGGATGTATCTCCTCATGAGAGGTGATCAGAGACCCTTTTCCCAGGGGGAGAATGAAGTCCCCATATGGGCCACCAAATTTGTTCGGAACAAATGCTCGGTGCTACAAAGAAGAATCAGAGTGAGACAAAGGATCTCTCAGCAAGGCAAATTTACTTTCTGCAGAAAGAATGCTACTCGCAGATGGAGTGATGGCGAGCACACATAGAACAAAGGAGAGCAAGAGCTTTTATTATCTCTTAATGCAGCTTGACCCTGTTACTGTGTCCTGCCTCCTTTGGCTGGAGTTGGACTGCACAATCTAAGCTCAACCCAGTTGGCTAACTTGAAAAGTGCGGGAATGCAATTACATCAGTGGGAAGCTGGGAAGATCAGTTTCAGCAGGGAAAAGCTGTTACAGCAGGGAAGGGGTGATTTCTTGGTGAGCGTGCCTGAGCAGAGCAGGGTGGGAGGGCCTGATAGATTGGCAGGCAAGATTAATTTAGACAAAGAACAGGGAAATAAGACTTCAGGAAAGATAGAACAAGGCAGTAAAAACCTCTTGGAGAAGAATACCTTGTTTGTAACAAAGTGAAACTCTTAGAAGAGAAACTGTCTTAAACTTTGTTTTTAACAGTTCCCAATTAATACCTGTTAAGTAAATTAATGTCTTATTGTAGAAAACTAGGAAGTCAGAGAAGATTAACTGACTAGAAACATAGATAATACCACACAGAAAATATTAGTCATGGTTGAGAATCAAAAGGTGATTGTGGAAGAAATGTAATGTGTTTTTCGTGGAGGAGGAATGTAACCACCCAATGGGTTCGCCTTGCCCACTGCCTAGACAGAGCCGATTTATCACACCAGGAGAATTGCAATGGAGAAAGAGTAATCACACAGAGCTGGCTGTGCAGGAGACTGGAGTTTTATTATTACACAAATCAGTCTCCCCAAGCATTCAGGCAGCAGAGTTTTTACCAACAACATGGTGGGTTGGAGGAAGCCAGTGAGCCAGAGTGCTGATTGGTCAGTTAGGAGATGAAAATCATAGGGAACTGAAGCTGTCCTCTTGCTCAGAGTCAGCTCCTGGGTCGGGGCCAAAAGATCAAATGAGCTGGTTTATTTGAATTGTTGCCTCTTTATTGGAGAGCTAAGCTTCTCATTTATTCCTGGAGGCTGAGGCAGGAGAATCACTTGAACCCAGAGGCAGAGGTTGCAGTGAGCTGAGATTGTGGCACTGCACTCCAGCCTGGGCAACAAGAACAAGACTTGTCTCAAAAACAAAAACAAAAACAAAAAAAAAACCAGCCTGAGGTCAGGAGTTTGAGACCAGTGCAGGGTCTGCAAAATATCTCAAGCACTGATCTTAGAAGGAGTTTAGGGAGGCTCAGAATCTTGTAGCCTCCAGCTGCATGACTCCTAAAGCATAATTTCTAATCTTGTGGCTAAATTAGTCCTACAACGGCAATCTAGTCCCCAGGCAAGGAGGAGGTCTGCTTTGGGAAAAGGCTATTATTGTCTTTGTTTAAACTATAAACTAGGTTTCTCCCAAAGTTATTTCAGCCTAGCCCAGGAATGAACAAGGACAGCTTAAAGCTTAAAAACAAGATAGAGTCAGTTAGGTTAGATCTCTTTCACCATCTCAGTCATAATTTTGCAAAGGTGGTTTCAGGAAGGTGTCATGATGTGTACAATATCATCTGAAAAAATGAATAAGTAAGAAGCCTAGCTCTCCAATAAAGAGGTAACAATTAATGACTGCTACTGTAGAAGGGGTAAATTATCAATAACTGAGAAGTGGTGTAGTGAATATAGCTCAGGTAATATAAAAGTTCAGGGAAAAAAGTGTGTTTTTCTCCAGCTCTGCCATTTATAACTTGATGAGATTTTTTTTGATAAATTCCTTTGTAAGCTGTTAAAAACTACCAATGTCGGTCTGGCACAGTGGCTCACACCTGTAATCTCAGCACTTTGGGAGGCAGGGGTGGGCAGATCACCTGTGGTCAGGAGCCTGAGACTAGCATGGTCCACATGGTAAACCTCTCTCTACTAAAATACAAAAAATTAGCTGGGCACAGTGGCAGGCGCCTGTAATACCAGCTACTCGGGAGGCTGAGGCAGCTAAGAGTATGGCATTGTACTCCAGCCTGAGCAACAAGCACAAGACTCTGTCTCAATAAAAAAAAAAAAAACCAACCAAACAAACTACCTAGCCAGAGATTCCTGAGATAGTCAGTGTGGGGTGGACCTGCTAATCATTATGTTTAGACCTCTCCTAGTAGTTTAGATGTTCAGCCAGGGTTGAAATTTACTTTCACAGGCTGAGCATGGTGGCTTATGCCTGTAATCCCAGCACTTTGGGAGGAAGGCAAGTGGATCACCTGAGGTCAGGAGTTCAAGACCAGCCTGGCCAACATGGTAAAACCCCGTCTTGAGGGAGAAGCATGTGGCTTGTTGCAATCTGAACGAACAATGAGTGCTACATACACAGTTGTCTAGTTTTTCTTTTCCTCGATGGAAATTGTTTCATGTTGTAGCCCATTGAACACTTCCCCCTTCCCCCACTCTAGTCTCCTAAAGAGCTGGAACAGCTGAGGAAGCTCTTCGTTGGAGAGTTGAGCTTTGAAACAAGCAATGAGAGCCTGAGGAGCCATTTTGAGCAATGGAGAACGCTCACAGACTGTGTGGTAATGAGAGATCCAAACACCAAGGGCTCCAGGGGCTTTGGGTTGTTGATCTTTTAAAGGAATAGAAAAAAAAAATGTTTTCTTACTGTAAGGCCAGTTGCCTCGCTGGGAGCACGGACACAGATCCCCCCCGCCCCGACCTTCTTTTCAAAAGCTCAGACAAGCCCGGATGAGCTCAGGCAAGCTCAGATATGCTCAGGCTTTTTCCCTTCTCCCATGTTCACACAGCCTGACCTTCTCTTAAAAGAGCCCAGTATGCAAACAAGGTGTGGTAACCCTAGCGTCTTAACAACCAATAGCAGCCAAGTCTTAATAACCAATAGCAGCCGAGTCTTAACAACCAATAACAGCCGAGTGTTAATGACCAATAGCAGCTGAGTAATTCCAACCAACAACAAGCCAAGTCCTAGGTAAAGGCTTGTAACTTACCCAATAGCAGTCCTGCTCTCCCACAACCAATCGAACTGTTTCACTCCCTATAAAACCCCCTGTCTGAGAGGAGTCTATGCGACTTCTCCGGCCCCTCCTGTCGGACCGCAGAACCTCATCCGGGAGCCTGAATAAATTCCTTAGCATCAGATCTTCTTGTGCTGGCCTCAGTTTCTTAACTTTAAACTCGGCGAGAACAGACCTTACACTTACTATAATAAGGATACTTAGATCTACGCAACTAGTGGGTTTCATTTTATGAGCCAAATCTACTCAGTCAGGCAGTTACCCATAGGGTCCTGCAATCAATTAGACACGCTGATCATGAAAAAGTCAGAAAGAGTATCTAGGACTTACCATCATTTATCTACCTAGACATATCCTCATAAAATTAGAATCAGAAAATGGTAACAGTAATATTTATTATTATTTGATATTGTTTTGGAAATCTTGGTCAAATCAATAAGATGTGAGAGAAAATGGTGGTTAGGGAATTTGAAACAAAAGAAACTACTGTAGCATTTTCTGTAAGTAATTAAGTAGAAGAAAAAAAATAGATCACTTTTAAACTTCTAGAATTATAGCAAGAGTATAGAAATGACCAGATATAAAGGTACATATATGATTGTCTTTTTGAAAATAGTTCTATCTTTGAAGTATTTATCAATTTGTGGGAACTAAATAAAATGATCCAGGTAAAGCATCTAGAAGCGTTCAGCCAGCTCATATGACCAGAGTTGCAGCCTTATTTGCCTGAATAATGAAATCATTATTGATTTCAGTTCTCAGTTATGAAACCGTATGTCAGAGTTACCCATGACCATCCCTATGTATGCTGCTGTCCTGGCTTAATTACTAATAATATTCCTTTTTGCTCTCAAACATATCACAATTCAGACAGCAAATTAGATGAGCACTCTATTCAAAGCACAAAGTAAGCTCTCCATAGATATCATTATATTGTTATTATTACCAGTTTAATATGGCTTCTGAAAAGGTCACAATGAACAGTTAAGTTTACATTCTGAATTAGTAGGAGTGAAAATGACTGACATTTTTGTTTGGGCAGGAAGGATACCCTCATTCCGTCTTTATATAGAACTGGAAAGCAACACAAAAGGAGGGGGATGTGTCAAGGAATACCAGGTTGGCAGAGGCTGCTTTGAGGCATCTGCCAAAGGTTATGAGTCACTGCAGACACACTGAGGGTCACACTGGGGGAAGGTGCAGCAGACAAGGGAGAAGCTCAAAGTGGTGCTTCTGAGAGAGACTTGGGACACTGTGTACAATTAATCATCTCTCCCCAGGGGTGACTGTGGGAGCCACAGCAGCGCCTGAAACTTCCAGGGGAAACACTGAACACGGAAATGTGTGGAAAGGAAACAAAGGAGGTGGATGAAAGCTGGAGGAACAAGTGTTTAAACAATGGAGGTTTTCTTGCACTGGAAGGTTGTCTTTGGGTACTAACCTTCTGTGTGGTAGACAGAGGGTGGCCAGGAAGAGGAAGGAAACCACCGAGAGAGGCAGTAGCGGTCTTGCCTGTAGTCCCCTGTGGTGCTCTTTCTTTTGAGCTCTTTCTCGAACCCTTAATCCCTGTCAGGCTCCTGGAGGAGCTTCACTGGGCAGCTTCAAATCTCCCCAGTTTGCCCTGTCCCCAGAAAAACAGACCATTGAAATTGCTATTTCAGAGCTGGAAGCTGATCAGCCAGCTCAGATGACCGGAGTTGCAGCTCTTATTTGCCTGAATAATAAAATCATTATTGACTTAAGTTCTCAGCAAACAGTGGGGTATTTGTTTAACATTTCTGAGCTGCTGCTCAAGTTCCAAAAAATGTCCCCTTCCAAAGAAAAGTATTTAAAATTGGATTGGAAGTAAGGAGTAGGTGAAATAATGCTATTGGGGGGGAAGTTCTGGGTTTGCAGTGAACTTTCACTGAACTTCCAGCTCCTTAGGGCATGCTCCCTGTCATCTGTCCATCATGCCCAATGGCCAGGCTCAAGGGAGAAAAGGGAGCGCTCTCTTCATGTTGGCCAAAACTACCTGCCTGTCTGTCTGTCCGTCCGTTATTATCTCAGTCTCTCTCTCTTTTTTTTTTTTTTTTTTGAGACGGAGTTTTGTTCTTGTTGTCCAGGCTGGAGTGCAATGGCACAATCTCAGCTCACTGCAACCTCCACCTCCTGGGTTCAAGTAATTCTCCTGCCTCAGCCTCCCAAGTAGCTGGGATTATAGGTATGCACCACCACACCCGGCTAATTTTGTATTTTTAGTAGAGATGGGATTTCGCCCTGTTGGTCAGGCTGGTCTTGAACTCCCGACCCCAGGTGATTCACCCTCCTCAGCCTCCCAAAGTGCTAGGATTACAGGCATGAGCTACTGCGCCCAGCCTATCATCTCAGTCTCTAAACCACTTCCTCGCTCCTGATTCTCTGCCCACTTAACTTGTCAACTGTGACTTTGTGGAACATAATGTAACGAAAAAAGGCATGGGCTTTAGGAAAATTGGCCCCAATTTAGGCATGAATTTGAGCCCCAATGCCACTGCATAACCTAAAGCTAATAACATCATTTTGGTTATCTGTTATTGCATAACACACTTACTAAACAATACTTTTTTTGTTTGTTCGTTTTGTTTTTTAGATGGAGTCACCCTCTGTTGCCCAGGCTAGAGTACAGTGGCATGATCTTGGCTCACTGCAACCTCTGCCTCCTGGGTTCAAGCTATTCTCCTGCCTCAGTCTCCCGAGTAGCTGGGACTACAGGCACACACCATTATGCCCAGTTAATTGTTGTATTTTTAGTAGAGATGGCATTTTGCTATGTTGGCCAGGCTGGTCTCGAACTCCTGACCTCAAGTGATCCAATCACCTCGGCCTCCCAAAGTGCTGGGATTTCAGGCGAGAGCCACCTTGTCTGGCCTTACTAAACAATACTTTTATTAGTTCTCCTGGTTTTATTATTTAAGTATAAACCTTCAGTCTTAACCAGGGTGAGTGGGGGTGGGGAAAAAGTTCATATGCTGAACCTTTTTTTAGCAATCTTGTTTATTATAGTGGTGTGAGCAAAGCAATTCTCAAACTACGATTGATTTATTATAAGAGTGAGCAAATAAGTACAAGGGTTAATGTTGTTAATCACGCTGTGGAAGAAAGGACATACAATTATGGAAAGGAGGAAGGCAAAGAAGAACCCTGTAGGGATGGACTGAATTAAAGGTATCTCTGTAAACTAATAATTTTTTAAATGTGTATATTTACATATGCATATGTATTTATGTATGTTACATTCATTTGGGTATATATGCATATATGGAGGCATATATTTATTAACTGTTTTCACTAAAAAAGCCTAGAAACAAAGACACTTTGCAGCAAAGAGCACAGCTGCCCAGATCTTGGTCTCTAACACCATCCTTCACTTAAAAGTCAGGGTACCTTAGGAAAATGACTGAGGTGGAGCAGGTGCAAAATGAGGCTGGAACATATTGTTATGCCAAAAAATAATGAAGTGCTGAGAAAGCAGAAAAGATAGCATATCACAGAGATACAGAAAGTAGCTTGAAAGGGATTTCAGGGGCCAATGCTGGGACTATTTGGGCACCAAAATATTAACTACAATAATGAATTCTAAGCCATTGAAAAAAATCGAAATTTATGAGTCCATATTGATAATAAATATAAACACAAATAAACCAATGTGAAGAAGGGAGGGTTTTGCTTACAGTAGAATGCTGAAAGCCAACTGTTAGATGTGGCATGCAGAAACTTTAAAATTATCATTTTGTCACTACCATAACAAAGAGTGGATTAAGCAAGAATTATCAATGGATGCTAAATCTAGGGGAATTTTTTTTTTTTTTTTTTTTTTTTTGAGATGGAGTCTTGCTCTGTCACCCAGGCTGGAGTGCAGTGGCACAATCGCAGCTCATTGCAACCTCTACCTCCTGGGTTCAAGCAATTCCCCTTCCTCAAGCCTCCCGAGTAGCTGGGACTTCAGACATGCGCCACCAAATCCAGGTAATTTTTGCATGTTTTAGTAGAGATGGGGTTTCACTATGTTAGCCAGGCTGGTCTCAAACTCCTGACCTGAAGGGATCTGCCTCCCAAAATGCTGGGATTACAGGCATGATTCACTGAGCCCAGCCAATCTAGGGAAAATTTTGAAAAGAAACAGGATGTTTGCAAAACCTGAATGTATCCCCTTCCACAAACTGTTTATTAGTAGAAATGTAGGAAAAAAATAGCAAGTATATCATGAAGATAACTGACAGCATCTTCCGTGGGTGAGCACAATTGACATGACCATTGTAGGACAGATGGATGTTTCATGCCACCAGAAGACTTGCTGCCCTGATGACACAACATCATCTATGCAGTATTCTGAAATAGAATGCATAACCTGAATTTAATTATAAGGAAACATCGGACAAACCCAAAATGAAGAATATTAAAAAGGGAGGTGTCTTATAAAACTAAACAAACTCAGGCCAGGGAGGCCAGGTGAGGTGGCTTACACCTGTAATCCCAGTACTTTGGGAGGCCAGGGTGGGTGGATCACCTGAGGTCAGACGTTCAAGAGCAGCCCAACCAACATGGTGAAACCCTGCTACTAAATACAAAAAAAAAATTAGTCCGGCATGGTGGCACATGCCTGTAATTCCAGCTACTTGGGAGGCTGAGGCAGGAGAATCACTTGAACCCAGGAGGCAGAGGTTGCAGTGAGCCACGATTGTGCCACTGTACTCCAGTCTGGGCAACAAGAGCAAAACTCGATCTCAAAAAAATTTTAAAAATAACTAAACATACTCTTAAGACATAATCCAGCTGTCACTCTCCTTGGTGTTTACACAAATGAGTTGAAAACTTATGTCCACACTAAAACCTGCACATGAATGTTCATAACAGCTTTATGCATAATTGTCAAAGTTTGGAAACAATCAAGATGTCCCTCAGTGGCTGAATAGATAAATCAACTGTGGTACATCCAAATAATGGAATATTATTCAGCATTCAAATGAAATGAGCTATCAAGTCATGACAAGACATAGAGGAAACTTAACCAAATATTACTAAGTAAAAGAAGCCATTCTGAAAAGGCTACTACTGTAAGTAGCTAATACTACACACTGTATGTAGCTACTACTACACACTGTATGTACTGTATGATTCCAACTATACAACATTCTAGAAAAGGCAAAACTATGGAAACAGTAAATAGATCAGTGGTTGCCAGGGGTTGGGGGGAAGGGAGGGACAAACAGGCAAAGCACAGAAAATTTTTGAGCAGTGAAACAGTTCTGCATTATATTATAATGGTAAATGCATGTCATTATACATTTGCCACAGAATGTGCATCACCAAGAGTGAACCCTAATGTACACTACAGACTTTGGGTGATAATACTGTATCAATGTAGGCTTCTCAGTTGTAACAACTGTATCACTCTGGTTGGGGGGATGTTGGTAACGAGGGAGGCTGTGCTTGTGCAGGTGCTGTGAACCTAAAACTACTCTAAAAGATAAAATCTATCAAAAAGGTCGGGAGAGGGAAAGGTCTTCTCTTTTGTGATTTCTTCAAAAATGTCAAAGACCAAAAAGACACAGAAAGGCTGTGGAAATGATTCAGGTTAAAGGTGGCTAAAGAGACGTGGCAGCAAACTGCATCCTGACACTCACCTGGAGCCTGCACTAGAGGGAGAAGGTATACTCCATAAAAAGATTAGTGCATCAACTGACAAATTTGAACACAAACAGTACATTTTATACAATTATGGCATCAGTGTTAAATGTAATGCTCTAGCCAAATTTGTCTATTTACCATTGTCTGAATTTTCCTTTTGAATCACATTTGCCATTTCCACTGCGTGGAGTCTTTTCCCACCTATGCAAGTCCTATCTACCTCCAAATTTCACCTAACCACTCATGACCACCCAAAAGACTTCCCCAAACATTTCAGCCCTGAGTAATCTAGTCCTTCTCTGAACTCACAGAACCTGTTTCTACATGGTTGACTTTGTGCTTTTACAGCCTTGTACCCTCAATTGTCTCTCTCTATAAACATATCAAACTGATAAAGGGAATGTTGCTTTATGCTTCCTTTTACCTCATAGACCTTGCTATGATAGATGTCCACTATATTTCATTTATTTGACAATTATTTATTAAGCACCTACAATGCACTGTCAGTATACAAAGATAAATAAGACGTTGTCCCTGTCCTCAAGGAACTTACAGTTCTATGTGGGGAGCCAAACTATAAATAACAAGTTTTAAATGTGCAAGGAATATAAAAGAAATAACAGGGATTATTCCAAGGTAGGCTCCATGGAGTACTTCATACTTAAATTCAGGCTTGACATATGAGTAGGCATTCACCAGGTGACAGGGAACTGTTGGCAAGATCCTAATATGGTACATGACTGAGAGAATGCAGGTGTCACAAGAAAGACTTCTGCAGGTCTGTCCTTGTCTGTACTTGTGGGCTTTTTGCATGAGAGCCACATGCCTCATCCTATCCCATATTTGTGGCTGGAATGTAATTAAAGGGAGGTAGTGATGGATGACCTCAGGAGATTAAAGCCATTGCTGTAGACAAGATGAGTGGGGGCAGTTCCAGGTTTTGCCAAAGGTGGAGAACTGAGAAGAAAGCCTTACTACTAATTAGGAACATGTGCACAGTCTGTGAAATTGAGAAGGTTCAGTTAACCCATCCTGAGAACAAGCTATCATGTGGTGCCCACACACCCCAAGAGGACAGACTGTGTGATCCCAGTGTAAACAGACTGCGCAGGTCATGATCAATGACAGAAAGACTCAATTCAAACTCTTCCCATTGTTCCGACAACCTCCATCTCAGAGGAAGCATAGAGGCCTTTATTAGGAGAAGAGAGGTAATCAGCTTTCACGCTTATCTGAGGGAAAGAGAACTAGAAGAATTTTTCATGGGTGCAGTGGCTCACGCTTATAATCTCAGCACTTAGGGAGGCTGAGGCAGGAGGATCACTTGAGTCCAGGAGTTCCAGATCAGCCTGGGCAACATAGCAAAACCATCGCCACTAAAAATACAAAAATTAGCAGGTATGGTGGCACACACCTGTAGTCTCAGCTACTTGAGATGCTGAAGTGGGAGGATCCCTTGGGCCCAGGAGGTAGTGATTGCAGTGAGTCATACCTCCTTTATTTGCCTCTATTTGGAGGCCAGATGCTAACACAGTAAGATTTTCACCTTTTTTCCCTTCTCTTAACTCTCCCATTTTGCTACAAATGTTTGAGATTAAGCCTAGGATATAGTTGTATACATTAATTATTATTTTACTTGACATCAAGTAGACTTCTCTGGATATCATTTTGGACTGCTTTATTGGGATGTTTACTGTGACTCAGAGATGAAAGGTCGTCAGTTGCACGGTCCACCTTCCACCGCCAAGGGATACAAAGAATCAGAAGAGTAAAGAGAGAGGTGTTTTTTGCCCCTTTGTCAATTGTCTGGAGAGAGCAGATTCCCTGGAAACTTCCTAAGCTTGTCTAAGCCTCCCTAGTTTGAAGTCATCTCTTCTCCTTTTGTCTGTAATGAAGATGGAGATCTCTTCACGTAAATAACATGTTCAGACACTATCTGTCCCTGTCTCAAAGATTCATTCTTGTTCATTATATTAAATCCTACAATCACAATTGTAAGCATGGTAAGTATGATTTAAAGTCTCCACTTATTTTCTGAGCTTCAGACCTAATAATTCAATTTCTTTCTTCATTTTTCCATAAGCATGGACTTATAAAAAATTCAATTCACTTTCTCCATTTTCTCCATCATCATGAACTTACTTAAATCCAGGTGTCCAGTCTCCTGAGTAAGGATGACTGGCCAATAAGCATCTTTCCTGTGGGCGCTCAGTTCAGAGTGTGTGTGTGTGGGTACATGTGGTTTGTGGTGTGATAGATCTTTTTCTAGCTGGATAGAAAGATGGGGAATAATAAGCACAGAAGCCCACCTCATGTCAAATACAGATCCAGGTGCTAGGGAGACATGGATGAATACGTGTGGATCTTTCTCCTGTTGATCTCTTAATTAAATTAAAGCTAAGACTCTGGACAGAGCAGACCTAAAGAGGAAATATGCTCCATAGAATAATGGGCATACTCTGTAGCTACCTCCCGCTATCTCCTAATCCTGTAGAAAAGAAAGTTTATATTTTTTCTATGTATCAAAGGTTGAAAACGCATCAGGTCTGGCAATAAGCTTAGCCTTGTATTGCTCCCTAGTGGCTCAGATGGGACAAGCACCTTATTTAGGTCCCACAGAACATTTAATGGTATCTGTATCTGTTTTCAGACAACACTCAAGCTTTCCTCCTAAAACCTGGCTTTGCCTTCTTAAGAAAGAATGGCAGAGGGCAAAGGGAAGAGTCAATGATAGTAATTCTTGGAGAAAAATATTGTTTCAAAAGCAGTGGTTTCCTGGCTAGTGTGTGTTACCAAGCAGCCTTTTGAAAGACAACAAAGAGGAAATTCTATTTATCCAGTGGGTGAAGCATTTTTTCTTTAGAAGGGTGCTCTGGGAGAAAGAAGTAGATTCACTTCATAAAAATTAGCCAAGAGTTCTCTGAGCAAATCTGGGAATTCCAAATGTTCCTCTATCAGTATCACCTACTCAGAAGAAGGGCCCAAAATTCTAGGTGAATGTGCCACCTCCGCTGTAGAAAGAAGAGGGTATTTGCAGGGCTGGAGAGGACCTCAGAATGTCTGATCTAAGAAGTCAGTGTTTTAAATAACACTTTAAACTTTTTTTTCTGATTAGAGAAGTAACACATTTAAAATGCAGAAATGTCAGGAAATTTGGAAAAATCACAAATCTAAAAACAAAATTTAAAAAAACTAGTCAGCCATAATATCTCACCAACCAAAGATAAACACTCTTTCATATCTACAGGTTTCCAGCCAGGTTTTTTGCTGATTATATTAAAAACTAAATCTAAGAAGATTGATCGCCACATGTATCACAGCTTGTACCTGAAGGTGAAGGGGAATGCGTTCAAAAACAAGCGGATGCTCACAGAACACATCCACAAGCTGAAGGCAGACAAGGCCTGCAAGAAGCTCCTGGTTGACCAGGCTGAGGCCCGAAGGTCTAAGACCAAGGAAGCACTCAAGCGCTGTGAAGAGCACCTCCAGGCCAAGTAGGAGGAGATCATCAAGACTTTGTCCAAGGAGGAAGAAACCAAGAAATAAAAGCTCCCCCTTTGTCTGTACATACTGGCCTCTGTGATTACATAGATCAGCCATTTAAATAAAACAAGCCTTTATCTGCAAAAAAAAAGAGAGAGAGAAGAAAGAAAAACATAAAAGAGGTGGACCCATTCTAAAACAGTTTCTACATGAACGAGTAAGTAGTTGCTTCTACATGTCTGAAAAAATTTGTCTAATAAGAGAGACCTACCTCAAAAGTTTTATCCATAAAAAAGTTACAAAAAAATTCAGAATAAAAATAGGACATTAAATTAATGCTATAAATATTAAACAGATTATGAATAACTTTGTGCTTATATATATATATATATATTTTTTTTTTTTTTTTTTTTTTTGAGACGGAGTTTCGCTCGTTACCCAGGCTGGAGTGCAATGGCGCGATCTCAGCTCACCGCAACCTCTGCCTCCTGGGTTCAGGCAATTCTCCTGCCTCAGCCTCCTGAGTAGCTGGGATTACAGGCATGCGCCACCATGCCCAGCTAATTTTTTGTATTTTTAATAAAGACGGGGTTTCACCATGTTAACCAGGATGGTCTCGATCTCTTGACCTCGTGATCCACCCGCCTTGGCCTCCCAAAGTTCTGGGATTACAGACGTGAGCCACTGCGCCCGGCCTATATATTTTGAAACTTTAGATGAAATGGATAAATTCCTAGGTGGGAAAAAACAATCTGCCAAAGCTTTCTTAAGAAGAAATTGAAAAGTTAGCATCTCTGTAACCATTAAGGAAATTGAAACAGAAGTTTAAAATAGTTTGAAGTTGAGCCTGGTGGTGTACACCTGTAGACCCAGCTACACTGGAAGCTGAGGCAGGAGGATTATTTGAGATCAGAAGTTTGAGACCAGGAGTTTGAGGCACTTGAGACTAAATATTCAAGGATCACTTAGACCAGTAGTTCGAGCTATGCTCTGTGATCATACCTGTGAATAGCCACTGCGCCCCAGCCTGGGCAATGTAAAAAGACCCATCTCCAAAAAAAAAAAAAAAAAAAAAAAGCAATCTCAAAGAAGAAGAAAATATCAGGACTTCACATGTGAGTTCTATTCCAGTTACAAAATAAAGAAGGAATACTCCCCAATTCCTTTCTGGAGGCTAACATATAACCTAGATAAAAAAATTCAACAAGGCAGTACAAAAAAATTACACACCAATGTCATTCATGAACATAAATGCAAAAAAAAAACTTAACAAAATATTAGCAAATTAAATTTAGTCGTATATAAAAAAGATTATACCATATAACCAAAATGGGTTCATTCCAGGAATACAAGGTTGGCTTAGTATTCTAAAATCAACTAATCTAATTCACCCCATTAACTGATTAAAGAAAAATATCATATAATCCCATCATTCAATGAAATTCCCAATCCATTCAAGAGAGACTTTTCATGAAAGCAGGAATAAGACTCTATAGAACAGTTTCACAGTATTTGTCCAAACTATCTGAAAGAGAGAGACCTTGTATCTGACAGCCTTCAGCTTTCTGGTTACTGTGGCATGGGCTAGTTCATAAAGCTTTTCCAGGGCCTTGATGAAACATCCCTCAAGGCCACATGCTTCTCTTTACTTTGATTAAATAATTTTTATACAGCATTTTGATAACTAGCTTGTCCTTACCATTATTACCGTGTATTACTAGCACAGAAGACAAAATATCATTGAAATAGAGAGTCTTCAGAAGTAAACTATGAACAATGGTGATTTAATAAATCTCATAATGGTGGCATTTCTAACTGGAGAGAAAATAATTAATTGTTCAATCAATAGCACTTAGAATATTGGTGATCCATTTAAAAGTAAATAAGACTATATCCCTCTCTGATAACATAGAGTTGAGGGTTTTTTTTGGTTTGTTTGTTTGTTTTTTAAGATAAACTCACTCTGTTGCCCAGGCTAGAGTGCAGTGACCTTGGCTCACTGCAACCTCTGCCTCCCAAGTTCAAGAGATTCTCATGCCTCAGCCTCCCGAGTAGCTGGGCCTACAGGCATGAGCCACAACACCTGGCTAATTTTTGTATTTTTAGTAGAGACAGGGTTTCACCCTGTCTGTCAGGCTGGTCTTGAACTATTGACCTCAGGTGATCCACCCACCTCGGCCTCTCGAAGTACTGGGATTACAGGCATGAATCACCACGCCCAGCCATCATAGAGTTTTAAAATTGGAAAAGAAGGAACAAAACTGTCACTATTTACATATATAATAGTGTATGTTGAAAAATCTGAAAGCACATGTGTTGGAACTCAGAAACAATACCGCAAAGTTGGTGCTTTGGCATGCTGAGCACTCTGGGCTTTTTCTGTTACTTGTTTTTAAATTTAAAAAAAAAAAAATTCATGTGGTTACATAGTAGGTATATCTATCTATGGAGTACATGAGATTTTGATACAGGCATACAAATGCCTAATGATCACATCAGGGTAAATGGCGTACCCATCTCCTCAAGCATTTATCCTTTATGTTACAAAGAAGCCAATTATACTCTTTCAGTTGTTTTTAATTGTACAATAAAATTATTGTACCCTATAGTCACCCTATATTTGTGCTATGAAATACTAAATGTTATTCATTATTATTACTATTTTTTTTTTTGAGATGGAGTCTTGCTCTGTTGTCCAGGCTGGAGTGTAGTGGCGTGATCTCAGCTCACTGCAACTTCTGCCTCCTGGGTTCAAGTGATTCTCCTGTCTCAGCCTTACAAGTAGCTGTGATTACAGGCGTGCACCACCACACCCAGCTAATTTTTGTATTTTTAGTAGAGATGGGGTTTCACTATGTTGGCCAGGCTGGTTTCG
The DNA here is from genome assembly GCF_030222135.1 of Aotus nancymaae. Lineage (NCBI taxonomy): Eukaryota > Metazoa > Chordata > Mammalia > Primates > Aotidae > Aotus > Aotus nancymaae. The sequence goes on along the minus strand of NW_026988422.1, from coordinate 32,495,405 downwards.
AACTCCTGACCTCAGATGATCTGCTTGCCTCAACCTCCCAAAGTGCTAGGATTACAGGTGTGAGCCACTGTGCCCAGACTATTCATTCTATTTTTTTTTTACCCATTAACCACTCACTTCTTTCTCACCCTTCAGTGCTAAGCGCTTTGAACTAAAGTAAATTAAAGGGTGTTAGAAGCAGCCTCAGAACCAAGGACTTTCTTAACTCTCCTGTTTTGCCCCCACATGCAGGATGAAACTCTTCCTCTCTGAAGTTACCTTATTTGAAGCTCCTCCAGAAAGAACCTAGTAGTCTTTGATCACCTCCCTGAGGTTTTCTTAACCAAGGAAGATTAAACTCATGGCAGAAAGTAAGACTGAGGGATGTCACCACACCTAAGCAGACTTTGTCAGAAGCTGTTGTCTATTCTTTGGTCATATTCCAAAGAGTTTTCAAAGAGTATAATTTACAAACTATGGTCTGTTCTTTGGGCCCATTCAACTATCCTAAAAATAATTTCCTACTCCTCAAATTGCCTACATTCCCCCATCTCTCTCTCTCCTGTGAAGAAGGGTATATAAGATTCTGAACCTCACTGGGTTATTGGGTAGTTACTCTCTCGTGATTCCCCCTTGAATACAATAAACTTGCCTTTTTCTTTTCCTTCTTTCCTTCCTTTCCTTCTTTCCTTGCTTCCTTCCTTCCTTCCTTTATTTCTTTCTCTTTTTTTGATGGAGTTTCACTTTTTTTTTTTTTTTTTTTTTGAGACAGAGTCTTGCTCCGTTGCCAGACGCCAGGCTGGAGTGCTGTGGCGCGATCTTGGCTCACCGCAACCTCCGCCTCCAGGGATCAACCGATTCTCCTGCCTCAGCCTTCCGAGTAGCTGGGATTACAGGCATGCACCACCACGCCAGGCTAATTTTGTATTTTTACTAGAGACGGGGTTTCTCCATGTTGGTCAGGCTAATCTCCAACTCCTGATCTCGTGATCCACCCGCCTAGGCCTCCCAAAGTGCTGGAATTACAGGCATGAGCTACCGCACCTGGCCAAACTTCCCTTTTTCTCCGGTTAATCTACCATCGGTTTATTTCAGCAGACCCAAACCTTCAAAGGGAAAGGGAAATTCCCCTTTGCCCCTATGCGTGCAAATTAATTATTTAGATTAATAACTGTTAGATATAAAATTGGCATATAGTTTATTTTTGCATTTCAGCACATGGGAGGACAAAATGACTACCTTCCACCCTTTTAGGTGTATTTTGGCTGGGCTACAAGTTAATTTGACGCAAGACAGATTAACGGGAGAAGAACTATATTTAATTATGTATGTATATATAGGAGTCCTACAAAGATATAAGACTCAAAGAAGGGCCAGATGAACAAAGCTTATGCTACAGAAAGAAACAGAAGCTTGGGGCTTCTGGAGGGTGGTGGTGCAAGTTATGGGAGTGTGAGAGGAGGAAATATGTAGTAAATATATGGTAAACAAAGGTTGCCCTTGTTATGCAGATAAGAGTCTCTCAGGTGATAAAAATTGTCTTGGAGCATCTCTCTTCCTGATCAGAAACATCTTTACCAATGAAAATTTATTTTATAGATCTAAGTTTCTTTTACAAAAGGGATGCTTTTCAGACCTAACTTCTGTGCAGGCAGTTTCTCTAAATAAACAGTCATCAATATGCTAGAGAGGAAAATTTTGGAGTGGTGCCTTCTGAGCCCTACACCAGCAACAGGCAGAAACTGAAATGTTAAAATGATACAATTTGCAATACTATTAAAAATATTAAGTTTATAAGGAGAAAAACTAGGAAAAGATAAACAAGAACTTTATGGACAAAAGTAGAAAACCATTCCTCCACCTTGCCCCAGTTTGTGGCTTGGATGGACTAGCTCCACCCTAGCTCCAGTAATGAGCTACTCTGTGTGTGTGTCTCATTAGATGAGATGGGCACTTGACCCAGTCAGAGACATTTGCTAGGAATACTAGGAGATGGAGGCAGGACTTCATCTTGAGAGACTGTCAGGTGTGGAGTTGCTGCTGCCTTCTTAAGAATATATGAGGAACATCTGCCTGATACTGGACTATGATGAAGGAGAAAGAAACAGGAAAATACAGAGAAACCCACTTCTGTTTTCATTATCTGAGTTCTGATAACCTGCTTACCCAACCATAACAATAAGGGGTAAGGGGTTTCAGTTGTGCTAAGTGGCCAAAAGAAGTTTATAGTAAATTTTGGATTAGAAATCCATGAGTGTCATTTATTTATTTCCACATGGGTAGCCTTTATTTTAATTTTTTTTTTTTTTTTTTTTTTTTTTTTTTGGTAAAGGCAAGGTCTTGCTATATTGCCCAGGTTGGTCTTGAACTCCTGAGCTCAAGTGATCCTTCCACCTTGGTCTTGAAAAGTGCTGGGGTTACAGGCATGAGCCACCATACCTGGCCATGGGTAGCATTTTAAAATAAAGTATTCAAAACAGATCTCCTTGAGAAAGTTATTTTTAAGTAGACTGAGAGAGACACAGATGAAGTTAGCTATGCACATTGAGGGTGTGATGTGGCTAGGGTGGCCCTTAAGGTAGGGATATTCCTGGTGTCTTCAGGGAACAACCAAGAGGCCAAGGAACTAGAGGAAACTGAGCAGGAAGGAGAAGAGTAAGGGATTAGTTCTGAAAAGCAAATGATTTGGGAATATGGATCATGTAAGAGTGCATGAGATTTTATAAGGATTTAGATTTTACTCAAGGCAAAATGAAGAGCACTAAAAGATTTTGAGCAGAGTTTCATGATCTGATTTATGTTTTAAAAGGACCCTCTAGCTGCTTGGGCTATCAAAGATGAAGCAGGAAGGCCAATGAAAATGCTTTTCCAGTAATTCTAGTGAAAGGTAATGGTGGCTCAGAATGGTGATAGCCATGAAAGCAATGAGAAGTGGTCAGATTCTGTGTGTGATTTGAAGGCAGAAACAGACTTCCCTGACAGGTTGGATGTGAGATGTGAGAGAAAGGAAGACTCTTCAAGAATTAGAGACGATGGACTTACCTTCTCCAGAGATGAGGAATACTGAGGGAGGAACAATTTCAGGCGAAGAGTAGGAATGATGATCAGTGTTTACTGAGGATGCTAGATTTGATATACTTATTAGACATTTAAGAAGTGTCAAATAGGAAGTTGCCATACAAGTATAGGGTTCAGGAGAGAGAATTGAGTGAAGATTTGGGCATTGTCAGAAAATTGATGATATTAAAAGTGTAAAGGTAAAAGAAGTATGATATCTCTCCTCTCCAACATAAGGGTCTGACACTCCTATAGCAAAAGACAAGTTAACAAGAGAAAAGCATAACAAAACTTAAAGTTTTATGTGACTCAGAAGCCTTCAGAAATGAAGACCCAAAGATCCGGGGAAAACTGTCCATTTTTATGCTCAGGTTCAATCTAGGATAGACAGCCATGTAGCAACATAATTGGACAAAAAGAGTATGATTTGATAGTAATAGACTGAGGGAGGAACCTAGCATGGACTGTCTGTTTAGATTTTTCTTGGCCTCCCTGAATAGCAATTCTCCTTCCCAGCTATAGGATAAGACCCCCTCTGGAATCAGTCTTGTGACCTACTATCAGATAAAGTAGGTCAGATAATTTCTTTATGGCCAGCTCCTACACAGACCAGCAGAGGGAAAACTAGAGTAATATTTCAGGTTTTATGACTGATTTAGGGGAGAGGGGAACAAGAGACAGGAAGCCAGGAGAAGGTCAGAGAGACGGTTCTGGAGGCTGCATCTGAGCCTTCCAGTCTCCTTTATTTCAAAGCGTTCAGCAAACCAAAGTGCCATACTTTGGAGTATAGTGTGCTGAAGCCCAGCAAAAGCCGTGAGATTAGATATGATCATGAAGAGAGTGCACGTGTCCATAGAAAAGAAAGAATAGTTAACCCCTGGGAATCTCCAACATCAAGAGGCTGGAGAGAAAGGGGAAGAACTAATGAAGAAGACTGAGAACATGAGTCCAGGGACATAGGAGAAGTAATCAGGAAAGGGTGGGATGCTTTAACTCAGCAGACATCTTTGACGAGACTGTTGCCTTGAGGGCACCAGGCCTGAGCTCACCAGACTTTTCCTCCTGTTTCTGTCACAAGAAACTCATTCTCAGGTCAGCTTTATCAAGGTGCAGGGAGCAATCAACTCTGTCAAATGCTGCTGAGCATGGAAAGTTAACTCTGTCAGGGGAGAAATGTCTTATTCCAAGTGCAAAGTCTTCCCTCATGATGACGGTTGATGGGGTGGAAGAGTCTGGGAATTCATTGAAGAGACATCCAAATTTCTGGGTCTAGAGAAAGACAATCTTGTCCAGGAGGTGAACAGGAAGAGGGTCCACATCAGAGTCACGTTTTCATCATGAAGGGAATAAGGAGAAGAAGAGTAGGGCATCTGTGTCTCACTGCCCTAAGATACTGTCCTCCTCTTAACCACACCCCAGACCTCAGTATTTCTCGCATTTGTCTCCCTCTCTCTTCACTTCTCTAAGGACCCATCTGAGTAGCTCACTTCACCACATCCTCCTTCCTTCTTACATATTCATCTCTCTCTCTCTCTCTCTCTCTTTCTCTCTCTCTCTCTCTCTCTCGCTTTCGCTCTTGCTCTCTGAGGAGTCTCACCCTCTCACCCAGGCTGGAGTGCACTGGCACAATCTCGGCTCACTACAACTTCCACCTCCCAGGTTCAAGCAATTCTCCTGTTTCAGCCTCCTGAGTAGCTGGGATTACAGGTGCCCGCCACCATGCCCGGCTAATTTTTATATTTTTAGTAGAGATGGGGTTTCACTATGCTGGCCAGGCTGGTCTCAAACTCCTGACCTCAAGTGATCCGTCTACCTCAGCATCCCAAAGTGCTGGGATTACAGGGGTGAGCCACCACACTTGGCCCCTCTCTCTTTTCCTTCTGCCCATTTCACTACTTTGGCCCAGCAGGATTTCTTGGAAGTTTATACAGATTACAGATACACTCATCTAATTCTTTACAGCTTTAATTGAGATATAATTGACAAATAAAACTTGTATATATTTAAGATACACAAGTCGATTTTCTGATATACAAAAGCATTGTGAGATAATCATCACAATCAAGCTAATTAACATATCTATCATCTCACATAGTTACCATTTTCTTTTCTTTTTCATGGTGAGAAAACATGAGGTCTACCCTTTTAGTAGATTTCAAGTATGCAATACAGTATTGCTAACTATAATCATTTTGCTAAACACTACATCTACATCTCCAAACCCTCCAGATGGTTGAGGTCACCCATCTCAGTTTTGAATTGTACTAACAGAATACACATAGTACTAATATAATTCTCAAAGCAAAAAAATGTGTTTTTGTTTTTGAGACTGAGTCTCTCTCTCTCGCCCAGGCTGGAGTGCAGTGCTGTAATCTCAGCTCATGCAACCTCCACCTCCTGGGTTCAAGTGATTCTCATGCCTCAGCCTCCCAAGTAGCTGGGATTGCAGGCACCCACCGCCATGCCCGGCTAATTTTTGTATTTTTAGTAGAGCCAGGGTTTCACTATGTTGGCCAGGCTGGTCTCAAACTCCTGACCTCAAGTGATCTACCTACCTCTGCCTCCCAAAGTGTTCAGATTACAGGCGTGAGCCACCGTGACCGGCCGCAAAAAGATACTTTCAAATACTCAGTACTATCATTAATTTTTTAAGTGTGATTAACAGATCACTCTACCATTACTCTTCCTCAGCTGGAAAGTGAGGGGCTTGGTATAAATGTCTTTAGGAGTTCCTTCCAGCTCAGACTATTTAGAAATCTGATACTCTGCAGCATAGGTATGTGTGTATGCATGCGTGCATGCGTGCGTGTGTAGGAAAAGATGTAAAGGAAATTTGGTTGACATTTGTGCATTGTTTGTGTAAATCTGATTTTCCTAAATCATTATTAATTTAGGCAGAAAGAAGCATAATTGTCTGAAATAAAATTATTATATACAGATTACATCATTATTCTTAAACTATGCAAAAAAAAAAATGCTTGTAACCAATTTTATTGTAGAGAAGCTGTGAGGTCCTGACATTTAGAACTGTCATTTAATGGAGCAAGAGAAAACATTAGCACAAAGACTATGGAATAATTTCAAGCCCCTGAGATCTAGATGAGAGGACTGGTTAATAGCCTGGGTGATATCTCTCAGTCAACAAACAATAATGTAGTAGTTCCTCTTCTTGGTATCTTCCTTCCCTTTGCCTACTTCTAGTCTAATACGTGATCAAAGGGTCCAAAACTCCTTAGACCCAAGAGGAAGCTTTTTTTGACAGGTACTATCTAGCTGAGAAAATCTCAGCATCACTCAACATTTACATACATTGTAATTTTTCATTGAGCTTTGGAAAAAAAAAAGGAACCCAACACCACATGGGGGTAGCTATTTCATTCAAGGCATTTTTATTAAGACTCACAGCAGGACTGTCTGTAGGTAACCCTCACCTCTACTTTTTCAGAGACACCACAGACTTTTACCTGTGCTCAGGATGCAGGGTGTCCCACCATCAGACTTATTAGGTCTGTGTATTTGTGATACAAGAGATAAAGAATTTTAACATTTTCCTGGTAGAAGAGAGAAGATAAGTGCCTTGTTTGAGGTCACATGTTGGTGAATAGCAGAGTTTGGAGTCAAACTCTAATCTTTTTTTTTTAAGTTCATTACTTTAGATGGATAACCAAGCTTGCTCCTCTTAAGGGAAGGATGTGAGCCAAATAGGAGATTCAAATAGATGGAGTAAGGGATGATGCTCCATGAAGGAAAATATCCTGGTTTCAAAGTAAGAGCATATCTTGACAGAGTAAGAGGCCAAGAATCCTTTTGAATAAAAGGTACCATTTACTAAAAAATGTCAGTTATAGTGACTATTGTCGAGCAATAAATGAATTATCACAAATTGAGAAATTTAGGCAAGTAGGCTGTTGACTTAGGCAAGCCTGATTCTTGATCTCAGGGTTTTCCAGACATCAAGCATCCCTGGACCATGGCCCTTGTACTATTAACTAATATTATCAGTTTCACTAACTCTTGCATTTATACAACATGGCGCTAAGCAATAATATACATAACATTCCATAATGTTATGTATATTATTATACATAACATTCCATAATGTTATGTATATTATTATACATAATGTATTAATTATTCACTCCCATTAAAAGAAATGCATAACGAGAATTTTAAATATCTATGTGTACTTTCTAATATCAGTCATATTTCATAATTTTGTGTGCAGTTTCATCTAGAGCTGTAAATTAATTCTACCTTGGAAAATATTTTTACAGAAGAATAAAGGATCCAAGGACAGTAGAAAAAATGTGTTAATTATTCACTCCCATTAAAAGAAATGCATAACAAGAAAGAATTTTAAATATTTATGTGTACTTTCTAATATCAGTCATATTTCATAATTTTGTGTGCAGTTTCATCTAGAGCTGTAAACTAATTCTACCTTGGAAAATATTTTTACAGAAGAATAAAGGATCCAAGGACAGTAGAAAAAAAAATGAAGCTCAAGTTCAAGGATTTGGCCAAATTCATCAAATTCCATACAAAAAGAGACTAAATAAATCATGCAGGTACTATATTTTTTTATCATGAAAAGGTGATCTAATTATTTGCTAAGACAGTTCCTCAAATTTACCACTAAATTGATAGAAAATATAATTTTTATGATGATCTATTTCCCTTTTTTCTGACTTCACAAGTAAATGCAAGATGTTAAAAGGTGATTTTTTTTCTATTTCAGTTTGGGTAAGGGTTCCTCAGAAACGGAGGCCCCTATCAAAATGACTTGCTGTCCACCTAAGTAGCACTTAGTCAAAAAAAGATAAAACTCTGAGTTCTAGTTCCAGTGCCTTCACTTTGGGGAGTAAGGAAAAGAAGCAAGCATACTGTCTTACTGTAAACACCACAGAGGGGATAACACAGTAATGCATACTACACTAACACCTTGATGCATAAGATTGATCATCCTTATCAAGATTTTTTTTTCCTTTTGCAATGTTTTATGCTACATATTTCATTATTTCATACACACACATACAAATTACCACATTAAATTTCCCCTACAAACCAACATATGTGTTGTTGTATTTTACAAATTATAAAACAGAGGCATAGAGAGGATGAGTAACTGTCCAACTCTTTTTTTTTAAGAGACAGAGTCTTGCCCTGTCTCCCAGACTAGAGGGCAGTGGCACGATATCGACTCACTGCAGCCTCTGACTCCCGGATTCGAGCAATCCTCCTACCTCAGCCTCCTGAGTAGCTGGGACTACAGGTGCATGCCACCATGCCTGGCTAATTTTTATGTTTTTGGTAGAGATGGGGTTTCACTATATTGGCCAGGCTGGTCTCAAACTCCTCGCCTAAAGTAATCCCTCTGCCTCGGCCTCCCAAAGTGCTGAGATTACAGGCATGAGTCACTGCGCCTCACCCTGGACAACTCTTATGGTAAGAGTCTCAAATAGAAAAAGTCAGAGCTGGTATCTGGACAAGACTAACAAATCTACACCCGACATCACTGTGACACAAAACTTATATAATAAATTCATATACAGAAACACTAACCTATATAATAATTCATTTCCTGTGAGACCTGAAATCTCAGCAAATGCATGTATGTGCTCAAAATGCAATGGTGATAAAGAGAGGTTGATTAATGGGTATAAATATAAGAAATGATATAAGAAATAAGGCCTGGTGTTTGATAGATCAGGAAGATGACTATAGTTAATGATAATCTACTGAACACTTCAAAATAGTTAGAAGACAAGAATTTGAATTTTCTAACATAAAGAAAAGGTAATGGATATCCCAATTTTCCTGATGTGATCTTTATACATTATATGAATGTATTAAATGATCACATGTACCCTGAAAATATGTATCTCCATTATGTATCAATGAAAAGAAATAAGGCTGGGCCTGGTGGCTCATGCCTTATAATCCTAGTACCTTGGGAGGACAAGGTGTGCAGATCACCTGAGGTTAAGAGTTCGAAACTAATGTAGCCAACATGATAAAGCCCTGTCTCTACTAAAAATACAAAAATTAGCTGGGCATGCCTGTAATCCCAGATACTCAGGAGGCTGAGGGAGGAGAGTCGCTTGAACCCAGGAGGCAGACGTTACAGTGAGCCAAGATCTCAACACTGCATTCCAGCCTGGGTGACAGAGTGAGGAAAGGGAAAGGGAAAGGGAGAAGGAAAGAAAGAAGAGAAAGAAAGAAGGAAGGAAGAAAAGAAAGAGTGAAAGAAAGAAGGAAGGAAGGAAAGAAGGAAAGAAAGAAGGAAAGAGAAAGAAGGAAGGCATGAAGGAAGGAAGGAAAAGAAAGAAGGAAAGAGAAAGAGGAAGGAAGGAAGGAATGAAGGAAGGAAAAGAAAGAAAGAAAGAAAGAGAAAGGAGGGAGAGGTGGGAGGGAAGGAAGGAAGGGAGGAAGGGAGAGGGAGGGAGGGAGGGAAGGAAGGAAGAGAAGAAAGAAAGATTTTTTAAATATGCAATGGGACATGAATGCAGTTTTCCAATTTCTTGGAAAACACACTTTATTTCTTCCCTCCTAAGACACACCTCTCCATAATTCCGAGCTCTATTTCCATTTCTTCCCTTTCCAGGGAGGGAAAGGACTTGTTATAGTTGAGGAAAAAGAAGAAGGGCTTAGTCTTTTCCTCTTTCATGCCAGAAACTTGATCAAAGGGATCAGATCTACTTGTTCAATGGCTTTCAGAGGAGATATGCAGGAGGCCCCACACAGGAAGGAAGGGTTAAGACTATCTTTCTGAGGTTCAAGAGACCAGGAATAGCTCAGTACACCAAATATCTTTAGAACTTAGGTAAGTTAAATATTACTCCATTTGTGCAATTTAATTAACCTGCACCATATTATTATGAAATCTTATACTACTTTTAATGGTAAAAATCAAAATTACTTTTGCAGCAACCTAATAAATAGTGTGCATTGTCTTTCCCATAGATAGCCACTGCTACATTAGGGAAATCTGTGTACAGGAAGGTATTGATGGTTTGGTACCTCCCTGTCATCAGGTTAAGACCAAGTATTGGCTGGGTGCAGTGGCTCACACCTGTAATCCCAGCACTTTGGGAGACCAAGGCGGGCAGATCACCTGAGGTCAGGAGTTTGAGATCAGTCTGGCCAACATGGTGAAACTCCATCTCTACTAAAAATACAAAAAATTAGCCAGGCATGGTGGCGCATGCCTGTAATCCCAGCTACTCAGAGGCTGAGGCAGGAGAATCGCTTGAACCTGGGAGGTGGAGGTTGCAGTGAGCCGAGATCACACCATTGCACTCCAGCCTGGGCAACAAGAGCAAAACTCTGCCTCAAAAAAAAAAAAAAAAAAAAAAAAGCAATATTGCAAGGGTAACCTGGGGCTGAAGAAATTGCAAGTATGGCCTCAACAGAGGTTTTTACCACAAATGCAAAGTCTTTTTCTGGGACAATATTTTACAATGTTCATCAGTTTCCAAAAAAAAAAAAAAATGACAATACTAGGGCATTTAATACTAGGGCATAATTCTGACTACTCCTCTCAGTGGAAGTGTGGGTCAGGTCTGAAAATGTGTCATTAAATTAGGCTGCAAGACAAGTTATGCTAATAAAATAAAGAACATGGAAGAAGTGGCTTGTGTCTGTCAAAGACAAAATCATGCTGAAGTTACAGAGAATTTTCCTTAACGTTGGCTTATACTTTATTCCTGCTTCATAAAAAACAGTCTTCTCCCAAAGGTCACAAATATCAAAGTAGGTCATTTGTACTAGTTCTGCAGGTAAATGAAGTAGTTGGAAGTGTACACAGGAAATCTATACAAGGAACAATCATAAAAATCTTATGAGCATGTTCTGAATACAATTTTAGTGGCCAGGAGCAGTGGCTCATGACTATAATCCCAGCACTTTGGGAGGCCAAGGAGGGCGGATCACCTGAGGTCAGGAGTTTGAGACCAGCCTGGCCAACATGGTGAAATTCCATGTCTACTAAAAATACAAAAATTAGCCAGGTGTTATAGTGGGAGCCTGTAATCCTAGCTACTCGGGAGGCTGAGGCAGGAGAATCACTTGAACTTGGGAGATTTCTATACTTTCAGAAATACAGTGCTCTGTCCCTAAATGTTCATTTTGTAAATACAGAACCAGTTTCTTGTTAATATCACAAAATGAAACTTACCAAGAAGATAAATGACAACCCCACAACACAGTTTTGTAGAAAATACCATAGACTGAAAAGAACACAGGAATAGTGAGTGCTAGGTTGGAATCTTTCATGACACCAAATGTTCATTCATTCTCCCAGATTTTACAGCCTTCCTCCATGTGATTTTAGGTTGTGTAACTTTACACAAAGTGGAAGCAATAATCAGGGCAAGACTGAGAAAGTGGATCCAATGCAAAAGGAGTAAAGAAAAAATCCCTCAAATATGTGGAGCAGATTGCTTTAATTATCTACAGATTCTTCTGCCCCAAGAAATTAATAGCTCGTTTCCAGCAAAGAGTGGTGAATGAGATAGAGAGCATTTGTGAGAGAGAGCAAGGATATTACTAAAAATGAAAGGGAAGCTCGGTTCCTCCTGGGCTAACAGCCCTCTGTGGCTTTATTTGTTCTACCTACTATGCCTGCCTTCATGTACTTTGTTCATTTAGTGGCCTGCCCCAAAGGACAATTGCAAAATCTGTGGTCATTCTGCAGGCAGCATATAGTTTTCATCCAGAGTCCAGATTCAACTGGTAAAACTCTGTCTTACACAGCATGACTTGGAATTAGAGTCCTTATAGCAGAAAGAGCAACAGGGCTGTCCTTGGGTATCTGTTGCTCAGCCAAGTCATCAGATAAAAAGGCTGATTGCATGGTAGACCATGTGCCAATCTGTGGGTTTCTGCATGGCTAAGACTCAGACCCTCCCTCCTGGCTCTGCTGGCCCAACCCACCAAGAGCGGCTTTATTTAAACAGTACCAAGTAGGGAAGACCAGCTGCCCCTGAATCCCAGAACGACCAGCTGGACTCACAGGAGCTGCAGTGCAGAGACTGGGTAAGTCAACATCTCCAAAGCTGGGACAGGAGGGGCAGTGATTGGTCAGCAACTGAGGGAAAGGTGAGCTGAAGTTAGTGCTTAGGAGATGTGGCACACTTTGGGGACAAGAAGAAAAAGGAAATGGAACCCCCATGTGGCAACAGAGGGGTCTGTAGGGTGAGACACCACAGTATGTCATAACTGAGACCAGATCAGGGAGTAGTTACTTCTCTTCTCTTCTTTTCTCACAGGAAACATGGTTCCAAAACTCTTCACTTCCCAAATTTGTCTGCTTCTTCTGTTGGGGCTTTTGGGTGTGGAGGGCTCACTCCATGCCGCACCCCAGAAGTTTACCAGGGCTCAGTGGTTTAGCATCCAGCACATCCAAACGACGCCCCTCCACTGCACCAATGCAATGAGGGCAATTAACAAGTATCAACGTCGATGCAAAAACCAAAATACTTTTCTTCATACAACTTTTGCTGCTGTAGTTAATGTTTGTGGTAACACAAATATTACCTGCCCTCGTAATGCATCTCTCAACAATTGTCATCACAGTGGAGCCCAGGTGCCTTTAACCTACTGTAACCTCACAGGTCCACCGACTATTAAAAACTGCGTGTATTCCTCGACTCAAGCAAACATGTTCTATGTAGTTGCATGTGAAAACAGAGATCAACGGGACCCTCCACAGTATCCAGTGGTTCCGGTTCATCTGGATACCATCATCTAAGCTCCTGTATCAGCGCTCCTCGTCATCACTCATCTGCCAAGCTCCTCAATCATAGCCAAGATCCCATCCCTGTATGTACCCTGGGTATCAGCATCTATCCTCATCAGTCTCCATACCCCTTCAGGTTTCCTGAGCTGAAGTGCCTTGTGAACCTTGCAATAAACTGCTTTGGAAATTCATCTGGAAGTGTCTGTGTGTCTACTTCAGCTGCTCTGCTGTCATTTACTGACAATCTACTCTAGAGATTTTTCCTTCCTCTAATCTGAGATTTGTGGGAAATAGAGAGATTTCAGGATAAGAGACTTTTTTCTGTCATGAAGCAGCATGGACTTATCCCTCTCCCTGCTTTAGGCTGAAAAGCTAAGGTCTCAACTGACATCTACCAACTGTCCAAGACTCTTGCCTTGACCAAACTTTAGTCATCTCCTCTGAGCCCTCTCCACAACTAGGTCATTCATTCCTAGTCCTTTCTTAGACAGTCAGGTTTATATTTATATTTATTTTTATTTTTACTTATTTACTTTTTGAAACAGAGTCTTGCTTTGTCACCCAGGTTGGAATGCAGTGGTGAGATCTTGGCTCACTACAACCTCTGACTCCTAGGTTCAGCTATTCTCCTGCCTCAGCCTCTCGAGTAGCTGGAACTATAGGCATGCGCCACCACACCCAGCCAATTTTTGCAATTTAATAGAGACAGGGTTTTACCATATTGACCAGGCTGGTCTCAAACTCCTGACCTCAGGTGATCTGCCTGCCTCAGCCTCCCAAAGTGCTGGGATTACAGGCATGAGCCACCAGTGCCCGAACAAGAGTCGGGTTTTAAAGAAGTCCTCCTAACTTGGTTTATCGTGAATCTCTCACCCTCAATATCTGACCAAATTCCTTAATTCCCCCATCATCCTGCATGTGATACCTTATTCTCAGCCTGCCTCCAAAAATGTATATATACAATTGAGTCAACTTAGCATTGGTCCCCTGGTCTTGATATCTCCTCTACGTAATTTTCCATCCACTGACCCCTCCCCCTACACTCACCTATAACTTGTGTATAGATCTCCACTTGTTTTAGTTGTATTCCAGAATAGAGCCCAATTTGATACTGAGGTCCCATTTGATGCTTTATGGTGCAAGTCTGGTTTTTATAGGCATGATTTCTATCCCAAGAGATATAGAGGCTGCAGTGAATAAACTGAAAATGCATGTGTTTGATTATGATTTATGAATAATACATTTTTATAGAATTGAACATTATGATAGAAAACACAAAAAAAAGAAAGTAGAAAAAGTCAAGAATGCTATAAATATGGTAAAACCAAGATTTAAGAAAAGTTTAGCCTCAGAGATATTTCTTTTAAATGAGCTCATCAAATCTCCAGCTATTAGCAATTGTACTAGAGGTGGATCCAGCATTTGAGTCAAATGTGGAATGAGATAAATTGTTCAGACAGCAATATGGACAGATTGTAATACTTCCTGGAGGAGAGATGGGCATCTTTACCAAAACTTCCATGTCCTGGAGATGGGGAGCATTTGGTCACTTGGGAAGGAGAAAGGGAAGGAGGAGGATAGAGAATTGCAAGCACTTATCAAGGTGATTGGCTCCTGCCCATTCTGCCCTCCATAGCTGTCCCCAATGGTAAGTCAAAGGGTTCATTCACTGCCTGTCAGGAAAGCACAGCCTCTAGAATTAGGGATTTGTAGACCCAGAGAGAGAAGAAATGGATAATGAGAGCCCTTGCCCTGGCCTCCATTACAGGACTTCACTCAAGAATCTGTGAGTAATAGGAAGGGGAAGCCCCTTCTTGCAAGTTATAGACAGGTGCAGCAATCAAGTGATTGTTCTGGGGACCGAGTGGGTCTTTTTGGACAGCCTGACTCACAATATAACAGAGATATGATGGACCATCAGATCTACATCTTGGTCCTTCAGTCTGTGATTTCTGACTTCTATATTTCTGCTCCTCTTCCAGACCCTCAGAAATAGCAATTTCCATTCCTTGGATGACTCCGTATCAGTAGTAGCACCAGAAAGCAGCTGTATTTAAGTCTCTCCTCTGGAGAAGCTATTGAGATCTTGCTTCTCCAAGGAGGGTCTGTGAACTTAGAAGTTTGCACAGGGATACTGGGTTCAGGAAATCCCAGTGCCCAACAGAATCCACTGACTATAGGTAAAATAGGGCATGTCAGGAAGTGAGTCCACTCTCTTCACAAGCTCAAAGTAGCAGAAGGAGAAGATGGGACACTGAAAGCTGGAGCCACGTTTCCTGTAAAGAAAGATGGAGCAGACCTTCCTCGCTTCAGGTACCAGATCACAGTCAGGGATGCCTCATCTCTAAAACCATAGGATAGAGGGATCACACCCTCTCAACCTTGTGTCCTCATCCCAAAGACATGATCCTTGGAGTCCACTTCTCTTCCTTGAACCTCCAATGTCTGATTTTATAAAACTCTCTTAATATCAAATCTTCAGGAAGTTTTGCAGGAGTAAATGCAGTTAATTGTTGTATAAGCAGGCAGGGAGGGTCTCCAGGGATTATAAGAATTTAACCAACTTGAGCAATCAGCCTGTTTTACAGGCTTGCTGGTGGGAATCAACTCCTGGCATAACCCAGCAACTTACAGATAAACTGCCACGAAATTTCCTCATTACCATGCTAAAGTTTCCACCTGAGGAGGCTATAGCCTCATTATGATAACATGTGAACTATGTGCTGGCAGAATCATTCCCTGTGTCTGGACAACTGAGACTCCAGATTTAACAACTATCTACACACAAAAAAGCACCTATATAGGAAACAAAATTAAGTCAACTATCATAGTACCTGATTTTAACTTCGTATCACTGAAAGAGGCACTGATGTGGTTAGGAAAACAAGTTTGAATCACTGAGACCACCACTCCCCCATCTCCCAGCAGCCACCACATGGAGCTGAGAGAGAACCTGAGCGCATGGAGAAGGGAGAATGCAGCAATTGTGGAAATCTGCATTGAACTCAGTGCTGCCCTGTCACAGCCCACCCACAGATGGAGCATTCAGACCAACCTTAGCCAAAGGGGAATTGCCTATCCCAGTGGTCAGAACCTGAGTTTGGGAAAGCCTTGCCACAGCAGGATAAAGTGCTTTGGAGTCCTAAATACATTTGAAAGGCAATCTAGGCCACAAGAACTACAACTACAAGGCAAGTCCCAGTGCTGTGCTGGGCTCAGAGCCAATGGACTCGGACACCACTAGCGTGACACCTGTCAGGGCAGCTAAGGGAGTGCTTGCCCAACCCCTCCCCAAAACCCGGGCAGCACAGCTCACAGCAATGGAAGTGACTCCTTCCTTCTGCTTGAGGAGAGGAGAGGAAAGAGTAACTTGGACTTTGTCTTACATCGTAAACATCTGCTCAGTCATAGTAGGATAGGGCACCAATCAGAGTCATGAAGCTGCTATTTCAGGCCCTCGCTCCTGAAGGACATTTCTAGACACACCATGCACCAGAAGAAAACCCACTGCCTAGAAGGAAAGGACCCAGTCCTGCCAGGATTCATCATCTGCTGACTGAAAACCCTCAGGCCCTAAATAACCAGCAGCAATATTCAGTAGTACACTCCTTTGGCCTTGGGTGAGACTCTGAGATATGCTGACTTCAGGTGAAACCCACCATATTCACAGCTGTGGTAGTCATGAAGAGAGAATCCTTCTACTCGAGAAAAGCAGAGGGAAAAGTAAAGGGGACTCTGTCTTGCAGCTTAGATACCAGCCCAGCTACAGTAGGGTAGAGCACCAAGCGGGCTCTTGGGGTCCCCAATTCCAGATCTTGGCTCTTGGTTGGCATTTCTAGACCTGCCCTGAGTCAGAGGGGAGCCTACTGCCTTGAAGGGTGAGTCTCAGGCCAGGCAGCGTTCACCACAAGCTGACTGAAGAGCCCTTGGGCCTTAAGGGAATGTTGGTGGCAGCCTGGCAGTACTCCCTTTGAGCCTGTGGTGGAGGTAGCTGTGGGGAGAGGCTCCTCTGCCTGTGGAAAGGTAAGGGAAGAGTGGAAGGACTCTGTCTCATGGCTTGAGTGCAAGTCACCCACAGTACAACAAAATACCACATAAACTTCTCAGGTTTTTTACTTTGGTCCCTGGCTCTCAGATAGTACCTCTGGATATGCCTGGGCCTAGAGAAACTCATCATCCTGAAGGGAAGGACACAAGCCTGGCTGGTATTGCCACCTGCTTATTGTAGAACTCTAGGGTCTTGGGTGAGTATAGGCAATAGTCAGGTAGTAGTTATAGAGGGCCCTGGGTAAGACCCAGCGCTGTGCTGGATTCAGGTCTTACCCAGCACTGTCCCAGTGGTGGTGACCACAGGGGTGCTTGTGTCACCCCACCACCAGCTTCAGACAGCTCAACACACAGAGAGAGACATCATTTGTTTGAGAGAAAGTGAGAAAAGAAAACAAGAATCTCTGCCTTGTAATCCAGAGAATTCTGAAGAAATTCTGGAGTTTAAAATGCAATCGACATACTGAAGAATTCATGAGAATATCTTAATAGCAGAATTGATCAAGCAGAAAAACTTAGTGAGATTGAAGATAGGTGAGTTGAAAATACACTGTCAGAGGATACAAAAGAAAAAAGAATGAAACACACCTATGAGATCTAGAACATAGCCTTCAAAAGGGAAAATTTAAGAGTTCTTTATCTTAAAGAGGCGATAGAGAAAGAGATGGGGTAGAAGTTTATTCAAAGGGATAATAACAGTGAACTTCCCAAAGCTATCAATATTTGAGAAAGAGAGCCATATTTGAGTACAAAAAGATTAGAGAACACCAAGCAGATTTAACTCAAAGAAGACTACATCAATGCATTTAATAAATTCACGAAGTCAAGGATAAAGAAAGGATCCTAAAAGCAGCAGGAGAAAAGAAACAAATAATACACAATGGAGCTCCAATATGTCTGGCAGCAGACTTTTCAGTGGAAGCCCTACAGGCCGGGAGAGGCAGGACATATTTAAAGTGCTGAGAAAAAAAATAAAACTTTAATGCTAGAATAATATATCCAGTGAAAATATCCTTCAATCATGAAGGAAAAGTAAAGGCTTTCCCAGACAAACAAAAGCTGAGAAATTTTACCAACATCAAACCTTTCCTACAAGAAATGGTAAAGGGTATACTTCAATCAGAAATAAAAAGATATTAATGAGCAACAAATAGTCACCTGAAAGTATAAAACTCACTGGCAACAGTAAGTACATAGAAAAACACAGAATATTATAACACTGTAATTGTGACATATAAATCACTATTACCTAAGTGGAAAGAAAAAACACAAACTGATCAAAAATAATTACAACAACTTTTCAAGACACAGTACAATAAGACATAAATAGAAAAAACAAAATGGCAAAAAGTGAGGGGATAAAGTTAAGTGTAGGGTTCTTACTAATTTTCTTTTTGCTTGTTGACATTCCCACAGGGACATCTGCAGACCATCGTGAGATAAGGACATCATCTGCCTCTTTTTGCTTGTTTATTGGTCTGTTTGTTTAAGCAATCAGTGTTAAGCTGTCATCAGTTTAAAATAATGGGTTATAAGATACTATTTGGGGGCCTCATAATAACCTCAAATCAAAAAATATACAACAGATACTAAAAAATTGAAAGTAAGAAATTAAATTATACCACCAGAGAAAATCACCTTCACTGAAAGAAAGACAGGATGCAAAGAAAGAAGAAGAAGATCACAAAACAACCAGAAAACAAATAACAAAATGGCAGGAGTCAGTCCTTACCTATCAATAACAACATTGAATGCTGATGGACTATCCTCTCCAATCAAAAGATATAGAGTGGCTGAATAGATTTAAAAAACAAGACTCAGTGATCTATTGCCTACAAGAAACACACTTCACCTATAAAGACACACTGAGACTGAAAATAAAGGGATGGAAAAAGATATTCCATGCCAATGGAAACCAAAAAAGAGCAGGAGTAGTTATATCAGACAAAATAGATTTCAAGACAAAATCTATTAGAACAGACAAAGAACTCATTCTACCATGACAAAGGGGTTATTCAGCAAGATGATATAACAATTGCAAATATATATGCACCCAACACTAAAACACCCAGATATATAAAGAACATATTATTAGAGCTAAAAAGAGAGATTGGCCCCAAATACGGTAATAGCTGAAGACTTCAGCACTCCAATTTCACCATTGGACAAATCTTACAGACAGAAAATCAACAAAGAAACAGTGGGTTAAATCTTCACTATAGACCAACAGGACCTAGTAGATATTTACAGAACACTTCATTCAATGGCTGCAGAATACACATTCTTCTCAGCACATGGATCATTCTCAAGGATAGATCACGTGTTAGGTCACACACACAAAAAAGTCTTAAAACTTTCAAAAGCATTCAAACAATAACAAACATCTTCTTTGACCACAATGGAATAAAACTGAAATTAATAACAAGAGGAATTTTAGAAACTATACAACTATACAAACACATGGAAATTAAACAATATGCTCCTGAGGTTAAGGGTGCAGTGAGCTATGATCGTGCACTGCACTCCAGCCTGGGTAACAGAGTGAGACTGTCTCCCCAAAAAATAAACTAAGAAATAAATAAACAAATAATGGGAAAAATATCTAAATAGACATTTCTCAAAATAAGACATACAAGTGGCAAACAGGAATATGAAAAGGTGCTCCACATCACTGATCATCAGAGAAACGCAAACCAAGTTAAAATGGCTTTCATCCAAAAGACATGCAATAAAGTATGCTGGCAAGGATGTGGAGAAAAGGGAACCCTAGTACACTGTTGGCATAAATGTAAATTAGTACAACCACTATGGAGAACAGTTTGGAAGTTCCCCAAAAAACTAAAACTAGAGCTACCACACAATCCAGCAATCCTACTGCCAGGTATATACCCCTCAAAATGAAAATCAGTAGATCAAAGAAATATCTGCACTCTGGTGTTCACTGCAGCACTATCCACTATAGCCAAGATTTGGAAGAACCTAAGGGTCCAGCAACAGCAACAGATGAATGGATAAAGAAAATATGGTACATATACATAATAGAGTACTATTCAGTCATAAAAAAAGAATGAGAACCTGTCATTTGCAACAACATGGATAGAACTGGAGGCCATTATGTTAAGTGAAATGTTAGGTACAGAAAGACAAACTGCCTGTTCTTACTTCTTTATGGGAGCTAAAAACAAAAACAGTTGAATTCATGGAGATAGAGAGTAGAAGAATGGTTACCAGAGGCTGGAAAGGGTAATGGGGTGATGCAGAGGAAAAAATAGAAAGAAAGAATAAGACCTAGCATTTGTTAGCACAACAGAGTGAGTATAATCAATAATAATTTTATTGTTCATTTTAAAATAACTGAAAGAGTATAACTGGATTGTTTGCAACACAAAGGTAAATGCTTGAGGGGATGAGTACCCCATTTATCCTGATATGATTATTACACATTGTATGCCTGTATCAAAATATCTAATGTACCCCATAAACATATATTCCTACTATGTACACACAAAACTTAAAAATTAAAAAGGGAGTTGGGGAGAGATAGCGTGGGGGGAAATGCCAGATATAGGTGATGGGGAGGAAGGCAGCAAATCACACTGCCATGTGTGTACCTATGCAACAATCTTGCATGTCCTTCACATGTACCACAAAACCTAAAATGCAATTAAAAAAAAAAGAATCAAGGGAACTGGTTTGAACAGTCAAAAGACAGTTGTTGCCAGCTTCTGTAGCCTAAGCTACTGAGGAAGCAGAGGCAGGATGATCACTTGAGCCCAGGAGATGTGGGCTATAAGTGTGCTTAATGGTAGTGTCCACATTAGGTTAAGCATCAATATGGTGACCTCCTAGCAGGAAGGGACCACCAGGTGGCCTAAGGAGAGATGAACCAGCCCAAATCAGAAACAGAGCAGGTCAAATCTTGTGTGCTAATCAGTAGTAGGATCATGCCTACGAATAGCCACTGCACTCCAGCCTGGACAAGATAGTGAGACTCCATCTTTAAAGATCAAAACATAACAAAAAATACAGCTACTGTCAAATAATTTATAATAGATATACTGAAGGAGTAACCAAGACTCTAAAAAGATAATGGTGTTTTACAAAAAGCAGGAAAATGCCATTAGTACACCAAGTCTATCATATAATTTCTCACTATTCTCTGGGTTTGCTCACTCAACTTGCTTTGGCTCCACATAGTATCAGCTGCACTGGCTACAGCAGGTATAATCTAGGCTAGAGATTTCAAGAGAACCTCATTGTATGTCTAGCTGATCTACAGGGACGACCAGAACACTGGGGCCTCCATCTACTCTATCTTCACCATCCAGAGCCTATGCTTAGACTCTTCTGCAGCTATAACAGAATACTTGAAACTTGGTGATTTAAAAAGAAAAGAGGTTTGACTCAGGATGCTGGAGGCTTGTAAGTTCAAGAAGCATAGCACCAGCATTTGCTTGGCTTCTGGTGAGGGCCTCATGCTGCATCACAACATGGGAGATAAGTGAAAGGGGTATCAAGCATGCTGGAAAAAGGATAAAACAAATGGCATAACCTGGCTTTATAATGACTCTTTCTGAGGCCAGGTGCAGTGGCTCATGCGTGTAATCCTAGCACTTTGGAAGCCCAGGAGTTTCACCTGGTAACATGGTGAAACCCCACTTCTGCCCTCAAAAATACAAAAATTATCCTGGCATGGTGGCACATGCCTATAGTCCCAGCTACTTGAGAGGCTGAGGTGGGACGAACACTTGAGTCCAGGAGGCAGAGGCTGCAGTGAGGGGGATCACACCACTGTACTCCAGCATGGAGACAGAGTGAGACACTGTCTCAAAATAGACAAACTAACTAAAACTCTTTCTCATAGTAACCAATCCAGTACTGGGAAAACTAATTTAGTCTTCCAAAAATGCATTCATTCATTTATGAGGGTGGAGCCCCCATGACCCAAACTCTTCTTAAAAGACCCACTACCTGTCTATACTATTACAATGGTAATTAAGTTTCAACATGAGTTTTAGCAGGAATAAACCACATCCAAACCATAGCAGCCTCTCCTTCCATGTTGTCCCTCCAGTAACAGCCCATCTTCCTTTACATGCTGCTCAAGGATCCAAGGCAGCTTGGAATAGTCCAAGCAGCAGCAAGGACTATACTTAGGGGTGTACATGGTCACTCTTTACTGAAGTCAAAGTAACTCCAAAGTATTTTGGTCCGAGTAAGTCACAAAGCCAGGCTAGGGTCATTGTAACAAGAGAATTACAGAAAGGGATGGATGATGGGAGGCATTAATGATTGGGGCCACTTTGTAATAATTTGCAACAACTAGGTCAACTTCATGGATATGTGAACAGTGAAGTCACATGAGGCTTCAGATTTAGAAGGAGCCCATGCTTGATTTTGTGTTCCAATATCATTTGAAATTCCTAAAAATTTTTAAAGAAGAGAACTCACATTTTTATTCTGCACTGAGTCCAACCAATTGTTTAGCATGTCTGACCATGGATATATTATTATGCATTACCCTATGTGCACCCCAGCCCTACATTACAGTCCCTCTCAACAAAGGCTCTATTTATGGTTCTCTTGGCAATTAAGGATTGATATAGCATAGGGCAAGAATACTGACTCTGGCTCCAAGAATCTGGAGGTCAGCCTGCTTAAGTTCAACTCATGTCACTAAAGACTCTACCCTCACTTTTTTGATCCCAGTCGAGCAGGTGATTGGATTCCTATTGACAGATGCTCTGAACACCTGATGTTACAAATTATAACAGGGCTTACTCGCCATACGGAAAATATGTTAAAATCAAAGTGATGATTGAAAAAGGGGGTATCAAAAATGAGATGTCTCTCATACTTAGAGATGTCAGGGCAATAACAGAAAATACTTCTTTGGATCTCAAATCCTACAGTTTGCTAAATGCAAATGCATAGGCAAGATTCACTGAGTTGGATACTAGAATGATGTATCAGTTATCACCACATAGGCTTAGTTTCTTCTAAGGCATCTTAATAGATAAAACAGAAAATCTTCACTCAATATGACCTTATGAGACCGCTTAGTACGAGAGCCCCATTCTGAGATTCTGAGGAATAATTCTGGTTCATTGCTTGAGTGACCAAATGCAGATGTTTTGACATGATAAATCAGCTCCAACCAATATCCCCTTCCCACTGCCTAAAATATTAGCCCAATACTGGGACAATCCATCACAAAGTCAAAGCAGAGCAGCAGCTGCAGGGTGAGTAAGACTCCTGTTTTAGTGGGGGACAAATCCCACCTCATCCACACACCCTGACCCTCCACCCAGCATTCTTTAGGATCACTTTACTGCCTGAGAGTCTCTAAGAACCACAAAAAAACCCTCGTTTATGTTGATGATTCATATTTATCTCATTAGAAATTAGAACTAAAACATTTTTAAAATAATTATTAATCATAAATTAGTTCATACAATAATTATTACACATAAATATAAAGATCATATTTTTTGAAGAGAAATCCTATTTTTTAAAACAAAAAAAATTAAAAAGGAATGGTATTGTTTTACATTTTCAAAATCTTTTTAATGTCTGAGTCTATATAGACATCTGGATGCTCACAACTGCCTGGTGTTCAATCTGTTTTACGATGTTTTGCTGAATTATAGAAAGAGAATCTGGCCTCACATAAGTGGGTGGTTGGGAAGGAGATACCCCAAAAAGGGTTTGAAGACCACCAGCATTCTTGGGCCACACTTGACCAAATAGAGCATTCATCCCATTTCAGAGGTCCTGGTGGGTTCTGAGATGGGCCTTTGAAACAATTAGAGACATTGGCTGAGAATGTTGGGGGAATAAAGCAGGAGATTTTTCCTCCTCTACCTATTTCTGAGATAATATAAGGTTTGGGGCTGTTGCAACCATCTTGCCAATATGTAAAGGACATGCCTGAAAATTGAACCAAGATAGAGCAGCAAGGGGTATGAAGAAAGAGTAACTGGGTTCTCTTTTCATCATCTGAGTTCTGATAAGCTGCTCATTAAGCCATAACTGTCCCTTATTGCTTACAACAGTTTAACTGTACTTTCAGATTCTTAGGTCATGAGAAAGACCAAGTACTTGGAGGGGAGGTGTTTCAGGGTCCTAAAAATCAGGAAAGAAGTTATAACGAATTTAAGATAGAAGTCCATGTTCTGTTATTTGTTCATTTTAATATGACAAGCATTTTTCTATAGGTTTCCTTGAGAAAATTACTTTTGAACAAACACTTACAGGGGATGAAGAACTTAGCCCGGCACATGCAGGTGGGTGGGCTAAAGTAGCCATGAGGCAGGCACATGCCAGGTGTCCTCAAGGAACAGCAAAAGGTCAGGAAACTAGAGGGGAATGACTGAGAGGCAAAAGAATAGAAGGTGTGTCCTGAAAAGTGTGTAGGAAGATAGATTACTTTAGGGCACAGGAGATTGTAGGGATCCCAGCTTTTATTCACTGAAATGCCAAAGTTCTACAGGTTCTGAGCAGAGCTGCAGGACCTGAGTTGTGGTGTAAAAGGATCACTCTGGCCACTGTGGGTGGTGAAGGTGAAAGCAAGGCACAGTGACAAGGTCTTGCAGTTCTGCCAGAGGGAGGTGTTGGTGTCTTTGACTTGGTGGTTGCAGTGGAAACAGGAATTAGTAATCAGATCCAGGCACATTTTTAAGGTAGAAACAACAGTCTTTTCCGAGAGATTAGCTGGAGTGTGTCAGAGAATGAAAGCATAAAGGATTACTTCAAACCACTTTGGTTTTCACTGAAAACGATGGAGTTCTCTTCAACTGAGATAGGAACTGGTAGATGAGATTTTGGGAGAAGTTCAGTGTTTCCACTTGGGATGTAAAAAGTCTGCAACATATATGATACCTCCATGTGGTGTTATCAAATAACAAATTGGATGCAAGAGTCTATAGTTCAACCAAGAGAGCTGGGCTGAAGATTTGGGATTGGTTTGGGAGTTGATGGCATTTCATCCATTGATCCCACTGATGAAAACCAAGAGATGTCATATGGATCAAGAAGAAGCCCACCACTGACCCTTAGGGAGCTCCCACAAGATTCCAGGGGGAAGAGGAGGGATTCACATAGGTGACAGAGAATAAAAGCCCTGTAGGGTGGGGAACAGGCCAGGAGATAGAAGTGTCCTACGCACTGAGAGGCAGCCTGACTATCTCCCTTGAGGGCACCATGACTGAACTTATGATGCTTTTTAGCCCTGTTTCTGTCACAGGAAGCTCATTCCCAGATCATCCCAGGTGGAGGGAGTGATACTATGTTAAATGCTTCTGATAGATCAGTAAAGTAAGAATGGAAAATTGACCCAGACAGAGACTGGGGCTGGGGGGAATTGTCTCATTCCAAATGTCAGGGATCCCTATGATTCAAATTATTGGAGGACAGGAGTCTGGGCAGAGGATTCAGGAGATTTTCAAAGTTCTTGACCTAGAGAAGACAGTCTTGTCCAGGAGGTGAGAAGAAAGAGGGCCCACCCTGGAGTCATATTTTCCTCCCAGAGGAGGGAGTGAAAAGGAGGAGAGTAGAGCATGTATGTCTCCCTTCGCCTGAGACACTGGTCCTACTTTTCCATTACCCTGGCTCCATACTTCAAATGAACTGTGTTTGTCTCTATCTCTCCTCACTTTTCTACAGACTCATCAGATCAACTCATCAACTCACTTAACAATTCTTCCGTCCCTCTCAAGCATCCCTCTCCAGCACCTTCCTTCTCTCTAATCCCCCTCTTCTGCCCTGCCCTTTCTCATGGAGACCTCTACAGATTACCTATTCTATTTCCTTCCTGGGGCTGCTAGAATGAAATACCACAGACTAGGTGGCTTATACAAGAGAAACTTATTTTCTCACAGTTCTAGAAACTAGAAATCCAAGGTGTATTAGACACAGTTCTCTAGAGAGACAGAATATTAAGGATACACACACACACACATACACAGATGTGTGGGAGTTTATTAAGTATTAATTTACAGGATCACAAGGTCCTACAAGAGGCTGTCTGCAAGCTGAAGATCAAGGAGAGCCAGTCAGAGTCCCAAAACTGAAGAACTTGGAGTCTAATGTTCGAGGGCAGGAAGTATCCTTCACAGGAGAAAGATGTAGACTCAGGGAGGCTAGGCCAGTCTCTCCTTTTCCTGTTTTTCTGCCTGCTTTATATTCGCTGGCAGCTGATTAGATTGTGCCCACCAGATTAAAAGTGGATCTGCCTTCCCCAGCCCACTGACTCAAATGTCAGTCTCTTTTGGCAACACCCTCACAGACACACCTGGAATCAATACTTTGTATCCTTCAATCCAATCAAGTTGACACTCAGTATTAACCATCACACAAAGTAAAGCATCAGCAGTTCTGGTTTCTTCTGAGGCCTCAGTTTATGGCCTGCAGACAGTTGCCTTCTCGCTGTGTCCTCACATGGTCACTCCTCTGTGCATGTTCTCATCCTGGGTGTCTCTTGTGTGTCCTAATCTCCCCTTCTTATGAGGACACCAATCAAACTCGATTAGGGCCCAACCTAAAAGCCTCATTTTAACTTAATTACCTCTTGAAAAGCCCCATCCTCAAACACTGTCACTTTAGGAGCTACCAAGGGTATGGCTTCACATATGAATTTTGGGGGAACACAATTCATTCCATAATACCTAGAGTCCCACCTTGCTTTTTATTTCCACTTAGTCCATATAGAATCTTGAAGAGAAAGGCATATGTGAACAATTCCAAATCTACCATTAATTTTTGTGGGAGCTTGGCAGATCACCTCATCTTTCTCTCAGTTGGAAAAGGAGAGGCTTAGAATAAAAGAGTTCTCAACCTCTTTCCAGCTCAGATCTCTGTGTTCTTCAGAGTTCCTGATGTGGGTGTGGGTGTGGGTGTGGGTGTGTGCCTATGCGTGTGTTTGTCTGTGGCAAACTCTCTGCAGAAAATGTAATGTCCTCCATATCTCTGTACTGATAGGTCCTGAAAGTCAAATATTCTTAAAATATCGTGGATTTAGATAAAGTGAAATATTGTGTGATTAAATTTTTGCTACATGCAAATTGCATAATTACTTTAAGACTTTCCAACAAAAACTAACCAGTTTTATTGCAGGGAATGACCAAGGACTATCCCTCAGAACTATCATTCAATTGTCCAATGGAAAATATCAGCAAGCACAAACGACTACAGTAATGTCATGCCTCTAGATCAGAGGACTGCCTAGTATGCTAGGAGAACCTGTGAGTCAGCAGACATTCACATACTGCATCCCATCCATATCTGTGTCTAACAAGGTTCCTTCTGTAACCTACTGTTGGTCTCAGGAGAACAAGAGGCATCAAACTCATTAAACCTAACATGAAGATTTATTTGGCAGGTGCTAAACAGTCAAAATGTCCCAACACTATTCACTGTTTTTGTGTCTTATGGTTTAACAAGGAGGCTTAAAAATAAAGAAGAAACCACCAGCACTTTGGTTCACCCATTTCATACAAGGCAATTGGGATTCAAACTCACAAAGGTATGGTCCAGGGGGATAACACTCTTCTCATCTTTACTGAGATGGCACACGTGTTCACCCATGCTCAAGATGCTAGTGATACACCAGCAGGCTTATTATCTGCTGCATTCATAACGGGTTTTAGTGTTTCCCTGGTGGAACAGAGCAGGCAAGCTCCTTGTCTGAGGTGACGTGGTTGGTGAGTAGCAGAGCTCTCATTCTAACTCCCATGTGTCCCTTCATAAAGGCAATGTGCTTTATACAGACGTCCAAACCTGGCATTCTCTTAAAACTGCAGAAAATAATGAGTTAGGACCATGACTAGCTAATTATGAATGAATTTTCCTCCTCCTACAAAAAATTATTAGCATCAAGAAGTCTTTGGAAGCTGTATGGGATGGAGAATGATACTGCTTTTGCAGGCCATTCTTGCACATTGCATTACCTCAGATATATGTGACCTCTGCCCAAAAAAAGGCCAATAGGAAATGATGAAAAACTGGCAAGAAAAATTCCCAAGATATCTCTAACAAGGCCTCCATGCAACAGCCTTCCTCAGGGAGGCCCAGCCACTGACCCACCCTACCTTCCATGTCCATGATAATGGCAGGGTGACCTGCTTGGAGCAGTCTTCAGTAAGTGACTACTTGAAATGCCGTACTGCAGTTCTCCTCGGTGATCTGTAAGAGGGATTAAGGGACTCCCCTGTGGCTGCATCCACAGCCATCAAACCTACCTTCACTGGACCACACCAGTCTCTGCTTGGTTTTTCCAGATGGTCATGGCCCCAGGCTTGTGAATCATGTCTGAGTTCCTCTGTTGTTTTTCCAGGAAGCCAGCATCCTAAGGCTAGTCCCTGTCTGACAAACTGACCCCTCCAGTTACCTCCCTGTATATGCCTTTCCATCACTGCACTGATACCCCAGGCCCAGACCATAGTTTCACCCTCAGTCCATTGTGCCCTACCTGCTTATAAAGGTTGACTAACTGATTTGTATCATACACTTAGAGTTAGGACTGGAACGCTCAAAACACTGTCCATAATCCAAGCACTGTGCCAAGGAAGTTTTTGTTTACACAAATGCAAATGTACACGATGTACAAACTCTATTTCCTGTGAGTTCTCAAGTCTCAATGGCCACCTTCAGTATAACTGTTACATGCACTGGGAAGCAAAAAAAAGTGTGTTTTTACAAATAAAAATTGCAATAGTCTAGTACCAAACCCGCACTATCTCTGAGGTATGCCTACACTATGCAGACATTAAAATAGAATGAGGTATACTCTTGTTACTGGTGTGAAATATGTCTAAAATACATTGTTAGTGGGAAAGAGGTAATGTAGTAGAATGTTGCGTATAGAATGTTACTATTTGTCGGGGGGAAATGGGAGATAAACACTAATCTATATACATGTCAATGAGCTTATGAATATAGCATGTAGCTATGCATAGACAGTAAAAGGATATCAAAACACTGCAAAGTGTTGCACGTGGAAAAGACAAATAGGATGTCTTCATCCTTTTCGCTACATTTGCTCTCC
Organism: Aotus nancymaae; assembly: GCF_030222135.1. Lineage (NCBI taxonomy): Eukaryota > Metazoa > Chordata > Mammalia > Primates > Aotidae > Aotus > Aotus nancymaae. Next base: position 32,466,540 of record NW_026988422.1, on the reverse strand, counting down.
CAATGTTTGAATTTACCTCTGCCATTTGTATGCACAACATATCTGTATATGTAAAAGAAAAATCAAACAGCCTACCTCACTATAGCCCTTTCTGAGTCTGCTAAGGAATGGTCCCTGATAACAGAAAGTTTAAGGAATGAAGCTGTGAAATTCAACTGTAAACTAACCTAGCGATCCGGCATAGACTTGACCAGAGCCCGCGGCAGGCAGGCGGAGAGTGGGGCAGCAGTCCCTCCTTCCCCGCCCTGCCCTCCGGCACATCCAGCCACTTCCGCGATGGAGAGCTCGTGGCATACAGCAGGTGCTCATTATTTGAAGGCCGTTTATTCTCCTGCTTCCTCGGTGGTTAAGGAGGCTTTTGGAAGCTCAAGTCCGTCTCAGCTAAGAACCAAGAGACACAGCTCTGGTGCCTCTCGGCCCGCGGGGTCTCGGAGGCTCAGCGTCCCCTGACGACCACCGTGGCGGCGGCTGAAATCGGCCCCAGCACTTAAAGGGCCGCACCGGAGGAGCTGCCTCTGCTCGGCGTCCTCCCTCCAGGCAGCTCTTTCCAGCGCGGTGCAGGCAAGTCTAGGAGTTGTTTCTATAATGGAAGCGGGGTGGCTCGGTAGAGTGGCTTCAGATCCCCTCCCAAGAGCCTGTGAGCCGCCATCGGGTGATGAGTAGACCTTATTCTATTTCAATGTCCGCATAGTACAGACATTTGCTGTGGGAAAATCGGACCCGTGAGCCCAGAGAGCTTCATGCCGGCCGGGAAAGCTTTCCCGAAGCACAGGCTTCCCTACACCAACACACACGCGCACACCTGCACACCCGCACACGCTCACTCCCCTAGCCTTCCTCCACTCCCTCACTCCTGCCCAGGAAGAAGCGGGGAGCTGAGGGGAGAGGCGGAACTAGCGGTGAAGGGCGCCAGGCCGGAGCCCGCGCAAGCCCGGCCTTGGACCTCGCAGCAGCTCCTGCCCTCTGCTGGCTGGAAGGCGCACTTACACCTTCCAGGGCCGCTAGTGCAGCTTTGCCGCCAAAGACGCTCAGCCGTTGGAGCAGCTGTGAGGGAGGCCGCGCACGGGCTGAGGTCAGAGACGGGTGAGGATTTCCCCCCCTCTCTGACCTCAGCCAGTGGTCTCCCTCACAGCTGCTTCGTCGGGAAGGGCTGAAGTTCCCACAGATGAACAGGGGTTGGGCCACCAGTAACTTGTCACATGAGGAGTGGGGGTGTCTGCACACCTTGGTGAACCTGCCAGTGGTGAACCTGTTGTGGATGGAGACAGCGACATCAGCATCTGGTGAAGGCTGTCCTGGAGCCCAAATCCGTCAGTGACTCTGACATCTCAGGGACAGTGTGTGGCGGCCATAGTGCTTTGCGAAGTTGCTGCCGGGAGTTATGCAGAAACGTCTTAGGATGTTCAGATCCCTCTTAATTAAGGGTTTTAGTGCTGTGAGTATTCCCGCAAACGGGTCCCTGTATTACGATTATTTTGCAGTGTTCATAGGGCCTCCTGGGGCTCTTGATTTGAGGAGCCTTATTCAGCAAACATTTCTTGAGTACCTATGTGCCAGGCGTGGTTAGAGGTATGTGGGAGTCATCAGAGAACACAGGACATACATACAAAAAAAAAAACTCTGCTTTCACGGAGGTCACATTCCAGTGACCTAGACACATAACGTGTACTCACACACAATAAACATATATGTAAATTACACAGACTGTTAAGGTGATAAGCTCTATGGAAAAAATAAAGCAGAAAGGAGAATAGGGGGAGCAATGGGTAGCTTTTTTTTTCTTTGAGACAGTCTGGCTCTGTCACCCAGGCTGGAGTGCAGTGGCCCGATCTCTGGAGTGCAGTGGCATGATCTCAGCTCACTGCAACCTCCGCCTCCCAGGTTTAAGCAATTGTTGTGCGTCAGCTCCAGAGTAGCTGGGGTTACAGGCGGATGCCACCACACCCAGCTAATGTGGGACATGGTAAGTCTGAAGGGTCTGTTAGACCTCCAAGTGAAGATGTCAAATAGACCATCCGAGGTACTAGTCCAAAGAGAGAGAGCTGGGCTGGACGTATGTATTTGGGAGTTGTTGGAGAATCAACAGCATTTAAAACCTTGAGACTGGATAAGATCACCAAGGGATTGTGTGCAGATAGAGAAGAAGACCCTGACTAACTCCTGGGGACCTCCAACATCAAGTTACCGGAGACAAGAGGAAAAATGTGTGAGGAGCCTGAGAACGAAAGGCCTGGATCAGTGGCTCACACCTATAATCCTAGCACTTTGGGATGCCACGGCAGGTGGATCACCTGAGGTCAGGAGTTAGAGACCAGCCAGGCCAACCTGGAGAAACCCCATCGCTAATAAAAATACAAAAACTAGCTGAGTGTGGTGGCAGATGCCTATAATCCCAGCTACTCAGGAGGCTGAAGCAGGAGAATCACTTGAACCCAGGAGGCGCAGGTTGCAGTGAGCCGAGATCACGCCATTGCACTCTAGCCCGGGCAACAGAGCAAGACTCAATCTCAAAAAGAAAAGAGAAAACAAGGGCTGAGTCTGAGGTCGTGAGGTAAATACACAGCTATGAGTCAGACTCTGATATGTCTTTTTTTTTTTAAACAAAGTCATGCTGTGTGGCCCAAGCTGGAATGCAGTAGTGGGATCACAGCTCACTGCAGCCTCAACCTCCCAGGCTCAAGCAATTCTTCATGAAACCACAGATTTGATGTATTGATTATTCATTCACATTAAAATAAATATATAACAATAAGCACTTTAAATGAGTATCTGTGTGCCCTAACATCGGTCATCTCACTTACCATCAGCTGTACATGTGTCATTTTTTCACATACAGCTTTTTCTTCAACTTTAACTTAAAAAATTCTACCTGGAAAATGTTTTCACAGTAAAGGACCCAAGGACAGTAAAAAAAGAATCCTAATGCCAAAGATTTGGTCATATTTATCCAATTCTGTTCAAAAGAGAGGTTAAACAGGCAGGCTCTATATACACATCATTGTGAAAATGATCAAATGGCTTACTAGGACAGCTGCTCATATTTTTCATGGAGTTAACAAAAGAAGTAATTCTTGTTTTTTCTCTTTGCTCTGATTCCTTGAATAAAATAGTATATTAAAAGGTGATTTCCAGCCAGACATAGTGGCTCACGCCTGTAATCCTATAATCCTACCACTTTGGGAGGCCTGGGTGGGGGGATCACCTGAGGTCAGGAGTTCGAGACCAGCTTGTCCAACATAGTGAAACCCCGTCTCTACTAAAAATACAAAAACTAGCCAGGTGTGGTGGTGCATGCCTGTAATCCCAGCTATTCAAGAGGCTGAGGCATGAGGATCCCTTAAACCTAAGAGGCAGAGGTTGCAGTGAGCCAAGATCACACCACTGCACTCCAGCCTGGGCAACAGAGCAAAACTGTCTCCAAAAAAAAAAGGAAGTGATTTTCTGGGAGTCTCTCTGAGTCCACTCTGGCTCAGGAGGCTGGTCAATTCAAAAACAAACAAAAAAGTGATTTTCTCTGTCTGAGATTTAGCAAGTGTTCCCAATAAATAGGGGCCAATTGTTGGGGTCCGTGAGATCGGCACGTCTGCCAGGGGTCTCTTGACCAGCAAAAGGGTCCTAATACCTGGAAGAGAGAGTGCGCGGAAGAAAAGAGAGATAGAGAAAAATGGGTCTGGAGGTCTGAAACAAGCTGTGCTCAGATCAGCGATTTATTCTTTGTGCACAGGAGCTTATATATGTTTTTTCATACAGTGACTGAGGTAGGTCCCATTACAAAAGTTTTATCAGGAGGGAACAGAAAATTACAAAGTAAGCATGGAAGGGGGTAGCATACAGGTTTATCTAAAGATCGCTGAACCCAAAACAAACAAAAGATTCTTATCCTATGAAGATTCATATTCTTATCAATGACTACAGTTACAGTAAATAACATCAAGGCAAGCGATAATCTGAGGGGTAGCATTTTTCTAGTAACATGTGAGCGATCACGGGATTTAGTGAATGCAGGTAAACAGAGTCATAAAACCAGCCCAGAACGGGAACTTCAAGAGACAATAGTCTCGTAAATAGTCACGCAGGCCTCACCCAGACATGCCATTAGCTCAGTGGATCAAGAATAGGCTTCTGAAACTCAGGCCTCTATCACTTCCTTCTTTTTTCCTCAGCTCGACTGCCCTCAGCGTGGGGAGAATATGTCCGGGCTCTAACTCCTTGATGGCGGAGACACGGAGGGGTCTCTACGCTGGTGGAGTGATCCCCATAGCCAATGACTAACCTATCTCAAGTCAACCAAACCAGGACTTGGTAAAAAGGAAGATGAAACCTGTTTTGTGGCCTTTGCTTGCTAGCCACCCCTAGTCTATAGAAGAACTTCCAGAGACTTAGACAGAGGCATGATTTTCCTCAATTTACATGATAGTTACATTACCAGCAAACTTTGCATTTTAAAACCATGCAAAATAAAAGGAGTTAGGGTAGAAGCTCAGATGATTCTAAGCAGTTTTCTTTTCTTTCCTTTTTTTTCCTCCCATGCAACTCTAAGCTGTTTTCTTACCTACATCAGTAGCCAAAAAAAACAGTGATAAGTTATGTAGGTCACTCACTAATTCTTTATTTTACTTTGCTATACTCTGAGCACACTTGTCCACTATCCATTAAATACTAGCACTGATCTCCTCCCCACTTATTATAGTTACCAAAAATATCTCTAGAAATTTCAAAACCACAAAATCACTTTTAAACCTGCTCTAGAAGATGAAAATCTGTGTAACTGTATTTCCAGTACTGTGTCATTATGTGATCAAATAGGAATAGCTCAAATTGTATGTCAGCCATATCCTCACATCCTAGTGGTATATATTTGATTTCCTAAGTCATCTTCTTTTTTTTCTTTCTTTTTTTTTTTTTTTGGAGATAGAGTCTCAGTCTGTCTCCCAGGCTGCTGGAGTGTGCAGTGGCGCCATCTTGGCTCACCTCAACCTCCACCTCCCTGGTTCAAGTGATTCTCCTGACTCAGCCTCCCAAGTAGCTGGGACTACAGGCACGTGCTACCATGCCCAGTTAATTTTTTTTTTTTTTTTTTTTTTTTGTATTTTTAGTAGAGACAGGGTTTCAGCGTGTTAGCCAGGGTGGTCTTGATCTTCTAACCTCGTGATCTGCCTGCCTTGGCCTCCCAAAGTGCTGGGATTACAGGCAGGAGCCACCACGCCTGGCTTTTTTTTTTTTTCTTCCCTAAGAAACAGGGTTTGTCTATGTTGCCCAAGCTGGTCTCAAACTCCTGACCCCAAGTCATCCCCAACCCTGCCCCACCTTAGCCTCCCATAGTGCTGTGATTACTTGAGCCACTATGCCTGGCCAATCTTCATTTATTTTTAAGAGACTCTAACAATGTTCAACTGTTTATTTACACAACATACATATTCCAAATTAAGCAATATGCCTGGCTTTCTTCTAGGCACTGGGGATACAAATCTGAATAGGGACAATTTGTGCCCTCCAGCCCCACATTTAAAGAACTGGAAGCTTGCAGGCAATTACGATACACAGAGATAAGTGAGCACTCATAGAGTTTTTTGAAACCTGAATGGCATAACGCACACAAAATGTTCCTGTAATACGGTGAAGTTAGTTCCTTCCCATTCCCTTTGAATTACATAAAACTGGCAAAAGAGATCCCCAGGACATCTCTAACAAGACCTCCTATGCAGCAGCCTTCCTCAGTGAGGCCCAGCTACCGACCCACCCCACCTGTCCTGTGCTCAGGGCAGGGGTGACCTGCTCAGTAAGTGATAACCTCAAATACCTTGCTGCAACCTTTCTTCAGAAGCATCCAAGATAAGGAGGAAAGGACTGCTTTGTGGCCCAGATAGAATCAGACTATCTGTATTGTTTGGTAGAAGGTGGTATTGAGACATTAATGCCTTGTTTCCAAAAGAAAGTTCATGTCAGCATTGTGTTACAGTTGAATGGACACTAGACTGAGGTAGAGCGTCATTTGGCAGGAGTGGAGTCCTGTTATTTGCCTGTTAATGGGCAACAGAAAGACAACTAACACTGATTGGAAGGAGAAGCGGGGAGAACCAGGAATCTCCTTTTCCCTCTGCCCTGTATCCTGATCCTGCTGTCCCAAAGGAATGTCTGATAAATCATATTCACTGCAGCCAGACTCAGGGCAGTGAGAGTCCATGAAGGATTCTAAGCTCCTTTGTCTTTGAAGGAAGTGCAATCAAAGGAGGGTAAAATCCCTCCTGGAAGGTGTTCTTTCTTGTCAATAACCAAAAAGAGGACTCTTCCCCTTTATCACCCCTCGCCCAGCTGCTGCTACCCTGAAAAGACCTAGGTGCATCCAGAAAGAGGTCTTTTAATAAACACGGTTTAAATAAATCTCTGATATAATAAGTAGCCTAATGCAGAAATCCCCAGTTCAGACTCGTGGTGCTTGCTACAATATTATAAAAAGTCTGTGGCTCTGGAAAGATGACGTGATCCCACTGTAACTCCCTGAGATGTCATGAACTAAGGAATTCTTTTCCCCATCTCTTCAGATATCCAGTTCTACAATTTTGCTGGGTTTTGTTTTTGTCTGATGTCCCTTACATCCAACCTGGAGCCCCACAATGTATTTCTTTCCACTCAGATCACACCAGTTAGCCACTGAACTCTATATCTAACTATTCACACTGAGATACAAACAAAAGTTAACCGTTTACATGCTTGGTTTTTTGGGGGAGTTTGTTTGTTTTTGTTTGTTTGTTTGTTTGTTTTTGAGACGGAATCTCCCACTGTGGCCGGGGCTGGAGTGCAATGGCACAATCTCAGCTCACTGCAACCTCCACCTCCAGGGGTTCATGCAATTCTCCTGCCTCAGCTTCCTGAGTAGCTGGGATTACAGGCACACACCACCACACCCGGCTATTTTTTTGTATTTTTAGTAGAGACGAGGTTTCACTATGTTGGCCAGACTGTTCTCGAACTCCTGACCTTGTGATCTTGCCTGCCTCAGCCTCCCAAAGTGCTGGAATTACAGGCGTGAGCCACTGTGCCCAGCCTACATGCTTGATTTTACAAGGTCAAGAGAAATTCTTAACCTAGTGATGACTTGAATACCTGAAATATTTTTGAAAAAGTGGAAGGAACTTAGAAATCTCTTCCCTTGTCTGCCATATCCACTTACTTACTTAAATTGTTTGTAAGACAATAAAACATATAAAAGCAACATTTTCCCCAGGCCAATCATCTGTCTCCAGCTTCACAATGATTAGCCTACATCCCTATATTCAGATTTCCCTATAATTAATAATGTTGCATTTTTACATTCACCATCCTGGAACATTAAATCTGCCTTGGCTTAGCTATGCTAGTTTGCACTTGGCCCTTCCTGATGGTCACGGTCCAGGCTTGTAAATTATGTCCAAGTTCCCAGGCCTGGGTGGCATGGAAGGTCCTAATATTCCCATCAGCCTCAGCTCATGCTGCTCCATGTTGCCTGGCTTTTTATCCTCAGACCCATCCCTTGCTGTTAACTTTTCTATTTAATACCTGAAACCTCGTCAAACAGGCCAAAATATGCTTTCATTTGGTGCCTTCAGGGAAGATATGTACAAGGCTCCATCAAAGAAGGAAGGTCTAGGATCACCTTGCTGAACCCAAGAGACCAGGGAGAGGTCAGTATACCAAATGTCTTTTTTTTTTTTTTTTTTTAAAGACATGGGGTCTCATTATGTTGCCCAGCTTGGACTCAACTCCTGAGCTCAATCATCTTCCCACGTCAACCTCTTGCATAGCTGGGACTAAAGGTGTGCACCACCATGCCTAGCTACTAAATGACTTTTGAGCTAAGGTTAGTTAGCTCCCTTCATTCATTGCAATTACAATAACCTGTACCACGTTTTATGAAATCCTTCATGTGGTACCCACAAGTAGTATGTGTCATTCCCATAGATAGCCACTGCATTAGGGAAAGCTGTGTGAAAGAAGGTATTGATGGTTGGTATCTGCAGGTTAAGGGCAGCTGTTGCAAGGGTACCTCACAACTGAAGAAATTTCAAGTGCCAGATATCCAGGTGGTTTTGAGCAACCCTGTGGCCAATGTCCTCAACAGTTGTTTTTACCATAATGCAGATCTTTTCCTGGGACTATATCTTACCATGTCCCTTGATTTCAAATAATGGCATAATGGCATTATCATAATTTAGTGGCTGCTGTGAAAATGATTTGATGCTTAAGCTAATAAAATCATAGAATAAACCCACATTTAGCAGCCCTTTGATATTAAAGACAAACTCATGCTGAAAACCCAGGGTACTCTCCTTAACGTGTTTATATTGATTCCTGATTTAAACAAACAGGTCCTTAGCCCAAGATCCTTCCTATCATTTGGATTTAATTTTGAGGCAGTGGAGGGCAGTTAAATATATGCAGAGGAACCTATAAAAGAAATAGTCAGGCAAAGTGGCTCACGCCTGTAATCCCAACACTTTGGGAGGCCTCAGTGGGAGGATCACTTGAGCCCAGGAATTCAAGATGAGCCTGGGCAACACAACAAGACCCTCTCTCTAAAAAATAAAAACAAAAATTTAACTTAGCCCGGCATGGTGGCATGCACCTATAATCCCAGCAACTCAGGAGGCTGAGAGGAGAGGATTGCTTAAGCCCAGGAGGTCAAGGCTGCAGTGAACCATAATCATGCCACTGTACTCCAGCCTGGGTAACACAGCAAAACCCTGAAAGAAGAAAGAAAGAAAGAGAGAGAGAGAGAAAAGAAAGAGAGTCAAAAAAAAAAAAAAAAACTGGAGGGTGTGCTTTGAACACAATTTAAAGAAGAAGAATGGGCAAGGATTGGAGAGAGTATTATCTGAGTCATTTTTCAGGATATGATAGAAGTTTGATGTGTCATAAACAGAAATGTCTCCAGGAGCCAGGGAGGTGTTGTCACTGACTGAACAGACAGGAGGGAGGAATGGAGGTAGTGGAGACCCCTGAGCTTTTGTCTTAAAAGCAGAGGTGGCTACTACTTAAGATGTGACTGGCCAGGTGTCGTTGCTCACGTCTGTAATCCCGGTACTTTGGAAGGCTGAAGCGGGCAGATTCCTTGAGCCCAGGCATTCAGGACCAGCCTGTGCAACATGGCAAAAAACCATATCTACAAAAAAAATACAAGAAGTAGTGGATGTGGTGGCACATGCCTGTAGTCATAGTTACCAGGGAGGCTGAGGTGGGAAGATCACTTGAGCCTGGGAGGTGGAGGTTGCAGTAAGCTGAGATTGTGCTGCTGCACTCCAATCTGGGCAACAGAGTGGAACTCTGTCTCAAAAAAAAAAAAAAAAAAAAAAGGCATGACTTAAAAAGAAGTAACTGCTATTCACATTGAGCTAATGGTGGCCCAACAGGGTCACATTTTTGCTATTTTAAGGCATGTCAGGAATCCAAATTTTTTATGTGAAAATCTCCATTTGGAAAGTTGCCACCACATCCAAAATTATTTTAAACAACAACAACAAAAAAAAAACAAACTGCATAGGCCAATCAGAATAGGTCTTGAGCCAGATAAACCTGCTGTAACTGTACTATATGTGTTTAGCCTCATGTTATAAAGACTTGAGTGCAGCTCATTCTACCCATTGAGACTATATGCATCACAGAGGGACCACACTACACCTAAGTCCTGTTTACATCCTCCTCACCCATAAAACTGCATCCCACACAACATATATTTTAAAACTTGCAGCCAGGCATGGTGGCTAACACCTGTAATCCCAGCACTCTGAGATGCTAAGGCAGGAGGATCACTCAAGGCCAGGAGTTTGAGACACCTGGCAACAAAGACCCCCATCTCTACAAAAAAATTAAAGAATTATCTGGCGGTGGCTCACGCCTGTAATCCCAGCACTTTGGGAGGCCGAGGCAGGTGAATCACGAGGTCAGGAGATCGAGACCATGCTGGTCAACATGGTGAAACCCCGTCTCTACTAAAAATACAAAAAATTAGCTGGGCATGGTGGCGTGTGCCTGTAATCCCAGCTACTCTGGAGGCTGAGGCAGGAGAATTGCCTGAACCCAGGAGGCGGAGGTTGCGGTGAGCCGAGATCGCGCCATTGCACTCCAGCCTGGGTAACAAGAGTGAAACTCCATCTCCAAAAAAAAAAAAAAAAAAAGAATTATCTGGGCACAGAGTCGTGCTCTTATAGTCCCAGCTACTCAGGAGACTGAGGCAGGAGGATCACTTTTGCCCAGGAGGTTGAGGCTGCATTGAGCTATGACTATACCACTGTACTACAGCCTGAGCAACAGGCTGAAAACCTGTCTCAAATAAATACTTGCTTAATAACTTAAGGAATAAGGAATGCCACAGAATGAGATGGCTAAGTTCTGTTAGCTCTGCCTTCAGTTCTATTCAGGTAAATATCTGTGTCCATATTTATATTAAAGGGCATCAACAATAACATTGCATTTTCATATGACAAGAGTGTAAAAAGATAGTGAAAAAATATGTGAATTATTTTTGTTGGAAGATGACATAATATCAGTTCAAGGGTCTAATTCCAATGTTTCTCACCTAGAACTTGACCCAGTGATTTAACACCCCTAACCATGCCTTCCTTACCTTCGATACACTTCTCCACCTCTGTGCATTTTCCCATGCCAATCTTTTGCTGTCCATCCCTTCCTGAATGCCCCAGCAAACCCCTTCTAACCCTCATGACTTAGAAGCCTTCCTAGACCCAATGGGCAAAGTAACTTCCTCCGTCTCTGTGCTCCCAAAAAGCCATATTCATATAAGTAGTATTGCTTCTATCACATATTTAGTTTCTCTGCTTCTCCATAAGCTACTTGAGGACCAAGACTATGTTTCATGTATCTTAGCATACGCTGTGACTAACACCGTTTCAGGAATAGAGTGCACACTGCATAAATGCCTCATTTACAAAGATTAAATTCCCATTTTAAATAATGAAATACAAGCACTAGGAATATAAATGACAGTTGTGTAGAAAGAAGCACAAATGTGAATGAATGCAAGATTTTGGAAACCTAAGTTGGAGTTGTTTATACATTATTCATTTTTTAATTTTTAATCAAGAACAAACTTTATTGAACTTTGCACCCTATTAACAGAAGTTTAAAAAAAAAGAACAGACTCTGTTTTACTAAACCTTCAGCTGTTGTCCCTCCTTCCCAGCTAGGGCTGTGACTGGAGCCCTTTGCCACAGCCTTGCTGCATCTTCTCCTTAGTACCTGCTCCACCTGCCAGGAAGTAGCTAGTTTCCATGTCTCTGTGCTCCAGTTTATGGGCTCCTTCCAGGTCGGACTGTCAGCAGCCTCCTCCTCGTCTTCCTTTATATGAAGTCCTCAGGAAAAGGCATGCTGGCCTCTGGTTCTGAGGCCACCATACCCTTATCTGGCTTGCTATCTTGTAGCAGCTTCATGGTTCAGAGCTGCATGTTCAGAAGCTCCTACTGGGCTCCAGCCAGAGTAGTCACACACTCAAAAAGGGGGTCCAACTGGGCCATCAAATTGTCCAGCTGCTGCTCTATCTGGATCAGCTGTTGCTCCAACTGCAGTGGTCGTTTCTTGCCTGTCTCCTCTGGGAGAACTGCAGCTTCATCTTTCCCTATTGTGGAATAAGAAAAGGGCAATACTGCAGCAAAATAGTTCTGCTCCATCACCTCAGTCTCCAAAGCCAGCAAGGAGAGGGGTGTAATTTAAGGTAGAGAAAGCTATTAAGTTTTTACCTCAGATAATCACAATTACTTCTAGTGTAGTAGTATAGTTCCTCACCCAACACAGGAAGCAACATGCCAACATGTCCCACACGTGGTCATTCAGTCTGCCAAAACACCTCCAGGAATGAGCAGCTCTCTCCAGTCTGATAGAGCTCTGGTTGTTAGACAGTTCATGCACAAATCTAAAATTTGTCCTTCATGTATCTTCTTTCCATGCTGATGAGCGCCTTCCAAAATAATGGCTCTTCAAAATGATAGTTCCTCAGGAATTTAAAGACAACGGACATACCCTTGCCCCCTTTCCTGATTTTTTTCTGGTTTAATATCTTCAATGTTTTTAGTCAGCCCCATTTTGCATAGTTTTCTCTGGTTGCTTTACTGAACATATAGTGCTCTTAAGGCAGTTCTGTGAGAAGAATAAAATTCTCCAGGAATGTTCTGATCAGTAGATAAGGCACCACACCTTGTTCCTACCATTGATTTGGGAAGTAGGTTGTCACATCACACCACAAACTTATTAGTCAATGAGACGCGTAAGGCTCAAGTGGATGTGTTGGGAGAACATCCTAAACGTGTAATGGAAATTAGGGGGCCAGGACCCCAAAGAGATCACACACTGAGTGAGCTCAAGCATTCAGAGACTGAGGTAGCAGTTGTCCACTGCCAGGTTCCAAAAGTAGGTATGGCCTTACATATGCCATTTATCCTTCTGATGCTCTGGTGAATTCAGGTGTTGATGGGCTTGCAGACCCTGGAGACCATTCCCCTATGCTACATTATCACGTCACAATAGTGGCTGAACCCACCTGGGATTCTGCACCTCAGGTAGTCAAGAGGGCATCTGTAGAAGTCCTGGGACAGGAAGAAACAGTCTGATCTAGTAGCAGACGCAGGAGATTCCGCGTCAGAACCATGTTTTCTGTGAAATGGGGATCACTCCCTTTCCCTGAAATCCCTGGCACATAGGTGTTCTCAGTGTTATGTTATTACTAAGAAGACTGGTCTAATTTAAAGAGAAAATAACAAATATTAAAAAAACCCTATTAACTAGGTTTAATATTTATCAAACTAGTAACTATTCAATAATTATTTAACTATTAATTTCTGTTATCTTCAGTCGCTGACATCCGATTTTCCTCTTCTTTCCGTTACTGCATTTTCCCTTTTTCACACAGGGAAAAAAGACTCAGTTATCCGCGGAGGAAAGCAAAAGAACACAGAAGTCAGTACTTCGAGAAACAATCTTTGCCACTCTTTGCTCGCAACCCAACTCCATCCCGCCCTGGTCCCGCCCCATCCTCAATTTCTGGCGCTGGTGACCAGGCCCAACCCAGCCTCCACGTCAGCCCAAACATGGTTTCCGCCTCAAGAATATTTACATAGCCATTGCTTATTGGCTGCTGGCAAACACTCGCTCTTCTCGTTGGCTGAAACTGCCGGGAGAAGTTCTGCGAAGGCTGCTCCTTGCGGCGTTGGGACTGAAGGTCACGGGCATCTACATTTCCGTTTCCGGTTCGCCTCTGGAACCATGGCGGGGTCTCTGAGGTATCTACTGACATTAGGAAGATTGTGCCCCGGCCTTGGAGTAGTTCCCCAGACCCGGGTGAGTGCCTACATTCCCTGCTCTCGGAGAGACTGGATCTCCAGAAACATCTCCGCGTGGAGGAGGAGCGCTCCTGGCAGTCTCCGCCCTAGCGAGCGCCAGCAACTTGCCTTTCTGCCAGGCAATCAGCCTTTCTTTATCTGCTTGCAGGCGCTCGCCGCCGTAGTACCTGGAGTGACCCAGGTAGATAACAAGTCCGATTTCCTACAGAAGAGGCCCCATCGCCAACACCCTGGCATCCGGAAACTACCGCACGTGCGGCTGCCACAGGCACTGTCTAACGGTGCCCAGTTACTGCTACGTGGTGAGTAACGGCAGGAAAGGGAGAAGAAACAGGACTGGACCTGCATGCAAGTGATTCCGCTTTTCATCTTTGGCCCATAGAGATCGCTGAGCCCAATATGGAGAATCAGGTGCAAGCACTGACCAATTATCTCTGGAGCAGACATTTGCCTGTAGAGCCAGAGGAGTTGCAAAGACGGGCTATGCATCTTGAGAAAAAATTCCTGGAAAACCCAGGTAGGACTTAAGAATAATTTAAAAGTAGGCCAGATTGAAATATCAGTGAGAAATGAAAAGCAAGAAATAGTCTCTCAAACAGATACTGAAGTCTCTATTTGACTTTCTGACCACAGCAGCAGTTGTTAAAATGATTCCTTACTAAAAGAAGGTAGATTATTCTAGAGATTGCTAGAGAGTGTCGCAGTATACTGGGTTTGGTTTGGTTTGGTTTTTGTTTTTGCTTTGAGACAGAGTATTGCTCTGTTGCCAGGCTGAAGTGCAATGACTCAATCTCAGTTCACTGCAACCTCCTTCTCCTGGGTTTAAGTGATTCTCCTGCCTCAGCCTCTTCAGTAGCTGGGATTACAAGTGTGCACCACCGCACACACCTGGCTACTTTTTGTATTTTTAGTGGAGACGGTTTCTTTATGGTGGCCAGGCTGGTCTTGAACTCCTGACCCCAGGTGATCTGCCTACCTTGGCCTCCCAAAGTGCTGGGATTACAGGCGTGAACTACCGCGCCCAGCCAATATACTGTTAAAATCTAGATATTTGGTTTTTTCCTGCAAGTCCACTGGATTAGGACCTTCTAAGTTTTTATTCAGGTGAAATAAAGCCCCTGGATGGCCCCTGCCCAGTACTGAAACCCTCTTCCGGGATAAAAGGAAAAATATAATTCGTCAATTAGTTTCATGATTGTGAGTTCCTCACAATTGACACTACAGACCTGCCATTTATTCATCTTACATTCCCCGCACACCTCACAGTACCTGAGTCACAGTAGGTGATTGGTAGATACTTGCTAAATAGTACTGAACTGAACACAGTCATGAGACCTAGATTTTCAGTCTCTTTTCTTCTCCATAGGAATAGTGGAGATCATCAAAAACGCAAATTTTGGAGAAGTGAGGAAATCCAAAAAATAATGTCCTTGTCCTACCCTGTAAATTTTTATCACAGTTTCCTTTAATATAAAACAAACCTGTGGGACAGATTGGTTAAGTTGAATAAACCATTCTTAGAAGCAAAATGTGATCTGATACATTCTGTTAGTGGTAGTTGCTACTGTTAATTCTTACCTGAAGCTTTTCTCTAGGTTTGTCTTCTCTCTTGACCTTTAAGGCTTTTCTTAGGTGGGAGTCGGGGAGGACTGGGTGGGCAGTATATTCAAATATTGGATCTGAACCCTGTTCTCCCTAGGTCCTGACTTCCAGTCCTTGTTCTCACCACAGACTTATTTCAGACGGAGGAGAAACTTCGTGAAGCAGTGCTTAATGCACTACGTAAAACTACCTACCATTGGCAAGAACTGAGGTAAGGGGGACTGGAAAAGGTACACAAGAAGGAAAAGGTGGACTTTAGAAAGAGTTGGGAGAATACAATTACACAATCAATGTAGTATTTTTTTTTTAATCACCTGACCTTAAAAGGATCAATTTAGTATTTGAAAAAGCTAAAGTTCAAAGTTTTGAACATTAAAGTTTGAAAATTTAGTATTCGTAAGGCTCCCCAGGACCCTTCTGTATTGGGGAGTGAAAGGCCTGAGCTGGAAGAGGCCTTTCCAAGATGTCATTTTCTAAATCTAGAAGGTAACTATAGGATTAAGATTATTTACTAGTGTGTATGACTCTCTGATTTTAATGGCAGCTACAGTGAGGGACTGAGCCTGGTGTATATGGCAGCAAGACTGGATGGTGGCTTTGCAGCAGTCTCCAGAGCATTCCATGAGGTGAAAGTCCCTTAACTTCCAACCTGAACTTTTTGACCATCAGTTCCCTATTCATAAAGTAGTTTTCTGGGATGGGAATTCTTGGGAAATTGCATATGCGTTTTTTTTTTTTTTAAGAGGATCTTCACTGGGCAGGGTGGGCTCCTGCCTGTAGTCCCAGCTATTTGAGAGGCTGAGGCAGAAGGATTTCTTGAGCCCAGTTTGAGGCTGCAGTGAGCTGTGATCTCTACTGTACTCTAGCCTGGTGACAGAGTGAGAACTCATTTCTTAAAAAAAATACAAAATAAAGACATTCTCTTTATCCTGTGAAAGCATTCTGTGACCCAAGAAAGGTTTAGAATCACTATTTTAGGAGATTCTTATTCCATAATTTTTTTTTTTTTTTTTTTTTGAGACGGAGTTTCGCTCCTGTTACCCAGGCTGGAGTGCAATAGCACGATCTCGGCTCACCGCAACCTCCGTCTCCTGGGTTCAGGCAATTCTCCTGCCTCAGCCTCCTGAGTAGCTGGGATTACAGGCACGCGCCACCATGCCCAGCTAATTTTTGTATTTTTAGTAGAGACGAGGTTTCACCATGTTGACCAGGATGGTCTCGATCTCTTGACCTCATGATCCACCCTCCTCGGCCTCCCAAAGTGCTGGGATTACAGGCGTGAGCCACCGCGCCCGGCCTCCATAATATATTTATATTGAATCTCAAAAGGCATTTACATCTCATATCCTCTGTGATAGCTCCTAATTCATATTTATCAAGGTCCTAAATAAGTATCTAATTACCCTACTGTGGGATGTTGTATATTTCTTCAGATCTGGGCTCAAAATCCAGCATTTCAGCCACAAACTTTAATGGACTTTGGCTCGGGTACTGGTTCTGTCACCTGGTGAGTAACTTCCTTCAGCCCTGTCTTGGTCAATTTTAGCTCTAGAAAGCCATACTTACACAACTCCAAAATCAAGAGACTGGAAAACCAAAGGGAGAATAGGCAACTTGGGAATCTATAATGTTTTTCCATCAGATTAGGCAAGGCAGAAGAAGGTATATCAATTAGGGCCAGAACTTAAAGAAATGTCAAGTGAAAAAAATGGCCCATTTTTAGAAAAATTAAAAAGAAAAGGAATTATCAAAGTTTTTTTTGCCTACAAATAGTATTTTTAGTCTACCTTTTTTTGTTTGGTTTTTTTTGGGGTTTTTTTTTTTTCTTTTTTTTTAAGATGAAGTCTCGCTCTGTCACCCAGGCTGGAGTACAGGGGTGCGATCTCGGCTCACTGCAACCTTCACCTTCTGGGTTCAAGCGATTCTCCTGCCTCAGCCTCCCAAGTAGCTGGGACTACAGGCACCCGCCACCATGCCCATCTAATTTTTGTATTTTTAGTAGAGATGGGGCTTCACCATATTGGCCAGACTGGTCTCAAACTCCTGACCTTGCGATCTGCCTGCCTCAGCCTTCTGAAGTGCTGGGATTACAGGCATGAGCCACCCCACCCAACCAAGTCTACCTTTTTTTTTTTAAGGAGTTATAAATAAGACAAGAGAATAACACTTAGTTTTTCCAACTATTTTAACATAACACTCTCTTTTCCCAGTGATGGAGTTGGGTATAAATGGGTCTCTTGTAGAGATGACTCTTGGTGATGGGAATTGGTGATTTATAATAATTTTGCCGTCTTAGGGCTGCTCACAGTGTTTGGGGCCAGACTCTACGTGAATATATGTGTGTGGACAGATCAACTGCCATGTTGGTTTTGGCAGAAAAGCTACTGAAAGGTGAGTGCAAGAGCACTTTCAAAGTTGAGGGAATTAAGAAAGCACGGGGGTACTAGTAAAAGCATTTTACTGGGAAGTAGAGAAGAGGGTAAAAATTAAGATGAATCTGGGCTATTTTAAAGTTATGGTCAAGCAAAGGGTGGTATTAGAGGTTTCTGCTGGACTGAGGATGGGTTGGGTAAGATTCAAAGGACAGGAAGCCTAATATTCTCCCTGCCTTTTTTGGTTTTTTGGACTTTTTTTTTTTTTAATTAGAGATAGGGTCTCTATATGTTACCCAGGCTGGTCTCAAACTCCTGTCCTGAAGCCATCCTCATCCTCCCACTTCAGCCTCTAGGGTAGCTGGGATTATAGGCATGTGCTGCCATGCCTAGCTCATCTCTGCCCTTTTTGAGATACACTTTCCCTATTCTTGGGGCCATGTTTCTTACCTGGATATCTCTTCAGTTTATATGTAACTTCCTACACACTACAGTTGCCTCCTCTTTTCTCCACAGGTGGTTCAGAATCTGGGGAGCCTTATATTCCAGGGGTCTTTTTCAGACAGTTTCTACCTGTATCACCCAAGGCAAGTGGCAGTGTTTAGAATATTCTAAACATGGAATGTGGCAGATAGAAAACTGTAGCTTGAGCTTTTGCAACCCCACACTGAGTGTTAGAAGATAAATTTAGCGGCTAGGACTTTGTTGTATTCTTGGGATGCAGAGATGTTGGGTCTGTCATGGTCCTTGTCTTGGTCCTCAGGTGCAGTTTGATATAGTCGTATCAGCCTTTTCCTTAAGTGAACTGCCCAGCAAGACTGACCGTAATGAAGTAGTTCAAACCTTATGGCGTAAGACACATCATTTCCTGGTGAGACACATCATTCCTTGTTCCCTTAAGTCTTAAAGCAGCTTTATGGAAGCCTTTTCTTCTCTCATTGTCTTCATTCTCCATCTATGATTGTTCTTACAGAGCTACTGACATTTACACCTTCATGTAATTTAAGACTTCTGCATATTATTCCCCTTTGTAAACAGGTGCTGGTGGAGAATGGAACAAAAGCTGGGCACAGCCTTCTCATGGATGCCAGGGATCTGGTCCTTAACGTAAGGCTTCTTCTTCCCTCACTCCCCTACCCATATGTCACCAATTATTATTACTTCCTTGAAAACTAAAGAGACTGTACAATTCAGGACTTTACAATTCAAGATGAGATTTGGAGAAAAAAAAAAGAAAGAAAAGAAAAAGCTAAAGAGATTGTCATATGTTGGCAAGGGTGGAAATTGGGCATATAAAGTCATTATGATATAGAGCAGTGGTTGGCAAATGAGAGCCTGTGGATCAAATCGGACCTGCCACCTGTTTTTATATAGGCCATACTTATGTGTGCCTCTGTTGTCTGTGACTTATTTCAAACTACAAAGAGCAGAGTTGAGTAGTTGGGACAGAGACAGATTTTGCCTACTCACTGACCCTTTAAAAGAAAGTTTGCTGACTCCTAATCTACGGCATTGCTGAGCCAAGAACCTTGTCACTCGGGGAAGAATATGAGCCAGTGTATAATCATAAATTTAATTGTCCTGGAGTGGGATTTTTTTTGAGAGTGGAGGTTGCTGACAAGGAAGAGCACCGTACTATGTGCCAAGTTCTTGCCTTTCTCCTACAGCAAAGAGAAAGTTCTTTGTTCAGAGTATTAAAGATGCAGCCAGCTTAACTCAAAGGACATAGTTAATCGTTATTAGTGTTGAATATTACAGGAGTCCTCAATTTACCGAATGCAGAGATTGAGTTATGAAAATAGACCCCTGGCCCAGCTTTATTTCTTTTATTTCCTTTGATTTCAGGGAAATGAAAAGTCACCTTTGGACCCTCGACCTGGTTTTGTCTTTGCCCCAGTGAGTATTACTTCTACCTGTCCCACCACACAGATCTGAACTCAGGTGTGGCCAGGAAAAGTAAAAGGGTAAAGCTAAGCCACTCTGCACTACTTTGTGTTCCTATCCAGTTCCTACCTAATGATTCCCCTGGCTCTTCCTACCCTCTGCTCCTGTCCTCCCTTCTCCCTGGTGCCCTTTGACTATCATTCTTAGATTTTAAGTTTTGTGATTGATGGCTCTTTTGTCTTACTTCATTTTTTTTTCCTGTGTTCACAGTGTCCCCATGAACTCCCTTGTCCCCAGTTGACAACCTCTAAGCCCCTGGCCTGTAGCTTCTCGCAGGCATACCATCCCATCCCCTTCAGCTGGGTAGGTACCTGGGGATATTGCAGCAGGAAGCAAACATCCTGGAAAAACAGGAAGAAAAAGAATCAGAATTAGGAGGAGTTGAATAAATAATAGAACAGTCTAGAGACTTTAGGACCTACATGTATATGATTTATACATTGTAAAAAAGGACTGCAGGAATGGGAAACGGGGGGGGGCTTTACAAACTTTTTTCCCATGTCTTTTCTTCTAAGCAGTCTCTATGTTCCTTATCTTAGAACAAGAAACCAAAAGAAGAAAAGTTCTCTATGGTGATCCTTGCTCGGGGGTCTCCAGAGGAGGCTAATCGCTGGCCCCGTATCACTCAACCTGTCCTTAAACGGCCTCGCCATGTGCATTGTCACTTGTGCTGTCCAGATGGGCATATGCAGCATGCTGTGATCACAGCCCGCCGGCATGGCAGGTATAGGGGATGTGACCAAAATTAGTGGGATGTGGCAAGAACCTGCAGCCCACGTTAACATCTCATTTCCATAGGGATTTGTATCGTTGTGCCCGAGTCAGCTCCTGGGGAGATCTTTTACCTGTGTTTACTCCATCTTCGTTTCCTCCATCTCCTGCTCAAGATCCCTCTGAGAGTTGACAAGGATGTGTAACAAGTATTTTCTTCTATCATGCCTGCCAGGGCTGAAGCTACCTGGTAACCAGGAGAGGAATGCTGACATCCCCATATGTCTGTGTTTGTTTGAGATTTTTAATAATAAATAATAAATTTTTAAAGAATGAAAGTGGATTTCGTGATTCTTAAGTGTAGAAGCCAGGCATGGTGGCATGTGCTTGCATTTCCAGCCACTCAGGAAACTGAGGCGAGAGGATCATTTGAGCCCAGGAGTTAAGGCTGCAGTGAGCTATGATTGTACTACTGCACTGTCGTTGGCCGTGAGACTGGCACGTCTGCCGGGGGTCTCTTGACCAGCAAGGGGGTCCTAATACCTGGAAGAGAGAGTGCGTGGAAGAAAAGAGACATAGAGAAGATGGGTCCGGAGGTCTGAATTGAACTATGCTCAGATCAGCGATTTATTCTTTGTGCACAGAAGTTTATATATGATTTTACATACAGTGACTGACGTCAGTTTTCTTACAGAATCATTATCAGGGGAGAAACAGAAAGTTACAAGGTAACCAAGGGAGGTACAAAGTAACCAAGGGAGGGGGCAACATGCGAGCTTACCTAATGGTCACAAAAGATTCTTATCCTCTTATCCATTGTTACAGAAAATA
The DNA here is from genome assembly GCF_030222135.1 of Aotus nancymaae. Taxonomy (NCBI): domain Eukaryota; kingdom Metazoa; phylum Chordata; class Mammalia; order Primates; family Aotidae; genus Aotus; species Aotus nancymaae. The sequence goes on along the minus strand of NW_026988422.1, from coordinate 32,445,755 downwards.
ACGTTAAGACAATAAATCAGGAAGGGAGCAATTTTCTAGTAATACAGTGAATGATCTCAATGCTTCTGTGACTGCGGGTAAACAGAGTCATAGAACTAGCCCAGAACAGGGACTTCAACAGAAAAACAATAAGCTGGCATTACCTCAGTCATGCCTTAAGAGCAGTGAACTGAGAGTGACTCTCTGTAAGCTCAGCATTTCCCCACGTCCTCCTGTAACCACCTCACTCGACTGCACCCAGTGGAGGGAAACGTGTCTGGGCTCAGACCCCATCATGGCGGAGACACGGAGGGGCCTCTACGCTGGTGGGGGATCCCCACACTGCACTCTAGCATAGGTTACACAGCAAGACCTCCTCTCTAAAAAAAATAAAATAAATAAGAATACTTAAAAGGTGTAGTTAACTAACCTGGCCTATCCTGTAATGAAGAGCTTCCTCAGATTTTTGGTGCCACGCTTCCTGCACAAATCCCAAGCTCACTTTCTCCTGTTGTGACAGGCCAGATCTCCATAAGGTCTTCGCTGTAATGATGAATGTATAAGCTCATCATTAAAGCAGGAGAAAAACCAGATTTCCATAAGCCCTTTGCTGTAATGATGAATGTACATTAAAGCAGAAGCCAGAAAATGGATAATGAATTGGGGGAATCGGGTGCCTGAGTAAGAGGGCTGGAATACAAAAAAAGCAAGCCCCACCTGTACTTTCTCGACCTCGGATCTAGTTTAGTGATAAAACCAGTCCTGCACATAAGACCCATACCAGAACCAACTTAAGATTGATAAACCTTTCTATCTGCAGATCCCTAGTTTAGATAGATTAGGAAACATGCCCACAGGTAGACATAGAGCTCGAATTGTGTATATATAAGCTAAAGAAAAACTTGTAACTTTGAGTTGGTCTGGTGGGCTACTCCAGCCTTTGCCCTGTAATCAGTTGTAGAAATAAACTGCCTTCTTTCCCAGTCTGTCTGCATCTCATTATTAGACCACAAGAACAAGCAGCTGGACCCCATTCATCCAGAAACACTGTAAGAATAGTGCTTCTACCAGAGGCCAGGACTTCCCTAGGAAGATAATCTGGAGTAGCAAGGAAAGCTGCCTCCAGAGCTCTGAGAACTGGCTCAACAGGTCTCAGGGTTGTTATGTGGGCCACCTGAATAGGGGAATCAGCAACTGCCCAGACTGTCTTTTACTACTGCCTTCCCTTCTGTTTTTCCCAGGGTCCCTCAGCTACCCTAGAGTATGTATGGGAAATCTCCCATACATTTCCATCAAGAATGATTCCCATCAGAACTGAATCTTCTACCCCCCATCCCTCTATATCCAGGTAGAATCCTCCCATTTACTCAGTTCATTTGTTTTCCCCTAGGCCTTGCTGTTTCAGGGTTAGGGCAGCTTCCTTTGTCTTAAAACTTAAATGTCTTTTTTTCCACAGTTCTTAGCAGGAAACAGGCACAATCAGAAATTGTGACAGTATCAATATAATACCAGAAATAACATTCCTCTCAAAACCAGTCCAATCAAAAGAGAAAGAAAAAATAAATCAGTTTACCACTAGACATTTCCATGCCTGGAGCTATTTTTCTGGGGTTACAAGAAAACGTACTCCAGGTGGCCCCAAATAAAATGGGGTGGTTCAAGTATCAGCATTGCAACCTATAAGACTTGGGATGGGGTGGAGAGGGTATGGAAGGCTTAGATCAAATGTCCTGAGTGAGACAGGACCAGATCGTCCCCAATACAAAATAGCTGGGAAGCAGCTACCATAGACTTTCCTATTTTGGATTAGACCAACCCTAGGCACATGAACTGAAACTATCCATAGCCCTTGGATTAGTCATGGCATTGAGGAGGAGGAGAAGACGCCACTGGGCTGTGCCTGACAGGGAGTCTGGAGTTTCTGGTTTCCGGGCTCAGGAAGGCGGAGCCAGGGGAGGGGCCTCCATCAGTGGGAGGGCTGGAAGCTGGGGCAGGACCCATCAGCTCTGCAATGCTGCACAAGGAGAAGCAACACAGAAGATACCAACAGCCTCCTGAAACTCGCAAGAGTGGACACTCCAGTGTTGACCACCTAACACTGAAGTTGTCCTGCTCCAAAGAGGACAACTCCCTTGTCATTCTGACTCCTGGGCTTACACCATACCCCAGAGATGGAGCAACTACTAGGAGTAAAACTTGGCTGCCTGTTTGCCCTGCTAGCTCTCACTCTGGGCTGTGGCCTTATTCCTATCTGCTTCAAATGGTTCCAGACTGATGCAGCCGGAGGTACAGCTCTACCCCATCTTTGTTCCATAGCCTGAGTCTCACCTCAACCCTGTCCTGATACCTTGCTCTGTTTCTCTTACCACCCCCAACCTTGGGATATTGAGTGCTGCCTGCTGCTCTTTACTCACCTTTGTCTGTCTCCTCAGTGCCAGGTGGGTTGTAACTTCTGCTTTTTATTAGGTCATCACCGGCGGGTCCTCAGACTCCTGGGCTGTATTTCTGCTGGTGTTTTCCTGGGAGCAGGGTTCATGCACATGACTGCTGAAGCGCTGGAAGAAATTGAATCACAGATCCAGAAGTTCATTGTGCAGGTGAGAGCAAAGATGCCAAGCTGCGGGCCTCTGAGGCCAAAAGGATAAACAGCAAAGAGAAGAGAGCAGGGAAGGGATGGAGCCAAGGACATGGGTGGAACAATAGGGAAGATGAAGCTCTTGTGTGGAATGATGAAAGCAAGTCAGATTAGGCTTTAAGGAAAACAGAATTGCTGAAGGGACAGGACAGGAAGCTTCACTGCTCCACCCCAAGTCTAATTTCTGCTGTTCTCTCCTTAGAACAGATCAGCAAGTGAGGGAAATTCTTCTGATGATGCCAATTCAGCTCATGTAAGTACCTCTCACCATCCCCTATCTGGAGGGTGAGGAGAACCAGAGAGGCCTTTCATATCCAGACCCTTGGGAGGAATACATGAGGAGTACCAAGAATCCCTTCTGCTCCCTAGCTCAGAAATTGTAGAGGAAAAGGGGAGCAAACTCAATCCCTCTGAGTTTATAGAACCCCCAAAAAGCTCTTGCTTTACTCTTTCATTCTTTCCCTAGATCCTCTGATACACCTCACATGAGTTTCCCATATTTTTAACTCTATTGAGATTGTGTCCCTTAGTCCCTCTGGCAGTCTTTTGTTGTTGTTGTTGTTGTTTTTGTTTGTTTTCTGAGACAAAATGTCCTCTTTGTCACCCAGGCTGGAGTGCAGTGATGCAATCTCGGCTCACTGCAACCTCTGCCTTCCGGGTTCTAGCAGTTCTCCTGCCTCATCCTCCTGAGTAGTTGGGATTACAGGCACGTGCCACCACACCCAGCTAGTTTTTGTATTTGTTGTAGAGACGGGGTTTCACGATACTGGCCAGGCTGGTCTTGATCTCCTGACCTCCAGTGATCTGCCCACCTTGGTGCCCCAAAATGCTGCGATTACAGACAGGCGTGAGCCACTGTGTCCGGCCCGCTCTGGGGTTCTTGTTGTTGCATGTCCATGTCTACTCTTAGCTTTATTTCCCCTGTTCTTCTTTGTGTTCTGTTACCACATTTTCTCATTCTCTTCAATCTCCCAATTCTATGTCCATCCAATGCATTGCCTATTCTTCCTTTTCATCTCACAGCCCTCCTTTTTATTCCTAGACGGAGTATCCCTATGGAGAGCTCATCATCTCCCTGGGCTTCTTTTTCGTCTTCTTTTTGGAGTCACTGGCATTGCAGTACTGTCCTGGGGCTGCTGGAGGATCAACAGTGCAGGACGAAGAATGCGGTGGGGCTCATATCTTCGAACTCCACAGCCATGGACATATACCCTCACCCTCAAAGAGTCCCCTGCGAGCCCTTGTCCTCTTGCTCTCACTCTCCTTTCACTCAGTGTTTGAAGGGCTAGCTGTGGGGCTGCAGCCGACAGTAGCAGCTACTGTGCAGCTCTGCCTTGCGGTCCTGGCTCATAAGGGGCTTGTGGTATTTGGTGTAGGAATGCGGCTGGTGCAGTTAGGTACTAGATCACGATGGGCCGTGTTCTCCATACTATTATTAGCTCTCATGTCCCCCCTAGGTCTAGCCATAGGGCTGGCTGTGACTGGAGGGGACTCTGAAGGAGGGTGGGGCTTAGCCCAGTCTGTATTAGAGGGTGTGGCAGCTGGCACCTTCCTGTATGTCACCTTCCTAGAAATTCTTCCACGGGAGCTAGCTAGTCCTGAGGCCCCTCTAACTAAGTGGAGCTGTGTAGCCGCTGGTTTTGCCTTCATGGCCTTTATTGCCTTATGGGCCTGAGAGGGTCCTGGCTTTTCTGATGGGCCTACTTACGATGTGATGACCTCTCTATCCCCAGGGACACCTCCCAAATGGCTTTGGCCCTCAGACATTTCTTTACTGAGACTAAATAACATTCAATAGGACTGGGACTGGACCCCAGCTTTTCTTTACTTGAGATCCCATTTCTCACCCAGGACTGAGAAAAAGATATTTAGGTTGAGCAGCTATGAATTGGAGCATTGGTACAGAGACCCTTCAGGTTTTGTTCTTGTCCATTTATGCTATTGTGTGTAATAAAATGCCCATTTTACCCTCCTTCAGCCGTCTTGGATTTTATTTCTCCGGGTTGCCTAGAAGCTACCTGGCACATGAAGCGGTGGAATAGGGAATGGGAAGAATGAATGTTGAATGCAGTATTTTCTTCTGGAATTAGAACCCCTAGCCATTCTGTCAGTTGCCAGCCACAGCTCCAGACATGGAACCTTGCTAAAATTCCAACAACCCCCTCCCACCTTACCCGCTGTAGTTCAGAAAATGAGCCAGTTCCCAGCATTTAAAAGGAAAGAAAGTTAGAAACTGAAATGATGTGGATTGATTATGTTCCTACATTTAACACACCCACCCCACTCCCAGTTCCTACTATCAGCCACCCATGACACGTCCAGGCTAAATGGAGATCAGACGGAATGGAGCCTGTCTCCATCAGGTTTCTATTTCTTCACACTGAGCCCTGTGTGGCCTCAGGGACACTGTTGCTCTTCTTTGAGCTTCTATCTCCTTCCAGCCGCCTTGTGTTGAGGGATTAAAAAGCAGGGTGTTTGGAGAGGAGAAAGGTGCCAGATATTAAAATAAAGGCCTGGGGCAATTACTTGGCTCTCACAGGATTTATTGGCTTTCTTTGTGTTTGCCTTACCAATTGCCTTTCCATCTGAGTAACCCCTACAATGTGTTGCTTCTCTTAAAAACTGCTGAGGATGACTGGGCACGGTGGCTCGCGCCTGTAATCCCAGCACTTTGGGAGGCTGAGGCAGGCAGATCACAAGGTCAGGAGTTCAAGGACAGCCTGGCCAATATGGTGAAACCCCATCTCTACTAAAAATAGAAAAATTATCTGGGCTTGATGGCACATGCCCGTAGTCCCAGCTACTTGGAGGCTGAAGCAGAAGAATCTCTTGAAGCCGGGAGGAAGAGGTTTCAGTGAGCCGAGACCGCGCCACTGCACTCCAGCTTGGGCGACAGAGTGAGACTCCATCTAAAAAAAAAAAAACAAAAAACTGCTGAGGACAAATACGAAAGCAGGTTAGCTGAAATTGAGTAGGAACAGGATAGCTATTGCGTAGCCCCCAGCTCATGAGTTGGAGGAATATCTCAAACTTAGTGGAGAAATGGGGAAAGAGAAAGTGTGCTCTGTGAGTTCAATTAGCTGCACAAGTTGGTCCTTCCTAGTATTTTTAGCATGAAAGTCCAAGTAGTCTTAACACGGATATTCATTCTTCTCAGTCTCTGTCTCCTTTTGATACTGTTCCCCTCCCTACAAAGTAAGAAATACAAGCCTCCTCACAAGCCCAGTTTACACACCCAGAGATCAGCGAGAAGGCAAGCTTCAGGCAAAAATGATAGATAGATAGAGAGATAGATAGATATGTCTAACACAGGAAATCATTTCCCTAAAGCACCATAGTATTGTTTTCTATTTAGTGTTAAAATGCAGTAACATGGGGCTGGGCGCGGTGGCTCACGCCTGTAATCCCAGCACGTTGGGAGGCCGAGGCAGGTGGATCACGAGGTCAAGAGATCGAGACCATCCTGGTCAACATGGTGAAACCCCGTCTCTACTAAAAATACAAAAACTTAGCTGGGCACGGTGGCACGTGCCTGTAATCCCAGCTACTCAGGAGGCTGAGGCAGGAGAATTGCCTGAACCCAGAAGGCGGAGGTTGCGGTGAGCCGAGATTGCGACATTGCACTCCAGCCTGGGTAACAAGAGCAAAACTCCGTCTCCAAAAAAAAAAAAAAGCAGTAACATGTAATACACTCAGAACAGTTGTCCAGTGTGTAGTAGTTTCTATCATAATAGTTTCTACATTGAACAACTGCTATGTGCCAGGTACCACTGTAGCAGGCCAAGTTTCACTAATGCAGGACTCCATCAAAACTGTTTCACTATTGACTGAGTGGTTAAGTATTAAAAGCTAAAAAAGGCTAAGTACGGTGGCTCACACCTGTAATCTCAGCACTTTGGGAGGCCAAGGCGGATGGATCACCTGAGGTCTGGAGTTCAAGATCAGCCTGACCAACATGGAGAAACCAGTCTCTATTAAAAATATTAAAAAAAAAAAAAATAGCAGAATGTGGTGGCACATGCCTGTAATCCCAGCTACTCAGGAGGCTGAGGCAGAAGAATCGCTTGAATTTGGGAGGCAAAAGTTGCGGTGAGTTGAGATCCTGCTATTGCACTCCAGCCTGGGCTACAAGGGTGAAATTCTGTCTCAAAAAAAAGGTAAGGGTACTCACCCCTGCTTTACAGCTAGGTAAGGCCTGGGACACATGGAGTTAGATGCTGGAATAAGTCAGACTTTATCTGCACTTCTCTCTAGGTCCTAGGCTCCATACCTAGTACATAGTTAAAATCCCAAACTTACCAAGGTTTTCACCAAAAGTAAAGGTTGCTAAGAGTTAACAGTGTAGCATGTATTTGGGACTATTGAAGAAACAATTTACATGCAAGGTGTGTAAGTAAAGTAAAATATACTTTTTTTGGCAAAATATTATAAGGAAGCATGAGAATGTGAATTTTTACCTAGATTAAAAGGTTAAAAGATTGTTTTAAGTTGGATACAATAAAGGTTTAAGCAAGTTGTAGAAGGTTAATTGTAGAGAAAACTCTGTGTATAAGCATATTGGCTAAAGTTAGAGGGGTATCATCCAGTTTTCCTGTAAGTTGAGCATTGAAATAAAAGCACAATGGGTTTCTCTTAGAGCACTAACTGGCTCTCTAACAAAATTTGTAAAGTGTTATAAAAAGTCTATAAAAATCTTACCTTATGATCAAACATTAAAATTGGGTAAATATGTCTATAAAGATTTATTAAGAATTGGGTTTGACATGAATAGTAATGTATTCACTGATGTAAAGGTGAAATTTGGCTTACTTGGTATGAAAATTATACAGGAAGCATTGTCAAATATGAAATAGTGTTTGGCTTTCTTTGGGCTATATTTGTGTAATTATGTTATTGGAATATGTTCCAAAGTTATGGGAGATTCCTACAATTCTGATATATCTTACTGTATGTTATCAGTAATAATTATAATTGTCATGTTAAATTATTGTGTGCCACAGAGGTAACAGATTTCCTTGTCAGTTGTGTCTCTTTCTTTTTCTTTTGAGACAGAGTCTCACTCTTGTCACCCAGGCTGGAGTGTAGTGGCATGATCTCGGCTCACTGCAACCTCCGCCTCCTGGGTTCAAGCACTTCTCCGGCCTCAGCCTTCCAAATAGCTGGAATCACAGGCATGTGCTACCATGCCTGGCTAATTTTTGTATTTTTAGTAGAGACAGGGTTTTGCCATGTTGGCCAGGCTGGTCTTGATTTCCTGACCTCCTGATCTGCCCGCCTCAGTCTCCCAAAGTGCTGGGATTACAGGCATGAGCCACCACAGCTGGCCATCAATTGTGTCTTTAACTATGGCTACCCTAAAACATTTTGTTATCTGTAAACAATTTTCGTCTTGTTTTGATCCTCTTTAGAATGTGGTTTTATAATCAGCTATAAAGCTCTAACAGGGCTGGGTGCAGTAGCTCATGCCTGTAAATCCCAGCACTTTAGGAGGCCAAGAACGGTGGATCACCTGATGTCAGGAGTTTGAGACCAGCCTGGCCAACATGGTGAAATCCCATCTCTACCAAAAATACAAAAATTAGCCAGGCATGGTGGCATGCACCTGTAGTCCCAGCTACTCAGGAGGCTGAGGCAGGAGAATTGCTCAAACCCAGGAGGCAGAGGTTGCAGTGAGCCGAGACAGTGACATCAGAATCAAGGAAAAACATTCAGGGCTACTGGGAACAAATGGACCTCTTCCACTCCAGTGCTGCACTTGGTGCTTCATAACAATGACCCTCTCTCAGCAGGAAGTAGCCAGAAAGATTACAATGTCCCATCTCCCTATGATTCTCATGATAAACAAAATACAAGCATGATAGAAATCATGCACAAATTGACTGTGGGGATTGTGGCAAGCCAGGCTTCACTAACGCAGGCCTCTATCACAAATGTTTTAGTACTGACTGGGTGGTTAAGTTAAATGTTAAAAGCCAGTGTCCTTATACAAAGGCTGTAATGTAACAAAAGCCCATCGAGAGTTTTGCCTACGCCTTTCCTGGCAAAACTTAAAGCATGACAAAATAACCAAAAAATGATTAACAGGACCCATTTAGGATTAAACAAGTTTTATTGAGGGTCTTCACAAACAAGTCACAGCCTCTTGAATAGCTGGGACTACAGGTGCATGCCACCATGCCTGGCTAATTTTTGTATTTTTGGTAGAGATGGGATTTCACCATGTTGGCCAGGCTGGTCTCAAACTCCTGACATCAGGTGATCCACCGTTCTTGGCCTCCTAAAGTGCTGGGATTTACAGGCATGAGCTACTGCACCCAGCCCTGTTAGAGCTTTATAGCTGATTATAAAACCACATTCTAAAGAGGATCAAAACAAGACGAAAATTGTTTACAGATAACAAAATGTTTTAGGGTAGCCATAGTTAAAGACACAATTGATGGCCAGCTGTGGTGGCTCATGCCTGAATCCCAGCACTTTGGGAGACTGAGGCGGGCAGATCAGGAGGTCAGGAAGTCAAGACCAGCCTGGCCAACATGGCAAAACCCTGTCTCTACTAAAAATACAAAAATTAGCCAGGCATGGTGACACATGCGTGTGATTCCAGCTATTTGGAAGGCTGAGGCCAGAGAAGTGCTTGAACCCAGGAGGCAGAGGTTGCAGTGAGCCAAGATCATGCCATTACACTCCAGTCTGGGTGACAAGAGTGAGACTCTGTCTCAAAAGAAAAAGAAAGAGACACAACTGACAAGGAAATCTGTTACCTCTGTGGCACACAATAATTTAACATGACAATTATAATTATTACTGATAACATACAGTAAGATATATCAGAATTGTAGGAATCTCCCATAACTTTGGAACACATACCAATAACATAGTTACAGGCCTTCGCAAACAAGTTTATTGGATATCTGAAGGAACTCTCCAAACCTCTGTGATTTAGCAGGAGGCAAGATAAGGGTAATCACCCCAGCACCTAGACCCATTTAGATTAAGCAAACTTCCTGAGGCTCCAGAAGTAGGTCTTCAGGACTCAAACCTTAGTTATAGATTAAAAGAAATTAATCACTTATGTCTTTAGATGAATGCACACTTACACGTCTCGAACTCCTGACGTCAGGTGATTCACCCTTCTTGGCCTGCCAAAGTGCTGGGATTACAGGCATGAGCTACCATGCCTAGCCCTGTTAAAGCTCTATAGCTGATTATAAAACCACTTTCTATAGCTTAGAAAGTATATAAACTCTGAAAAATTTTGTAATTTTGAGTTGGTCTGAAAGACAATTTCCAGGCCTCCCTGTAACCAGTTACAGAAATAAAAACTTTCTTTCTCCGCAGTTCATCTGCATTTCATTATTGGGCCACAAGAAATAGCAGCCTGATCCTTTATTTGATCCAGGAACACTATAGTATTGCTTTCACATACATTATCATTGAGAATGACACCAAACCAGGTGCTTATTTAAAGAAAGGAGGGGGCCAGGTGTGGTGGCTCACATCTGTAATCCCAGCACTTTGGGAGGCCGAGGCAGGCAGATCACGAGATCAGGAGTTCAAGACCAGCCTGGTCAACATGGTGAAACCCCATCTCTACTAAAAATACAAAAATTAGCCAGGCATAGTGGCATGCACCTTTGTCCCAGCTACTTGGGAGGCTGAGGCAGGAGAAGTGCTTGAACCCAGGAGGCAGAGGTTGCCCTGAGCCGAGATCGCGCCACTGCACTCCAGCCTGGGTGACAGAGTGAGACTCTGTCTCAAAAAAAATAGAACTAAAATAAAATAAAATAATGAAAGAAGGGGATGATCCCCTGTGTATAGAATGCTAAATACCACACAGCTACAAACTCATTTCTTGCCTCTAGTTCTTGTGAAAGACAATTTAAAACTCTTAGAAAGCAATAATTTTCTTAGGCAATCCACAATATCTGGGGGTTTGGAATGTAAATGGATGGACAAATGCCCAAATGTACCTGACTGACTCAATGTTTCATAACCCCAGCAGGTAGACATTACTTCTACAGTAAGTCCAAGGAAACTGGCATTCAGAAAAGCTTAAAAAATTAGATCATATCCTAGCTGGGTTTCAAGCCCATGTTTCTGTGATTCTAAGAAAACTTCAGTGTGTAGATTTTCTTCTCCCTCCTTACTTTTCCTTACCATCTCCCCAAGCTATATGAAAGGATCCCAGAAGAAAGTAGATAGTACATTAGATGATTGAGCTGAGATTAATAAAGGGAATATTTAGGAATGTGTGGGTTTGAACAGAGCAACAAATCACGGGGCACCACCCTGGGACTGAATAAAAACAATGCTATTACCTAGACTAAGGAGAAAGGAGCAGTTGTCAGAAACTAGAGAGGGCCAGCCGGTAAGGACTGTGGCCTTCAGTGGAGGGATACAGCCAACCTGCAGGGACCCAATAAGCACAAACCAGGGGAAAAAGTTGGCTCTTCTACTGTTTGATCTCCTGCCAAACCCAAACAGAAGCCAGATAATAGAAATATCTGTTGGTGCATTGCAGCCAGGTAAGCCTCACGGGGCACAGAGCATAGTACCCAGATCTAAAGGGGCAAACAGAAGATGTTGCACGTACCATCCATTCTCTGCTACTTTCAACTTGTGTGACCTTACTAGGACTTTGGGAGGGATGAATTGAAAGGTACAAATTTAAGTGAAAGCTAGAGAGCTATTTCTAGTACAGAGGATTGGTATGGCTACAGAAAGGAGACTTAAGAAGGAGCACATTAGACTGTTGGAGCTCTTCAGCATGTTCTGGGACACTGATGCTGTCAGCATTTGAGGTAAATGAGGTAGAGCTTGGGACATGCCAAGCATAGGTGGATGAATTATGAATTTTCTGCCTCCCTCTATCCCAGAAGCACTTGGATTCCCCCTTTAGCCTCCTCTGTCCTCAGCCCTCAATGCTTTCTTTCCTTTCCATGGCTATTTCCTTTCCTTTTCCAAAAATTCTTACCAACCAGGAACAGAACCATCTTTAGTTTGAAGCATATTGGTTTTTTTTTCTTTTTTTTTTTTAATGTATGAGAGGTTCTCATATTGCCCAGCTTGGCATTGAACTCATAGCCTCGCCTCCTCAAGCGCCAGGACATCTGGCCGGAGTCACCGCAGCTCCCGAAGCATATTGTCTTAAGAGCTAGACTAGAGCTAGAGAACGGCTCCATGTAGAGAATATCAGGGAGAACATCAGGACCAGGAAACTGAAATAATCTTTGGATTGTTTTCAGAAGATATGAATTACCAGCAAGGAGCCAGAGGGGGCTGTATGGGAACAGAAGATGAATGTGATTTCTGAATAAGATTAAAACAAGAAAGGCTGGAATAAGAACAGGCATAAGAACCATAGGATAGGAAGGAGAGCTGAGATGCCTGGGGTATGGTGACTACAAACCAGATTCAGGAGTAAGCCTTGATTCATTCAGCCCTAAGAGATAGATTATAACAGAATAACTAGAAAGATGAGCACTGAAAAAATAAAAACAGAAGGAAAAGACCAGGCACAGTGACAGACACAGTGGCACATACCTGTAATCCCAGCACTTTGGGAGGCCAAGGCAGGTGTGTCAGTTGAGCTCAGGAGTTCAACAGCAGCCCAGGCAAAGTGGCAAATACATACATATATACACACACACACACACACACACACACACACAAACAAACTAGCTGGGCATGGTGGTGCACACCTGTAGTCCCAGCTACTCAGGAGGCTAAGGTGGGAGGATTGTTTGAGCCCAGGAGATGGAGATTGCAACGAGCTGAGATTGTACCACTGCACTCCAGTCTGGGCAAAGTGAGGCTCTGTCTCCAAAAAAAAAATCAGAGGAAGGGCATGCAAGATGGAAAAAGGGATGAGGGAAAACTAGTTGAAATAGGAGAGGATTTTTGTAGAGCAATTCTCAAGTCTCCGCAACCTCTGTCCTCCATCCCTACCCCTCATTCTCCACCACACAGTGTATTTTGTATATACTTAAAGAGGAAGAAAATAGAACATGATACCTCCAGCTGCCCTCCTAGAGCCAGCTTTCCCTTTCTGCCACCAGCACCTTTTTCTCTAAATTAACCCTTTGAAACTCATCTTCCCTTTGCTTTCAAGCTGAGGGCTTCATTTGAATATTGCAGTTTTAGGATGACAATGTGTAAAGAAAGAGAGATGGGGAATAGCATCGGTGAGAAACCAGAGTTTCAGCAGTAGTATGGGAGGTCAGTCAGAGATCAACACATAAGGACAAGACACATCTCGGAACAAAAAACCAAAAGCTCCTGACAAACTCTTACGAGAGTTTGTGCCACTTCACCCTCGCCACAGGAAACGGTCCCTTGCTCCTACCTCTGGTCTGATAAGGTACAAGGAACAGCTGCCAGAGTTTGAGTGAGTTTGTATATGTGAGTGTGGCAACCAGCCAGACACCCTCACATTCCCCCCACTGACCTGAGGGGGGAGCCCATTGCCACTAACAAGGGGGAAGCAAAAGAGGTGCAGAGAGGGATGACGCCCCAGGCATCAGTATGGGAATGCTTACAAAAGGCTTGTTGTTGATTTTTTTAAATTTTAAATTGTGCTCTTTGTTACTGTCTTTAGAATGTCAAATACACAAAGGATTCTACTTTTACTATGTATTTATCCAATTTGTGGGAAATTCTGATGTTAGTGAGAAGGTACAAATGACATTGCTCTGGGCACTGTTTGCCCTCACCATATCCTGGCCTCTAGTCAGAACTGACTCTCACTTTCTAGTTAGTCCTAAAATCACTCTAGAAAGGTAGGATGTCGCCGGGCGCGGTGGCTCACGCCTGTAATCTCAACACTTTGGGAGGCCAAGGCGGGCAGATCACAAGGTCAGTAGTTGGAGACCAGCCTGGCCAATATAGTGAAACCCCATCTCTACTAAAAAACACACACACAAAAATTAGCTGGGCGTGGTGGTGGGCACTTGTATTCCCAGCTACTTGGGAGACTGAGGCAGGAGAATCACTTGAACCCAGGAGGCAGAGGTTGCAGTGAGCTGAGATTGCACCACTGCACTCCAGCCTGAGTAACAGAGTGAGACTCCATCTCAAAAAAAAAGAGAAAGAAAGAGAGAGAGGGAGAGAAAGAAAGAGAGAGAGAGAGGGAAAGGAAAGGAAAGAGGGAGGGAGGGAGGGAGGAAGGAAGGAAGGAAGGAAGGTGGGGTGTCCCCCAGCCAGGTGCAGTGGCTCAAGCCTGTAATCCCAGCCCTTTGAGAGGCTGAGGAGGGTGGATCACTTGACCTCAGGAGTTCGAGACCAGCCTGGGCAACATGGTGAAAACCTGTCTCTACCAAAAATATAAAAAATTAACCAGGTGTGGTGGCACACACCTGTAGTCCCAGCTACTCAGAAGGCTGAGATTGGAGAATCGCTTGAGCCTGGGAAGCAGAGGTTGCACTGAGCTGAGATCGCGCCACTGCACTCTAGCCTGGATAAGAGTGAGATTCTATCTCAAAAAAAAAAAAAGAAAGGTGGTGTCTCCCACTCCAGTATTTTCCCTTACCATTAATATCCTCTCTAATGTTTCACATCCATCCCTCAATGAACTGCAGGTTCATTGTTTCATGTGTACCTTCAGAGACTCACCCTTTAAAATCTCTTTATGAGATCCAGAATTTTTAAGCTGAAACTATAAGCCTCTTTTCACTCTGTTCTTGTTTTATTCTCTTTCCCATTGAATCTTCTCTTAGCTATCTTTGACTTCTGTCCCTAAAGTCTAGGATATACTCAAATTCCTTTACATTAAGGGTAAGAGAGAAACAGGAGTCCTAAGCCTAAAGCAGAGACAAAAAGTAGGGAGTCTGTGGTTCTGCTTCTGTAAAATCACCTCCCCTCTCCTCTGAGCCTTCCCGCTCTGATCTTGAAAGATCTTGAAAATGGACAGGAGACTCCAACCATGATATTAGGACCTCCTACAGAGCTACTAAACAGAACCACAAAGTACAGTGCAGCTGTAAGACTGGGGAAACAGCAAGGGACATGGGAACTAGAGAAAGTTATTAAGAACCAGGTCAACCACAGGGGGGCACTGTGTCCTCACGGGCTAAACTAGAATGTTCAGCTGATTGACATGGAAATGGGACATGGAATATGCTCTTGATTCTTGAGCATTTCGTCACTCTCCAACAGAGTAGGGAGGTCAGTCAGGGACAAAACCCCCACCCCACAACTAGCTCTCAGCAGAGGGCATCTTTCTCTCTACAAAACTCAGATTTCTTATGCAGAGACATCTATAGGAGAGACACACACAGCCATCACCCATTTGACACGCCCACCTACATGATACATATGTATGCACAAACTCAGCTATGTACACATACATGTAATGCGCCCCCACTTCCAGAGATTGCCCTGCTGACAGTATTACCTATGTAGGCAGATATGCAGAAAAGACTTGCCTTCCCGTCCATAATACACAAGAGCAGCTATTGCCAGCAAAGATTGATGCTGGTTGTAATTTTTTGCCTTTTCCTTGTGTTTTTCCAAGAAGCTAGTTGGTCCCCAATGATTCCAGTTTTGCCACTTCTTTTCTTCAGTGTGGTACTTCAGCACTCTGCTGCCTGCCCTGCTTGTGGTCACCCAAAACCGTCACCATCCAACAGCGAGCTCCATAACCCTCCTTGTTACCAAGTACCTCTGCTTCCCCTTCTGACCTTGGCCTACCACATTTAATATAGACCCAGTTCTATGGGGGAGAGTGATAAAATGCTCAAGAATCAAGAGCATATTCCATGTCCTATTTCCATGTCAATCAGTATGTCGGCACCAGGCATCAAGCTGCATTAGTCCTCAGCTGTTTCACTGAGGCAAGGGTATAATTGCCCGTGGAGTTTCTATAAAACAATCGAGGAAAAGACCTTGAAATATTCCTTCACAGTAGTGTTGCCAATAATGCTACAAGGTGCCTCCTCATTTTTACTTCTTGTGCCTCAAGAGCCTAAGGATCAGCCTGCAACAGCTGCAAAATATGAATTCCTCGATTGTTGTTCATATTTATTAAAAAGCTTCTTAGTAAACCACAAACATAGACTTAATTAGCTCCCAGATCCCTTGAATTCCATGAGGGAAGAGGAATTCCCAAGAGAAATCCCCTTTTTCCTGCACCTTTCCTGAAAGAGTCTTCAGATCGGAATGAACTATGAGCAGCCCGATCCTTACAGTAAGTTCATGTGCCCTGGTCTACTGATTGGACTGAAACATCCAAAATGGAATCTGGGTGACCCCCTAGGGAAGATTCTACAGGAAGGTGAGTCTCAAGATATCCTGGCACTTCTGTCATCAGCCTTCTTCAACTATTATTATTATTATATTTTTTTGAGATGGAGTCTCTGTCACCCAGGCTGGAGTGCAGTGGTGTGACCTTGGCTCATTGCAATCTCCACCTGGGCTCAAGTGATCCTCCCACCTCAGCCTCCCGAGTAGCTGGAACTACAGGTGTGCGCCATCAGGCTCAGCTAATTTTTGTATTTTTTGCAGAGACAGGGTTTCACCATGTTGCCCAGGCTGGTCACAAACTCCTGAGCTCAAGTGATCTGTCCACCTCAGCCTCCCAACTGTGTTGGGATCACAGATGTGAGCCACCACGTCCACTCTCTTCAAGTCTTTCTCGAAGGTTGTGATGTTGGTGGCATCTCTGAAATTCTGTGGCCTTTCTCAGTTACCCATAGTTGATAAGAAAGTCTCCTAAGATCTAAATGGTTCCTCTCTCCCAAGCTTAAAAATATTAACAATATCAAGGCAACACCATTGCATTGGAACAGGGCCTATTTCTATGTGGTCATATTTTGTTAAGTATCTATGCCACAGAAGCCCCCCAGGGTTTATATCACTTTGAGAAGAGAACATGAGACTAGGACAGGGAGAGGCTAGCATGATGCAGGCACACCCAGACAAAGAATAATAACAGTACTGAGATTCCTCTACAGTTTATTGTTAGAGCAGAAGTTGTGGGAGACAGGAGGGCACCCTCCACACATAATACAGTGTGGTCAGAGCCCAAGGGTAGCCCTTTCCACCCCATGCCAAGCCCCAAGCAGCCCAGCCCAAGTTTAGCTCCCTCCTAGCCCCACTCTAGATGCTGACAGCTACCAAAATTAGTGCAGCCAAATGGCCCCAGGCCCCTTCCTGTTGCCCCAGCACCAATCCTTCCCCCATACTCATTCATTGCCCACCACCTCCCATTCCAACCTCCTTTTTACACACTGGATGTTTTTATCACATCCTGAGGCCCGCTAACCCACCAGCAAGTCTCCCCTGACACACATTCATGTAGGTCCACACCCTTCAGAGTCCTAAAGGGTTAATGAGAAGCCATATCAGCTTTGGTGAACGGAGCCCCAGCCCCAAATCCTCTCCCTTTGCAAATATGGGGAAAGCAGGGAGAATCTGATGGAGGCACCATGACAGCTACAACAACCTCTTATCCCTCATCTACAGACACCTAGATCAGGACAGAAGATACATGCCCTCTCCACCTTAACACCAAAATGGGAGAGGAGGATCATTTAGGGGTCTGGGTCCCTAAGAGATATTAGGACATCTCTCCCAGGAGCTGGGGGGAATCACAGGTTAAAGGTCAAGGTTAGGGTAGCAATCAAAGATCAAGGTCATCTCCCCACATGATCTGCGCTTTTTTCCTTGTTTACTCTGGCCCAGTGCCCCTTCAGCACCTCCCAGGTTAGTTCTGGGGGAGGTGAGGGCTGGGACCCATACTAGGGCAACAAGGGTCATTCAACAGGAGACCTCCATGGTGTGCCCCGGGGGCCCTGAAGAAAGAGTCCCAGACTCGCTGCTCTGCGACAGGGTGCGAGAGCGGGACCGGTTTCCATCAATGGACGCTGCACTGGTTAGAGAGGCCGTACGAGACCGGGACAGGCGAGTCATGCAGGATGAGGCCACTGTGGAGACAGAAGGGTGCACAAGCAGTCAGAGAGAAAGAGTGGAAGGGGGGCTGGTGACTCAGGGCGCAGTTCTTGGATAATGACTAGTTATAACTAAGCCAGGGGATCAATGAGCTCAACTGGGCAAATGGTGAGTCAAGGCATTAACCTAAAATGATTCCACCCCACTCAGTGCCCATCTCTCCTCTAGTGCAGCAGTCTCTTGTCCCCATACTCACTGTAGCCCATGCCTTGCAAGAAGTACTTGAAAGCCTCGGTCAGCTTGCCTGGCTATAGAAGTAAGAAGAGGCAAGGGAGACAGATGAGGTTAGAGGCAGAGCTGGAGCCTCAGGCTGAGGCAGTGTGGGGACGGGGTGTGTTGCAAAGGGCAGAGCTCAGTGCCACCTGTATCCTATGCCACTTCCCCGTCCCATGGACGGCAGGGGTACTCACCTGAGTCAGCTGGGGCTGACCTCCGGAGTCAGCCATCTGTTCAGTAGAGCGCCACCCAGAAAAAGTGATACATACATAAATGAGCCATGTGGAGAGGTGGAAAGGGTCTCTCTTCCCTAGCTTCTTCACTCTAGCCCCTTTGTTTTGTTATCCATTCACCCCATTTGCTCCCATGCAGGACCCTGGAGGCTTAGCAGCTGAATCTAGAGAGGATACGTGGCTCTGGACAGGGGGCCAGGAGCAGGTTACTGACCTTGAGGAACGAGGTCTGGGTAGGGTCCAGTTTTGAGTTACATTCCACCTGGAGTAAGCAGGAGGCTGAATGAATGAGGTCACACCTACTGTGGCCCCTCCCCTGCAAGGGACCCAGGAACCCAAACCCCAGTCCCTTTTCTATCAGCTCCCTACCCACTTCCTCCATACCAGGAATCAAATTCTTAGTGCCCCAAAGTTGATCTCCCTGTGCCAAACAGGGCATCCCCCTTGGCAAGATACTCTTCTGACCACCACCCTAGGACCCCAACTCTCCTCCCTCACTCACCCCAAAATTCCCTACTAACCACTGCATCTTCATGAGGTGCTTGGTCTCCTACCACCAGCATCACAGGACACCTAAAGGCATAGCATTGGGGAGAAGGCAGTGAGCCTCTGGCACTCCCTCACTGGCCTCTTCTTAGAAGTGCAGCTGGAAAAATGTCTGGCTCCAAAGAGGAAAGGGCCTTCTGTGTCTCCCTGCTGATACCAGCAAGAGGATTCAAAGGGGGAAGGCCTAGAGGGACGTGATTTACCAAATAGGATGGGGGACATGACAAGGAAGTTCCCTGGCAAAAGATCCTCCTTCTTCTAAGGGATACAAGCTCCTAGGGAAGATCCAGGGAGACGGGCAATGCATTATCTCTTAAAGTCTTACTTGAGGGTGATGTCACCTCCACGCTCAAAGTTCAGGTCTCGGCGGCTAGAAAGGGGTAAAAAGAGTAGGAATTTTAGGTGGGCAAGGCTATCTAACCACATATAAGCTATCTCCCCCATGAGGAAACTATCTTCGTCCCAAAAATTACAGTCAAATATTGGTTATTAGAAGTGGAAACCAAAGGAGAAGGTGGCAGACAGGCCCCACGCACAGCCCTTACAGTCACTTGTGCCCTAAGTCCCTAGTCAGAGGGCAGCAAAGGGGGAGGAAGGGCACAGGACACAAGTTCATCTTATTTCTGGGAGTCCAAAAATCCAGAGGAGGTAAACAAGAAAAGGGGGACCACCCCTCGCAATCCTTCCCTCTGGCTCTGTCCTGAAGCTGCCCGCATTGTACACTAAATCCTGCATTCCTTGCACATTGCATACTACCCAGACTTCTCTCTCCTCCTCTGTGCCTCCCCATGACCCCCAATTACTGCTTCTACATTTCTCTCACATGCACACACACGCAGTCCACCCACTTGTTGTAGCTGTTCCAGTACAGTTCAATGTTATCCAGGTTGGGTGCATGTGTAATGATATTTCTGTACTTTTGTATCAACTCAGAATTTCGAGAGAGCTCTTCCTGAAGGAGAGAGCAAGGAGAAAAATTATGGATGGAAAGAGAAACCAACAATTACCAGAGGAAAAGAGGTAAGCCTTCTTCCCTCCCCAAATCCTGTCCCAGCTAAGGAAGTTACCCCAAGCATTCAAGTTCCCTGCTGTTCCCCTTGACTCTTCTAATTCTTCTACAACCACTTACCTGGCTGAAAAGATGTCCAAGGATCATCTCCGAAATGGAAGAGGTAAGGCCTGTCAGCTATGAGGAAAAGGCAGGTGAGAAAGTTCAGGATATTGGCCGGGTGTGGTGCTCACGCCTGTAATCCCAGCACTTTGGGAGGCCAAGGTGGATGGATCACGAGGTCATGAGTTCAAGACCAGCCTAGCCAAGATGGTGAAACCCTATCTCTACTAAAAATACAAAAATTAGCCAGGCGTGGTGGCAGGCGCCTGTAATCCCAGCTTCTCAGAAGGCTGAGACAGGAGAATTACTTGAACCCAGGAAGCAGAGGTTGCAGTGAGCCAAGATTAGGCCACTACACTCCAGCCTGGGCGACAGAGTGAGGCTCCATCTCAATTAAAAAAAAAAGAAATAAAGTTAGTTCAGGATATTATAAGAGACTTGGGCAAAGTGACAGCTTCACTTTCCTGCCCCTTCACTCTCTCCTTGAAGTTCGGAGTCCATCAGTTACTTTGGTAGAGCCTAACTGGATCCATATGAGGGGAACCCCCACCCTAGGTCTCAGTACCCAGGCCCCTCCAAACCTTGTGGGCTGCCCAATCCATCCAACCCTTGGCATTGGGATCAATGTTGATGAGGACAAGACCTTCCACTGTGTCCGGGTGGTTAAGCTGAGGGACAGCAGAAGGAAGGAAATGAGAAGTAGGCCATGGTCCTCCCCGCTAAGCTCTACCCACTCTTGGACTCCCACAGGGCCTGACTCCCCATCCCGTGCCCACTTCCTCCCCCAAACAGCACTAATAAACAGATTTTCCTAATCAGCCTGGACCCTCATTTCCCTCGTCTGGGCTTTTTATTTCTTACAGCATATCTCGACAGGATGTAGGCCCCAGCTCCAACACCAACTCCAATTATTGTAGAGAAACTGTGAAAGAGAAAGAAATATATGCCTCATGGGCTCTGCTGTTCAAACCCTGCCACAGCCCATCCCTTCAAACTCTTCGTCCTCCCTCCTGAGTCCATGGGCACAAAGAAGGGCAGACACGGACCTTTCTTTGGAGGATGTGAAAAAGAAGGGCCCAAGGAGTTAAAGGTTGGCATGGGTAGTCAGGGTAGATCCCTGAAGTCTATCCCCAGCTTTCTCCTAGAGACCTATTGTCTTAAAAACAAACACCCATATACTAGCCAACCAACACACTGTTTTCCTACATAGATCGCTCTTTGTGTATTCTCAGTTTCCAAGAGCTAGTTCAACTTGTTTTGCTTTAGTTCCTGGTTCCTCTAGAGGAACGGGAAGAATGGAACTTAAAGCAAATGTGAAAACAGACACGACTTTAGTGAACAATCAAGAGAATAAGGAAAAGAGCAGCAAAGAGGTGAACCAGAGGTGCTGAGCCCTGCTGCCTAGAAGCCAAGCTAAGAACAGCACCCAGGGGTCGGCACCTCCCTCTGAATACCAAAGACACCTGGTCTGGCGTTCTCTTCCTTCCCTCCCTCTCTCTCACCCACAGAGCTCCCCATCCACCAGGTGTGGGCATGAAGGAGGGGGGAGTGGGAGGGAAAGAGACAGGTCTATCTGGTTCCTCAGGGATTATGTCACCCCCTTCTGTTCCTCCCTAGCTTTCTGATCAGAGAAGGCCCTCCTCAGCCTGAGGCAGGGCCAAGCATGGACCCTTTTCCTTCCCTCCATCCACTGGGGCTACTCTGTGACTCTGGCCAGTTCTCCAAACCCACCACCTTTTCTTTCAATAATCAAGGTGGGATCAATCATGAAGGAAGAGGATATATTGAAGTCAGAAGCCAAAACTGGCTCAGGAACCATGGTGAACCTGCGAGTTCTAGGGGTCTCCTTGTGCTGGAAAGAGAACTCTGGTTTGGAGGGGTTCCCAGGCCTCTCACTTTAGGTACTGCAGGATGCAAGGGATCATGTCTGCGAGCTGGTCCAGAGATGGGTACTGGTATCTGGAAAAGAGAGGCATGTTAAGGAAGATACCAACCTGCCCTCACATCCCCCACCTTCGAATGTCCTACTCATTCTCTCCTGGAATCACCACTGCCCTCCCTTTCCTCCTCCCCAATCTAACCTTCCCCTGTGCCTCACAATCTGGTGAAGCGGTAAAGAGCTAATTCTTACCCCAAAGGGAACACAGCGGCTCCCTCTTCCATTCCAGGAGCATCCACATGAACCCGCACAAAATTCTGAATGATTTCCTGCATGTCCGCAAATTGAAACAGTGGCTGGAAGCAAGATTTATCTAAAGAGAACCCACATCACCCCAACAACAGAATCAGACACGGAAACGTGTTCCACCGTCAGAACTCACCCTTTCTTTCATGCCATAGTCAGACTAGGAGAGAACGTCTCCTTCCCACTGCTCCCCTCCCTCTGGGTTTCTACCCTTCCCCCACCCTCTTCCCAGACAGGAGTGGAGATGCATGGAGGTCCTTACAGTTCAGTCCCACATCGTGGTAGGTGAGGATCGCTGGGCGTTTGGGTTTGGGGGTGCCATAGACAGTGAAGGTGACAGAGCCATATGGTGTCTCCACAGAGTGAGTCTGCAGGAAAACAGGGCACCATCAGGTAGGAGCTAGGCTCAGAAAAGGAGCAACACCAAGGTCAGGGAGCTGGGAGCGGGCGGACAAGGGGGAAAAGGGAACAGAGAATTAAAAACGGGATCAGCAAGAATTGAGGAAAACGTGACACTGGAAGATGAGTTTGAGGATAAGAAAGAATAACGAAGATTAGAGAGAGAAGAGGAGGGGAAGGAAGAAAAGGAGAGAGATGGAGAAGGGAAAGGACTAGAATAGAAGGGAAGAAAGCAAAGAGAGAAGAAAGGGCCAAGCAGAGCCGGTCTCTACTGGGGAAGACGAGAGCCCCTCCTCCCACCTTGGGACTGCCCCCACACTGTTACCTGTCCCGGTTCCAGGAGGATTCGGGCAGCTAACTCAGCCTCCTGGAGAGACACACACACATACACACAAAAACACACGACCATGTGGCGTCACAGATGGAAAGACAGACAGACGAAGAGAGGCAGGTAAAGAGAGACCAACAGAGACGGAAGACAGAAAGAGATTGACAGAGAGACATGGAAAGAATGAAGGTTAGTGCAGTGACAGGACAAGGGCCTGATTCCCAATTGTAGTGTCTGCGGAGAGCGACTAGGGTAGAGGTGGAGGAAGTGGTGGTGTGGGTTAGAGTAAGATCAGTAGGTTTGGGAAGTCAGAGGCAAGGGGGATGCTTAGAGGTCTGGAATTTAGGCTTGGGAGTCAAAAGGTCTCTGATAACCTTGGCTGCCTCCGGTGTCTGTCCTGGCAACAGTGGCTTCTCCTCTGTGATCTGCACCTCCTGCAGCTCCGCCATGGTGGCCTGGCAGGATGAAGAAACAACGGGACTGGGAGGTTGTCTCCACACCCCGACATCACCTCAAACCTCAGGCTTCCTCTTTCAGCATGGGAAGATGCAGGGAGCAGAGGGACCCAGGGGTGGAAGACTACTCCAGAACACACAGAGGGCCTTTCCTGCCCGCAGCTCCGTTTCCAGGCCGATTGGAGGAAGCATTGGAAGAGGAATCAGGACACCGCTTCTCTTGATACTCACCATCGCCACTGCCACCCTCAACACCCACACCTCCAGACCCCCTCCCTCCTCTGTCCTGGACCAAAACACCAGGGTGGGGCAGCAGTGTAGCTCAGATTTCCCAGGCTATATTTAGGGGGCCACCCCCCACTCTCAGGTAGGGAGTGAAACTCGTAGCTCAGTGACTGAGTATTCTAAAGGACAGGGTACCAAAAGACAGGATTGTGAGAGTTCACAATTGAACATGACCTTCAGTTAAAGCCCCAAGGTCGTTAGCTTAAAGGAAAGGGGGCTAAAAATGACCAAAGCAACATGACCGATGGGAGAGGTGGGGAAGACAACATAAAAGGGACATCTATCCAACCAACCCAATGCCTCCCTTCCTCCCAAGACTCTTCCTCCCAACTCTGAATAAATTCCCGTTAAGTTCAACATTAGTGGAGCAGGTGAGGAGCAGAGCACCTGGACAGACCTGCACAGGAAAAGCCTGCAACCTGGGGGGTGGGGTCACTTACTGGGCTCCTATTGGCTGGATGCAGTGGGATTAGGGGTCAGGGTTCTCACTCCTTCTGACTCTGGGGTCTGAGAAAACACAGCAACGAGGTGAATGACATGGGAGACAGACCCGGGGTCTTTTAGGTACAGAAAGCCTCAGCCAAGATCCAGACTGCCAGGGTCACCAACCTCCCGGGGTCACTAACCCTCCCCAATATCTACAAAAAACACGTCCTCTCTAGGCTCGAACTGGAATCAATACAGGCTGCAGGGGCATCAGTTCAGGCCGCGTGGAGGAGAGAAGGAAGTGCTGATGTGGAGGAAAGAGGGTGGCCTTGTCAGAACCTCCGGATTCGAATCCCTGTTCTGCCACTCCCAGTGTGGCCTTGCCCCAATTAGTTACTACATTTGGCCTCAATTTTCCATCTGAAGGGGGACTAAACGCGGGGGACTAGGGGATCCCCCAAATTTTTGACAGCTCTCCAGTAAGATGAGGGTAGCAGAGCATGGCTGTTTCCCTCCACCATTTAAAAACAAACAAAAAGCTTGGTGCCGTCGCTTCTCTCCTCTACGCAGTCTCTGTGTAGGTCCCACGAGTGGAGAAAGGGAGAGGAGGGCGGTCCCACAATCTCCTCCCGGTCTCCCTCGACGGCCCGCGAGGGCAAGCGACTTCGGGAAGGGATGGGTGGGACAGAGGAGACTGTTGGGGCCCAGCACCCGAAACCCGTCCCTACGAGGCCCTAGGCTGCCCGTCCGCGTGGAGACAGACACCCTTCAGCGGCCAGTGCCAAGCGCCCCGGACCTTGCCCACAACCTCGCGCGCACCCCAAACATGCCCTGCCGCTCGCGGAGCCTCAGCCTTTGTGCGCAGCAACCGAGCGCCTCCTCCGTGCGGGCCGTTTCCCGCGAGCCGTCAGCTCCAGGGGAACCGGGATCACTCAGCCCACCGGCCCCGCTGGCGCTTTCCAGGCCCAGCGGCCCCTCGCCTGCCCCTCCCCCTACCTGCTGCCGCGGCGGCCGCTTCCACCTTCACTTGCCTTTGACTCGGGCCCGCCCAGACTCGGGATCCCCGCAGACCCGCCCCCGGTCCGCCCCAGCCTCCCCAGCCCGCCCACGGGCGCATGGCTCCCTGCAGACCCGCCCCAGACCCCCAGTAAACACGCCCCCCCTTCACCCCGCCCAGACTGCAGCTCAGGGAGGGGTGGTGCTGGGGCCGCGGGGGTGCTGGGGACGGGCGGCTGGACGCTTCCAGGCTCCGCGGCGCTCACCATAACATCCTGCCCCCCCACCCCCACCCCGCGCCGCGCGCATTGGGTCGGTGTGGGGAGTACGGGGATCCCTCAGCCTGGGGAGAGATCCCTCGGCTGCCTTCAGCACCGCCCCCACCCATGACCTGGATCTGGGATTCGCACTCTGGCTCCTTCCTTCGCCCCCCGACTCAGCGGTGGGAACCAGTAGTGGGGAGACGAACCCGGGGTACTGACAACCCATGAGTTCGAGTCCCCCCTCCCAAGCACGGAGAGCTAGATTAAGGAAAGAGGAGGTGGGCGGGACCGCCGCTGAGGAGGCGGGGGTCTCGCCTGCTGGCAAGGGCAGGTGTGCCGGCGCCGAAAGGGGGCACTGGGGGACGTCGAGGGCGCAGAAGTTCCAACTCCCTAGCGCCCAGAGTCCTGGTACCTCCTCTCTTTGCTGCGTCCCGACGCCTGCTCTCCGGCTGCTCCGGGAGAAGTTGGACAACAAGGAGGGCGGGGGGGCGGGGAATGAGGGGGGCTGCTATAAATAGAGGGCGCTCGCAGGCGGGGGTGGGGGAGAGGATGGCCAACGGGGACTCCGGGGTCAAGGCCTCGAGGGGGGCAGGGGCGGGGCCGGAGACCCCCAGAGGCTCTGACTCCTGGGTAAACAGGAGCAGGGGCGGAGTTAACCCTGTGGGGGTGGAGTAGGGGCTTGGGGAGAACGCAGTGTCCCGGGCTGGGACCCAAGAGACCCTGTGGCTTCGCCGCTAACCCCTCCCAGTCCGGCCCAGAAAAGGAGACCAGCTCAGACCCGCTGAATCGCAATGCCCAGGCGATGGTCTTAGGGACTGCCGCGTCCCTCTCGGTGCCTGAGTGGGTATGCCACTCCAGACTTCAAACACACACATACACACCACCCCAGATGAGCCCTCCTTGTGCCCCTCAGAGGAAGGCTCCCTGGAATGGGATAGTTGATTAGATGATGTGGCTAAGGGAATTCGAAATTGTTTAGGCAAAAGGAAACCTGACGGAATTTCTCCCCACCTGCCCCCCTTGTAGCTTCCCAGTCCCAGGATCATATCCACCCCATCCCCCTTCGGCCTGGTTCCTGAGTTGCCATTTCGGGGGCTGGGCGCCAGGCCAGTCAGGAACAATGGCCAATGGAACTTGAGCTGCCAACTGCAACACCAGCATCGACTGCCCCCCCAAGACCCCCAAGTTTCCCTGCCCCCTCCTGCCTGGGAACCACCCTCCCACCGCCACCCTCACCACCCGCAATACCCCTCCCATCCAAGGAACATCAATGCCCCTTTCATCCCCACTTGGCAGGGTCTACTGGAAAGAAGGAGAGGCCAAGAGGGAGGAGGTGACCCAGAGTAGGAGAACTGGTCGGGCTAAAACCCAGCCTTCAACAACCCCAAATCTAAGGAGCCCCTCTACATCCCCCAGTTTGGAGAACCCAACTTTTCCTCTGTTCCTTTCTCCCACTCCATTTATAACTTTTTCCCGAGAAACTGGCACAGAAACTGGGCACCCTGGCTCCTCTCCTAGTCCCCTCTTCCCTCTGGATGCCAGTTTAACACTCTTTTGGACAAGTAAAAGCCTGCTGGAATGAGGGTCGTAGCCAAAGATGCACAAGACACGAGAGATCTCACCAGCCCCTGAGGAACTTGGGGAGAAGGAGCGCCTCAAGTGAGGGCTTTTGCCTGCAGGCTTTTCTTTGCGGAAAGTAGTCTTACTTGGAGTGGGGGAGGGAAGGACCTGAAGGTTCCAGCATCTAAATTCGTCTCTGGGTCAGGATGACTCAGGGGGAACCTGATAAGGGGCCCACGCAGGGGCACGGGGCGGGCAGGAGGTGGGAAATTTCCACTGAGATCCATTGGCTTCCTAGACCTAGGGGTCTCACCCAGCCTGCTGCAGGCAGAAGTAAGGCTGGTACCACCCCAAGATGGAGTTCTTCCATGTCAGGGCAGCTCCCAGCCCGACCAGTGTGTAAGTATCACAAGGACAAGCTCTCTCTCTCTCTAACTCTTTCTCTTTGGCCAGAGCAGCTTCAAACTATACCTTTGACTAAGCAACAGTTTTAAGTATCTGTTATGTGCAAGCCACTGTGTAGATGAAATTCAAAGTGTGAGTCTGGTCACACCCTCTCTAGATATTTGCGATGGAGTAGTCAAGAGAAGGTACAAACACAGGACAAGTTAAGAAAAATTATGTAGGCAAGGCCTAGTGACTCGTGCCTGTGATCCCAGCCCTTTGGGAGGCCAAGGGAGGCAGGTCACAAGGTCAGGAGTTGGAGACCAGCTTGACCAACATGGTGAGACCCGTCTCTACTAAAAATACAAATATCAAATATTGGCTGGGCATGGTGGCGTGGGCCTGTAATCCCAGCTACTCAGGAGGCTGAGGCCAGAGAATGGCTTGAACCTGGGAGGCAGAGGTTGCAGTGAGCTGAGATCATGCCACTGCACTCCAGCCTGGGTGACAGAGCAAGACTCCATCTCAAAAAAAAAAAAAAAGTATGTATATATAAGATCAATTATTTGGACAATAAGTCCTATAGCAGTAGTTTCCCACCCTTCTCAAGTGGGAGATCAGAGATTTCCATCCTCACATAATAGTTTTAGTATCTCCTGATGGAGAAAATACAAACTATGAATTCATCAATACTTTGAAGTAAGTTTCTGTCATAACACCTGTAAATGTAGTAATACTTACACATGCAAGGCTTATTATTTACTCAGTTCACACTCACTCTTTATACGTACAGATTCTAGGGCCCTTTGCAAGATTTCAGAAATCCTCACACCAGGAGGCTGTGGCCCACAGTCTAGAAACCGTTATCTTACTATAATTCAGAGAAGGAAAAGGGCTTTGGTCCTAGGGTGAACCACCCAGATGAGAAGCGCAACCATGGAATATTTGAGTGGGAGTGAGGCATTCTATCCAGGCAGAGAGAGAGCATGAAGGACAGTGTGGAGGCAGAAACGCCAGGTTACTTTGGAGAACTGAAGAGTAGCTTCCCATGTGTTATCCCCTAAGACCATAAGGTTAGTGTTATTGTCCTCACTGTACAGATGGGAAAATGGAAACTCAGGAATGCTTAGGGACTTGCCCAAGTCCACTCTGCTAGTAAATGACATATCTAGGATTCATTTCCCCACCCAGATCCATTCCGCTCCAGGGACTATGCTCCTTCCACTACCAGGTAGCCTGTCAAGTGTATAGCAGTTAGGCCATATGACCCCAGCTGAAGAATAATCTGGTTCTTAGATTTTTTGTTATTTATTTATTTATTTATGTGATGGGGTCTCACTCAGTCAGCCAGGTGGGAGTGCACTGACACAATCCTAGTTCACTGCAACCTCAAACTCCTAGGCTCAAGCAATCCTCCCACTTCAGCCTCCTCAGTAGCTGGGACTACAGGTGCATGCCACCACTACCAACTAATTTTTATTATTTATTTATTTAGAGACAGGATCTCACCTTATTGCCCAGGCTGGTCTTGAACTCCTGGGCTCAAGCGATTCTCTCACTTTGGCCTCCCAAAGTGCTGGAATTACAGGCATGAGCCACCATGTCCCATCCAAGAATAATGTTGATGAGATGTGGGTGATGTTTGGTAAGGTAGATTGGGGCCTAGTTAGTCGTACAGGTTCTTGAATGCTAAGTAAAAAGATTTGGCAATGAGAAGCTGTAGTATATCTTGAGCCATAGGATATTCTTCAGCAGGAGTAATAAAAAATACTTTTTTGTGAAAAATTAATCTGACAGGGAGGAGGTAATAGAGATGGATTATGGGCGAGTGGGAGTGAAGAATTAGATTTAGGAAAGAGATCGTTTAGAAGCCAGAGTAGTCATCCAGATATGAGATGATAAGAATCAGAATAAGGGTGGAAGTAGTAGGAATATAAAGAAAGGAATAGATTTGTAAGACAAAGAAAAAAATAGAAATTGGTGGCATTATTAGATGGGAAAAGGAGGAGAGTCACCAGTCTTGTTCTGTTTTAGGATCCCTGAGGTTCATCTATCTGTAGGGCTTCTGACCAGAGAAAAGGCCAAAGAGAGAAAACCCTGAGGAACATCTCTGACCTGCATAGAAACTTAGATGAAGATTTTCAGAGTCTGAGCCTCACCCTCAGTCTGACCCAGTTTTATCCTGACCTGTCCACATCTGTTACACTCCAAGGCCTACTGGGCCCGACATTGGAAGCCATTTAAAGTTTCCATTGAGTCTGGCCTTTTAAAGCCAGTGGGATTCTTCATGCTGGTCACTATACATGGGCCTGGAGACTGGGAAAAAAATGCCTGTTTTTGTTAACCCCTGTTTTCATTAACTGCTGTGGTCTGAGTGTTTATGTCTTCCCAAAATTCGTGTAGTAAAATCCTGACTCCTAGCCGGGCGTGGTGACTCACTCAGTGACTCACTCACAAGTGACCTGTAATCCCAGCACTTTGGGAGGCTGAGGCAGGTGGATCACTTGAGGTCAGGAGTTTGAAACCAGCCTGGCCAGCATGGCAAAACCTTGTCTCTATTAAAAATACAAAAATTAACCAGGCGTAGTGGCGGGCGCCTATAATCTCAGCTACTCAGGAGGCTGAGGCATGAGTCGCTTGAACCCTGGGGATAGAGGTTGCAGTGACCCAAGACCACGCCACTGCACTCCAGCCTGAGTGAGAGACCACAAGACTTTGTCTCAAAATAAATAAATAAAATAAAATAAAATCCTAACTCCCAAAGTCATGGTATTAGGAGATGGGGCACTTTGAGGGGTGATCAAGTTTTATGAGGACAGAGCCTTCCTGAATGGAATTCCTTATAAATAGGCCCAAGGGAACTCATTCACCCCTTCTGCCATGCAAGGACACAGCAAGAAGGTGCCATCTGTAGACCAGAAAGCAGCCCTCACCAAACACTGAATCTGCCAGCACCTTGATCTTAGACTTCTCAGCCTTCCGAACTGTGAAAAATAAATGTCTATTGTTTATAAGCCACCTAGTTTAAGATACTTTGTTATAGCAGCCCAAACAGACTAAAACACCTTCCCTGGGCTCACCTCAGCTTCTGTTGTGGAGCAGAGCATAGGCAATTTGATTAGGACCCTGAGGATGGGTAAGCTGTGCTGAAATGATGGAAATGTGTTCATCCGAAAAGGTCAGAAAGTTGGCAGTTTGCCCAATTCAGCATGCAAGGTAGGGAGACTAAAAGCCCCCTCCTTTGAAGGCAAGGACTGTAGCTGGGGCCAGAAGTGATGTCACATAAACACTGCTGAGGTCATAGAAGCTTCCCTCTCCTCCCTCTGTCTCCTCATTGCCATAGCCAACCTGCTCCCACATATCTGCACGCACTTAAATACAAAGGCCGGAAGGGTCAGATCACCGTCCAGGTACTCTTAGGTACACAAAAGACGGGGGAAAGAGAGGACCATTCAGTATGTAGGATTCACACTGTTATCTCCAGTGCTGAGAAGGGGAGAGTCATGCTGTAGCTGTGTAGGTGCAATGGGAGCAGGGAGGGAGAGAGGAGAGAGCAACAGGGAAGAGGGGAGCTGTTCCTGTTGCTGACTGATTTTACCTTAACACTCGTCCTCATTACTCCACAGTCCTCCCTCCCCCTCCTCCTTCACCTCCAAGTCTCTCCCACGACCGCCCTCTTCCACCTCTAGCTGACCATGGAATCAGAGGCAGAGAAAACATTCCATCAGTTCGCTGCCTTCGGAGAATCATCAAGCAGTGGCACTGAAATGAACAACAAGAACTTCTCCAAGCTGTGCAAAGACTGTGGCATCATGGATGGCAAGGCGGTCACCTCCACGGATGTGGACATTGTGTTCAGCAAAGTCAAGTGAGGAGCCAAAGATATGGGGGTGGGGGTGAGAGAACGTCCAAGGTAGTTGGCCATGGAAGGGTTCATGTGGCGGAACATTTGCAGTGGGCCTACCGAGCACCGCAGGGTACCTGGCACTGTGCTATTCTTAGTCTTTGAGACACTCACTAATAGGACAGAAGGGCCAAATATGAGTGTGGGACGAGTTGGACCTTGAAGGTAATGCGTTCATGCTCTAAAGTTTCTGGATTTCTGTCTAACTGACCAGGGCCAAGAACGCCCGGACCATCACATTTCAACAGTTCAAAGAGGCAATGAAGGAACTGGGCCAGAAGCGCTTCAAGGGGAAGAGCCCAGATGAAGTCCTGGAGAACATTTATGGACTCATGGGGGGCAAGGATCCAGCCACCACTGGCGCTACTGTGAGTAACAGTCTTCATCCCTACCCCTTGACCCACTTCCCTAAATCCCCGTTGTTCCAGTCTGGCCTTGCTAACCCTGCCAACATGTGACTGTAGAGACAGGGCAGAAACAGACTTTAGAGATTGTCTAGATATTCCAGAAGTGAAGAAAATGTGGCACAGAGAAGGGAAGTGACTTGCCCAAGGTCCATGGCTATTTTAATAATAGATTTAGACTAACTCCCAAGTCTCCAGCAGCTGAGCCAGGCAATTAGGGCTTGGTGGCTTTTGGAGGACATTAGTGTAGAGGATTTGGTACCTGATGCCCACTCCTCTTCCAGTTTTTATTTAGGATTTAATCTCAGGCCTCCTGCCTCTCACCTACTCCCTTTTTCAATTGTCCCCTCTGAACTAAAAGCTCTTTCTACAATGGATATTGGGTAGGGGGTTGGAGGTAAAGTCCTCTGGCAGCTGCCTAGTTAAAATAACTCCTCTGGAAACAAAAAAACCCACCCTCCCTCTGCACACACCACACTCATTCCCATACCACACTCCTCTCTCCCATGAGTGAATGGCTCTTGCCAGAGTTCCTGCCCACAGCTGCATCTGGGCCCTAAGAAAGCAGCACCCATGCCAGCAGCAGAGCAAGAGCTCCGAGCACTTGTTCTAAGTATCTCTGGCCATCTTTGGGGAAGGGATGTGACAGTGTAAGGGAAGGAAGAGGGCTCAAATCCGTCCTCTGGCTTGCAGAAAGCAACCACAGTGGGTGCAGTGGACCGTTTGACGGACACCAGCAAGTACACCGGCACCCACAAGGAGCGCTTTGATGAGAGCGGCAAGGGCAAGGGCACTGCGGGACGGGAAGAGATGACTGACAACACAGGCTACGTGAGTGGCTACAAGGGTGCTGGCACCTATGATAAGAAGACCAAGTAGAGAGAAGCTTCATCTTAGCCTGCTAGCCCCCTGGCCCTGCATGCTTAACACCAGGGAGCTTGGAAAACAATAAACATCTGTGTGTGTGCAGCAGCTAAAAACTCTGTCTATGAGGGACAAATGGGCCTGCTGGTGTAGAGAGAGGGAGAAGAGATAGCCGCAGGAGTGTGGGTTATCAACCACACACGCTTCACTCTGCTTAGCCTTATGCCTACCAGCCATCAGTTAGCATTCCCCCTCAACAGCTGCTTCCAAGAACAGGGTGGAAGAATATATTTGGAGTTAAGAGATGAACCAGTTGTGGAGGTAAAAGTATTTGCTACTTGTGTTCACACCTGAATGGTATTCACCTCTCCACCCCACCCCCCAAAAGGGTGTAACAATTCCTGACGTGACGGGCTATGAACAAGATACCACCTATTAGACCCTTCCCTGTCCCTCTGCCTTCCTCATCTGTTGCAATTCAGGTTTTGCTTAGGGGAGAAGTAGAAGCCAGCTAACCACTTCTGTTACAAATTTGTTCCAGAGCTGGGGGAAGGGGAGAGTCTATTTTAAACACCAGCCCAGCTCTGAGTTTTGCCCTACATCACCTCCATCATGGTGTACATGGGACAGAAGATCTTAGTGACTGCTAAGGGTAGCCAAGGAAGATGACCAGTTGGGGGAAGCTGCCAAGATTCCAAGAGTAGGAGTTCCAGTGCACTGAAGAAAAAGGAATTAAAATAATCACGGAGTCAGATGTGTGTTCTTAACTTTTCATTTTGAAATGATTATGGATTCACAGGAAGTTACAAAGAAATAGTACAGAGGGGTCTTGTGTGCCCTTCACCCAGTTTCCCCCAATGGTTACATCTTACATACTCAGATGTGGTTTTAGAAATTTATGTTTGATTAGAGCTAGGCCTGCCTCATTTCCCTGCCTGGTCAGGGGCAGACTCTTGAGTCTGGGGGATTTGGGAGGAGCTGCTAGAAGAGAAGGGAAGCAGGAACCTCTGGGGAGTGGGTGAGAGACACTACCTTGAAATGCCAGTGAGCCAAGGTAAGAAGACTGGAAGAAAAATAAGTTGGAAAAAGGAAGGCAGGGTGACTAAGGTGGTTGAGAGTGTGGGGGAGAGACAGCCCTAGGCTCCGTGGTAAGAGGAAGGAGGAGAAGACAGTTATATGAAGGGAGAAGCAATGAATTCACAGAGAGAAGCAGGATGGAAACTGGGGTTTGCAGGGAAGTGAGGCTAATATGAGTCTAAGGGCCTCAGGGAGGTTCCTATAGCTAGCCATACCCCCTGTGTAGGTGGGTGAGTGGAGGTAATTGTGAGGGAACTGGGGGAGCCTTAGATGAGAAGGGTGTTGGGGATGGGGAGGTGAGACTCAGAGCTGGTGCCTGTTGCCATGGTGTGAGCTGAGGCCCTGGGCCTCCATCCAGGACTTAGGATCTGGCTCAGTGGGTGGACAGTCACTGCCAACTGGACAGAGTCAGCTTCTTGGGTGGGTTTTACTGTCTCTGGGAGAAGGAGGATGATGAGGAGATGGGACTGAAGAGGGGGTAAACAAGCTGGAAAGAACCTAGAAGACAGCACCACTTTGCATGGTGATCAAAGCCCTGGACATTTTCCTACCCACCTGGTCTTTTGGGAGGGGACCCTGCCTGTCTTGGAAGTCAGGAAGGAAGTCTTGTTACAGGGATCAGAATGTTGGAAATGGAGACAGGCCGGCCTGTGGTGGTAAAGGTTGGGGAGTGGCTCAGAAACTAAATGCCCTAATAGAGACCAATGATACCTATTGGCTCAGCCTCATACTTGCGGGAGCAGAGTAGGTGGGCCCTTTGGTTGGTTTCAGTGCTATTGTAGTAGCAGCTGATGGGTGGCTGTCGGTGGCTCAGGGAGCAGACTGTGATGGGGAAGGCATCCTTGGTGAGTGTGCAGTATTCATTGTAGTTCTCACAGAAGCTCTCACTTTGCTTGCAGACCTTCTGGATGACTTTCCAAGGGGCATGCATCACATAATGGATCTTTGGGCAATGTGAAGTTTGCATCTTGCCCCTCACATAGGCCATCAGACCATTACAATAGCCCTGGAAACCATTTGGGTAGATAACCTTGGGATAGTCGACGTTTAGTATACGGAAGTTCCTGACGCCAAACTGCATCTTGATGTCCGTGGCCAGAGTTGGCCCTAGAACAAGCTGGAGGAAAAGGAGCTTGGTCACAGCTGGTGCCATTCCTCCTGCTGGTAGAGTTAAGGTGGTTGGAGGCAGCAGTGAGCCTAGAGTGGCTGTCTGCCCCATCCCAGAGCCTCCAGCATTCCCAACCCAACGGTACTTCAGATATCATCTTACCCATAACCCAGTCCTCATGACCCAGAAAGAGAAGATGCTTGCCCAAGGCCACCCAGCCAACCAGCCACCTTCAGCCTTTCCTATTCCCTTGGTCCACCACAGAATCTCAGCCTCTGCAGAATCTGTGAGCTGCAACATTTGCAGAATAAGAGCTCTAACTGGTCCTTGGGTAAGAGACTCTTCCCAATTATCCCTGGGCCCCTGGCATCCCTGCTAGTAAAAGATGAAGAGAGGAAAGAAGGAGCAGGCTGACCTGATAATTCTCTGGCAGCTGGGAGGAAGGACAGGAGCTGAAGACAGCTGGTTGGGGACAGGTATTCTTTTTGCCTGAGGCCAAGACAGCCAAGAGATGAGGAAAGGCTAGAAAGGTTTCTGGGTAAAGATCAGTCTGGGAGGAGGGAGTGTCCCCTGAGTTTGATGGGACCCTGTGCTGAGGGGGTTGGATGGGTGGGAGGAAAGAGGCATTGCTATCTGTCTCCTCTCTGGTATCATTAGAACACTTAGTTCCAACCTCCTTGCCAAAAGTTCCTAAGTGCCTGGGCTTCCTTTGATGTTTTCTCTGTTCCATAGGCTCCGCTCTTGTGGTAAGGTGAGTAGGAAAGCACTGTTATGTTTCTGAGGAACAAAGTGCTTCTTATTCCTAACCCTCAGAGAAAAGAGGGTTCGCCACTTTGTCATCCCACTCACGGGAGCCCAGGAGGGCATGTACTCAGGGGCCTCCCACCAAAGTGCTGGGCTGAGAATCAAAGACCTCCATGTGGACTCCCCACAGCCCCCATCAGCCTTACTCCCGTCACACCCACAGCCCTCGCCTGTGACCTCAGGCCCTGTCAGAGTCTGAGCACTGCTAGATATCTCTGCATGCTGACTCTGAAGCCTCAAACTTGGCAGATTGGATTTGAAAGTATAACCTGAACCTGAGGGGCCGTGGATGCCAGAGCCTGGAGTGATCCATTTCTTGCTGTTGGGTTGTCTCGAGTAGTTTGCCGTGCTGGGGAAAGGGCCACACTCCTCTCTTTTTCATCAACACCTCGCCTTTCATCAGAATCAAAGAGCTAGCTCCCTGGAGCCTGCTAGCCCTCGCCCTTGACTTCCACAAGTCATTCAGCCTTGTCTGTCTGCAGGGTGTCTTACAGATTTGGGGCTTCCTCTTAGAATAGTCTTTTCACTCTTGCTGGACAGCAGAAGAGTGGAATCAGAACACAGAAAGCTGAGTGCTCCAAGACCCCCAGTATAGCTCAGGAGGAGGGAGGAAGGCTGCAGAGACAGATTGGTGTTCCTCCTGCACAGCCCCCTAAACTGGCACTTTCTGACAGCACAAACTACAGTCCAAAATGGAATCCATGCTCCCCACAACTTGTTTCTCTCCCTGTGTTGTGTGTCTCAGTTTCCCCGGTTATCTATGCAAGAAACCAGAAAGTGATCCTAGACCCCTCCACCTCCCCAGTCCCAGCTACTGGGAGGCAGTTCTGCATGGTGGTTAAGATCAAGGCTTTTGAGTAAAACAGACCAGGAATTGAAACCTGGCTCTGCAGCCTACATGCTGCATACCATCTATCTGTTTACTAACCCACTGAAAGCTTCCTTGTTTCATCTTTCATGAGGATAGTATTTTTTACCTCACAGCAGTATGAGAATTCATTAAGATGTATATCAAGAGTTTTTAGCCCAGTGCCTGGCACATGGTGGGTCTTCAATATGAGCCTGAGTCCATCAGTCTCACAGCCCTGACAATCTTAAATCTTTCCCAAGCCCATCTCTTCCCTTCCTATTTCTTCCTCAATGGATGCTCTTGCCTCTTCTGGACACCACACATTCTCCAACTCCAGTAAGACTCAACTCAAATATTTCTCTTATACAACTTCAAGAGAAAAAAACGTAGTCCCTTCTTTTGTCTAAAACTCTGCAATAGCTTGTTTCTCATAGAGTAGGGGTGCCCAATCTTTTGGCTTCCCGGGGCCACATTGAAAAAATTGTCTGGGGCCACATTGAAAAAATTGTCTTGGGCCACATAAATACACTATCACTAACGATAGCTGTTGAGCTTAGAAAATGCAAAAAAAAAAAAAAAATTTCATAATGTTTAAAAAAGTTTACAAATTTGTGTTGGCCTGCGTTCAAAGCCATCCTGGGCCATATGTGGCCTGTGGGTCACGGGTTGGACAAGCTTGTTGTAGGGTATAGTACAAACTACATCTCATAGGACATGAGACTTCCCATGATCTTGCACCTGCCCATGTGTGCAACTGCATCTGCATCCGTGCCTGCTTCCCACCTTGTCCCCCACCTCCTCCACGCCCTATCTCCTGCTGTCTCCTCTATCTGGAATGCTGCTGCTGCTCCACTCCTTACCCTCATCTATTCCATGGTGCTAGCTCATAGAAAGACTCAACCCAGAGGTCCCACTTAGAAAGTCTTTGCTTGGCAGACCTCCCCAAGGAAGTGGGCACAGTCAAGCAAGTGAGGATAAAGCCCACATGGGCAGGTGGTTCCTCTGTATTCTTCAGGATGCTCAACAAGGCAACACTGGGTGGGCACCAATGCAGGGTGGTGCCTGAGCCTGGCTGACTCAAGCCTTTGCTTTGAGGAAGCCAACCACATTGTCATCCCTGCCTTGAATCATGCCACTTCTTCCCTGGTCCCTCAAGTCTGCAGCTTCCTTGAGAATAGAAAGGGACTTTTTATACCTTTTGGCCTTCCTCTTCCTTCACTCCCCACCTGCCCATCACCGCTCTTCACTCCCCCGACCCGCCACCACTCACTTTGGCATACGCAATTACAGAAACTGAACAGCACATTATAGAGGAACACATTCAGGACTTAAATGATTTAATAATGATGAGTCTTTGGGTTACCAACTGCAATCCTGGTGATCTGTTCCCTAAAATCCTGTCCTAGAGGTGCTGATGCATAAGATTACTTCATCCATTCTGACATCCTCATCATGGTTTCATGTGCTTCCCAAGCCTGAGATTTGTGGGATTGTTACCCCATTACACTGGGCTTTACATACACAAGCATTACCTTAGGAATGAAAAACTAAGTTCTAGAGGGACGGTGGCTTGCTCAAGGTCATGTGTCTAATTCAGTAGTTCCAGGGACAGTTTGATAATGTCTGGAGACATTTTTGGTTGTCACAACCAGGAGTTGCTACTGGCCTGTGGCCAGGGATATTATTCCGCATCCCACATTTCACAGGACAGCTCCTGTAACAAAGAGTTATCCAGAACAAGATGTAAATAACACTGAGGTTGAGAAGCCCTGATCTAAATAATTAGCTAATCAAATTTCTTAACAAAAGCAGACTTACTTGTGTCTTATGTATTAAAAAGAATTGACAAACATCTGGGACTTCAAAATATTTTGTTAAACAGATTTTGATTGTGATGGTGCCGATTCTACCAGCAAAATGTGTATTGATAGTTCACCATTGAAACAATAACGGAGTTGCTTTTCCTGTAAAGATGACTCTCTGCATGTGATCATTTGCACATTCTCTCCCTGTCCTCCCCAGTGGGAAGCATTCGCAGAACAACCAGCTAGGGTGGCAGGTGTAAGAGTGACTCCCTGTGACTGAGGAGAACCCCAAAATTTTGCCATGATCTCAGTGGCATTACTTTTTGCCCTGTCCAATTCAAGTTGCTCAAATAGTATACTGTGTCGTGGACAGTTCCTGGGCTGTCCTTGAACCTGAAGGATTGCCTCAGCCATCTCAACCTTCTTCCCATAGTGTCACCTCAAGCCCAGGGCTGAAGTCCAGGAGCTGCACTGTCAGTTCCTCATATGCTAACCATCTCTGTGGGTTGGCAGCAATCCCACCTTCGACTGGGATCATTCAGGAGCAGATGGAATGCCTTCTAAAAGTTGAATCAGGGTCACTTATGTGCAAGGTACCATGCTATGTACTGTGAAATGTGCAAAAGAAGTGTAACAGGAGATCCTCGTCTTATGGGAATTGACAGTATAAGAGAAAAATAATACATACATATGAAGGAATAACCAATGATTCAAGGCAGAAAATTTTACATTCTGAAGTCAGTAAATGCTGTAGGAATTTAGAGGTGAGAAAGATGTCTCTGAATTGGGAGGGTCAGAGAAAAGTACCCTGAAGGGTCACCCTGGCTTGGGAATGGGTCTCATGGTGAAGTTAGAAGTTAAGTGGAGATAAAGAGGGTTATGGAAGACATGCTTGAGAAATGGGGGGAAACCAGTCTGGCTGGGGTTGAGGCACTCAGTGAGAGAAAAGTCAGAAATAAAATCAGAAAGACAGGTTTGCCCGATTATGGCAGACCCTGATTACCAGGCTATGGAAGTGATACTTACTCTGTACGTAAATGGGGAGCTGGGCGGGCTTGAGAGACAAGGCCCCAGTGAAGCCTCTCACCCCCAAATCAGTTTCCTCTGTCCCCCATCCTGGCTTGTCTAAAGGCATTGGCCTGCAAGCCAAGGATTCCAAACTTCTGTCAGTGCTGCCTCCTCTTGACCCACAGCTGTTCCGGGAAAGGTCATGGGAATTCAAGGACCTGAAGCAAGTCCCACATCTGACCTCGACTTGTGTGTGTTTCACTTTCTCAGTCTACAAAAACGAGCCCATTACCTTTGTTTATCAAAGGATCAACAAAATTAGGATAACAGAACTTGGATCTGCTCTTGCTTGGAAGGAAAATTTCATGGGCTTTCCATTGGTATCCAGAGGCTGTGTGGAACTCCGGAAGACAGAGAGGCTTGGCTCTGAAGGGTAGGCACCAATCCAGGCCCGGCCCTCCTCCCTCCCTTCCCCCTTCACTCCCTCCCAGCCAGGCAAGAGGAAGCAGCAGCTGTTGTCCTGTGGGGAAGACAGGCAGAGGTCCACCTGGCACTGTTGGGATTTTCACAACACCCGCCCCAACTTAAACACACACACACACACACACACACAACAGCAGCCCAGGGAGAAGTTGGGCCAAAAGCAGTGACTTCGGTGATAGAGTGAGAAGGAAGCAGGGGTAGAGATTGCTGGTATGAGGGACTTTTTCTTTTCTTCTGTCTTTTCTCCCACCATTTGTCTTCTGCTCTTGCCCTCTCTCTTTCTTCCTCCTGTGAAACTCCTGAACCAGTCTCTGGCCTGATGCCTGAATCTTTTTGTTCTTTCTAACCTTATTCCCCTTCCTCCATCTTTTTCTGTTGCCCCATGAATGTGGTGAAGGCGAAATAGCAAAATTAGCCTACCAAGTGCAAGGTGAAGCAGATCTTGGATGCTGGATGGTTTAGGCACACAAACAAAATCACCTCCCTTATCCAAATAATTGAGGCAAAGCAAAGGTTTCAGCTGAATTGCACATATGGTAGGTTCCACTCTATTTCGATTTTCATGTGCAAACTTAAACCTTTACTCTCTTTTCCCTTTGACCTGAGGCAGCAGGGCCATGTTTATTTCACTTTCACACAGTCCTAAGGCAGCCTTCTATACAGCCCAGCATACTGGAGTTGAAGACCAAACTAGGATAATTATAATGCACTTGTGTTTACAAGTGCAGGGGGAAGTTAAAATTGTGGCTTGAAAACATCTCACTCTAGGATAATGAGACGTGGAAAGGAGGCCGAGCTAGGCATTCAGATGAGCTAGCAGCCTCCCACCCAGCCTCCACTCAAGGGCTGGACTGGCCTAGTCTGCTTTAAAACGTGGCTTTTATCTCCTAATATTCATGTTTCTGCGGCAGCAGGGGCATAATTCTTTATCCAGAAGTTCAGCCCGCAAAGCTTCAAACACCTTAACAAAGAAGTGAACAGCTGTTCCCCCAGCCAAGGCCTGGCTGAGGGCAAACCAGAAGAGCCAGAGGCCTGTGTGAACTTGTTCTTGATTCTCTTTTGCCATCTAGTGGCATTTCTCATCTCCAACATCACTTTTTCTTCTAAAGATCCTGACCCTGCAATCCACAGCTGTGCTGTCCATCTACTGAAATAATGTCCTCCTGGCCTCAAAACAAACTCCCCATCCTCTGACTCAGAAGCATAAATTCTGGGTCAGAACACAAATCTTATGATCAGGATGGGTTGTGTGACTTCTCCACTGTTATAATCCACACAACAGCCAGATAATCCTTTAAGCAGACAAGTCCTTTATTCATCTACTGAGAACCCTCCCAGGGTTCCCTATCATGTTTGGAGTAAAAGTCACAGGCCTTCAAATGGTCTCTAAGTCTTCCCATGACCTGGTCTCTGGACCCTCTGTGGACCTCTCGGTCACCTACTCCAGCCACACTGGACACACTGCTGTTCCTCCAGCACCTTAGGCATCTATCTGTTCCGGGGCTTTTGCAGTGCTACTGTGTTCAGTGTGAACATTCTTCCTCCAGATAATCAAAGTTCACTCTTATCTTCAATTCTCTGCCCCAGAGTCAGCAACTTCAATGATCTTACATAAAATTACTGACTGTCAACCCCTAACCTGTCCTACTTTTTTCCCTGGCAATTATCACTTTGAGCAAAGTATACATTTTTTTTTACTGTCTTTCTCCAGTGGAATGTAAGCTCCACAAAGGCAGGGATTTTTGTCTTTGTTGTTGTTGTTGTTGTTTGTTTGTTTGTTTTTTGAGACAGGGTCTCACTCTGTCACCCAGGCTGGAGTGCAGTAGTGCAATCACGGCTCACTGCAGACTTGATCTCCTGGGCTCAACCAATCCTTTCACCTCAGCCTCTGGAGTAGCTGGGACCACAGGCATGCACCACTATGCCTGGCTAATTTTTCAAATTTTTTGTAGAGACGAGGTTTTGCCACATTGCCCAGGCTGGTCTTGAAATCGTGACCTCAAGCAATCCTTCTGCCTTGGCCTCCCAAAGTGCTAGGATTACAGGTGTGGACCACTGTACCTGACCATTGTTGCCTTTTTTGTTCAGTAATCTATCCCAAGTACTTTGACACTTAATAGGTGCTCGGTAAATGTTTGTTGACTGCATAAATGAAGCATGTCTGAGATTCTGAGATTATCTACTACTTACAGGTAAATTCTGAAAACAAAAATTCTATTCACCTCAGTTTCACAGGCCTTCTCACCCACAGAGGGCGATGCTCTGCCTTGTGTCTCGGTTCTCCTGAGTGTCATATTCCAAGCTCACAGGAACCCCCAGAGTAGCACTGACCCAGACACTCCACACAGTTGTAACCACCACAAGGAGCAGAACATACAAGGTGAAGGAAGCACTAAGCCAGGATGTCGAGAGTGGCAACACCAACAGCGTTCTAAGCACAAACATTTGTATGAAAGTTTTGCAATTTTCAATAAAGAGGGGAGGGAACAGGTGAAATTGAGAGGTGTTGGCTGCCTTCTCCAGGTAAAGCCATGTGGCCTTGGTTGGTACCTGGAACTGGACAGTCCTGGAGGAATGAATCGCTGTGGAATGGCTTTGCTATTGGGGATGGTGCTGGGTATCATGACCGTGATGCTTCACCCACTTCCCTCGTGTCTCTTCCATCTCCTCTGAAAGATAAGCAACATCTTCAGATGACAAGGAACCAGACAAAACATCTTCCTAGGCTGTTCTATCTGTACCTCAGGTCAGAGAAGAAGCAACCCTTAACCCCACAGTGACTGACTTTTCCCAGGATCCTGAGTCAGAGGTGCGTATGAGAGGACATAAATGACAACTCTTCCTGAAATTGATTTCAGTTGACACTGGGTCAGGTGCTTTATTAAAGAGTCATTAAAACCATGTGACCAGAGGACAAATATAGTCTTTGAATGTGACGATTCAAGCTTCCTCATTGCTGAACATGTTTAGGCAGGTACAGGTGTCCTTAGGTATCCATGTATTTGGGACATGTAAGTGGAGAGGTATGAACCTGATTCATTTCCTGATCCAATGATGCTCCCCAGCCCTCCCCCAAACAGAGGCAGCACAGCCCGGGCCAGCTCTTAAGACGTTCAGGAGTGAGAAGAGGCCCTCAGAGTTCTGACAGCCCAGCAGTGTGTGGGTGCAGCCCCAGCCCACTGAGCAGAAGTCACAGCAAGAAGACCAAGTGCAAAGGTGAGGCTGCGGCAGGAGCTGGGGAGGAGTGAGGACAGAGAAGGAAGGATGGGTTCTGACCAGATGAGAGTACACTCGCGTGAATGATAAAATGGATAAAGGAAGGAATGGATTTAGGGGAGATGAGGACACACATTGGGGAAAGGGGAG
This sequence comes from Aotus nancymaae, assembly GCF_030222135.1. NCBI lineage: Eukaryota > Metazoa > Chordata > Mammalia > Primates > Aotidae > Aotus > Aotus nancymaae. The sequence goes on along the minus strand of NW_026988422.1, from coordinate 32,403,135 downwards.
AGTGATGTTGGGGATGGAGGTGAAAAATGGAAAAGAACGGGAACACAGAGGAGATGGGAATGGGGAAGGGGAGGGGATGAGACACAGATCCAGGAACATGGGGACACAAAAGAGATGAGACTTGAGGGAAAGGGGAGAGGACAGAGTGACAGGCAGCAGGGCCAGAATGAAGGGAGGAGAAATACAAGGTGAGAGATGGGGCCGCAGTGGACGTGGACACACAGAAGAGGCAGAGATGAGACACAAAGGGAGGAAAGGAGACAAGCGGGTAAGGAGATGGGCGATTAGCTCATATGAGCAGGTATAGGAGGACTAATTTCTCGACTGAACACTGTCCCAGTGACCCCTGCCCTCTATTCTGACTGTTCCCCCTAAGAGAGATGGCACCGGCCAGAGCAGGATACTTCCCCCTTCTGCTGCCTCTGCTGCTGGGGCTGTGGGTGGCTGAGATCCCAGTCAGTGCCAAGCCCAAGGGCATGACCCCATCTCAGTGGTTTAACACTCAGCACGTGCAGCCCAGCCCTCAAGCATGCGACTCAGCCATGAGAGACATCAACAAGCACACAAAACGATGCAAAGACCTCAACACCTTCCTGCACAAGCCCTTCTCCAGCGTGGCCGCCACCTGCCAGACCCCCAACATAACCTGCAAGAACGGCCATAAAAACTGCCACCAGAGCCATGGGCCCGTGTCCCTGACCATGTGTGGGCTCACCTCAGGGAAGTACCCGAACTGCAGGTACAAAGAGGAGCACCAGAACAAGTCTTACATAGTGGCCTGTGACCCTCGCCAGGAAAAGGACCCTCAGCAATTCCACCTGGTTCCTGTGCACTTGGACAGAGTCCTTTAGGTTTCCAGATCTCCTCACTCTTCGGCTGAGCCTCAGGTCCCTCTCCTGGGCTCTGCACCACTCCTCCTACACCCAGAGTGCTCTCTTCCCCTCATCTCTTGGGACTCTGGTTCAACCTCTGCTGGGAGGCTGAAGCTGACACTCTGGTGACCTGAACTCTAGAGTCATGGCCTTTCATCTTTTTGTTGCTGTTTTCCCAGATGCTTATCCCCAAGAAAGGGGCTGAGCAAACTCAGGGCTGTGGGTTCCCTGGTCTCTGCCTTTGCACATGTCTCCCTTGTCCTCTGGCATTATGGCAGCATGACAAGGGGAGGAAATACATGGAAAAGGGGCCTATGATTTGTGGATAGAGCTGTTTCTGTTCCTGAACTAGAAGTCTTCCCCAGCTCTGACGTGGTAGTGAGGTGACCTGAAGCAAAGAAAAATATAAAGAAATACCACTTCATATTTATATAGTGCTTCCACGTGAACCCTCTAATCCCTTGTGATGTAGACTTGACAGGGATTGTATGCCTTCTTTATGGATGAGGAAATTGAGATTTTAGAAAGCTTAATTAATTAAATAGCTTGTCTAATTAGTGAGCAGCAGAACCTGGACTTGAACCTAGGTCTCCTTACTTAAATATAGCATACTTTCTACTCTACCAGTTGGGCAAGAAAGCAGATACTGTTACAGGGGCAAGAGGTGAACTAGGTAAGAGTTCACCCATGAAGAATGAGTGCTCTGAAGAGCCAGTTACCCTGTATTGGCTGCAATAAAGCTCATTACCTCTCTAGCCAAGAGATTGTTTATGAGGTGCTCTGGCATCTTATTCATTCTCTCTCCTCTCTCTAACTGCCCCTCCCGCTTCTCTAGCCCACTGCTCTTCCAACCTAGGCCCTGGGCCTGGCTCTGGCTAGATCCTCTTGGCCTGAAGATATAAGGTAAAGGGATTGCCTCAGCTTCAGCCCCCAGATCCAGGATCATATTTCCCTTGACCTTAAGGGACTTCCGTGGCCCTGAGCCTGCTCGTCACAAACAGGCTGGTGGGAGCTGCCAGAGCTTCCTTCCTCCTGATAATGATCTCCCCTGCCTGTTGCTTCCCTGGCTCTCCACTCTGGCAGTCCACCGAGGCCTGAGGGGTTGAGATGCGAAAATGCCATTTCCCTGTCCCCCTGGGCTACAGATACCATTTCTCCCTCTCTGGCGAGTGGAGCGGAGAAGATTTGGCTTGATATTGGCAAGTCCTGATGGTCCCTCCAGCATTACCTGATCAGCACCATCCCCTTCTTTCTTCCTCTATCTCAGTCTCAAACAAGCATTGTGTCCTCTGCCCTATTTCAAACCCAAATTTATTATAAGACATTCCCAGCCCTGCTGAGGATTCCACTCTACTGATCCCTCCCCACCAACTCCTGTGCTTTTTCACTACTGACCAGAGTCAGAGTAAGCTTTGGAGCCGGACAGAATCAGGTATAAATCCTGACTCCCCACCTCTAGCGATCAGCTGGTCTGTTTCTCTACAGCAAAATGAGAGTAATCCTACCTGCCAAACAGGATTGCAGATAAAGATGTGGAAATGATATCTATGAAACTCTTGTCAGCCCCAAGTACCAACAGGCAATAGATCACGATAACTAATAGTAGCAATATCCATCTTTGGAAAACACGCAGATCCAAGGCAAACCTCCCCACTAAGGTTTCCCCAGAGAATTCCTTCTGCCAGAGTGTTGTTCATGAGCGGGTTAGAGTACAAGCCTGCAGACAGAGTCCTGGGCCCAGAGAGCTGTGGTCTTGGAAAGAGCCGTAAGTTCCACGGTGGTTCTCACGGTGAAGCTTGGAGAAGACATGATACTCCCCGGCTCCACCATTACTGCTAATATAAGTAAAGTTTGTAAAATTCATACCTAATAAACAATTTAGGACAGTTGTGTCTGCTTACAGGTGTTACTTGTCTGTTAAAACTAGTCTACAGATTGTTTCGTGAATGCTTTGTCAAATTAAGAAAGTTAAAGGGCAACAATCTTTGAAGACAATACGTGATGGTGTATCTCGTTTCTAATAAGAAACTTTTTTGCCTTTGCTTTATCTTATTAGGGAGTTAGATGTCAGTGTATAAAACGTACTGTGTGGTGTAATAAGTTTAAAATAAACTCTTTAAAAAAGTGTGCTGAACTAGCCCTGTAGATTTGTCTAGTGCATGTGATGAAATCTGTAGCTTTATTGGGGTAAGGGCAATGCTCTGCTGGTTTACTTTCAAGTGGCTAGGGTTTTTTTAGTTTGACAGGTGCAAACTTTTTAAATTGGGCTTTGCTTTAGAAATTGTAGGGTGGGAGGAGGACATCTTAACTATGTCATGATTATATTTAGAAAATTATGGGCACAAATCTGAGTTAGCCTGAAGAAAATTGCTTCAGTCTACACAGTACCATTTTAAGTTCACGTAAAAGGTGACAGCTCCTGGTTCACTGTCACGGATTCATGGCATTCAATGGTGAGTGGTAGTGGTATAAACACTGGTATATTTTGAAATTGAATGTTAGATAAAATTATTAGCCTTAAGGTTGGTAAGCTAGTGATCAATGCTGGAGTGGGAAGCTGGCAAGCCAGTGGCCATTAGATAAATGCCTTTCAAGTGTGAGCTTAGGAGTCAACCCTAAAATACTTAACCGTAACACTAATTTGTGATCATTATGAATCCCTTCAGTCACATTGCAGGGAAAGTAGTTGACTATATATTTCATTCTTAGTCCAGTCAGTCTTAAAAACATCTTGGGTTACCCGCTCTGTCCACTCCCATAGGCTTCAGGAAAAGTCATACAAGTGCATGATTTCCAACCGTATGTGTTTTCTGCAGTAATTTCTCTTGTTCCTGGCCAAACTACCCCAAAAATCCTTACCATTCCACAGAGTTATGCCATCATTTATGCGCCCACTTTCGCTGTAAGTGTACCACCACATTGCATTTCTGTTTGTGTCATGTCTCTCAGGAGACTAGGCTACTATTTTCCAGGGCGAATTTGAGTGTAAAGAAAATGTAGACAAGGAATTGCCCAATTCCAAATTCTGACTTTGCTGACTTAATTTAAATGCTCGTTTCTCTGAACCCATTTTCTCCTATCTTCTCTGGGGGTTTCTAAAGGCTTCACTAATTGATTTCCAAGAAGTACTCATGGCAAGTTCATAAAAGTTCTTGAGACCTAAATTTCTTCTCAAGAAAAGGTCTTATGATTGTGTAGAGGTTGTTCCACTAAAGGAATAAATGTCCTTTAGAAAGAAAGAAAAAAAGAAAGGAAGGAAGGAAGGAAGGAAGAAAGGAAGGAAGGAAGGAAGGAAGGAAAGAGAGAGAGAGAAAGAAAGAAAGAAAAAGAAAGGAAGGAAGGAAGGAAGGAAAGAGAGAGAGAGAAAGAAAGAAAAAGAAAGGAAGGAAGGAAGGAAGGAAAGAGAGAGAAAGAAAGAAAGAAAGGAAAGAAAGACAGAAAGGAAAGAAAGAAAGAAGGAAAGAAAGAAAGAAAGAAAAAGAAAAGAAAGGGCGACTTCTCCGGCCCCTCCCGTCGGACCGCAGAACCTCGCCCGGGAGCCTGAATAAATTCCTTCACATTGGGGGAAAAAAAAAAAAAAAAAAAAAGGGCCGGGCGCGGTGGCTCACGCCTACAATCCCAATACTTTGGGAGGCCGAGGCAGGTGGATCACGAGATCAAGAGATCGAGACCATCCTGGTCAACATGGTGAAACCCCGTCTCTACTAAAAATACAAAAAAATAGCTGGGCGTGGTGGCGCGTGCCTGTAATCCCAGCTACTCAGGAGGCTGAGGCAGGAGAATTGCTGGAACCCAGGAGGCGGAGGTTGCGGTGAGCCGAAGGTTGCGATGAGCCGAGATCGCACCATTGCACTCCAGCCTGGGTAACAAGAGCAAAACTCCATCTCAAAAAAGAAAAAAGAAAGAAAGAAAGAGAAAGAAAAAAAGAAGGAAGGAAGGAAGGAAGGAGAGCAGATTATTGAACAATTCTAACAGAATGAGGGCCAATAAGTTGATGAGTTGGCCACCACAGCCAAACGACTGAGCGTAAAAATAACTACTACCTGGAAACAGAACATCGCGATTATCGAATGGACTGCTGGGATTTTTGAGTAAATCTGAAGTTTATCCAAAATCTGAATTTGTTTTGAACTCCTGTGATCACTACACTACATTCACCATTCTAAGGAATGATTTTCACTTGAGGTGCATGGAAAAGCAAGATACTTGGGGCAGCCGATTTTTCTCTTCATTTTATTCTTTTTCCACAGTCTACTTTATTGATAATCTTTTTTGTGGATAACATGGTTTTTCACAAAATTTAAAGTGGCTAAAATTATGCCTTTAATGCATCTTCCCAAAATAAGAAGAATTTCCAAATAAAACTTTTTTCTTGAAAGACTGATGACCTAAATAGCATTAAACAACCAGAAAGTCCTGAAGTAGTCTGTGGTGATAGAGTTCAGAATAGTTGTAGCCTTGGGGAATTGCTGACTATGAAGGGGCATGGGGGAGCCTTCTGGGGACCTGGAAACATTCTGTTCTTGGTCTGGTTATGTTTCCTGTGTGAAAGCTCATTGAACTATACACTTAAGATTTGTTTCAAGAAGCAGCAGGTGGTCATACAAATAAATAAGTAAAAAAAGATTTGTGTACTTTACGTGAGTTATATCTCAATTTCAAAAAAATCTTTAAAAAATATATACTTCTTAAGGAATTATTTTATTTATATAATAAATGATAATACACCAACCAATTCTAAAAAGATTATAATTAAATCATAGATAGAATTATGATAAGATCTAATTTCTATTGTTCTGCTTTGTACTATTTGTTAAATTAAATACTACTTGTGCTATTTATTAAATTGTTATAAATACCTTGGGTCAGCCGGGCACAGTGGTTCTCACCTGTAATCCCAGAACTTTGGGAGGGCTAACCAGAGCAGATCATTTGAGCCCAGGAGTTTGAGACCAGCCTGGGCAACATGGTGAAACCTCATCTCTACAAAAAATGCGAAAATTAGTCGGGTGTGGTGACACATGCCTGTAGTCCAAGCTACTCCGGAGGCTGAGGTGGGTGGATCCCTTGAGCCCAGAAGGTCAAGGCTGCAGTGAGCCATGATCTGCACTGCAGCCTGCCAACTAATTTCCTATTTTTATATTACCTGTCAACTAATTTCCTATTTTTTAACCATGTGTAAATTTTTGATAATCGTTTCATACATAATATAAACTTTTACAACCATTAATAATAGCATCTTTCTTAAAATAATAATATGCATTTATACTTCCACTAACGGACAGAATTCCAACATAAGAATTTTATTTAAGTTCACAAGGAAAATTTCACACCAAGTTACATCTAGAATGCTCACAAATATTTGGAAATAACTATTCAGATATTAACAATAAATCCAAATGATCTGGCCTGTTCTCATTACTGCTGCCCTACCTGTTTAGATTTGACGGTCACTCAATCCTTCACATGATCTTGATCACAGCCAAGTTTAAGGATGCCAGGAATGGTGATGAAATAGGAATTTGGAGACTCAGCCTTCCAAAAGCCAAAGCTGAGATACAAGAAAACAATAATTTGGGTCAAATACCAAAGCTGGCTGAACTGTGATGCATTCCTATTTGAAAGCTGAAGAATGGGAAAAGGAGAATGCTTAATTATAAGATATTCTGTTGCTGGGGCTGGGAGCATGGAGAGAAGAGGATGGTGTCCAGGAGAGCTCTGCCCAGTCTTATGCAGATGGACTTAAAGAGAATTGTTTCAACATTGGACCAAAGGAGCAGAAATGGAGTTCAGTAAAGACAGTAACCCAAGACCTGGAGCCAGATGAGCTGGCTCTCCTAGAAGGGAGACTATCTGGGGTAGACTGGGGAGGAGACTTTTCTACATGACTCTGGTTGCCAGAACTCTCCACACACTGAAGTAAATGAGCCCTAGACGCCATGAAGAGGGCCAACAGAATCACTGGGAAGAGAAGGATCCTTAGCTGCAGGGATTTCCTCTGCCTACATCTTGCCCTTAAGATCAGGACACTTTGGCCCTCTTCACAGTGTCTAGGGCTCTGGGGAATCCTCAAGCTATGGCACCAAAAAAGATACCAGTAGCAACAACATCCAGGGAGCCTCTCTTCTCCTTGGGAGAGCTTCGACTCATTTCCTCACATTTCTTCCATGCACCTGCACAACTGTCCTCCCGCTACCCCTACCCCACCACAAATGGGCAAAAAGAAGAGCAGTTATAGCTTTTACCAGGAAGCTTACCTGTGCAAGACTCCAAAACCAGTAAGCTTGGGAACATCCACGGAGCCACAGGGACATGAGAAAGCCCACCATTGCTAATGAGATCTTGTAAGAAGTCCATAGTTCCTAAGAGGAGGGGTAAAGAAAAATGTATGGTCGTGATGAAAATAGACACTGTGATAGAAGCCCTCTTAGCTTAGGGAGGTGGGAGTTTCCCCATCTATATAAACGGGTCTCAAACTCCTGAGCTCAAGCGATCTACTAGCCTCAGCCTCCCAAAGTGCAGAGATTACAGGTGTGAGCCAATGCGACTGGCAATAACGTTACCAATAGATGGTTTTGGGGCTTGAATACGTTCAGGGACACGGATCTTCACTACCACTTCACAGGAGTATAATGTAGATTAAAAGTAACAATACCTGTAAAGCGCTTAGCACAGTGACTAGCATGTAGGGAAAGTTTGAGAGGTGTTAGCATTTATATTTATCATTGTGGTGTCAGATGCTGAGTGGCCAAACCTGTGATGAGTGGAGCAGGCCTGACTTCCGTGACAGAAGAACAAAGGATTTAAAGAAGGGAGGCCAAACTCCTCATCCTCTTCTTGCCAAAAAGCTCCTAGCCAAGAGTAGATAAGGTTCAAGGGCAGACAAAAGGGACAATATGTATTAATTTCTCTAGATAAGGTAATTTGGGAGGAAGGAATGGGTACTTTGGATTGAAGGGGAAGAAAAGGCTTTGGAGAATTTCTATTAAGATTACTTTACTTAAGAAAGGTTTTTCTCCTCTCCACCCTCTGTGAATTTATGAATCCAAACATAAGAAAATAAGTTGGAGGACTTAGAACCACTAATTTTTGAGGGTTCCCTCTGTATTCCCTCCCATCCAAAGGGTTTGATTATAGTAGCAATCAATGGAGACAGGGCTCTAGTGACATTTCCAACTTCTCCTCCTAAGATATCTAAATTAGTCCTTAGGAAAGTTTACTATCTCCTCACCTCCATTGTGGAAACCTCTTATATTTTTCCCACCCTCTAATTCAGCTCCATTTTCTGGCTATTTTCCATCACTCAAAACCTCCACCAATGCATGTGACTCATGTCCAATGGATTGATTATAGCAGAAAAACATTGTGGTCATTATTTTCTGTGGTTTTTTTCATAGAAACTTAGTTGAGCTTACACATTTAAAACATAAACTAACTGTGGTGTGAATTAGTACCAATTCCTGCTTGGGTTGTGGCATTTAGCACAAGATGATACTTCCTATCTGCATGGCTTTGGGGCTCTTTCAAGTAGATAATCATAAAATTGCAATGCTGCAAGATATCTTGTCCAGTGATCTCAGAGATCATCTAGTCCTGTCTTCCTCATGTTGCAAATGAGCAAAGTAAGACCCCAAGGACTTAAACACCTTGCCCAAGATTACATGGATAATTTAGGCAAGAACTCAGGTTTTTTTTGAACGAGCCCTTTGATATTTCCAAAGTGGCACTCCAACTAATAGTATCAAATGGATCTCAGCTATTTTTCAAGATCAAATTTACCATACATGGACTGGCAAATCGATCTGCAAATGGGCAGACCCCTGGAGTTGAGGCAAAAGCATGTTCATCCAAAAGAGTATTTAGTGCCCATAATCCTGACACGTTGCATTTCTGACCTCCACCTGAATGCTCATATTGTATCAAAATAGAAAAAAAAAAGAAGTGCATGAGTAATTGATGGCAAGCTAGTCAAGCATGTCCCTGGCCATGCCATTGGCTGCTGGAAACATAAATAAGGATATGCAACAAGAAAAAGGGCCTGGACCTTTCATCTGCTATTCAGGACCAGGGTGAAACATTACAGAGATCCTGTTTGGTGGAGCTCCAGGTGGGCCTGAGATATCCCAAGCATTTATCTTTGGTAAGGTTTACCACTTTTTACCCTTGAAGTTGGCATATCCAGAACAGGATCTTCATGGTCCACTAGAACCTGAAGAGCAATATTTCCCAGAATTTCCCCTGAAGTGCTAGTAACTGCAGAGGAAGATTAACTAAAACACCCAAAGTAGTGCTCAATGAGCTTGGGCGTTCTCTGAAGTCTCCTTCTTTCACTTAACTAATATTTATAAAATAGCCATGCATATGAGTGTTTTATATGCTATCTTAAAATTTCATTTGTGGTAACAATAATGGATCCATGTCGATTTCCTGGTTTTGGTGCCTTGCTGTGGTTATGCAGGCAAGAGTACTTGTAATTAGGAAACAGTCACTGAAGTATTAAAGCGTAATGAGCATCATGTCTGTAACTTGTTCTCAAGTGGTCAGAAATGTTAACAATTGGGAAACTGAGTGAAGCATATAGGGGAGCTCTGTGTGCGCTTTCCGAAACTTTTATATACATTTAAAATTATTTCAAAGTGGAAATATTTACAATTTTTTAAAAATGTAATTCACTTGAATTTTTCTATCATACAATGTTATTTTCTGTAAAAATAATAATAATAATAATGCCTTAAATTACTCCTCACCCCCTAAAAAGATAGTTTTAGTAAAATTGTAAAGATGACATTTATCTTGTGACTTTGTGTACCCTCTGCACACATCTGTGTTCCACCTGGGGTAGAGTACACTGTCTTTAATGTTTTCCTTAACTTGTTCTTTGTGGGTTTCTATCTCTGACCAGTATTTCTTTTCAAGAACTGGGTGAGGAAGATAGGACAGTCATGGGGCTGGGGCATTGGAAAGGTCATTCTCATGCTGAAAAATGAGAAAACAGACGTAGAGCACTTGGAACTGTGACTGGAACATAGAAAATCCTCAGTAAATGTTAACTGTGATTGCTGTTGTCATTGTGGCCCTTATCACTCCTGGGAGGGCTGAAGGCTGCACGCAGGCTTGTTGTGGAAAGTCAGAGGTCTTACAAAGGTAGCCGGCCTATGAGGGGAGCTGGCATATCCAGGGAGCCACATGCCTCAGCTCTGGTTATGTTAAAGACTACATCCTCTCCCTCATGAAGATGAATCCAGGAGTGAGGGGACAAAGGGAGATAGTCCATCCACAGAGACAAGCTCACAGTACAAATGGGCACCTTGGGAAGGCCTCAAAGAGCTATATAGAAAAGACAAATGGACCTGACAGGAGACAGGGTTAGCCACGAAACAGAGCAGGGCTTCCTGAAAGGAGTGTGGCCACCGGATTCCATGTGACGGAGCTCTGCGGCTCAGAGCCATAAACCAGGGTCTACACCACAGGTCTCTCACCACCAGGAGGCTGTTTGAAGGCTGAAGCTTGAAAAACCCTGTGGGTGTGGCACCTGTAGTTCAAAGACTACCCTCATGGTGCTGCTGTCCTTCAGGCCAATAACCCAGGAAAACTTCTCTGGCACCCTCACCCACCCCTCCTGGGGTACCCTGAAAGAATTGGTCTTTGGGGGATGGTTGCTTATCCCCTTCTTTCAAGGCACCTTCTTTCATTCTAGTAAGGTGCTGGCTACTAGCACTTTGATGTTTCTTCTTATGTCACACAAGTGTCAGAACCAGGGGGCATTTCAGAAATTATTTAACGGAAACTCCTTGTATTATAAATAGTAAGGAGAATGAGAGGATCAGAGCAATGACTGAGTTCAACACACAGTTACTGAGTGCTCCTATGAGCTAGCCATGTGCCTGGCACTACGAAGATAGAGAAGCGCTGACGGACCTGATTCCTGTCCCATGAGTTTGCCATCTAGTTAGGAAGACTGGATGCTCTTACTGGATGAAAGAGTTAAATAGCAAAACAAGGCAGTACATGATTTGGAAACCAAATGACTGATACTATGAAACAGTTAATGCTAAAGGAGGTCAGGAGTTGTATGGGAAGGCTCATAAATGTGATCATGAGCGAGCTAATATGATCAAGAGGAGTTCTAAAGGATGGATGATATTTGAAGGAGGACTCGCAGGAAAGAGAGAAACATAGAAGCAAAGTAGAAGACAGCAAAATGTGCTGGAGACAAAAGGAAAATCAGGCTATTAGGATAGAATTTTGTTAGAATAGTTTGTGTTTGGAGGGAAGATGGGGAGGCCACTCGAAAGGGATGGATAGACCGGACTCAAGGTGAGTAGGAGAAGGCTTTGATTCCAGCCTGGGAAGGTTGGATGGCACCTTGCACACAAGAGAACCACTGTAGATAAACAGATGTTCTTTAGAGAAATGATGCAGGAAAAATGAACATTTTAATAAGATCCACCCGATATTATTATATATGCTTAATTAAACTCAGGAGAAAGGGCAGGCAAGGAGGCAGTTAGAAGCTGGTAAGAGTCATCCAGACAGGCAGTGGAAAGGGAAAGAAATATATACAAGAAAACTCATCAGACTAAATGACTCAAGTGCCCCCATGATTTGACCATGCTGGTTATTCAGTCTGTTAGCCTACTAAATGATATGGGGATGAAAGATTAGAAAAACTCAAAGGATACCAATATTTTCAACTGGAAGTGCCAAAAACAGAAACAGGACCTTGCAAGGGAAAAATCATGTTTTGAGAAAAGTTGAATTCTCAGACAACAGAACTGGCTGCCTGATATAACTGGTGGGTAGTGAAGGTCCCTGTCCCTGAAGGTATTCAAGCCCAAAACCCAGCTCTTGGTAATATTACTGCCAGGCACACTGGCTCACACCTGTAATCTCAGCACTTTGGGAGGCCAAGGCGAGTGGAACGCTTGAACCCAGGAGTTTGAGACCAGCCCTGGCAACATGGCAAAACCTGTCTCTACAAAAAATAGAAAAATAAGCCATGTGTAGTGGCATAGGCCTGTAGTCCCAGCTACTCAGGAGGCTGGCATGGAGGATCACCTGAGCCCGGAATGTAGAAACTACAGGGAGCCCTGATCGTGCCACTGCACTCCAGCCTGGGTGATAGAGCAAGACCCTGTCATAAAAAGAAAAAAAATATACTTCTGATCAGTGGAAAAGATAAGATTCGATGAACTCGGAAGTGCCTTCCCGCTTTGGTATTCTATGAAACTTGGTACTTGTAAGCTAGTGAAGTGCCTTGCCCAAGATCATGCAGCTAATTAGTGAAAGAGGTGGGACCAGAATTTAGGGCTGGCTATTCATGTCTGGTTCAGTATTCTTACCACTAAACTATTTTAACTTTGATTATACTCTGAGTTGCATTCTGAGGGGTGACCAGAAATCCCATATAAAAACAAGATCAGTAAATATTGGTTCTGAAATGAAACAAAGCTGCAACACAGTGTACAGAGTGTAAATTTGAGAGTCCGATCGAAGTGGCTCTGTCACTCACTCCTGTACGGCTATGGGCAAGTTACTCAACTCCCCTCACGTGGACATGGTTCCTCATCTATAAAATAAGCATAAATATTTCTATCTAATGGGGATGCTGCAAGATGAGTAAGGAGATGTTTTTAGATCGATTGACCACAAAACAGATTATACATACACACACACACACACACACACACAGCTGAGTTCAGTGTCAAGAACATAGTAGACATTAGAGATGACATTCAGTCTGCTTCTCTTGTGATCTGGTGGGAACAGGCATCGACCAATCAGAGCCAAGACTGGCTCATCTCCAAACGAGTACACACAAGGTGACTCAGTCCACAAGAGGAGGAAATGTTTAGACCTGCCCTGGGCTCCTGCTGCCATCCCCACTCTGTTACTTCAAAGGCTGGCAGCTTGGGTTTGTAACTGTTAATGAATTATCAATAAACAGGAAAGCAGTGTGGCAAGGAAAGATAACATGAACTTTAGAGCCAAACAGACCTAATTTCTAATCCTGGCCCTGCCACTTAATAAACCTGTGATCTTAACCTGCCAGAAACTGTTTCCTTTTCTATGAAATGGGGATAGTATCATGGAACACATAATACAGTTTGTATAAAAAGTTGTACACAAAGCACGATGCCTTGGCCCATGAAGTGCTTTTTAAAATGAGGTTTTTTATTTTCCACAAAGAACCTAGCACTGTACAGAACACATGTGAGATGTCCACTAAATGGTGGTTAGTAGCATTCCTTTCCTCCTGCTGCTGTCCAGCCCTGTGCTGACCTGAACCATAAGTAATGTGGTGTATGTTATCCTGGTGCCTTTAGAAGGTAGTAAATATTATACTCTATACTACCATACTCTTAGGCAGTTTACCACTCACCACACCACCTTGAATATGTAAGATATATATTCCTCGTTCAATATCACTTTTGCAGAAATGTATCTGAAAAGATTTTTAAAGTTTTACTTTTGAAATTATTTGACTGCAAGTAAGTTGTGATGGGCACTGCTCCTTCTGCATTCAAGGTACTTGGGAATTCCTACAAAATGAGAAAACTAACAAAAGATTGTTTCCCAATGTAGTGAGCTTTTTGTGTGTGCCAAATTTCAAAATAAGTGAGATCAACTTCATGTTACCTTAGTGGCAGGTAAGTAAATATTTTTTACTTGATTCTATATTTGACTTTTCCTGTATTGGAGCCAATATATTTTTCCCAGTCTCAAATACTTTAGGCCCTTGGAAGCCTCCCAGATTCTAAGCACTGAGCCTCTAGTTCTTAATGGATAAAACAGCCCTGAGTCTGCGGCAGTTGGGAAAACTCATGATGAATGACTAGGATCAAAATACACAATCAAAGGAACCCCTTTCCCAGGCCTCCCTGAGTGAGGCTGGCCAGCTGCATGGGCCAGCACCTACTTGAGGGGAAAGCATGTTTGCAACTTAATTGGAATCAGAGCTTGCAAAGTCTCTGATCAGTCATCTTGGTTGGCAGTAAATGTTTAGGCCAGCCCTGGGATCCTGCTGCCATCCCCACCCTCTCACTTCAAAGCTTGGCAGCTCCCGTATGTAACCGTTAATGAATAATCACTTGGTAACCCTTCCATCCCAATGAGAGAGGCTCAGCTGAGGGCCTGCAAGTGAGAAATGACTTCCTGGGGCAGGGGGTGGGAGGGAGCAGTGGAGAGGGAGGGAAAGATTTGTTCCCTGGTGCCCAAGTCAACTGCTTGCTGGGTAATGTTTTCCTGGGTTCAAAAATCAAAGTTTTGTTTGCTTTGTGGGGAGGAGTGTATGAAGGGATCCCTGCTGTGGAAAGGGTGGGTTCTATTGGCAAACCAGGCTCCTCCACCATGTTTGCCTGAGATGACAAACATCTCAGAATTTTTACATTCAGCAATGCAGATGCTAGGAGCCTCAGTGATTTTTGCCACTTGGGAGAGGACTTTATCCCAAAGGCAGAGAAGTGACACAAAAATCCCAGAGGTTGAGAGACTGAGCGGAGGCCAACACACTATCACCGACCTGAGAAACCACAGTGCAAAACGAGTTCCCCAACTGCAGTCACTTTCTGTAACCCTGGACAATTCCACAACATCTGCTTCCCACCCCTATTATATTAATAATATGCTAACTATACATTTACTCATTGATTTGAAATAATTCTTTAAAATGAAGCTAAGTAATGCCGTCTTTCAAAGAATGCTAGTGTTACTTCATAAACAGAAGTAAAAATAAATGTAATGAATGTCATCCAACTTTTAAAAATCCTACCCAGATACTGTTTTCAGCTGAAGATGCAGCCTGAGGCCTGTTGTCTTTATTGAAAAGGAGGAAACAAACACTGGAAAGTGTAAAAGAATTCACCTTCTTGCTCTCAGAGGAGACTTTCTCCTAAATGTTATCAGAAGGGTCTGAAGAAAATTACTTAAGGCAATGTGCACACACCACCTAAAACTGCAAACAGAAACACACTGTGCTCTGCTCCTATGGGAAACTCTTTCCTCTTCCCTCTTTAGCTTGGCACCAGCCCAAAGGGATGGGTTGAACATCAGGAAGCTCTTAGAGCCAGCTCTGCCACTCACTCGGCAGCCTTGGGAAGGGCACTTGCCCTTTCAGGAACTCGAGCTCCTTCATCTTTAAAATGAAGGAGTCAACTGAGATGATCTCTAAGGTCCCTTCCAGCCGTGACCCTCTATCCTTTCAAGACATTCTCCAGCAGGGCAAAATGTCAGGCGTGGAAAGAACCCAACTTGCCATGCTGCTTTGCCAGCTACAGCAGCCATCCCTTCACTAGGAGTGGCCTTTTGTTCTAACTTCCATGACAAACTGGGCCACAGAATAGGGAGAAACGCATTTGACTCCACGACCTTAATATCAACTCTTTCGGAAACACCTAAGTTAGCCCAACAGAACACCTAAGCTAGTCCAACATGGACCCTTCACATGTTTTTCTTCAAGATCTAGTTCCTCTTTGTGATTTCTCACACTTTCAGAAAAGACACCTCGGAGTGTGGGAAACACAGGAGTTAGGGACCCTGAGAGGTCTTGGTTAAAATCCTGTATTTGACCTAGCTGTGGGATGATGGGGAATTTTCTTAACTTTTCTCAGCTTTGTTTTATTCCTATATATATAGAGAGAGAGAGGAATTTTTTAATGATACATATAAAAACATTACCCTTCATATATATATATGAAGGGTAATCATTTTATGTATATATGAAGGATAATCATACCTCATAAAACTATTGTGAGGGATAAACAAGATAAGTGTTTATTAGAGGCACAAAAAGGCACATTATCTGCTGGTACTAACCAATAGAATACAGGGGTGTTCTTCACTATCTTAGGCTGTGCATTGCCCTGCAATAACTGACTTAGGGTATGAAATTCTTAGAAGGACTAGCCAGGCTCCCCCATGATGACTTATTCACCCACCTATCTCTTCCCTCTGTTCCACTGTCCCCCTTAGGAGAGATGGCACTGGCCAGAGAAGGATGCTGCCCCCTGCTGCTGCTCCTGCTGCTGGGGCTGTGGGTGGCTGAGATCCCAGTCAGTGCCAAGCCCGAGGGCATGACCTCATCTCAGTGGTTTAACACTCAGCACGTGCAGCCCAGCCCTCAAGCATGCGACTCAGCCATGAGAGACATCAACAAGCACACAAAACGGTGCAAAGACCTCAACACCTTCCTGCACAAGCCCTTCTCCAGCGTGGCCGCCACCTGCCAGACCCCCAACATAACCTGCAAGAACGGCCATAAAAACTGCCACCAGAGCCATGGGCCCGTGTCCCTGACCATGTGTGGGCTCACCTCAGGGAAGTACCCGAACTGCAGGTACAAAGAGGAGCACCAGAATAAGTCTTACGTAGTGGCCTGTGAGCCTCCACAACAGGGTGACCCAGAGCACTCACTTGTTCCTGTGCACTTTGATAAAGTTGTGTAAGGTCTGCTGCCCGCGCTCTACCCCACGCTCTGCAGACTGTATGTGCTGCTGTTCCTCCCTCAAGTTCTTTATTAATCCTTGTTTCCCATTGCAAATGCCATTTCTCTCCCACACACCCAACCTCACATATTCTTGGTTCTTTAAGGGGTTTTATGGACACTCCAAATGATGAGGGAAGAGGGCAGATTCTCTTCAGCCTTTCACTGCAGCTTACTTTGAAGCCCTTCCAGAGTCAAGAACTCAGGATCCCCACAAGGATGGATCGGGGTTTGGTGAAGCCTGTGGCTTATCTAATTTTGAAGATCCTCTTAAAGAAAAAGAATATAAAATTACAAATCCAAAATAAGTCAGCTCCTTGGAAGGGCTGTGGTTGGACAGTTCAGGGAGATCCCAGACAGGGGTGATTATCTAAGAAAGGAAGGAAGGGGAATCTATGCTGTGTCCCCTGTGTTGGGGAAAGAAATGCATCTGATCTTGCTGTAGTAAATACTCTGCTGTTGCTGATGGAGTGTGTGTTACTGTCCTGGGGTAAATGGGGAGGCTTGGAGCTCCAATTCCGAATCCCTGAAAAGGTCCTGAAACACTTATCTCCCTGAGGCATCAGCTCCACCTGCTTTGCAGGCCGGAGGGAAAGCAGCACCCTGACCAGGCACAGTCTGAGAAACTGAATTAATTCTGTCCTCCAGCCCCTTGAGAGCTCTCTAGTGGTCCCCTCTCATGGGAAGGGGAAGAGTGAAAGGAAGGATAGGCTGAGCTCTGGGATGCCAGTCAGGTCTGAGGCCTGACCCCCTTGTTTGTGCATAAGACCTGAGTTCATGTTTCATCAGCATGATCCAGAGCAGGACCCTCAATGTTCTGAAGTGAATTTCCCTTCCTTGGGAATTTCAGAATCTGGACCTCCCAAGAATCTTAATCTGGTCTTAATCACTGCTGAAGACTAACTGTGGTAAAGGAGCAGTTTTGTATGCAATCAGTCATAGACCAGTACTTTTGTAAAATATGATAAAATGAATTACTAGAAAATGAAATAGAACATATAACTATAAAAAATATAAGTTCAATATTTTTATTGCTAGATTCAATTAATATAAACTAGTCTGTCAAACTGCCATAAAAGTTGCTTTTTTTTTTTTTTTTTTTTTTTGAGACAGGGTCTCACTCTGTTGCCCTGGCTGGAGTGCAGTGGTGCAATCTCAGTTCACTTCAGCCTCAACTTTGACATCCTGGGCTCAAATGATCCTCCCATCTCAGCCTCCTGAGTATCTGGGACTACAGGTGCAAGCACGCTACTGCACCTGGCTAATCGTTGCATTCTTTGTAGAGACAGGGTTTCACCACATTACCCAGGCTGGTCTCAAACTCCTGGGCTCAAGCGACCCACCTGCCTGGACCTCCCAAAGTGCTGGGACTATAGGTGTCAGCCATGGCACCAAGCCCATAAAAGTTTCTTAATGTTTCCTCTCAATTTCTGTACTTGTATTAATAGATATTCACAGAGAGAAAAACATACACATATTATACACGTCTACACACATACATACCTACATACCAACATAAGGCACACACATACACACCACATACAGAGGCACACAGTCACAATGTGCACCTGTGTGCACAACACAGACCTACACATGTACTCACACTCAACAAGACACCCGCTCTCCTTCCCCATGCAATCTCTGCTTCCTTATTACACCTCCCTTCCCATATTTGAAAAGTTTCCTACGCAGACTATGACTCAGAGTACGGAAAGGATGTTTGGTGAAACGAAGTGGCAGAGAAAGCATAGAATCCAGAAATTCCAAATCCCAGCCCCCGTTCTATGCTTTCTAGAACTAGAGCTCAATGTAGTGTCTCACAGCAACACCATCTCACCCCAAGTGTAGTTTCCCCCCACAGCCTGTAAGCCCCTCCACACTGCTCTGCCCATCACCACCATGATGTTGTCCACACTTGTGCTTATAACCAGGGAAAACATCTGGAATAAAGAGAGAAATATCCTTCCATCCCCTGGCTTTTTCCCAGTGTTGTGGGCAGGCTCCATTTCCTGTGGCTGCACCTTAAATGATGGTGGTTTTTTTCAGGGTCCTATTCTGAGCTCTGTTTTCTTCCCACACTGTATGCTCCTTGAGTGACTTCATTTACTTCCATGGCTCCAACCACCATTAACCTACTCGCAAAGACAGGTGTATCTCCAGCCCAGAGCTCCCAAAGTCCAGGCATACATGTCCATCTTCATGCTGTTACTAGCCCAGTCAGTGTCCCACAGACATCTCAACCCAAAACACTCAGAACTAAGCTCATAATCTGCCTGGCTTCAAAACCTGCCCCTCTCTACTCCTGCAGCCTCTTAGTGTTCGTTAGTGGAAACATCATACTCAATCATTCAAAGTCCTAATCTAAAAATCACCTGTGTCAGCTCATTCTTGTTTATTTGTTTCTCCAGTAATTGCCCATTTTATCCCAGAAACTACCTCAAGAGGGCATAAAAGTTATTGACTTTTATTTTCTCTTCTCCAAATAGCACTGGGCTCCTAACATATGCTCAATACACATTATGGTCTTGGAGGACGCCATGATTTGGAGCTAGGCAAATATACATAGATTGGTACAACCACAGATTCACTATCTTGTTTAGGGGGCAAGATTAAACAGTACTTATGAAACTAACAAGTAATAAGATAGAAGAGAAGAATAAACCAAATGGATTCTGTAACATTTTTTTCCCACCTCCCCTAGGGTTTCATTCATCCTGAGGTTCATTTATCCTAACCTGAAGTTCATTCTCAGTTGAATGTTAATTCTCCTGTTGCATATCTCTGGCACAGCATTAGGTCTGTAGCCAGGGTTAGGGAATACCAGAAGACATTCATCCATTCAATATCTGTAAGAGTTGTGGCCCCAGAAGCTGGGAAGAGTGTGAAAAGAATTCAGAATAGAATGAATCGTTAAGTAGACTAATTATATCCAAACAAGTGGGGTAGCAATCTGGGTAGGAGTTTCTGACTTCCTTGTGTAGGCTGAAGAATTAGATGGAGTGTAACCTGAATCTAGGGTTCATGGGCTGTAAAACTGGCTCATTCTGAGAGTAATGCACAGCACTCATAAAACAGGGCTCAGTGGGGCACTGGGTCCACAGAGGAGCTGCCCAACAGCCTTGGGACAGAATCTCTACGGGATATGCTCTCTGGGCCCCTGAGAATGTATTTCCAAAAAATCACTTAAGAAGGGACTCCTCAGCCATTTGGGAGGACATAAGTATTTTCTAGTGGGTAAGTATGTTTTAATATCCAGAAAATTTAGAATTAAGTATAAAAATGTTTAAAAGAATCAACATATAGCATTAATATCTTTATATTAAGGAATTTGTATTAGGCTTGTCATTCTGATTTAAAATGCACGATTTGAAATGGGACTTTCCTTTAAAATTAGTTTTGGATCATTTAAGAAAACATAGAAATTGAATCATCCTATTTATAAATTGTTAGATTTATAAAGGTTTTTATGTATTCAGGAATATTTTGTTGGTTAGCTCAAACGGCCAAATTATAAGGACATGGAATATATATTGAATTTATAAAGTATATCTTTTAATGTTTAAAGAGTTTCATTAACTACTTACAAATAAGATCAAATAGTCAGTGAATACAATTCTTTAAAGTGATTATTAGAATTTATTTCTTTGTAAGTTAAACGTAAAAACTTAAGGAAGAACTGGACTGATTTATAACTTCAACATAGGAAACATAAATCTTAAAAAGCCAAGTGGCCCTCTAAATATTATTTGCTAGGCACAAAAGAAACGTTTTTAAAACTCACATTGATGCTGCAAAACCAAATCATTTTCTATGATATTTTCCTCTATACTGCACAGTGGCCTTTGGTGATTATATTTTCTGGTGTTAACATGCTTGTTGATTTTGCTGGGCCATTTATTAGCAGGGAGGGAAGCGCAAGGCTCAGGCTCAAGGGCATGCAAGTGTCAGTGGAATCTTCAGAACTGAACCTGGATCTCTGTCTCTCCTCAGCATTCTCTTCCCTGCACTGTGCTGCCTTCAGTTGGGTTAGTTTTCTGACTTGGGAATGGGAGTATTATATCCTAGAGAAACTGAAAAAAGGGAGCAGGATTTCCCTAAGGCCAGTGTAGGGGTGGCAGAGGAATTCAGCAAAATATACTCCAAAAAAAAGTAAAACTCAAAGACTGCAGTCAGGTCTCCATCCTCTATAGGGACTTTTCCTCTTTGGTCGGAGTTTTGAGACTACTTTTACTAAGTAAAGCAGCTTTTAAAATATAAACAAAACAGGCTGGGTGCGGTGGCTCATGCCTTTAATTCCAACAATTTGGGAGGCTGAGGCAGGAGGATCAATAAAGCCCAGGTGTTCAAGACCAGCCTGGGTAGTATGACCTTGTATCTACAAAAAAAAAAAAAAAAAAAAAAAAAAAAATTAAATTAGCCGGGTTTAATGGTGTACACCTGTAGTCCCAGCTATTTGGGAGGCTGAAGTGGGAGGATCACTTGAGCCCAGGAGGTGAAGGTTGCAGTCAGCTGAGATTGTACGACTGTATTCCAGGCTGGGCGACACAGCAAGACCCTGTCTCAAAAAAGAAAAAAAAAACGAAAACAAAAAATGGATTTTAAGCAACCCGTTTCTTCAATAAATCAGAGTGCCTGCCTGAAAGTGGTGTGTATGTGTATATGTGTGTATATAAGCACACTTGTGTTCAGGGTGAGGAAGTAAAGTTATGTTAGTGGAATTAGGAGTGCTATATTCTGCCAATTATAGATCTTTTGGGATTCCAAACTCCTCATTTGAAGTGCAAATATCTATTGGCACGAATAAAACAAGATAATGTAACAATTACTTGGATCAATCACTTAGGTGTTGGGTTTGGCTTGGGGTTATTTGGAGGCAAGGTAAGCATATAGGTTTTGTAATGGGGGCTCTTATGAGTAGGTTCAACATGGGCAGAGACCTGGAGGTAGACACTGAGTACAAAAAAAGGAGATGTCATGGAACAAGAGACAAAGTGTTACCTGCTGCTTTGAAGTTCTGAAGCCTAGGGGATGGGAGTGATTTCATACTGTTGAAATTCCCAGATTGCCTGCCCAGGAGACTGGCTCTGCTGGGGATCTGCCAATGAGAGCTGGGGCCACTGCTAACTATAACAGGTACAGGTTATGGCTTAATAAATGTTCATTTAACAAAATGTGGTTTTGGAACAAAGGGCTAGGGCTAGGAAAATGTACAGATCACAAATCTGGAAAGCTTATAAACAATTTCTTTAAAAACTCTCTCATTATGCTTCAAATTTTTCAATGAGAGGGAATTTACCTATGGAGACAGCTTGTCCCATTTTCAGGCAACTCTAAATATTTAGAACTCCCTTACATAGAACCTAATCTGCTTCTCTATAACTGCAACAATTCACTGATGCCCTACTGCTTTCAGCCATTCAGAATAAGCCCAATTCCTCTTCACAATCAACCTTTTAAATATTTTAAGAGCGTTTCATGACCGCTGCCCTCCATATATTGCCACATCTGGCAATAACAAAAGTTATAAAATGGTTCCTACCATTTGACCCAATCATTTCATTTTGTATAACATACCAAATGGGAATAATTCAAAGTGAGGAGGAGTAAATTTCTACAAAGTTTTTTATACCTTTTCTTTGTACAAAGGAGAAATGTTAAACATAATACAAATTCCCTAAAACTGAGAGAAACTACGTGAATAATGAACAACTACTTGTTGCTTTTTTTTTCTTTCTTTTTCTTTGGACAGTCTCGCTGTTATCGAGGCTGCAGTGTGGTGGCACGATCTCAGCTCACTGCAACCTCTGCCGCCTGGATTCAAGTGATTCTCCTGTCTCAGCCTCCTGAGTACCTGGAATAATAGGCACACATCGCCACACCCAGCTAATTTTTGTATTTTTCGTAGAGACAGGGTTTCACCATGTTGGTCAGGCTGGTCTCGAACTCCTGACCTCAGGTGATCCGCCCGCCTCGACCTCCCAAAGTGCTGGGATTATTCAGGCATGAGTCACCGCACCCGGACTACTTGATGCTTTAACTGAAGACAACATAGGCAAAAATTTTACTGATGCATGGAAATGTATATGGACAATGCTACATGAAGAAAGCAGAACACAAAACTGTTATTTTCAAACGGGTTACAACTACATAAAAAAGTGTCTGGGTTTGTACATCAACAATGTCTGTAAGCGACTTTGGAACCTTTCCAGAAGTCCCCCTCCAAACCATACATCCTCCACTCTTCTACTACAATGAACCTACATCTGAGCCAGATGATGGTCCACATCTGTCTTAAATTCTGTCCTGTGGATGGGCATGGTGGCCCATGCCTGTAATCCCAGCACTTTGGAAGGCCGAAGTGGGTGGATCACCGGAGGTCAGGAGTTCAAGACCAGCCTAAGCAACTTGGTGAAACCCCATCTCTACTAAAAATACAAAAATTAGCCAGGCATGGTGGTGGATGCCTGTAATCCCAGCTACTTGGGAGGCTGAGGCAGGAGAATCACTTGAACCCAGGAGGCAGAGGTTGCAGTGAGCTGAAATCGCACCACTGCACTCCAGCCTGGGCGACAAGCAAAACTCTGTCTCAAAAAACAAACAAAAAAATTCTGTCCTACATGCCTTCCACTTGCAAATATCCACCAACAGACAAACAAAAAAACTGCATGAGGACTGATTCCAGGAAGACAGGAAAGCAGCTGACCCCCAAGCCCCTGCCTCCCCATTCCCACCTCTTACTTGCTCCCAACACCATTCCTGTTCTGTGTAGCTTTCTGCCCTCCTTTCAGTCTTCACCTGGATTTATGATCTCTTTTGGGGACTGTTTAGACACTAGCTGAAAAAGAGCAGTGACAAAATAGACAAGGTCCTTCATTTCATAACGTTTATTTTTAAATTATATGTGGTGGAAAGGTGAGTCTATTATGATAGACAGAAAATAAATAAATACATAATCAAATAGAGATAAATGCTGTGAAGAAAATAAAACAGAATAACATTATTCAGAAAGGCAGTGAGTGACAGACCATGTTAGACTGGGTGGTCAGGGAAGAAGACCTTTGAGACTGTAACACCTTAGTTAAGTACTAACAGATGAAAGCCAGCCACTAGAATTATGAATAAAAAGAAAGCTCCAGACAGAAGGAAAAGAGAGCAAAAAGGTGCCAAATTAAGCATCTTTAGGAATAAGTAAGGCATGTAAGAGCTGAAAGAAGGGGCTGAGCACAGTGGCTCAAGCCTGTAATCCCAGCACTTAGGGAGGCCAAGGCAGGTGGATCACCTAAGGTCAGGAGTTTGAGACCAGCCTGGCCAATATGAAACCCCGTCTCTACTAAAAATACAAAAATTAGTTGGGTGTGGTGGCACACACCTGTAATCTCAGCTACTCGGGAAGCTGAGGCACCAGAATCACTTGAACCTGAGAGGTAGAGGTTGCAGTGAGTCTAGATTGTGACACTGCACTCCAGCCTGGGCAACAGAGGAAGATTCTGTCTCCAAAAAACAAACCAAAAAACTGAAAGGAGGTCACTGTGGACGCAGGGTCACTAGTGGCTTAGTATAATGTCACCATGGGGCTATGGTAAAAGATAAGGCAGAAAAGGAGTCATGATGTGAATGGAAAGCCATTAGACAGGGTCGATGAGATCTATTTGGATTTTTTAAGATTACTCTAGCTATAGTGCAGAGAATGGCTCATCAGAAGGTAGGAGTGGAACAGGCAGACCAGTCCGGAAACTAATGTGCTAGCCCAGGCAAGATACTGGTGGTATCGACCTTGATGACACCTAGTTCAGAGAAAACAAGCTGTAAATTCTTGAAAAAATATTACCAATTGAATAAAACCAAAACTCATGAAAAACTAAACCATAAATAGAACTGATATATATTTACATATCACACAGATTTTTTTTTTTTTACCCTAAAATAACTAGGATATTGGCTGCCAGTTTCCTTGGAAGGCACAGCTAACAAGAACATATTCTCTCAAATCCGTCTCTAAAATTTCCTTGTGGTGCTTCATTAATTCCCCCTTAACTTGAGGCATGGGGCAGAGCCCTAGTCACTGCTACTCTCCAAGGGAGAAATAGTGAGCATCCTAAAACCCCAACACTCTGTAAGGTGGCAGTCATAACTCTTGATGCACTTAAACCAGGCAATAAACAGTACAGACACAGGTGTTTCTTCCACCTTCCCCCATATTAGGGTAACATTAGTTTTCCATAAGAAGCATACTGGAAATGTCTTCAGAATTGTTTTAACTATTACTCTATAACAAATCTAGAAAAAAGGTGGTTTTTCTTCTCTCACCCACAGGGACATATCTATCACTTTTAAAATCTCAGTGCTGGCTTCTACAAAAACAAATTTAACATTTTTTTAGAGTGATGGTTAGGTGGCAGAAATGGTGATGTGGTGTTTAAAACTCTTCTTCTTCTTCTTCTTTTTTTTTTTTTTTGAGATGGAGCCTCGCTCTGTCACCTGGGCTGGAGTGCAGTGGTGCAATCTCAGCTCACTGCAACCTCTGCCTCCTGGGTTCAAGCAATTCTCCTGCCTCCAACTCGAGAGTAGCTGGGATTACAGGCGCCCGCCACCACGCCCAGCAAATTTTTGTACTTTTAGTAGAGACGGGGTTTCACTTTGTTGGTCAGGCTGGTCTTGAACTCCTGACCTCAGGTGATCTGCCCACCTCAGCCTCCCAAATTGCTGGGATTACAGGCGTGAGCCACCGCGCCCGGCTTAAAACTCTTCTTTTATGAACGTTGACAACTTAGATGAGACCCTATAACTTACTGGTTGAGAGTGAAGGCTCTGGCGTCAGACAGCCTGGGTTCACATCCTGGTTTCTCATTTGCTGTGTAACTGAGAGTTTCTTAACTTCAATAAGCTACAATTTCATCTGTAAAACAGGAGTTCGAGAAGCCCCAAAGAATCTTAAATGGGTAAAATACGGTAAGAACTATTTGTGAATGAAAAGGCTTCTAAGACTGGTCTATTCCCAGCCTCTAATTTCTCTGTTATAACCTTACCCCTTCAGATCCCCCACTAAAAACACACATATCAACACATACTCTGTTGTGTACACACACACACATTTTTAAGTAAGAGCCTGCATTCTTCGGAGAAAGTGGTATTTAACTGCTGCAACCACATGTCACTTACTTACTTAAAATAAACCACTGTAATTTAGCACAGATTTTTAAACTCCTGGAAAGAAAGGGTAACTGCATCCCTGATTCTGTATCCAAATTCCCTCACTCCACCAGCTCAAAAACTTTCAGTGGTTCCCCATTTTTTCCATGAAAAAAAAAAAAAAAGATCAACTCCCTTTTTCCAGGAGTTTGTGGACCCCACAGCCAGATTAATTTATATTACACTGCCTAAGGGTAGCAAGCCTTGGAATCCAGTGGACAACCTTGGACACTACCAAGCGTTCCCTAAACAATTTGCTGCCGTATAAGGAATGGAAGGCCTGGCGAGAAAAGGTTCAGACTCTCTCAACATCGAGAATGGATGAGCTGGGTTTGAGACAAGTGAATAAGGTTCATAAAACATCTTCTAAGAAAGTTTTCTAAACACTGGCCCCTGTAACCAGCCACTGGGCAGTATTTACTGAATGGACACCAGGGGGTAGCAAAATCTCACTCTACTAGCTCGCAGGCCCTCGTAATAAGGAAGCTGGAGAGTGTCGGTGACTCGAGGGTCGCATTGCCTGGTGTTAGAAAGAACTCCAACTCCACGGCTCTAACTGTGCGGGGAAGATGGTTGCTGGGGCTTGTTGCCTTAGGTTCTTTCTTGACTCTATGGAGTATAGGCCTCTTCCTGCCTCTAAGAAGGATGAACATTTGCTCTGTCCTTTTACAGGCTCAGCGGAGCGGAGAAAAAGGTGGAGGTTAGCGTCCAGAGGAGGTGAGAGAAGAGCACATTACCTGGGCGACGCCCCCGCCTCCCTTCTTGCTGTTCCAATCACTGCCTAGAGGCGCCGGCCTCTGAGGAACTGCGGGCGAGGCGGACGTTTTCTCCCGTCGCCCTCCAGCTGCAGGGGCACACACGTTCACGCTCCTCCGGGACTATTCGGCTTTCCCATCTCCCCTCCTCTCCTTTCCGTCCACCCTTTGGAAGGGCTCACGGAGCCGCGGGGCTTCCCGGCGCCTGCTCAGAAGCGGGGCGGGGCATCTCCCCGCCGTGCCTGTGCCTCCCCCGGACTCCTGGGAGACCCGTACCCAGCCTTCCTTTCCCATTCAGACACGGTGGGGAGACGCTCGGGGTTTGATGAGGGAGAGGGAATGAGGCTAGAACTTTCTTAACTAGCCCACCCCACTTTGTCCCCTGCGCCAGATACCCATCCCCATCGCCACGAGCCCTAGCGGCCCTGCGGGATTCTATAGCCACCGCACCAGAAGGAAGGCGCTGGCGTCCAGTACCCAGTCCTCGAAGTGGAGGCCTGGTGCCTTCCCTCTTCTAGCCGAATAGAGAGATAAGGGATGCGGAAGGGAAGAGCCAGGGAGGAGTGAACTCAGAAAATATCCGGCGAAATGCACGCCCCAACCTGAGCATCCCGATGCGGGAACCCTGCCCCCTCGGCCACGCTGTCCGCCACCATCCCGAGTCTTCCGCTGCTCCCTAACTCCCGCACACTCCCGCCTTCCCCAGGCAGCACAGAGGAGCCCATTGTCAGCCCAGAGGCTCGAGGCCCGAGGAGATGGAGGGAAAGGAGGAGGGCGGGCAGGCCCCTGTGGCGTTGGGGAATCCCCTGAGTTCCTGGCCCTCTGCGCTATGCTAGGCCGGCAGGGACCTGATGGTCTCTTTTGAGCCCCGGGTCCTGCCAAAGTCTAGAAGCCGATGGGAGAAAAGGGTCCCGAGCGAGTTAGAGACGGGAGGTTTTCCAGCCGTAGGAAGACCCCAGTTCTGAGCAGGGGAGCCCCAAGGGAATTCACGCACGCCCCAGCCTTTGGAGCGTCCCTTGCCGAGGCTAAACTGATCGCGCGGGGAGCGAGGCCGTGGCGGGAAAAGAGGGGCATCCTCGGCTGGGCCGGCCTCCGAGGGTCGGAGTCGGGGTTATCCGCTGGAGGGCGGGGCGGAGAAGAAAGAAGGTTGCGGGTGAATGGGACGGGTAGGCTGGGGACGCCCGGGTAGCTGCAGAGAGTCTCGGCGCGGGAGAGGGAGTCCCGGCAAGGGGTCCCGCGCCGAGGCGGGGGCGGGCGCTGAAGGGCGGGGCGGGGAGGGGCGGCCGTCTCGGCCCTCCCTGGCGGGGCCCCGCGGCCTGGAAGCCGGAGCGGGCCGAGCCGCCACCGCGGCCGGAGCTGTCCCTTAGCCAGACCCGGCGAGACGCGAGCGGCGGGAGGGAGGCGGTGGCGCGCCCGGCCCCGCCCGCCCGCCCGCCCGACCGAGCGTCGGACGCGGCCCGGCGCCGAGCCATGGTGAGTCCAGCGTCGCAGCCCCTGAGTCCCCTCGGCCTTCGCGCAGTCCGCTCCGGGCCCCCCGTCCCCAGCCTGGTGCCTCCCTAGCCTGCCTCGGACTGCTCAGCGCTCCCGGGACTCTCCTCCCTCCCATCCCCCCTTCTTCGATTTGTCTGTCGGTCCGTCTGCCCGACTGTTTAGCTCAGTCCCCACAGGGTATTGCCCTCACCCTTTCTTCCTCATCTCCTCCGCCTCCTCCCCCATACTCCCTCGGGTCTCTCCCCTAATCCGCACACCTCCCCCCTCCCCGCCCTTCTCTGTCCTGACCCGTGCCTTTCCTGGAGCTTCCCTCCCCCTCCTGGTCCCATCTCCTGACCCGCGAGAGACCCCTGCGGGTTGGTCCTGCAGTGGCCCTGGAAGAGGCCCGGCCCCTCGGGTCATGAGAACTGACCTGCCTGGAACCACCATTTTCCATCCCGGTCCCCAACCCGGTGAGGCAGGCCCACCCATCCGGCCCTGGGGGACTGGCCACAGCTGTGGCTGGGCCGGGGCCAGGGGCATGGCCAAAGAGGGAAATTCCCGCAAAGAAAAAGGGCTGCCTCGGGGTAGTTGGGGGTGCTTGGGGGGAGCTCACAGTACTAGGGGGCGTGACACTGCCAGAGCCGACCTGGAGTTTGCAGGGGAGGGAAGTGCCCCAGAGCTCTTGCTGCAGGGAACCAAAGGGCTGCCTCAGGGCACTCCTGCTGCAGAGGAGAGGGAGCTCGAGCCAGAGCTCCCTGTAGAAAGTAGGCGACCCTGGCAGCAGCAACTTGGGGCGCTGGAAGCAGGAGGGTACCGCTGAGAAGCCCACACCAACAGGAGTGAACACTGCCCTGGGAACTTTCACTCCAGAATAGTCTGAAGCACCACTGCGAGAGTGGGCACTGCCAGGGAGAGCACCCACTGCAAGGAGGGCGGGGGCATGGCCATGGGGGCGCTCGCTGCAGAGTGGAGGAGGGGGAGAGGCCTTGCCAGGGGGAGCTCACCGCAGGCAGAGGAGGAGGGGCAGGGGCAGGGGCACTACTGCGGCCGCCCCTGTACGGAGGGAAGGGCACCCTCTGGCAGGGAGGCTGGAGGAAAAAGAAAGAGGAACTGGGCCAGGGACAGCTGACTCAGTCTCTCTGGTCTCCTTTCTGGTCCCCGCCGGCAGGAGGCTGGGTCTCCGTGCTCCCGCCCGCCGCCTCCCTCTCCAGACCCCTCCTCCCCTCCTGCCGCTGCCGTTTCCTGTGGCTGAGACTCTCGCTCAGCCATGAGCTCACCGCCCCTAATGGGTTGCAGCTGCCTTGCTGCTCAAGCCCTAGCTCCCCACTCCAGGCCTTGGAGCAGACTGTCCTACTCTGCCTCACCCTCGCCCATCTCCACCTTCCCTCCACCCACGCGTACTGCCTCCGCCTGGTCCCGGGAACACTGGGGGGTCTGTCTGCTCGCCCACACACCTTGGGGCGGGGTCTGCGCGCTGACGCACTGAATGTCCCGTCTCTGCAGTGGTTGCCCTAACTTCACAGACGGTCGAGACAAACGGGCAACTCTGGATGGAGGAGCTGAGAGAAAAATAAGCTCTTTTGTCTTATGGCAGAGGCAAGACATGGGGGTAGGGCGGGTAGAGACCAAGGTATAGGCTGCATTGAGTATCCCCTTCCCCGTTTACAACAAAAAAGAAAAAAAAATCCAGTAAAAGGAACTTCAAAGACTGTCTTGAAAGAGAAGTTTGCAAAGGAAAAGCCCAAGGGATGGTTGATTAGGTTATGGGATGGAGAAAGATGTCTCATTAACTCACTTAGGGAGGGGGGTCTAGAGGATGAAGCAGGGCTGAGTCTTTCGAGACTCCTAGTGGAGGTTGGCAGAGAGGTCCCACTAGAATCAGAAAAGACCAGCTCGAAAGCATGCCATCAAGGCCTCCTCCTCCCTTCCCCACACGTTCCGTTCCTTTTGTGACTTTTTTTCTCTTTCAACTGCCCCCACCCAGTTTTTATAACCCAATCCCACATGCTCTAGGAATGGATGATTGCTTCAGAACCACTGTGGGAGAGGGAAGAGGCATGCTAGAAAGACCCAAGACAATCACAGACAGTCTTTGCATCCTCCTCTTCCCACCAAAGGACCATCTCTAGCATATAAATGACCATCTCTTTTTCACTAAATGGTCATCTCTAGGACATAATTGTGGGTGATGGCACCTCCACTTAAGATGGGGAGCTCTGGATGGTGGGTCTTATGAGAAGGGGTTTGCAGGATGACTGTGTGGAAATCTCCCTCACATCCTCTAGAGTTCTCAGCCATAAGCTCAGTCCCCTGCTAGCCCAGAAGCCTGTCTCTTCTCTCCTGGGAAAGATCTATGCCATCACCCCAACTCACAAGCACCCGGAACAGCCCTGATCAGAGGCATTCACAACAAATTCTCCCCGATCTCCAAAGCCAAGGTCTCAGAGCTTGAGTTTTGAGTGCCCTGCCAGGCTTGCGCACTCTGACCCAGCCCCACTCCCATTCTGGGCTCATTAGCCAGCATTTCCTGAGGGCCCACTTTTTTGCACACATTGTACAATGGGGACCTTGGGTAACACAGCCACCCCTAGACCAGTGCAACTCCCAAGGAGCCATGATTGGGTGATCTCTAGCCTGGTCCTATCTCTACAGGAGCCTGAACCAGTGGAGGACTGTGTGCAGAGCACTCTCGCCGCCCTGTATCCACCCTTTGAGGCAACAGCCCCCACCCTGTTGGGCCAGGTGTTCCAGGTGGTGGAGAGGACTTATCGGGAAGATGCACTGAGGTACACGCTGGACTTCCTGGTACCAGCCAAGCACCTGCTTGCCAAAGTCCAGCAGGAAGCCTGTGTGAGTGGCTGTGCATCACTATTCTGCCTTCCCCAAGATCCACTGCCACACTCTAGAGACTAGCCAGGCTAACTAATGCCCCCACTAACCTGGAGATACAGCCTCCCCTAATACTGATCTCCCCAGAGTCATTTAAGCCTCATTCTCTGACCTCCCACGAAGTTTAACCTTTATAGGCACTGACCATTCAGACACTAATGCACATACACACACATTCATCTTCCCCAAATATTGACCCCTAAGAAACACTAACCCCCAAGACCCTAACCCTCCGGACCCAATTCCAGACATTTTCTCCCCTCATGAATTTCTTAAGATACTAGCTCCCCTGTATATGACTCAACAGAGATCCTTCATTTCTACAGATATAAAGACTCTTAAGAGTCTTTAATTTCTCCAAGACAATGGCATCTGCTGACCATGTCTTGGTAATGATTCAGTTCTTGCCCTCCCACACATGGAACTAGCGTCCTAGAGAAGCTTCCTACCACCAGGAAACCAATCAGTCCCAATCCCTTCCTCTCTGCCACATGAATACCCCAAGATCTCTCCTCCTGCTCTCCTGAGAGTATAACTTTCCAGGCAAATGGCCAGTCCTGCCTCGGGTGGGTCCATTCTAACTGCCCTCTCCTGCTGGTTTCTTCAGCAGAGGCCTGAGTGCAGCCTCCCACCTCTCTCCCCAGGCCCAATACAGTGGATTCCTCTTCTTCCATGAGGGGTGGCCACTCTGCCTGCATGAACAGGTAGTGGTGCAGCTAGCAGCCCTACCCTGGCAGCTGCTGCGCCCGGGAGACTTCTATCTGCAAGTGGTACCCTCAGCCGCCCAAGCACCACGACTAGCACTCAAGTGTCTGGCCCCTGGGGGTGGGCGGGTACAGGAGATTCCTGTGCCCAGTGAGGCCTGTGCCTACCTATTCACACCTGAGTGGCTACAAGGCATCAACAAGGACCGGCCAACGGGTCGCCTCAGTACCTGCCTACTGTCTGCACCCTCTGGGATTCAGCGGCTGCCCTGGGCTGAGCTCATCTGCCCACGATTTGTGCACAAAGAGGGCCTCATGGTTGGACATCAGCCAAGTACACTGCCCCCAGAACTGCCCTCTGGACCTCCAGGGCTTCCCAGCCCTCCACTTCCTGAGGAGGCGCTGGGCACCCGGAGCCCTGGGGATGGGCACAATGCCCCTGTGGAAGGACCTGAGGGTGAGTACGTGGAGCTGTTAGAGGTGACGCTGCCCGTGAGGGGAAGCCCAACAGATGCTGAAGGCTCCCCGGGCCTCTCCAGAGTCCGGACGGTACCCACTCGCAAGGGTGCTGGAGGGAAAGGCCGCCACCGGAGACACCGGGCGTGGATGCACCAGAAGGGCCTGGGACCTCGGGACCAGGATGGAGCACGCCCACCTGGCGAGGGGAGCAGCACCGGAGCCTCCCCTGGGTCTCCCCAAGGAGCTGAGGCTGTCCCAGAGGCAGTAGTCTTGGAGGTGTCTGAGGCCCCAGCAGAGGCCTTGGGAGAAGCTTCTAAATCTTGCCCCCTGAGGCCAGGGGAGCTTAGAGGAGGAGGAGGAGGAGGCCAAGGGACTGAAGGACCACCTGGTACCCCTCGGAGAACAGGCAAAGGAAACAGAAGAAAGAAGCGAGCTGCAGGCAGAGGGGCTCTAAGCCGAGGAGGGGACAGTGCCCCACTGAGCTCTGGGGACAAGGAAGAGGCCAGCCACCAAGAAGCCCTTGGCAATGTGCCCTCACCAAGTGAGCACAAGCTTCCAGAATGCAGCCTGGTTAAGGAGGAATATGAAGGTGCAGGGAAGCCAGAATCTGAGTCAAAAGAGGAGCTCAAACCAGCAGATAAAAAAGAGCCTCAGCCCCCAGAAGCCTGTGGGCCAACAGAAGAGGAGGCCAGAGAGAGAGAGCAGCAGGGGCCAGGTCTGCTGTGTATGGCAGGTGAGATGACACTGAGTCCCATGGGGCAAGGGCCAAAGCAGGTCAGGCCTAGAGGAGGGAGCAGGAGGAGGAGCAGGGTTAGGCTGGGAGCAGAACAACCAGAACCATCTTAACTTCCGTCCCATTTTTCTGTCTGAGTCTGTGCAGGACACACAGACCCCAAAGGCCTCCTGTCTGACCCTCCAACATCTCCGCTGGAGACCGCGCAGGGAGGAAAAGGGGACAGCACTCCGGAAGAGGGCCTTCCAGTCTCCATCTCTGATGATGCTGATGTAGCTTGGGACTTGATGGCATCTGGATTCCTCATCCTGACCGGTCAGTGGGCATCAGTGGGTGAAGGGAAAAAGGATTGGGGAAAGAGAAGCAATTGGGTGGGCTTGGGGGCTGGGGGAGGCAGGGCGGAAGGGAGGTAGGCGTGGACTGCTCCCAGCCAGGACAGCCTGGCCATTTTGTGTCTTCAGGAGGGGTGGACCAGAGTGGGCGAGCTCTGCTGACCATTACCCCACGGTGCCCTCCTGAGGAGCCCCCACCCTCCCGAGACACGCTGAGCACTACTCTTCATTACCTCCACTCATTGCTCAGGTAACCGAGGCCCAGTCCTGGCACCCTGGACACTAACCTCCTGATTCATAAGGCCCCTCACCTCCTTCTCAGGACACTGTCCTTCTGACTGCTAAGGACACCTGCTTCTTCAACCTTCAGATTTCAAGTCATTGCCCTCTGGCCTTACTGATCCCAGCCTCCAGCTTCATATCTTCATTGATCCTCAATAGCAACACTGTTGACTTTCACTCTCCTCCACTACTACCTGGATCATCAGGACATTGGTTCACTTATTCAACAAATATTTATTGAGCACTGAGTTCCTGTTAGGCACCATACTACAGACTGACATTGAATTCATACCATTCCGGAACAGAATTCCTAACTTTCCAGACCTTAATCCCTTGACCTAGTAGCCATATGAATATAGACTCCCAACTGCTAGGTCACTTCTTCTTGTACACACATCCCAGAATTTGGCCCTTTGCCCATTTCTTCCCAAATGTACCAGCTACTAATTTCTCCTGAGGACTATTAACTGAAAACAGACCCTGTATATCTGCCTTGCCTTATCTGCTATTCCCCAAAACACACACACAGCAGCGTCCTTGGCTCTTCCTGCCCCCACAGGCCTGATCTACAGATACTGGGGCTGTCCATCCTGCTGGACCTTCGCCAGGCACCTCCACTGCCTCCAGCACTCCTTCCTGTCTTGAGCCAACTTCAGGTAACCACACTTTGAACAGGCAGTTCCCCTAGATCCTAACTCTTCACTAGTGGCCAGTCCAGGACACCCAGTTGCCCAGTTTAGGGTTTTTCTTCTCTGCCCTTAGGACTCAGGAGATCCTCCCCTCATTCAGCGACTGCTGATTCTCACTCATGATGACCCTCCAACTGAACTCTGTGGATTTCAGGTTTGAGCCCTTCATTCCCACCTAGTTTCCCATCAGTAGTGGAGAGAGGAGAAAAGGCTGGCTGGAGCCCCAGGCTGGTTTCTGAGTCCTTGGGTGCCCAGGAAGAAACCCCCTGCCTTACCCTCTACAGGATGCTGAGGTGCTGTCAGAGAACGATCTGAAAAGAGTGGCCAAGCCAGAGGAGCTGCAGTGGGAATTAGGAGGTCACAGGGACCCCTCTCCCAGTCACTGGGTAGAGGTACACCAGGTAAGCTTCCCCTCTACCACCTAGCATGCTGGGAGCCATGAATGACCCAGCTGAAGACATTCTAGGAAAGATGCCAGATCAAGGACATACCACGGGGTTGCAAAAAAGTGGTTTCCATTCCATTCCATTCAACAAGTATTTATGGATTCCAAATCATGAGGAAAATATGTGCACTGTGCCATGGTCTACTGGGGAGATGGGAGGAGTATGTTAAACAAATTATTATTATTTTTTTTAGATAGTCTCACTCTGTTGCCCAGGCTGGAGTGCATGTTATTGTGTAGCCTCGACCCCCCGAGCTAAAGCAATCCTCCCACATCAACCTCCTGAGTAGCTGGGGCTACAGGCACATGCCACCACACCCAGCTAATTTTTGTATTTTTTGAAGAGACAGGGTTTTACTATGTTGCCCAGGCTGATCTCAAACACCTGGACTTAAGTGATCTGCCCGCCTGAGCCTCCCAAAGTGCTAAGATTACAGGCGTGAGCTACTATACCCAGCCAAATATATTCTTAATATGACATTAAGTAGTCATTTGCT
Organism: Aotus nancymaae; assembly: GCF_030222135.1. Lineage (NCBI taxonomy): Eukaryota > Metazoa > Chordata > Mammalia > Primates > Aotidae > Aotus > Aotus nancymaae. The sequence goes on along the minus strand of NW_026988422.1, from coordinate 32,368,335 downwards.
TTGGTGGGAGATAAAACATGAAACAAGTAGAGTGCAAGATAGTGTCATTGGGTTTCTGGAAAGCACTGAGAGTCAAAAGGCTGGTTCTTGTTCCAAATTACTTTACCTCACTTGCAGAAATAGTGCCCTTTCTGTACCTGCTCCTTGCACCAACATCCAGCCCTCAGGATCCTCATCAGCGAAGTGTAGCAATTATAGTATAATTGCTAAAGGTCCTTCCAGCACTTATGTGATTCTATGAATATAAGTGCTGTGAGTATTCAAGAAGAGAGAAATAAACATGATCTGAGCTGAATACAAAAGAGGGGGTCTGTAGATGGTCTCTAAGCTTCCCCATTAGTGTCAAAGGGGAAGTAGACATGAATAGGTGGGGGTAGACAAGAGAGAGGGGGTTTGACAGGGTGAAGCCCCACTGAAGACAGAGGGAAAGGAAGGTCACAGTTACCAAGCTGTACAATGTGCCAGGATCATACTACTTGCTGAGCTGGCATCATCTCCTTAAAAATCACAGAAGCCTGGTTTATCCTGACTTTACAGTTGAGGAACTGAAGTTCAGGAAGGTTTCTGGACCTGCCCAGCATCATACACCATAGTAAGCAACAAACTCAAGAACTGAATTCAGCATTGCCTCCATAAAAGTCTCTGGGGCTACCTCACCCCAACCCTAGGGCTTAGGTTCCTTCTTAAACTCTGATCCTCAACTCCGTCCCTGCATGTGGGTTTCAGGAAGTGGTAAGGCTATGCCACCTGTGCCAAGGTGTGCTGGGCTCGGTACGGCAGGCCATTGAGGAGCTGGAGGGAGCAGCAGAGCCAGAGGGAGAGGTATGAAATGAAATGGGACAGCGGGGGATGGGATTGGGATGGGGCTGGGGTAGATACGCTCTGGTGGAACCCCAACTGGCAACTGCTCCCTATCCCCAGGAGGCAGTGGGAATGCCCAAGCCCCTGCAGAAGGTGCTGGCAGATCCCCGGCTGACGGCACTACAGAGGGATGGGGGGGCCATCCTGATGAGGCTGCGCTCCACTCACAGCAGCAAGTATGAGGGATGGGTGTGTGGAGGCAGGTGGAAGTGGGAGGTGGAGACACAGCCAACGACTGCCAACAAACCTTAGCTGCCAGACCATTCTTACTGTGCATGTATCTGGGCAAGATACCATGCTTTTACACTTGCTATCTCATAACCCTCACAACATCCTTCTGTGCCATTTACCATTACAAATGAGGATTTGGAGGATCAGAAGTGTTAACTGTCTTGGCCAGCATCAGTCAGTAAAGAGTCAGGATTCAAACCGAAGCAGTGGGGTCCAGCCCGTGCTTTTGATCCATGCCGCTATGCAACCTCTCATGTTTGCATCCCTTGGAGGGTTGGGAGGGCAGAATGGAGGGGCCCAACAAGGGCAGTGAGTCATTCTTCCCCGCTCCTTCCCCAGGCTGGAGGGCCAAGGCCCAGCCGCGCTGTATCAGGAAGTCGACGAGGCCATTCACCAGCTCGTACGCCTCTCCAACCTGCACGTGCAGCAGCAAGAGCAGCGGCAGTGCCTGCGGCGACTCCAGCAGGTGAGCCAGAACCCCCACGTCCCTCTTACTCAGCCTGGGAGCATGGCCCCCAGCACCTTTCCCGCTGGTGTTTATAGTTGATGATGTTCTCCTGTCCTGGCTTGGTTGAATGTCCCTCCCTCTCTCCTCACCTCTGTTGGAGCTTGGTCATGGAAAGTGTGAGATTCAGCAAGAGGGTGGGAGTATCGTAGCACCAGTAAAGAAAAGAAGCCAGAGCTCCCCGTCCCCTCTGTATATCATGCTTGATTGAAGATGCTGAGAGATTGTGAGAGATGCTCAGGTGCCGTAGGGGATTCTGAAAAGAGCTGATTGACTCTGGAGTGCCTACCTCCTTGGCTGAAAAATAATAAATGTCTATTGATACCAGGTCATTAGTTACACTGCCACACAGGCACCCTTAACTCCTTATGCAATATCATCCCTCAGACGTGAGGCTGGAAATGTCCCACCTCCCTCCGCCTTGGAAGGAGAGAGCAAATACAGGCCTCTTTGTGGGGAAGATTCAGGAATAAGGCTGGCTTCTTTGAACCTTGATTCTTCTCTCCTGAGGTTAAGAGCCTCATACAGATTTGCTCTCACCCTACCATGTGGGGTAGAGGGGGCTTTGAAATCTGATTGTTCCTTCTTATCCCCGAGCATGGTGAGTGAACACTTCATGGACTTGCATGTGGGCATCAGGGGAAAGGTCATCTCAGGGCCAGTGCTAAAGCCGGGGCCAAGACTTTCTGTTTCCTAGGATTCCTTCATATTGGATTCCTCTAAGCCAATATCCTAGAGGTGGGTTGCATCTCCTCCCATTTGCTTACTTGCTTATTAGCTGTTTCCCCAACTGTTTAAAAATGAGATTTGGAGTCTAAAGTGCTCAGCTTGAGTTCTAGTTCTGCCCTATGTAAGATGTTGGACAAGTCATGAAGCCTCTCTGAGTTCCCAAGTCCTCATCTGTAGAATGGGGATGATAACAATTTGCTGACAAGGTGGTTAGAAAGATCAGATGAGTTTAGCAAAGGACTATAAAAGTGGTTGTTATTATTGGCACTGGCTATTACAAACAGTCTCAGACTTCTCATCCTCAGGCTGTCCCACCCCCAGCTTCCAGCCTTTCTTCAGAGGAAAACATTACCATCCCTTTTTGGTCAAACATCTCAGAACCAGCATCAGAGTTCTTATGGCCCATAATAGGCAACTAAAGCCAGACACACACACACACAAACACACCCCTCCACACACACACCGCTTCTGTGCTGTTCCTCCAGGCCTGGTCCCTGGGACCCTTGCCCACCAGTTGCCAAGGCTTAGTGAAGGGCCTCAGTCATCCATAGGACCCTCATCCTCCCTTTGGTTCACTCCAGTTTGATGTACTTCACCCTCAGGCATAGCCCTGAAACTTTGACTCGCCTCCCTCAGTACTTCCCATCAGCCCAGCTTCCCTCTCATCTGGCACGTTACTAAAGATTTCTTACTCGGTTTCTCAGTTGACCCTTGTGGAAGCTATTACTATTCACTGTTGTCACATGTTGCAGATGAGATGCAATAGTTTGCTCAAGGTTCTACAGATTGGGGTGGTGGGGACGACTCTGGATCTCAGCCCTTCCTTGCCTTTCCACTCCATGGCCGCATGCCCTCCCACCCCATCTGCCTCAGGTATTGCAGTGGCTCTCGGGCCCAGGGGAGGAGCAGCTGGCGAGCTTTACCATGCCCGGGGATACCCTGTCTGCCCTGCAGGAGACAGAGCTTCGATTCCGGGCCTTCAGCGCTGAGGTCCAGGTGAGAAAGGGCAGGAGGGCAGGTGAGAAGAGGCAGGCGGAGACTACCTGGGAGTGAGGACCAGGTATGAGCACAGCCTCCCTTCTCCAGGAGCGCCTGGCCCAGGCACGGGAGGCCCTGGCTCTGGAGGAGAATGCCACCTCCCAGAAGGTGCTGGATATCTTTGAACAGAGGCTGGAGCAGGTTGAGAGTGGCCTCCACCGGGCCCTGCGGCTACAGCGCTTCTTCCAGCAGGTGCATGCAGAGTCTTTTCCTTCTGTGCCCACCATTTCCATTTATCTACTTCCCCTCTGCCTGGAGAGGCTAATCAAGCTGTGAAAAGCAGAGGCTGAGGAGCCCATCTCCTTGGTTTTGACTCTTAGCTCTGCCACCTCCTTGCTGAATGACCTGGGACAAGATACTAAACCTGACTGTGCATCCATAGATCTGGCCCACAGGACTGCTGTGGGGATTACATGAGGCAATATATAAAAGCACTTAGCACAGAGCCTGCCACTCATATACTTCGTATAAGTACTGGCTATTCTTTTATATAGGCTCCTCCATCTCCATACCAACTCCGAGTGACATGGTTAGGCAGTGATGTTGGAACAGTGAGAAAACAGGGAGGGCGATGGGCACAGGGAAGCCACAGGCAAGAGGACACGGGCTCTTCTTGGGAATCCTTTGGGAGCAGCACAGACCTTACCCTTTCTCTCCCATCCCCAACCCCTTTGACTTTGTAGGCACACGAATGGGTGGATGAGGGTTTTGCTCGGCTGGCAGGAGCTGGGCCGGGTCGGGAGGCCGTGCTGGCTGCATTGGCCCTGCGGCGGGCCCCAGAGCCCAGTGCTGGCACCTTCCAGGAGATGCGGGCCCTGGCCCTGGACCTGGGCAGCCCAGCAGCCCTTCGAGAATGGGGCCGCTGCCGGGCACGCTGCCAAGAGCTGGAGAGGAGGATTCAGCAACACCTGGGAGAGGAGGCGAGCCCGCAGGGGTACCGGCGATGGCGAGCAGACAGTGCCAGCAGCGCAGGGGCCCAGTGGGGCCCCCACAGCCCCTCACCCAGCCTCAGCTCCTTGCTGCTCCCCAGCAGTCCTGGGCCACGGGCAGCCCCATCCCATTGCTCCCTGGCCCCATGTGGAGAGGACTATGAGGAGGAGGGCCCTGAGCTGGCTCCAGAAGCAGAGGGCAGGCCCCCACGGGCTGTGCTGATCCGAGGCCTGGAGGTCACCAGCACTGAGGTGGTAGACAGGACGTGCTCACCTCGGGAACATGTGCTGTTGGGCCGGGCCGGGGGGCCAGACGGACCCTGGGGAGTAGGCACCCCCCGGATGGAGCGCAAGCGAAGCATCAGGTGAGATCCCAGCCCAACTGGTGCCCAAGAGGCAGACTCAACTGCCCAGTAGGAAAAGAAGATGACATTGTCGAGGGTAGTGGCCCCTCCCATGCCCCAGATGACACCTCCTCTGCCACTCCTCTTGTGCCTGCAGTGCCCAGCAGCGTCTGGTGTCTGAGCTGATTGCCTGTGAACAAGATTACGTGGCCACCTTAAGTGAGCCAGTACCACTCCCTGGGCCTGAGCTGACTCCTGAACTTCGAGGCACCTGGGCTGCCACCCTGAGTGCCCGGGAAAGGCTTCGCAGCTTCCACCGGACACATTTTCTGCGGGAGCTTCAGGGCTGCGCCACCCACCCCCTGCGCATTGGGGCCTGCTTCCTTCGCCACGTGAGTGATCTCCTCAACTTCTTCCAAGTGCTGTGCCATCTCTGCTCCAGCCTCATCCATCTGTCCCTCCTTCTCAGTACCCACTGCCCTCACGACTCTGGGGCCCAGCCCTGTTTTGTGGGCACCTCTGCCTCTACCAGCTCTGTGTCCCTCCTCTCAAGGGCTGCTGGGACTATACTCTCTCCACAGGGAGCCCTTCACTCCCTGGCAGGCTGAGTACTCCCTGGTGACTCATCCCTCCTTTGGGATACAGAGAGGATGGAGAGGGGGAAGGGAGAGCTTTGTCTGCAGGGGCCTAACCAGGGACGCATTGTCTGTTCTTTACTGGCGCAGGGGGACCAGTTCAGCCTTTACGCCCAGTACGTGAAGCACCAGCACAAACTGGAGAATGGTCTGGCTGCGCTCAGCCCCTCCACCAAGGTAACCCTTTCTCCAACCTTCAGAAGAAAAGAGGAGGGCCAGGAAGACCTAAAAACCCACCCAACAAAATCCTTCAGAGAAAAAAAAAAAGCTTTCCTGGACGTGCCCAGGAACATCACCTACCAATCATCTCCTAGAATTACCAAGCGTGGGGCAAGCAGTGGACTGGTGAGGCTGGGTTCCTATCCCACCTACCTGAGGGACTAGGCAGGACTCCTGATTCCTCTGGGCCTCTATTTCCACATCTGGTAAATGGGGGCATTAGTCACTATAGTCAGCTCACAGGGAGGCTCTGAGTATCAGAAAAGCTCACATCAAAAGATATACAAGTGACTTTAAAAGTTCAAAGCTAGAGAGTACAGATGATTACTATTTTAATTCTTCTTCCATTTCCCTTCAAGATATAGATGATGTTTGCTGGCCTACAGGCCTGCACCTGCTTTCTTTCCAGGGAAAAGGGTTTTTGCCTTACTTTAGGGAGCATCTGGGCTTCATATATACCCAAAAGCCTAGCGTATCACCCATCCACCCCCCAACCCCTGAGCTTGGCCCCCAGAGGCTCCAGCCCTCCCCTCATACCCGTCTGTGTCCTCAACCTAGGGATCCATGGAGGCTGGCCCTTACCTGCCCCGAGCCCTGCAGCAGCCCCTGGAACAGCTGGCTCGGTATGGGCGGCTCCTGGAGGAGCTCCTGAGAGAAGCTGGGCCTGAGCTGAGTTCTGAGCGCCAGGCCCTTGGGGCTGCTGTGCAGCTGCTCCGGGAACAAGAGGCCCGTGGCAGAGACCTGCTGGCCGTGGAGGCGGTGCGTGGCTGTGAGGTGAGGCCCTGGCTCCAGTCACTCCCGCTCAAACTGCCCAGCCCTGGCTTCAGAAGCCATGTAGGTTGGTGACAGGAGAACCAGGCACCAGGTCAGAGGGCCCAGGCTCTAATTTCTAACCAGCTGGGTGGCCTTGATTGAGTCACTGAACTTCACTGGGCCTCGTTTTTCTCATTCATAAATAAAGATGCTATGTCCTCCCAATACCCCATGTTCCTACATCCACCTTGTACTCTCCCGTTCCTTTCCTAATTGTTATCTTTCCCCATCTACGCTATACTTTCTCCTGCATCTCAACACCCAACACATACCTTATTCTCCTCTACCTAGTCTTTTTCCAGCCCTGAGGTTCCAGAACATGTTGGAATCCTGTATACTCCTCTGGAATAGGCCCTATTTCCCTTTCAGTTCTTTGCTGATTCTCTTCCTGGATCCCCAGCTTGCAAAGGCTTCCCCACAGGAGGTTGTAAACCCTGCTGTGCAATGCACCTTCCCATCTTCAGAGACAGGGCTGTGCTGCTCGGCCAGGTGTGCTGTGCATGGCGACCAGTGGATGGACTGTAGGCTGAGGGCTTCCCTGGCTTCCTGACTCTGCCTGCGAACCAATGCATTAGGCCTCTTGCCCTATAAATCTATTTTTGCTCCATGTGAAATACAAACAAAGGACCCCTGGGCCAACCACTTTTCCTTTTCCTTTCTCCAGATAGATCTGAAGGAGCAGGGACAGCTCTTGCATCGGGACCCCTTCACTATCATCTGTGGCCGAAAAAAGTGCCTTCGCCATGTCTTTCTCTTTGAGCATCTCCTCCTGTTCAGCAAGCTCAAGGGCCCTGAAGGGGGGTCAGAGATGTTTGTTTACAAGCAGGCCTTTAAGGTACAATTCCTGGAGTGGGTGGTGGAGGTGACAGGAAATCATTCTCTTCTTGAGAACTCAGGATGTTCTGGAAATTCAACCCCAACACAGGTTTAGAATCTGCATCATCTAGAATAGGCTTTGGCTTGTAATTGACCGTTGAGTTAGGGTGTCAGGGGATGTTAGAAGTCCCTGTCATTGGTCTACCTCATGAGGTTTTCCTTATCATTCATGAAGGAGACTTAGGAGACATTCCAAACCAGATTGGAAGAGGAACTTTCCCACTAAGGATACACATGCTTTTGGAATTAGGGATGGTTGCTAGGGCATGAGGAGAAAGCACACTATACTTTGACTAAAGAATCCAAGAAGAGGGAAGCCTTGCTTTAGGGAAACAGCCTTGATATCCAGATAAACATTTATAGCAACGTGTCGTCCGGGATCAGGCAGTGTGGGATGGATTCTAAGGTTTCTAGACTTTGTACCCTTCGCACTAGTTCCAGCTCTTCAGCAGGGAGTATCGCATAGAAGGAAAGGCCTGGCTTTGGAATAACATAGACGCTGGGTCCCATTCCGACTTTAATAAGCTGTGAGAAGACTTTGTGCAAGTTGCTTCATGTTTCTGGGTCTCGTTTCCCTTCCGTAAATTATGGTTGTTACAAAGACTAAATGTAGAGCCCTCAGCACATTATAGGGGTTGAGCAAACGTTTACTGCACATCTATTAGATGCCAGGCGAAGCCCAGTGCTTGCCTTGTGGGGCCACCTAGCCAAGACTCGCTCTGTCCTCACCCGCTGCCCTCTGCTCATCCTCAGACTGCTGACATGGGGCTGACAGAAAACATCGGGGACAGCGGACTCTGCTTTGAGTTGTGGTTTCGGCGGCGGCGTGCACGAGAGGCATACACTCTGCAGGCAACCTCACCGGAGATCAAACTCAAGTGGACAAGTTCTATTGCCCAGCTGCTGTGGAGACAGGCAGCCCACAACAAGGGTACTGGAGAGCTGAGGGAGAGGGTGCTCGGAGTCAGGGTTATAGCAGGAAGTTTTCTGGAGAGTGTGCAGACTGCTTGGGAAAACAGTGAATAGGGTGAAGAAAAAATGGTTTACAATAAGATTCAAGATCTGGCTTGAGAGAGATTACTGAGGTAGAAATGAGCCTAAGATACACCAAAAAGAAAGAGAAAGCTGGCAAATTTCAGGAAAGCAAGAGCAAGTAGGGGCTGGGTGCAGCAGTGGCTTAGGCCTGTAATCCCAGCACATTTTGGGAGGCCAAGGTGGGAGGATTGCTTGAGGCCAGGAGTTCAAGAACAGCCTGTGCACATAGTGAGACCCCATTTCTACAAAAAATTTTAAAATCAACTGGGCATGGTGGTGTGTGCCTATACTCCTAGCTATTTGAGAGGTAAGGTAGGAGGATCACTTGAGTCCAAATGTTCAAGGCTACAGTGGGCTGTGATGGTGCCACTGTACTTGAGCCTGGATGAAACAGCAGACTCTGCTTCAGGTTGTGGTTTCGGCAGCAGTGTGCACAGGAGGCATGGCCTGGGTGACAGAGCAAGACCCTGTCTTTAAAGAATTTTTTTTTTTTTAATTTTTGGCTGGGAGTGGTGGCTCATGCCTGTAATCCCAGCACTTTGGGAGGCCGAGATAGGCGGATCACCTGAGGTTGTGAGTTCGAGACCAGCCTGATCAACATGGAGAAACCCCATCTCTACTAAAAACACAAAAATTAGCCTGGCATAGTGGCGGGCCCCTGTAATCTCAGCTACTCCAGAGGCTGAGGCAGGAGAATCGCTTGAACCTGGGAGGCGGACGTTGCAGTAAGCCGAGATCTCACCATTGTCCTCCAGCCTGGGTGACAGAAAATCATAATAATAATAACATAAAAATAATATTAATAATAATAACAAAGCAAATGGCTTGGAAAAGAAGGCGAGAAACTGCTCACTTGGATTTAAGAACTGCTGCTACTTGCTGTGTGACCTGGACTAGTTTTTTGTTTGTTAGTTTTGTTTTTAGTTTTTGTTTTTTTGCTGGGTTTCACCTTGGTTTTAATTTTCTGAACTTCATTCCACTCATCTGAAAATGAAATAGTGTAACAGGAATGATTAAGTAAGGTGAGCTATATGGAAGCACCTTGTAAACTGTAAAGGTATGTAAAAATGTGAGTTTTTGTTTGCTCTTAACACCCAAGATGCAGAGTAGAAATCAGGTGGCTAGATGCCAAATGGGCAAGATGCAACATACTTGGGAGAAGAGCCAGATATCTGAGAGGAAGTCATACCATCATCGCCATCCATGTCGTGGTAGTCAACAGAAGGAGTAACAAGACACACCAGAGGAATGAGAGGGAGGAATGAGGGTTAGGAAGGAGAAAAGAAAAAAGAGTCAACTGTGACATGCTAGAGCTAGAGGGAGGGGCAGGAAGACGTTGGTAACAAGTGTCCCTGTTCCCCAGAGCTCCGAGTGCAGCAGATGGTCTCCATGGGCATTGGGAATAAACCCTTCCTGGACATCAAAGCCCTTGGGGAGCGGACGCTGAGTGCCCTGCTCACTGGAAGAGGTGAGGGCCAGGGTGCTGGGGGGTGGCCCCCAGGAGTGAAGACCTTGACAATGAGGATACAAAGGGGAGGTGTGGTGGAAAGTCAGGAAGGGCATCTCGTCCCCAAATCGGTGGGACTGACTGGGAGGCCCTCTATGAGACTGAGGGTCATTCCAGGGAGCCAAGTGGGGTTTCCCACACCAGCACCCCACCCCCAACTCCCCACTCTCTGCAGCCGCCCGCACTCGGGCCTCCGTGGCCGTGTCATCCTTTGAGCATGCCGGCCCCTCCCTTCCCGGCCTTTCGCCGGGAGCCTGCTCCCTGCCTGCCCGCGTCGAGGAGGAGGCCTGGGATCTGGACGTCAAGCAAATTTCCCTGGGTGAGGCACCTCTCAAGGGGTGGCTCCCAACAGCTCGGTCATGGTGGTGATGTTCAGGCTGCTTGCTGCTGAGCAATTCCTTTCTCTAGCCAAGTAGCCCAGTTGCCATGACAACTATGTACAGCTTCCCCACTGCTAAAAGAGCCTTCTGGTTGCTAGGGTGATGCTTACAACAGCCTGTTGCTAAGAAGCACTTCCTCTGTACCTCTCTCTCTAGCTCTCCTTGGGTTTCTATGGAAACTGCCTCAGCTTCCTGTTGTACCCTCCTGGTTCACCACGGCAATCCTTATAGTTTCCTGTCGCTTCTTCCCTGGTTGCTCTAATGATGCTGCTGACAATTTCCTGCCTCTTGGTAGGGGGTTCCCTTGCAACTGGATCGCTATGGTGACTCACAGCTTCCTGTTGCTATGGAGCTTTTTCTTCCTTGATGGAGCAGCTTGATTGCTTAAGGTAATCTGGAGGGATTCTATACTCTGCTCTCACCCTAGCTTCCCCTTCAGCCCCAGAAACACTTGACTCTTCTGGAGATGTATCCCCAGGACCAAGAAACAGCCCCAGCCTGCAACCCCCCCACCCTGGGAGCAGCACTCCCACCCTGGCCAGTGGAGGGATCTTAGGGCTATCCCGGCAGGTAAGTTCCTACAGTGAGGCTGGGAATGGGGTGATCTCTTTGGTGGCTTTCTGGGTGGGCTTTTCTGATCATTCAATCCCAGGGCGGGGAGGGGGGCAGGGGGAAGTGAACTTGTGCTCCCAGCTGAGGCTACAGACTGGATTTGTTATCTTGTCTACCTTTTTCCTCTTCCCGGGACCTGGCTAAGAGGCACCAAGGTCATAGGTTAAGAGGAATCTTGAACAAGGAGTATAGTGCTGGAGTGGATGGAAAGGGGAGAATGCCAATGGCCTGGCTTGGACTTGGGTTAAAATAGCAAAACTCATGCCAGGTGAGGTTGCTCATACCTGTAATGTCAGACTTTCAGAGGTTGAGGCGGGAGGATCACTTGAGCCTAGGAGTTCAAGACCAGCCTGGGCAATGTAGTGAGATCCCGTCTCTAAAAAATTATAATAATAATAATAATTTTTTTAATTAGCTGGACTTTTGAGGGGTGCACACCTATAGTCCCAGCTACTTGGGAGGCTGAAGCAGGAGGATCTCTTGATCCAGAAGCTGAGACTTCAGTGAGCTGTTTGTGCCACCCACACTCCAGTGTGGGTGACAGCGATCCCCTGTCTCTGAAAAAAAAAAAGTAAACAGCAAAATTCAAGGACTCTGGGGAGGAAAGAGAGTAAATTGACAGGCTTGGGGGAGGGATGGAGGGAGGAAAAAAGAGAAACAGGAAATATGTCCCTAAATTAACTGTAGTTTCTCTCCCCCCAGAGTCATGCTCGAGCCCTGAGTGACCCCACCACGCCTCTGTGACCTGGGTGAGTCAGCATCCCTAATTTCTACCACAGCCAACACTCCTTCCCTCTTGCATGTACCTTTCTTCCTCTCCCCGGCTACGTGGGAGTCAGCTTCTTCCCTCTCCCAACTCATCTCCCTCTTCTCTCCTGGCTTCTAGAGAAGATCCAGAACTTGCCTGCAGCTTCTCCTCTCAGCACACTTTGGGCTGGGATGGCAGTGGGGCATAATGGAGCACTGGGTGATCACTGAATTTCTTCCCTCTGCTTCCTGGACACAGAGGAGGTCTAAGGACCAGAGCATTACCCTGCCACCACTCTCTCTAGTCTCCCTAGCTTGGTGCCTTCTCCTGCAGGAGCCAGAGCAGCCACATTGCTTGCCTTCATACCCTGGAGGTGGGGAAGTTACCCCTCTTCTGGTGCTTTCCCATCCTGGGCCACTGAATCCAGGACATCACTCCCATGCCAGCCCTCCCTGGCAGCCCGTGTTCTCCTCTTTTCTCACCCCCTGACTTTCCCTGAGAAGAATCATCTCTGCCAGGTCAACTGGAGTTCCTGGTGACTCCATTCTGAGATGCCACAGGAAATGGAGCTATGCAAACAATAATAGGAGGGTGTGACAGGGGAACTGTAGACTTTATATATGTAATTACTATTATAATACTATTGTTATATTAAATGTATTTACACATACTTTGCCTCCAAGGAGCTAGAGTAGTCCTCTGGATTAAGGTGATAAATAACTTGAGCACTTTCCCTCATCCAGCCCTTAACTAGAACACAGAAAATAAAACCAAGACGGGAAGGCCCCCTCTACCCCTCCCAGGCCCAGAGCTGACTGTGTATGAGCCTGGGAGAATGCGCCTCCTCCACAGTGGCTCCCAGAGGGTCCACACACTCTCTGAAGCTCCTTCTTCCACATTACACCTACTCCTTGAGGCTGAACTGGTTGTAGACAAACTGGAATCCAGCTCAGTCCAGCAGTTCTCAAAATGAGGTCCTCAGGCCACAGTGGATGAGAACCTACTTGGCTACTTGTTGAATGCTAATTCTTGGACCCCACCAGAGCTGCTGCACCGAAACCTGGGGGGTAAACCCAATATTCTGCATTTCTTATCAAACTCTTTGGGTGATAACTAAGTGTCTGAAGAGGTGATTGTTTCCTGAGCAGAGGGCCCAAGGAGGGGAGCAGGACATGGGTAGCCAGACAGACACAGGGCCCTGTGCCTCAAGACACCTGTTTATTGGGGACACGACTCTGCGACAGGGATGACAGGAATCGTACCAAAAATAGCAACGTCTACAGGGCCCCTGATGGGGCTAGAAGGGTACAGTGCCCCCCACCCTCACCCCTTGTACAAAAATAAACTCTCACGCCTATGGACCAGCAAAGACTGGCAGAGTGGCTCCTCAACAGGGACACAAACCCTCTCTGCCAGCCCTGGGACTCCGTTCTTTGACCCTCACCTCTGCCACTTCTAAGGCACTGTGACTCCCTTGGGCTGGGTGGGTACCACCAGCCCACCCTCCTACGCCCGCCGCCCCCTATACCTCTGGTCCGCCTGGGGCTGGGATATGGGTCCCACGCTGCCCCCTGCTGGCGTCTCTACCCAACTACCTCTAGCGCTCCCCCGCTCCGGCGGGGTAAGCTCACTAAGCTAATCGCCCCTGAGGGCTCACTACCGTTCTTGCCCCCCCAGCCCTGCCTCTCCCGGTCTGGACAGCCCGGAACCCTCCTCCCCTTCCTGCAAAGGACTGGGAGGGGTCTCTCCCGATGGTATTCGGACATAGGGTGGGGACGCGTCAGCCTGGGGTGGCCGGCGGCCTCTAGCCCGGCGGCTGTGGTGCACTTGAAGGTGCAAGGCCATGAGCTCTGGGGCTCCAGTGGCGAAAGGGCAGAAGAGGCACCGGTGGAGGGCACCCCCCGGCCCGGCCTCGCCTCCCGGCCCTGCCCGCAGGGACAGGTCCAGGGGTTCGGCCTCACCGCCTCGCCCGTTGCGCAGGGTCCTCCCAGGGCTGGCGGGCTTCCGACGGGACCCTGGCCCAGCACCGCTGGAAGGAGGCCGGGGGCTTGAGGCGCCCTCCACCCAGGTCGCAGGCTGCGGAGACGGCTTGGCTCCAGATGGCGGGGCTGAACCCCGCTGGGAAGGGGGCGGTGGCTCCGGGGGTGGCCCGGGGCCGGCCCCACTCCTCTGCTCCCTGTGGTGGCGCTGTAGGTGATACTTGAGCGAGCCGGACTGGGTGCCCGCGTAGTCGCAGTGCGGACACTTGTAGGGCCGCTCGCCTGGGGAGAGTGGGTGGGATAGGGTCACAGGGTCACGATCACAGCACGCACTCACCCGAATTTCGCCCAATTTACAGACCTCAACCTCAAAACCTCCCACCCACTTTGATTGAATAAAGGAGCGTTTCCCAAGTGATATCTAGCCAAACTGAACGCTTCGGAGCAAACTTCACCTCCTGGTGTTTCGGCAGCCCTCACCTTTCTAGCTCCACAGTCCCCTCTCCACGCCGGAGGCTGCCTCCCTCACCTGTGTGCACTCGCAGATGCACTTTGAGGTGATGTGCCGAGCGGAAAGATTTTCCGCAGAAGGGACAATCCTTGCCGGTAGCGCCCCGGCCCCCTTCAGGCCTGGTCCCTCCAACCAACAGCCCATTCTCTTCTGCAACACATACGTTAAGGGGAAGTCAGGGGGCCCTTCACCCTGTCCAGGTCCCGCGCAACCACCCCACACCCACCCCATAAGGCTGCTTCCCCTCGGGGTCCAGGAGGAAACAGCAGGTATGGGGGAACTGGAACCTGAGCGGTTAGATTTGTTGTGACTAAAGAGTTAAGTGTCCTCAGATGATGGCAAAGCCTCCAGGAAAAAGCAAAACAAACAAACAAAAAAACTCAGGAGAAATAAAAGATAGGTTCTTTTAAAAAGGAAGCTACAAGGGGAGTGGCGGCGTAAGAGTCAGAGAAGGACGCAGCGTACCCCGAGAGAGGAGGGTCCCTACATACCCTGCGTGGCGGTCGATCTCGCCTGGGCCCCAGCAGCAGGCGCAGAGTGCCCGGGTCCCTCACCCGGGCGCGGGTGCAGGGAAGCCAGAGGGCCCATTGACCTGCCCCGGGCCCAGGTCTCCTCCTCGGCCTCCACCACCTCCTCTTCCTCCTCGGGCTCCTCCGCACGGTGCCGGCGAGCCCGGGCCGGGAGAGCAGAGGATAGCGGGCGGAAGCCTCCGAAGCTGCGGCCAGCCCCGGGCTCAGCACCCTCGCCATTGGGCCGGCCCTCGCCAGCTCGCAGGCTCAGGTAGCCCAAGAGGCTCGGGGGGTCACGGCGCTCGGCCGGGGTAGGCGCCGGGGCCAAGAGGAGCGCTGGGCCCAACGGCTCATAGGCCAGCAGGCCTAGGTCAGGAGGCTGGGGAGCCCGGGCAGGCCCGGAGCCAGGCCCCGGGGCGCGCAGTGGGCCCAGCTTGCTGGCGTGCACCTTCATGTGGTTCTTAAGGAACCAGGGCTCCTTGAAGCAGCGGCCGCACACGGGACACGCGTGATCGAAGGAGGCCTTGTGCTTGCGCATGTGGCCCTTGAGAAACCAAGACTGTGTAAAGCTCTGGCCGCACACTTGGCAGCGGAACTCCGGAGGCGCTGGGGGCTCCTCGGGAGCGGCAGGAGCTGGGGCCGGGTTTGCCTCACGTTCGGGCTCCGGCTCTGGCTCCGGCTCGGGGACCGAACTGGGTTCGGGCTGGGGTGGAGGCTGAGGCTGGGGCGCAGCAGAGGTGGCCGCCAGAGGGCGCTCGGGAGCTCCGTGGGCGGTCAGGCTGTGGTGCAGCAGCTCCTCCTCCTGGCTGGCGCCGAAACTGCACAGGCCGCACTTCCAGGGCCTGTGCAGGATGTGCAGGTGGCGTTCCCGCTCAGCCAAGGTGCGAAACTTGCCTTTGCAGTAGGGGCAACGGAAGGCGGACGATGAAGGAGCCTGGGGCCGCGCCAAGCCCTCAGTGGCAGGGGCAGCCTGCATGCCCCCTGAGCTTCGGGCTCTCCCCAGTCGGGCCTCGCGCAGTAGCGCACGCTCTTCCAACTCCAGCAACAGGCGAGCAGCAGGACTACGTGGGCGCTCGGGCTGGTGTGTGCGCAGGTGCGAGCGCAGCAGAGCCCGTTGCGCCGCACGGTGGCCGCAGTGAGGGCACTGGAAGGCCTGGGCGCCTGGGTGTGCCCGCAGGTGCAAAGCCAGGATAGAGTTGAAGCGGAAGCGCTTCCCGCATACAGGGCAGGGGAAGCGCCGTTCGCCTGCACGACTCTCAGACCAGCTCACTGCTCCCATCCCAGGTGACCCTGTGCTCACGGCTGGCCCGTTGGAGTATCGCTGCAGATCCAGCTCGCCGTCGAAAGCCGGCGGCGACGGCGCTAAGTGGCCGCTCGGGGGGCGGGGACGTGAGCCCTGTGGAGAAAGATCTGCGTAGAGCAAAGGGTGAAGGTAGAGCTGTAAAGGAAGCAAGGGCGTCGCCTCGAGGGCCAGAAAGACGACACGAGGGAAGGTGGGCTGGGGTCTGAACTAGGAACACAGGGTGCCACTCACCTCGGGAAGTTGGGGGGGCTGTGTGGGAATCGAGATGTCAGGGCCAAGGAGTTAACTTCTAACAATGGGAGGTCAAAGAGAGAGAGAGGTAGGCAGGAGAGGGAGTATACAGTTGTAGGTAGGTACTTGTAGGTTGAAGTCAGAGCTTCACTCACCTCCATGGACCCCCTTCACATTCTTTGGTTCTGGGGAGTGCAGGGAAGAGAAGGAAAGGCTGCTAATGAAGGCAACAGGTGCTGTGGAGCTAAAGCAAGAGACAGATTTGGAGGAAAAGGTGAGCCCTAGTTTTCAGCAGTAAAAACTACCCCTACCCCTAGACTCTCAGCACTCTGTATTCCAAAAACCAATCCCTTCTCCCTACTTGCATCTTGAGACACGAAGGGGCTGCTGTACTCAAAAACTGTACCCCTTGATTTGCCAAGCCCACCAGCCTCCCAGATAATTCAGATTTCTTCCCCAAATTCTGTATTTTAAATGCATGGTCCAGAACAACCACAGCTACCACCCCACCCCCTGGCGGTGGGGAAGACCATCACAGTATGCCCCCCTCCCATGTAGATTGGGCTGTACAGTGTGGTGAGCAAATGGGGTGGGCTTGACATGCTCCCCAGTTATCCAAGTGGGACCAGTTGCTCTGAGAACCCTGACCAGCCAGCCACACATCCTTCCAGGTTCCACAGTGCTTCCTTCTGCCCTTACCCCTTCTGTCTTTCCCCCCTTCATTCTCCCTCCCTCTGCCTGGATTCCTGATCCATTCATTTCCATTCATTACAGAGACTCATTCATGCATGGGAGAGAAACACCTCCCAGCAGCAGAGTCTGAAGACAGACAGAGGGGGAGGGGCATGAAGGGGGAGGGAGCCAGAGGGAGAAGGAATGAAGAGAGAGTTGGGGGAGGAGTGGAAGTTAAGGGGCACAGCTAGCCTGGGGAAGGGGTTAAAAACTGCAAATACCGTATAGGATTCATCCCCTTGTTTCAAACCTTGGAGCCTGCAGTATGATGGGGCATCTGAGCCCCTTTGTCCAGGGCTGTTCTGAGGCAGGCTTTCCTCCTCTCTGCAGGGGAGAGGCTCCCTCACACAAGAGGAGGATTACACTGGCTCTGAGCTCAAGAGGCTGGAGTGAGGGACGGGGGGCGGGGCTGGGCCATCTGCACAGATAGGGACTCAGCACATGCTGTGAGCAGGAAGGGGTTAAAATTCTCCAGGCTAAAATTCCCTAGGCCTGGGACTTGCAGAGCTCCAGTGCTGGGGAAGAAGAGCATTGAGAGGAAGAGGATGGGGGCGGGAGGGGGGTACTGATCCTAAGCTGCAGAGGAGTTCAGCATGAGGACTTAGAAGAAACCCCAGGATCAAGATTCATGGAAGTAGGCCTGGAGGATGACCAGAAGTCATCTAGTCTACCTTTCTGCCTCGTATAGAATTGTATCTGGTCAAGGCTAAATGAATGTGGGCCTTTTTTTTTTTTCCTAAGAAAGAATATTTGAAATATAAAGAACTTGCTTACAAGAGGCATCATGAAACTGAAATGGGTTACTGAGAAAGAAAAAGATGCAAGCATTACTTTGCCTAAGGATCTTTAATGGAAAAGAACTGGGCCAAGCATCAACCTGCCTGTCAGCAGAGAGAAGAAGCTCTGGAGGTCCAAGGCGTCTTCAATTTTTGACATTTATCGTATGTGTTAAGACTCCATGAAGGGGCAAGTACCTGTTACATGTGGAATCTGGGCTATAGGATTATTATTAGCAGACGATTAATTAACAAAGTGTCCTTGTCCAAGGGTCACTAGGCGACTTCCACTACGATTTAATATGTGTATTTCTGTAGCTTCAAATTAGGGCACCCTCTCTCATCCTCTGGATCTTTTCCTGGGACTAAGAGCCTCGCCAGGCTCACTGAATAGTGTCACAAAAGGTGAATTAGAATAGGACTGAGGTGTACGAGGCTATTGTAGGCCCGGTCTGAACATTGATAACCCTACAACCTTCACTAAATCACTTAACTTCCCAGTTTACTCATCAGTAAAATAGGGGATTGGACTAATTTATATTGTTAGTCCCTTCCTGCTCAAAAAAAATGTTTGTGGTTCTAAATCACAGGATTCATTTGGACCCCAGAGATATGTTGAAACAAATGGTCATCCCTTCAGTACCATGGAGAGTGCAGTGGGCTACCACAGAAGCCACTTTGGCCACCTCAGTACCATAGATAGAGCTAATGAGGTGCTAGAGGGGCTGTTTGCCATTTTAGCATCACAGATACAACACAGAAAAGCTAGAGCATTTTTTTTTTTCGTTCCTATCTGGAAACCATAGAAAAAACCCAGTGGTACCAGAGGGATTATTTTGGCCTTTTGGATGTCACTGAAAATAGAAAGAGCTAATAGAAAATAGATGTAACTAGAAGAATTTTAATTAGCTATAAGGAGCGTCCTGACAGTTACAGTTTGTACATCCTGGAATGAGTTACTGAGGCATCATATTTGGGTCCATCACATTCTGTTGCTCTCCTGGGGATTCCCGGAACATCCTGGTGTACAGCCAATCTGGTATATTCAGAGGAAGCAGATGGTGGTGGGGGGGGGGGTGCTGGGAATACTGCATGGTCATAGCTGACTAACCTATGGGCACATACTCTGATTCTGAGAAGATTCTAGGGCCCCTAAAACTGTCTGTAGGATAGCAAGCAAAATCTCATATAAAGCTGGCCTCATATCTAAGGCAAGAAGAGTGGGAATAGGGCAAAGCTTCCTCTCCCAAAACAAAACAACGATAAACCACTTTGCACATAGCAGTTTCCAGAACAGAAATAGAGTGATATGCAAGAAGGCCCAGACTGAAGCTGAATTCCCCAGCAGGGAAAGTTTCCCCAGAGGGTGGCCTAAAATCAACAAAACTCACTGAGATACCTTCCTAGGCCCAATCAAGATCTCCTGAATCATCTCTGTGTCAAACCAGGTTCCAGACACCTGATCCCATGATTTTTTCTTAGTAGGGGAAAGAACTGACAGGGACTGGGATACTATGAACTGCCTTGGAACTGAGGTCATGAGTGTATTGCCCCTGTGCAATAATCACAGAGTTTTCCATAGTCAGGACTTAAACACCATCCTCGACACTTGGCCAGACAGCAGCACTGACCTACTTTCCACCCCCACTGGGAATCAGGGGTTATCTTGCCCTTATTTGGATTCTATAAGGATGCAGGGCCAGGGATAGGTATAAGAAACCTTTCAAAAGCAACAGGCCAATTATCCTCACGTTCTGGGGCAACTGGTAGGGAAGTGGGTGTGGACCACTAAACCTTAGTAAAGAAGGATGGAATGGTTGGTGAAAAAACTTAGAAACAACAGGGACAGGTACATAGAAGTATCTATGTCCTAAATGGACCACAAAAACTGTCCCTCAAGTTTTGCAACTCAAAAGTTTCTAGGGTCACAGTATAAGAAGCAAGGGTTCAGGACTTCTGGGGTCCAACTGTAACTGTCTCTTGTCACCTCTAACACCACGGTTTTCCCTCTTGAGAATCCTACACCTCCCAAATCTGCTAACAATTATGATTACCACTGCACTAGACGGAGTTAAAAGGAAAGGGAGCTTCTTAGGTGGTCTAGAGTCAAGACTACCTTGATCACACAGACACACCAGTAGTTTGCTTTTATGGTCTCCTCTTCATGGCCCTCTGAACCTCACCGCTCAGAGAGCTCCGCCAAACCCACTCCACTATGCAGCTCGCTAGCCTTTTTGGACTGAGTTCTTGGTAAAGCCTCCTTCCCTCCTTTCTGTCCTCACTCTCCTGAGTTGAGGACATGGAACCTCAGCCATGGACTCCAAAGGTACAGCAGGAGGCGAGAAGAAGGCACATCTGCTCACCTGCTGCCACCCCACCATGGGGAATCTTATCCCAGAGGCATGTCCTAACGCAACCCCGATTTTGATTTTGAAAGTTCTGGAGGACCCGGGTTTGGGGAAGGGGGACATGTAGCCAGCCGTAAGTCCCCTTAACTGGAGCTGACCCTAGAAAAGTCAGTCCTAGCACCCACGTGAGCCTCAGTCTTCAGACTGGGAAGTAGGGGTGATCGAGGGAGCCTCTGAGAAAATCCCCCTCCCAGAAATAGATTGCTAAGTAGGGTAGGACCTGCAATCTGCCCGAGAGGTTTCTCCAGCAGCACCTCAGACCCCTCCCCAGGAAGATAAGCCAGAAGGATGATGGGGGGCAGGGTTGAGAGATAGGGAGGCCAAGGCTCAGCTACCCCCAGCCAGGAGAACAAAAGCTGAGTTACAGCCGCCTCCGCTGCTGCCGCGGGCCGAGCTCTTTGTGACACTTTGTTTGGGACGCAAAGAGGGAAGCACCCCCCATCCTCTCCCCTCCCCCGCCACCCCGTGCTCCCGGAGAGTTTGGACTCCTTCCCCCTCCCCCACCAGCCCTACCTGGGCCGGGGACTGGGGGGTGCGCATCCACTCAGGCTCGCAGCTCTGCCGCCCCTCACCCCCAGGCCCCTCGCGCCCTGCCTTCGGGCCCCTACAAAGACACCCGCCACCTCCGCCCCCACATCTCCCCCCAGTTGGCCCTTCCCTTTGGTGTCTGCTCACCCAGCTCCTCCACCTGGCCCCCCCTCCCTCGGGGCCCCCCAGCTCTCCAGGCTTCCGAGGCCGCCACCCCCACCCCGCCCCCCCCAGGAGCTCTGGGCGAAGTTTGCTTGGGGCCGAGCCGGCGCCCCTCCCCCGCCCCCGCCCCCTGCACCTGCTCCGAGCCGGGCGCGCGGAGCGGGCCCCCCCTCCGGGAGGGGGGGAGGGGGCCGGGGGCGGGGGCCGGGTGGCGGACGGGGGGGCCCGGGAGTGGGGGGAGCGGCTACTCACGAGCCCCGGGCGGGCGGCGGCAGAGCGGGCGGCGGCGGCGGCGGCGGCGGCGGGCGGCGGGCCGGCGGCGCGGGCGTCAGCGTTACGTGGGGCCGGGGGAGATGCGCCGGGCCCCGGCCCCCCCGCCCCCGGCCCGGCCCCCGCCCCCTCCCCGGTCCCCCGCCCCCGGCCCTGGCCCGCATTGTGTGCGGCGGGAGGCGGCCCGGCCATTAGCATGCGGGGGGCGGCGCGGCGGGGCTGGGAGCCGCGCGGGAGCCGGGCTCTGGCTCCAGGGACTGGGAGCTGGGGACCCCGGGAGCCGCGAGAGGCGGCAGCCAGGGGCGGGGTGCGGGCGGTTTGGAGACGGGGGGCACTGTCGGAGGGAGGGAGGAAGGGAGGGAGCGGGGGTGGGGCGCACAGACGATTCCAACAGGAGACTGGAAGAGATTTTGAAAGGTCATCTCGTCCTTCCCCCAGCCTCCAAGCAGCACTGCCCCTCCCACCCTAAACCCGGACATACCAGGGAAGGAGTTGGCTCTGCCGCTCTTTCTGCCCCAACATGCACAGACTCGGGAAGTTCTTCCTGGGGTTTTATCTCAAAGCCTCTCCCTTACAATTTCTGTCTCTCTTTTGGGGAAGGAGGAGGGGCGATTATAGAGATAGTTAATGTCGGCCGTATAAGAAACATTATTAAAGTTACTCTTCGGTCCTTTCCGTTCTTTATAAACAATTCCTGCTCCTTCCTCTCGAATTCTATTTTCCATTCCTCAAGTCACTTTCATGGCTCTTCAATACAACAAATATTTACTGAGTGCTTACTAAGTACCAGGCACTGGGCTCAGCGCTGTGGGGAATGAAAGAGAAGTGGTATCTTCCTTCCAGGCGATTGTAGTCTAGACTACAAACTGGTAAGTACTATACTCAGATTTAGTCAATATTTACTGAATACCTATTCACTTATCTAATAGTATATAATCTTTCCAATAACCCTCTATAATAAAATTAGTCCCCATTTACAAGTAAGAAAAATGAGGCTTCAGGGAGTCTCTTTCTCCAATGGCCTGCAGGCTCTGGGATTCTCAGTGCAAGCCCAACATCTCACATCGCCAGCAAATAAAATTAATGCATATGGGAATCGAGGAGGAGTAGACACACAACGGTTTTCTGGATCTCTTTAAAATGTGACTCCCACTCGCTGGGAAAGAAAAGAGTAGATACGATGCCCCGCCGATGTTGGCACAGCACGGATGGGGCAGAAGTGGCTTACAAAAAGGTCACTTGCTTCCCAGGACCCTGCCTCCTGGTACTAACTTCTGGGGTCCTCTGGCATAGTCCCCTCATCGTCAGCAACAAGAAATAATAATAGTGATGATGACGATAGACACTAACATTGAGCACTTATGTGCCAGGTACTGGGCTAAGCTCTTCTTCCATGCTAAAAGCAACCCCTTGAGGCTGGTATTATTTAATTTCCTTTTACAGATAAGGGAACAGAGAGATTAAGCAACTTGCCAAGGGCCCCCAGGTAGATCTGGGATTTGAACAGAGATCTGATTGCCTCCAGCCCTCAGGCTCTGTATCAAGATGGGCCTTTCCTATTATATCTTTAATCTGTAGAGTATATTTGGGCCCAGCTGGTTGTGCTTCTGACTGTAGAATTGTGTACCCAGCTTAGCTTCTGAATAACACCTTTAGTGTATGGGCATCAGGCTTATCAGTGTGACCTCATCAGCACCACTAAAGTTATTAAGCACCCACCCCGAATCAACAACTCTTCACAGTCATATCGTTAGCCCCCTTTTACCAGTGAACAAACTGAGGTTCAAACAGGTAGAAAAATGTATCTAATAGGCCATACATAGTGGCTCACACCTGTAATCCCAGCAGTTTGGGAGGCCAAGGAAGGGGTATCTCTTGAGCCTAGGAGTTTGAGACCAGCTCAGGCAACATGGTGAGACCCTGTCTCTACAAAAAATTTAA
This sequence comes from Aotus nancymaae, assembly GCF_030222135.1. Classification (NCBI taxonomy): domain Eukaryota; kingdom Metazoa; phylum Chordata; class Mammalia; order Primates; family Aotidae; genus Aotus; species Aotus nancymaae. Next base: position 32,345,523 of record NW_026988422.1, on the reverse strand, counting down.
AAATTAGCTAGACACAGTGGCATGTGCCTGCCATCCCAGCTACTTGGGAAGCTGAGGCAGGATGATTATTTGAGCCCAGAAGATGGAGGCTACAGTGAGCCATGATCATGGTATTGCATTCCAGTCTGGGCAACAGTGAGCCCCTGTCTCAATATAATAATAATAATAGGCTATGCACGGTGGCTCATGCCTGTAATCCCAACACTTTGGAAGGCCAAGGCAGGTGGATCACTGGAGGTTGGGAGTTTGAGACCAGCCTGACCAACATGGAGAAACCCCATCTCTACTAAAAATACAAAATTAGCCAGGCATGGTGGCACATGCCTGTAATCCCAGCTACCTGGGAGGCTGAGGCAGGAGAATTGCCTGAACCTGGGAGGCAGAGGTTGCGGTGAGCTGAGATCAAGCCATTGCATTCCAGCCTGGACAACAAGAGTGAAACTCCATCTCCAATAATAATAATAATAATAATAATGAATCTAAGATCACACAGATGGAAAAGCAGCAGAGCTAAGATTTCAGTCCAGGTCTGTCTGGCTATGAGGCACCTTCTCGCTCAAAAATATTGTTGCAATAGTATCCTTTCCAAGACTCACTATTTGAGGACTGTCTATATATATACATATATATATGTGTGTATGTGTATATATATATATGTCCAGCTGCAGGTTATCAATCAAAAACAATTTCCACTATAAACAGGACCCCTCATCCACTTAGTGTTCAATTCAGAGTAAAACCTTCAAGAAAGGGAAGGGAAACTGTCCAGAAAGTGAGAAGCAAGAAAGCCACTGGAATTCAACCTTACCTGGTCTGGGGGCAAAGCTGCAAGTAGTAATGACAGGGGACCAATCCAGACAGAAAGTAAGGTCTCTAGGGAAGGACAAGTAATGTGAGGGGGAAGTCAAAGAAAAGGAGTAAGATTATATGGAAATGAGGAGAAACTGAGGTCCAGAGTGATAGTGTCCCTGAGGATGAAGTTAAGTGAAACCAGAAGAGGAACCCAGGATGGGCAGAAATGGGGGTAATGAGAAATGGGAACACAGTGGGGTCAGGCTAGATGTCTTGTGGAGTGAACTGAGGCTGGTATGTACCCAGGGCCACTCCCTAGATCCTTAGGCCTTCATAGAAACCTTTGCCCCACCACACCCCATCCCTGACAGCCTTTCTCTGCCAGGACAAGTTTGTCGTCTGCTCTGAGCTATCAAGACCCTCAGAAGTCCTAGGACCCAGTTGGGTCCCATCCCTTTGGAGTAGCTGCTTCAGACTAGGTAGGTGTGAGGCCCTGGACCTCAAATCCCTGGATATTGGGAGTGGGCAGAGGTGTAGCTGAAAGATACGTTGTTGCATGTCCTGTCTCCTAATAGACAGAACCCATAATGTATTTTTCCCAGCCTAGGAAGCATCTAGTTCTTGTGGGTAAAGGAGCCATGGAAGATAGAGCTGGTCAGCAAGAGCAGGAGAGACACAGCCTTCGTCTGGAAAAGCTACAACGCTGGGCAAGGCACAGGCAGAGTGGGCACCTCTTGGTGCTGGCGGTGAGGCCAGGCTACCCCATCCCAGGTCTCAGCATGTCCACTTGTACCCAGTTCAGTTCCATCCATTTATCCATCCATGTTGAGTGAGCACGTACCATGTGCCAGAAAATGTGCTAGGTTCTGAATGGGAGGAGGGTGGAGAAAACATAGAAATAAACAAGGCAAGACCCTTAATCTCCAAGTAACTTCCATCTTGCGGGGAAAACATACAGGTAAGTAACTAAACTACAATATGAGGCAGAAAAAATTAAATGATACTTAATTTTTAATGATCACTTCCTTCATTGCTCTGGGTTGACTGCTTTCCTCCACCCTGCATAAAATCCTATTTGCTGATCTCTAAAGAGGTAGGAGTTATGAGAAGGGAAGGGAATACCTGACAGTTCCTCCTCAATTACCCTCCCCTGACCCCCAGGTGAGCCAGCTATGGCTGGCAGTGGTGGTGGTGCCCTTTGCCCTCTCAGTCGCCTGCCTGAACTCTGATTGTCACATGGCTACAGCGCTGCCTCTTGGGCCTGGAGTCTCAGTAAGACCCACCACAAGGGAGGGTGGAAGGAAAGTCCCAGGGCCCCTTCCTAACAGAACCAGAGCTCAACACTTGCCCTTCTCACCATTCAGGGTCTCCTCACTGGGATTGTCACCCTTGAGCTTCGCAGAGCACCCCGCCTCTGGAAGGTGAGAGGGAAGAGAATACAGCACTGTCCTCCCACTCCCTAAAATAGACACCTACACCCCTCAGCCTAGGAAGTTAAGTGGATAAGTGTTGACTTGCCCTCTCAGCTGTCACCATTGACTGGCCTCAATGACTGAGGAGGGAAAGCAAAAACGTTAGAGGGCTTTTGGCCCTGTTTGGAGGCTTAGAAGCAGGAGGTGAGTTTTGTCTTCAGCTAGGCTGCAACTGGGGATTGAGGTTGGAATGAGTCCCTGAGGCTGGGCAGGACTGAGCTGGCTCACTGGCAGGTGCAGGCCATGATGATATTCAACACCTTCAACTTGATCTTGGGTTTCATCGTGGTGGTGGTCGAGGTGATGAAGACAGCCTTGGGGCCTGCCCCAACTGCCCCCTCCAAGGTACTGGCAAATGAAGGGGAGGTGGGAAGATGAGGAGACAAGAGATGGAGAGCGAAAAGGGCAGGGGCAAACAGGTGCGGGATCCCTGCATTCTCAGCCCTGTCTACCTGCAGCAGGCTGGCTTGCTGGTGCTGGAGCTCAGTGCTGAGGCCTTCACCCTAGGGGGAGTGCTGGTCTCAGTGCATGCCCTATTCTTGCTGAGCCAGAGGAAACCGGGATGCTGCAAGAGCCAGAGTCTACACTACCAGGAGCTGCAGGAGGTATGGGGGCAGGGAGGAAAGAATGAATAGCTAGCTGCCAACTAATTTTTCCACTGGCTATCCTGGTGAGTGGCACTTAAGGGAAAACGATGGGGCAGGAGGTCCTAGAAAAGAAGAGGTCCTAGAATGAAACTGATTGGCTTTCGCTGGCTTTGGACATTTCTCCCCTAATGGTGGGTAAGAGGGAATTGGGAATCCAAATGATTGAGGTTAAAAGAGTGGGAAAGCATTAGGAAGCTGCCTAAACATTGAAAGGACTATGGGAAACAGGATAAAAAATTGGGCAGGAGAAAGCAGTTGCTTCTGTCTGGAGTTTCTTCTTTCTCACCTCTGCAATTTGCTCACACCTGTCTCTGGTTTTCAGGGCTTCTCTGAGTTGGAGGAGGTTCCTGGTTTGGAGAATGGTCCCACGGTGGCCAGCACAGGAGCAAATGAGAGGGCAGGACAGCGGGAGCAGACACCTGTTGCTCTCCTTCCACCCTGAGAGAATGCTCTCCAAACATTCCTGCATCCCACCCCACCAAACTCAGAAGTTAGCTGGGATCCCTTGAGTCCAATATGAAGTCCGGGAGTGCCTTCAGTTTTCACTCAGAGCAGGCCCCTTTTTCGTTCCTTCCCTGTTAGGGGAAGATATACCTGGACGAGAATATATCCTCACCTCAGCACCCTGAAAAGCTGCTTTCTCCCTTCCATCCATATCCTCCCTCCCCGTCACCTCCCTACAGAGCTTCACATCTGCCTCATCTCACTCTTCTCTTCGGTCCACCTTTTATAATCCCATCCACTCCAAACCCCGGACCCTGCACATGCCAACTCCCTGAATCCAATTCAGGAGTGTTCCAGTTCCTCTTTCGATCCAGCTCCTTGCTACTGCTGCGGAGACTACAAGTCCCAGGATGCCCTGCTGGCCCGTGACCGGCTGGGAAATAAAGAGCCTTCCCTTCGCGGTGGGGGCGCTGTGGATGTGCTGGGTGACGCGAGGCGGGGAAGTCTGGGCCTAGCCTAGCGCTTCCTCGGACGCGACCACTGGCCCCGCGTTCGGGGAGGAGCTGGGCGGGCGGTCCTGCACTGGCGTGCCGCTCCCCCAGCCACGGCAATTGATAAATGGCTCTGGGTCGCCAGCCCTGCGCTGGCAGCTTCACAGACTGGCGAGGCCTCGGAGTTGGCGCTTGGCAGAGCTGAGGCTTCCCAGATGCTGTCGCCGCACCCCCTCGCAGGAGGGAGCAGGTCCGAAGTCCTGAGACTTGGAGCGCGCGCGAGAAAGGGGTTGGAGATGATGAGTCAGAAACGCAGGGCGTTTCTCGTCCCCTCCCCTGGGGCCTGGGCGCCGAAGGAGGAACAGGCTCGCTGGGCAGGCGGATAGATAGGGTAGGCAGAGGGAGTGACGCTGCGACCCGTGTCTCTCCCTACCGCTTTCCCGCCTCTTGCGAGCACGCTCGCGCTGTCGCCACCCTTTCTCTCCAACGCGGGAGCGGGACTGCGCAGGCTCGGCGTCTGGTCGGACCCGCCGACCTTTGATCCCGCTGCGATCGGGTTGCTGAAGTTCTGGCTGCGTTCAACCCCCACCGTTTGTGACCTTTGCAAGTGTGCAAAGATAACAGGCTCGCGTGAGCTTGGGAAAAGCCCAGGAGAACGGGGAGTCCCAGTAGCAGCAGCAACTGGGCAGCTTACTAGCCGCTAGAAACTAGAAATTGACCAGAGCTGGAGTACCAACAGAACTCACCCCAAATTCACATAGTGCCCGGGATGGCTGTTCGCCTCATTCTCATTTTTGTTCCCACTTGAGAAGGCTTCTTTCCCTAGAGAATGCTGCTTTTCCTGGCCTAGACAGGCCCAGGCACCAGTGAGTACAGAGCGCAGCCTGGCTGCCTTGCCTTGGCGTTGCAGTGGCGCCTGCTGCAGCTCCTCTGTGACACCTTGGAAGAGTGGTAATAATCTTCCTATGACAAGGTTAAGTGTGAGTACTAGTGGGTGGGGACAGTTCTGGGATCAGGCTCTGGAATGGAGAAAAGATCTAGGCCTTCTGCATTTCTTCCTCTTCCCCCAGTCTAATTGCCAGTGTAATGGAGAGCTCGTGTGCAGGGCTGAGAAAACAATAATTTTCTTGAAAGTCAGAAGGTGGTAGATGAGGAAGCTGAGGGAAGAAAATTAACAATTTGCTCTGTTTTCCAGGTTTAGTGATTTGATCAGATTAGATATTGCATTCTAGTTCCTAGACAAGTTTGATGGCGATGGAAATTAACCTGCATCAGTCAGATTAGGCTAGGCTGTGGTAAATGCCAAAACCACAGTGGCTTAAAACCACACAGGTTTATTTCTCATACTACGTTTCCAAAGTAGGCTGGCAAGGGGTTCTGCTCATTGCAAGTGTTTCAGGTACCCAAGTTCATGGAGCGCCACCATTTTGAGATCCTGCCCTGTCACTAGGAGGGTTAAGGTTATGCCTGGTCAGAATGTGAAGTAAGCTTGAAGAACTGTTCTTAGACTCTTAAATGCTGCCCTGAAGGGATACATTCATGTCACTTCCACTCATTCAGTGGCCTAACCAAGTCATATAGCCACACCCAACTTAAGGAAAGCCAGAAAGGCAATGCCTGCAAGGAGAGGGGAAGCAGAAATACTTCATTAAAAGAAACATAGTTGGCCAGGCGCGGCGGTTCATGCCTATAATCCCAGCACTTTGGGAGGCCGAGGTGGGTGGATCACCTGAGGTCAGGAGTTCGAGACCAGCCTGGCCAACATGGTGGCTGTCTCTATTAAAAAAAAAAAAGAAAATTGGAGAGCTTGGTGGTGGGTGCCTGTAATCCCAGTTACTTGGGAGCATGAGACAGGAGAATTGCTTGAACCTGGGAGGCGAAGGTTGCAGTGAGCCAAGATCACACCACTGCACTCCAGCCTGGGAGACAAAGCAAGACTCTGTCTCTAGGGGAAAAAAAAAGAGAAAGAAACAGAGTTAATCATTTGTGATGATTTTTGAACAGCTTAGCAGTTGAAATTTATCTGTTCCAGCAGTTATGCCCATACCTACTTTTTTGGTTTGGTTTCATGAACCCCTAAGTGAAGTTCTTACTAGAAATTTTTCCTCAAAAAAATAATAGGAGTGGGAATCAGGAAACCTAGATTCTAATTCTGTTGCTTGGGCAAGTCAAACCTTTCTGAACTACCTTTTGTTCACTTGGAGTTTATAGTAATAATATTTTTCTCTCTACCTTACTAGAGTATCAAGGCTAAAATAAAATCACACAAGGAAAAGTACTTTAAAACTATAAACCACTTCAGGTGTTGAAAATAAATTGCCTGTAGAAGTGGTTTAAATGATAATTTCTTAAAAATCAAGAGCCAGATTCAGCTATAGTCCTTCAATCATCAGTCTGCATTAGACAAACAGTAGCAATTCAGGTTTTGGATATGTGATACAGTTCACGTAGATCTTGCAAAGTCCAAGAGTCTTAAATTAAACATTAAATTCTTAAAACCTTCCTGATAAAACTTTTCATCATAGCCTCTAGGGCACTGGTTCTGAGAGAAGGGTCATTTTGTTTCTCAGAGGATATTTTGCAATGTCTGGAGACATATTTGTTAGTCACAACTGAGGAGCGGGGGAGGTGGAAATATGTAACAATGGAAGGCGCATTAGATGAGAAGTCAGATTTGGGATTTAGTTCCAGTGCCACTAATGCCGCTTTCCTGTGCATTATCCTCTGCCAGCTGCAAGCAAAGACTGTTTGAGACTTGTCCTGTGTTCCTCATTATTCCCCCTCCACACTGCCTATTGCCAAGAGTCCCAGGCTGCTCCGTGACAGTGTTTTGCTTTGCTGCGTGATTCCCAGCAACCACTGTATCTGCTTCTTTCTTCATCAGTTTGGCAGCCTCTGTGGAGGTCACTCATTTTACTTGAATGGGAACTTCACAGAAAGAAGAAACTGACAAGGTTTCCGCTGACGTCAGTGTTCAAAGGCCATGACCCCTATCTCTTCTTTTAAACATTAGAGAAATTCAGTTCATGATATGTGGCTTCATATGCAGCTGTGGCGCATTGGTGGTTGGGAGATTAGCCATGCAAATAAATTGGACCCTCATTTCTTTGAAATTCTGTCATTTATTCTGGCTTTTAACACATGATTATGGACAACTGACGATATTTCACAAATGAACTCTTCGGTTTCTGAATCTGCTTTTTGGCAAGATGGCTCAGGTTTCGTGTCTGTGGCTGTGTCCTCTGCTGCCATCTCGTGGTCTCTTGGCTGTCCAGGTCAAGGTCTCACAAAGCACCTTTCCTCAGGTAATGGCGTTGGGCAGTGGCTTAGTTGGGGAAGACTCTCCTCTCCTCGGTGTGGGGTGCTTCCAAAGTTCCTCCTCTGCAGTGGGTCCCTGAGGGTAGCAGCACACTCCACCTGGCGGGAAACCTGGGCCTCACAATGAGGCAGGAGGCAGAGAGCCCCTCCCAGTTGTCTGCACCCCCTTGGGCCTCTGTGTCTGTTATGCAGTCCTGGCCAGGAACCACCAAATTCAGTGAACCCAACTGCCCAGGAGTAATTGGAGCTGACCTCACCTGCTTGGCCTGAAGAATGCATTCTCTTGCCACTTGCCAACGGGGGCTGTGATGCTCTTAATTTAAGTAAGAAATGAAGACTCTCCCATCAGGTTTCTAGATTCTAAACCCACACAAAATGGGCCTAGACAAGAAAACAGAAGGGTGTGTTGCTCTGTGTCCACACCCTTCATCCTGGTGGGCCCAGCCAGTGCTGCCTCAAATTTGACGTTTGATTGATCGACTGAGCGGAACAATGGCAGTGGTGTGGTCGCTGAGTCACTGTGTTTCCTATAAATATGACAGGATCTATGTACTACAGTGATCAGAGGTCCATCTCCAGGGAACTGGGAATGTGAGAGACTGCCCTGACCTGGGTTGCTGCTGCTCGTGACTGAGCAGGAAGAGAGAAGGCAGGAAAATGTTTTTAGTTGCTATTTTTTTCATTGTGATAACGTGTGTATGTGTGTGTATATATATATGTATATATATAGACACAAATATCTATGTATATACATGTTATATATATATGGTTAAAAACCTTCTCATTGCTAATACAAATTTGTACAACTTTCCCCTAGTTGTTAGCCCACTCCTCTGACTCCACCCAGTTCCCATAACCCCTAATCCCAGCCTTCTCAAAAAAAAAAAAAAAAGGAAGAGGAAGGGAAGGAGAAAGGGAAGGAGGAGGAGGTGAAATAAGACTGCTTTTGGTGTTTGCTTTAACCTGATGTCCCCATTATAATAATTCAGAAGGAAAGGCCTCCTCATATAATTTCCTAGGGCCTCAGGCCAGAGAGAGCCATACTTACAGGTAAATTGCTATTAAGCTGGCGTGTATTGCTTCTTAAAATTCAGATGCCATTTACTATCATCTTGTTTCTTTTATGTTTGTTCTCGTTTGCCTATTTTTATTTTTCCTGACTTACTTATATTTTGTGTTCCCTGTTTTTCTTCGTTCCTCTTAGCATCTGAATCTTTGGTTCATTTTTCTTATCAGAAGCTTTTCCTAAGTTCTGTCCAGAGTTAATGAATTTTCTTTGTTGATTCTTGACAGTTTTCCTTTGCCATTGTAAAGTTTTCTTTAAAATGTTTTTACCCAAGTCCAAACTTCCAAGATAAAATTTATTTGCTTTGCCTCTTTATGTGCTCCTCTCTTTATGTATAAAGAAAATGCTGGCCGGGCACCGTGGCTCACACCTGTAATCCCAGCACTTTGGGAGGCCAGGGTGGGCAGATCACAATATTGAGAGATCAAGACCATTGTGGCCAACATGGTAAAACCCTGTCTCTACTAAAAATATAAAAAATTAGCTGGGCGTGGTGGGGTGTGCCTGTAGTCCCAGCTACTCAGGAGGCTGAGGCAGGAGAATTGCTTGAAACCGGAAAACAGAAGTTGCAGTGAGCTGGAATCGGGCCACTGCACTCCAGCCTGAGCAAGACTCTGTCTCAAAAAAAAAAAAAAGAAAGAAAATGCTATGTGCTCACTTACTCTTATTCCTTTTTTTTTTTTTTTTAAGACCAGGGCCTGGCTCTGTCACCCAGACTGGAGTGCAGTGGCATGATCTTGGCTCACCACAACCCCTGCGTCCTGGGCTCAAGCCGTCTTCACACTTCAGCTTCCCAAGTAGCTAGAACTAGAGATGTATGCCACTACATCTGGCTAATTTTTGTATTTTTTGTAGAGAAGAGGTTTCACCATGTTTCCCAGGCTGGTCTCCAACTCCTGAACTTAAGCGATCCACCCGCCTCAGCCTCCCAAATTGTTGGGATTATGGGCGTGAACCACCGTGCCCAGCCCACTCTTATTCTTTATGTAAAGCTAAAATCATAGCACAGGAGAAACAGAATTTATTCTTTTGTGAATCGCAAAGATAATTATGATGAAAAGAAATTGTTCTTTGCCAACCTAAGAAGTGAAACTGGGTCCAGTGGTTACTTGTTATAGAGAGGCCAATTTTAGACTGAAAAATAGAAACTGAACACCTTACAAAAGATGAGATTCTTTAAAGTTAGGCTCTCAACCTGTGGATATATTAGAGGTGTTTTGTGTAATGAACTTTCTCATGCACTGACAGGTTATTGAAGCAGATATTCAAATATCAGCTGAGTGGTTGAGTTAGATACCTTTTGATTTTTCTGCCAACACTCAGATTCCATTCATTCGCTATTCAGTGGTGGTGATGTTTTTTAATTGACCCATCCATACTCTCCAATGTCTGGCCCTGGGCAAAATTATAAAGTAAGATGCTGGTATTCCTCTAGTCCCCAGAACCAAGTGTATCAGTCCTGGCACTGTTGATATTTGGGCCAGATAATTCTTTTTTTATGGAAGACTGTTGGGCACATTGTAGAATGCTAAGCAGCAACCTTGGGCCCTGCCTACTTGATGTCGGTAGCACCCCTCCCTCCAGTTGTGACAACCAAAAATATCTCTACACGTTGCCAGATGTCTGCTGGGATGCAAAATTACTTCTTTCTTTGAAAAACAATGCCTTTAAAGGATATGATAAGAAAGGTTTTAATAACTTAATGTCAAATCTCTCAAGCTCCTTGTATTTAAAAAGACCTACAAAGACCTATCGTAACCAAATAGCACATCCAAAATCTGAATTCCTGCCCTAGCTTTTGCCCCCTACTCCTCTTTCCTGAATTTTCTGTCTTGCGTTATTGCAACCACATCAGGCCAATCTGGTTCAACTTTTATGTAACAAAGTTGTGAGTTATTTCTCAGTTGCCATGGACCCCAGGTTGAAAGTCATGTAACCTGAGCATGTACAGATGAACACATGTGCTACCACACGGGAAACCTGAATGCTCAGACCAAGAAGGGTGGGGGAGACTGAATTGAGAAGCAGACACCGCATAGCAGGATCCAGAATCCAATCAGATGAGCTCTAGCATCACCTCATGGCAGGATCCAGTCATATCATGCCTCCTGGCATGATCGCATTGCAAAATGCAATCAGATCAAACCTCATTACCCTGTGTTTATAAAACCCAGCCCCCAGCTCAGAAAGACAGGTTTGAGCATTTCCTCCTTTCTCCTTGGCGGTTGAATCATGCTGCTTTCCTGCTTAAAAGCTCTTCAGTCTTCCGCATCACCCACAAGATTAAGTCCAAGACTTTTTAAATGGTGCATGGACCTCTGTGATTTGGCTCCTGCCCACTCTTCCAGCATCATCTCCCATGTCCCCTCTTTTGCATTTCACAATTTGGTGATAACAGTTTGAGGGAAGTGGCATTTATATTTTTTTCATTACCAGAGCTTTCTATTTCATCTGTTATTTCAGTCTCAGAGTATGTTCAGCATAGTACTACGTTAGGACAGCATACAGCGGCATCAGTATCACTTCCCAACTCTGTTAACTCTTCCAGTGGAGACACGCAAGGACACCAATGATCTTTCTACATACCTGGCAATGTTAAAGTTTTATGTTGACATTGAGAACATATCACTGGTGTTGAAAACTTGAGCTCTTTAAATGTTTGTTTAATCAAATTGCACCTTCTTTTTTTTTTTACACTTTGCAAATATGGCATAGTAAATACATTATATTAATTAAGCAACTTGCCCTAGTTTCTGTATTGGAGATTTTAATATTATAGGTTGAATCTTTTGTTTTGTCATCTGCTGTTTTTCAGAATCTTGAAATAGCACATTTCCATGATGTTTTTTCCCTTCCGTGTCTGTGGAAGCATAAAAAAAAAATATGTCTATTCCCGATTTCTGGTTTTCCTGACTCTAGATTAACAGTTGTGTCTTCAGCGTTGACCTCTTGGACTTGTTCCTTGGTTGCACAAGCCTCCTCAGTATTTTCTCCAAAACTGACATTTTCTTAACTCTTTATTGTTAGAATATCTACAATTGCCGGGCGCGGTGGCTCACGCCTGTAATCCCAGCACTTTGGGAGGCCGAGGCGGGTGGATCACGAGGTCAAGAGATCGAGACCATCCTGGTCAACATGGTGAAACCCCGTCTCTACTAATACAAAAAAAATTAGCTGGGCATGGTGGCGCGTGCCTGTAATCCCAGCTACTCGGGAGGCTGAGGCAGGAGAATTGCCTGAGCCCAGGAGGCGGAGGTTGCGGTGAGCCGAGATCGCGCCATTGCACTCCAGCCTGGGTAACAAGAGCGAAACTCCGTCTCAGGAAAAAAAAAAAAAAAAGAATATCTACAATTATGTGTCGCATCTCTTCAATAGGCTGAGCCCCTGACAGAATGGTCTTCTCATAGATTGCAAGAGGATATTCAATAGGACTTGGTTCAGTGTGTGTAAGACATATTCAGTATTTTATAAGATTTTTGGCATCTGGAATATTTTTAATCAGATTGTTCAGTGTGACAAATATTTCTTCTTCTGGGCATCCCTCATTAATTAGGTTTAGGCATTCAGAAAATGTGTTGCTTGCCTTTTCAGTAAATAGTTTTTGTTCATTTTCTGCCATGGTAGTCCAAAAGGACTCAAATGGTTTTTCATTTTGTCCTTAAGACTCACACTAGGTAACTATTGAGTTAGGAGGCCTTTTCAGCACTGTTTCTTTGCCAGCTTTCCACTCATTCAGATGAGCTTTTCTCTCTTCTGAATTTTCTTTGGATTGAGTTGATCTACTATCAGCAGTTGGTTTTGCTATAGTATGTCTTCACTGGTCAATAGGTTTTGATTTTTCTATCAGTTTGGCATTAGAAGATGAAGCAGGAGTTGGGGGCGGTGGGTCACACCTGTAATCCCATGACTTTGGGAGGCTGAGGTAGGAGGATCCATTGAGGCCGGGAGTTCAAGACCAGCCTGGACAATGTAATGAGACCCTGTCTCTAAAAAAAAAATTAAAAAAAAATAAGATGAAGCAGGCCTGGCTACAATTTCACATTCTATGCTCCTTTTTTTTTTTTTTCCTTTTTAAAACTTTCTTTATTTTGGCAACCTTTTGTCCAATAGATCAGATGCTATGCTTCTTGATTGTGCCTTCTTTTCTATGTCCTGAGAAGATCTGGTTTTGACACTAGATAAAACTGTTTTTGATTGTAATAATTCTTTTTTATGAGACCTTTTCTTGATTATAAACAAGGCTGAAGTTCTACTGATGCCTTCTTTCACAGTGTCCTGGGTATTATTAGATGATTTCTAATAAAAGATCACACAAAGTTAGTGAGCATTACATTTGGTTTACCCCAAGTTACATTTAGTGCAACCCAGGGTCCTTGCACACACTGTGAACAAGTACACACTTACAACTGTTGCACCTTGAATTTTGTTTCAAAAATTCCAGGAACAAACAAAACAAAACTCATTGGATCCAGAGATGCCCTCTGAATTGGAGATTAATTTGGCAAACTCCCCACATTACCATACAAAAAAATCCCACCCAAGGAGGAGTTTATTTGTCAATGTCTATACATGTGATGTATGAAGAAGCATGATCGATGACTTTACCTCTGCATACGATGACTCAGCTAAGCAGCTCAATACAAGCCCTGTTTTCAGCTTTGTTCTAGGAAGAACTGCTTTGGGAATTATCCCCAGTATTCTCCTTACTTGTTGCAAGTAATGAAATCCCCTTGTTAAATTTTCCTTGGTTGTGGTCATTGGACTGTCACTGGTCAAGCGACTGAACTCACCCATCATGTGGGTAACAGTGGCAGTCATATTTGAGGCTCTATTAATTTTCACTGTTCCACTGCTGATGTTTATAGGCTGAGGCTCTGTGGCTTTTGGAATAGTAATTGAAAATTTCTTTGTTGTTGCAAAACTCTCATCTTTGACTTGTAGAGGTTTTCTACATGAATTAATCTTAGACTGAACAATTTGGCCACAAGATTCCATCTCAGACTTCTTGGGTATGTCAGCCTCTTGCTTTTGTTTTTCTTCAATTATTTGTTTCTGTTTACTATTATTGTTAAGGTGAAATGTCTTATATTAATGCCATACATTGATGTTGGGGGTCATCTTCAGTTGGTAACAACTTCAGAGTTTATTATCCTCAAATTTACTTGTGACAGTTACTAACTATAGTTGAATTGGTCAGTTCATTAGAAGGTTTTAAAGGAATGCAATTTTTACCATCATTGTATTATTTTTGCTCCTCATGAATCTGTTGACATTTTCTCTATCAGCCATTTCTGATTTAAGTTTCAAAATATTTGTCTTTTCCTGGAACTGGTCCTCAAATGTCACCACTCTCTGGCCTCTATTGACATTTACACAGCTATGGTAGCCAACTACAGATTCCAGCCCAGGTCCTTATCATTCTTAGATGCAAAAAGCCTGAACACTATCTGATTTTCTGATTTTCATGTTTGTATGTAAAAAATGTTTTTCTTCTTAACAGAAGACTCTTGAGTCTTTGTCATATTTGTTCTTTGAATACGAATTGGGCTTCAGGGGCCACTGCAGGTCCCAAGACATGGCTTGGGTATTTGCCACAGCCTGAAGTGAGGGGATCCATCTTCAGCTTTGACTCCTTCAGGCCAGAGCCAGTGAACACTGCCTATTTGTTTTTCTTGTGTAGTGAAAATCACAATTGAATACTGTGTGGCACCCATTTTGCTTTGATTCACACCATTTCCTTAGTGCCACTCAGCAATTAGTGAAATGATCTCTGGTGTTGCACAAAATATGAAATGCTTCAAGAATTTGCATGTCATCCTTGCTCACAGCCCATGCTAATCTTCTCTGTATTGTTTCAATCTTAGCATATGTACTCCTGAAGCGAGGACTAAATTATTAATTAATATGTATAACACTCCTTCGTCTCATCCTTGCATTTCAGTCTCTCCCTCCCCCTCCTTTTTTTTTTTTTTTTCTTGTTCTTTTTGATTATCCCAAGGATGATGATGATAACAGCACTGACTCAGTGATGGGCTAGGTGAGGGTCAGGGCTGTTTGTTGCACACGTTTGTGAGATGTCAATGAAAAAACTGTTCCTGGACCAAACTGAGGGTTGGGCTGCTATTTCTCGTGGCCCAATAATGAGATGCAGATGAACCAGGGAGGAAGAGAGTTCTATTTCTGTAACCTGTTACAGGGAGAAGGCCTGGAAATTATCACTAGACCAACTCAAAATTACAGAGTTTTCCAGAGCTTATATACCTTCTAAGCTGTATGTCAGTGTGTAAGTGTGCATTCATCTAAAGACATAAGCGATTAACTTATTTTAATCCATAACTAAGGTCTGAGTCCTGAAGACCTTCCTCTGAAGCCTCAGTAAATTTACTTAATCTAAATGGGTCCAGGTCTTGGGGTGATTACCCTTATCTTGTTTCCTGCTAAATCACAGACTTTTGGGGAGTTCTTTAGGACTTCCAAAAAACTTGTTTATGGAGGCCTGCGGAGTTTCTTCAGACCCACAATAAAACTTGTTTAATCCTAAATGGGTCCCGTTAAGAATTCCTTCATTATTTTGTCATGCTTTAAGGCCCAAGAAAGTCATAAGCAAAACTCTTGATGGGCTTTTGTTACATTCCAGCCTTTGTATAAGGCCACCAGCTTTTTTTAGTTTTTAATATTTAACGAAACCACTCAGGACTGAAACAGTTGTGATAGAGGCCTGCATTAGTGAGACGTGGCCTGCCACAAAACCACTCGTGGGAAGTCAAAGTCGTATGATGTCAAAATAACAGTCAAAAATTCTTACTTCAGGATACATATTTCTTACTTCCATGCCTCATTTAAGCTATTGTATCTAGTCCTAGCCCTACGCCTGTCCTTCAGGACTCCCTCTGCTCATTACTCACCCACTTTGGGAAGCTTCCCTTGACCTCTCCAATCACCATCATGATTATGGTCTTCAGTGCTCCCTTAGTACTCTGTACACAGTAGAAAAAAAAAATTTTTTTTTATTTAGATAGTGTCTCACTCTGTTGCCCAGGCTGGAGTCCAATGGCGCAATCTCAGATCACCGCAACCTTTGTCTCCCAGGTTCAAGTGATTCTCCTGCCTCAGCCTCCTAAGTAGCTGGGATTACAGGTGCGTGCTACCATGCCTGGCTAATTTTTGTATTTTTAGTAGAGACAGGGTTTCACCATGTTGGCCAGGCTGGTCTCAAACTCCTGACCTCAGGTGATCCATCTGCCTCAGCCTCCCAAAATGCTGGGATTACAGGCATGACCACTGCCTGGCCCAGTCTATACTTCAGATATCTTACTCAAATTATTATGTGTTGACTTTTGAAATAGGAACTGTGTTTCATTCATCTTTGTTAACCTAGATTTTAGCCAAGTGAATGGCATATAGGAGACATTTGATAAATGTTTGCAGAATTAATATATAGACTAAGTCAGAAGGAACCTACTATGGTTTGAATATTTGTCTCCCTCCAAAATTCATATGTTGGCACTTAAACCACAAGGTGATGATATGAAAAGGTAAAGCCTTTAGGAGATGATTAGGTCCCTTTAGAACCTTTCAGATCAATGCCCTTATAGGAGGGCTAAAGAGAATTAGCCAGTTCCTTTTTGTCTTTCTGTTTCTTCTGCCACCTGAGGACACAGCAGTCCTTCCCTCCAGAGGATGCGGCAGCAAGGCACCATCCTGGAAGCAGAGACCAGGCCCTCACCAGATATCACACCTGCTGACTCCTTGATCTTAGACCTTATAGCCTCCAGGACTGTGAGAAATAAATTTCTCTTGTTTATTATAGATTACCCAGTCTCAGATACTTTGTTATAGCAGTACAAATGGACTAGGGCAGAACCTTAGAAGGCATTCTACTCAACATAGAACAACAGTCTGATAGTCATCCAGTCTCTGGTTAAACATTGATAACAATGGTGCCACTGGAAAAATTCATTCAAACATGGCTGCTGGTGCTGCAACACATTTGCAATCTCTAACTGCAACTAGATCCTAAAAGGTGCACCATAATGCACTATTAGTGGCTCTCAATTTCCATAGCTGCTACTTCAAATTTATTACCTTGTCCTCAATAGTTATTCTAAAGTGAATCTGGAAAATAAACAATAACAACAAAAACAAACAAAACCTTCTTATGAGAAGAGTATGTCATAGACTTTATCTCTCGGCGATTAATGTACATTATAAAAATGTTTTAAGATCACAACAACACGGTATTAGCACTAGAATAGACAGATAAATGAACAGAACAGAGAGTCCATGAAAAAGCTCAAGTATATGCAAAGATTTAATTTATTTTAATGAGACTATTTCCTATCAGTAAATGGTAGTCTAATTTTTAAAAAATAAATGATGTTGAAACAACTGAATAGTTGCGAACAAAGTAAGGTAACATTTCTATCATATGACATATACCAAAGTAAACTCTAGATTATTAAACGGAAAAATCAATACCATAAAAATATGAGAAGAAAATATAGATAAATATTTATATAATCTAGGAAAAAATGAGGTCTTTTTATGCCATAACACTGGTTGTCAAGACATAAAAGATTAAGAGATTTAATGTTAAAATTTTTATTTTTTTCTACTTATTTATTTATTTATTTGGAGACAGAGTCTCACTCTGTTACCCAGGCTGGAGTGCAGTGGCCTGATCTTGGCCACTAAGATTTTATCTAATAAAATAGGGGAAGTGGCCATCATATATTTGTATATTATTAAACCAAAATACTATATTTGAATGATCCCAATTTTATTGCAAAAATACACATGCTGAATAGAAAAAAACCTACTGAAAGAATATATACCAATATGTTACTAGTGATTATGTTTCAAAGGGGTGATCATAGGTGAATTTTATTTACTTTTTAAAAAATATATTTTCAAAATTTTTCTAGTGAATGTTACTTTTTTGTTGTTTCGTTTTAATTTTTATATTTTCTTTTATTTGTGTGTGTGTGTAACAAGGGATCACTCAGTCACCCAGGTTCTGGAGCACAGTGGCACAATCATAGCTCACTGCAGCCTTGACTTCGGGGCTCAGGTGACTCTCCTACCTCAGTCTCATGGGTAGCCGGGACAACAGGCATACGCCACCATGCCCAGCTAATTTTTTGTATTTTTAGTAGAGATGGGATTTCACCATGTTGCTCAGTCTGGTCTCAAACTCCTGGACTCAAGCAATCCACCCACCTCAGCCTCTCTAAGTGCTGGGATTATAGGCATGAGCCACTGTACCTGGCCCTATGTTACTTTCATAATCTGAGTTTTAAATAGTTTTGTTTGTTTGTTTTTCTTGTTTTTTTAGGATGGAGTTTTGCTCTTGTTGCTCAGTGATACAATGTCGGTTTACTGCAACCTCCTCCTCCTGTGTTCAAGCGATTCTCCTGCCTCAGCTTCCCAAGTAGCTAGGATTACAGGTGCCCACCACCACGCCTAGCTAATTTTTGTTTTTTTAGTAGAGGTGAGGTTTCATCATATTGGCCAGGATGGTCTTGAACTCCTGACCTCAGGTGTTCAACCCACCTCAGCCTCCTAAACTGCTGGAATTACGGGTGTGAGCCACCACACCCGGCCGAGTTTTAAATATTTTTTTAATATATTAATCTGAGTTTTAAATATTTTAAAAAATATTCTCATATATATATATTGAGCTCAATTTTATCAATACATTGACCCAAAAATTCTCTTTTTTTTTTTCCTTTTGAGACAGAGTCTCTCTCTGTCGCCCAGGCTGGAGTGCAGTGGCACAATCTCAACTCACTGCAACCTCCACCTCCCAGGTTCAAGCAGTCCTCCTGTCTCAACCCCCAAGTAGCTGGGTTTACAGGTGTGCATCACTGCACCTGGCTAATTTTTGTATTTTTAGTAGAGATGGGTTTTCACCATGTTGGCCAGGCTGACGTCGAACTCCTGACCTCAAGTGATCCATCTGCTTCAGCCTCCAAAAGTGCTGGGATTATAGACGTGAGCCACTGTGCCTAGCCCAAAAATTCTTCTTAGGGGTTAAATGAAAACTTTAGTTGAGGTAAAGTTGAAAGAGTTTTAAAGATAAATAACTAAACTATTTAGAAATTATTAAAATGAAGGATGAAGAGTGAGGAGGAGGATGTTCAGAGAGACCAGTAAACATGTGCTTAGACATGTTTTAAAAATCTGAGCTGGGCATATGGCTCACACCTGTAATCTCAACTACTTGAGAGGCTAAGGCAGGAGGATCCATCGAGCCAGTAGTTCAAAACGAGTGTGGGCAACACAGTAAGAACTCCTCCCCCTGACAACATCTCTAAAAAATAAAGAAAACGATAAGATGCTGACCAAGTGTGGTGTTGTCCATATATAACCCCAGCTACTCAGGAGTCTGAGGAGAGAAGATCACTTGAGCCCAGGAGTTGAAGGCCAGCCTGGGCAACATGGTGAGACTCTGCCTCTAAAGAATAAAAATAGGCCAGGCATGGTGGTTCAAAGGGCTAGGGGAAAAAAAAGAAAGTTAAAAAAAAAAACTTCTTGCATAGTTGTCTAGCCGAGTCAAAGATGTTATTATTGTAGGAGAGAAATATCTTTTGCTTTAAAGACAGAGTCCCCCTTTGTCACCCAGGCTGGAGTCCAGTGGCAAAATCATAGTCCACTGCAGCCTTGATCTCCTGGCCTCAAGAGTTCCTCTTGCCTGGATCCTCCCACTTAGGCCTTCCAAGTAGCTGATTCTACAGGTGCCAAACACCATGTCTAGCTGAGGAGTATCTTTCAAAAATGGAAGAGAATGAGGACACCACAAAATTATAATAGGAGATACAGACTAAAAGTTGCTTTTGCAAGACATAGAGCCAGGGAGTTTAAAAATAACTCAGAAAAGGAATAAGAAAGCTGTTGTCCAAATTTGTGGCCTCTGATTTTGGCTGGCCACTGGGTTGCAGGAAAAGTGAGCTGCAAGTGTGGTTTGTGTTCATGAAAAGGCCTTCAGAAGGGACCTTAGGTAATAACAGTTACGCACAATCATGTAGTATATATAATAGTAATAAAGATACTCTCATTGTTAATATCAATATTTACATAGACCTTTGTTATGCTTAGTATTATATATTTGGCACTGTCCTAAGCATTTTAGTGTTTTAACTCATTTTGTCTTCACAGTACCCCTAAGAAACAAGCACTGTTACCAGCTTTGTTTCACAGATAAGAAAAATGAAGCACAGGAAGGTTGAGTAATGTCTCAGATTTCTAATGTCACATAGTTAGTAAGTGACAGAGCTAATTTGTAGCCAGGTGACTTTACTCTGGAATTCATGCTGTTAACCACTATGTTATACTGCCTTTACAGCCAAAACATCCCCTCAGGCAGTAGTTCACAAAGTGTAGTCCTTTCAAGAAGTCTAGAAGGTCAAAACTATTTTCATAATAATGCCAAGATTTTCTTTTTCTTTTTTTTTTTTTTTTTTTTTTTCAGAATCTTGCTCTGTTGCTCAGGCTGAAGTGCAGTGGTGCGATCTCAGCTCACTGCAACCTCCATCTCCCGGATTGAAGTGATTCTCATGGCTCAGCCTCCTGAGCAGCTGGGAGTACAGGCTTGTGCCACCACACCCAGCTAATTTTCATATTTTTTTGGTAGAGACAGGATTTTTCTGTCGGCCAGGTTGGTCTCGAGCTCCTGGTCTCAAGTGATCTGCCTGCCTTGGTCTCCCAAAGTGCTGGGATTACAAGTGTGAGCCATGGTGCCCTGCCTAATACCAAATTTATTTGTTTGTTTTGTTTTGTTTTGCCTATTTTACTTTCATTCTGAATATGCAGAGGAGTTTTCCACAGGCTACAAGACATGATAACATCATCACTCTAAGAGCTAACAGAACATGTGCTTGTATATATAGTCTTGTATTTTCTAGAAGTTTCTATGGTAAACTCCTTATGGTCCTGAAACCAAAAAGTTTGAGAATCATTGCCCTAAGGTAAAGGAAACATTAGATAATCAGTACCAATTGATTGATTCTCAAGAGATAATCAATACCAGTTGCCAGAATTCACCCATTAATTCAGTCAGTCAATCTATAATTATCAAGCCCTACATTCTAGGCATTGTGCTAAGTGTGGGGATTACAGTGGTGAGCAAGAGTGGTATGGTCCCTAGACTTACTAGAGCATGTAAGTTTACATAGTTTAGTAAGTCTAGGGACCATAATGGTTCTAAAATATTAGGGGGCAGAGGAATCCCTTGGTAAGTTAATTTAAAATGCAAATTCTGGAGCTCCATCCCAGAGATGTTGATTTATTTTTAAGGGAATTGAACTCAGGAATTGTCTCTTTTTTTATTTTTATTTACTTATTTATTTATTTTACAAGATGTTTAGTTGATCCTGAAGCAAAAGAAACTACACTGAAAAACATTGTTCTAGTGGTTGTTTAACCTGAAGAGAAAACTTGGTGAAATGAAAATGATCACCATATATAAAGACCTATGGAAAAAAAAAAAAACAAACTCAGATCTCATGAGACTTCCATAAAAAAAAAAAGACCTATGTGACTCCAGAGAGCAGAATAGCTATCAACAGGTAGAACCTAACCTGAAGACAGGTTTCTACCTAATATTAAGAATGGTCACTCAGCTGAGGCAGTGAGTTCCCAACCAACTGCAAGTTTTGAGTCTGCTAGAGAGCCATCCCAAAGACATCAGATGTGATATTTTTCCATATGACCTCTAAGCATAGGGAATTATAACAAGAACCAAGAGGAATTGATGAATACTGGTGACTTAAGAAATAAACCCTCAGAATCTCCAAAGTGATAAGTGTCTTTCATGTGCTAATGAGATCTGGTGACTGGGGGCTGGATGCTGGGGAACCAACTATGTGATTAGAGGGTTAGAACTTTCAGCCGTTGCCTCTGCCACCACCATGAGGGGAGAAGAGCTGAAGGTTGCATTGATCACCAATGGTCAAGGAATCAATCATACCTATGTAATGAAGCCTTCATAAAAACCCAAAAGAATGGTGCTTGGAGTGCTTCAGGATTGCTGAACACTGAAGGGTGGGGTGGCCCCAGGAGACAAGAAGCTTCCATGCTCCTTTCCCCATACCTTGCTCTATGTACTTCTTCATCTGGCTGTTCATCTGTATACTTTGTAATACTCTTTCTGATAAATCAGTAAATATTAAGTAAGTGCTTCCCTGATTCTGGAAGCTGCTCTAACAAATTATCAAACCTGAAATGGAGTCAAGGGTTCAAGACCAGCCTGGCCAACATGGTGAAACTCCATCTCTACTAAAAACACAAAACTTAGCCAGGTGTAGTGGCACGCCCTTGTAGTCCCAGCTACTCAGGAGGCTGAGGCAAGAGAATTGCTTGAACCCAGGAGGTGGAGGTTGCAGTGAGCTGAGATTGCACCATTGCACTCCAGCCTAGGAAACAGGAGAAAAATAGGCAGAGGACCTGAATAGACATTTCTCAAAAGAAGACCTACAAATTGTCAACAGGTATATGAAAAAATGCTCACTGGCCAGATGTGGTGGCTCACACCTGTAATCCCAGCACTTTGGGAGGCTGAGGCATGTGGATCACGAGGTCAGAAGATAGAGACCATCCTGGCTAACACAGTGAAACCCCATCTCTATTAAAAATACAAAAAATTAGCTGGGCATAGTGGCATGCACCTGTAGTCCCACCTACTCGGGAGGCTGAGGCAGGAGAATCTCTTGGACCTGGGAGGTGGAGGTTGCAGTGAGCCAAGATTGTGCCACTGCACTCCAGGCTGGGCGACAAAGCGAGACTCCATCTCAAAAAAAAAAAAATAAAAATGCTCAACATCCCATTAGTCAGTGGGGAAATGCAAATTAAAACCACAGAAATTGGTATCACCTCACACCTGTTAAAATGGCTGTTATCAGCCGGGCGTGGTGGCTCAAGCCTGTAATCCCAGCACTTTGGGAGGCCGAGGCGGGTGGATCATGAGGTCAAGAGATCGAGACCATCCTGGTCAACATGGTGAAACCCCGTCTCTACTAATACAAAAAATTAGCTGGGCATGGTGGCACGTGCCTGTAATCCCAGCTACTCAGGAGGCTGAGGCAGGAGAATTGCCTGAACCCAGGAGGAGGAGGTTGCGGTGAGCCGAGATCGCGCCATTGCACTCCAGCCTGGGTAACGAGCGAAACTCCGTCTCAAAAAAAAAAAGAAAAAAAAAATGGCTGTTATCAAAGACAAAGGTAAGTGTTGGTGAGATTGTGAAGAGATAACCATTGCACACTGTTGGTGGAAATGTAAATACAGCCATTATGGAGAAGAATATGGGGGTCTGTACTAGTCCTTTCTCCCACTGCTATAAAGAACTACCTGAGACTGGGTAATTTATAAAGAAAATAGGTTTAGTTGACTCACAGTTCTGCAGGTTGTACAGGAAGCATGGCTGGGGAAGCCTCAGGAAACTTACAATCATGGTAGAAGGTGAAGGGGAAGCAAGCACACTGGAGAAGGAGAAAGAAAGTGAAGGAGGACATGCTACACACTTTTAAACAACCAGATCTCGCAAAAACTCACTATCACAAGAACTGCAAGGGGGAAATCCACCCCCATGATCAACCGCCTCCCCAGGCCCATCCTCCAACCCTGAGGTTTACAATTCCAGATGAGATTTAGGTGGGGACACAGACCCACACCATATCAAGGTCCCTCAGAAATGTAAAAATACAATTACCATAGAATCCAGCAATTCCTCTTCTGGGTATAACTTCAAAAGAATTGAAATCAGGATATCAAAGAGATATTTGTGTGCACCTGTGTTCATGGTAGTACCACTCACATGGAAGTAAACCAAGTGCTATCCATGGATTAATGGATAAACAAAATGTGGTGTATATATACAGTTGAATACTACCGAGCCATTAAAAAGAAGGAAATGCTGTCATTTGAAAAACATAGATGAACCTGGAGGATATGATGTTAAGTTAAATAAGCCAGGCACAGAAAGACAAATCTCACATGATCTCATGCATGTGGGGAATCTAAAAACATTAAACTCATGGAAGTAGAGAGTAGAATGGCGGATACCAAGGGCTAGTGCTGTGGTAGAAAGGGGGTTGGGGAGATGTTGGTCAAAGGATACAAAATTTCAGTTAGGAGAAATAAGTTCAAATATCTATCGTACAGCATTGTGACTACAGTTGATAACAATACATTGTATTCTTGAAACATTTTAAGAGAGTTAATTTCAAGTGTTCTCACCACAAAATGACAACTATGTGAGAAATTCCAGGTTAATTAGCTTGATTTAGCCATTCCACTATATATATAGGTTTTAAAACATCGATTTGTACGTATACAATGTAATCTGTCAATTTAAAAAAAAAACACCTTTTTTTTTCTATCATGGCATTGCCTCTTTTATTTGCTCTCCTTCTATGTCAGTGGGAATTAGGTCTAGTAATATATAACAGAAAACCCAAATTTAAGCAGCATATATAAAATAGTTTTTGTTTTCTTCTATATGAAAGAAGTTGCTAGGCGCGGTGGCTCATGCCTGTAATCCCAGCACTTTGGGAGGCCGAGGCGGGTGGATCACCAGGTCAAGAGATCGAGACCATCCTGGTCAACATGGTGAAACCCCGTCTCTACTAATACAAAAAATTAGCTGGGCACGGTGGCGTGTGCCTGTAATCCCAGCTACTCAGGAGGCTGAGGCAGGAGAATTGCCTGAACCCAGGAGGCGGAGATTGCGGTGAGCCGAGATCGCGCCATTGCGCTCCAGCCTGGGTATCAAGAGCGAAACTCCGTCTCAAAAAAAAAAAAAAAAAAAAAAAAAAAAAAAAAAAAGAGATCGAGACCATCCTGGCCAACATGGTGAAACCCCGTCTCTACTAAAAATACAAAAAAATTAGCTGGGCGTGGTGGTGCGCCGCTGTAGTCCCAGCTACTCAGGAGGCTGAGGCAGGAGAATTGCTTGAACCTGGGAGGCAGAGGTTGCAGTGAGCCGAGGTTGTGCCACTGCACTCCAGCCTGGTGCCTGGTGACAGTGAGACTCTGTCTCAAAAAAAAAAAAAAAAGTCCAGAGGTAGATATAGTTCCATATAGTCACCAGGGACCCAGGCTCCTTCTGTTTTCCTGCTCTGCCATTCTTAGGGCAAAACTTCCATCCTCAAGGTCACTCATGACCCAACATGGCAATTCTAACTGCAGTCTTCATTTTATCTTAGTTCCAGAGAGGAAAAAGGAGAAAGTAGGGGGCAGGGAGTGCCAAAGGAAATAAATCCCCAGCTTTTTTCCACACCACTGCCCTAAAAATATTTTTATTAATTACCTTCATTTCCCTGTATTTCATATTAAATGTTCTGTTCTCATCTGAACTCTCAGCGACATGTGATATGCTTGACCTCACCACACTTTTTGAAAGAATGCTTTCATCTGGTATCAGAGACTCCACATTCTTCTGGTTTCTTCGTACTTCATTGGCGACTTCTTAGTCTTCTTTGTTGGATCCTCCTTGTCTTCCCAATTTAAATATCAATTGCCTCTGGCCTCATTTCTTGCTCCTCTCTTTTATATACGCTATTTCCCTAATGATCTCATCCAGGCCCATGATGTTAAATATTTACGTTGTTGCCTTTCCTCGCTACCTGCCGAGGGCTCCATATGGCATTGTTCTGGATTGCTCTTTTCTTTCAGATTCCCATCATAACTTAAAGGGAAACTTTCACAATGTTCAGAGCCCTTGATGTCCTGCAAATGAAGGAGGAGGATGTCCTTAAGTTCCTGCCAGGCCGCAGAAACCCATTTAGGTGGCACCAACCTTGACTTCCAGATGGAGCGGTGTATCTATAAAAGGAAAAGTGTTGGCATCTACATCATAAATCTGAAGAGGACCTGGGAGAAGCTTCTCCTGGCAGCTCGTGCCATTGTTGCCATTGAAAACCCTACTAATGTCAGTGTTATATCCTCCAGGAATACTGGCCAGAGGGCCTTGCTGAAGTTTGCTGCTGCCACTGGAGCCACTCCAATTGCTGGCCACTTCACTCCTGGAACCTTCACCAACCAGATCCAGGCAGCCTTCCGGGAGCCACGGCTGCTTGTGGTTACTGACCCAAGGGCTGACCACCAGCCTCTCATGGAGGCGTCTTGTGTTGACTTGCCTACCATTGCAACACAGATTCTCCTCTGCACTATGTGGACATTGCCATCCCATGCAACAACAAGGGAGCTCACTCAGTGGGTTTGATGTGGTGGATGCTGGCTCGGAAAGTTCTGCACATGCGTGGCACCATTTCTTGTGAACACCCATGGGAGGTCATGCCTGATCTCTACTTCTACAAAAATCCTGAAGGAATTGAAAAAGAAGAGCAGGCTGCTGCTGAAAAGGCTGTGACCAAGGAGGAATTACACGACCAATGGATTGCTCCAGCTCCTGAGTTCACTGCTACTCAGCCTGAGGTTGCTGACTGGTCTGAAGGCATATAGGTGCCCTCTGTGCCTATCCAGCAGTTCCCTACTGAAGACTGGAACACCCAGCCTGCCACAGAAGACTGGTCTGCAGCTCCCACTGCTCAGGCCACTGAATGGGTAGGAGCAACCACTGAATGGTCTTAAGCTGTTCTTTCGTGGGCTCTTAAGCAACATGGAAATAAGATTGATGGAAAATAAACATCGAGTTTCTAAAAAAAGAAAAAAAAATACTTATGCTGCTGATTTTATAAGTCTGCAGGTCCAGACTTCGGTACTGAACTCCAGACACATATGTCATCTCTACTTGGGTATCTTATAGG
Organism: Aotus nancymaae; assembly: GCF_030222135.1. Taxonomy (NCBI): domain Eukaryota; kingdom Metazoa; phylum Chordata; class Mammalia; order Primates; family Aotidae; genus Aotus; species Aotus nancymaae. The sequence continues at coordinate 32,319,531 of NW_026988422.1, read as the reverse complement.
GGTCTCCAGAAACATAACATGACCAAAACAGAACTTTTTTTTTTTTTCTTGACATGGAGTCTCACTCTGTCACCCAGGCTGGAGTACAGTGGCACGATCTCAGCTCACTGCAACCTCTGCCTCCCAGGTTCAAGCAATTCTCCCGTCTCAGCCTCCTGAGTAGCTGGGAATACTGGTGCACCACCATGCCCAGCTAATTTTTGTATTTTTGGTAGAGATGGGATTTCACCATGTTGGCCACGCTGGTCTTGAACTCCTGATCTCAGGTGATCCACCCACCCTGACCTTCCGAATTGCTAGGATTACTGGCATGAACCACCACACCCACCCCAAAAACAGAACTTTACATTTCCATCCTAAAAGTAAAAATAAAAAATTCCATTTTATTTTTTCCCATCTCAATAAATGACCCACGATTCATTACAGTTGCTGTGGCCAAAACCTAGAAATCACATTTGATTACTTTATTTTCCTCCCTTTCCTGTCCTCTTTATGTCCAAAATATATCCCTAGCCCAGCAACTCTTACACCTCAAATGTTCTTGCCCACATCATCACTGTGTTTTTGTCTGGTTTATTTTAACAACCTCCTAATACTTTTCTTCCAGTTTTGTTTCCACTAATGGTCAGCATTAATAGTTACAAAAAGCAAACACTAACTGGCTAATTTAAGCAGAAAAAGAGATAAAGCTGGGTGTGGTGGCTCACAACTGTAATCTCAGCAGTTAGGGAGGCCAACGCAGGAGGATCACTTGAGTCCAGGAGTAGTTCAAGACCAGTCTGGGCAACATAGTGAGACCCCTATCTCTACAAAAAGTGTTTTGTTTTGTTTTTTTTTTTTTTGAGACGGAGTTTCGCTCGTTACCCAGGCTGGAGTGCAATGGCGCGATCTCGGCTCACCGCAACCTCCGCCTCCTGGGTTCAGGCAATTCTCCTGCCTCAGCCTCCTGAGTAGCTGGGATTACAGGCACGCGCCACCATGCCCAGCTAATTTTTTGTGTTAATAGAGGCGGGGTTTCACCGTGTTGACCAGGATGGTCTCGATCTCTTGACCTCGTGATCCACCCGCCTCGGCCTCCCAAAGTGCTGGGATTACAGGCTTGAGCCACCGTGCCCGGCCTACATAAAGTTTTAAAAATTAGTCAGGCATGGTAGTGCATGCCTGTAGTCCCAGCTACTTGGGAAGCTCAGGTGGGAGGATCGTTTGAGTCCAGGGGCATGAAGCTACAGTGAGCCATAATTGTGCCACTGTACTCCATCCTGGGCAACAGAGGGAGACCCTGTCTAAAAAAAAAAAAATTTTTGGAGGAATACTGGCAAGGAATTTGGGGACAAACTGTGTATAGCATTGGTAAAGTGTATAGTAGGATGCAGCAGATAAAATAATTATTACACAGTTGTTAGAAGCAAGTATTAGAGGTACTTGACACAGCCTCCATAGATACCATCCACAGGTCTAGGATGTTGCCACTAGTTTTACCGTGAAGCAAAAAGCAACGACTGTTCCAAAGCAAACCTGCAGAAAGGGGAAAGCAGAATTTTAAGAAACCTTTCTGGGCTGGGCATGGTGGCGCACGCCTGTAATCCCAGCACTTTGGGAGGCCGAGGCAGGTGGATCACCTGAGGTTGCGAGTTCGAGACCAGCCTGACCAACATGGAGAAACCCTGTCTCTACTAAAAATACAAAATTAGCCGGGCATGGTGGCACATGCCTGTAATCCCAGCTACTTGGGAGGCTGAGGCAGGAGAATCACTTGAACATCGGAGGCAGAGGTTGCAGTGAGCCGAGATCGAACCATTGCACTCCAGCCTGGGCAACAAGAGTGAGACTCTGTCTCAAAAAAAAAAAAAGAAGAAGAAGGCGGCTTTCTTCACTCTCACTGCCACCCTCTCCCCAGACCATAGTCTTCCCTACTTTCCCCTGCTCTCCCCACTCCCATCTTCTCCCACCCCTTTTCACACAGTTTAGTGCAAGACAGACTCTAGTTTTCCCCAGGGTTTCCTACAGAGGTGGTGGTAATGATGGTTAATTCCTGGTGCCTGTGCTTACCTCTTAATTTGTATTTTCTGCAGGACTGATTTCAGAACAAGGAGCCAACAATCTGAGTTCATTGTCATCTGAGCAGTCACAGGTGTGTTCCGATTCTTCACAAGTCCTTGCAGTCATTGGAGGATGCATTGTTACTGAAAGGAGGGGTCAGCCTGGAGATATTTTTAAACCCAAACTGCACAACTTATAGAAAGCTGATTACTGCCACCAGTGCAATAATTGCAACCCTGGGAAGGGATCTAGAATGCATCATTGATTAAGAGTCATCTTAATTAACAAATACAGTTGCTTGGCTAGTTATTTTAAGTCTCTCATGGTATGCGCAAGAAATAAAAATGGGGAAAAAAGCTGTCTCTGCCCTCTAGTGGAAAAGGAGAGGAATTATAATTATAATACTGGAAATTTAGATAATTGCTTTAATAGAAGTATCCAATAACAAAGTTATTAAGAGTATGGATGCTTAGCAAAAGGATGTCTTCACAGGAAAGTAGCATTTTAGCAGAAAACTTGAAGAATGTATAGAAATTTTCAAAGAAAGCAAATAGAAGGAAAATGGTACAGGCAGAGTACAATATGATGCAAAGAAAAAAGGTTTGAGGAAATACAGCGTATTTTGGGAAATACAAATAGATCAGTGTTTCTGGAGCATAAACACTGAGAAAGGTACAAGAGATGAGATGAATGAGTAGGTAATCCTGAGGAATTTAGGCTTTATCCTGTAAGTCAATGTTATCAACTTTAAATAAAATTTTAACAGATTAATTTTAAAAATTATAAGAAACCACAATTGAAAAATAAAAGCTAAAACATATTTGTTTTATATTTGTGAAAACTCAGCCTCCCAGGTTCAAGCGATTCTCCTGTCTCATCCTCCCAAGTAGCTGGGATTACAGGTGTGTGCCACCATGCCCAGCTCATTTTGTATTTTTAGTAGAGACGAGGTTTCACCATGTTGGTCAGGCTGGTCTCAAATTCCCTATCTCAGGTGATCCACCTGCCTCTGCCTCCCAAAGTGCTGGGATTACAGGCATGAGCCACTGCGCCTGGCCTCTTCTTTCTTTTTTTAAAAAACAGGGTCTCACTCTGTTATCCAGGCTGGAGGGCAGGAGCATAATTATAGCTCACTGCATTCCTGGACTCCTGGGCTCAAGGGATCCTCCTGATTCAGCCTCTCAAGTAGCTAGTCCTACAAGTATGTGCCACCACACCCAGATAATTTTTTAATTTTTTTGTGGAGATGGGATCTCACTATATTGTCCATTCTGGTCTCAAACTCCTGGTCTCAAGTGATCCTCCTGCTTCAGCTTCTCAAAGTGCTGGGATTATAGACATGAACCACTGCACCTAGCCTAGAAAGTGTTTTCTCTTCTTCAACTTTTCAGGAAAGTTTGAGAAAAACTTTTATTAGTTCTTCTTTAAATGCTTGATAGAATTCAGTAGTGATGCCAGCAGGCCCAGGGCTTTTTTTGTGGTTGTTAAAAGATTTTTTTATTACTGATTCAATCTTTTTACTATAGTCCTATCCAGATTTTCTATTTCTTTGTGATTTAGCTTGGTAATTGTGTTTCTGGGCATTTATCCATTTCATCTAGGTTATAAAATTTGTTGGTGTACAGTTGTTCATAATAGTCGCTTATAATCATTTTTGTTTTTATAGAATTGGTAGTAATATCTCTGTTTTTATTTCTGATTTTAGTAATGTGAATCCTCTCTTTTTTTCTTAGTCCATCTAGCTAAATGTTTGTCAATTTTGTTGCTATTTTCGAAGAATCAACTTTTGGTTTCATTGATTCTCTGTATTGTTTTTTAATTCTCTCTTTTGTTTGCTCTAATCTTTACCATTATTTTCCTTCTGCTAGTTTTGGGTTTAGTTTGTTCTACTTTTTCTAGTTCCTTAAATTGTACAGTTATGTTGTTGTTTTGAGAGTTTTTTGTTTTTTAACATAAATATTTATAGCTATAAATTTTCACCTTTAGCACTACCTTCTTTGTGTCTCAAAAGCTTTGATATATTGTATTTTTATTTTCATTTGTCTCTAAGTACCTTCTAATTTCCCTTGTGATTTCTTCATTCATTCATTAGTTGTTTAAAACTGTGTTATTTAATTTTCACAAACTTGTGAATTTTCCAGTTTTACTTTTATTATTGATTTCTAACTTCATCCCATTGTGGTCAGAGAAGATATATTTTATAATATCTATCTTTTTACATTGACTGAGACTTCATTTGTGGCCTCAGATATGGTCTGTCCTAGAAAACGTCCCGAGTTCACTTGAGACTAATGTGTATGCTGTTGTCAAGTAGAGTGTTCTGTATATGTCTGTTAGATCTAGTTGGTTTATTGTATTGAGTCCTCTATTTCCTTACTTATCTTCTGTATGGTTGTTCTATCCATTATTGAGTGAAATATTGATGTGTCTATTGCTGTAAATATGTCTATTTCTCCCTTCAATTCTATCAGTTTTTGCTTCATATATTTTAATGGTTTGTCATTAGGTGCATAAACTTTTACAATTGTTATATCTTCTTGCTGTATTGAACATTTTATTGTCATGTCCTTCTTTGTCCCTTATAACTTTTAAAATTTAAACTATATTTTGTATTTTGAAAAGACTAATATCCAGAACCTACAAGAAATTCAAATCTCAACAAGAGAAAAATAACCCCATTAAAAAGTAGACAAAGGACATGGACAGATATTTCTCAAAAGAAGATATGCAAGCTGCCAACAAATATATGGAAAAATACTCAACATCACTAATCATCAGAGAAATGCAAATAATAACCACAATGAGATACCATCTCACACCAGGCAAAATACCTTTACTAAAAAGTCAAAAACAGGAGATGTTGGCAAGGATGGAGAGGAAAGGAAATACTTATACACTGTTAGCAGGAATGTAAATTAGTACAACCTCTATGGAGAACAGTATAGAGATTTCTCAAAGAACTAAAAATAGAACTACCATTTGACCTAGCAATACCACTACTGTCTATCTACCCAAAGGGGAAGAACATCATTACATAAAAAAGACATCCACACTCATATGTTTATTTCAGCACTATTTGTAATAGCAAAGTCATGGAATCAACCTGGATTTATCAATGGATGATCAGATAAAGAAAATGTGGTGTATATATAGACCATGGAATACCAGACAGCCATAAAAGAGAATGAAATAATGACTTTTGCAGCAACATGGATGGAGCTGAATGATATTATCCTAAGTGAAATAACTCAGAAACAGAAACTCAAATACTGCATACCCTCACTTATACGTGGGAGCTAAGCAATGAGTATACATGGACATGAGGGAAATAATAGACATTGAGGACTGTAAAAAGGGAGAGAGTAGGAGAGAGCTGAGGGCTGAAATATTACCTATTGGGTACAATGTTCACTACTTGGGTGATGGGTATACTAGAAACCCAAACCCCACCACTATGCAATATATTCACATAGCAAATCTGCACATGTACCCCCGAACCTATTTTTAAGTGTATTTTGTCTGATACTAGGAAAATCACCTCTGCTCTCCTTTGCTTGCCATTTTCATGAAATATCTATCATTTCATTTTCCATTTATTTATTTATTTATTGAGACAGAGTCTCAGTATGTTGCCCAGGCTGGTCTCAGATTCCTGGGCTCAAGTGTGTCTCCTGTCTCAGCTTCCCAGGTAGTTGGGACTACAAACATGCACCACCATACCCAGCCATCCTTTCATTTTCAATCCATTTTTGTCTCTGGATCCAAAGCGAGTCTTGTAGACAGCACATAGTTGGATCATGTGTTTTCGTCCCTTTTGCCCATCTCTGTCTTTTTATTAGAGAGTTTACTCCATTTATGTTTGGAGTGATTATTGATAAGGAGATATTTTCTTCTGTCATTTTGCTCCTGTTTTCTCCAGGCCTTTGGGTTTTTTATTCCTAATTTTCTGCATTACTGTATTATTTTGTGTATAGTTGAGTTTTTGTGGTGAAATATTTAAATTTCTTTCTCATGTTCTTTCATATATATTCTATAGCAATTTTCTTTGTGGTTACTACAAGGATTACATTTAACATTTTAAAGTTATAACACCCTAATTTGAATTTATACCAGCTTAACTTCAATAATATTAAAAAACTATGCTCCTTTATATCTTTATACCTACCCCTTTTAGTTGTTGATATCACAAAAATGTATCTTTATGTATACAGTGCCCAAAACTAATAATTTAAAATATTATGTTAGACTTTTCAAGTATGAGAAAACAAAATAATCTTTAAAATTTTTTGTAGAGATGGGATCTCACTATGTTGCCCAGGCTGGTCTCAAACTCCTGGCTCAAGTGATCCTCCTACTTTGGCCCCCAAAGTGCTGAGATTATAGGTATGAACCACTGCACATAGCCTAGAAAGTGTTTTCTCTTCTTCAACTTTTTAGCAAAGTTACAAGCCAAAGTAACAATAATACTAGTTTCTAGACTAATAATATTTGTTGACTATATTAGTCTCTTAAATCATGTAGAAAAAGAAAAAGTGGAGTTATAAACTGTTGTTACAATAATGTTAGCTTTTATCATTACACATGTATTTACTTTCATTGAAATCTTTATTTCTTCACGTGGCTTCAAGTTACTATCTAGTGTCCTTTCATTTCTGCAGGACTCTCTTATTTCTTGCACAGTAGGTCTATTGATAATTAACTCCCACAGCTTTTATTTATTTGAGAATGTCTTAATTTCCCTCACTCCTGAAGAACAGTTTTGCCAGATAGAGGAGTTTGGTTGATAGGTTTTTTTTCTTTTAGCACTTTGAATGTATCAGCCTACTGACTTCTGGCCTCCAAAGTTTTCGATGAAAATATTACTGAGGATCCTTTTTAGTGATGAGTAGCTTCTTTCTTGCTGCTTTCAAGATTAAGTTTAATTATAATGTGTCTCAGTGTGAGTCTCTCTGTCTTTTTAGCAATTGATACTTTGTATATTGCCCAGACTGGAGTACAGTGCCTATTTATAGGCATAATCATAGCATGGTGCAGTCTTGAACTCCTGGCCTCAAGTAATCCTCCTACCTCAGCCTCTCAAGTAGCTGGGACTACAAGCATGTGACACTGTGCCAGGCTCTTCAATGTGGGTCTCATAGAGCTCATCTTACTAGGAGATTGGTGAGCTTCGTGGATATTTATGTTCCTATTTTTCATCAAGTTTGAGAAGTTTTCAGTCGTTATATTTTCAATTATTCTCTTTGCCCTTTTCTCTCTTCTTTTGGAATTTCCATAATTCATGTTAGTCCACTTGATGGTGTCCCAGAGTTCCCTAGGCTCTGTTCATTTTTCTTCAGCCTTTTTCTTTCTGTTACTCAGACTCAATAGTTTCCATTATCCTATCTTTAAATTCATTGATTCTTGTTTATTCAAATCTGCCTTTGAATCCCTTTAGTGAATTTTTCATTTCAGTGATGGTACTCTTCAGCTCCAGAGTTTCTTTTTGGTTTCTTTTAGGTTTTCTATCACACATCATTTGATTGACTTTGTCCATCTCTTCTTTTAGTGTTTGAGTATCTTTAAGGCAGTTGCTTAAAAGCCCTTGTTTAAAAATCTGTCATCAGGTCTTTTTCAGGAATATTTTCTCTGATTTCTTTTTTCCTTTGACTGGGCCATACCTTTTTGTTTCTTTATATGCTTTATGATTTTTGTTAAAAACTGGACATTTTAATTTAATAATGCAGCAACCCTGGAAGTCAGACTTATCCCCCCCTCCCAGTGTTTGCTATTTTTTACTATTGTTTGTATTTTTTTTATTGTTGTCAGCTCTCTCTTTGCCAAGGATAAGTTTGAGGTATAAACTTAAGTTCTTTTTGGGTTTTGTTCTGAGCCTGTACTTTTCCTTGGGCATTTACACTTTCTAATTTCTCCCATGTGTATATAGTTGCTTTTGAATGTCCTAGTCTTTAATGTCTGTCTCCCAAAAGGAGAGAATAGAAAATTTAAGTGGGGAAGAATGCCAACCTTTTAAGTCCCTGAGAACTCACTTCAGCTGAGGAGGTGGGACTTACAATGGGAAGGAGTATATCAATAATGCCTGCCTGCTTCTTTTTCTGCATCTCTGTGATCACAAGCAGAGCACAGATACTTGGGAGAATGGGGTTATTTTTGCCTACCCTGACTCCCATAAGCTGTGTACAAGCTGCTCCCAGAACACATGGACAGCTACCTGTCACAGGTTGGGTATCTGCTATAGTGCTAAGAGTTGAAATTGACCAAAATTAACCATAGCTTACTATCAAAACATTCCTCAGGAATTTACAATCCTTCAATAGGCTCCAGAGTTCCAAAATAATTACATTAGACAGATTCTGCCAGGGCAATTGTTGCCTAGGTAGGGAGCAAGTTATTAGTGCTTCCTACTCTCCCATCTTCACGGGATCCTCTCTAAAATTGCTAATATTTTGTTTAGGATTTTTGCATTTAGATATGTGAACCTAAAAAAACTGAGGCAAAATTAATATAGAGTGTATTTGAGCCAAATTTGAGAACTACAGCCCTAGACACCCTTCCAAGTTGCCTTGGGGAGTGCTCTGTTCCACCTTTGTTACCACCAAATGAAGCTATGAGAAGAGGGCCACCATCCTGCAGGTTTTTAAGGGCAAAATTAGACAAAAAATGAGCTGATACAAAGTTATTTGACAAGAATTCTCATTAGTTTACAGAAGTAACATTGGTTAGTGATTGGCTATACACTGTTGAACTATAGGGTATGAGCTATGGTGTCCAGCATATGGCATTAGGTATTTCTTCATAGTAGTGTTGTAATAACTTACCCTGGGCTAGCATTAGTGACTTTATTTTAGCTGTAAACTTTAACCTGGCTTTTCCCTCCCTACTACAGCCCCTTTGAGTGTATAACTGGATTATGCTGCACTTAGAAGTGTTGAAGCGTTCTGTTCCTAACACTTGTAACCATTGTAACCGCATTGTTTGACATACCCCCGCCATTGTAAGAAAAAAAAATTCCCTTTAATTATTGTGTAGAAGAACCCCGAATACCCGCTTCTTGTTAACACCTGTGCCCGCAGCCCCTTCCTTTAACCTGTTTTTTTGCTTTTGTAAATTTCCGCTTTAGCTAGGCTTCCCCTTCCCTACCTAAATGAAAGTATAAAAAATAATTAAGCTCCTTCCTCAGGCTGAGAAAAATTTTGAGTGTTATCCGTTTCTCGGTTGCTAATTTTTTTTTTTTTTTTTTTTTTTAAAGACTCTTAATTTGAAACTCAGTGTGTGGCGCATTCCTTCTAACTCGCTAATTTACAACACCTGAAGGCCCCAGCGAGCTATTTGCCGCCAGGTGCAGACCCGGCTCGTTCCGGGCTCCGCCGGGGGAGGAGGCGGACTATAGGGGAGGCGTCCCTTGACGTTCCAGGGCCCCATAGACTACCCCTTGCCGGAGGAAAGCGGATTGACTCCCGCGCGCTCCACCGAATTATTCTTCAGAGTCCCTGGTCCTGCTCCGCGGAGAAGGTAAGTCAGGCCTTATCTAGTTATTCCTGGAAGTTACAGGGATCATCCAATTACCGGGACGCTGGAATTGACTACGATGATTCCTGTGACCTTGGGCTCTGGGTGCCCCAGAGTCCCTGGTCCTGGTTCTGAGTTTTGGACTCTGAAAGAGTCCTGGTTCTGAGTTTTGGACTCTGAAAGAGTCCTGGTTCTGGTTTTAAACCCTGAAAGAGTCCTGGTTCTGGTTTTAAACCCTGAAAGAGTCCTGGTTCTGGTTTTAAACCCTGCAAGAGTCCTGGTTCTGGTTTTAAACCCTGCAAGAGTCCTGGTTCTGGTTTTAAACCCTGCAAGAGTCCTGGTTCTGGTTTTAAACCCTGCAAGAGTCCTGGTTCTGGTTTTAAACCCTGCAAGAGTCCTGGTTCTGGTTTTAAACCCTGCAAGAGTCGTGGTTCTGGTTTTAAACCCTGCAAGAGTCGTGGTTCTGGTTTTAAACCCTGCAAGAGTCGTGGTTCTGGTTTTAAACCCTGCAAGAGTCGTGGTTCTGGTTTTAAACCCTGCAAGAGTCGTGGTTCTGGTTTTAAACCCTGCAAGAGTCCTGGTTCTGGTTTTAAACCCTGCAAGAGTCCTGGTTCTGGTTTTAAACCCTGCAAGAGTCCTGGTTCTGGTTTTAAACTCTGCAAGAGTCCTGGTTCTGGTTTTTGGACTCTGGTTGCCCCAGAGTCCATGGTCCTGGTTCTGGTTTTGGGCTGGTTTTGGACTCTAGAAGAGTCCTGGTTCTGGTTTTTGGAGTCTGGAAGAGTCCTGGTTCTGGTTTTTAGACTCTGGGTGCCCCAGAGTCCCTGCTCCTGGTTCTGTCTTTGAACTCTGGGGGTCTAAATTTCCTAGTTCTGTCTGCTTCTGGACTCCCATTGCCTGGGGTCCTGGTTCTATCGTTCTGTCTAATCTAGAGGGGTTCAGCCCTGACAAGGGCACCCCTCTGGACTCTGTCGCCACGCCAGGATGCTGAAGAACAGGGTCCCTTAAAACTCAGTGTGTAACACATTCCTTCTAACTCGCTCAATTACAACAGTGTGAGAATGGACTAATACAGGGGGCTTGGATTTCTCAGGAAAAAAATTTCATTTTTTCCTCAGGTTCATAAATGCTAATTTTTCTTTCTCATAAATTTGGATATGAGTATATTGTCTTCCTAAAATGAGTTGAAGCCTCTTCTCTTCTTTTTGTGGGGGTTGTGAGGGGAAAGGCCTCAGCCTCTTCCTAGGCTGGTCTCAAAATCCTGATCTCAAGCAATCCTCTTTCCTTGTCCTCCCAAACTGCTGGGATTACAGGCATGAGCCACCATGTCTGGCCCCTTCCTTTTCTATTCTCTGGAAGAGTTTGTGAAATTGGTATTATTTCCTCTTTAAATATTTGGTAGAGTTTGACAATAAAGACATTTGTACCTGGAAGTTTTTTGGTATATGTGAGAAATTTAAATCATGGCATAAATATATTTTATAGTTATAGGACAATTCAGAATTTCTTTCTGGTTATCTGTTGGTTAGTTGCATTTTTCTTGAAATGTGTCCATTCCTCTATTCATTTTTACTGGAATCAAGTTGTTAATAATATCCTTATTATATTTTCAATGACTTCATGTTTTATATTATTAATCTCTTTTTAATTTCTGATGTTAGTTATTTATGTGTACACACATGCTCTCCCCTCAGCCTTCCTCCTGCTCTCCCTCCTTGCTTCAGTCTTTCTAAACACTTTAGAGGAATAGAGGATTTATTGTACCTTGAAATTGTTTCCATTTTTTTATGCATTTTGAAGCCATGCAATTATATGCACACTTTAGATTTATTATATATTCCTAGTGAATTCAACTTTTTATTTGATGAATCGTCCCTAACTTAGTAAGGATTTTTGCTTTAAATATAATTTTGCTTGATATTAATATAACTATACCCGTTTTACTTTGAGATAGAATCTCGCTGTGTTGCCCAGGCTGGAGTGCAGTGGTGTGATCTCAGCTCACTGCAACCTCTGCCTCCTGTGTTCAAGTGATTCTCCTGCCTCAGCCTCCCTAGTAGTTGGGACTACAGGCACTCACCACCACACCTGGCTAATTTTTGTATTTTTAGTACAGGTGGGGTTTCACCATGTTGGCCAGGCTGGTCTTGAATTCCTGACCTCAAATGATCTGCCCACCTCAGCCTCCCAAAGTGCTGGGATTACAGGTGTGAGCCACTGTGCCCAGCCTATTTTATTTTATTTTATTTTTCGAGATGGAATCACTCTGTCCCCAGGCTGGAGTACAGTGGCATGATCTCGTCTCACTGCAACCTCTGCCTCCTGGGTTCAAGCGATTCTCCTTCCTCAGGCTCCTGAGTAGCTGGGATTACAGGCACGCGCCACCATGCCTGGCTAATTTTTGTATTTTCAGTAAAGACGGGGTTTTACCATGTTGGCCAGGCTGGTCCTGAACTCCTGACCTCAGGTCATCAACCCTCCTTGGCCTCCCAAAGTTCTGGAATTACGAGCATGAGCCACCACACCCAGCCCCCTTTTTATTTTTGTTAGTGTTTGCATGAAATTTTTTTCTGTCATAATCTTTCTGTATATTTATTTATGTAGCTTGGTTTCAAACTGTGTTCATTTTGTTTTGTTTCGTTTCGTATTTTGAGACAGGGCCTCATTCTCCTGCCTGAGCTGGAGTGCAATGGCATGATCATGGCTCACTGCAACCTCAACTTTCCAGGCTCAGGTGATCCTCCCACCTCAGCCTCCCTGGTAACTCGGACTATAGGTATGCACTACTATGCCTGGCTAATTTTTTGTATTTTTTTTGCGGAGGTGTGGTGTTGCCATGTTGTCCAGGCTGGTCTTGAACTCCTAAGCTCAAACGATCTGCCTGCCTTAGGCTGCCAAAGTGCTAGGATTACAGGCGTGAGTCACCATGCCCAGCCCAAACTGCATTTTCAAACTTTCTTTCCTCCTTTCTCCAATCTCAAGATATAACTTTGAGACAAACTGCATATGTGTTTCTTTTCATCTTGAAATACAGCCTTGGAATGTGCTTGTGGACCTCCACTCCATTTTTTTCCCCATTTTATACCCATGCCCTATGTACATTTATTTACCTAGCTACTTGTTAAGCAAAAACTATACTCACTTATCTGGTCATATATTTCCTTAGAAGTTTCAAGGGCTAGATCCTGATATGGACCAGACACCTCCAGAATTTTCTCTCCAACAGAAGATTACATCAAGGCTAGAACCCTCTCCTAGCTAGAAACTGACTGCAAGATGGACTGCAGTTAATCTGTAACCTGATTGGGCCCATAATGGTGCCAGTTCCTTTACCAGGCCAAACAATAATTTAAGAGAAGCCATTGAAGCAGGTCGCCTCAGACACCTTCTAGCCCCCTCTCTCTTCTGCATTTCAAACCCTCTCTTAAAAAACCCCTGCATTCTGTCCACAAATTGAAGAGTGGAAATTTCTGGAAATGATTCCACCTACTCTTCCCCTTGCTAGCATGGATAATAAAATCTCACTCTCTTTTCATCACACCTCACTCTTGTTATTATGACTTCTTTCTACAAGTGGCAAGCAGCTGGACCCCTTGACAGTTACATTTATGGTTTAGATGTGACTCATAAAGATTGCATTTTTCTAATATTAATATAGCTATTCTGGGTTTATTTTTGTTAGTATTTGTTTTCTACATCTTTTTCCTCCCTTTTTTACTTTCATCCACTCTTTCATCCTCATCTATTCTTGTAGTTTAGATTAGATTTTTCTTTTTTTTTTTTTTTTGAGATGCATTCTCGCTCTGTCTCACAGGATGGAGTGCACTGGCACGATCTAGGCTCACTGCAACCACCACCTCCCAGGTTCAAGCGATTTTCCTGCCTCAGCCTCCTGAGTAGTTGGGATTACAGGTGTGTGCCACAAAACCCAGCTGATTTTTGTATTTTCAGTAGAGACAGCGTTTTACCATGTTAGCCAGCCTTGACCTCCTGGGTTAAAGTGATCATCCCACTTCACAGGCATGCACCACCATACCCCGTTAATTTTTGTATTTTTTGTAGAAACAAGGTCTTGCTATGTTGTCCAGGCTGGTTTCTAATTCCAGGGCTCAAGCAATCTGCATGCCTTGGTTTCCCAAAGTGTTGGGATTACAGGTGTGAGCCACTGAGCACAGCCTCAGATGACTTTTTAATACACAAAAACAGGCCAGGCACAGTGGCTTATGCTTGTAATTCCAGCACTTTGGGAGGCCGAGGCAGGGGATCACTTGAGGTCAGAAGTTTGAGACCAGCCTGGCCAACATGGTGAAACCTCATCTCTACTAGAAATATAAAAATTAGTTGGGCGTGGTGATGGGTGCCTATAATCCCAGTGACTCAGGAGGCTGAGGCAGTAGAATCACTTGAACCTGGGAGGTGGAGGTTTCAGTGAGCTGTGATTGCACCACTGCACTCCAGCCTAGAGTGAGATTCCATCTCAAAAGAAGAAAAGTAGATGTGAAAAATAAGATGGTTAATATGACAAAAGCTATAAAAGACACAAAAATATACAAAGTAATAATTAACAGTACATTGTTGGATTTGTAAAATGTATAGATGTAATATATATAATCATGCTATCATAAAACGGGGAAACAAAGTATAGCTATGTAAGAGTAATATTTCCCTGTCTCATTGAAAAACTCACAAAAGTAGTCAGGAAAATTTAGTGTAAATTTGAAGCTGATAAGTTAAGTTGTATATGGGAAGCCCTAGAGCAACTACCAAGGAAATAACCTTAAAAATATAGTAAAAAGAGGTGGGGCATGGTGGTTCATGCCTGTAATCCCAGCACTTTGGGAGGCCAAGGCGGGTAGATCACAAAGTCAGGAGTTCGAGACCATCCTGATCAACATGGTGAGACCTCGTCTTTAAAAATAAAAAATATATAAAAATATAAAAAATATATATAGAAAAAAATCAGCCATGCATAGTGACTCATGCCAGTAATTACAGCAATTTGAGAGGACAAGACAGGAGGATTGCTTGAGCCTAGGAGTTCAAGATCAGCCTGGACAACATAGTGAGACCTAGTCTCTACAAAGAATTAAAAATTTAGTTGGGTGTGGTGATGCATACCTGTGGTGGTGCCACAAACCTGTGGTCCCAGCTCCTTGGGAGGCTGAAATGGGAGGATTGCTTAAGCCCAGGAGATCGAGGCTACAGTGAGCCATGATTGCACCACTGCACTCCAGCCTGGGTGACAGAGCAAGACACTGTCTCAAAAAAAAGTTACTAAAAAAATTGAAATGCTACTTTAAAAAGTATTCACTTAATGCAAAAAAAAAAAAAACAGGCAGCAGAAGAGGAATAAAGAAAGACAAATAGTTAAATGGTTGTTGTAAGCCCAACTATATTAATAATAACATTAAATGTGAGTGGATTAAACAATACAATCAAAATCCAAAGATTATAGGCTGAGGTGGGTAGATTGCTTGAGCCCAAGAGTTCGAGACCAACCTAGGCAATATGACAAAATCCCATCTCAAAAATCCAAAGATTACTGGCCTTGGTTTAATTTAAAAATTAAGATCCAACTATATGATCTCTACAGGAGAAACACTAGATTAAAAGATAGAACTAGATTAAAAATAAAAGGATAGAAGAAGATATATTACATAAACATCAATCAGAGAAACCTGGAGTGATCATACGAATATCAGACAATATAGACTTTAAAACAAAAATGTTATTGGAGATCAGATCATTCAATAATGATAAAAGACTGAAGCCAACTGCAACACATACCAATTATAAACATATATATAGCTAAAAGCAGAATACCAAAATACATGAAATAAAAACAGACAGAAATGAATGGAGAAAGAGACAATTTAATAATGATAGGTAGAGATTTCAAACCTCATTTTCAATAATAGTTAGAACAACTAGGCAGAAAATCAACATGCAAACAGATTTGAACAACACTATAAACCAACTAGACCTGACAGACATACATCAAGCACTCCACCCAGCAACAGCAGAATATACATTCTTCTCAATGTCATAGAAAATGACATTTATGTCTTTCTATGAATTTGTACATTCCATCTATCTAATTTATTGGCATATAATTATACATTATATTCCTTTATAATTTTGAAAATTTTTGTACAAATGTACAAATTCCTAGAAAGACACAAATCTCCAGGATAGACTATAAGCTAGGTTTTAAATGAAACCTCAATAAATTTTAAAGGATATAAATAATACAAAATATATTTTCCAACCGCATGAAATAAAATTAAAAATAACAAAAATTTGGGAAACTCACAAATATGTGGAAATTGAATAACACACTCTAAAACAACGAATGGGTCAAAGAAGAAATCAAAAGGATATTAGTAAATATTTTTTTAATAAATTAAAATGAATACACAACATTGTTTAGAAGGAATACACAGCATTGTTTAGAAGGAAATGAATTGCTGTAAACTGCTTTATATTAGGCAAGAACAAAGATCGCATATCACCTTCCACCTTAAGACAGTAGAAAAACATGAGGGAACTAAACACAAAGCAAGCAGAAGAAAGGAAATAATAAAGATTAGATTGGAAATTAATGACAAAGAGAACTTTAAAATAGAGAATAAATAAACTCAAAATTTTATTATTTGAAAAGATCAACAAAATTGGCAAACATTAGCTAGATTTACTAATCAAATGTGAAGACTCAAATTACTAGAACCAGAAATAAAAGAGTGAAGATACTACTGCCCTTACATAAAAAAAATTCAAAATTATCAAGAAATATTATGTATAATTATGTCAGTAAATTAGATAAAATGTACAAATTCATAGAAAGACACAAATTACCGAAATCGACTAAAGAAAAAATAGAAATCGGAATAGTCCTATAACAAGTGAAGAAATTGAATTTAGTAATTTTAAACACTAGTCTCAAACGCCCAGTCCCAGACAACTCATCATAGAATTCTACCAAACATTTAAAGAATTAATATCAATTTTTCAAACTTTTCCAAAAAGAGAACAGAATGCTTCCCAACTTACTCTGAGACCAGTATTACCCTGATACTAAAACTAGACAAACACATTGCAAGAAAAGAAAACTATGACCAATATTTCTTATCAATATGGATGCAAAAGTTGTCAACAAAATACTAGCAAACTGAATCCAGCAACATATAAAAAGAATTGTATGACATAACTGAGTAGAATTTGTACTAGGAATGCAAGAATAGTTTAACATCTGAACACTAATTAATATAATACCTCATATCTACAGAATAAAAAACAAAATGGGCCAGGCTTGGTGGCTCACGCCTGTAATCCCAGCACTTTGGGAGGCCGAGGCAGGCAGATCATGAAGTCAGGAAATCAAGACCATCCTAGCCAACATGGTGAAACCCCATCTCTACTAAAAATACAAAAATTAGCTGGGCATGGTGGCACGTGCCTGTAGTCCCAGCTACTTGGGAGGAGAATCTCATCTTGCCTCAGCAGGAGAATCACTTGAACCTGGGAGGTGGAGGTTGCAGTGAGCCGAGATCGTGCCACTGCACTCCAGCCTGGCAACAGAGCAAAACTGTCTCAAAAAAAAAAAAAAAAAAAATCATGGAATCATCTCAATAGATGCAGAAAATCATTTGACAAAATCCAACATTCTTTCATGATAAAACAATCTCCAAGGAAAAAACAACCTCATCAAAAAGTAGGTGAGGAATATGAACAGACACTTCTCAAAAGAAGACATTTATGTGGCCAATAAACATGAAAAAAAGCTCATTATCACTGGTCATTAGAAAAATGCAAGTCAAAACCACAATGAGATACCATCTCATGCCAGTTCAAAGGGTGATCATTAAAAAGTCAGGAAACAACAGATGCTGGAGAGGATGTGGAGAAATAGGAACACTTTTACACTGTTGGTGGGAATGTAAATTAGTTCAACCATTGTGGATGACAGTGGGGCAATTTCTCAAGGATCTAGAACCAGAAATACCACTTGACCCAGCAATCCCATTATTGAGTATATGCCCAAATGATTATAAGTCATTCTATAAAGACACATGCACACATATGTTTATTGCAGCACTGTTCACAATAGCAAAGACTTGGAACCAACCCACATGCCCATCAATGAAAGAAAATGTGGCACATATACACCATGGAATACTATGCAGCCATAAAAAAGGAGGAATTCATGTCCTCTGCAGGGACATGGATGAAGCTGGAAACCATCATTCTCAGCGAACTAATAAAGGAAGAGAAAACTAAACACCACATGTTCTCACTCAAAAGTGGGAGTTGAACAATGAGAACACATGGACCCAGGGAGGGGAACATCACACATTAAAACCTATCAGGGAGTGGGGGGTTTGGGGAGGGATAGCATTAGGAGAAATACCTAATGTGGATGACGGGTTGATGGGTACAGCAAACCACCATGGCACGTGTATACCTATGTAACAAACCTGCACATTCTGCATATGTATGCCAGAACTTAAAGTATAATTAAAAATAATAAAATTGATTAAGCTTGTCAAAAAATAAAACAAAACAATCTCCAGCCTGAACAACATAGCAAGACCCCCATCTCTACAAAAAATAAAATATTAGCCAGGTATGGTGGTGCATTCCTGTGGTCACAGCTACTCAGGAGGCTAAGGCAGGAGGATTACTTGAGCCCAGGAGTTTGAGGCTGTAGTAAGCTATGATCATGCCACTGAACTCCAGCCTGGGCAGTAGTGAGACCCCATCTCTAAAAGTAAAATAAAATACATTTTTAAAACACTTGATAAACTAGGACTAGATAGGGACTTCTTCAATCTGATAAAACTACACAGCTAACATTATACTTAATGGTGAAAGGCCAGATACTTTTCCCCTAAGATCAGGAACAAGACAAAAATGTCCACTCTCACCAGTTCCACTTAACATTGTACTGAAAGTTCTAACTAGGGCCATCAGGCAAGAAAAAGAAAGAAAAGTTAACCAGATTGGGAAAGCAAAAAAACCCCACAAAACTATGTCTATAGACAGATGACATAATCTTACACATGGAAAATCCAATGGGATCCACTAAAAAACTGTTGGAACTAATAAATGAGTTCGGCAAATTTGTAGGAAATAAGACCAGTAGGCCAAGTTTTTATACACTTGCACTGAACAATCTGAAATGAAACTAAGAAAATTTCAACCAGGTGCAATGGTTCATGCCTGTAGTCCCAGCACTTTGGGAGGTGGAAGTGGGTGGGTCGCTTGAGTCCAGGACTTCAGTACCAGCCTGCGCAACATAGTGAAACTCTGACTCTACAAAAAAAAAAAAAAAAAATTCCCCGGGTATGCATGGTGGTGCCTACCTACTAATCCAGGCTACTCAGGAGGCTGAGGAGGGCGGATAACCTGAGCTCAAGAGGTCAAGGCTGAAGTGAGCTGTGATTACACCACTGTACTCCAACCTGGGTGACAGAGTGAGACACTGTGTCAATAATGATATAAAATAAAATTTTATTTATAATTAATCATATACAGATTCAACACAATCCATTTCAAAATAGCAGCTGACTTTACTGTAGACATTGACAAACTAATTTAAAAATTCACTTGGGATTGCAAATAAGCTAGAATAGCCAAAAATATCTTGGAAAAAAGAAGGGCAAAGTAGGTAGACTCACATTTCCTGATTTCAAAACTTACTAAAAGCAACAGTAATCAAGACAGCGTGGTTCTGGGATAAGGATACACATATAGATCAATGGAATAGAATAGAAAATCCAAAAATAAACCCAAATGTTTGTAGTCAATTGATTTTTGACAATGGTTTCAAGACTATTCAATGTAGAAAATATTATTTTCTACAAATTCTACTGGGACAACTGAATAGCCACATGCAAAAGAATGAAGTTTTACCTTTATCTCACATCATATAGAAAAATCAACTCAAAGTTGATCAAAGACCTTAATGGAAGAGCCCTTTGTTACCTACCTTTTGCAATAGAAATGTCCCATTTTGCAAGTTTATCAAACTGCCTCCGGACCACAGAAATTTGGGAGCCTTGAGAGCTGTTTTAATTTTGAACTCTGCCCTTTTTAACCCAAGAGATCATCCTCCCACCAATATAATCCTTTCTAAAAACTTGATGGGGTTCCTAGAAAACTTGTTTGGGTTCATTCTACTAGTCAAAAGCCATACTCACCAATCTCTTCCAGACAGGCCATTCCTAGCTTGCACTGTGGGTGAGGAAGCTGCAGGGTGTCCTTAAGATTTTTTAAAGTCTTTTTTTTTTTTTTTTCTAGTTGAAAGAGTCTATAAGGAATTGATTAAAGTCTTAATGAAGGGTCTCTCAGCAACAGATTATTAAGATTATCTTTACTCTGAGGCCTTTATTTTTGCCTGTTTTTGTTTTTAGTTTGAGAACATTTTGACATCTGAAAAAGATGGGAAAGAGAAACTGTTTGGGGATTTTTTTTCAATTAAAAAATTTTTTGGTAAAAATGAGGTCTCACTATGTTGCTCAGGCTTGTCTTGAACTTCTGGCCTCAAGCAATCCTCTGACCTCAGCCTTCCAAAGTGTTGAGATTAGAGGCGTGAGCCTTCACACCTGGCCCAGTTTTAGTTTTAATACTAGCAAGCCCTGGCTACTTTATATTCCCTCTAAATTTTGCATGCTGAACAGTTTCTTTTTTATTTCATCTTTTTTTAGCCATATCTCTAGTGTAGCCATATCTCGAGTGTGTATCTAATGTAGCTGTATCTCTTAATCTAGGCAGCCAAATAAACCACTTGGCACCTTCAACATTCTGCTTGAAAATCTTCTTTGTCAGATCTACCAGTTCATTAGGTACATTCTATTTTTGATCTTACCAAAATCTTATCACCCCGTAATGTGTCATATCTTCTCCAGCTCCAATAACATTCTCTTCATTGTCCTTCAAGCTTTCACTGTCCGTTTCTTCATGGCCCTTCCAGCTTCTGCCAACTTCCCAGTACCAATGTCAATGCCACATGTTTTTGTTATAAAAGAACTCCCGACTTCCAAGTGACAAATTCATTTCTTGTTATTTACTGCTGCGTAAAAAACTGCTCCAAAACTTTCCAATGGCTTTAAACAACAGGTATTTTGTGATAATACATCTCACAGTTTCAGAGGTCAGGAATCCAAACAGGGCTCAATTGGGGTGTAACAAAGGTTATTCTGTGGTGGTATTGAGCTGGCATCTGGGGTGGTCTAAGCTGGTCACTCACACTTCTGGCACTTTGATGGAGAAGGCTGGGCTCAGCTGGGAGCTTCAACTGGAGTGTCTATACATGGCTTCTCTAGTGTCACAGCCTCAAGGTAGCCAGACTTCTTATGTGGCAGCTCAGGGATCCCAGAGATTGTTCCCATATAGCTGTGCCAAAGGTGCAAGGCCTCTTATGATCTAAGCTCGGAAGTCCCAGTATCTGCTGCATTCTAATGGTCAAACCAGACACTAAGGCCACCCGGACTCGGGGGAAAGAGAATTAAAATCCATCTCTTACTGAGAGTAATAGAAAAGAGTTGGTGGCCCTATTTTAACATCTGGATGGATGTATAATTGCCATGCAATAAACACACATATTTATAGTGTAAAACTTGTTTAAGTTTTGACATGTGTATATCCATGAATCCATCACCACTATCATTATAAACATGTTTGTCATCCCCTACAGTTTTCTCATGTCCCTTTGTAACCTTCCCTTCTTCCCTTCATGTGGGTCTCCCAGTTCCATCAGCATCCCCTGACCTGTTGTTGTTCTGTTGTTACAGATTATTTTGCATCTTCTAGAATTTTATAGATGGAATTGTACAATATATACATTTTGTCTGTTTTATTTGGCATATTTTGAGATTATTCTGTGTTGTAACATGTAAATAATAATTCATTCCTTTTATTGCTGAGTAGTATTGCCTTGTACGGACCAGGGGGTTTTCCCCTCATTTACCCGTTAATGGGCATTTGGGTTATTTCTAGTTTTGGCGTATTCCAAATAGAGCTACTAAGAACATTTGTGCACAAGTCTTTTGTAGAGTCTACCATATGAAACAACTATTCCATTCATTATATCCCAAGAGAAATAAAAGCATGTATCATAAGGCATATATAGCATATATTTTATTTCTCTTAGTAGAATATAATAAATGGAATAGTTGTTTTATATAGTAGGTATCTATTGAACATTTTGTGAAACCACCAAACTGATTTCCAGTGTGGTTTTACCATTTCCCATTCCCACCAGCAGTGTATTAGAGTTCAGTTGCTTCACATCCTCACCAACATTTGCTATAGTCAATCTTGTTCATTTTACCTATTTTTAGGTGTTTTGTTATCTTGTTGCATTTTAATTTAACTTGCATTTCAGTTTGCATCTCCTTATGATGTTAAACTTCTTTTCATGTGCTTTTTTCCCTTCTGAATATCTTCTTTGGTGAAGTGGTTGTTCAAATCTTTTGCCCCTTTTCTTATTGAGATGTTTTTTATAGAGCATTGAGAGTTTTCTGTGTATTCAGGATGCAAGTGCTTTATCACATATACAATTGAAAATATTTTCTTATAACCTGTGGGGCTTTGTGTGTGTGTGTGTGTGTGTATGTGTGTGTGTATTTGTGTGCATATATATTTTCAGAGACAGTGTCTCATTGTGTTGCCCAGGTTGGAGTGCAGTGGCTATTCACAGATAAGACTATATCACACTGCAGCCTCCTCGAAAACCTGGGTCTAAGTGATCCTCCTGCCCAAACCTCTCATAGCTAGGACTATAAACATGCACCACTGCACTTGGCCTTTTTGCTACTGTGTCTTTGATGTATTTTAGTGTGAATGAGGTTCCATTTGTTACTTTATAGATCATGCTTTTTGTGTCATATCTCAGAAATCTTTGTCTACCTCAAGGTCACAAAGGTTTTCTCCTATGTTTTCTTTTAAAAGTTTTATAGTTTTAGGTCTTATAGTTAGGTCTCTGATCCATTCATAATTATTCTTATTTGGTGTGACATATGAATAAAAGTTTATTTTTCTGCATACAGATAGCTAAATATTCCTATGGCATTTGTTAAAAAGACTATTCTTTCCCCATTAAATTGCCTTGGTAGCTTTGTTGAAAATCAGCTGTCCACATATTTGTTTGGGGTCTAATTGTGGTCTCTCTATTCTGTTCCATTGATCTATTTTTACAGCAATACAACACTGTCTTGATTATTGTAACCATATAATTCTTGAAATCAGGTAGTCAGACTTTCAACTTTGTTCTTTTTCAAAGTTGCTTTGGTTATTCTAAGTCTTTGCGTGTCCATATGAATTTTAGAATTAATTTGTCAGTATATATTAAAAGCCTGGTGGGATTTTGATTGGGATAGAATTGAATTTCAAGATCAGTTTGGGGAGTATTTACGTCTTAACAGTATTAAATTTTGTACCAGTAAACTTGGCATGTACCTTTATTTCTTTAGGTGTTTCATATCTTTAACAGTATTTTGTTGTTTTCAATGTACAGGTCTTCTGCATCTTTTGTCAGATTTTTCTTCAGATAAAAGTCAATTGACCATAATCCAAAGGATTGTTTCTTGATTCTAAATTATGTTCCATTAACCTACATACTCATCCTTATGCCACTACCCCCATTATTTTGATAACTATAGCTTTATGTAAAGCTTTAAAATTGAGTCTGTATTCTTCCAATTTTGTCCCTTTTAAAAATTTTTATTTTTAGTACAGGGTCTTGTCTTGTTGTCCAGGCTGGAGTGTGGTGGCAAAATCACAGCTCCCTGAAGCCTCAACTTCCCAGGCTCAAGCGATCCTCCCACCTCAGCCTCTCTAGTAGCTGGGATTAAAGGCATGCACAACCACATCCAGGTAATTTCTGTATTTTCTGTAGAGACAGGGATTTTCCATCTTGCCCAGGCTCGTCTCGAACTCGTAGCCTCAAGCAATCCACCTGTCTTGGCTTCCCAAATTTCTTGCATTACAAGCGTGAGTCAACCTGTCCTTTTTAAAATTGTTTAGGTATTCTGGTTTATTTGTATTTGCTTATATGTCTTAGGACAAACTTGTCAATTTTTTAAGATACAGCCTGCTGAGATTTTCCTAAGGATTATATTGAATCTATAGAACAGTTTGATATTGCCATGTTAATGATATTGATTATTCCAGTTCATGAACATTGAATGTCTTTCCATTTCTTTAAATCTTCTCTAACTTTTCTCAGTAATGTTTTATTATTTCTGGTATGTGAGTCTTGAGTTTATTTTGCCAAACTTTTCCTAAGTATTTAATTTTCGGAAACACTATTGTTAAAGAATTGTTTTCTTTCATTTTTTGATTATTTCTTGCCAATATATAAAAATATAACTAATTTTTCTATATTGTTTTTGTATTCTGTAATTTTACGGAACTTGGTTATTAGTTCTAGTGGATTTTTTTTGGTTTTGTTTTGTTTTGTTTTTTGTTTTTGTTTTTGTTTTGTTTGTTTTGTTTTGTTTTGTTTTGTTTTGTTTTGTTTTGTTTTGTTTTTTGAGACGGAGTTTCGCTCTTGTTACCCAGGTTGGAGTGCAATGGCGCGATCTCGGCTCACCGCAACCTCCGCCTCCTGGGTTCAGGCAATTCTCCTGCCTCAGCCTCCTCCTGAGTAGCTGGGATTACAGGCACGTGCCACCATGCCCAGCTAATTTTTTGTATTAGTAGAGACGGGATTTCACCTTGTTGACCAGGATGGTCTTGATCTCTTGACCTCGTGATCCACCCACCTCGGCCTCCCAAAGTGCTGGGATTACGGGCTTGAGCCACCGCACCCGGCCTTGTTTTTGTTTTTTTTGAGACCAAATCTCACTCTATCGCCAGGCTGGAGTGCAATGGCATGATCTCAGCTCACTGCAACCTCCACCTCCTGGGTTCAAGTGATTCTCCTGCCTTAGCCTCCCCGAATAGCTGGGACTACAGGCTCATACCACCATGCCCAGCTAATTTTTGTATTTTTAGTAGAGACGGGGTTTCACCATGTTGGCCAGGATGGTCTCAATCTCCTGACCTCGTGGGCTGCCCACCTCAGCCTCCCAAAGTTCTGTGAATACAGGCATGAGCCACTGTGCCTGGCCTAGTGGAGTTTTTTAATAGATTACTTGGAATGTTCTATATTCAGGATTATATTATCTACAAATAAAGACAATTTTTATTCTCCTTTACCAATCTAGATGCTTGGTTTGTTTGTTTGTTTCAATGTACTTGCTACAGCCTTCAGAACAATGTTAAATAGAGATGGCAATAGCATATATCCTGCCTTGTTTCAGATCTTAAGGGGAAAGCAATTATTTCACTAGTAAGTGTAATGTTGGGTGTAGATTTTTCATAAATGCCCCAGATATTAGGACATTGAAAAAAAAATCCTCATGGATTAAAGAATAAATGGTAACAAAAATTAGAATATACACAGAACTTAATACTAAAACCACTGTATTTCAAAATGTGGGATGCAGGTTAGACAGAATTTGAAAAATTTGTCTTAAATGCCTATATTTAAAAAGAAGAATGACAGGCTGGCATGGCAGCTGATGCTTGTAATCCCAGCACTTTGAGAGGCCAGGGTGGGAGGATCACTTGAGCTCAGGAGTGTAAGACCAGCCTGGGCAACATAGCGAGACCCCATCTCTACAAAAATTAAAAACAGCCTTCTGAAGATGAGTCTTATTGAGAGCATTTGGCTTTGTAGATGAAACCCTGTCATAGAGACTGTCTTCTCTCCTTGGTTGGCTGGTTGGTTAGTTGGCAAGCATTACTTGAGCAGCAATGAAAAATTTGAGAAATATCCAGTTTGGTCTTGGGGGATCTTAAAAGTTCTAAGTAATGAAACAGTCACTCACCAAGTATATATTCATAGTTTTCCATATGCTTAGCTTTATGTTCTCCCTATCAAGAATTTAGCCAGGTGTGGTGGCATCCACCTGTAGTCCCAGATACTCAGGAAACTGAGGCAAGAGGATCGCTTGAGGCCAGGAGGTTGAGACTGCACTGAGCCATGTTCATGCCACTGTCCTCCAGCCTTGGTGACAGAGTGAGAAGAAAGAAAGAGAGAAAGAGGGGTTGGGGGCAGGGAGGCTGGGAGGAAGGAAAGAAGGAAGGAAGGAAAGAAAATACACAAACTTGGAAAAATGAATGAAGCATCTCAACATGGATAACAAAGTCTTGCCAACAGGTTCAATTATGCAACAAGCAGACACACCCTTCTTGCTACTTAGTCTCTAGGTCACCATGGGTTCTTCTGTGGCAGGTAGATGCAGAAGCACCTGCAGACCAGAGGGCATGCCCACTATTCACAGGGGTGGGCATGGGAATGTGCTCAGGGTGACACCACCCAAGATAAAAGTTCCCTTGGCTTTCTAAAGATATGTGGTAATGCATTGAGAAATCATTCCATTGTTTTCCTACCCCAAATCTTTCTTAAAGCTTCCTTCACGTCCTTGTTTCTCAAAGAGTAGATGAGGGGGTTTAGCATTGGGATCACCACTGTGTAGATCACAGCAACTGTGCGGTCCTGGGTCAGGGAGTAGACAGACCTGGGGCGCAGGTACATAAAAAGTGTTGTGCCAAAGAAGAGGCAGACGGCAGTGAGGTGGGATGCACAGGTGGAAAATGCCTTAAACCTGCCCTGGGCTGAGCTCATTCTCAGGATGGTGTTGAGAATTAAGAAGTAGGAGATCAGGATGGTGAGGGTGCAGCTCAAAAGGTTGAAACCAGCAAAAATGAAGAGCAGGATCTCACACAGTAAGGTGTCCACACAAGACAGAGATAGGATGGGTGGTCCATCACAGAAGAAGTGAGTGACCACATGAGCACCACAGAATTTCAGACTAAAGATACAGCTAGTGTGGATAAGAGAATTGAGGAATCCTGCACTGTAGGAGCCCATAATCAGCAAGGCACAGACCCCAGGAGATATGATGGCTGTGTAGAGCAAGGGGTTACAAATAGCGACATAGCGGTCACAGGCCATGGCAGCAATGAGATAGCACTCACTGGTGGCAAAACCCGCATAGAAGAACATCTGAGTCATGCAGCCAAAGTAGGAGATCACTTTCCTCTTGGCTAAGAAGTTCACCAGCATCTGGGGCACAACCGTGGAGGAGTAGCAGAAGTCCAAGAAGGAGAGGCTCTTCAGGAGGGAGTACATGGGTGTGTGTAGGGTGGCACTCACATGGATCAGGAGGAACATGACCAGGTTCCCCAGCAGAGTGGCAGTGTACATGCCCAGGAACACCACAAAGAGTAGCCTCTGGAGCCGGGGGTCAGTGGTGAGGCCCAAGAGCTCAAACTCAATCCCTTGGCTCAGGTTTCCCCCTTCCATGCTTCTCCAGTGCTCTGGGGTGCAGAAAGAAGACACCACCATGAATGAGGTTGAACTACCTGGGGCTCTGACTGAATTTAACTCTGCCTAGGGAGAGCCTTCTGAAGATGAGTCTTATTGAGGGCATTTGGCTTTGTAGATGAAACTCTGTCATAGAGACAATCTTCTCTCCTTGGTTGGTTGAGCAGCAATGGAAAATTTAAGAGAAATATCCACAATTTGGTCTTGGGAGATCTTACAAATTCTAAGTAATGAAACACTAACTCACCAAGTATAAATTCATAGTTCTCCATATGCTTAGCTCTGTGTTCTCCCTATCAGAAATTCAAGAGTGCCTGACCTCGGGAAGCTTATATTCTAGAGACAGTATGTTTTGTGTTTAAGCCATAAATACTGTCAGACTACCAAGGTTCAAAGTTGGGACTTTACCATTAACAAGTTGTATAATCTTGGGAATGTTACTTTACCTTTCTGAGTTTCCATCTTCCATCTGTGAAATAGGGCTAGCACCTGTCTCTAAAGATTATTATAAAATTCAATGAGTTATTCATGCAGAGAACTTGAACAAATTCCAGCACATTGAGGAAGTTCAAATAAGGTTAACTATGAGCATTCTCACTAAGAAGATAGACCCAAAACCTAAATACACATGATAAATGAGATGAACCCACAGCAAAGCTTAGCAAGCAACTTACCACCTAACAGTATAGACAGACATGCACATGCTAAGCAAGCATGACTAAACAAGACTTTAGAGAGGCTGTCAATGGCTCATTGGCTCAGCTGGCCCTGTAAAATCAGCACTAGCCTGGCCGTACTGTGGGTACTTAAGGAAACAAGGGCTGAGAGTGTGGAGAGATGGAGGTGGTGTAAGACTGCATGGGGGAGCCTCCACCAATGGGAGAGTGCCCCTCATCGTTCACAAAGCTGCCTGTCATTTCCAGAAAACAAAATCACGCAGGACTCAGGAGCTGTTGCAGCCAGCAAGGAAGGAACAAAGTTTCTCCAAGAGTGAGGCTTTGTGAAAATGCCTTTTCTATTTAGAGCGTGAACAAGGCTGTGAATGCATCACCTAAACGCCACACTCTCCTCTGCCCCACTGGCTCCTCTGCCACGTCTTCCCTTACCTCTGGGTGCTGAACTAGTTAAGCACCCTGTGCTCTTTGGGGAGGACTCTCAGTTACAAAGACTTTGAAGCCAGCAGATGTGACTGAGTAGGACAAAAAAGGGCAAAAGTGAGCTGCTGCCTCCTCCTGCCCTGAGGAGAGTAAGTGAATAACACACCTGTGAAAAGTGTTGGGAGAATTTGGGACAGGAAAGAGCTGGGTTGAGCAGGCAAAGATTCTGACTAATTCCAATGGCATAATTTCCAGAATCATCAAACTACCTGGGCAGAAGATTCTGGACAAACAAATGTAGTTTCCAGGCAGGGAATGGAGTCACTATTTGCGTTGATAGAATACTTTGAATAGTGACAAGAAAAATGCTTTTAGAAATGCCCAAAGAGGTAACACGCCCTACTAAAATTGAGACACAAAATGTTAAGTCCAAATTTGAACAGAGAACATTAGCAACTGCTTTTAGAGCACATGGAATGCAATTTTGTGGCTTATTTCATATCACGGAGATATAACATTCGGCTATCCTTTAACAGTTGCCATTTTATAATAAATCCCACTATTGTAGAATGTGGGCAGTCCCAGATTTGGGTTGCAAATGTCTTTGGCGCCATTGGTGACAAAGGCCAATTCAACTTCAAGGTAAATTAGAAGACTTCAGATAAATGACTGTAAAACTCCCAGAGTGGAAATAACTTGCAGGCACTTCAAGAAAATAGAAAGATGGTCATTAAGAGTGGAGTAGAATTTTGAGACCCAGTTTTTCATCTACTTTTCTTGATGGATTGTTTCAGTTTAGGTAACAGGTCTGCAAGTATCTCTCTGATTAAAAGAATAAACAAGGCCGGGCACGGTGGCTCATGCCTGTAATCCCAGCACTTTGGGAGGCCGAGGCGGGCGGATCACAAGGTCAAGAGATTGAGACCATCCTGGCCAACATGGTGAAACCCCGTCTCTACTAAAAATACAAAAATTAGCTGGGCATGGTGGTGTGCGCCTCTAGTTTCAGCTACTTGGGAGGCTGAGGCAGGAGATTTGCTTGAACTTGGGAGGTGGGGGTTGCAGTGAGCCGAGATCGTGCCACTGCACTCCAGCCTGGCGCCTGGCGACAAAGCAAGATTCTGTCTCCAAAACAGGAAAAAGAAGAGAAAAGTAGGAAGGTGAGCAATGCTCAGAACAGTGTGGATGAGGCAGGGGGTCTACACTGGGGTAGAGTGATGGGATGGGATGGGGTAGTGTGGTGGGTAATACAGTGGAGAGCTGATCAGAGCCTTCAGATTTATCACTTGCTTTAAACCCACTCTCTCTCTCCTCCTCCCCTTTCCTCTTTCATCTCTCTTCTCCAATCCACACTAAATTCAAAATTATTTAGAATATAGAGTGACTCAAGGAAAGGATTATGGAGTAACTGGTATCTCTGACAGTTGTTCAAAGGATGCTGGAATTATTACTATTTCTGTTGGCTATAGTTTATACCTGTGAATGAAATGTGGGAGGAAAACTTAAAGATGATCTTATCAAATGGGAATGGATTATGGAGTGAAGTGCATAAGAGTGAGAGCAAATGCCTGGGGCCTGTGGATGAGGGAGGTGTAGGGAAGAAGCTCTGTTAATATCTGACTCGTTGCCCACTCCCTGGGATAGCACAGTAAGAGCACATGTGGATATGAAGGGCAGGCAGCCAAGGAAAGCAGCCAGTGAGATTTCTTGAGCAACAGTGATCCAAAACAATGGTTCTTAAACAGTACGCTGCCTTGCCCAAGGTTATATGTGCAGATTGCAGATCCCAACCCACGGAAAATTTAATCCAGTAGGTCTATAGCTTGCTCGCAAAGTATTAAACCATGGGGTACTTTCAGGAGCAGACAGATCTTCCTGAGCCACATATAAATACCTATTCCTAGCTTGTTAGACTTGTCTGTGTCCTGAGAAATCAGCTTGTGGGTAGAATGGTCATCCTGGACATGCTCTTCCCTCCAGAAGACATATCTGTGGTTAACAATTTCCAGAAATCTGGGTTACTACCTGATGATAATCTAACACCAGAGTGTTTCCTCCTCCAAAGTTGCTTCAGACGTCCTTAAGTAAACCATTGAATTCCAGCAAAGCGCCTGGCTTGACGTCAGAGCTGTTGCTCTGAGTGTCAGAACACAAGCCTTCCACAGAAAAACAACAAACACAAAGCCAGACTCATTGTGTCCTAGGCTGGGGATCAGAGCCTGCCACTGAGTTTAGTCTCTCATGTTGTCATAGGTATGAGGCAGCCCCACTCTGCAAGCTCCTCACAAATGATCTTGTGCTGGCAGGAGCCACCCCAGAGCCGTCTTTTCCCCTGGCAGCCCAGCAGCTCACCACTAGGGAGGAGGACGTGTTCACTGATTAAAGTTTAGGAGGCAGGTGAGGAGGTGGGACTAATTGGCCCCATGTAGGCCCATTAAAATTTTGAAAAGTTTCTAGCATCTCTTAAGAGTCTACCTGTGAGGAACCAAGTGGCTGGGAAACTGGGAATGAGGAGACTAGATCCACACAGATCCCTGCAAATAGGCTGATCGTTTGCCCCAAAACACTACTCCACTTTCACCCTAAACTTAACTCTTGGCCGGGCGCGGTGGCTCAAGCCTGTAATCCCAGCACTTTGGGAGGCCGAGGCGGGTGGATCACGAGGTCAAGAGATCGAGACCATCCTGGTCAACATGGTGAAACCCCGTCTCTACTAATACAAAAAATTAGCTGGGCACGGTGGCGCGTGCCTGTAATCCCAGCTACTCAGGAGGCTGAGGCAGGAGAATTGCCTGAACCCAGGAGGCGGAGGTTGCGGTGAGCCGAGATCGCGCCATTGCACTCCAGCCTGGGTATCAAGAGCGAAACTCCGCCTCAAAAAAAAAAAAAAAAAAACTTAACTCTTACGTGATTATCTGTATTTCCTCGACACTGGAAAACCAAGTTTTTCTTTCTTCTATGCCAGTTACCCAATGTACATTTGTGCTGTAGATTAGAGCTGAGGACCTTCCTGCAGTTCAAGATTATAGTAATATTAGAGGCATGTTATGTGGTTCCCAAATTGTTGGGAATTTTCTAGGGGTCTTTCTGTTATTGGTTTCTAATTTAATAGCATATGGTCAGAAAATACATTTTGTATGACTTGATACTTTTGAATTTATTGAGACTTACTTTAAGGCCCAGAATAGGACCTATCTTGGTGAATGTTCTATGTACACTTGAAAGGAATACATACTCTGTTTTGGTGAGTGGAGTGTTCTATCTATAACTGCCAATTAGGTCAAGTTGGTTGGTATTGTTGTTCAGTTCTTTCTAGTCTGCAATTAATCTCATCCAGTGTATGTTTTCATATCAGACATTGTAGCTTTCATCTACAGAAGTTTGTTTTCGGTCTCTTTTTATATCTTGTCTTTACTCATTTTTTGTACATATAGAATATAATTATAACTGTTTTAATGTGCTTCTGTACTATAATATCTGTGTCATTTCTGGGTTACTTTCAGCTGCCCTTGCTACTCTGAGACTGATGAAGGAACAAAGACCCTAAGTACCTTATCCATACCTCCAATAAGCAGCAGTCCACCCAAGGAAAGGCGGCCAGTCCATCTCCCATGGGTTCCACCTACCCCTCACCACCCCACTTATCACCCAACAGGGAACTCTCAGCTTGGGTCCATGGCTCCCATTCAGGGCTGATTACACTGAGTGATTGCTGACCTGTATCTCTCTGGGGTAGGGCCCCCAGGAGACAAGTGAAAAACTTTCAGCCACAACCATTACTAAAGTTCATTCCTCTGATGCCTCCAAGTTAGGGAGGAAACATAAACCCTGAGAACATCCCAGAGCTGCAGGGAAGCCTGCAAGTGCCAAGCCACAGTCTACAGGCAGCGTTCAAGTGAGAAAGGAGGCCACAGTTTCAGAGAATTGAGAGGGAGCATAGCTGCAACTGTGAGGAAATATAGGGGAGCCACAGGACTGAGCAAGAGCCTACCAACTGACTACTACACCTAAGTGCCACCTACTGGATAACACCCCAAAGATTTAGCACCAGAAATATCTCACTAACATACCCCTCTGTAAAACCAAAGACAAGTCAGCTACAAATAATGACCCTACACAAAGCCTCAGCCCTGTGAAAACATCCAGAATAAAGGTCAATTTACAGTACTCAATCCACACCACAGTTAAAGGAACACTCACATGCAGAGACAAGAAATAACCAATGTAAGAACTCTGGCAACTCAAATGGCCAGAGTGTCTTATGTCCTCCGAATGATTGCACTAGTTTTCCAGCAAGGGGTTCTTAACCAGGCTGAGTTGGCTGAAATGACAGAAATAGAATCCAGAACGTGGATAGGAATGAAGATCATCAAGATTCAGGAGAACAGCAACGACCATTCCAAGGAAACTAAGAATCACAATAAAATGATACAAGAGCTGATGGACAAAATACTCAGTATAAAAAAGAACCTAACTATTCTGATAGAGCTGAAAAACACACTAAAAGAATTTCACAATGCAATCACAAGTATTAACAGCAGAATAGATGATGCTGAGGAAAGAATCTCAGAACTTGAAGACTGGCTTTCTGAAATAAGACAGTCAGACAAAAATCAAGAAAAATGCGAAAAGGAATGAACAAAACCTCTGAGAAATATGAGATTATACAAACAGGCCAAATGTATGAATCACTGGCATCCTTGAAAGGGGCAGGGAGAAAGCAAACAACTTGGAAAACATATTTCAGGATATTGTCCATGAAAACTTTTCCAACCCTGCTAGAGAAGCCAACAGTCAAATTCAGGAAATACAGAGAATCCTTGCAAGATTCTACACAAATATACTATCCCCAAGACATATAATTGTCAGATTTTCTAAGGTCAAAATGAAAGAATGTTAAAGGCAGCCAGAAAGAAAGGGCAGGTCATCTACAAAGGGAACCCCATCAGGCTAACAGTAGACCTCTACAAGCCAGAAGAGACTGGGGACCTATATACAATATCCTTAAAAAAAATCTTCAACCAAGAATTTCATATCCAAACTAAGCCTCCTCAGTGAAGGAGAAATAAGTTCCTTTTCAGGTAAGCTAATGCCAAGGGAGTTTATTACCACCAGACCTGCCTCATAAGAGATCTTGAAAGAAGCACTAAATATGAAAAGGAAAGATCACTACTAACCAATACAAAAACACATTTGTATACATAGACCAGTAACACTATAAAGCAACCACACAAACAAGCCGACATAATAACTAGCTAACAACACAATGACAGGGTCAAATCCACACATATCAATATTAACTTTGAATGTAAATGCACTAAATGCCCCTTTTAGGAAGGCACAGAGTGGTAAGCTGGACAAAAAAGCAAGACCCAATGGTAGGCTATCTTTAAGAGACCCATCTCACACACAGTGACACCCATAGGCTCAAAATAAAGGAATGAAGAAAAGTCTTCATTCCTTTGGAAATCAGCAAATGGAAAGCAGAAAAAAGCAGGGATTGCAATCCTAATTTCAGACAAAACAGACTTTAAACCAACAAAGATCAAAAGAGACAATGAAGGACATTACATCAGTGTATTAGTCCATTCTCGTGCTGTGATGAAGAAATACCTGAGACTGGGTAATTTATAAAGAAAAGAGGTTTAATTGACTCATAGTTCTGCATTGCTAGGGAGGCCTCAGGAAACTTACAATTGTGGCAGAAGGCACCGCTTTACAGAGTGGCAGGGGAGAGTGAGCCCCAGCAGGGAAAAAGACACTTATAAAACCATCAGATCTAATGAGAACTCACTCACAATCACAAGAACAGTATGCAGGGAAACCACCCTCAAGATTCAATTACCTCCCACCAGGTTCCTCCCATGACGTGGGGATTATGGAAATTGCAATTCAAGATGAGATTCGACTGGGGACACAGAACCAAACCATATCAATCAATCAAGGGTTCAATTCAACAAGAGGATCTAACTCTCCTAAATACACATGCGTCCAACGTAGAAGCACACGGATTCATAAAGCAAGTTCTTAGAGACCTACAAAGAGACTTAGCCTCTCACACAATAATATGCCGCTGACAGTATTAGACTGATTTTCAAGGCAGAAAGTTAACAAGATATTCAGTGCCTGAACTCAACATTGGACCAAATGGATCTGATTGACCACTGCAGAACTCTCCACTCAAAACAACAGAATATACCTTGTTCTCATCACCACATGGCACATACTCTAAAACTGATTACACAATTGGACATAAAACAATCCTCAGCAAATACAAAAGAACCAAAATCATACTAAACACACTCTAGACCACAGAGCAATAAAAATGAAAATCAAGACTTAAAAAATCACCTAAAACCATGCAATTACATGGAAATTAAAAGTCTTCAATGGCTTTGGGTAAGTAATAAAATCACAGCAGAAATCAAGTTCTTTGAAACTAATGAGAACAAAGATACAACATACCACAATCTCTCAGACACAGCTAAGGCAGTGTTAAGAGGAAAATTTATAGCACTAAACTCCCCAAGTAAAAGAAAGATCTCAAATTAACAATCTAACTTTATAACAAAAAGAATTGGAGAAGCAAGAGCAAATCAATCCCAAAGCTAGCAGAAGACAAGAAATAACCAAAATTAAAGCTGAACTGAAGGAGATTGAGACATCAAAAAAGCCATTCAAAAGTTCAACAAATGTAGGAGTTAGGTTTTTAAAAAATAATAATAACATAGATAGGCCACTAGCTGGACTAATAAAGAAGAAAAAAGAGACAATCCAGATAAATAAAATCAGAAACAGTAAAAGAAATACTATCACTGATTCCACAGAAATACAAATAACCATCAGAGACTACTGTGAACACCTCTTTGCACACAAACTAGAAAACCTAGAAGATATGGATAAATTCCTGGATACATATACCCTTGTAAGACTGAGCCAGGAAGAAATTGATTCCCTGAATAAACTAATAACAGTCTTCAAAATTGAGTCAGTCATAAATAGACTACCAAATAAAGAAGGCCCAGGACTCGATGCATTCACAGCCAAATTCTACCAGATATACAAAGAACTGGTATCACTTCCACTGAAACTATGCCAAAAAATTGAGGAGAGACTCTTCTCCAACTCATCTTTTTTTTTTTTTTGAGATGGAGTTTCGCTCCTGTTGCGTTCCCCAATTTCAAACTATTCTTAGAGGGCTATGGTAACCAAAACAGCATGGTACTAATACAAAAACAGAAACACAGACCAATGGAACAGAATAGAGAGCCCAAAAAATAAGGCCACACCTAGAACCATCTGATCGTCAACAAACCTGACAAAAACAAGCAATGGGGAAAGGATTCCCTACTTAAAAATGGTGCTGGGATAACTGACTAGTCATATGCTAAAGACTGAGACTGGACCCCTTCCTTACAGCATATACAAAAATTAACTCAAGATGGATTAAAGAGTTAAATGTAAAACCCAAAACTATAAAAACACTAGAAGACAACTAGGCAATACCATTCTGGGCATAGGAATGGGCAAAGATTTCATGACAAAGACACCAATAGCAATCACAGCAAAAACTGACAGAAGCTGGGCATGGTGGCTCATGCCTATAGTCCCAGTACTTTTGGAGGCCGAGATAGGAGGATCACTTGAGGCCAGGAGTTCAAGACCAATCTGGCCAACATAGTGAGACCTTATCTCTTTAAAAAAACAAAAATTGAAAAAACTGACAAACAGGATCTAATTAAAGGTAAGGGCAGGCAGGGCATGGTCGCTCATGCCCATAGTCCCAGCACTTTGGGTGACTGAGGTGGGCAGATCACTTGAGGTCAGAAATTCGAGACCAGCCTGGCCAACACATTGAAACCTTGTCTCTACTAAAAATACAAGAAAATTAGCCAGGCATGGTAGCAGGCACCTGTAGTCCCAGCTACTCGGGAGGCTGAGGCAGGAGAATCACTTGAACCTGGGAGGTGGAGGTTGCAGTGAGCTGTGATTGTGCCACTGCACTCCAGCCCCAGTGACAGGGTGTGACTCCTTCTCAAAAAAAAAAGAGTAAGAGCTTCTGCACAAAGAAACTATCAACAGAGTAGACAGACAACCTACAGAATTGGAGAAAATATTTGCAAACTATGCATCTGACAGAAGTCTAATATCCAGCATCTATAAGGAGCTTAAATTTACAAGAAAAAAACAACCTCATTAAAAAGTGAGAAAAGAACATGAACAGACACATTTCAAAAGAGCCATGTGGCCAAAAAGCATATGAAAAAATGATTAATATCACTGATCATTAGAGAAATGCAGATCAAAACCATAATGAGATACCATTTCACACTAGTTAGAATGGTTATTATTAAAAAGTCAAAAATAACAGATGCTTTTAAGGTTATGGAGAAAAGGGAATGGTTATACACTGTTGGTGAGAGTGTAAATTAGTTCAACTACTGTGGAAAGCAGTGTGGCTGTTCCTCACAGAGCTAAAAACAGAACAACCATTTAACCCAGCAATCCCATTACTGTGTATATACCCAAAAGAATATAAATCGTTCTACCATAAAGAAACATATATGCATATTTTCACTGAAGCCCTATTCACAATAGCAAAGACATGGAATCAACCTAAATGCCATCAGTGGTAGACTGGATAAAGAAAATGTGGTACATATATACCATGGAATACTATACAGCCATTAAAAAAAGAATGAGATCATATCCTTTGCTAGAACACAGATGGAGCTGGAGGCCATCATCCTTAGCAAACTAACACAGGAACAGAAAACCAAATACCACATGTTCTCACTTATAAGTAGGAGCTAAATGATGAGAACACATGGACACAAAGAGAATAACAACAGACACTGGAGCCTACTTAAGGGCTGAGGGTGGAAAGAAGTACTAGGCTTAGTACCTGGGTCACAAAATAATCTGTGCCAAAAAAAAAAAAAAAAAAAAAAATCCCATGACACAAGTTTACCAATGTAGCAAACCTGCATGTGTATCCCTGAACCTAAAATAAAAATTTTAAGAAAAGTAAAAATAGCTTTGAGGTATAATTCATATACCATACAATTCACACATTTGAAACATACAAAACAATGGTTTTTAGATTAACTCAACATGGAAAGAACAAAATTTTTTAAGAAATGGGTTTAAAATATATTTACACATATGTGCAACCATCACCACAGCTAGTTTTCGAACATTTTTATCATGTGAAAGAGAAACGCCATACTCTTTAGCTGTCACTTTCCTACCCCTCTGCTTCTATTCCCACCTCAGCCTTAAAGAAACACTAATCTACTCTCTGTCTCTATAGATTTCCCTATTCTGGATGTTCATTTGAATGAAATCCTAAAGTCTGTGGCTTTTTGTGGCTGGTTTCTTTCACTTTGCATAATGTTGTCAAGGTTCATCCATGTTGTAGCATGGATCAGTATTGCATTCTTTTTATGGCCAGATGGTATTTCATTGTATGGATATACCCTATCTTGTTTATCCATTCTTGAGTCGACGGACCTTTGGGATGTTTTATCCTTTTAGCTAATACGAGTAACTCTGCTATAAACATTTATGCCCAAGTTTCTATGTGCACGTTTTCGTTTCTCTTGGGTATATACCTAGGAGTGGAATTGCTGGGTCATATCCTAACTCTGTTTAATCATTTGAGATACTGCCAGACTGTTTTTCAAAGCAACTGCATACTTTTACATTCCCACTACCAGTGTAAGAGGGTTCTAATTTCTCCACATCCTCACCAACACTTGTTCTTTTCTGACTTTTTTATTCTAGCCCTCCTAGGTGGTATGAAGCAGTAGCTCACTTTTGTTCCTAATGACGAGTGATGTCAAGCATCTTTTCGTGTGGTTTTGTTTTGTTTTGTTTGCTATTTGTGTGTCTTATTTGAAGGAACGTCTATTCAGATCCTTTGCCCATTTTAAAATTGGGTTATGTATTTTTCTATTATTGAGTTATAAGAGTTTCTTATATATTCCAGCTACAAGTCACTCATCAGATATAGATTATTTACAAATACTTCTCCCATTAGATGAGTCATCTTTCACTTTCTTGATGGTGTCTTTTGAAGCACAAAGGTTTACATTATGATGAAGTCCAACTTACCTGTATTTTCATTTGTTGTTCATGCTCCTGGTGTCATATCTGAGAATCCTTTGCCAAATCCAAGGTCATGAATATTTACCTTCTAAATGTTTTCTTCTACAGTTTTATAGTTTTTATTCTTGCATGTGACTCTTTGGTCTATTTTGAGTTTATTTTTGGTGTAAAGTCAGGGTTCAGCTCTGGCTGGAAGTGAAGACGAGCATGTGTTCTTGGCTGCAGTAGTCTGGAATTGAATATTCCTCTCTAGAGCAGTCTTGTTTCAAATACCACACACTCTCACCTTTCTTGCCAAACTTGTGTGTATTTTCTCAAGTTCATTTCCTGCTTACCCTTAGGACCATTTCTAGAGGCTTCATGTGGTTAGTTTGTGTGTGTGTGTGTGTGTGTGTGTGTGTGTGTGTGTGTAATAATTTTCTTTTTCTTCTCTTTTTTTTTTTTGAGACGGAGTTTCGCTCTTGTTACCCAGGCTGGCGTGCAATGGCGCGATCTCGGCTCACCACAACCTCCGCCTCCTGGGTTCAGGCAATTCTCCTGCCTCAGCCTCCTGAGTAGCTGGGATTACAGGCACGCGCCACCATGCCCAGCTAACTTTTTTTGTATTTTTGGTAGAGACGAGGTTTCACCATGTTGACCAGGATAGTCTCAATCTCTTGACCTCGTGATCCACCCGCCTCGGCCTCCCAAAGTGCTGGGATTACAGGCGTGAGCCACCACGCCTGGCTTTTTTTTTTTTTTTTTTTTCTTTTTTAATAAACTCTCTATAACTCGATCAAGACAGTTGAAGGTGAGCAAAAAAAGAAAAAAAGAAATGAAGTCTCACTCTGTCTCCCAGGCTGGAGTACGGTGGCACAATCTTGGCTCACTGCAACCTCCACCTCTCAGGTTCAAGTGATTCTCCTGACTCAGTCTCCCAAGTAGCTGGGATTACAGGTGTGCCCCACCACACCCGGCTAATTTTTGGTATTTTTAGTAGAGATGGGGTTTCGCCATGTTAGCCAGGCTGGTCTGGAACTCCTGGCCTCAAGCGATCCACCCATCTTAGCCTCCCAAAGTGCTGGGATTACAGGTATGAGCCACCATGTCCAACCATTTAAATAATTTGCATCAGTTTCAATGAAGACAAGGTCAACAGAATGCCTCATGCTGTCATGCCATAAGTCTATCTCTTACTGATTTCTTATTAATGATTTTCACGTTAAGTTATATTTTGTCTTATGTTAATATTGCTACACCAGCTTTATTTTAATTAGGTTTTTGTTTGTTTGTTTGTTTGAGAGGAAGTCTTGCTCTGTCTCCCAGGCTGGAGTGCAGCGACGTGATCTTGGGTCACTACAACCCCAACCTCCTGGGTTCAAGCAATTCTCCTGTCTCAGCCTCTCCAAGAGCTGGGATTACAGGCATGTGCCAACATACCTGACTTGATTTTTGTATTTTTAGTAGAGAAGTGGTTTTGCCATGTTGGCCAAGCTGGTCTTGAACCCCTGACCTCAGGTAATCTGCCCTTCTTGGCTTCCCAAAGTGTTGGGATTACAGGTGTGTACCACCATGCCCAGCCTATTTTGGTTAGTCTTTTCCTGTTCCTTCACGTTCAATTTTCCTATGCCGTTATGTTTGCAGAATTTCCCAAGCAGACCTGAAACCTGCTGCCTCTAGGATGATGATACACCTAGAACATTTATTTCAGACTAACTCGCCTCACAGTAAACATTCAGAAATGTACTGAGGCTTTATCAAAAGAGCTGGTATGACTAGGCAGAAATAAAACAAAATCTATGAAAGAAAACTTTATTAAGGATGGAATAGAATTTTCACTTCAATCAGTTGTATCATAGGTAGCCGAATGCCTCTGTGAAGACTTGAAAACCAAGAATAATTGCCACATTGATAGAGCGCTGCTGTGTCTTCTTTATGCAGTTAATTTCTCATATCCTTTACTTACCATAAATAAATTGGTGTCTTAAAAGATTTCACCATCACTCTCAGCTTCATCTTTAGACAGTTTTCCTAAAAGTATCCTAAATTTAATATTTCCTACTTGCTTTTTTTAAAAAATTGACTACTAAAAAGTGTATGTATTTATGATGTATAACATGTTTTGATATATGTATGCATTGTGGCATGGCTAAATCAAGCTACTTAACATGTTCACTACTTCACATACTTAACACTTTTGTGGTTAGAATTCTTAAAATCTATTGTCTTAACAATGTATTGTTATTGGCTGTAGTCACCCCATGATATACAATAGATGTCTTGAATTTTTTCCTCCTGTCCAGATAAAACTTTGTATTCTTTGACCAACATCTCCCCACTCCCTCCACCTCACAGGTTTTGGTAACCACCATGCTATTCTCTGCTTCTAGGAGTTCAACTCTTATAGGTTATTGATAAAGGTTTATTGATTATATATATATATATTTTTTAATCAGCTTTTTTTTGAAACAGGGTCTCTCTGTGTCACCCAGAATGGAGTGCAGTGGCATGATCTCAGCTCACTACAACTTCCACAAGTGGGTTCAAGTGATCCTCCTACCTCAGCCTCCTGAGTAGCTGGGACCATAGGTATATGCCACAACACCCGGCTAATTTTTGCATTTTTTTTGTAGAGACGGGGTTTCACCGTGTTGGCCTGGAACTCCTGAGCTCAAGCAATCCGCACATCTCAGTCTCCCAAAGGGCTGGGATTATAGGTGTGAACCACCTTCTCTGGCCAAAAAAAAACCCCAACTCAATATTGTTGATATTTCTTATTTTTCTAGTCCCTATTTCATTTATTTTGCTCTAATCTTTATTTTTCCCTTCCTTCTACTAACTTTGGGCTTACTTTGTTCTTCTTTTTCTAGTTCCTTGAAGTGCAATGTTAGGTTATTTGGGATCTGTCTTCTTTTTTGATGTAGGCATTTATTGCTAAAATTTCCCTCTTAGGGTTGCTTTTGCTGCGTTCTATAAGGGCTGGTATGTTGTGCGTCCATTTGCATTTGTGTCAAGATTTTCAGAGACTGGATCTCAGAAAGGAAGGATATTTCTAAATTTCCCTTTTAATTT
Source organism: Aotus nancymaae (assembly GCF_030222135.1). NCBI lineage: Eukaryota > Metazoa > Chordata > Mammalia > Primates > Aotidae > Aotus > Aotus nancymaae. Next base: position 32,278,353 of record NW_026988422.1, on the reverse strand, counting down.
CTTCTTTGACCCATTGGTTGCTTAGGAGCATGTTGTTGAATTTCCATATAGTTGTGAATTTTCTAAAAATTCACAACTCGTTATTGATTTCTAGTTTCTTTAAAAAAATTATTTCCATAGATTTTTTTGGAGAACAAGTGATATTTGGTTACATGAGTAAGTTCTTTAATGGTGATTTGTGAGATTTTGGTGCACCCATCACCCGAGCAGTGTACACTGAACCCAACTGGTAGTCTTTTATCCCTCACCCCCTCCCACCCTTTCCCTCGAGTCCCCAAAGTCCGTTGTATCATTCTTATGCCTTTGCAGCCTCACAGCTTAGCTCCCACTTATGAGTGAGAACATATGATGTTTGGTTTTCAATTCGTAAGTTACTTCACTTAGAATGATAGTCTCCAGTTTTATCCAGGTTGCTGTGAATGCCATTAATTCATTCCTTTTTATGGCTGGGTAGTATTCCATCATGTACATATATACCACAATTTCTTTATCCACTCTTTGATTGACAGGCATTTGGGCTGGTTCCTTATTTTTGCAATTGTGAATTGTGCTGCTATAATGTGTGTCTTTTTTGTACAATGACTTATTTTCCTCTGGGTAGATACCTAGTAGTGAGATTGCTGGATCAAATAATAATTCTACTTTTAGTTTTTTAAGGAATCTCCACACTGTTTTCCATAGTGGTTGTACTAGTTTAAATTCCTACCAGCAGTGCAGAAGTGTTCCCTTTTCACTGCATTCACACCAACATCTATTATCTTTTTATTTTTTAGTTATGGCCATTATTGCAGGAATAAAATGGTATTGCATTGTGGTTTTGATTCGCATTTCCCTGATCTTTAGTGATATTGAGCATTTTTCATAGGTTCATTGACCATTTGTATATCTTCTTTTGAGAATTATCTATTCATATCCTTGGCCCAATTTTTGATGGAATTGTTTGTTTGTTTGTTTGTTTGTTTTTGCTAATTTGAGTTCCTTGTAGATTCTGGCTATTAGTCCTTTGTCAGATGTATAGATTGTGAAGATTTTCTCGCACTCTGTGGGTTGTCTGTTTACTCTGCTGACTGTCACTTTCATATCATTATGGTCAAAAAAGATAATTGATATAATTTCAGTCTTCTTAAATCTGTTAAAACTCCTTTTGTGGTGTAACATATGATCTATCCTAGAAAATGTTCCATATGTGGTTGAGAAGAATGTGTGTTCTGCTGCTGTTGGATGGAATCCCACTTGTCATTTGTTAGTGTTAGCTTTACTTGCCATCTGTCAAAAAAATTCATTTTTTGACCCATGAATTATTGCTCCTTTCTGTTTAAAAAAAAAGACTTTTATATAATGGTCTTTTTCTATAGCTTATCTCTCTCCTCTCATATTTTACTCTAAGAAGCGAGAAGAATCAGGAAATGTTTTTGATATTCATCCTGAAAACCTCCTTAGATCACCCACTTCACTAGGTACATTTTCTACCTTCCATTTTACTGCAGATTATAGTGGTGCTAAACTTTTTGCCACTATGTAACAAGAGTCTATGTTTCTCTAGCTTTTTTACTTCACTTTTATAGTTTAAGGGCTACAAGTGCAATTTTGTTACATGAATATATTACATAGCAGTGAAGTCTGGGCTTTTGGTGCGGCCATCACTTGAATTGTGTACATCACTTGAATTGTGTACATCATACTCATTAGTTAATTTCTCATCCCTCGCTCCCTGGTACCCTCCCCACCTCTCCAGTATTCAGTGTCTATTATTTCAGTATGTTCACGTGTCCACATTATTTAGCTCCCACTTATAAGTGAGAACATCTAGTATTTGACTTTCTGGTTCTGAGTTTTCACTTAAGATAATGGCCTCAAGTTCCATCCATGTTGCTGCAAAAACATGATTACAGCTGGGTGCAGTGGCTCATGCCTGTAATCCCAGCACTTTGGGAGGCTGAGGTGGGCAGATCATGAGGTCAGGAGATCAAGACCATCCTGACCAACATGGTGAAAACCTGTCTCTACTAAAAATACAAAAATTAGCTGGGCATGACAGCGTGTGCCTGTAATCCCAGCTACTTGGGAGACTGAGGCAGGAGAATTGCTTGACCCAGGGTGTCGGAGGTTGCAGTGACCCAAGATTGCACCACTGCACTCCAGCCTAGCGACAGAGTAAGACTCCGTCTCAAAAAAATAAATAAAAAAAAATAAAACCATGATTACATTCTTTTTTATGGCTGATTAGTATTCCATGATATGCATATATATACCCACACACATTATATATATGTACATATAGCATATACATATAGATGTGTGTATATATTCCATGGTGTGTGTGTGTTTGTGTATATATACACATATATAACATAGTATATGTTATATATAAATATATATGTGTGTATATTTATACACATATATACACATGGATAGATATATATATACACACATGGGTAGATACACATATATACACACATATATACACATGAATAGATACATATTTATATATAACATACATATTTTATATATGTGTGTATATGTGTATATACGTGTGTGTGTGTATTCCATGGTGTGTACATTATGTATATATAATGTTCTTATGTTCTTTATCCAATCATCTATTGATCAACACTTAGGTTGATTCCATGACTTTGCTAGTACTGTGATAAACATGTAAGGGCAGGTTTCTTTTTATATAATTATTTGTTTTCCTTTGGATAGATATCCAGTAGTGTGATTGCTGGATCAAATGGTAGTAGTTCTATCTGTAGTTCTTTGATAATTCTCCATACTGTTTTCCATAGAGGTTGTACTAATTTAAATTACCACTAACAGTGTATAGAAGTTCCATTTTCTCTGCATACTTGTCACATCTGTTGTCTTTTGACTTTTTAATAAGCACCATTCTGACTGGTGTGAGATGGTTTCTCACTGTGATTTTAATTTTTATTTCTCTGGTGATTAGTGATCTCAAGCATTTTTTTCTGTATCTTCATTGGCTGCTTGTATGTCTTTTGCAAAATGTCTGCTCATGTCCTTTGCCCACTTTTTAATGCGGTTATTTTGTTGTTGTTGTTGTTGTTTTGAGTTCCTTGTACATTCTGGATATTAGTCCTTCCTCAGATGCATAGTTTGCAAATATTTTCTCTCATCTGCAGGTTGTCTGTTCACCCTGCTGATTATTCATTTTGCTCTGTAGAAGCATTTTTGTTTAATCAGGTCCCATTTGTCTATTTTTTGTTTTTGTAGCATTTGCTTTTGAGGTCTTAGTTATGAATTATTTGTCTAGGTGAATATCCAGAAGAATTTTTCCTAGGTTTTCTTCTGGGGTTTTTATAGTTTCAGGTCTTACATTTAAGTATTTAATCCATCTTAAGTTAATTTTTTGTATGTGGAGAGAGTGGTACAGTTTCATTCTTCTGCATATGGCAATTTGATTTTCCCAATGTGGCTGGGTGCGGTGGCTCACCCCTGTAATGCCAGCACTTTTAGAAGCCAAAGTGGGCAGATGGCTTGAGTTCAGAAGTTCAAGACCAGCCTGGCCAATGTGGCAAAACTCCATCTCTATTGAAAATACAAAAGTTAGCCAGGTGTGGTGGCAAACACTTGTATACAATCCCAGCTACTTGGGAGACTGATACATAAGAATCTTTTGAAGCCAGGAGATAGAAGTTGCAGCCTGGGCAATAGAGTGAGACTCTGTCTAAAAAAAAAAGGGGCCAGGCACAATGGCTCACTCCTGTAATCCCAGCACTTTGGGAGGCCGAGGCGGGTAGATCATGAGGTCAAGAGATGGAGACCATCCTGGACAACATGGTGAAACCCTGTCTCTACTAAAAATACTAAATTAGCTGGTCATGGTGGTATGAGCCTGTAGTTCTAGCTACTCAGGAGGATGAGGCAGGAGAATCACTTGAACCTGGGAGGCAGAGGTTGCAGTGACCGAGATCACACCAACTGCACTCCAGCCTGGCAACAAAGCAAGATTCCATCTCAAAAAAAAAAAAAAAAAAAAAAAAAAATTCCCAGCACCATTTATTGAAGACCGTCATTTTCTCAGTGTATGTTTTTGTCAACTTTGTCAAAGATCAATTGGCTGTGGGTATATGGCTTTATTACTGGGTTCTCTATTCCGTTCCATTGATCTACGTGTCTATTTTGATACCATGTTGTTTTGGTTACTATAATCTCGTACACTGGCTATATTGGACATGAGTGTTCTTTCAGAGCACAATTTGGCTGTGATTTTCCACATTTTTGTTTCACTGTAACAGCTTGCACATCTTGTGCTAGGAAAGAATTTTCCACAGCTTATGTCAGCTCAAGTTCTGAATTATTTCTTTGTGCAATTTGTTCTACTGTGGGTGTGGACAATTTATTTGCATCTAAGAATGATTCAACAGATGCATTCTCTAAAATGTCACTGAGATAGTACAGTTTTTTTCTACTTTGTCTTCTGGGAGCTGAAAGACCTTTTTCTTTTTAGTTTGAGGTAACTTCTTTGCCAAAGCTCTTGTTCAAGATTTGCCTGAACTAAATTTGTAGATACTTTTGATTTCTCCCAATTATTACAATCTTAAGATAGAGTAAGAAGACAAGTCTGTTGGTTCAATTCAATGTTTCCTGTAATGATAAATATCTCTGTCAAGATTTAACATTTCTATGTTATGTAAACTCCAACTATTTCTGAAATTCATCAGCTTTCACCTGATTCTGATCAAGAAAGACATTATTCTCAGAAGTGCTTCTGTAGATCACACCAAAATACTCACTAAAAGAGGCAAGCACATTCCTGTGAGCTTTAAACTGGTCTCCAGTTTTCGATAACACCTTCCTCATGTTTCTTTAAGTCCACACTTGCAGCCTTCTCAAAGGCTATCAGAATTTACTAACAGTCTCCTCAATAAATTTTAGGCTTTCAGTGACACTTTCCTCAAAGTTCTTGCAGTTTCCTCCCACTGTGAATGCCACTCCAACTTTTTAGATTTTTACTATGGCAGCATCTCACATCCATGTACCAAAATCTGTATTAGTTATTTATTACTGTGTAACAAATTGTCCTAGAAGTTAGCAGCTTTTTTTAAAAAAAAAAACAATAAATATTGGCCAGGTGTGGTGGCTCATGCCTGTAATCACAGGACTTTGGGAGGTAGAGGAGGGTGGATTACCCTGAGGTCAGGAGTTCGAGACCAGCCTGGCCAACATAGCAAAACCCCATCTGTGCTAAAAATACAAAAATTAGCTGGGTGTGTTGGCACACACCTGTAATCCCATCTACTCAGGAGGCTGAGGCAGGGGAATTGCTTGAACCCAGGAGGCAGAGGTTACAGTGAGCTGAGATTGCGGCACTGCACTCTAGCCTGGGCAACAGAGTGAGACTCCTAAAAAAAAAAAAAACAAAAACAAAACTGGGTGGGCGTGGTGGCTCACGCCTGTAATCTCAGCACTTTGGGAGGCCAAGGCAGGCGGATCACCTGAGGTCAGGAGTTCAAGACCAGCCTGGCCAACATGGTGAAACCCTGTCTTAAAAAATAAAAAATAAACAGGAAAAAAAATAAACATTTACTATTTCACATAATTTTCTATGGATCAGAAATTTGGGAGCATATAGTTAGGAAACTGTGGCTTGGCTGTCTCATGGGGTTGCAGTTACATTGTCAATGAGGGCTGCAGTCAATTGAAAACCACAAGGATAAGCTTAAAAGATAACTTACTCATATGGCTGCTGTTCGTGCTGTCAGCAGGAGGCCTCAGTTTCTCTCTACAGGGCTATCTGAGTCTTCTCATGACATGACAACTGCCTCCCCACATAGAAATTAACAATGTACTTTATGACCTTGGAAATCTCTTATTTTCGCAATATCCTATTGATTCTCAGGTCAACCCTATTCAGGGATGGTGAGGGTCAAGGGGTGCTCACTACCATGGTCAGATATGGAGGATAATAGGAGAAATTCATTTAGTATCTCGAAAACTAGCAAAGGAAAAAGAAAAAGGAAAGGATTAAACATATATCCTGCATGTCTTTTGTAAACTGTGTCTAAAATATAAGGGAAAAGGTTGAAAGTAAAAATATGAAATATATGTGTGTGTGTGTGTGTGTGTGTGTGTGTGTGTGGCATACATTAACCAAAAGAATGCTAGTATAGCTATGCTTATATCAATCATAGTAGACATAAAGAGGAAGACCATTACTAGAGACAAAGAAGGGCATTTTATAATGACCAAGGGGCCAATCAAACATAAGGAAATAGTTATCATAAAACCATATACATTTAATAACATAACCTCAAACACATATAAAGCAAAACCTGACCAAACATAAGGGAGAAATAGAAAAAAATTACAGTCATAGTTGAGGTGTTTAACACATCTCTCTTGGAAGATCATAGGACAATCTGACAACAATATTGGTAAGGATATAGAGATATGAACAGCACAATTAATAAATGACATAATTGACATACATAGAACACTGCATTTAACTACCACTGAATATACATGCTTTTCAAGATGTATGGATATTTACCAAAATAGAGCATATACCTATCTGTCATGACAAGTCTCCAAAAACGTCAAAGGATTGAAATAATACAGACCATGTTTTCTTCACGAATACTGTGGAATTGAGCTGTAAATCACGATAACTATAAAATCCCCAATTGCAAAGAAATTAAGTAATAAACTTTTATATAGCTTGGGTCCAGATTAAATCGCAATTATTCCCTGTTAAATAAATCAATCACAATGGCATTAAGATGCTACAAAGATTATAAACATAAGAGAATATCATCAACATTATATCAATAAGTTTAGAATTTAATTAAAATATTTAAAAATTCTTCGGCTAGGCATGGTGGCTCATGCCTGTAATTCCAGCACTTTGGGATGCCAAGGCGGGTAGATCTACTGAGGTCAGAAGTTCAAGACCAGCCTGGCTAATGTAGTGAAACCCCGTCTCTACTAAAAAATGCAAAAATTAGCCAGATGTGGTGGTATGCACCTGTAGTCCCAGCTACTCTGGAGGCTGAGGCAGGAGAATTGCTTGAACCTGGAAGGCAGAGGTTGCAGTGAGCCAAGATTGTCCATTGCACTCCAGCCTGGGCAAGAAGAGTGAACCTCCGTTAAAAAAAATAAAAATAAAAAGAAATTCTTGAAAAACATGACTTACCAAAACAGACAAATAAACTGATAATTTGAATAATACTATACCTAATAAAGATTTAAATCTTTTATCTAAAAGTTCCTTACAGGCAAGACAAAGTGGTTCACACCTGTAATCCCAGCATTTTGGGAGGCTAAGGCAGAAGAATTTCTTGAGCCCAGAGGTTGAGACCCAGCCTGGGCAATGTGGTAAGACCTCATCTCTACAGAAAACTCAGAAAATGAGCCAGGCATGTTGGTGTGCACTTGTAGCTTTAGCTACTTTGGAGGCTGAGGCGGGAGGATCACTTAAGCCCAGAAAGTAGAGGCTGCAGTGAGCCAAGATTGCACCACTGCATTCCAGCCTGCACGACAAAGTGAGATCTGTCTCAAAAAAAAAAAAAACTTACAAAGAAAACTCTAGGCCCTGGTAGGTTTATCAGTAAAATTTCCAGGGGAGGTCTGTGTGCAGTGACTCATGCCTGTAATCCTAGCACTTTAGGAGGCCAAGGAGGGTGGATCACCCGAGATCAGGAGTTCGAGACCAGACTGGTCAATGTGGCAAAACCCCTTCTCTACTAAAAATACAAAATTTAGCCTGGCATGGTGGAGAGCACCTTTAATCTTAGCTATTCAGGAGGCTGTGGCAGGAGAATCACTTGAACCAGAGGGAGGAGGTTGAAGTGAGCTGAGATTGTACCACTTCACTCCAGCCTTGGTGAAAGAGTGAAAATCCATCTCAAAAAAAAAAAAAAAAAAATCCAGGGAACAAGTTCTTAGGACCTCTTGAGGTCTGTGTTATGGCAGAAAACTTAAAATAAAATTTAAAAAAAGAAAAAAGGAGCACCCAGATACATAAAGCAAGTTCTTAACAACCTACAAAGAGACTTAGACTCCCACACAATAGTAGTGGGAGACTTTAACACTCCACTGTCAATATTAGACAGATCAATGAGACAGAACATTAACAAGGATATCCAGGACTTGAACTCAGATCTGGACCAAGTGGATCTAATAGACATCTACAGAACTCTCCACCCCAAATCCACAGAATATACATTCTTCTCAGCACCACATCGCACTTACTCTAGAATTGACCACATAATTGGAAGTAAATCACTCCTCAGCAAATGCAAAAGAACAGAAATCATAACAGTCTCTCAGACCACAGTGCAATCAAATTAGAACTCAGGATTAAGAAACTCGCTCAAAACTGCACAACTACATGGAAACTGAACAACCTGCTCCTGAATGACTACTGGATACATAATGAAATGAAGGCAGAAATAAAGATGATCTTCGAAACCAATGAGAACAAAGACACAACATACAAGAATCTCTGGGACACATTTAAAGCAGTGTCTAGAGGGAAATTCATAGCACTAAATGCCCACATGAGAAGCAAGGAAAGATCTAAAATTGACATCTAGTTAAAAGAACTAGAGGAGCAAGATCAAACAAATCCAAAGGCTAGCAGAAGACAAGAAATAACTAAGATCAGAGCAGAACTGAAGGAAATAGAGACACAAAAAAACCTTTCAAAAAAATCAATGAATCCAGGAGCTGGTTTTTTAAAAAGATCAACAAAATAGATAGACTGCTAGCCAGACTAATAAAAAAGAAAAGAGAGAAGAATCGAATAGATGCAGGAAAAATGATAAAGGTTTTATCACCACCAATTCCACAGAAACACAAACTACCATCAGAGATTACTACAAACAACTCTGCACAAAAACCAGTAAATCTAGAAGATATGGATAAATTCCTGGACACTTACACCCTCCGAAGACTAAACCAGGAAGAAGTTGAATCCCCAAATAGACCAATAACAAGTTCTGAAGTTGAAGCAACAATGAATAGCTTACCAACGAAGAAAAGTCCAGATCCAGATGGGTTCACAGTCAAATTCTACCAGACGTACAAAGAGGAGCTGGTACCATTCCTTCTGAAATTATTCCAAACAATACAAAAAGAGGGAACCCTCTGTAATTCATTTCATGAGACCAACATCATCCTGATATCAAAACCTGGCAGAGACACAACTAAAAATGAAAATTTCAGGCCAGTATCCATGATGAACATTGATGCAAAAATCTTCAATAAAATAGTGGCAAATCGAATGCAATAGCACATCAAAAAGCTTATCCATCATGGTCAAGTAGGCTTCATCCCAGGGATGCAAGGCTGGTTCAACATATGCAAATATATAAATGTAATCCATGGCATAAACAGAACCAAAGACAAAAACCACATGATTATCTCAATAGACGCAGAGAAGGCCTTTGACAAAATTCAATAGCCCCTTATGCTAAAAACACTCAATAAACTAGGTATCTATGGAATATCTCAAAATAACAAAAGCTATTTATGACAAACCCACAGCCAATATCATACTAAATGGGCAAAAACTGGAAGCATTCCCTTTGAAAACTGGCACTAGACAAGGATGCCCTCTTTCACCATTCCTATTCAACATAGTACTGGAAGTTCTAGCCAGAGCAATCAGGCAAGAAAAAGAAATAAAAGGTATTCACTTAGGAAAAGAGGAAGTCAAATTGTCTCTATTTGCAGACGACATGATTGTATATTTAGAAGACTCCATTGTCTCAGCCCAAAATCTCCTTAAGATGATAAGCAACTTCAGCAAAGTCTCAGGATACAGAATCAACGTGCAAAAATCAAGCATTCCTATACACCAATAACAGACAAACTGAGAGCCAAATCATGAGCGAACTCCCATTCACAATTGCTATGAAGAGAATAAATTACCTAGGAATATAACTAACAAGGGATGTGAAGGACCTCTTCAAGGAGAACTACAAGCCACTGCTCAAGGAAATAAGAGAGGACACAAACAGATGGAAAAACATTCCATGCTCATGATTAGGAGAAATCAATATCATGAAAATGGCCATACTGCCCAAAGTAACTTATAGATTCAATCTCCATCAAGTTACCATTGACCTTCTTCACAGAACTGGAAAAAACCACCTCAAAGTTCATATGGAACCAAAAAAGAACCCACATAGCCAAGACAATCCTAAGCAAAAAGAACAAAGCTGGAGGCATCACACTACCTGACTTCAAACTATACTACAAGCCTACAGTAATCAAAATAGCATGGTACTGGTACCAAAGCAGAGATATATAGACTAATGGAACAGAACAGAGGCCTCGGAAGTAACGCCACACATCTACAACCATCTGATCTTTGACAAATCTGACAAAAACAAGCAATGGGGAAAGGATTCCCTGTTTATTAAATGGTGTTGAGAAAACTGGCTAGTCATGTGCAGAAAGCGGAAACTGGACCCCTTCCTGACACCTTATACAAAAATTAACTCCAGATAAATTCACCATAAAAACCCTAGAAGAAAACCTAGGCAATACCATTCAGGACACAGGCATAGGTAAGGACCTCATGACTGTAACACCAAAAGCAATGGCAACAAAAGCCAAAATAGAGAAATGGGATCTAATTAAACTTAAGAGCTTCTGCACGAAAAAAGAAACAATTATTAGAGTGAACCGGCAACCAACAGAATGAGTAAAAAGTTTTTGCAATCTACCCATCTGACAAAGGGCTAATATCCAGAATCTACAAAAAACTAAAACAAATCTACAAGAAAAAAACAACCCCATCAGAAAGTGGGCAAAGGATGTGAACAGACAATTTTCAAAAGAAGACATTTATGCAGCCAACAGACATGAAAAAATGCTCATCATCACTGGTCATTAGAGAAATGCAAATCAAAACCACATTGAGATACCATCTCATGCCAGTTTGAATGGCGATCATTAAAAAATCTGGAAACAACAGATGCTGGAGAGGATGTGGAGAAATAGGAACACTTTTACACTGTTGGTGGGAGTGTAAATTAGTTCAACCATTGTGGAAGACAGTGTGGCGATTCCTCAAGGATCTAAAACTAGAAATACCATTTGACCCAAAACTACAAATCCCATTACTGGGTATATACGTACCCAAAGGATTATAAATCGTTCTATTATAAAGATACATATGTTCATTGCAGCACTGTTTATAATAGCAAAGACTTGGAACCAACCCAAATGCCCATCAATGAGACTGGATAAAGAAAATGTGGCACATATACACCATGGAATACTATGCATAAAAAAGGATGTGTTCATGTCCTTTGCAGGGACATGGATGAATCTGGAAACCATTATTCTCAGCAAACTGACACAAGAACAGAAAACCAAACACCACATGTTCTCACTCATAAGTGGGTGTTGAACAATGAGAACACATGGACATAGGGAGGGGAACATCACACACTGGGGTCTGTTGGGGGGTGGGGGACTAGGGGAGGGATAGCAGGGGGTGGGGAGATTGGGGAGGGATAACATTAGGAAAAATACCTAATGTAGGTGATGGGGGATGGATGCAGCAAACCACCATGGCATGTGTATACCTATGTAACAATCCTGCAAGATCTGCACATGTACTTCAGAACTTAAAGTATAATAAAATTTAGAAAAAACAAAAATTAAAAAAGTAAAAACTCCCAAACATTTAAACAGTAAATAATATTTATATTACACAAAATCTTCCAGGGATTAGAGAAAGAGAAAATACTGCCTAATTCATACTAAGAGGCCAGCATAACCTTGATACTAAAACCTGGAAAACAACATTAAAAGGAAAGAAACTGTAGGTCAATTGCTCTCATAAACACAGAAACAAAAATTCTAAATAAAATATTAGCAAAACAAATCCAGCAGTATATAAAAGGGTAAATGTTATATGATGTTGAGTTTATTCGAAAAATATAACGTTGATTTAACATTTAAATTAAAGGATAAAAATGCAGTTGTCACAATTGATGGAGAATAAGCATTTGATAAAATGCTATACCCATTCAGGATTTAAAAAAATATATATTTGCTATGAATTTGTTCAGCAGCAATAGAAACAAAATAAAAACTTTTTTAGAAACCTTTTTAAGTAATGATGAAAGAATATTTCCTTAATTAATCTGACAAAAGATTACTATAAAAAACCATAGCAAACAAAATATTTATTGCCAAACATTAAAAGCTTTCCCCCTGAGATGTGGAATGAAATGGGTTTGTCCTCTGTCACTGTTTTGATTCCACATTACACTGGGCAGTTTATATATAAGAATGTGCAGTGAGGCAGTAAGAAGTAAGTATGTAAGTATTGGAAAAGAAGAAACAAAGTTTTCATTATTCACAGACAACATGGAAAACTCAGAATGAATCTACAGAATTTACAAATTTAGGAAGGACCTGAATACAAAATCAACACATAAATTAATTGTTAAAAAATAAATAATTGGAGGGGCCGGGCGCGGTGGCTCACGCCTGTAATCCCAGCACTTTGGGAGGCCGAGGCGGGTGGATCACAAGGTCAAGAGATCAAGACCATCCTGGTCAACAAGGTGAAACCCTGTCTCTACTAAAAATACAAAAAATTAGCTGGGCATGGTGGCGCGTGCCTGTAATCCCAGCTACTCAGGAGGCTGAGGCAGGAGAATTGCCTGATCCCAGAAGGCGGAGGTTGCGGTGAGCCGAGATTGCGCCATTGCACTCCAGCCTGGGTAACAAGAGTGAAACCTCATCTCAAAATAAATAAATAATTGGAAAATAAAGTATCTTATAGCATTTCCAGTCTGATCAACATGGTGAAACCCTGTCTCTACTAAAAATACAAAAATTAGTCAGGCATGGTGGTGAGTCCCTGTAATCTCAGCTACTTGGGAGGCTGAGGCAGGAGCATTGCTTGAACCCAGGAGGCAGAGGTTGCAGTGAGCCAAGATTGTGCCACTGCACTCCAACCTGAGCAATAGAGACCCTGTTTCCAAAAAAAAAAAAAAAAATTATAGCATTTGCATCAGTCTCCAAAATAAATTAATTCTAATGAAAGATGAGCAAGATCTCTATGCTAAAAGCAACTAAACAATATTAAAACAAAAACCTAAACAAATGGAGGGTTATAACATTTTCATATATTGGAAGACTCAGAATTGTAAAGATTTATTCCATTTTGCTTAAACAATCCCACTTAAAATCCCAGCAGTTTGTTTTTTAAAATTGCCAGCTGATTATCATATGGCAGATAAAACTGTCCCCCAACCCCAATCCTTTCTCCAGCCAGAGAACTGGAAAATGGGTCGCCTAGTAGGAGAGGAAATCTTTTGACAACGTTTACACTACTACAGCCAAACTTCATGGCAAAAACTGCAGTCACTAGAGCTGAATGAGGAGCCTATCCTTCTACCTTACCTGGCAATGATGAAATACCGTTCTCCCCTCCTGCAGTGTCCACGGAAGCTGAGCTGGCTGTTTAGGTTTCCATTCCTGCCTGGCAGCAACAACGTGCCCCTCCCTATACCTGTGGTAGCAGTGGATGCTGAATCGGATGTCTAAATTTCTACCCCTACCCAGCAAAAATGAGGCACATTTCGTCATGTCAGCAGAGGCTCAGGGAGGAGCATGGACTTCCACCTCCACCCAGTGGTAACAAGATGGTGTCCACACCCCGCGTGGTGGCTTATTCCTGTAATCCCAGCACTTTGGGAGGCTGAGGTGCATGGAGCACCTGAGGTCAGGAGTTCAAGAGCAGTCTGGCCAACATTGTGAAACCCCATCTCTACTAAAACTACAAACCTTAGCCGGATGTGGTGGTGGGCATATGCAATCCCACCTACTCGGGAGGCTGAGGCAGGAGAATTGCTTGAACCCAGGAGGCGAAGGTTGCAGTAAGCCAAGATCATACCACTGCACTCCAGACTCTGTCTCCAAAAACAAAAGCCAAACAAAAAAAAGAAGAAGATGGTGTCCCCTTCCTTCCTCTACCAGCAAGGTGTCAGTGGAGGCTTGCTAATATATAAAATTTGAGTAAGATCCAAAAAAATCATAATACCAGTATGTCCAAGATACAATTTAAAAAAAATTACTTGTCATGCCAAGAACGAAGAAAAACCTCAATTTGAATGAGGTAATGATGGCAGCGGCTGCTCCAGATAGCCTGCCACTGCCGCCACACCCACTGCAGCAGGGAGGCCCCCGGGGCTGCATGCTGAGTGGAGCTGGAGGGAACAAGTGGGAGCCCCGCCCCTTCTGAGTTGGGGTGGGAGCACCCTAGGTGCCACTGCAGCTGCTTAAACTGTAGGTACAGACCTGGGCCCCCCCACTCCATGGAGCAGACAGGAGCCCCACTCTCTTGGACAGAGCTTCAGCTGCACAAGTTGTGGCTGCAGATCCGAGCCTCCCTGTGCTATTTGGGGGCTGGGAGCAGGCAGGAGTCCTGTCCTCCAGGGCACAGCTGCAGCCACTAAAACCAGTCCTGCCCCCCTACCTCCACCCCTACATGCAGCTGCAGCCACCAAAATCTGGCTGGAGACTTAGACATCCTTGCACTCTTGGGGGCCTGGGAAGGCCCTTCTGCCCTCACAGACTTGGAAGTGCCTACTTCCACTGCCTGGCTTCTCCTTGCCTTCCCCCCTTCCCATCTCAGCTCAGAGTTTAGGAGGGTAAAATGAATGACAGCAGGAGCCAGATAGATTCCTGGGTGGAAGGTGATGGGTCCCTGGTGAGACCCCACCTTCAGGCCAAGGAGTGCTGGGGGCTGGGCTGCCAGTCCCATGGAGTGGGAAACTGTGGTGCCTTTTCCTGGTCACCCATGGCTGCCCATGGACCAATTGTGCACACCTCCTCCCTTCTGAGGCCCATAAAAGCCCTGGGTTTAGCCAGAGCTGAGCAGAGAGAGGACTACCCACTCCAAGGCCTCCGCTCTATTGAAAGCTGGGAAGATGACTGGAAGACCTGCCTACAGAGAGAAGCAGCCCACTTTAGGGCCCCCTCTCAACTAGGAGCTGAACACTCTTGGGACACCCTGGCTACAGAAAGCAGCTACCCACTGCGAGTCTCCTCTGAGCTGTTCCATTGCTCAAAAAAGCTCCTCTTCATCTTGCTTACCCTCCACTTGTCTGCATACCTCATTCTTCCTGATCACAGGACTAGAACTCAGGACCCACTGAATGGCAGAGCTAAAAGGGCTATAACACAAACAGGACTGAAGCATGTCCCTTGCTTGCCACATTGCAGGTGAAGAGGAGAGAAGAGCTGCAACTCCTCAGGGAGCCCAGACCTGGGAGCTTCCCAAGCCAGGACTGTGACTCCCTCTTTTGGGTCCTGCAGGGCCTGGCATCTCCAAGCTTCCAGGCATCACTGCATTTCCTGTTGCCAGTCAGGGAAGCTGTTTGCAGTGCATCTGGTCCAGCCACAGCCTCGCAGAGAGCCAGGGCCCTTGCCAGCACCTGGAGCTGCCCACCCCACTGCAGCGGCTAGCGTGTCTGACTCCACAGTGGCTGGACCCCATGCTTGCTCACACACCCCTCGGCACTCCATGCCTGACTCACCCTTGGCAGGTGTGGGATCCACACTGGTAGTGTGAGCTGAGCGCAGCCTGCAAGTCCAAGTGGGCAGAATGAGCCCAGCAGGCCTGAGCAAAACTCAGGCAAAGGCACCACTGGCCAGAGGTTTCAGGCCAGAAAAGTGACACCCCAAGGATCTCGTAAGAGCAACAGATGCCAACACCAAGATGACACAAATGTTGTAATCATCTGACAAAGATTTTAATGTAGACATAATAAAAATGTTTCATACTTATTCATACTTATAATGGGCAATTATAAGTATGCATAAAACAAATGAAAGAATAGAAAATCTAAGCAAAGAAATAGAAGACATGAGGACCAAATGGAAATTTTAAAATCTGAAAACACAATAACTGAAATTGAAAACTAATTGGATGGCTAAAAAATAGAATGGAGAGCTGCAGCCGAGCACGGTGGCTCATGACTGTAATATCAGTACTTTGGGAGGCTGAGGCGGGCAGATCACCTGAAGTCAGTAGTTTAAGACCAGCCTGGCAACATGGTGAAACCTCGTCTCTATTAAAAATACATAAAATTAACTGGGCATGGTGGCAGGCGCCTATAATCCCAGCTACTCAGGAGGCTGAGGCAAGAGAATCACTTGAACCCAGGAGGCAGAGGTTGCAGTGAGCTGAGATTGCGCCATTGCACTTCAGTAAAAATAGTAGGAAAAAAACAGTAGAACCAGTAAAAGAGTTCAGTAAAGTTACAGGATACAAGATCAACATATAAAAATGAAGCGTATTTCTTTTTTTTTTTCCCTCGAGACCATGTCTTGCTCTGTTGCCCAGGCTAAAGTGCAGTGTTATGATCTCAGCTCACTACAACTTCTGCCTCCCAAACTCAAACGATCCTTCCACCTCAGCCTCCCAAGTACCACCACACCTGGCTAACTTTAGTATTCTTTGTAGAGACAGAGTTTTGCCACCAGGCTGGCCTCTTTGAATTATATTGCTATAGACCACCAATAAACGTGAAGACAGTAAAATTAAAACACAATATCATGTGCAATCATTTAAAAAAATACTTAGGTGTAAATCTCACAAAACCTGTACAGGATCTGTATGCTCAAAACTACAAAGCAATGATAAAAAGAAAAAAAATAAAGCAAAAAAATAAATAAAAAATAAAAATAAACACACACACACACACACACACAAATCAAAGATCAAAATAAATGGAGAGACATATCATGTTCATGGATTGGAAAACTAAGCATGGCAAAGATGTCAGTTCTCCCCAAATTAATATATAGATCTAACATATTTCCTATTATAATGAAACCATCATTGCAAAATTATAACTGAGAGAATGAAAGAGATCTGACTTAACCTCCATCTTCCTTCTAACCTCTAAGCTGTTCTTGTTCATTCCTGAGAGTAGGCCAAACTAACTTTGGGAGGAACTTAATGTATAGTCTATAGTTTGAAACAAAGATAGTAACAGCTGTTTCCCAAAACAAACCCCCTTCTTGCCTGGGGACTAGACTGCCTTTGTAGGACCAACAAATTAGCCAAAAGATTCAAAATTATGGTTTAGGAGTCATGCAGCTGGTAGCTACAAGATTCTGACCCTTCCCAAATTGATCCAGTGGATAACAACACTATTATAAAACCTAAGATAAGTATTTGAAATATTTTGCAAACCCTGCACTCAATGGATCAGCTGACACCACCCAGATCAATAAACTGACTCATTTGGTTTTATGGCCCCTACCCAGGAACTGATTCAGCACAAAAGGATGGATAGCTTTGACTCCCTATTATTTCATCTCTTACCAATCAGAACTCCCTGTCTGAACTCAGACTCATTTTCTCCCTACCCAACAAATTATCCTTAAAAACTTTGATTCCAAAATTCTCAGGGAGACTGACGAGTAATAAAACTCGTCTCCCTCACAGCTGGCTCTGTGTTAATTACTCTTTATTGCAATTCCTCTGTCTTAATAAATTGGCTCCACATAGCAGGCAAGATGAAATTATAAAACCCGTGGGGCTGTTAGTTTACAACCTAATCAAGATTTTTAGAAATAGCCAAGCTTATTCTAAAATTCATATGGAAAGGTAATAGTTAAAACAATTTTGCGGGGGAAAAAAAATAGTGGGAGGAGTCACCCTGCCCAATTTTAAGACTTTCTACATAGCTACAGTAATAAAAAATGTAGTATGGGGAGATGGATAAATACATTGACTAATGGAACAAAACAGGGAACTTACATACAGAAGCAATTGAATATCCACTGGAAAACACACACACACACACACACAGAAACCTCCTCGATCTGAACCTCATACCTTGTACAAAAATAACTTGATAGATCATACATTTAGATGTAAAACTATATAACATTTTAGAAAAAAAAAAACAAATCATCGGGATCTAGGTCTTGGTGAAGAGTTCTTAGAAACAGCACTAACAGCATGGTCCATAAGAGAAAGAAAAATGATAAACTGGACTTTATAAAAATTAAAAACTGGGCCGGGCCCAGTGGCTCAGGCCTGTAATCCTAGCACTTTGGGAGGCCCAGGTAGGTGGATCACCTGAGGTCAGGAGTTCAAGACCAGCTTGGCCATTGTGGTGAAACCCCATCTTAAAAAAAAAAAAAATTTTTAAAAACTTTTGCTCAGCAAAAGGCTCTGATAAGATGAAAAGTTATAGACTGGGAGAAAATATCTGCAAATCAGCTGGCAAAGGACTTTAATCGAGAATATATAAAGAATTCTCAAAGCACAATGGTTAAAAACAATCCAATTATAAAATGGGCAAGAGGCATGCAGATACATTTTACCAAAGATAACATATGGATGGCAAATAAGCACATGAAAATAGGTTAAACATCATCGGCCATTAGGGAAATGCAAACAAACAAGAAAACAGCATCAATGCATCTCTGTTAGAACAGTGAAAATAAAAACAAGTGCCAATGCTATATCCTGGCAAAAATGCAAAGGAACTGCATCTCTCATTGTTGGTGGGAATGTAAAATGAGATAGCAACTCTGGGAAATAGTTGGGCAGTTTCTTATATCCCAGAGAAATGAAGACTTAAATGTACAAAAACTTACACACAAATGTTCACAGCAGCTTTATTTTTAATAGCCCAAAACTAGAAACAACCCAAATGTCTTATAATAGATGAGTGAGGAGTTTGACAAACTGGTAAATCCACAGCAACTTTTTAGAAACTGAAAAATATTGGTACATATAATAAAACTTGGATGGAATTAAAGAGCCTCATACTGTGGAGGGCAAACCCATTCGCAAAAAGTTACATATGCTATGTTTGTATATATACTATGCCATTCATATAACTTCTTGAAATGACAAAATTACAGTGAAGATCAGTGGTTTTCAGGGGTTAGGGAAGGTGGTGAAAGAATGGGTGATAAGGTGTGACAGTAAGTGGGTAATACAAGGGCTACTTTGTGGCAATGGAACACTTTTGTATATTATGGTGGTTAAAGTGCACAACCACACACACATACAAACTCGTGAAATCTGAGTAACATCTAGAGTTAACAGTAATGTGCCAGTCAATGTTGGTTTACTAGTTTTGACAAAGGTACCACGGTAACATTAAGATATTAACCTAAGGGGAAACTGGATAAGGGTATATAAGGAACTCTCTGTACTGTCTTTGTAACTCTTCTGTAAATCTAACATTATTCCAACATAAAAATACTTTATAAAAGCAAAGAAAAATTTTTAATGTGACACTATCACACAGTCACCAGAATGGCTGAAATTAGAGTGAAAACAGCAGGTAGGTGAGATGAGGCAATACTCTATTTTCTAGTAATTTCCTTTTTAAGCTTTATACCCAGCAGAAATGCATACATATGTTCAACAAGACAACTGTAGAATGTTCATAGCAGCTTTATTCATAATAGCCAAAACTGGAAACAGCCCAAATGCATATTAACAGAATGAATATATTTATACAATGCAATACTGTATAGAACAGTATGAACAAGCTACAACATGCAACAATATAGATGAATTGTATAGACATATTGCTGAGTCAAAGAAGCCAGACACAAGAATACGTAATATATTATCCATTTATTTGAAACTGAAAAACAGGCAAAACTAATCTATGCTGCTGGGTTAATAGACCACCCTTGGGATAGTGGTATAGAAACTGGAAGAGAACATGCATGGAGCTTCTGGAATACTGGTGATGTTTCAACTCTTAATTTCATACTGGTTTTTGCATGTGTTCACTGTATGAAAAGTCAAACCTGTACACAATTTGTGTGATTTTCTGTATGTAAATTATACTTCAATAAAAAATTTACCAAAAAGCAAACAAACACCAAGTGAGATACCACTACACACTCATTAAAAAGCCGAAAATTAAAAAAGAAATCAATACTAAGTGTCAGCAAAGATGTGGAGCAATTGAAATGTTCATTTACAGATAGAATATAAATGAGTATAACCACTTTAGAAAAATGGTTGACAATCTCTATTAAAGGTGAATATACACATATTCTATGAACCAGCAATTTCACCCCATTATATACCCATCACAAATGTACACATACGAGTTCTCAAAAGACATGTACAAGAATGTTCACAGCAGTATTATCCCAAACTGAAAATAACCCAAATGTCCTTCAGTGCTGCTGGGGCTTATTATAGTGAGTTAAAGCTCAGAATTGCAGTGAAGTTAACCTCCTTGGTGGCATCCCTCAATCGACTGGAAACAGGAGCCAGTGGATAAATATTTCAGCCTCCTGTTCAGTCAGGCAATTCTGGGAAGCATTATATATACAACCTCCATAACACCCTTGTATTGATTTTTCTTCTGTCTCACTCTCCCATCTTTCCCACTCCTGCATCCTGGAGCCATACCCCAAATAAACTACTGCACTCAAATTTTTTTCTCTGAAGATGTGCTCTCAGGAAAACCTGAACTTCAATAATACATTATACCATTTATATATGGCTTCAAAATAAGTAAAACCTATCTATGGTGATACAAGTCAGAAGAGTGGTTAGGATAACCAGTGGTGGTAATGATGGAAGAGAGGTTTCTGAAGTGCTGGTTATGTTCCCCATCCTAATCAGAGTGACGTTTAAACAGGCATGTTTACTTTGTAAATCTTCATCAAGCTGCATGCTTAACATGTGCCTATTTTGTAGTATATAAATGTTTTAATTTTAAAAAATTAAGGAATGCAGGTGTTAGGTGGTACAAGATATTCCCACTAAGAAAAGAGTGGGCTTTGTAAGGGAAACTGAACTTAAAGGTACTGAAAGACAAATGAGTGGCCAGGTGCAGTGGCTCACGCCTGTAATCCCAGCACTTTGGGAGGTCAAGGCAGGTGGATCACAAGGTCAGGAGTTCGAGACCAGCCTGGCCAACATGATGAAATCCCATCTCTACTAAAAATACAAAAAAGTAGCCAGGTGTGGTGGCAGGTGCCTGTAATCCCAGCTACTCAGGAGGCTGAGGCAGGAGAATTGCCTGGACCCAGGAGGCGGAGGTTGCAGTGAGCTGAGACTGCGCCACTGCACTCCAGCCAGGGCAACAGAGTGAGACTCCATTTCAGGAAAAAAAAAAAAAAAAAAAAAAAAAAAAAAAACAAACAAAAAAACTGCAATGGACACACCCAACTATTTTGGATAATGCCCCTCTCTCGGCATGAGATTACTGATTATGAATTACTGAGGGATTTGTTGGAGACTGACATTAGAAGAGGAATGTGAACTATCATAGTGAAAGTTGCAAAGTTGTAGCAGCGAAACTTACCGATGAGAATGCACCCATTTGAGACAGGCACATTACAATACCCCTCTAGGTGTTTGGTGCATAGTTATTTCCTCAGCCTTGCTTTGCATTTCTGCTGTTTGCAAGACTGCCTCACAGAGGGCCAATCCTCCCCTTTTTCTTCTCCCCTTTTTATGTATTCATTCAACATGTATTTGTTTAGACACTGCTAAGCACTAGCAATATAGTAATCATAAGTAATAGATGTAGTCCCTGCTGAGTTTCATTCTAATTTTAAAAAGCACACATTAATCAAATATTCATACAAATCAATGAGTACCGTAGTGCTACAAAGAGATACCTGGTTTTGACAGCCTATTGGCCTGGTTAAGAAAGGCAGGGTGGGCTTCCTGGAGGAAGTGACATAAGTTGAAATCTGAAGGATGGAGAGAGGGTAACTAGGGAACCAAATAGGTGGGGAGCATGAGTAGTAAGAGGAACACTTCGGAACCAAATAGGTGGCGAGCATGAGTAGTAAGAGGAACAAAGTCCAATGTGGTTGAACAGAGAAAGTAAGGGAACATATGGCAGAGGCTGTACAGATGGGCAAAGCGTCAGGCTATCTCTGGTCTTGTGGACTCTATTAAAAAGTTTTGTCATTCACCTAAGGGCAAGTAATGCCAGAAATGGTTTTAAGTCAATAAGTGCCCTGATCGTATGTGTGTTTTGAAAAAACCAATATGGCTGTTGTAGGAACAAGTGATTGGAAAAAGGTAAAAGTGGATGAAGGGTAGGCAGGAGGATACTGCAGTAAGCTAGGAGCAAGGTGATGGAAGCTTGGATTGAGATGGTAGCTGTCAAGATGGAAAGAAGTAAAACTATTCAAAAGATATTTAGAAGGCACATGGGTACTAACAGTAGCTATAAAATAGGATGTTTTGTCTTTAATTCTAAACATTAACAATAACGCATTTACATCAGATACAGGAGTATGCATTTTCTTAACGCTGGCTATTAGTCTTGGGCAGCAAATTTCTTCTTAGGGAAAAAGTTATGTGACCAGATTGTACCTTAATTGTGGCTGGTATATTCAGAAGCTGCTAAGTAAAAATGTGCTCAAGAAGAAAATTGAGAATTGCCTTCAAGTTGCAGAAGTGGGGACAAGGCTATGGAACCACCAGTGAAGTATTAATACTCAAAAGGCATTTAGAGAAAGAGAAAATAGACAAGTGTGCAAATAGAAGGGCAGGCAAGAGGCTGCCATCTGTGTGGGAAAAGTTAAAATAGGACTATTCAGATAAACCAAAGCTAGGACAACACTTCCCAAGAACTACAGAGCTCTCTGGAAAATGAGCTATCAAGACGTTTGGATGAAGACTGCAGACTTCTAAGAAGTGAGAAACTATTGAGGAAAGATGTCCTTACACATTCAGGTGAGTGCTTAAAACAAAGCAGCATAAACTTCACCAAGTACTGCCATATGCCTGATCCCCATGCTGAGGGAGTGGGTGAGGGAACTGTAGGGCCATTATGTTGCAGAGAGGACTGTATTCCCAGGTGAGAGGGCATAAAAGAGCACACACTAAGAGGCTTAGATTTCCCCTGGGGAACTAGATTCTACCAAGGGCTACTCCTGCTGCTCAAGGCAAAGAGCTGAGTCACCCCTAAAAGGAAAAGTACTGAGGGTCAGTCCAGGATGGGAGATATGGCAATGGCAGAGCAGATCACAGCATTTCCAGCATTCATGAAAACAACTATTCGACTGTCTTCACACTGCTATCAACAACTTCCCAAGACTGGGTTATTTATAAAGGAAAGAAGTTTGACAATTCTGCATGGCTGGGGAGGCCTCAGGACACTTAAAATCATGGCAGAAAGGGAAGCAGGTACATCTTACGTGGCAGAAGGTGAGACAGAGTTTGTATAGGAGGCAAGGGGGAAGAGCCCCTCATAAAACCATCAGATCTCATGAGAACTCACTCACAAAAACAGCATGGGGGAAACTGCCCCCATGAACCAATCACCTCCCATCGTGTCCCTCCCTCAACACAGAGTTGGGGATTATGAGCTTCACAATTAAAGATGAGATTTGGGTGGGGAAACAGCCAAACTGTATTAACAATATATGGAGAGTGGATGTAAACTTCTGGGGAAAAGGTAAGTCTGCGGGGATGAGGAAACTAAAGTAACGACAGAAATATTGTAGACCTGGGCAAAGTTAGGCTGGCAGCTGGCTCTAGCTTGTTATTTAGCAGACTACTCTGTGGTTTGAGGTAATTTCCCCCAGGAGGGCCAATGGGGTCTTTTAAGTATTTATGCCTCTTTAAAAAGCTAGTATCCATAAAACAGGGACAGACAGTAAGTGCAGTAGACACCAAGACATAAACATAATGGTCCATGGAAAGATTAAGCCTGGATGGAAACTAGTCAAATTGTTAACCAAGGACCATGCTAGAAATGGAGTCTCAGTCATTGAACTTGACAGGTGGATTCTTGGATCAAGAATTTTGGGGAGGAAGGCTATGTCTCAAATTCACCGCAACTTCATTATTGTGGTTTGTGAGAGGCTGCAAGTGACTGAATCCTTGTCAATGGACTTGTTTCACATTAATGTCCCTGTGGGAGTCTCTTTTTACAGCTCTTGCAATGTCACTGCCATGGCAGGCATAGACTCAGCTAGGTGCCACGGCTCACACCTGTAATACCAGCACTTTGGGAGACTAAGGTGGGCAGATCACTTGAGGCCAGGAGTTCTAGACCTGCCTGGCAAATTCGGCAAAACCACATCTCTACTAAAAACACAAAAAACTTAGCCAGGTGTGGTGGCACATGCTACTCAGGAGGCTAAGGCAAGAGAATCACTTGAACCTGGTAGGCGGAGGTTGCGGTGAGCCGAGATCACACCACTGCACTGCAGCCTGGGTGTCAGAGCAAGACTCTGTCTCAGAACAAAAGAAAAAGTACTCAAGAGTACTGACAGAGTGGTTTTTTCCAAGATATATGGAAAAGCGTCTTCTGGGCCAGAAGAAATGGTTTAAAAATACATGTGGGTGGGAGAAGCTGTATTTTCTCTGTATTTCTGCTTCACTTCTAAAACCCAACAAAGTTGCCTGAAATGGCAGACTTTTCAGCTGTTAGCCAGGCACTTCTCTATACGCTCTTCCAACTATTCAATCGATAAATGACTCTAGGAGAATGAAATGGTATGGTGCTATTTTTCCCCTTCTGTTAAAGAGAGAAGCTGCTAGGACCTCAGTCTGTTAACCTCTAGTTGGGAAATAGTTTATTCAATTTCTAGGACAAAAAACACCATTTCCTCGTTGAAGGTCCAAAACCCCACGGAGTAAAGTCATGCCTACATCAAATTTTGGGCTCTACTATTTGAATAACCATAGGGCTGTGAACAAGGTAATCTCTCTGAAGCTCCTTGAAACACAGAAATTACTTCCATATGTACGTAATAGAACTGTTGAGTCTATGTCAATTAAATGCTTGCCTAGCAGGCTGCATACATACAAAGCCTGTAAAACATACTCTATTCCCTGAGCATGAAGCAACTGACAAGATGGGTTCCCATCTAACAATATAGTTTATCCTGTAAGAGGCACTGCTATATGAAGGTGTGAGCAACATTGATTAAGCCTGCAAAATCTTGCCATTGTAGATGCCCTCACTAAGGAAATCTTCAATATTAAAGCCTTGGGCCTAGAGTCCAGGAAAGAAAACATCAACTCAAGACACACAAAATCTTGGAGTCACATTTGTTCATGTACATTTGAGTTAGTAACCACTAGCAGTATTTGTCTGGAAACTTCTCAATATTCTATAGCACTGAACTATCCAATACAGTAGTCTCATGTCATGTCTGGAAGTAAAAATTTAAGTCCAACTCTTCAGTCACACTAGCCACATCTCAAGGCTCAATAACATGTCACTAGTCGCTATCATATTGCTCAATACATCAGAAAACATTTCCATCATCATGACATTTTACTGACAGTACTATAGCTTTAACAGCTTACTTTAACAGGCTTTGTTAAAGAACAAGGGAATTTTTTCCCCTTCCTCTGTACCCACCAGATGACTCCCTAGGTGTCTTCTTTACTCTGGGGCCTGGACTTGTACACCTTGACCCTTTCAGTTGCCTTCAGTTCTTTGATGAAAACATACTAGCAGTCACACTTTCTCTTACTGCCCTTAATTCTCACATATACATGGTCATCTTTTTACTAAATTTATTAGCCAGCCACCTAGCCACCCTTTCTTGAAAGCCCTATGTCCTTTCCTAATCCTCACCCTTCTTTATCAAACAGGGTTGCTTCTCCCTCTTTGGTGCAGTGGTTCACAATTTGGGCCAAAAATTGTAATTATGGCAACTCGAAAAATGTATTAATGTCTGTAGTATCTTTCCAATCTGGTTGTGTGAAAAAGTTAAAAATTAAAAAAGTATCAATGCGTCCCAATCCTAGAGATTTAATAGGTCTGGAGTGCACCATCTTGAAATCCAGATTTAAAAGCCCATCCCCCACTCCCAGGAAACTTTAACAAAGTTGAAACTTACTAAATCCAAAAATTTGGTAATAAACTATAATCATAAGCCACAATTTTTCTAGATTTGTTAAAGGACTGTATGAGTTATTTTTCCAAATGCAAACTTGTCAGTGCTTCAGGGACATGTTTCTCAAAACTTTCATTTGTGTGTGCCACTTGGAAAAAATCCAACATGCTTTCCTCTTCCAACTCCCTGCTAGTCCCTTTGTCAATTGGATTCACCCCATTACACTATTCTCCCCTTCGTCTATGTTTTGTAGTTCTAACTCACAAAGGGTGTTTGCTCCAATACTCTAAAAAATCCCTGCTTTCCAAAATTGAGATTTCTTTAACTTGAAAGTTACTAATGCAAACACAAATTCTGCAGTTTTCTACTTTGTCTAACATTTGGAAAGCTTTTGTCTGGTCAGGTATGTCTATGCTCACCTTTTACTCTGCAGTTTACATTTTTACTTTATGCCAAGTTCCCTCCAAACACTAAAATTCTCCAAAAGAGTGCTCCTTATTAGTGTGAAAGGTTCCTAAAAGATACTCAGACCATAGTACAGATATTATATGTAACTCATTTACCAATCATTTCTATGTCATGTTTACTACTGTCTACTGGTTTTCTGGTCAGGGTACTTTTTCTTGGATGCTTCTAAATTCCAATTAAATGCATTTTCTTGGTTAATGTGATCTGAACAAGGGCTCAGAAATGGAAACTCCATTTGACATCAGTGTAGCTGAATTCTCATAATAAATAAAGGTCAACTGTCAGTAGGAATGAATGTTTTCTGGTTCTCCCCAGTCAACGCTTTGTCAGGCCAGGCATATGTTCCTGAACTTTCAACTGATCTCATTAAACATACACAATTTCTTTATTCTGCAACCACTTCCACAAAGCACTTGTTTTATCAAGGTTACCTCGAAACACTAGTACTTGTATATAGTTTATATCAACTGTTCTACTTCTGTACTTTCTGTATTATACACCGGGCTTTGCTCCCCCTAACTCCCTTGAATAAAACATACTGCCAAGTTATAGTAGATTCATGTGTTGACACTTCACGGTTATCTTATGGCTTAGGTTGCGTCAACTGTATTATTACATTCTTCCCAATCCTACTTTGACACCAGTTCATTTCCTTCCAATTTACCACCTTTTTGTTCCAATTTATTTCCTTTTCGATTACGCCTAGTTCCCTCTGAAAAAGAGGCTTTAAGTCACACAACTAAGTAGTAATAACATCTGAAGTGAAATCTAAGAGGAGCCCTCTTTTCGAGAATCCCAAATTTAGCCCCGATTCCCACCTTACAGCTTTCTGTTAGCTCATCCCACTGAGAAGCAGCAAATTAGTAACTACCCAATGCAGAGTGCTCCAAACTTTCCCAATCATACATTATGCAGCATCAGAAAGAAATGTTACTAAGTATTTTTGGTTCATCCACTTCCTCTCCTGCTTTCTAACCCTGAACAAAAATTGCATTCTTATATGACAGGACAGTTTAGATTCTATAGCATGAGAAACATGTGTTCTGAATTTTAAATTGTTTTAAATTTTACTTCTACTAAATAGTGTAGGGCCCTTTAATCAGACTGTCAATCTGAAATCCCTCAATTATACTATTACATTAAATCAGAACTCTCTCAATTACTACCTGACTCTAAAATCATCGTATCTATCCCCCTTTACCTATACTGTCATACCTACTATTCTGACTCTCTATTTCTATTGAGCCAACTCCTTTTCTTACTTTGCAGGGCCCAGGATTAAGTAATGTCACTGACTTACTTATCATAATCTGATAAATGGCCTTTAAAAACACTAGCCCCTTTCCCAAAAAGCCTGTATTCCTCTGCATTGGATCAGAATCTAAAAAGCATCTTACCAGATGGTATATCAACCCTGCTCTCTATTTTGCTAGTTTTGTCTAGGGACCTAAATGTCAAATTGTTGTATACCTGGGATTATAGAAAACCTAGAGTACTGTTGTCTTAAACACACAGTAGCCTTAAACCAAGACTGTGAAATGACTTTCCTATCAAGACAAACTAGAAATGTTGGTATTCCAACAATAACCCTACCAATATGTGTGTGTAGATGTGTGATTGTGGTCTCCAGCTATGTGCAAAAGTAATTGTGGCTAATTAAAAGTAATGGCAAAAGCTACAATTACCTTTGTATCAACCAAATATTTAAAAGCGCTTTCCACAGCTTCTTTCAATACCTGCTTTACTACAAAATTAAATGTAGTTGGCCCTCCATGTTCATGGGTTCTGCACATGCAGATTCAACCAACTATAGATCGAAAATACTAAGAAAAACTAAAAGTTAACAAAAATACAAATAAAAAAAACACAGCTACAACTATTTACATAGCATTTACATTTTATCAGTTAGTTATATTTATCATGTAGAGAGATGATTTAAAGTATACAGGAGAATTTATGTGTAGGTTACATATAAATACTATGCCATTATGCCATTTTATGTAAGGGACTAGAGCATCTGCAGATTGTGGTATTCACAGCTAACAGACTGCTTCTGTGTGGGTCCTACAGTGAAGAGAAAAGCAGACACTTGATTCTGGACTAATTTATCTAGTATTTTCCAAAAAGTTGCAGCTAACAACATAATATTAAACAGGTTTTATTAGCATCTTACACATCTGACACTCTCTCCTAAACAACCAGTTTATTTTCTAGTCATGGATTACTTACTAAAAGAAGTTTGCATAACATGAGCTGATATCAGATCAGAAAACAAGTGAGTAGTAGTATTTCTGACCAAATTAACATACAAAAGGAATTGCCTTTATATCATGTATCTGGGCTCCAAGGGTAGTCCAGCCTCTTCCTTATATTCTGCTTTTGTCACCTGTCATATAAAATAATCTATAAAATCCTTATAAAGAAGACATGAGTTTTGCCTATAGGATGAAAAAAGGCTAGTGCTGCATGCTGTGCAACAATAGCAACTTTATAGGGGAATCCAAGGTTTGTGTGCACAAAAATTGTAAATGCCATTTTCTGCTATGCTGGAAAAGCTGAAAAATAAATATGAACTAGGCCTTTCAAGGATGAGGTATCAACACTGGTAGCTGTTTAATATATTTGTCTTAAGATTGGATGCTAAAAACGCAATCACTGCAATTAAAGTTGAAGGAAAACAGAAAGATTAGCTAATATGGGTAAAAGATCATTTAGCGTAAAATAAATGTGTAACATTCTCTATGTTCTCAGTCACCTGGGAAGGCAGACTATGGAATATCAGGAAATTGTTTTTTTTGTTGTTTTTTTTTTTCATTAACATGGAGGTTTCAGAATTCAGAAGGTAACTGGGGCTATAAATAATTAAAAGGACAAAATAGAAGAAAGCAGGGGTTCCATTATCCAGCTGTTGGAATTTTCCTGAAATCTTAATGTTTTTGAGCTTCTCCTATTTAAGGACAAAACAATTTAGCACACAACAAAAACTTCAAAAAGGGTACCAGCTGGACTACAAAGCTCTAATGAAAACCCAGAGAGGATATCCTTCCCAAACTTTCATTAGGATGTAAAAGCCATTGTGAAAACAATCTCCACTTGATGTCAAGTTAACTCCTCAATGCAACATGCATCTCAATGAAATATAATTTGAGTAGTGTTATGTTGGTATGCATAATGATTATGACTCCAAGAAAAATATTGTGCATTCTAGGGGTTTTGTGGAGGACGCTGTAAAACAAAGAGTTTTTAAAGTAAACAATAATAAAATACAAAAATAAAAACCAGGGTGATTTTTCTCCAAATTCCTGGTTTAATAAGGACTTGTTTATTTTGAAGAAAAAAGGTCCCAAACATCAGGCTGTTCACAAAAATAACCCACAGTATCAACTTTAGAAAACAAATCTTAAGACTATAACACTAATTATTTTTCTAGAGGATGCATTTGACATGCCAACTCTCATTCACAAAAATACATCATTACATTTGTGTTGAACTGCCCCACACAGCACACTAATGTTGGGGTGTAACACACATACTTCTAACTCAAAGCTGCTTTCAGGAGCTACTCAACTAAATGAGATTGCCTTTGCAGTTAGGGAAGCAACTACTGAACATATGTATGAATGAAAAGAACTGTACTCCCTTCATAACAAGAGATTATTTTGGAGACAGTTGATAAAAACCATACATCCTTTTTATTGTTAAGTCATAAAGAGGTATCAAAATTAAAAGCAAAAATTACAGGGTAAGACTTAACAAACCTACTAGGAGCGTCAAAGGAAGTGAAAATGGGACTAGGCGCAGGGAAATATGAATTAATGAACATGGGAAGGACAAGGATGGGGAGAACAGTGAGCATGTGCTGAAGATACTAGGGGAGAGGATCTGGTGAAAAATTTGATCTTAGACAAGCGCCTAGGTAAAGAAATAATGGGATAAGATTTCTAAACCCCACTATGTGCTTAAGAGTCATCCTCGCCATTGGCGCTGTCTCTGTCATCCTCTCCTTCCTCAGCCTCTTTTTCATCATCCTTGATCAACTCCAGCTGTGAGAAACAGACACAAATAGGATGGAGTTAGAGGCACTCCATTTGTCCCTGAGCCCCCCTCCACCACCTTTTTCTTTCCTTTCCCGTGGTTTTCACCTGGTCATCCCCCCGATCTTCATTATCATCATCATCCAGTAGGTCCCCCTCCTCAGCAGAGTCATCTGCACCCCCCTCAGACTCCATCTTCACATTAGTCTCATCTTTCTTCACGGAGCTGCTGCTCTGCTCCTCTTCTGACTTATCATTCTTCATCTCTACTGGGGATGAGAAGGACAAGTCTGTCTAGGGGCAGTTATGTCCACAGGATGTAGACAATCCCCACTAAGGATCACAGAACTGCAGCACAAATCTAAATCCTCCCACACAAATGCCTTTCCCAATTCACACTCCCCAAGTTTTACATTAAATTGCTTTATATTCCACTATTCAAACACATACTTTCAACCGCCTTATGTAACTAGCCCAACTGAATACCCAACAAGCAGAAAACCCATTTACCTGCTTGTTTGCTCTGTTCCTTTTCAATTTTTTCCAGGTTTTCCAGGAGAGAATCCACTTTTTGTTTTATCTGGGTCAGTTCCTTCTTAATGGCCTGAAGGTCATCTCCTTTCACTTTAATATAAACAAAATCCTGGATTAA
The DNA here is from genome assembly GCF_030222135.1 of Aotus nancymaae. Taxonomy (NCBI): domain Eukaryota; kingdom Metazoa; phylum Chordata; class Mammalia; order Primates; family Aotidae; genus Aotus; species Aotus nancymaae. The sequence continues at coordinate 32,247,375 of NW_026988422.1, read as the reverse complement.
AATCAAATGTACTAGAAGATATGAATTAGCAAATACATTCACACTAGACTACACCAGGAGCTCACAGCTGAAGTTCCCCAGGGAGAGAGAGAGCCACTAAAGATTTCCTGGTAATGAAGGGCCTTGATTTTAAGTTTCCCAAAAACCTTGATTCTATTATAAAGTACTTTCTGTAATGGTTCTTGTTTTGTTTTTAATGTCTTTTAGATCTGGGCTCTCACTACGTTGCTGAGGCCTGAGTGCAGTGACCATGCACAGATAATGATCAAAGTGCACAACAGTCTCAAACATTAGGCCTCATGCAATCCTCCCACCGCAGCCTAGATCCCGGCAGTCTTAGCCTCCGAAGCATCTGATACAGACATGTGCCACAGCATCAGACCTTCTGTAATGTTTTATTGCCTTCCATATTTGAGTTTGGCCACTGAATCACAATCCTGTCTCTTCCATCACTTTGGATTAATTTTTTCTGAGATGGAGTTTGGCTCTTGTCACTTGGGCTGGAGTGCAATGGCATGATCTTGGCTCACTGCAACCTCTGCCTCTCTGGTTCAAGTGATTCTCCTGCCTCAGTCTCCCAAGTAGCTGGCATTATATGCATGCACCACCACGCCCAGCTAATTTTTTGTATTTTCAGTAAAGACAGGGTTTCGCCACGTTGGGCCAGGCTGGTCTTGAACTCCTGACCTCAGGTGATCTGCCCTATTTGGCCTCCCAAAGTGCTGGTATTACTTGAGCCACCATACCCAGCGTCTTCCATCATTTTGAATACATAAAGCCATGTAGCACAAAAATACTAGAACCGCATTAGCTTCCCTATTTCAAAACACATGAGATACCAAAATCACAAAACTGAAATAATACATACACTTTCCAGACTTGGACGATCCCCGCTGTCCACTCTTAGAATTGAAGCCACTTTTGCCCCTTCGTGAGGTGTTTCCTGATACACGCTGACGTTTCGAGGGCACTACAGCCCGAGCAATAGGAGGAGGAGGAGGTACACGTGCTGGGTAACTGTACATCCTATTGGACAAAATGAAAATAAAATTCACTTAAACGTAACATTAACTCAGTACAATTCAACACACCTTATGATACATAATATCCATTGTCTCTCAGTTGTTTCATTTTACTAAATTTCATTAAGAAGGCCAGCAAAAAACTCCATGACCTGATAAAATAGTTTTAATACTGCAGCAACGTTTCCTTAAGAAACAATACACATATCAAATTATATGGTTGGCTGGCCTTTAGCACTGGATATAAATAGTGCCTCTGTACTAGTGGCAGTATTAACAGGGCATTTTTTTTTATAATAACTAGCCTTTGTTTTATGTTATTCTTTTCCTATATACAGTACAATAAATAATTCACATAAGGTCAAATACTCTTAAAAATATTCCAATTAACTGGGTATATAAACAGAGATATTTTAGCATTAGCCAAATCCCTGATCTTTTCACCCACAGAAGCACAGAAATTACTACACCTAGTGATACAAGATTCAACCATGTAAAAAACTGCGAGTATGGATCATTTCTGACCTATAAAAATAGGCCAATTTCATGAAACTGAGCAAATCATAGCAAAATGTGTTGGCTATGTATAAATACCACTGATATAAAATATCTCATATAAAAAACATTAGTATCATTTCTAACTAAATTTATGCTTAATTACAACAGGACAGAGACTACTGTCTATCTTGTTCACTATTCACCAGTGTCTAAATTCATCAGCCAGTACACACTACACACTTAACACTCAAACACTGGTTGCTCAACTAAATGCTTGTTTCTGATATAATTCTTAATTTCAAATATCTTATAATAATAAACTTACTGCCCCAGTGATTGATAAAGATACACCAAAGTGGTGGCTCGCAGACTCTTAACATTTGTAAAGAGAAAATTCAAAACCGAACAAAATAGTTCTTACGTGGACATCAGTTCTAGACTTTCTACATTCCACACTGTGATTTCTATGTAAAAGCCTACAGCAACATATAAAAAGGTCTTTTAATTCTAGCTATACAAGCTTTTCAAAAATGCAACCAACTTAACACATAGGCCAAGGTACTCTATAAAAATACACCTACCAACTGCTCTAACTCCAAAGATTTCTTAAAAAACAAATGTGATATAGTCGAGAACATTAAAATTTTATGATTCTACCACTTATTTATCTGTATACAACGGTGGTGAGTTTTTGCAGTTATATAATGTCTCCAATCTTCCTGTAGTGAAAACATTTACAACATCTCATTGCTAATTCTCTCCCCTGTCAACCTAAAAGTGTTTCCATACTATTTTAACAAAGCAATATTTAAGCTCCTCTTGGGAGAGCCTATGAACAGGAACATTTTCCTAAGTTAATAGGGAGCAAGGAAAGTGGAGGTAGAAAGACTTGTTGAGCGCAGGAGGTGACAGCGCCATGACTGCACCACTGCACTGGATCCTGGGGAAAGAGCAACACGGTCTCAAAAAAAAAAAAGTAAGTATTAACTATATAGTTAATCTGTTAGTTTAATCCATTCATGGGAATAAACATAAAAAGATACTGAGTAACTTTTTATTATCACTACTACCTTCACATTTTGACATAAAGCTTTTAGTCTTTTTGACCAAAATCTTCAAAGTATAATGATATAGAAACTATAAACTATCAGTGTTTAGAAACCACATCACATCTTTTGTGCAAGGTAACACTTACACAAAACCAAACTACATAAAGACAATTTCTGGAGGTAAATCAAAATGATTTATTGATATCCATGAGCATTAAACTGAGCTTAATTAAGCCCCAGTCCAATTGGATATAAATACCTAATTTAATGCCTAAGCCACTAACCCTCACTGGCACCCATATCTAAACCAACAAGCTAGCTAGCTAGCTAGCTAGCTCCATACTGTCACTGGCATTTCCTTTTAAAACATATTATTTCATCTGACCATAACCAAAGTGAAGCAAGTAATACAGTTTTGTTTTAAATCTATAACAGAACCATTAACACAGGAGTCAAATTCTTTACTGTTCTGAAGAAAAATATTTTCAAAATATTTCAACCAGTAGGGTTGAAAGGGCTTTTAGTTACCCAAAATGCTGCTCAGGCAGAAATGGACTCTCTCTCACATCTGAGGAAGTAGTCCTTGCCTCGAAAAATGTTGAAGAGGATGAGTGTGAAAACAGTTAAAAAAAAACTGTAATAACTTTGAAGGTAAAAGGGATACATATTAAGCTCAGTATGACTGCTTCAAGCAGCAGCTAAAAAGTAGCAATTCTCAGTATGAGAAAGCTATACAATAAATCATAAGGCAACAATAGGTGCTAATTCCTTGCTAATTAAGCCTAAAGTCTTTTACCAGAGGAACAAGGACTAAACTCTAGAATTATGACTGCACCCAAAATCAAACTGGATTGTAAGTGTTGGTATAAAATTTGGTAAGATTAAAGGTGATTACCACTTGAAATAAAACATTCTAGAGACATAATTACCTGAACAAAATAAAACAAAACACACCAGCCAGGCACGGTGGCTCATAAGGTTGAGTTTGAGACCACCCTGATCAACATGGTGAAAACCGATTTCTACTAAAAATACAAAAACTAGCTTGGGTGTGCTGGCACCCACCTGTAATCCCAGCTACTCAGGAGGCAGAGACTGCAGTGACGCAAGATTGTGCCACTGCATTCCAGCCTTGGAGATAGAGCGAGACTCCACCCCACTCCCCACAAGACAAAAACATGCCAGCTGCATGCAGAAGCAGGTCTGTAATCCCAGCATGTGGGGAGGCTGAGGCAGATCATTTGAGGTCAGCAGTTTGAGACCAGTGTGCCCAACATGGTGAAACCCCATCTCTACTAAAAATACAAAAATTAGTGGGTGTAGTGGCATACGCCTGTAATCCCAGCTACTTAGGAGGCTGTGGCACAAGAGCTGCTTGAACTCAAGAGGCAGAGGTTGCAGCGAGCCATTGTACTCCAGCCTGAGCGACAGAAAAAAACTTTTGTCTCTCAAAAAATAAGAATAAAAAATAAAAACAAAAATGTCTACCACAATCTCCAAAGTAAAAACATTACAAGACACTTAATAAAGGCAAGTTTTCAAAGGAAGCTTCTCAAATGAATATTCTGACCATAAGACATTAGATATTAACATACTGCCATTTCCTGGGTCTCAATAAACCTAATACATGTCAATACTACACAAGAGTAGAAAAAAACTAAAAGTTAACCTATTAATAAAGCTGTCATCTGGTAAATGAATATACTTAATAAACCATATCTGATTCTTATCTTTAAAATGTGAACAGATTGAAATAATCTGTTTTGCCTAACTGGGTGGCTCACGCCTATAATCCCTGCACTTTGGGAGGATAAGTTGGGCAGCTACTTTTGAGGCCAGGAGTTGGAGACCAGCTAGACCAACATGGTGAAACCCCATCTCTACTAAAAATACAAAAAAAATTAGCCAGGTGTGGTGGCCCATGCCTGTAATCCAAGCTACTGAGGAGGCTGAGGGACAAGAATCACTTGAACCCCAGAGGCGGAGGTCACAATGAGCCAACATCACACCACTGCACTCCACCCTGGTTAACAGGGCGAAACTCCGTCTCAAAACAAAAATTAAGAGGGCCGAAGTAGTATTTCCCAGTCTAGCTCCAGTAAGTACTAAATGAACTAACAATTGAGAGCCATCTACCTCAAACCTGTAACTATGTAGGTTTTAAAAACTGATAAAAAAAAAAGTTTAAGTTTACGCTAAAATCTAAATATAGGCTAGGCATTGTGGCTGACACCTGTAATCCCAGGACTTTGGAGGCTGAGGCGGAAGGATCACGAGGTCAGGAGTTCAAGATAAGCCTCATCAACACGATGAAACCCCATCTCCATTAAAAACACAAAAATTAGCCGGGCGGAGTGGCATGAGCCTGTAATCCCAGCTACTCTGGAAGCTGAGGCAGGAGAATAGCTTGAACTCAGGAAGCAGAGGTTGCGGTGAGCCAAGGTTGTGCCACTGAAGTCCAGTCTGGGTGACAGAGCGAGACACTGTCTCAAAAATAACTAAAACAGTATGTCAAAATGTGACCCAAAATAATAAAAACTGTAACACAGTTGGAATTTTCGCTTTTGTGTTTAAAATTGTATCAACTAGGCCGGGTGCTGGCTCACACCTATAATCCCAGCACTTTGGGAGGCCGAGGCGGGCTGATCACGAGGTCAAGAGATCGAAATCAGCCTGACCAATCTGGTGAAATCCTGTCTCTACTAAAAATACAAAACTTAGCCAGGTGTGTTGGCGTGTGCCTGTAATCCCAGCTACTCAGGAGGCTGAGGCAGGAGAATTGCTTGAACCCAGGAGGCGGATGTTGCAGTGAGCCGAGATCGCGCCACTGTACTCCAGCCTGAAGGACTGAGTGAGACTCTGTCTCAAAAAAAAAAAAAAAATTACCAGCGAAGTTTTTGTAGCTTGTGTTTTATTTCTAAACTGAAAGAGATGGTTTCTAATGTTATTTGCCAAGTACTTCACCACAAACATGCTGTCTTGGCGAGTCAAGTACCAGTTAAACTAGATACTATCAACTGCAAGCACCACTCATTTAAAATATAAAAGGATTAAATTTGTTCACCACTGGAGCTATACAATATACAAGGTCATTCACCACATGGGGAAACCCTAACATAATAAACGAAATGTAGTTCTGGTAACTGAGGGGGGAAAAAATGGAAAACAGGTTATTACCACACTGTTGGTTAATCCTGTCCAAAGGTCACTGATATGCGTTAACACGACATACATCCCTACTGAAAAGAACAGGTATCTAAAGCTCCAGTATTGAGCCAATGGCATCAATCAATAATTGGTTCTGTAATATTCTATCAGAAAGAGTTAAAACATTAGTATTTAGGAATATTTTTGCAAATTCTAAGACATCTCATTGAAAATGGTTCCACTGACTACTTAGAAAGAGGAAACAAATACATTAAATACACACGCTTATTTTAAGAAGTAAAATTTGACATTTTAAAATATTGAAAGTTGCATATTACGGGGAAAAAATGGTGTCTTTATGGTTTCATTCAGAAACTATCTTCACATAAAACTAGACATTTCATGGGAAGACAATTTGAAAAGGCACCTGAAAACTTTGAGTCAAAAAGAATCTAGTCTATAATATGCCGGTTGCCTGAGTCCTACATCCATCCTCAATACAGAAACCTGACTGGATCCAAGACTGCTTTAAGGTGTGGAAAAAATCCCTAGATTTGCTTCTGTATATTCCTCAGCCTCCCAAGTAACTTGGATTAAAGGTACATGCTCCCAAGCCCAGATAGTTTTTGTAATTTTAGTAGAGATGGGGTTCCACCATGTTAGCCAGGCTGCTTGTGAACTCCTGAACCTCACAAGTGATCCACCAGCCTCAGCCTCCTGAAGTGCTGTGATTATAGGCATGAGCCACCATGCCCAGCCCCAAAGAATTTTAACATTACTCATTTGTCATGATATTCAACAATACACATACTACCATGTCAGTGTGGACCTTTACCAAAGATAAACTTTTAAACTGACAGTGTGGTGCTATTTTGATTTTTTTTTTTTTTTGAGAAGGAGTTTCACTCTTGTTACCCAGGCTGGAGTGCAATGGCGTGATCTCGGCTCACCGCAACCTCCGCCTCCTGGGTTCAGGCAATTCTCCTGCCTCACCCTCCTGAGTAGCTGGGATTACAGGTAGGCGCCACCATGCCCACCTAATTTTTTGCATTTTTAGTAGAGACGAGGTTTCACCATGTTGACCAGGATGGTCTCGATCTCTTGACCTCGTGATCCACCCACCTTGGCCTCCCAAAGTGCTGGGATTACAGGCGTGAGCCACCGCACCCGGCCCTATTTTGACTTTTTCGAAAACTGAAATTCAGGCTGGGCACGGTGGCTCAAGCCTGTAATCCAAGCACTTTGGAAGGCCAAGGTAGGTGGATAGCCTGATGTTGGGAATTAAACACCAGCCTGGCCAACATGGTAAAACCCAGTCTCTACTAAAATACAAAAAAGAAAATCAGCTGGGCGTTGACTCTGTGCACCTGTAGTCCCAGCTACTCAGGGCTGAGGCACAAGACTTGCTTGAACCTGGGAGGCAGAGTTTGAAGTGAGCCAAGATCACACCACTGCGTTCCAGCCTGGGAGACAAAGCAAAACTCTCAATAAAAAAACCTGAAATTGAGCCACACACAGTGGCTCTCATATGTAATCCCAACACTTTGAAAGGTTAAGGCAGGAGTTTGAGACCAGCCTGAGAGATCAGGTCTGTATTAAGAAAAAAAATCCTGTATTTTTAAAATTTAAAAAAAGCTGAAATTATGTTAACAGTATTTTAAAGAACATACGCCCATTCATTCCAGCATTCTCAATTTTATCAAGCTAGATCACTAGAGTAAAAAGCTATCCTTACACTTACAGTAAAATTCCTTTTAAGGAGTTGTCTATAAAAACAGGTATGATTGCTGGGGAATAGAGTGACGGAAAAGTGGCTGAAGAAAAAGGTGCATTTCAGAGCGTTGGGAACTATTTCTATCTTGATTATAGTGATGGCTATATGACCATGCATTTTGTAGATCAAATCTGATATAGGAATTGTACACCAAGAGTGAATTTTACTGTATGTTTTCTATGCTGCCTCTCATTTCTATCTTCCCATTCACTTTACCTTTGTCAAAGGTCACCAATGACACTGCTAATTCAAAACGACATTTTCTAAATTCTTATATTACTTGAACTATTAATGACATGTGACAAGTTCATTCACCTCTCTACTCTTTTGATATATATTCATACAGCTTCCAGGATACTTCATGCTTCTGAGTTTTGTCCTACTTTTTCCATTTTGGCATTTTCAATGTTCTTTGCTCATTTTTTCCTCGTCGCCCCATTCTTTAAAGGTCACAGTACTCCCAAAATCTCATTTTCTGTTTCCACTCATCCAGTATTGCGGTTTTTTATAAGCTTTAAAGCAGATGACTCCCTTAGAACCACATAAACAACTGCTTAACCTCTATCCAAGTGGATCAACTTTAACATGTCTACAACTGATCTACGATATTTGCTCCTCACCCTAGCTCCTCCCAATCAGTGTCACTGAAAATTCCATGATTCCAGTTGTCTAGCACAAAAAGGTTGGCTACATCTTTGATTCCTCTTCTCAGGCCTCACATTATAAGCAAATTTCTCACCATCACCTTCAAAATCCATCTATGGTACTTTTAATCACTCCCGTTGTCATTTCCCTGGTCCTACCAAAAATGACTGCTTGTCTGGATAAATCTGTCACCCATTATCTACTCTCAGTTAAGAGTGATCTCATTCCTCTTCAAATAGCTTCCCATCTCGTTCAAAGTAAAAGCTAAAGACTACTATGCCTTATGCTTCACATAATGTCTTAAACCCACCCTTTTCTCTAAGGCCAACTTTTTCTTTCTTTTTTGAGATGAAGTTTCACTCTTGTTGCCCAAGCTGGAAAACAGTGGTGCGATCTCAGCTCACTGCAACTTCTGCCTCCCGGGTTCAAGCAATTCTCCAACCTCAGCCTCCGGAGTAGCTGGGATTGCAGGCCCGTGCTACCACAACTGGCTGAGTTTTTGTATTTTTAATAGACACGAGGTTTCACCATGTTAGGCAGGCTCGTTTCGAACTTCTGACCTATCCGCCCACTGCGGGCTTCCAAAGCACTGGGATTATAGGCGTGAGCCACTGAACCTGGCCTCTATTTCTTATCATACTATTCTTGCTATGTACAACACCTCACAGCAGGATTATAACCAGTATTTGTTGAGTAAATAATGTTCCCGACTGGCTTCCAGGAAATAATTGTCCATAAATCACACAATCAACAATGTGTAACAAACCAAATTATCTATAAAATAGCTTAAAAGCCAGAGGATTGGTGTTTTGATTTTCTAGCTTGATAAACATGAATGCAAAGGATTTCCCAACAAAAAATCAGATAAAAGTTGAACATCATACTTTACCAAAAACTTAAATCTATTTTCAAGAAAGATTCAACTATTGGCCAGGCCCAGCAGCTAATGCCTGTAATCCCCGCACTTTGGGAGGCTGAGGCAGGCCTATCACTTGACTTGAGATCAGGAGTTCGAGACTAGCCTAGGCAACATGATGAATCCCCATCTCTACTGAAACTACAGAAAATTAGCCAGGCGTGATGGCGTGCCTATATTGCCAGCTGCTCAGGAGAGGCTGAGGCAGGAGGATCCCTTAAACCCAGGAGGCAAAGGGTGCAATGAGTCAATATTATCCCACTGCACTCTTGCCTGGGTGACAGAGTCAGATACTGTCTCAAAAAAAAAAAAAAAAAATCCAGCTGTGCCCGTGATGAATGTGCATTTGGAGCTGCTATCATACGCTTGCTGTAAGGAAATCACAAACAAAAATTTATTTCTACAGATGACTTTCTCCTATTTACTCTTTAAACATTTAAGATTCGCTCTAAAACTGCAGTCTGGGTTATTTCCTTCCTTTAAAGTAGGCTTTAAGTCATTACATTTCTTATACCTTATGCAATTCTAGACTCACTCTACCCAGTAAAACTGATTTTTGCAGCATTCTTGATCTGCAACTATCCCCAGTCCAAATCACTAGTCACGTATGGCTACTGCACTTAACATGAAAGTTCTATTTAACAGCACCGTTCTAGTCTGTTGTCTCCACAGACATCCATGTACCGCTTATAAACAATTTCCAGAGTGCAGTATTCTATAATTTACTCAGTCTATTAGAAACCCATAATCCTTAAAAATTCTGCTCAACAGCCTTAGTACAAATGGACAGTTACATATCTCTCATATATACCAGGATGGTGAAATTTTAAGAAACCATTAAAAATTTTAAAAAGTCACTATCAGATGTTGTACCCTGAGTCTTGTTTCCAAAATATATAATGAATTCTACAACAAAACAACCTAATATAAAAATGGACAAAGAATCTGAATACATTTGTCGAAGAGTAAACAAATGGCTGGAAAGCACATGGAAACACATTCAGTATTTTTAAAGAAAACGTAATTAAAACCTGACAGATCCTGCTACACTCTCACTAGACTAGAATGGATAAAAACAAAATACAGGTATGAACGTAAGTGGACGAATTGGAAACTTCCACGATTGTTGGCAATATAAAAGGGTACAGCCCAACGGGTGCAGTGGCTCGGAGGTCAAGAGATCGAGATCATCCTGGCCAACACAGTGAAACCCCGTCTGTACTAAAAATACAAGAATTAGCTGAGCATGGTGGCTCACGCCTGTAGTCCCAGCTACTCAGGAGGCTGAGGCAGGAAAATTGCCTGATCCCAGAAGGCGGAGGCTGCAGTGAGCAGAGATCATGCCATTGCACTCCAATCTGTGTAATAAGAGTTAAACTCCATCTCAAAAAAAAAGGGTACAGCCACTTTTGGTAAACAGTTTGGCTGTTGGTAAGGCTGACCATATTAATCACCATACAACCCAGCAACTCTCCTAGATACATACGTAAAAGAAATGAAAACACATGACCATACAAAAGTTTGCATACCAATCTTCATAGCATCATTAACATGTAGAAAAAAACTCTAATGTACATCTACTAACGAATAAACAAAATCCATAAAATGAAAAAAGTATTGATACATAGTACAACATAGATGAACCTTGAAAATATTCTAAGTGGACAAAGCCAGTCACAATACATATTATATGATTCCATTTATATGAATGCCCAAAATAGGCAAATCTATACAGAAAGAATTTATTTTTAGCGTGACAGAATGATCTAAAATTAGATCATGGTCCTAATCGCACAACTCTGAATTTACTGAAGTGAACCGAACACTGTAAATGGATGAATTGTATAGAATATTAAATCTCAGTAAAGCTAAATTAAGGAAAGAAAAAACAACGCCAAGGAGGCTGACAAAATCTACCTGAAGAATGCTCTCAAGTAGATTCGTAAAACACCACAGGATACCTTAGTCTTGGGTAAAAATGAAATCAGACCACCACTCAATTCTGAGTCATACAGCAGACTGATCCAGGCTCAAATGCCTCTGCTTCTCCTACAAATAAGTATCTCCCACCTACTCAACGAGTCCAGGATACAATAAGAAACTAGTCTAAAGAAATACTAAGAAAGAAATATTATTTAAGTCCAGCCAGGCGCCAGTGGTTCACACCTATACTCCCACCACAGAAATTCTCCCAACATCCTCTCCATTTCAACATTTACAATGTTAAATATTTAATGTTATCTTTTTTTCTCCAGTTTCCCTTTTCTAGCCAAAGGGCTGTTTCAAAAATATCATTTATAGGACACAATTCCTGAACATGTCATACAAAGCCCTTTACAACCATCACTTACAATTTTCTATTACAGCTAGCTGCTCCTGAAACACATCAGGGCCCTTCACAACTCAATCATTGTTCATGTATTATCTTTGACCTGTGAGTTCTTGATGTATTTATCTATTTCTGATCCACTAACACAGTGACACATATATTTAGCTATGGAGTAGTAACAGCACTCTGAAACCTCTAATGATAGGATTGCATACTCCAGTCACTTATATACTTTTTTTAGTAGAAAGCCTGTCTTTACTAAAAACACAAAATTAGCCGGGCGTAGTGGCACATGCCTGTAATCCCAGCTACTCGGGAGGCTGAGGCAGGAGAATCGCTTGAACCTGGGAAAAAAAAAAAATCTGAGAAAATCACAAATGTCAAGTGAAGAAACCATTTGATGATGCATTAAGGATACTCAACCATACCATCTTAATATGGCATTCAAGGCCCTTTACAACGTAGATCAAAATTCTTTTTCTGGACTTACTCTTGTAGCCTTTTAATGACTAGCTACCATATTCTATAAGGTATTTCTCAAACACAGAATGTATACTTTCATGTCTGACACTTTCAGTGTATACTTTACAGTATTTAACAGCTGACTTGATTCCTTTACACAACTCCCATGCATGACTAACTCAGTTCAAATGTTATATTCCCCAATCAATAATTTTTATTCCAACAATCAATAATTTTTATTCCAAAATCAAACTGAATTGTCATATACAGGAATAACATTAAAATATTAATGACTGGAATACTGGCATTCCAAGACGAACAGTGGTACTATGTTTCATATACATAAGGTACTATGCTTTATATATTGCATTTTAAAAGTGTATTGCATACAACAGTTTGCTCCATACACTTACACATTCTGCATTAGTTTAAAAATGACAATCCAAGTAAGTCTAACATTTTCGTCAATGTTAACTGAGACTGATGTATCAGAATGTCAGTGGGGTAACTCTTTAGCACATCATTCTATTTCCTGGTATTTGCTATCAGTTCTAAATCTATCACTCAAAGCCACCCATAACCCAGTTCCTATTCACACAGCTTTCAAATACATTTCTTATGACTCTAAAAAAATACTAATGTGTTCTGAAGGCACACATCATAATCATTACTCCAATCTTTTTTTTTTAAGAACTCTATCACCTCCATCCCTACAACTACTATTTACAATCTGCTGTACAAATCAACACTAACTTCGTATTAACTCCTGAAGCAACTAGCATGGTATTATCGTCTCCTATTTTGTATACCTGGGAAGCTCAAAGTCTATAGGATTTTTTTTTTTTTTTGGTTCCCTACAGTTGGCATGTGAGACTACAGGATTTTTAAAGCTAGTAATCTTTTTTTTTTTTTTTGAGTTTCGCTCTTGTTGCTCAAGCTGATCTAGGCTCACTGCAACCTCCACCTCCCAGGTTTCAAGCGATTCTCCTGTTTCAGCTTCCTGAGTAGTTGGGATAACAGGTGTGCACCACCACAGCCAACTAATTTTTTGTGTTTTTAGTAGAAACAGGGTTTCATCATGTTAACCAGGCTGGTCGTGAACTCCCGACCTCAGGTGATTGCCCGCCTCAGCCACCCAAAGTGCTGGGATTAAAGGCGTGAGCCACTGCACCTGGCAGGAATCATTTTTTATGGTTTTGCTGTGATCTATCATGACAAGTTAGGTGGCAATTACAGCCATGTGTTGCTTAACAATGGGTTTAAGTTCTGAGAAATGCATCCATCACTAGGCATTCTTATCACTGTGCAAACATCAGAGTGTACTTACACAAACCTTGGCCATGTTATAGCCTATTGCTCCTAGGCTACGAACCCGTACACCATGTTACTGTACTGAATACTTTAAGCAATTTTAACACAATGGTAACTACTCACATATCTAAATATTGGAAATAATACAATCTTATGGCACCACCATTGTATATGCGATCTGGCATTGATAGAAACATTATGTGATGCACGAGCAATAGGAAAATAATGAAGAGGACAGGACATGGATCAGCTAGTAAGCCCCATTTCAGCATCAGGCAAGCCAGAAAGTCCTTACTTTTAAGACTGACTCATCTCAAGAAGGAAGGTGAAAACAAGTGATCCAGAAAACCTGTACCTCCTGACATCATGAAATCATGCATTAACATCACTATCACCCTACCTAATAATCTACTTAATCATTTAGAAACAGGTATTTTTTGTTGTAGAGGAAAGGGAAGATGTTTGAAAACATCATTGATGCTCATCACCACAAACTAGAAAAACAAAATGATTCTCACTAAATAGCTATTCAGTAGAATGACAAAACACTTAACATACCTATCATAATAATCCCGTTGAAAGTCATAGTCCAAGTCAAAAGACGAGCTGAAAAATAAATACCAAAGAGCGTTAATTTGGAAATGTTGCTACTAATTCATAACAGTAGGTGAGGGGAGAACCATGCCAAATAAACCACAACAAATAGATCAACATGGTTAGCACTGAATGATCCCCAAACATTCATACAATAAATCACTCAATTGCAATCACCTGAGACCACTAGACATGTAGTGGTCAAACTGGTAATTCAGGTTAAAATTCACTAAGATTTCCACATACGACATAGCTAAAATAAGAACACTGAAAAACAGAACGGTTAACTAAACATCCAACATCCTTATACCACTCCCTTCTTCCCTTTCTTCTCTCTAGTGTCTTAACAGCTCAACAATTCCATAGAAGTATTTCAGGTTATGCTATAAGTATCAAACTATTCTTAAATATTAATAGCAAAAACTTCAGGGATTTTTAATTCTCTAGAAATTTTTCCTAGGGCAAAAAAAGAGACTATTAACGCAAAAATAATAAAACCTTATTTATACACAAATAAAACACAGCACACTTAACCCTCCCAACATCCAGAAAACAGATAGAGAGATGCCCACTAATGGACACAATGCAGTTATAAATAATAAAGTTCCGGACCTGAGTAGAGGGGACGGAGAAGGGTGTTCTGTTACTGACCCGTACATCTCCGCTGCAGATCGTTTCACACCTGCTTTTCCTCGGTTCACTTTTGGCTCTGCAGCCAGGTTAATATCTGAAAAACAAAAGCAAAAAGTTTAATGACAACTTTGTATCCAAGTAAAACAACAAAGTTTATTTTTTTTTAATTTTTTATTATTGAGACAGAGTCTCGCTTTGTCGCCCAGGCTGGAGTGCAGCACTGCAACCTCCATCTACCAGTTTAAGTGATTCTCCTGCCTCAGCCTACCAAGTAAGGGGACTACAGGCAGGCACCAACAAGCCCAGCTAATACAAACTACAACGTTTAGAATTGTACACAGACACATAAATCAGAAAATATGGAACAATGTATCTCATCTTTCCTTTTTTGTTTTTGAGACAGGGTCTCACGTCACACAGGCTGGAGAGCAGAGATGCAGTAATGGCTCACTACAGTGAGCTTGGGTAATCCTCCCACCTCAGACTCGCAAATAGCAGGGATCACCACGCCTGGCTAATTTTTGTATTTTTCATAGACAAACTCTTGGGGGTTGAGTGATCTGCACTGGCCTCCCAATGTGCTGGAATTACAGTATGAGCTACCATACTATGCTTAGCTTCATGTCTCCTTTTAACATTAAAAAGGCTCACAAATTGTTACAAGTCTAGGACTTCATCTTCCTTTTCTTTGTGCTCTGTTCTGTACCATTAAAGTGTCCTGAGACACAACATTAAGTCTATCTTTGGTACTCTCCGCCCTCATAACCCACTTTAACTTAACTCTCGCCATTCAAGGCACTGCACACTCAGTTACTATTACAGGAGAAAACTATCAATGATTGCCTTTCGAGAAATGGTTCAGTTCATTCTAAATTACAAATATATTAAAATGAAATATATTAGAATAAAATATATGGCAATTCATGAATTAATATAGTTGAAGTGTGACACCCTCAAATCATACTCAGAGGCAAATTTGGGTTTTCCTTGTAGGTAAGGATTGGCTGTACTGTACATAAAATATCCTGGGTTAAAAATTGCTTTGTGATTAATTAATTGCTTAAGTAAACAACCTTTACACACATACACACACACAAAATAATGAAAGGAATAAAGGGAAACAATCCTAGTTTTCAAATATAATTTGTAACACCTATTCCCAGCTACCTATCCTGCCACCACTGTCTACACCAAACAAGAATTCATCTTTTCTTTGTTCTAAAAAGCCTATCAGGGCTGGGCGTGGTTGCTCACGCTTGTAATCCCAACACTCTGGGAGGCTGAGGTGAGCGCATCACCTGAGGTCAGGAGTTCAAGACCAGCCATGGTCAACATGGTGAAACCCTGTCTCTACTAAAAATACAAAAAATTATTCAGGCATGGTGGTGGGTGCCTGTAATCCCAGCTACTCAGGAGGCTGAGGCAACAGAATTGCTTGAGCCTGAGAGGCGGAGGTTGCGGTGAGCTGAGATCACACCATTGCACTCCAGTGAAGCTCTGTCTCCAAAAAAAGAAAAAAGCCGTATCAGAAAGCCAAAAACTCTCCAAAATTCAGTTTTTCACCGACCTGGTCTAAACTACTCAGTAAACAGTAACTCAATTTTAATATATACTGCTTTTATTAAAATGAGCCTCACTGGCTCATATTGTCCATGTGCTGAACACCAATACATGAATAACCTTCAGGTTTTGGTACATTAACCTCATTTACAATTTTGACTTCAAAACCATATAAAGTTTTCTAAAACTAAAGATAGAATTTCTGAAAAAGCAATCCGTAAGATGTAATAACAATGAAACAGACCCAAATTATGTTATCTGTTTGGTTATAGAACATTATCAAAGAAATTTCATGTTACTCTAAGCTACCATACTTTGAGTCCATATTTACAGAAAATATACCAAGAATAAACAGAATCACAAATATAAAATTGAAAAATAATCATCTTAATTTTGGTAAAAGCAGAGGTATGTTTCTTTTGAAACTGAGGCACAAAGCACACATAAAATGAAAAGTTAAAACAGACATCTGGCCGGACATGGTAGCTCATGCCTGTAATCCCAGCACTTTGGGAAGCCGAGGTAGGTGGATCACCTGAGGTCAGGAGTTTGAGACCAGCCTGGCCATCACGGTGAAACACTCTCTACTAAAATTCCAAAAATTAGTTTGGCGTGGTGGCACCCACCTGTAGTCCCAATTACTTGGGAGGCTGAGGCAGGAGAATTGCTTGAACCCGGGAGGCAGAGGTTGCAGTGAGCCGATATGGTGCCACTGCACTCTAGCCTGATGACAGAGTGAGGAGACTCCGTCTCAAAAAAAAAAAAAAAAGGCATCTAGCACAATGAATTAAATACACATGTGAACAATGGATTCTGGCTTGAATAAACCAAATCATAGGTAATAAGTATTCTAAACTGTAATTATATTTTAAAAGACAAGGGCTGGGCGCGGTGGCTCACGCCTGTAATCCCAGCACTTTTTGGAGGCCGAGGTGGGCAGATCACAAGGTAAGGAGATCTAGACCATCCCAGCCAACATGGTGAAACCCCATCACTACTAAAAATACAAAAAACTAATCAGGCATGGTGGCACCGGCCTGTTGTCCCAGCTACTTGGGAGCCTGAGGCAGAATCGTTTGAACCCAGGAAGCAGAGGTTGCAATGAGACTCCGTCTCCAAAAAAAGAAAAAAACAAAACACAAGACAATCTAAGACTCAGTCAAACTATACAGTAGGCTCAAAAGTAGAGGAGTGAAACCCCAATGAGAAAGTCCGATTCCAGTGCCCAACACTAGAAGACTCCTCCAGTCTGCTGTGGGCAGGACATAACCATTTAGGCAACATTTTTACATTGTGAAGTGTCATTCCCAGCTCCCCTTACTCAAGATTTCCAACTGAGGGTTGTTCTATCTCAACTACACAAAATGGTACAATGAAGAATATCCTTTACTTAGCCAATTATAACTATAAGCCTAATGTATTTACTAGGATGAAGTAATAGTCACAATATCCACAATATCTCAGGCTGTCAGTTTGACAGACAGGAGGAAAAAAAAAAAACCCTAAATGGAAAAACTCAGGCCTGAATTATATCATCAATGAAAAAATTCACTTAATAGAGACCTTACCTAAAACCTGGCCAGCAATCATCCTGCCATCCTCTCCTGCTACAGCAGCCCGGGCATTTCTCTCATTAACATATTGAACGAAGGCAAAGCCCTTATGAACAGAGCAGCCCACAATTTTGCCATACTTCGAAAAGATTGCCTCCACATCAGATTTCTTGACCACGAGTGTGTTGAGATTCCCAATGAACACACGGGAGTTCATGGAGCGAGGATCTGTCTTGTTGGTAACGTTGCTGGCCATTGTGTTTGATGATAAGGTTTCTCACAAAGCCGAAAACTGTAAAGCAAAAAAAAAAAAAAAAAAAAAAAAATTCAGGTGAACAGATGCTAAAAATAATATTCCTTGATAAAAACTTCTGCACTCTCTCTGAACCACTGTTCAGTTAACTGCCCAGAGTATCAGGGACTCACAGCATTAAATATGTATTTGCTAATAAATTCAGAGCCTCCATCCTCTGAATAGCATCACTAAACTATAAAGTCTCAGGAGAAAAAAATTCTCCCTTGCAGATCATTGGTAATATAATTTCCTTGGACATAATTAATTCCATGTAGCTTCCTCTAAGCCCTCAAGCAAATCAGAATTGCCTACATTCTCTGATACCAATTTCTGCTATTTCACACATTACAGGTCATGCTATTGCCTGCCATCAATAACTCTATCTTCATTTGCACTGCTTTTATTGAGTTTCACCGGTTCTGTACATATACACACAGTACGTCAAATTCTGTGCCAAGCCATTCATTAGCTAGATTAGTATGGATAGCTTACACTTACCCATCAAGTATAATTTTCTTCAAAAGGCAATAAATAGAATCAATTTGTTTCCACTAGAAATACCTATTTCCACATACTTCAATTAATTTGCAGTATGCTTTGGATGCATACATATCTGTACCATCTTTTTACAGACTGCAATGACTCCAAGCCTACTTTTTATATAACCTAAAACACAAGACATTTAATAATATCGGATGGTGATGATGATAAAACGAGCCAGTGGAACATAGCATGAATCAAGTAAGGATCAGGGGAACAAAAGAAATATACACAACCTTCCAGAGATTTAAAACCAAAAATTATCTGTCTTTATGTATGTGATGGGGGCTCAATCCTATAATAATGTGGTGAGTCACAATACCATCTTAGGTCCTGTATAAGCAAAAATATTTTATTTCACATTCGTTTAGCATTTTGTCTTCTGCCTCTTCCCAACCCAACCCCCAATCTTTTACAAGATTTAAAAACACATTCTTAAGATTAATTACCACTTCAACCCTTTGAAAGGTATTGATGAATCTCAAGATTCCAGCATGTTATCCTCCAATCCTTAAGTGAATCATGACAAACTATTTCTCATGGATGATGTGAAAATAAAAACATCTAGTATGTATACATATATGTATATAAAAAAGCAGGTAGTATAACACCATTTCATTTATACACAACTCCTACCATTCTGATGCTTAATATAGTCATTTAACAGGCTATTGAAAAGCTCAAACTTCCTTCCAAACCTTTCTGAAATTTAAAAGTCTGTCTTTGTTAGTTTCTAAAGTATACCTTTACAAAAAGTTATTAATATTGTAAGACTAAGAAATAAAAATTAACAAACAGTCGCCATTAAAAACCACCAGCAGCCTTTCAGCTATTAAGTATGCCAGAAAGTCTGAAAACACTAAGAGGAAATGAAACAAAAATCTGCAAAAAGGCCTAACTGGTTTCAGATATTACTGCCAGTTTATTAAGATTTGCTATTATGCTGGGCGCAGGGGCTCATGCCTGTAATCCCAGCACTTTGGGAGGCAGAGGCGGGTGGATTGCTTGAGGTCAGGAGTTCAAGACCAGCCTGGGCAACATGGTGAAACTCCATCTCTAAAAAAATAAAAAGAACAAAAAAAAACAAAGAAAAGAAAAGATTTGCTATTATTACAACTAGAGGTATAATCTGGTTTTCAGAAATTGTTTTTTACAAGCAATAGGTGTTTTCAGAAATTATTTTTCACAAGCAATAGAAAATATCATCTCCACAGGTTTAATGAGAAGAAATTACCAGGGCTGAGGGTCTCTGTAAGCTACCAGCATGCTAAATATAAAGGAGAAAACCCACCAAACCACAGATGTCCAATGTTCCAAATGGGTATTTGCAAAAAATACAAATGTGACTGAAAGAAATACCCTTTTGAAACACAGAACAGAAACGGATTGAAATGACCATCTTCTCAACTTTCACAGCCCAAGGCATTTTTCATGTATATCAGGGCATAATTCTCTCAAAGATCCCCACATGAAAAGTTCGGTAGAAAAGCATCCAGAAATACAAGTAAAAGGATGCTAGCAATGGTTATCATCTCTGAGTTTAAAGATATGATTTCTCATTTTCCTATGGTTTATTTTTTAATTTGCTCCAAAATCACCAACTACTTATTTTAGAAATATACTAATCCCAACTTCAAAAGGTTTCCTAAAATTAGTACGATAGCTGTAAATACCCATACTTAATTATGAGAATTTTAATTCAAGATGGAGGCAGCAACAGTAAAGACAAATGTACTCACAAATACCAATTAATTCCACTCTTAGTAACGTATCCTCCTAAGATATGAACAGTCGCTACAAATTAATTCATTTTTTGGGTCAAATATTTAATAACCATGTGCTGAGCACCATGTTTGGGGCAACTCCAGGGGACTAATAGTAACAAAGACTATCCTCAGAGCTTCCTTTTAATTCTAGTAGTGTTGCTATTTAAAATTTTATGTAAGAGGCCCATTTCCCAAAGTTTTAGAAATAACTAAATGACGTTAAGTCACACTTCACCCTAGGTACCTTAAATGAAATTTCCATAAAGGGATAATGTTAGCCAATACTGTTTAACACAAAAAAATATACAGGAAAAGAACTGGTATTCTTGGAAGGAAGCAGCAACAGCAGAGTAGTTTTTCAATCTTATCCTACAAACAGCATTTACAACAAAACTCCAAAATGCAAAGCAGTAAAGGCAGGCTAATCGCCAGCATATATGGTTTCATTAACTGCGGTGGGAGAAATAAAACAAAAAATAAGGAACTTGGAGAATATGAGTTAGAAATACCAGAATACCAAAATACCCAACAGGTATTTATTAAAAAGCAAAAGGAACCAATTTTAAGAAAAGCAGTTAAAATTTCCAACTTTTACTTGCTCCAATAGTGAGTGAGCACAAGGGACACTTTAAATGTGTAAAGGTGCAAGAACGGTTGCATCCCTGGAAAATATCCTAACTGAACAAACTCTATGGGGCTGATTCCGCTGTCAATCTCTTCTTCCTCTCACCAAAAATTAACCACCAGTCTGACTTTACTAGTATTTTCTTACTTTTAAAGTAAGGCAGGCCAGGTGCAGTGGCTCACGCCTCTAATCCCAGCACTCTGGGAGGCCGACGTGGGCGGATCACGAGGTCAAGAGAGCGAGACCATCCTGGCCAACATGGTGAAACTCCATCTCTACTAAAAGTTAAAAAATTAGCTGGGTGTGGTGGCACACACCTGTAGTCCCACCTACTCGGGAGGCTGAGGCAGCAGAATCCCTTGAACCCAGGAGGCGGAGGTTGCAGTGAGCCGAAATCCTGCCACTGTACTCCAGCCTGGTGACAGAGCAAGACTGTCAAAAATAAAAAAACTCTAATGCCTAAAGTATAACCATAGACATTATAGTATTTCCAGAAAAATAAATGTGATGCATTTAAAGTGTTTCTGTAGGTAAGTTCCCCTTCTATTGCATTAAAGTTTATCTGCTAAAGAATCCAGGGTATTGACCAGTAGTTTCCTAGTCTGTATTTTCCAGGATTCATACTCTTAGTACAATTTCTCTATATTCTTCTGTAATTCCTGAAATTGGAAGCTGGTACCAAAGGCTTTTTCAGCCTCATATGCAATCTTTTGGCAAGACTACCTTGTCCTACAAGTGGCAATACCTTTTTGTGGTGTTACTGATGCTTCAACAATACCATCTCTCTAGGTAGTACGATGTGGTTTCTCGAGCAACGCTTTTACCATGTTATGCAGACTCTTGTTAGAAATCCTAAGAACAGTCCCTCAGTTCTTGCATGTAGCGGGTGGCCGGCATCCTTTTACAGCTGTACAACAATTTCAATGAGTAAAATAAAATCCTTGATCACATTTCTTGCCTTGTTACTCCCTTTACTTCTGGAAG
Organism: Aotus nancymaae; assembly: GCF_030222135.1. Taxonomy (NCBI): domain Eukaryota; kingdom Metazoa; phylum Chordata; class Mammalia; order Primates; family Aotidae; genus Aotus; species Aotus nancymaae. The sequence goes on along the minus strand of NW_026988422.1, from coordinate 32,225,672 downwards.
GTTTTCTAGTTGTCAGGGGATTATTCCAAAGTGGAAATCTTGGCCAGGCATGGTGGTTCATGCCTGTAATACTATCGTGGAAATCTTGGCCAGGCATGGTGGTTCATGCCTGTAATACTATCACTTTGGGAAGCCAAGTGGATGGATCACATGTGGCCAGGAGTTCAAGACCAGCCTGGCCAACATGGCAAAAACCCATCTCTACTAAAAATACAAAGATTAGACGAGCGAGGTGGCACATGCCTGTAATCCCAGCTACTTGGGAGGCTGACACATGAGAATTGCTTGAGCCGGGATTCAAAGGTTGGTTGCAGTGAGCTAAGATGGGGTCACTGTACTCCAGCCCGGGAGATACAAAACTCTGCCTCAAAACCAAACAATACCAGCATAAATCTTGCTTGCAAAATCCTATTTGTTACTGTAAAGAGGGTTTTTGTTTTAGAGCAACTCAGTTTTTTCTAAGAATTTTGGTATTTTATCAACTAGGAAAAAAAAAAAAGAAGAAATCTTAAGTTTAAGGCTTTATAAATATAAATAAATGACAACGGTCATATTTAACGCTGTCTCATTGGTCATAAGGCTGTCTCATTGGACATAAAGGTTTATACTTTGGAGTAATCCTGTGAAGAGTGGATAGGACAATTCAAATTCTCCTAGCTATTTAAGGTAGTAGTAGCAGGGGCTGGGCACAAGGGCTCATGCCTGTAATTCCAGCACTTTGGAAGACTGAAGCAGGCTGATCACTTGAGGTCAGTAGTTCCAGACCACCGTGGCCAACACGGTGAAACCCCATCTCTACTAAAAATTCAAAAATCAGCCAGGTGTGGGGGCCTGTGCCTGTAATGCCAGCTCCTTGGGAGTCTGAGGCAGGACAACTGCTTGAACCCAGGAGGCGGAGGCTGCATGCAGTGAGCCGAGATCACACTAGTGCACTCCAGCCTAGGTAACAAAGTGAGATTGTCTCAAAACAAATATACAGTTCCAAATATTCCAGTTTCTTCCACTATTTGTAAATCAGAAGGCTGTAGCACAGGCTAAGTACTCTGTATACTTAAGTGAAGTACTCTGTATACTTCAAAAGTGAAGTATAACCTAGTCACATCCTTTAAAAATTTATTCAACAAATGAGAACCCTAAGTGCTATTTAAGTCTAATTCTTTCTTAAACTTACACTGAACGACACAGAAGCTCTGTCCTGAAAAGCATAGACTTTAAAATCCTAAAATTAGGCTGCGCGCGGTGGCTCATGCCTATAATCCCAGCACTTTGGGAGGCCGAGGCGAGCAAATCACTTGAGGCCAGGAGTTCAAGACAAGCCTGGGCAACATGGTGTAAACCAGTCTCTACTAAAAATAAAAAAACTCGCTGGGTGTGGTAATGGTTGCCTGTTATCCCAGCTACTCGGGAGGCTGAAGCAGAATTGCTTTAACCCGAGGTGGAGGTTGCAGTAAGCCAAGATCATGCCACTGCACTCCAGCCTGGGCAACAATGTGAGACTCCGTCTCAAAAAAAGAAAGAAAAAAAAAAGAGGTAACATAGTGGTAGCACTCAAATTTCTATTATACACATGGATAAATGTATTTGTATGTTATTATATATATTATATATACTATGGTATTTTCATTTCAGGTTCTTATTCCTATTTTTAATCAAAGGATCACCAAAGTCCTGTATTATCTAGAAAACAAAACTGGAACTACTGAGTTATTTCTACTGCCCAAAAATGTGTTTTTGTCTGTTTTATCATGTGCTCTATCCTGATGCAAGAAAAGTAATTTGAGGTTTTAATAGCACCGTGAAGGACAAAAAGTTTCTTGGATACAGAAATTTGTCTCTATCTCACACTCTCACCATTCCCAGCCACAGCTTAAAAACAAAAAATAAGTAAAAACTCTATCTAGTTGGGATAGAAGCAAACCTGTCAGTTTTATTTCCAACTGTTCATTATAAGTGTGAGGTGCTACCATGCCTCTTCACCCTCTTAATGGAGGCAAACCAATCTTGGATTGTCGATCTAGCTAAAAATTGGAAAAATTAAAATACTCCATTTTCCTTTAAGTCGACTTTAAATCTCAAGTAATTCTACTTGGAAAAGGTATGGCACTTTGTATTATCTGAAGATTGTTTACATAAATAAGGTTCAAATGGTTCACAAACAGGTCACAAAAGCCCTGGAATTATCTGAGAGATAAGCTAAGATGAATTTAAATGTGGAATCCAGCCTTCAGCATCCTTGCTTTTTAATCTGGTCACTACGATTCCACCTTTGATGGAAAGAGTTTGAGGCATAGGAGATTAGATTACTGGGCATGTCCTCAGTGCCACTCAATCCAACTGTTTTCAGTGTATCTTGGCTCATTTATTGCAAAAGTACACAAAAGTAAACAAAGCACAAGATGTTTCTACTGAGAAATTATTTCATCAAGCCCTGGTCACCTCTCCACATAGGCTAATCACATTATACTTAAAACACACTATCCATTGGTCCAGGAAAAAAAAAAAATTAAAGATGCTGTCGCTTTCACTTACCAGATATATCATACTAGAGACAAGGAAAATACATACTACATCAAATTAGGAAATTCAGAACCCTGCCTTACAATTTCCTTTATTACTGTATCTTAAGACCTAAACAACTTCTTGCATTCAACTTAAATAACAATTCCATATACTAAATACGCTATGTATGTAAAATTTCCCTTCTTTGCAAAATTTCAAAGACAATAGCAGCACTAGATGGCAGCAACGAGTTATCAATTTTCTAAAAGCATTACTAAATCTTCTGTATTGCAAAGTTTTCAGTCATTCATAATTTCCTGTTAAGTTTCTCAATATTCTTTTTGGATAAGATAAATTATTCTACATACTTAGCTCACTATCATTTGATCTATGTTGTTTAAAATACTTCAACTCCTATTTTGCTTATTTAGGTCGAGGTACCCTATTCCACATTACGCTCTGTCTCCAGTCACCATTTTTGTACTCTGCTTCCTACGGATCTTTATTGCTTCCACCTATCCCCCTCTGGCCTCTTCAGAGGCCAACCAATGCCTGGGAAAAGATGTGTATTTTAATTTACACCACTGCCAAGAATCACTGGCTCATTTAATCAAAAATAGATATCTCAAGATAAATACTATGAGAGAAATCTCTGGGAAAGTAGTAGTACATGATGATATTACTAAGACATTTTCAGGCTATGAACAAAGTTGGCTACTTTTAGATAATTATGCTAACTGCTATGTTTTAAGTATTAGAACTAAAAATACATAAGACCTTGTAAATCATGGGGGAAAATGGATAATTCAATAAATGGTACCACGAGGCAGCCATCTTGCACAAAAATTAGAACCAACTTCACCGTATATCCTAACATAAATATAAGTGGATCAAAGTTTCCATGTAGAAAAACTGCATAAATCCCAAAACAAGAGTAAAAAAAAAAAATAATGACAGGGAATCCAAAGTAATGGTAAGTATTTTTTAAAAGTTTTAATATTTCATTAAAAAGATGTGGCCCGGCACAGTGGCTCACAATTGTTTAAATCCCAGCACTTTGGGAGGCCAAGGCAGGCAGATCACGAGGTCAGGAGTTTGAGACCAGGCTGGCCAACAAAGTCAAACCCTGTCTCTACTAAAAACACAAAAATGTAGGCAGGCGTAGTGGCAGGCACCTGTAATCCCAGCTTCTCAGGAGGCTGAGGCAGAAGAATCACTCCTGGGATTCACAGGAGGCAGAGGTTGCAGTGAGCTGAGATCATACGTTAAGAATTAATATTTCGGGCTGGGCGCAGTGGCTCACGCCTGTAATTCCAGCACTTTGGGAGGCCGAGGCGGGTGGATCACGAGGTCAAGAGATCAAGACCATCCTGGTCAACATGGTGAAACCCCATCTCTACTAAAAATACAAAAAATTTGCTGGGCATGGTGGCGCGTGCCTGTAATCCCAGCTACTTAGGAGGCTGAGGCAGGAGAATTGCCTGAACCCAGGGGGCGGAGGTTGCGGTGAGCTGAGATCACACCATTGCAACTCCAGCCTGGGTAACAAGAGCGAAACTCCGTCTCAAAAAAAAAAAAAGAATATTTCATCCGAGTCATGGCACCAAAAAATAAAAATAAAATAAAATAATTAGTATTTCATCCATATCCAGAATAACTACTCCAGTAAGAATAAAATAGAGTATTTCAAAATTATTTCACTAAGGTCAATAAATCTTGACTGAGAACTGAAATAAAGAAAACATGCACTATACAAAAAAAAAAAATACAGGAAGGTCCTACTATTTCTAATGTAACTTATCTATGTGAATCAAAGTAACAACCTGTATACTTTAGAAATCCACATTTAAATATTTAGGGGAATTTTGTCTTCAGTCAGCAATTTCCTTGCAAATGGTTCAGCAAAAAAAAAATAAAAGAAGCCGACATGGCAATCCTGGTGGAAGGTACTTAAGAATTCATTGTACTGTTCTATATGTTTACATGTTTTCATGAAAACATTAAAGGGAAAAAAAATGATCCTATGACAGATCTATCTGGATTTGCAAAGTATTTTTGAATGTAAATATTCTTAGCTTTTATAACCAAGAATTAAAGAATGGTTACATTATGCCAAGATATGATATGATCTGCCTAAGAGTTCTGATAATTCAAAGCACCCATCTCAGGATAGCATATGTATTTCCAGCCTGCCAGCTTTGAAATTACTTGTTCAGTCTATTTGTAATTTAGAAGTCATTTCAAATTTTACAAATAGAATGTCATTTTTTATATTATTTCCAATGTAAATTCAACGTGGCTACACTGTGGTCTTCAGCACTCTCCCTCAAGTATCAAAACCACTCTTGCCACAAAGTTCACCAAAAGTTGTAATTCACAAGCAAAGTATTAAAAAAGGAGTGAAAAGTGTTCTAGATTTGTTCTTTTCAATGTGCTTACCAGCTTAGCCCAACATGGTGAAATCCACAAAAGACCCCTAAATATTTCAATGTGGATTTCTAAAGTATACAGGTAGTCATACTATGTTGTTACTTTCATTCACATAGTAGTAGGGTGAAACTCCTTTGTAGCTCCCAGATGGTGATGATGCTATGCTGGAGCACAGCCTATTTTCTGAATAGAAAGGCCAACATTTATTCACAAGACTTCATTTCCTTATTGTCAATTTTAAAAATAAATTTCAAATAAAGTAAGTTTTAAAATAAAAGTTTCAATTTTATCAGTGACCTCAGACTGAGCATGAGCTGTACCAAAGTGTACTCTGGTCTCTTAAGAGAATCCTTGGGGCTGGACATGGTGGCTCACAACTGTAATCCCAACACTTTGGAAGAGAGAGGTAGGCAGATCACTTGAGGTCAGATCAGCTTGGCCAATACAGTGAAACTATCTCTACTAAAAATACAAAAACTAACCAGGCGTGGTGGCAGGTGCCTATTCCAGCTACTTGGGAGGCTAAGGTAGTAGAATCACTTGAATCCAGGAGGCAGAGGTTGCATTGAGCCAAGATCATGCCACTAACTGGGCAACAGAGTGAGACTCCATCTCGAAATTTAAAAAAAAAAATCTCTGGAGACATATGTATTAGAAAAAACAGTCTTTCTCAGATTCTAGAAATACTATGCTTTTCTTACTGCTCAGCAACACCCCAGTAGGATCTGGAGAAGCACACACCTATCACCTGAAGTATTTCTGCGGAAATACATAAATGTTTAATAAATGTCACATATAGAACATAAATAAGGGCCGGGCGCAGTGGCTCACGCCTATAATCCCAGCACTTTGGGAGGCCGAGGCAGGTGGATCATGAGGTCAAGAGATCGAGACCATCCTGGTCAACAAGGTGAAACCCCATATCTACTAAAAAATACAAAAATTAGCTGGGCATGGTGGCGCACGCCTGTAGTCCCAGCTACTCGGGAGGCTGAGGCAGGAGAATTGCTTGAATCCAGGAGGCGGAGGTTGTAGTGAGCCGAGATAGCGCCATTGCACTCCAGCCTCGGTAACAAGAGCAAAACTCCGTCTCAAAAAAAAAAAAAAGGAACATAAAGAAGCTCACATCAGTTGAGATTGGGTTTTCTTGCCAAATGAGTCTATGTCAAATGCAAAATTTGTCAGATTTAAAAATTTCTTAATTATGGATAAAAGATTTTAGACAGGTGTAACAAAGTAATTTAGCAGTCCAGAATCATTTTTAATAACGATATCTGTCGTATAAGTACCGCGCTAACTGACTGCGCCACTGGAGCATGCTATTAAGGATATCTGAATTAAAGTTACTACACATTCTCTTCAACAGCTAAAACAGGAGATTATATCTAAATGAGAATAAAATGCATTTAGTGATTTTATCACCAATGAGGATAACCATAAGACCCCCACTTTTTAATTTTTTTCTTTTTTTTTAAGACGGGTTTTCACCATATTGGTCAGGGTGGTCTGGAACTCCTGACCTCAGGTGATCCGTCCGTCTCAGCCTCCCAAAGTGCTGGTATTACAGGGGTGAGCCATTGCACCAGGCCTAAAACCCCGACTCTTAAGGAAAGTTCAAAATGGACCTTTAGTCAACAACACTTCCATAATTTCAGACAAAACTTACTATAAAACAAAAACAAATAAAACCCACCAAACCCCTACAGAAATAAAACAGCATTGGGGGATGCCTTACTCAGTTTTCAGAGTAGTATTTTGATAGTAAATGGATTTGTTGGGTTTTTTTTTGAGACAAGAGTTTTGCTCTGTCACCCAGGCTGGAGTGCAGTGGCATGATCTTGGCTCACTGCAACATTTGCCTCCTGAGTTCAAGTGATCCTTCTGCCTCAGTCTTCCACAGGGGTGCATCACTGCACCCGGGTAATTTTGTATACTTAGTAGAGTTGGAGTTTCACCATGTTGTCCAGACTGGTCTTGAACTCCTGGCCTCAAGTGATATGCCTGCCTCGGCCTCCCTAAGAGCTGGGATTACAGGCATGAGCCACCACACCAGGCCTCTATATACGTTTAGTATTAAAATACTTAATTAATAAAATGTTTTTGGTGGTATAATTGTGGTTAAGTCCTATTTCTTTTAAAAATAGACACTGATACTAAAGTGGCTTTGTTTCCCAAGTATTGAAAAAATATATACACACACACACATATATATACACACACTGATATATCTACAGATGAAATATATCAAGGATTTGCTTCAAAATAACATGGGAAGAGGGTGGATGGGTAGATGTAGGTATAAACAGAAAGACTGGCCAAGGATTATTAAAGTGGGTCAAGTACATGGAAGTTCATTATACTATTCTCTTTAGTGTGTGTGAAATTTTTTCACAATTAAAACATATCACCGGCCAGGCACAGTGGCTCACGCCTGCAATCCCAGCGCTTTGGGAGGCCAAGGGGGGTGGAGTCAGTTGAGGCCAGAAGTTCAAGACCAGCTTGGCCCAACATGGTGAAACCCCGTTTCTTAAAAAAAAAAAAAAAAAAGAAAAAAAGAAAAGATACCACCAAAGATGTGCACCCCAAAAAAATTACATATGAATCTCAAACTATACAGAAATATAGTCAGCATTGTAGTAACGTTTCACTCAAAATCTATACCTCTATCAACATTTTACTATTCAATTAGAAGAACTGAATATCAAACCCTTCAGTCACTGAATAAGACAGGGTCAAATCTGAAAGCAAAAGATACAAAGTAATTCACAAATCTAGAAATTAAGTACTTGTGGCCACTAACACTGCCAATTAATTGCTAAACTTAATACCACCTTCTGGTGAGAGAAAACCTAGATGAAGTGAAGAACTGTGCATACTCCCCCCACCCCCTGCCAAAAATAAGTAAAATGTGCATACCCTTGAACAATTATAATTTCGTCCTTTAAAAAAGAAAAGAAAAGGAAAGAAAAATATGTATAAGTGTAGTTTTAACATTGTTCAAGGCTTTACTAAAGAAAAAATCGGGAAAGGTACAACAACAATGTATAGGTAAAATATAGTGCAAGTATGCAATGTACCATGTACTACTAAATAGTCGATTTAGTAGTAGCTACTACAGAATTTTCAGAGATCTGTATCTACTAACATAAACTTTATATATGTTAAATTTTAAAATATTACTTAAATATATATGCTGTATGACAAGGCTTTTTGAACACTCTATGTGCCCCCGAAAAGCCTGGAAGCACACACCAAAATGTTATCTTTAGATAGTTGTATTTAATAAAACTTCATTTTAAACAGCATAAATAGCTGTATAACTCTAGGATGAAGTCCACAAACTTTTAAGGAAAACAGCAAGAGAAAATTTTTCTTCTAGCTCTGAAGCTGGAAAAGCCACTTAAATGAAGATGATATTTAATGGATCAATATTGGGAATTACAATGCATTATGAACTGGCTAGAGGAAAAATTTTGTTCAAACTGTATTCTACTGAACTCCTGTTATTCATGACTAGCCAGAAAAGCCTAAATCTGGTTCAATGAACTCCCTAAGTTTTTTCAGTTTTGAGATCAACTCAGGAGCCATAGGTCAATATGATCAGAAAACAGGAAGAATATTTCAGACCGTAAAGTCAGAATCAGATTAGGTAGAAATTTTAAAAACCAGATGTTCACTATGGCTACCTCTTACAAATAGCCATGCTTTCTCAATAGAGAATAAATATTTTTAAAATAGTCAAGTTCTTCCAAATGTTGATTATAGGCAACACAGCAGTCTATGTGCTCAAATGCTAACCTGACTCATTTTATCACAGCTAAACCTGTTAAGGCAGTTGTTTTACACTATTAACAGATTACTAAACCCCTATTACACAGACTAGCTATCCTATTTATACCCACATAGAATTAGAAGAGCTGATATACATAAGCTTTTTAATTAGAAAGAAAATACTACATTCGTCATCGTAATAGCACATAGAACAAAAGTTTCAAATCTCCTAAATCCCACTTCTTGCCCAGAGGCAATCAATGTTAATTATTTAGCATATATATTTCCAGATATATCTCTATGTCTTTACATAGTAGAAAACAACTTCTACAATTGGTGGTAAGTGCTGAAGAGTATTTAGGAGAAGGGGAGCTTAAAGTGTTAAATGAGGAAAGACGTATCACTTAGGTGGTAGCTTTCGAGTAAAAAATCTCAGGCCAGGCGCGGTGGCTCATGCCTATAATCCCAGCACTTTGTGAGGTCAAGGCAGGAGGATCATGAGGTCAGGAGATGGAGACCATCCTGGCTAACAGTGAAACACCATCTCTACTAAAAATACAAAAAAATTAGCCAGACTTGGTGGCATGCACCTGTAATCCCAGCTACTCTGGAGGCTGAGGCAGGACAATCACTTGAACCTGGGAGGCAGAGACTGCAGTGAGCCGAGATTATGCCACTGCACTCCAGTCTGGGCAACAGAGTGAGACTGTCTCCAAAAAAAAAAAAAAAGAACTGAAGAACCAAACCTTATGAATGAGTCAGAGAAAATTCCAAGGAAAAGCCCTAAAGTGGAACCATATCCAATGTGTTCAAGATAGGTAAGGCCAGCATGGCTAAAGCACAGTATAGTAACACTACGGGAAGAGGCACAACAAATCATGTAGGATGCCTTGTAAATCACCGAAAAAATTTAACTTCAATGCTAAAATAGGCAGCCATTAGGGGAGTTTGTTTTCAGGCAAAACATTTTTCAAACATTACATTTTAGTAAGATAAATCTAGCTACCACTTTAAGAACAAACTAATGGGGAGGGACAAAATAAACACAAACCTGTTACACATAATAATGTACAAAAGAAAATGGTGGCTTGAGGCTGGGCGCGGTGGCTCACGCCTGTAACCTCAACACTTTGGTAGGCCAAGGCAGGTGGATCACCTGAGGTCAGGAGCTTGAGACCAGCCTGGCCAACACGTTGAAACCCCGTATTTTAAAAAAATACAAAAATTAGTGGGGTGTGAGCCTGTAATCCCAGCTACTTGGGAGACTGAGACAGAAGAATTACTTGAACCCGGGAGGCAGAGGTTGCAGTGAGCTGCATTTGTGCCACTGCATTCCTGCCTGGGCAACAGAGCAAGACGTCACCTCCGGAAAAAAAAAAAAGGTGGCTTGAAATTGGACCAAGTGTTGACAATATGAGTGGTGGTACGTTTTAAAGAGCTGACGATATAATTTTATTTTCTTTTTGTGACATTCTCTTGTTCTGTCACGGAGGTTGGAGTGCAATGATTCAGTCTCGACTCACTGCAACCTCTAACTCCTGTGCTCAAGCATTTCTCATGCCTGTCTCCTCTCAAATAGCTGGGACTACCGGCGTGTGCCTCCACTCCCAGCTAATTTTTATATATTTTTGTAGAGACAGGGTTTCACCATGTTACCCAGGCCGGTCTCAAGCTCCTGAGCTCAAGCAATGCACCTGCCTCAGACTCCCAAAGTGCTGGGATTACAGGCATGAGCTACCACACTCCGCCAACATGATTTTCTAATAGGCCAAAGGTGAGATAATAAAAGCCAAGGATGACTAGCCAGAATCTCTGGCCCAAGTGACACAAAAATTGTTGTTTCATTAATGGAAAAAGGCAACAGTACACAAGAAACTGGTTTAAGGAAAGAACAGGAGCACAGTTTTGCACTTTTAAGTTGACATATTTGATATTCAATCACGTAGGTAACTGAATTGGTATGTCATTCAAAAGAGAAGTACAGGCTGTTGATCCTAAGTATGGAAATCACCTTATAGATGGTATATCATATCATGAATGAAATGATCCAGAGTGTGGACAGAAGAGAGCAGTAAAAGGACTGAACCATGGGGCACTCCAACAGAAAGAGATTTAACAGTAACATGTAACAAAAACCTCGAAGCAAAGTAAAAAAAAGCATTTCAAGAAGAGATCGCTGACTGGTTAAATGGCACCAACTGGTCAAGTGAGATGAGGACTGAAAAAGGACCTGGGCTTAGTTAACACATCCAAATAATTTTTTTCCAACTAAAATCACTTTTTACTGTTTTATGATAGTTTAAAAAAATAAAGAAGGAAAGCTCCCTTTCATTCTACATTGAGAGACAGGGTCTCCCTCTGTCACCCAGGTTGGAGTGCAGTGGCACAATCATAACTTACTCTGACCTCAAATTCCTGCATTAAAGCAATTCTACTGCCTCAGCCTCCCAAGGAGCTAGGACTACAGCTGTGTGCCACCATACCCAGCTTTGTGTAGACAGGGTCTTGCTATGTTGCCAGGCTTTCCTGGCCTTAAGCTATCTTCCCACTTCAGCCTCTGGGATTACAGGCATAAATTGCTGCGTTCTTGCTTCCCTATTAACAGTGCAATCACACACAGCAACATTTTACCACCGAGATACATCTACCTAAACAATGTTACTATCTTGCACATGCACATATCTTCAAGACACTGAAGGTGCTGTGAATTCAAGGGCAAAAATTTATCAACATAATATTTACTTTAAAATTTTTAAAAATAAAAGTCCAAGTTTTCTTTGGAAATTTAACCAAACTAAAATTTGTTTTTCTAGAATGCTCAACATATCAAAGTGATCAAAAGAGTCTACTAAGATTAAGTGTTGAAATCTCCAGCCTTACTCCTTGGGTGGCATCCATGCTAAACCACTTAAGCGGTCTAACTTTAAGCAAGTTACTTAAATTCTGTACTCCAATATACTCTCACCTCTAAGGCATGAATGATAATAGTATTTACTCCTATTCAAGGTTTTGATGATGATTAAGTAAACACAAACTAAGAACTTTAACAGTGGTGGACACAGCCAGGCATGGTGGCTCACGCCTGTAATGCCAACACTCTGGGAGGACGACGTGGGCAGATCACAAGGTCAAGAGACCAGCCAGGTGCGGTGGTTCACACCTAAAATCCCAGCACTTTGGGAGGCTGAGGCAGGTGGATCATGAGGTCAAGAGATCGAGACCATCCTGGTCAACAAGGTGAAACCCCATTCTACTAAAAATACAAAAATTAGCTGGGCATGGTGGTGCACGCCTGTAGTCCCAGCTACTCGGGAGGCTGAGGCAGGAGAATTGCTTGAACCCAGGAGGTAGAGGTTGCGGTGAGCCAAGATCGCGCCATTGCACGCCAGCCTGGGTAACAAGAGCGAAACACCATCTCAAAAAAAAAAAAAAAAAAAAGAGTTTGAGACCAGCCTGGCCAATATGGTGAAACCCTGTCTCTACTAAAAATACAGAAATTAGCCAGGCGTGGTGGTGCACGCCTATAGTCCCAGCTACTTGGGAGGCTGAGGCAGGAGAATTTGCTTGAACCTGCGGGGCAGAGGTTGCAATGAGAGCCCACCACTGCACTCTAGCCTGGGTGACAGAGCAAGACTCCATCTCAAAAAAAAAAAAAAAAAAAACCAGTGGTGGACACACAGTCAAGTGTTTAGAATATTCTGTAACAGAGAAATTAAAGTTCTGCTACTTTTTTCTTTCAAATCAGAAAGCCATTATATGACCCAACAAAGTGTGCCAGAAATAATTAGTAGTTTCCTAGAGGCTGATCAGTTCTCAATCTTATTCAGATTTACTTTGCTCATTGATACACACAATAAAAACTCATTTGAAAAACCAGAACAAGTTATTATAAGGCCTGGGATGATTATTTTCTTCAAGAGACTGAGGCAGTGGCCTACTCTAATAGGTCTCCTAACTTACTGCCCTACTTTTACCCTCTTAAAACATTCCCCACACAACAGCCAAAAGATGAACTAGATCTCTTCTTAAAAATCCTTCAACAGACTCTACTTGTGCCCAAGATAAGATCTTAAGACCCTATAAGGTCCCGTGCTATGAATGTTTGGTCCTTGCCTACCTCTCCAACTCCATCCCTCATCTATGTATTCTTGGTAATTGTTTTCCAGTATTATTTCTTACTTGGTGGTCAGGTTTTTTTTTTCCACTCATTATCTGTGCTTTCACATATGGTTTTCTTACAGATTCAGCTTCATCATTAGCTACTTTAAGGTTCCTTCCCTGGTAGCATCCCCTAAATTTCATGTTCAAATTTTGGTTCCCTTGCTATCTTCCCATTCATCCTGCTTTTTTCCTTCATTGATCCTGACTGTGAATTGTTTACTTTGTTTCTTCCCTCAATGACATATAATATCAAAGAGGGCAGGGAACATGTTTTGTTCATCTCTATATGCCCAAACCTAATGAATTTTCTAAATAAATACTCAAATATTTAATAAATACCTTATACTTAAATGTTCTTGAACATCTCCAAGATGTTTAAAATATTCTTTTTCCCACCCTCTCAATCTATAATCTGCTTCCTTCATTTACATTCCCAAACAGAAGCTAGAAACCAGCATTCAAACCAAATCTGTCTTCTTGTCCCTCTTATCAAATGCATCCTGAGATGCTCCTAAATTTACCTTCTAATCTCTAATCGCTTTAGCATTCATTACCTTTGTCCAGGCCAGGTCATTCTTCCTTGGATTTTACTATCTCCCTTATATATAATGTTATTCCTTGGATTTTAATATCTCCCAGTGAGCCTTGTTAATGTCACTGCAGTCCAGCCTGGGTGACAGAGCAAGACCTTTTCTCAAAAAGTAAAAATAAAAAATAAAAGGAAAATCTGATGTCACTTTCCAGTTTAGAATCTTTCTTAAAATGGCTTACCATAGGCCGGGCACGGTGGCTCACGCCTGTAATCCTAGCACTTTGGGAGGCCAAGGTGGGTGGATCACCTGAGGTCAGGAGTTCAAGATCAGCCTGGCCATCATGGTGAAACCCCATCTTTAAAAAAGAAAAAAAAATGGCTCACCATTGGTTTCTGGATAAAATATAAACTCTTTTGCATGGCATTCGAATTTTTATTATCTGGCCTTAAGATTCATTCCAGTATCCTACTATCTCTATTAAAAGGATCCCCTTACGTGATTAAGGTCAAGGAGATAAATGTATACATTTAAAATTATAAATAAAAATAAGAAAAAAAGAATCCCCTGACCTCTTAGGGTTACTTAGATATCCATTTCTGCATGCTTTCTTTTTTTTAAAAAAAGAAAAAAGGGATAGGGTCTCGCTGGGCGTGGTAGCTCACACCCTCAATCCCAGCACTTTGGGAGGCCCAGGCGGGTGGATCACCTGAGTTCAGGAACTCAAGACCAGCCTGGCCAACATGGATGGCATCTCTACTAAACCCTGTTTCTACTAAAAATACAAAAATTAAGGCCGGGCACTGTGGCTAACATCTGTAATCCCAGTACTCTGGAAGGAAGCTGATCACAAGGTCAAGAGTTCGAGACCAGCCTGGACAACACAGTGAAACCCGTGTCTACTAAAAATACAAAAATTAGCCAAGTATGGTGGTGCACGCCTGTAGTCCCAGCTACTTGGGAGGCTGAGGCAGAATTGCCAGAACCTGGGAGGCAGAGGTTGCAGTGAGCCAAGATCCTGTCACTGCACTCCAGCCTGGGCAACAGAGTAAGACTGTCTCAAAAAAAAAAAAAAAAAAAAAGGCCAGGAGCGGTAGCTCAAGCCTGTAATCCCAGCACTTTAGGAGGCCGAGGCGGGCAGATCATGAGGTGAAGAGATCGAGACCATTCTGGCCAACGTGGTGAAACCCTGTCTCTACTAAAAATACAAAAATTAGCTGGGTGTGGTGGCGTGCGCCTGTAGTCCCAGCTACTCGGGAGGCTGAGGCAGAAGAATTGCTTGAACCCAGGAGGCGGAGGTTGCAGAGAGCCAAGATTGTACCACTGCACTTCAGCCTGGCACCTGGTGACACAGAGAGACTCTGCCTCAAAAAAAATAAATAAATAGTGATGGGGGTCTCAGGTCTCATGCCTAGAGTACAGTGGATATTCACATCACACACTACAACCTCTAAACTCCTGGGCCAAGGGGCCCTCCTGCCTCAGACCCCAATTATTTGGGACTACAGGCTTAGAGGCAGGTACCAACACCCTCAGCTTATTTCTGCATGCTTCAAAAGGACCTGTGTTTGCCTTTCATCATATATTGACATTACTCCAGCTGTGAAGCCCTTAAAACATAATAAACTATATTCTATTGAACATATCTTCCAGAAAAAAAAATTTTTTTTAAACTATATTTTATATCCCCAAACAGAGTATGTCCCATTTAAGTGTGCAGAATTAACAAGGAATAAATCAAACTAAACCTATAGTGAACAGTGTCTATACACTGACAGCAGCACATTAAGTATTTCTACTTCTCTCATACAATGGATGGAATCAATAAAGCTTGCACCTATTTAAAAAAAATAAAAGATTCTCATTCCTTTTTTAGATATCCTCCAGGAATCTTTTGCTTTAACTTTCTTTTTTTTTTTTTTTTTGAGCCGGAGTTTCGCTCTTGTTACCCAGGCTGGAGTGCAATGGCGCAATCTTGGCTCACCGCAACCTCCGCCTCCTGGGTTCAGGCAATTCTCCTGCCTCAGCCTCCTGAGTAGCTGGGATTACAGGCACGCGCCACCATGCCCAGCTAATTTTTTGTATTTTTAGTAGAGACGGGGTTTCACCATGTTGACCAGGATGGTTTCGATCTCTTGACCTCGTGATCCACCCGCCTCGGCCTCCCAAAGTGCTGGGATTACAGGCTTGAGCCACCGCGCCCGGCCTTGCTTTAACTTTCTCCCATACTGTTTTGAGTGTACCTCTGGTGTTCACTTTAACTAGATTTTACTCTTTTCATCCGAGTATGGTAAGGGGGCAAGTTTGTGATTTACCCTAGTACAACAGCACCGAAAACGCCTTCAAAAAATTACTCCAGGTTAGATGCAGTGGCTCACACCTGTAATCTCAACACTTTGGGGTGTCAAGGCAGGAGGATCACTTGAGCCCAGGAGTTCAAGACCAGCCTAGACAACATAGTGAGACCCTGTCTCTACAAAAAATAGAAATATTTTAAAATAAAATTATCCCCCAGCTTGAAATCTATCAGAGCAACTCTAAAATGGTTATCAAAACATTTTGCTGTAGTGAGTAAAATAGTATGGGTTGTTAAAATTCTTACTCTTTAGCTATCCACATCTTTATTAACCTCTACACCATTCCTGTGAATAACACGGAATTCATCCCTTCTTACCATCAGGAACACATTAAAGTCCCCAAAATCTAGCTGGGCCTTGAGTCATTATTATAAATGGGGACAGCCTTAGACAGTTCCTGATTGGATGTAGAGTTTAAACAGATTTCCCTGCTTTCTGAGGTCAAAAAGCCTGCCCTCCAGTGAGACAGCATTTTAATACTATGTCATATCTCTTAGGGTTTGACTGTTCTGAAATTTTAATGAGATAAAAATAGTCTAAATAGAATACAATCCAAAAATGTCACAAACCCAAGAAATATGTCAAATGACAGAAAATGTTTACTAAATTTTAATAATCTAAGAAAAAGGACTCCTTAATATGTTGTCTTGTTGATAATCACTAAAACAAGCCACTTTCATTTTAAACTTCAGCTGCTCTTTCCAAGAATCCAAAATGTCCAAATCAGCCCAAGTTAATTGCAAATTCATATTCCATTAGTTTACAAATAACTGAGGTGGTCCCCCTTGGGAAACACCTCAAGATGCACACAAAACGCTTAGTCCAAATACTTCCAGAGACTATGACCTATACACATCAACTAAACTTAAATGGGTTTATTTCCTAGTCTTTGTAATGAATCCAAGTGGACCTCACACCTCTTACCATCACCCAGGAAGGGTGTGCATCTGTTCCGAAGGCCCCCCTGGCTCCAGGTCATCCTGGCTGCTGCTGCTCCAGGCTGGGCATCCATGTTGCTGCAGCTTGTGGTTTGTGAGGGGTAGTGTACAGGAAAAGCAGGATGGGATTTCAAGGGAAACAGGAGGAAGATGGCTTTCAGGGAAAATGCCATCACGATCATAGTGTTAAGTAGTACCACACACATTTTATTGCAGCACAGTTTAAAAATTTAACAAATGAAAGATTAAAAATAAAAAAACAAAAATAAAAAAAATTAAAAATACAGACGTCCAGAGATGCTCTAAAACAGTTAAGTTAAAGATCAGGAAAAATAAGGTCATAGACTTAACAGCCAGTAAAATTCTTTCAGTGTGGGGAAGGGGATGAGGGCAAGGGTGGGGTTGGGAGAGAAAAGGTTTATGTGATCAATCCACTTAAAAATACTAATGCCTTCGGTTTCTCTCCCAAGATGCAAAACTCCAAAGTCAATCAGGAGGTCGGAGAAATTCTTAGAAACATTCAGAAAAACTCGATTTTAATCCGGTTAAAAATCATCAGTGTCATTATCATCATCATCATCACCATCATAAGTATTAATATAATAATAATAAGTAATAGTAACTAGTAACAACAATAAAAAGGAAATCAGCGGAAAGTCAGGAAAAATGTTAAAAAAAAATTAGAATAACTTACTGTAGCTGAAGATCAAAAAAATCTCACTGTAAAAAAACAAAAATAAAAATAGCCCAGATTAGAAAAACGGGAGGTGCAAAAATGTCAAGTCAGTAAAGTTCATTTCTTTTCTCTTTCCAAAAGCAGTTTCCACAAAAACCGCAAGGATAAAGTTCTCAGTAGCAGACAAGCAAAGCCCTTTCCACATCATCAATCAATCTTAAAAATACACGAGGAAGTAGAGAGGTCAGTTTATGAGAGGCTAAAAGGCTCCTCCTCCTCTAACCCAACTGCTGCAGAAAAAATAGAAATAGAAATTTTAAAAATTACATCTTAAATCCAGGTCCCGGTCTTGGAAACAATTAAAAAAAAAACACCTGTACATTTGCCGCGTAGTGCACACCAAGTTGCATCATTATGTTTAAAATGTCTTTATAAAATCAGTTTTGGAATGGGAATGTGTGTGTTCTGGAAGGGTGGGGAAGGGAGGTTAAAAATCAAAGCTGAGCTCCAGTGAGTAGGGATGGGGTTCGCCTTGCTGCCCTGTGAAAGGAGAAGGGACAGATTGAGTCAGAGTTCCTCAGAAATGTTGTGCCCTAAACCCCCAAGACAGAAACATCTGTCTATTGCATCTAACACATTTTGGTAAAGCATTAACATTCCACTGGGATGGGATAGCCTTCATAGAATCACCTCTACCAGTGTGTGTTTTCACAATTCTTCAACATCAATGACTAAAATTAACTAAATCCATGTCAATATGCCCTTGAGGGGCTCAAAAAGAATCTACGTTCAAATATTCATCTTCATAATGTGCAGTTTGGGCCAAGAAAATACAGAAAAACTGGGCCAACAAATAGAGATGAAATAGTGAGCAAATGTTGAATACTGAGATTATAAGAAGCAAGCAGATTCATGGGTTTTAAACTCAGTGGAGTTTTTTTTACTATGAGTAACAGACTGAAGGTGAATGGCCTACCATGAAGCTCTAGAGATGACTCATCTATTCTCAAAACCAGTGAGTGATCAAACCATAAGACCTAATAGGTTCTACTGTTAGGGGACAAGATGTTTTAAATAAGGGGCACATTATTCTACTCACTGACAAAACGAAAAAACAAACAAATGGAAAAAAAAAAGGCTTATGGCTACTTAATATTTCACGTCATAAAATAGGTGAAAAAATTACTGTCCTGCCAGGTATTGTGGCTCACGCCTGTAATCCCAACACTCTGGAAAGCCAAGGCAGGCAGATCACCCGAGGTCAGGCATTGGAGACCAACCTGACTAACATGGAGAAACCCTCTCTCTACTAAAACTACAAAATTAGCCAGGTGTGGTGGCACATGCCTGTAATCCCAGCTACTCAAGAGGCCCAAGCAGGAGAATTGCTTGAACCCGGGAGGTGGAGACTGCAGTGAGCCAAGATGGTGCCATTGCACTCCACCCTGGGCAACAAGAGCAAATCCCTGCCGCAAAAAACAAACAAAAAAAAATTCCAGTTCTTATGTGTAACACTTCTTTTGTTTCTGTATTCCACTGTGTACTAAGTAGCATGTATAGCTAATTTCAAGTTATGGATTCTAAACATCTGGTATATAATACCATACTAAAAATTTACATGACAACTGTTTCATCAGCTAAAATAAGAACTGCAATTAGACTGTAGCTCCGTGTGCAAACCAACTAGCTGCACTCACTTCAATTTAGCCATGAGGTCTTATTCTCCTTTGAAAATTTCAGGAAATTAAAATATTTTAAGGCCGGGGTGGTGGCTCATACCTGTAATCCCAACACTTTGGGTGGTGGGGTAGAGCGTGGCTTGAGCTCAATAGTTTAAGACCAGCCAGGGAAACTGGGGGAGACCTTATCTCTATTAAAAATAAAACAGCAGGATATGGTGGCCTGGAGTCCTAGCTACTTAGGAGGAGCCTGAGGTGCGAGGATCACTTGAGCCCAGGAGTTGGAGGCTGTGGTGAGCTATGATCATGCCACTGCACTCCAGCCAGGGTAACACAGTGAGACCTTGTCTCAAAGTTTTTTTTAACAGAGCTTTCAGAAGTATTCCTTGAGCCAACTATACACGAATGACTACAGCAGCAACAGGTACTGTAACTAAAACCGTAAATTGTTTTAAAGTAGAACAGTGTAGGAATGACAGGTTAGTTTTTACATTTGATGTGTGAAACTGTACAAAGGTACAAACTGCAGAAAGTTTGTGCAGAATTGTAGGAAATGTACATGTGAATGCTCTTGTTTATGAAATACAGTTATGGTGAAACATTCCATTTTCTTGGAGCCAGAACCCAAACCTGGTACACAATTTTTAGGATATGTAACTTTACAGCTCAACCACACCAAATCCTTTGTAAATGTGCCACAAGATATAGGCTTAAAAAAAGGAAAATGTGAAAAGTAAGCATGTCTATCTTTTGATGCCAAGAAGTTATCTCCCAAGATATTACTTATGTTAAACTGGGGCTATCACTCATAAAAAGACCAACTTCAGTACCATTTTCAATCAAGAGTATTCCTAGAGGCTGGGCGGGGTGGCTCACACCTATGATCCCAGCACTTTGTAAGGCTGGGGAGAATGGATCACCTGAGCTCAGGAGTTCAAGGTCAGCCTGGCCAACATGGCGAATCCCCATCTCTACCAAAAATACAGAACATTAGCAGCACTACTCAGCAGGCTGAGGTGGAAGGAGCCCTTGAGCCTAGGAGGCGGAGGGTGCAGTGAGCTGAGATGCACTCTAATCTGG
Source organism: Aotus nancymaae (assembly GCF_030222135.1). Classification (NCBI taxonomy): domain Eukaryota; kingdom Metazoa; phylum Chordata; class Mammalia; order Primates; family Aotidae; genus Aotus; species Aotus nancymaae. Next base: position 32,205,551 of record NW_026988422.1, on the reverse strand, counting down.
GCGACAAAGTGAGGCTCTCAAAAAAAAAAAAATTACATATTAAAAAAAAAGTATCCTTAGATAAAACGCAAAAGACAGTTTTAAGTAAAAGTATCTCTAAGTCATTCTTTGTCAAACCTGCCAGAGGTTTGGATCCCTTCTTCTCAAAGCGTGGTACCTCTCAGAATGAGTGACACATAAGCATCATCAACTGGAACTTTCCAGAAGTGCAAATTCTCAGGCCCCGCCCCAAACTTACTTAATTAGAAACCCTGGTGGCAGAGATCACAGCTATCTGTTTTAACTATTTTGATTCTGATGTCAGCTAATGTTTGAGAACCACTGTGGAGAGTTTAAATGGGGAATCTCTGTTATTCCCTAGTTTAGAATCAATTCTTTAAACAAAATGCCTGTCCTTCCACAGTGTAATGTGACAGAATCAAGTTTGAGCACCAAATGTTTTTGATACAATATAAATTAATCCAAAAAAATATAAGCTATCACAATAAATGTCCCAAAGAAACCCTTTTTCCTGTTATGTTAATAAATCCAAATATTAAGAACACCTGCAGTTATGCTACACCTCGACGTTCTGGTTCTCACCAGTCAATTCTCTAGTAAATCTAATATGCACAAAACCAAAATCTTCCTGTTTCCAAAGAGAACACATGAATATACATACTAAGTAAGAGCAAATAATGCTCCCCAGGGACAATAAATTATTTGAAGACTGAAATAGTAATACTAGTTAGTATTATAGGAATACTAATTAGAATAGTAGTAATACTAATTACTATTCTAATAGTAATTAGAATAGTAGCAATAACTACTAACTTAGAAAACTGTGGCCGGGTGAGGTGGCTCACGCCTGTAATCCCAGCACTTTGGGAGGCCGAGGCGGGTGGATCACTGAGGTCAGGAATTAAGAGACCAACCTGGCCAACATGGCGAAACCTGCCTCTACTAAAAATACAAAAATAGCCAGGTGTGGTGGCGCACGCCTTAATCCCAGCTACTCCGGAGGCTGAGGCAGGAGAATCATTTGAACCCCGTAGGCGGAGGATCGTGCCACTGACTGCATGCCAGCCTGGACAACAAGAGACTCAGTCTCCACCCCCCCCCAAAAAAAAAAAAAAAAAAAACTGCTTACTGCTTATAATAAAACTGTTTCTGTACAATTTTTAGTCTTCTGGCCACAAAAAATTTGAATTAGAAACTAAAAATTTAAATAGGTTAAAAAAAAGTCTTAAGTCCTCTTACGTGAGCAAGGATTAAAATCTAGTTCTCCTAACTCCTAGGCAAACTGTTACACACTCCCAGTCAACACCTATCATTCACCACTTAAATATTAAGCTTTAATAACTCGCCCCTTAGTCTTTTAGAGCAACTAGCTACTTTGGAATTTATTCTTTGCTTGTTTCGCACAGCCATTCCATCCAAAACAAGGTCGAATGCCATGTCAAATCCTCTAGAGATTTACTTACAAACATAAGCTGTTTAAATTCTCTACAGAAGGAATTATCAACCACCAAGTATTCCCAAGAGTGGCACAGGCATGGGGGGAAAAAAGGTCAGAAAACCTGCAACTTGGCCATCCTTCTTAAACTTTTCCCGCTAGCCAATGTGAAAATGTTACTAAATGCGTATCTAGCTGAGAACACACCTAGAATTGTGATATAAATCCCGTGGCAAACAGTTCCTGATATTAACTCAAAGAATTTTTCGTGCCCGGATATACATATTGACCGGAAGGAACCCATTATTTCCAACGCCTCAAAGGCAAAGAGCCCTTCAATCAATTTCAATTACTATTAACTGTTCTTAATACTAATTTCTGACATTTCTCTTTGCCAACATTATTTTTACTACCTATACTATTCCCCAATTATCAATTTTTGCCCTTATTTCATTTCTAACAGTTCAGCACAATGATAAACTTTAAAGTCCAGGTGTAATATAAATGTTCAGGCCATAAGGGGTCGCGATGTTTTTGATCCTCATTTTACTTCCCATCAAACAGGTTGCCTTATGGATTAATTTCTTACCCTGCAGAATTAGTTTAAACTGTGCTCAGCAGCTTTAGTTTGAGATTAACCGATTGTGAAAAATAAGCTTAACCAATCTCATGTGAGAAATAAAAATCGATTTCCCAGATAAATGTGACACTGAAGATTACATAATTTTTTAATTTAAATTTTTCTATCAAATTTCAGCACCTAGCAAGTAATAAGCACCGTCATATTTGCTTAATATAATGTAGCTGTGAATTTGTGCCGAAGTTTAGGTGGACGGGAAAACTAATGCCAGAATATTCTGAAAGTCACATTTTGTCATCTTACACTTAGAAAGTTACATTAATAACAAATTCTCAAGTCTCGTAGTGTTTTTCCTAAGTGCAATTTGGGAATTTCCAGTTACCTCGTGGTTTCCGTCATCAGGTTCTTACAAAGATTCAAATATAGTACTTTTAGAGCCTGGTAGTCCATTAACCAGGTAAAAATCATTCGACCGACCTCGTGGTCAAATTCCTTACTAGTTCTGCTAATGACTTAATATTTCCCTAACAACCAACACTTTTTTGCCTCAGTTTCTGAGACAGAGAGTTAATACCTACCTCAAGCAAAGTTCCACTAACATATATTTCAAGTGTTTTGTAACCTGCAGATGAAAAGTCAGCTGTAATTAATATAATCAGATCACATTTCCTTTTACAATTATAAGTAAAAATAACTATTTCGAGCTCCATCATTTGCTTATAAAGAGAAATAAAATAAAAAGTTATCAGTACAATGGCAAATCTTTTGTTAAATCTTTCTCGTGGGCCACGCGGCACGATCCAGGATTTAAAGGCTCGTGGTGCATCTACTTGGTAACCTTCCCCCTCCCCCTCCCTCGATTTTTACATTTAAGAACGGAGGTAATAGAAGACATCGGCGCTACGTTAACTTCGACTATATTATTGAACATCGCGATCTTCATTTTCATGATCCCGGAGTCCTCACGGTCGTAGAAAATGAAAGGAAAGCAGCCGTTAACACAGGAAGAGCGATAAAAGGACATTTTCCCTGCCAATCGTGGCCTAGAGGACACTAGGTTAAATCTACGCACACGCTGAGGCCTGTAAAACTGTCTCCCGCTTCAGACCTAATCCCCCAACGCAAACAGAATAAATGAGGGCCTGGTTAGTTAGTAGGGGGAAGGGTTCCCTCATTTTGTCTCCTACACCCCCTCTGATTCCAGAGACACCCAGCGCCCTCCCTGCGTCCGCCCTCTCCACTTACCAGGAGGAAGGAGGGAGAAGAGATTCGATTCTGAGTCTCCTACTCCCGGGTTCTAAGTGCAGAAGCCGACTGCTGCTGGAAGTCGGCAACGCGGACACAACCGCTCAGTCTTCGTCTCTTCACAAAATGGCCCCCGAGTCTCCTCTGCCGCCGAGGCGAAGGCCTAGTCCCCGCCCCACTCCTGAGAATCTTCCTATTGGCTGTGCGTTTTTTCTCTCCCGCTGCTAATTAGACAGTTCTACCGCTCCTCAGAATCCTATCCAATCACAATTAGCAGTGGGTTAGACTAAGCAGGAGAATTTCCACATGCGTGAGAGAAACTAGGTTATAATTGGTGATCTTTCCTGTCACTTACCGCCTGAGGAATGCTTATTGGTCATTGTACCGAACAACCCTCTGGGTGGAAACTCGCCTTTGTATCGCGTACCGTCTCACATCCGGGTATCTGGGAGGTCTGATTGGCGGCCGCGGTGTCCTATCACTGCCCCTTAGTGGGCCTAGTAGACGGTCCTCCCAGACCTCGGATTTCCGGTGGCGCGGAGGGAGGGGGGCGAGGAATGGGTTGAGAGACGTAGTTAGGTGACGGGCGCAAAGGATCCGCCCTAGCCCCGGGCCTAGGAAAAAAAAAAGCGCGAAATGAAGCCTCTGCCGCGCAATGTGAATAAAGAAAGGACTTTTCTTAAAATGCCGATGGCGCAGGGATGACTAGGCCTTTTAAAGTGTGTAGAAAACTAACCAGCCCTTTAATTCTTCCAACCCGAGATTTCCTTTTTCAGTTCCAGATCTGAATGTCAGTTACCTTGTGCTTCTCAGCCTATTAAACCCTTCTTCAGACAACACATATTCCACCCAAACCAACTTACCTCCTTATTCGTCTCCAGTATAAAAAATAAAGGAAGTGCAAAATCCTGGCCTCTGGCCCTAAAGTATCTCACTAATATCTTACGTGCCAGCAAAATTGGCCCATCCCTCCAAATCTGATGCCATTAATTCCCCTCAACTTAAAATGGCTTGTCTCCTACCTAACCCGGTCATCTCTTGCCAGTCCCTCTGATTACATTTTAGGAACTGCACGCAATGGAGTAGCATCAGCTTTACTAAGTGAGCGATGTCTTTTTTTTTTTTTTTTTTTAGAGGTAGCCACTCTGTCGCCCAGGCTGGGGTGCAGTGACACGATACTGGCTCACTGCAACTTCCGCCTCCCAGGTTCGAGCGATTCTCTGCCTCAGCCTCCCGAGTAGCTGGGATTACAGGCGGGCGCCATCACACCCGGCTAATTTTTGTATTTTGAGTAGAGATGGGGTTTCACCATGGTACCCAGACTGGTCTTGAACTCCTGACCTCAGGTGGTCCACCGTCTCGGCCTCCCAAAGTGCTGGGATTACAGGGAAATATCTCATTTATTATTACTAAGTGGATAAAGCAAGGTACAAAACACTAAATACAAAAGGATGCACTTTATGTATTCCTTTTTAATTAATTTTGAATTCCAGAGAGATTCACAAGAAAGGTAGCTGTGTGGCCAGGCTTGGTGGCTCACGCGTGTAATCCCAGCACTTTGGGAGGCCGCGTGAGCAGATCACTTGAGGTCAGAAATTCGAGACCATCCTGGCCAACATGGTGAAAACCCATTTCTACTAAAAATACACACACACACACACAGAAGTTAGCCAAGAGTGGTGGCCGGCGCCTGTAATCCCAGCTGCTTGGGAGGCTGAGGCAGGAGAATCGCTTGAACTCGGGAGGCGGAGGTTGCAGTGAGCCAAGATCGCGCCACTGCCTGGGTGACAGAGTGAGACTCCCGCCTAAAAAAAAGGAAGCTGTTACCTTTGGAGAGAGAACTTTTTACCTTTGTATTGATATCCGTTTCTTTATTGATTTTTTGTTTTTTGCCATATGCATGTATTGCTTTAAACTTTTTTTTTTTTTTTTTTGGAGACGGAGTCTCACTCTGTCGCCCAGGTGGGAGTGCAGTGGCGCCATCTTGATTGACTGCAACCTCCGCCTCCCAGGTTCAAGCGATTCTCCCGCCTCAGCCTCCTTAGTAGCTGGGATCACAGGCGCATGCCACCATGCCTAGCTAAGTTTTGTATTTTTAATACAGACGGGATTTTGCCATGTTGGCCTGGCTGGTCTCGAATTCCTGACCTCAGGTGAGCCGCGCGCCTCGGCCTCCCAAATTGCTGGAGGCCTCTCAAAGTGCCGGAATTACAGGCGTGAACCACCACGCCCAGCCGCTTTAAACTATTTTTAAAAGCAAAGACAAAAAGTATGGGAGAAAGTATATACTCAAGTGTTAGTAGTGGTTTTCTCCTGGTAGGAAATTCGCATGTGGGACTTTTTTAAAAACCTTCTTGTCGGGCGCGGTGGCTCACGCCTGTAATCCCAGCACTTTGGGAGGCCGAGGCGGGTGGATCACGAGGTCAAGAGATCAAGACCATCCTGGTCAACATGGTGAAACCCCGTCTCTACTAAAAATACAAAAAATTAGCTGGGCATGGTGGTGCGTGCCTGTAATACCAGCTACTCAGGAGGCTGAGGCAGGAGAATTGCCTGAACCCAGGAGGCGAAGGTTGCGGTGAGCCGAGATGGCGCCATTGCACTCCAGCCTGGGTAACAAGAGCGAAACTCCATCTCAAAAAAAAAAAAAAAAAAAAAAAAAAACCTTCTTGTACTTTTCTACATTTTCCAAGTCATCTACTTTGAGCAAGTAATCAGAGAGAGAATATCCTACGAGTGCTTAAAGCCTCGACTCAATTGCCACATTGCAATTTATTTAAAATTCCCTCGGCCAGGCACAGTGACTTATGGCTATAATCTAAACACTTTGGGAGGCCAAGGCGCTCGGATCACAAGGTCAGGAGTTCGAGAACAGCCTGGCCAATATGGTGAAACCTTGTCTCTACTAAAAATACAAAAGTTAGCCGGGCATGGTGGCGGGCGCCTGTAGTCCCAGCTACTGGGGAGGCTGAATCAAGAGGATTGCTTGAACCCTGGAGGTGGAGGTTGCAGTGAGCCGTCATGGGCCATTGTACTCCAGCCTGAGCAACAGAGCGAGACTCCATCTCAAAAATAAAAAAATTACCTCGTAGCACCATGGGTAGTTTTACACTCCTCTTTACTCCCTTCCTGGATGGTAAGTTTTTTGGTGGCAGAGTTTCATTCTTACCCTTCAATATATTGTCCTTGTTTACTGCCTATTAATTGCTGGACATAAACGGAAAGTGTTTGAAATTTGTATTAATTAACCATTAACTTTTTATCAGGGGAAATAGCTGTTTTTCCAGGACAAGCAGATAGACTGTCCTTTATTCTCTTTCTTTTGAGATGAGGTCTCGTTCTGTTGCCTAGGCTGGAGTGCAGTGGCATGATCCCAGATCATTACAGCTTCTACCTCCCAGTCTCAAGCAATCCTCCCACCTCAGCCTCTGGAGTAGCTGAGATCACAGGTGCACACCACTATGCTGGCTAATTTTTTTTATATTTTGTAAAGACAGCGTCTTGCCATGTTGCCCTAGCTGATTTTGAACTGCTAGGCTCAAGCAGTCTTCCCTCCTTGGCCTCTCAAAATACTGAGATTACAAGTGTGAGGCAACATGGCATCCCTGTCCTTTCTTTGTTTTTTATACATATATATATGTATTTTTTGAATGTATTATTTTTATTATTTTTTGAGATGGAATTTTGCATTGTCATCTGGGCTAGAGTACAATGGCATGATCTCGGCTCACTGCAACCTCTGCCTCCTGGGTTCAAGCGGTTCTCCTGCCTCAGCCTCCTGAGTAGATGGGATTACAGGTGTGTGCCACCACACCTGGCTAATTTTTTTTGTATTTTTAGTAGAGACAGGATTTCACTATGTTGGCCAGAATGGTCTCAAACTCCTGACCTCCACCCACCTTGGCCTTCCAAAGTGCTGGGATTACCACGCCCAGGCTCTTTGTTGTATATTTTATGTAGCACTTAAGAGAGATCTGGAGTCTGTAAGGTCTGGTTGACATGTAATTTATATTATTATTATTATTATTATTATTAGAGATAGAATCTCACTCTGTTGCCCAGGCTGGAGTGCAGTGGCACCATCAGGGCTCACTGCAACCTGGATCTCTTGGGTTCAAGAGATCCTCCCACCTCAGCCTCCTGAGTAGCTGTGTCTACAGGCTTGTGCCATCAGACTCACTAAGTTTTGTATTTTTTGTAGATATGGGGTTTCACCATTTTGCCCATGCTGGTCACAAACTCCTGGGCTCAAGCAATCCACCAGCCTGGGCCTCCTAAAATGCTGGGATTATAGGCTATCCCACATCTGGCCTCTTAAGTAAACAAAAACTGTCTCAAAAAAATAAATAAATGAAATTACAGAGCTCTCTCATTTTAGCCAACACTGCTTTATACTTTTTTTTTCTTTTTTGAGACAGAGTCTTGATCTGTTGCCCAGGCTGGAGTGTAGTGGCCCGATCTTGGCTCACTGCAGCCTCTGCCTCCTAGGTTTAAACAGTTCTCCTGTCTCAGCCTCTCGTGTAGCTGGGAAACAGGTGCCCGCCACCACTCCTGACTAAGTTTTATATTTTTAGCAAAGACATGGTTTCACCATGTTGGCCAGGCTGGTCTTGAACTCCTGGGCTCAAGCAGTCTGCCTGCCTTAGCTCCCAAAGTGCTGGAATTGCAGGCCTGAACCACTGTGCCTGGCCAACATCATTTTTTAAAATCAATCCCCTGTTGAGGACATTGAAGTTGTTTCTAGTTTTTCAGTATCATATCTCAATTCTTTTATTTATTTTATTTTATTTTAATTTTTTTTGGGTGGGGGGGCACAGGGACATAATTTTGCTTTTTCGCCCAGGCAGGAGTGAAGTGGCCCTATCGAGGCTCACTGCAACCTCTGGAGCAACATACTCTCGAACTCCTGAACTCAAGTGATCCACCTGCCTATAATCCCAGCACTCTGGGAGGCAAGGCCAGTGAATCACTTGAGGTCTGGAGTTTGATACCAGCCTGGCCAACACGGCAAAACCCTGTAGCTGGGCATGGTGGCCGGCACCTGTAATCTCAGCTACTTGGGAGGCTGAGGCAGAAGAATCACTTGAACCTAGGGGGCGGAAGTTGCAGTGAGCAGAGATCACGCCATCGCACTCCTGCCTGGGCAACAGATCAAGACTCTGTCTCAAAAAAATATATAATAAATAATAAATTTAATTATACTCTGTCTCAAATAAATAAATAATATAAACAAACAGGCCAAAAAAAGTCTTTGATCACAGGCCAAATGTGGTGTCTCAAATAAATAAATAATATAAACAAACAGGCAAAAAAAAAAAAAATCTTTGATCACAGGCCAAATGTGGTGGCTCACGCTATAATACCAGCACTTTGGGAGGCCAATGCAGGCGGATCATCTGAGGTCAGGAGTTTGGGACCAGCCTGTCCAACACGGTGAAATTCTATCTCTTCTGAAAATACAAAAATTAGCCGGGCGTAGTGGCCCGTGCTATGTGGAAGGACCAGTAATCCCAGCTATGTGGAAGGCTGAGGGAGGAGATTTGATTGAACCCAGGAAGCGGAGGTTGCAGTGAGCTGAGATCACACCACTGCACTCTAGCCTGAGGGACAGAGTCAGACTCTGTCTCGAAAATAAAAAATAAAAAAATCTTGGTCCACAAAACTTTAAAACTGGCAGAGATGGCCGGGTGCGGTGGCGGACACTTGTAATCCCAGCACTTTGGGAGGCTGAGGCAGGTGGATCACCTGAGGTCAGGAGTTCAAGACCAGCCTGGCCAACATGGTGAAACCCTGCCTCTACTAAAAATAAAAAAAATTAGCCAGGTGTGGTGGTAGGTGCCTGTAATCCCAGCTACTCAGGAGGCTAAGGCAGGAAAATCGCTTGAACCCAGGAGGCGGAAGTTGCAGTGAGCCAGGATCACGCCGCTGCACTCCAGCCTGGGCAACAGAGTGAGACTGTTTCAAAAATAAAAAAGGAGAGATAACGTCTGGATTATGACATCTATTTGTGGTTTTGAAGTCAAGTAGATGTCGATCATGATAACTGCAAAGTAACAAAAATTTTAAAAAATGAAATCAAGTAGTATTTGCTTCTAAGTACTATTTACTACCCTTATATTAAATATTAATAGTAAAAAAATACATAATTTATTGAGCAGATACTGTTTGTCAAGCACTTTTCTAAGTGTTTCACATGAATTAGCTCATTTGATAATTTTATTATCCCCATGTTAAAGATGTGGAAATTAAAGCACAGAAAGGTTACATAATTTGCCTAAGGTCACACAACTAGTTTTTGTTGGCGCCAAGATTCTGATGCTGTCGCTAGATACTCAGAAGCCTGTAATCCCAACTACTCAGGAGGCTGAGGCAGGAGGATCCCTTGAGATCAGGATTTAGCTACCAGCAGTAAGACCGTATCTCAAAAAAAAAAAAAGAAAGATTCTGATGCTAGGAGGTCTGGTTCTAGAGGGTATGCAAATAACCATTACACTATTATTAATAATAGAAGATATGCCAAGGTGGAGTCTAGCTCTGTCACCCAGGCTGGAGTGCAGTGGCAGGATCTCAGCTCACCGCAACCTCCACCTCCTGGATTCAAGCTATTATCCTGCCTCAGCCTCCCAAGTAGCTGGGATTACAGGCACCCACCACCATGCCCAGCTAATTTTTGTACTTTTAATAGAGACAGGGTTTCACTATGTTGGCCAGACTGTTCTCGAACTCCTGAACTCATGATCCACCCACCTCGGCCTGCCAAAGTGTTGAGATTATAAGTGTGACACTCAACAGTATTTATTATGTACTATGTAATTAACTTATGCCACAAGAACTTAGAAGTAAACAAAACAAACATGGCTCCTGCCCTTCAGAACAGAAATCTTAAATGGATAATTAATCAATTAATTGTTTATAGTAAATTGTGAGTGTTACTAAAGATAAGTAAAAGGTGCTATGAGACTTATATGATACAGACTTCAAGCACTTTCAGAAGATACTGTGAAAGTAAGTGACTTTATTTTAAAAACGTCCTCCAGCTTAGGCAACAGAGTAAGACTCCGTCTCTTAAAAGAACTTTTTTTAAATGAAAATAGCTGGGCATGGTAGCAGGTGCCTATAGTCACAGCCACTCAGGAGGCTAAGGCAGGAGAATCCCTTGACCCTTGGAGTTCCTGGCAGTATGCTCTGATTGCTGTGAGTAGCCACTGCACTCCAGCCTAGACAACATAACGAGACCTTGTTTCTGAAAAAAGAAACAAAAAAACTTCCTATTTTTTTATTTCTTCAATTTCTCTTTTTTCTTTCTACTTAGTGTTTTTCTCCTGCTTTTCCTTTGTCTTCTGTGCTCCCCTTATAATTTTCATCTCAGCAGTGACCTAAATCTGGCTTCTTGTAGGTTAAGCCTTCTTTAACGTATTTGCCATCTGTTCTCATTCTGGCTCTGAAGCACAAGGTTTTATCCTCTGGTAATTTTTCATTAAGCTAATCTTTGTACAGCTTACAAAATGCTTTTTTAGTTGACAAGTGTCACATTTCATTGTTAGTACTTATTTTACTATTATGGTAGAAACTGAACTTTTGAGCAAATCTAAATGGTATAAAAATACTGTGAACTATCTGGCCCACATCTTTTAAAATATAAAATTTATCTAGGGACCTTTTATTGAGAGGGAGTCTCGCTCTGTAGTCCAGGTTGGAGTGCAGAGGTGCAATCTCGGCTCACTGCAGCCTCCCTCTCCCGGGTTCAAGCGATTCTCCTGCCTCAGCCTCCAGATAGCTGGGAATACAGGAGCTCACCACCACGCCCAGGTAATTTTTGTATTTTTAGTAGAGACAGGGTTTCACCATGTTGTCCTGGCTGGTCTCAAACTCCTGACCTCAACTGATCCACCCACCTCTGCCTCCCAAAGTGTTGGGATTACAGGAGTGAGCCGCTGCACCCGGCTTGGTTTGTTGTTGTTGTTGTTGTTTTTAAACACTGTCTCGCTCTATGGCCCAGGCTGGATTCCAGTGGCGCCATCTCAGCTTAACGACAACCTCCACCTCTTGGATTCAAGTAGCGATCTTCCCACCTCAGTCTCCCGGGTAGCTGGGAGTACAAGTATCCACCATCAAGTCCAGCTTATTTTTTGTATTTTTAGTAAGACAGGTTCCACCATGTTGGCCAGGCTGGTCTTGAATTCCTGGTCTCAATAGTTGGCCGCCTTGCCCTCCCAAAATTTGGGGATTACACTTGTGAGCCACCATGCCTGGCCCCAGTGGGCTTTTTATTGTTTATTTTTTTTGAGATGGAGTCTCGCTCTGTCACCCAGGCTGGAGTGCAGTGGCACGATCTCAGCTCACTATAATCTCCACCTCCAGGGTTCAAGTGATTCTGCCTCAGCCTCCAGAGTAGCTGGATTACAGGCACCTGCCACCACACCCAGCTAATTTTTTTTGTATTTTTAGTAAAGACAGGGTTTCACCATGTTGGCCAGGCTGGTCTCAAACTCCTGACCTTAGGTGATCCACCCACCTTGGCCTTCCATGTGCTGGGATTACAGGCATGAGCCACTGTGCCTGGCCAATGACTGAAATTTTTTTTTTTGAGATGGAGTTTTGCTCTTGTTGCCCAGGCTGGAGTGCAATGGCACAGTCTCAGCTCACCGCAACCTCTGCCTCCTGTGTTCAAGCGATTCTCTTGCCTCAGCCTCCTGAATAGCTGGGATTACAAGCATGTACCACCACGCCAGGTTAATTTGTGTATTTTTAGTAGAGATATGGTTTCTCCATGTTGGTCAGACTGGTCTCAAACTCCCGACCTCAGGTGATCCGCCCACCTGGGCCTCCCAAAGTGCTGGGATCATAGGAATGAACCCCGGTGCCCAGCCCTGAAATATCTTTAACATAGAACAAGGCCTTACAGTCTACATTGAGAAGTACTTTAAGCCTAGTAGAAAAATATATCACATAAATTCACTCTAAGATGTCATGAGAATGTTAAGGGAAACTGGTTGCCTGAAAGAGGTAGGAAGAGATGTTTAAAAAATTACGAAAAGTCAGAAGTTCAGAAAAGAGAAAACATGATCATGAAGCACAAACTTGGCTTACTTTGAAATTTTGCCCAGCACTCTCTCTGGCTAGAGCATCTTAAAAAAGGAGAGAAGGGCCAGGTGCAGTGGCTCATGCCTGTACTCCCAGCACTTTGGGAGGCCGAGGAGGGTGGATCACAAGGTCAAGAGATTGAGACCATCCTGACCAACATGGTGAAACCCCGTTTCTACTAAAAAAAAAAAAATACAAAAATCAGCTAGGCGTGGTGGCGAGCGCCTGTAGTCCCAGCTACTCGAGAGGCTGAGGCAGGAGAATTGCTTGAACCTGGGAGGCGGAGGTTGCAGTGAACCAAGATTGCGCCACTGCACTCCAGCCTGGCGCCTGGCGACAGACCAAGACTCTATCTCAAAAAAAAAAAAAAGAGAGAGAGAGAGAGAAGACAAAAAAATAAAATAAAATAAAAAGAGGCCGGGTGTGGTGACTCATGCTTGTAATCCAAGCACTTTGGAGGCCAAGGCAGGCGGATCACCTGAGGTCGGGAGTTCAAGACCAGCCTGACCAATATGGTGAAACCCCGTCTTTAAAAAAATAAATAAATAAATAAGAGATAGAGAAGATTCAAGATTTATCATGAAATAGCTTGGTTAAGAAGCAAGCTTAAGTGCATAAAAGTCCAGCTTTTTATTTGTTTTTCTCTTTTATATATTTAACTTTGATTATTTTATCTTTTCTGTGATTAGTAATGAAATGTGGCATTTTAAATAATGGAAGCTTTAAGAACTCAGAAATGAGCCAATGGCTGCTGGCTTTCTGGCTTCTCCATGAGTTTACACTTAACATTAAATTTGTCATCTTAAATATCAGGTTCGTTTCTCCAATTTAGGTGCATAACAGTAAGGGATTATCATAGGTAATTTGAGTTGGATCACAGAGGTTATTCAAATGACATATCTTTAAAAATTCATTACTGGCTTATTTAACATAGAAATGTTGCAGTATTTTCCTGAAGTTCAATTAATTTTTGTTTTGCCTTGGTTAGCAGTTTTATAAGAGTCACTATCTTCATTAAAATACTCACAATTTGGCCGGGTGTGGTGGCTCACGCCTGTAATCCAAACACTTTGGAGGCCAAGGCGGGCAGATCACCTGAGGTTGGGAGTTCAAGACCAGCCTGACCAACATGGTGAAACCCCGTCTTTAAAAAAAAATATTCAGAATTTTTACTCAGTCCAAATGGTTTGATCCTTAAATTATCAAAAACTTGTATTAAACTTGTCTGGGCCCTTATTTTTTTATAAACCTCCTTATAGACACATTCCTCTAGGATTTTTTTAAGCTTTTGAAGTTTAGAAACTACATTAGAATTAAACCATTGACCAGCCGGGCGCAGTGTCTCACACCTGTAATCCTAGCACTTTGGGAGGCCGAGGTGGGTGGATCACCTGAGGTCACAAGTTGAAGACTAGCCTGGCCAACATGGTAAAACCTTGTCAATGCTAATAAGACAAAAATTATCTGGGCATGGTGGTGCATACCTGTAATCTCAGCTACTCTGGAGACTGAAGCAGGAGAATTGCTTGAAACCATGAGGCAGAGGTTGCAGTGAGCCAAGATTGCAACATTGCACTCCAGCATGGGTGACAAGAGCAAAACTCTGTAATTGAGAACATGCGGTGTTTGGTTTTCTGTTCCTGTAATAGTTTGCTGAGAATGATGGCTTCCAGCTTCATCCACGTTCCTTTACTCACTATTAGTCAATGTGGACAGAGCTGAGAATAGCAGTTTTCTGGCAGGATAGCAACTTCTCAGCAATAAAGAAACTAGGGGTTTGGCCACCATCTCATATCTCTTCATATTCCAGGGCTCTTCTCCTTGCTCCAGACAGGTGATCAAATCTGAGAAAATTTCTAAATTCACTAATTTCTAGGCTTCCAGGGGGTCCTGGCTCTTCGCTATGGATCTCACGATACCTGCAGGTCACCGGGCGCAAAGCGTTTTTCTCTTTTTTTATATATACTTGAGCCCAGCTTTTTTTTTTTAATATAGAAAATTTTAATAAACAAGTATTGGATCCTATGTGCATCACTTTCTTTAAACTCTTTTTTTTTTTTTTTGAGACAGAGTCTTGCTCTGTCGCCAGGCGCCAGGCACCAGGCTGGAGTGCAGTGGTGCAATCTCAGCTCACTGCAACCTCCGCCTCTTCCCAGGTTCAAGAAATTCTCCTGCGTCAGCCTCCCTAGTAGCTGGGACTACAGGTGCGTACCACAATGCCCAGCTAATTTTTGTATTTTAATAGAGACGGTGTTTCACTATGTTGGCCAGGATGGTCTCGATCTCCTGACCTTGTGATCCACCCTCCTCAGCCTCCCAAAGTGCTGGGATTACAGGTGTGAGCCACTGCATCTGGCCAAGCCCAGCTTTTATATTTTATAACTGTGTCACTTAAACCTGGGAAAATATTATATTGGATTTTCCTCTCTTCACTGGAAAATGTTGTGTCCTGGATACTTTTTCTGCTTTCTAATTATCTCCCCAGCTTTATTCTTATTATTTTATGGGATTTAGAGGAAGTCACATGGGGCCCATTAACTATATGTTCATCCTCCTGGAAATCCCTGAACCTCATGGCAATAACCAGAATGGAGCTTTCTCAATCCACACACTCATTGCATTAAAGAGAGGATTTTATGTAATAATTGAGACCATATTCCACTTAATATATAATATGAATGCAGTGGCCAGCCATGCAGAATTTTTAAGAACATTTAATTTTTTTCTGAGGGAGTGGGGTCTGAAATTAAAAAAAAAAAAAGAACATTTAATTTTTTTATATCATGTCCTATGGCTTCATAATTACATCCCAAAGTTTGGTTTGAAAACTGTGGTTATGGTGAAATGGAAGATACACATTTTCTTACTTGAAAGGGCTCTGGAACATGTGGACTGAAAAGGCATGTTGATTCCACCAACCAGTGCAGTGTTTGTTTTCTTCAAAGGGATCTCAGGGCTCCAGAACAACTCCCACTGTTGTTGCCCTTCAGGTAAAGATTTAAAGATCAACCTCTCAACACCAACCAATTTTTTTTAATCTGAAATTAAGCAAATGTGTTTTCAGCTTTAATTTTAGTTGAGAAGTGGATCTGTTAAGGAATGTTTACACTGCTTTTTCTCCAAGTGAAACATGCATAGAGAAAAAACACAGCCTTCACACTCTGATCTGCAAAGAGTTAACGTCTTGAAAGCTAACCAGAACTGGATTAACTCCTCTGTTAACAAGCCAGAAGGACAAGAGGATTGGAACCTAGATTACCAAAGGACACCAGAACATTGAGAGAAAAGAAATAGCGAGAGCTATCTGGAGCAAGCAAGAACTGTAAGTTTCTAGCTGATGCATATTTATAGTTTCCTATGTCTTTCCTAGGGGTGTTTTTGAGAAGAATGAAACAAGTTTATTCTTTTTTTTTTTTTTTTTTTTTTGAGACAGTCTCACTCTGTCACCCAGGCTAGAGTGCACTGGCGTTATCTCTGCTCACTGCAACCTCTGCATTCCAGGTTCAAGCAATTCTTCTGCCTCAGCCTCCTGAGTACCTGGAACTACAGGCACACACCACCATACCCAGCTAATTTTTGTATTTTTAGTAGAGACGGGGTTTCACCCTGTTGGCCAGGCTGGTCTCGAACTCTTGACCTCAGGTGATCCACCCACCTCAGCCTCCCAAAGTACTGGGATTACCGGCGTGAGCCACCATGCCTGGCCTAGTTTATTTATTTTCTATTGTACGACCAGTCTCCCAGGCATCCAGCACAACATTACCAAATCATCTTTAATCCGGTCACCCTTTTAACTCTATCCCACATCCAACCAGTTGTCAAATCTTTTGATTCTCCTTCCTCAGTATGTTCATGATCCTTCCTATTCTTCTATCCTCCTACTTCCATCTTTCCCTAGTTCAAGACCTCTTGGCTAAATTATAGCAATATCCTCTTAACGCTGTCCTCTCTCCAATTTCCAAATCACTAATAATAGATGAATCTTTCTAAAGCTCTTCCAAAGCTCTAATTCTATTGCTCTTATGCTGAGAAATGTACCCACTATCTGCAGAATGAATAAAGCTCCTTTTCAAATCAATTAATTAATTTTTAAAAGTACAATTTCCATTTTATTTTTCTCCAGAGAACACTCATCTTCAGTCTTTTAAGGACTCAGCTCCTTACATGGATTTTGGTGGAGGTCGTGGGGCAGTACCCACAGGTCTAAATCAGGGTGGGGGTGTTCTGTCCTTCGGGCTTCATGAGATCGATTCCTGACTACTTTGCTGTGAATTGCACAACTCACACAGTAATGCAGCTTCACATAGAGCTTGGGAAGTACATACGCATCGAAGGCGCTCGCTTCAGAAATGTCCTTGACTGCTGTGGCCTCCACTATGTTTCGAATGATGAATTTCTTAATGGCTTTGTCCTTGGGTACGTATCAGGCACAGTTAGTGCACCGAATAGGCTGCATGTGGCCGTAGCCTTTTTTGGCACAACTGTTGTTCCTTCTTTTCTTTGTCATCTTGAAGGCACGCACCGGAGAGAGTTAATTAATTAATTTTTAATTGACAATTTGAAATTGTGTATATTTGTTGTGTAAAATTTGTTGCTTTGAAATATGTATATATGTATATATAGCAGAGAATGGCTACCTTGGACTAGTTAACATATGTATTACCTCGTATACTCATCAATTTTTTGTGTTTGATGAGAACACTTAAAATCTACTTTCTGGCCAGGCATGTGGTCTCATACCTGTAATCCCAGCATTTTGGGAGGCTGAGGCGGGTGGATCACTTGAGATCAGGAGTTCGAGACCAGCCTGGCCAATATGGCGAAACCCCATCTCTACTAACAATACAAAAATTAGCTGGGCATGGTGGCTTGTGCCTATAATTGCAGCTGCTTGGGAGACTGAGATATGAGAATCGCTTGAACCCTGGAGGCAGAGGTTGCAATGAGCTGAGATTGCACCACTGCACTCCAGCCTAGGCGACAGAGTGAGACCCTGTCTCAAAAAAATGATAATCAGAGTAAAGGGAACTGGCTATAAAATTTTAATTGCTTGCCCAATGATACAGAGTGTAAAAAAGAAAAAAGAGGCCATGAGCAGTGGCTCACACCTCAGCACTTTGGGAGGCCAAGGTGGGTGGATCACGAGGTCAGGAGTTTAAGATTGGCCTGACCAACATGGTAAAACTCCATCTCTACCAAAAATACAAAAATTAGCCAGCCATGGTGGCACATTCCGTAATCCCAGCTACTCTGGAGGCTGAGTCAGGAGAATCACTTGAACATGGGAGGCGGAGGTTGCAGTGAGCTAAGATTGCACCACTGCACTCCAGCCTGGGTGAAAGAGCAAGACTCTGTCTCAAAAAAAAAAGAAAAAAAGGATGATTTTAATTTCTGATGTCATCAACCTGTCTTTATACATCTATCACTGCTAAAGGGTTCTTCCCCCTTACTAACCTACCCTCATCCAAATGCACTGTGATTCTCAATATTACTGCAAGGAAATTTTTTTTTTTTGGCTTATATTTATTTATTTATTTATTTTTTATTGCATTTTAGGTTTTGGGGTACATGTGAAAAACATGCAAGATTGTTGCATAGATGCATACGTGGCAGTGTGATTTGCTGCCTTCCTCCCCTTCACCTATATGTGGCATTTCTCCCCATGCTATCTCTCCCCAACTCCCCAACCCTGCTGTCCCCCCCACTCCCCTGCAACAGACCCCAGTATAGTATAGTATAGTGCTCCCCTTCCTGTGTCCATGTGTTCCCATTATTCAACACCCGTCTATGAGTGAGAACATGCGGTGTTTGATTTTGTGTTCTTGTGTCAGTTTGCTGAGAATGATGGTTTCCAGGTTCATCCATGTCCCTACAAAGGACGTGAACTCATCGTTTTTGATGGCTGCATAATATTCCATGGTGTATATGTGCCACATTTTCCCTGTCCAGTCTATCATCGATGGGCATTTGGGTTGGTTCCAGGTCTTTGCTGTTGTAAACTGTGCCGCAATGAACATTCGTGTGCATGTGTCCTTATAGTAGAACGATTTATAATCCTTTGGATATATACCCAGTAATGGGATTGCTGGGTCAAATGGAATTTCTATTTCTAGGTCCTTGAGGAATCACCACACTGTCTTCCACATGGTTGAACTAATTTACACTCCCACCAACAGTGTAAAAGTGTTCCTATTTCTCCACATCCTCTCCAGCATCTGTTGTCTCCAGACTTTTTAATGATCGCCGTTCTAACTGGCGTGAGATGGTATCTCAATGTAGTTTTGATTTGCATTTCTCTAATGACCAGTGATGATAAGCATTTTTTCATATGCTTGTTGGCCTGATGTATGTCTTCTTTTGTAAAGTATCTGTTCATATCCTTCACCCACTTTTGAATGGACTTGTTTGTTTTTTTCTTG
This sequence comes from Aotus nancymaae, assembly GCF_030222135.1. Classification (NCBI taxonomy): domain Eukaryota; kingdom Metazoa; phylum Chordata; class Mammalia; order Primates; family Aotidae; genus Aotus; species Aotus nancymaae. The sequence continues at coordinate 32,186,788 of NW_026988422.1, read as the reverse complement.
TAAATCTGTTTTAGTTCTTTGTAGATTCTGGATATCAGTCCTTTGTCAGGGAAATTTCTTTAGTCTTTCATCCTGTTGAGTTCAAAACAACTGATAAACCCATTTAACATCTACATTGGATTTTGGATGTTTCTTCAACATGCCTTCACTGACCCTCTCAACTAGCTTTTCTTCTCTGGCATTCCAATAAATTCCATTTCATTCTTAGAGCTTCTCTGACTTCGTGGTGTTTTTTTTTTTTTTTTTTTTTTGAGATGGAGTTTCGCTCTTGTTACCCAGGCTGGAGTGCAACGGCGTGATCTTGGCTCACCACAACCTCCGCCTCCTGGGTTCAGGCAATTCTCCTGCCTCAGCCTCCTGAGTAGCTGGGATTACAGGCATGCACCACCGTGCCCCGCTAATTTTTTGTATTTTTAGTAGAGACGGGGTTTCACTATATTGACCAGGATGGTCTCGATTTCTTGACCCTGTGATCCACCCGCCTCGGCCTCCCAAAGTGCTAGGATTACAGGCGTGAGCCACCGCGCCTGGCTGTTTTTGTTTTTGTTTTTTTCTGAGATGGAGTCTTGCCCTGTCACCCAGGCTGGAGTGCAATGGGGTGATCTCAGCTCACTGCAACCTCCACCTCCCAGGTTCAAGTGATTCTTCTACCTCAGCCTGCCAGGTAGCTGGGATTACAGGCACACACCACCATGCCTAGCTAATTTTTGTATCTTTAGTAGAGACGGGGTTTCACCATGTTGGCCAGGCTGTTCTTGAACTCCTGACCTCGTGATCCACCTGCCTTGGCCTCCCAAAGTGCTGTGATTACAGGCATGAGCCACCACACCTGGCCACTTTTTATTATTTTATTTTTATTATTTTATTTTATTTTATTTTTAGACAGAGTGCTGTTCTGCTTTGCCCAGACTGCAGTGCAGTGGCGCAATCTTGGCTCACTGCAACCTCTCTCTGCCGGGTTCAAGCGATTCTCCTGCCTCAGCCTCCCAAATAACTGGATTATAGGCACCCACCACGATGCCCAGCTAATTTTTGTCTCGTCATGTTGGCCAGGCTGGTCTCCAACTCCTGGCCTCAAGTGATCCACCCACCTCAGCCTCCCAAAGTGTTGGGATTACAAGTGTGAGCCACTGGGCTCGGCCTGAGATATACTTGTAATCCTAGGTTTAACATGCGAAAGTACATAAACTTTGGGGTGATTATTCAGCTTTCTTAAGATAGGCATGCTATGAAATGTGTATAGATCTATTTAAGACTATGATAGGCCGGGCGTGTGGCTCACGCCTACAATCCCAGCACTTTGGGAGGCTGAGGCAGGTGGATCACCTGAGGTCAGGAATTCAAGACCAGGCTGACCAGCATGGTGAAACCTCATCTCTACTAAAAATAGAAAAATTAGGCCAGGTGCAGTGACTCACGCCTGTAATCCCAGCACTTTGGGAGGTCAAGATGGGTGGATCACGAGGTCAAGAGATCGAGACCATCCTGGCCAACATGGTGAAAACCCATCTCTACTAAAAATACAAATATTAGCCGGGCTTTTGGCACATGCCTGTAGTCCCAGCTACTCAGGAGGCTGAGGCAGAAGAATCGCTTGAACCTGGGAGGCAGAGGTTGCAGTGAGCCGAGACTGCGCCACTGTGCTCCAGCCTGGTGACAGAGCAAGACTCCGTCTCAAAAACAAACAAACAAAAAAATTAGCTGGGCATGGTGGCACATGCCTGTAATCCCAGCTACTAGGGAGGCTGAGGCAAGAGAATCGCTTGAACCTGGGAGGCAGAGGTCGCGGTGAGCTGAGATCGCACCATTGCACTTCAGCCTAGGCAACAAGAGCAAAACTCCATCTCACAAACAAACAAACAAACAAACAAACAAAAAGACTGTGACATTAGAAAGATTCTCTTCATTTATTGTGATTTTAAAAAATGAAACATTATAGAACAGCGTATAAATAGTTCAAGTTAAATAGACTGGAAAGCAGATCAATACAATGTTTATGTTTTCTCTAGGTGATAGAATTTCTCCAATATACCTTTTGCTTTCTTCTTTATATTTCTGTCTGTTCAAAATAAGCTTGTGAACACCCTTATTCAGTTGACAAGTCAAGCTAGCGTCAACAAAAAGGGAGAATTTGATGTATAGGACACAGGACTCTGCTGTAGAACCTAAGGTAGGAACAGAGCCAGATAGTGACATTTATGGAAATAGAGAAAGACTGGGGCTGGGCGCGGTGGCTCACACCTGTAATCCTAGCACTTTGGGAGGCCGAGGTGGGTGGATCGCCTGAGGTCAGGAGTTCAAGACCAGCCTGGCCATCATGGAGAAATCCCATCTTAAAAAAAAAAAAGACTGGGAAATAATCAGACTGGTAAGATAAATTACAATTCCTGTTTGGGGAAGGTGAGTTTTAGATGTCTACTAGCCATGCAGAAATGTTTAAAAAGTAGGAATTTGTACAAATCTGAAAGTTAAGGCTAGAGACCTAATTTTTTCTTTTCCGAGATGGAGTGTTGCCCAGGCTGGAGTGCCGTGGTGCTATCTCAGCTCACTGTAACCTCCACCTCTTGGGTTCAAGCTATTTTCCTGCCTCAGCCTCCTGAGTAGCTGGGATTATAGGCACACGCCACCATGCCTGGCTAATTTTTGTACTTTTAGTAGAGATGGGATTTCACCATGTTAGCCAGGCTGGTCTCAAACTCCTGACCTCACGTGATCCGCCCACCTCGGCCTCCCAAAGTACTGGGATTACAGGCGTGAGCCACCTTGCCCAGACTTTTTTGTTTTGAGATGGAGTTTCACTCTTGTTGCCTAGGCTGGTGTGCAATGCTGTGATCTCGGCTCACTGCAACCTCAGCCTCCCAGGTTCAAGCGATTCTCCTGCCTCAGCCTCCTGAGTAGCTAGGATTACAGGCACATGCTACCGTGGCCAGAAAATTTTTGTAGTTTTAGGCTGGTCTCGAACTCCTAACATCAGATGATCCACCTGCCTTGCCCCCAAAGTGCTGGGAATAGAGGCGTGAGCCACTGCTCCTGCTGAGATGTAAATTTTGGAGACAAAATTGGAAAAGACTGGGATCAAGAACAGAATGCTTTAAGAACTTTTTGACTCATTTCAGCCCCTCGGTGTCATTCTCTCTCTTGTTTGTTCATTATTCTTTTCATACACTCAATATTTATTTATTGAGTACCTGCTATATGTCAATAACTGTTTGGATACTGCATCTATAGAGGTAAACAAGATAAATCATTTTTCTGCCTTAAAAGTCATTATGGCCAGGTGCGGTGGCTCATACCTGTAATCCCAGCACTTTGGGAGGCTGAGGTGGGCAGATCACCTGAGGTCAGGAGTTCGAGGCCAGCCTGACCAACATAGTGAAACCCCATCTCAAAAAAAAAAAGTCAGCCGGGCGTGGTGGCTCACGCCTGTAATCCCAGCACTTTGGGAGGCTGAGGCAGGTGGATCACGAGGTCAAGAGATCGAGACCATCTTGGCCAACATGGTGAAACCCTGTTTCTACTAAAAATACAAAAATTAGCTGGGCGTGGTGGCATGTGCCTGTAGTCCCAGCTACTCAGGAGGCTGAGACGAGAATTGCTTGAACCTGGGAGGGGGAGGTTGCAGTGAGCCAAGATCATGCCACTGCACTCCAGCCTGACGCCTGGCGACAGAGTGAGACTCTGTCTCAAAAAAAGAAAAAAAAAAGTCATTATGTTGCCAGGAGCAGTGGCTAACATCTGTAATCCCAGCACTTTGGGAGGCTGAGGTGGGTGGATCACCTGAGGTCAGGAGTTCGAGACCAGCCTAACCAACACGGAGAAAGCCTGTCTCTACTAAAAATACAAAATTAGCAGGGCGTGGTATCTCATACCTGTAATCCCATCTTACTCAGGAGGCTGAGGCAGGAGAATCGCTTGAACCTGGGAGGCAGAGGTTGCGGTGAGCCAAGATTGTGCCATTGCACTCCTGCCTGGGCAATAAGAGTGAAACTCCATCTCAAAAAAAAAAAAAAATCAATCATTATGTTTTGGTGAGAGAGGACAGACAATAAACTAGTATAAATAAATTAAGGTAGTTTCTGGGAAGGAAGAAAGGAAAGGAGGGAGGGAGAGAGGTAGGGAGAGAGGGAAAAAGAAACAGGAAGGAAAGAAAAGAAAGAAATAGAAGAAAAATAAGAAAAGAAAGAGAAAGAGATCAGATGCGGTGGCTCATGCCTGTAATCCCAACACTTTGGGAGGCCGAGGCAAGCAAATCACCTATCAGGAGTTCAAGACCAGTCTGGCCAACATGGCAAAACTCCATCTCTACTAAAAATACAAAAATTAGCCAGGTGCAATGGTGGGCACCTGTAATCCAGCTAAACTGGATACTATCATCCAGGAAAAAGAGTGTTGGCCAGAGTATGAGGCGACTCTGTAGATAGAATTTCCTGAGTATTCAGGCCACAGAGCTGAATATGGTCATTTGAGAGCTCCCAAGTTTACATAATAGTTCTAGCCATCCCCAGAAGCTAATTTAAACCTCTCAGCTTTATTTTGAACCTTCTATGAGAGAGAATCTGATTGGTCCAGCTTGGGTCATTTGTCTAACCCTGGTCCAATCAGCAACAACTTCAGGGACTGGGTTATAAAGTATAAACAGATTCCTGGGGAGTCAGTCACTGTAAATTGAGTGGAGAGAGGGATAGAGGCCTATGTCGCAGAGAAAAGGGAGGGTCATTGCTTCCAGGCTGAGCAGACACTTAAAAAATGATCCAAAAAATATATCCATCAATTCCATAATCATAAAACCTGATTTTCATTTTAAATAAAGTCATTACTACTGAATACTTGTTCTTACTCTCTAGTATAGAGTTGTCCACCCTACCACAAGAATGACTCTGACATGTCATATACCATCATGAACGTGCTGAGAAATTCCTGCCACAAGTTATGTACAGTTTTCAGAAAGTTGCATGTAATTCACTGAATTTTTCCTTTATTTTAGTGTCCTCTGGGATCTCTTACAGTTTGGGAACAGAGATCATGTCACATTTGGTGGACCCTACATCAGGAGACTTGCCAGTTAGAGACATAGATGCAATACCTCTGGTGCTGCCCACCTCAAAAGGTAAACCCCATGCCTGAGGATGGACACCTTTTAGAATTAAAAGAACTCTCAATCATTGTGGGACACCTTGCTCGTCTTCACAGAGACTGATTTACTTTCAGCTCTTTTCTTCAATCTTCTCACTATTTTTTTTTTTTTTTTGAGATGGAGTACTCTGTCACCCAGGTTGGAGTACAGTGGCAAGATCTCACTGCAGCCTCCAACTCTCCAACTCCTGGGTTCAAGCGATTCTCCTGTCTTAGCCTCTCAAGTAGATGGGATACAGGCATGCACCACCCTGCCTGTCTGGTTTTTGTATTTTTAGTAGAGACAGGGTGTCATCATGATGACCAGGCTGGTCTCGAACTCCTGACCTCAATTGATCCACCTACTAGGCTGGTCTTGAACTCCCGATCTCAAGTGATCTACCCGCCTTGGCCTCCCAAAGTGCTGGGATTACAGGTGTGAGCCACCATGCCTGGCCCTCTTCTCATATTTTATTCTTAAATTCATTTTTTTTTTTTTTTGAGGTGGAGTTTCACTCTCGCTCTGTTGCCCGGGCTGGAGTGTGGTGGCCCTGATCTCGGCTCACTGCAACCTCCACCTCCCAGGTTCAAGCCATTCTCCTACCTCAGCCTCTCGAGTAGCTAGGACTACAGGCAGTCGTCGCCATGCCTGCCATTTTGTATTCTTAGTAGAGACAGGGTTTCACCATATTGGCCAGGCTAGTCTTGAACTCCTGACCTCAAGTGATCTGCCTGCTTCAGCGTCCCAAAGTGCTGGGATTACAGGCATGTGCCACCACACCCAGCCTTATTCTCAAATTCTTATAATAAAATTATTATTGTGTGGGTTTAGAAGGTAAAGCTAAATACAACCACCACAAACAGCACAACCAAAGCTAAGAACAAACTAGTGTGTTTCATTCATCTATCCATGTGATTAGCCCTTAGCCCTTCACTTCCACTAAGCAAAAGTATGCAATTTAAGATAAAAGGGCTTAGCCCTACCAGAGCTTCTTCCACACATGATTTAAGATATTTTTGTAACTTTGGCCAATCGTGGGGGCTCACACCTGTAATCCCAGCTACTCAAGAGGCTGAGGTAGGAGGATCACCTGAGGCCAGGAGTTCAAGACCAGCCTGGGCAACATAGCAGTACCCTATCTCTAAAACAACCAAAAAAGTTATTTTTGTAATATTGTTACACTTTCCCATTCTTCAATTCCAATCATAGCTACTGTTGATTCTATTTTCACTTGACTTCACTTTTATAAAATTATTTTTTGAGGATAGGGCACTTTTTGCACTGCCCATGAGTATATAAATGATGCAAACATTTTGGAAAATGTTTGCCATTATCTAGTAAAGTTAAACATATAATTCTACTTCTGTGTATAAAATTTGCAGAAATTGGCTGGGCACAGTGGCTCACACCTGTAATCTCAGCACTTTGGGAGGCCGAGGCAATTGGATCACCTGAGATCGGGAGTTCAAGACCAGCCAGACCAACATGGAGAAACCCTGTCTCTACTAAAAATACAAAATTAGCTGGGCGTAGTGGTACATGCCTATAGCATACCAGCTACTCAGGAGGCTGAGGCAGGAGTATCGCTTGAACCCGGGAGGCAGAGGTTGTGATGAGCTGAGATTGCACTGTTGCACTCCAGCATGGACAACAAGAGCAAAACTCTATCCCCCCCAAAAAAAAAACTTTGCAGAAATTAACTCTTGCATATATGTACCGGGAGACATATACTAGAATGTTCATAGCAGTGTTTTTTTTTTTCAGGAGCTATTCAGGTGCTTTACCAATTTTCTTTTTAATTCAGTGGCCAGTTTTGCCAATTTTTATATTGGATTATTTGTTTATATTATTGGTTGTAAGAGTTCTTTGTATATTTTGTACACAATTGAGAATTTTGTGCTTCTCAAAGCTTTAACTGTTCCACAGACAAAGTCCATGAAACATGAATTGACTGACATAATTTATCAAACTGGAAGGGTCATAGAACTAGTGACAGGAAACCTTTGTTCAGGAACGACCTACCTGGAGAGTTCCAGTCAGTTTGGAAGCCACCCACATAACCAAAAAGCTAAATATTTATCTTCAGTACCATAAAAGAAAAATGGAAGATGACAAAGGGCAAATTTACACGTTTACTTTGTGAGAAAAGAAGCTTTTCTAGGTTTCATTACAAACATGTCCAATTTCACTTCTGTTGTTTATAAATAACTAAAAGTAAGTGAAGTACTCTCTTTTTTTATTTTTATTTTTTTATTTTTTTGAGACAGGGTCTTGCTCTGTCACACAGGCTGGAGTGCAGTGGTGCGATCTCAGCTCACTGCAACCTCTGCCTCCCCAGGCTCAAGCAATCCTCTAGCCTCAGCCTCTCAAGTAGCTAGGACTACAGGAACACACCACCACGCCTGTTTATTTGTTTTTGTTTTTATAAAGACGGGGTTTCACCATGTTGGTCAGGCTGGTCTTGAACTCCTGACCTCAGGTGATCTGCCCGCCTTGGCCTCCAAAGTGCTTGGATTACAGGTGTGAGCCACCATGCCTGGCCTTTTTTTCTTTTCTTTTCTTTTTTGTCTTTTTCACACCTGTTTTTTTGTAGAGAGAGGTTTCACTGTGTTTGCCCAGGCTGGTCTCAAACTCCTGACCTCAACCTATCTGCCCACTATGGCCTCCCAAAGTGCTGAGATCATAAGCATAAGCCACCGTACCTGGCATAAGTATTTGTCATAATAAAGATTTTCGTAAAGGCATATGGTCATATTACAATTTTCTTCCTAGTGACCCTACTTTCCTAGTTTACCTAGTAACATTATTTTGCAGGTTCTTTGATTTGGAAGTTGTATTTTTTTTCATTCTAAGTATCTGGAATTTACCTCAGAAACATTGTTTTGGGAGAAAAAAACTTTTGATGTCACAAATAGATAAGACTACATTAGGGAATTTAAAGAAATTTCTTTTTTTTTTTTTTTGAGTTGGAGTCTTGCTCTGTCACCCAGGCTGGAGTGCAGTGGTTCGATCTCGGCTCACCACAACTTCCACCTCCCAGGTTCAAGCGATTCTCCTGCCTCAGCCTCCCAAGCACCTGGGATTACAGGCATGTGCCACTATGCCTGGCTAATTTTTGTGTTTTTAGTAGAGATGGGGTCTCACTATGTTGGCCAGGCTGGTCTTGAACTCCTGACCATACGATCCACCCGCCTCAGCCTCCCAAAGTGCTGAGATTACAGGCGTGAGCCATCGCGCTCGGCACATTAAAGGAATTTTCTTTTCTTTTTTTTTTTTTTTTGATACAGAGTCTTGCTCTGTCACCAGCCGCAGTGGCACGATCTCAGCTCTTTGCAACCTCTGACTCCCTAGTTCAAGCGATTCTCTCCTGCCTCAGCCTCTCGAGTAGCTGGGATTACAGGCACATGCCACCAAGCTCAGCTAGCTTTTTTGTATTTTTAGTAGAGACAGGGTTTCACCATGTTGGCCAGGATGGTCTCGATCTCCTGACCTCATGATCTGCCTGCCTCGGCCTCCCAAAGTGCTGGGAGAGCAAGACCCTGTCTCAAAAAACAAAAAACAAACAAACAAAAAGTATATTAATGGCAAATAAGCACATAAAATGTTCAATATAATTAGTTATTAGAGAAATGTAACATAATAATGAAAATTAATACAATTAAAACCACTACATACCCACTAGGATGTCTAAATTTAAAAAGACCAAGTGTTGGCAAGGATGTGGAGGAACTGGAACTCTCATACACTGCTGGTGGGAATAGCAAATAGTATAATCACTTTTTTATTTTAAATATGGGGTTTCTTCATGATGGCCAGGCTGGTCTTGAACTCCTGACCTCAGGTGATCCACTCACCTTGGCCTCCCAAAGTGCTAGGATTACAGGCGTGAGCCACCGCGCCCAGCGGTATAATCACTTTGTAAAACAGTTTGGTAGTCTTTTTAAAAGTTAAATCTAGGCTGGGCGTGGTGGCTCATGCCTATAATCCCAGCACTTTGGGAGGCCGAGGCAGGTGGATCACTTGAGGTCAAGAGTTGGATACCAGCCTGACCAACGTGATGAAACCCCATCTCTACTAAAAATACAAAAATTCACTGGGTGTGGTGGCTCATACCTATAATCTCAGCAACTCAAGAGGCTGAGGCAGGAGGGTTGCTTGAACCCAAGAGGCAGAGGTTGCAATGAGCCAAGATCATACCATTGCCCTCCAGCCTGGGCAACAGAGCCAGACTCCATCTCAAAAAAAAAAAAAAAAAAAAAGGTGGAGAGCGGGTGACTCACGCCTGTAACCCCAGCACTTTGAGAGGCCAAGGTGAGCAGATCACGTGAGGTCAGGAGTTTAAGACCAGCCTGACCAACATGGAGAAATCCCATCTCTACTGAAAATACAAAATTACCGGGGGTGTTGGTGCATGCCTGTAATCCCAGCTACTTGGGAGGCTGAGGTAGGAGAATCACTTGAGCCTGGGAGGCAGAGGTTGCAGTGAGCCAAGATCACACCATTGCACTCCAGCCTGAGCAAAAGATAGAAACTCCATCTCAAAAAAAAAAGTTAAACCTACACCTATCTTGTGACTCAACTGTTTTATACTTTTCTATTTACCCAAAAGAAACAGAAACATGTCCACACAAAGACTTGTACATGGATGTTCATAGCAGCTGTAACTGTAATAGCCAAAAATGGAAACAATTCAATGCCCATTAACAGTAAATGAATATTTTTTAAAAAGTGAATGGACATGTGATAGACTATGTTAGGAAGAATAATAAAAAAAAGTGAATGGATAAATAAATATGGTTTATTCATTCAAAGGAATATTACTCAGCAATTAAAAGGAACTATTGAAGCTGGGGGCAGTGGCTCACGCCTATAATCCCAGCACTTTGGGAGGCTGAGGTGGGCGGATCACCTGAAGTGTGGAGTTCAAGACCAGCCTGACCAACATGGAGAAATCCCGTTTCTACTAAAAATACAAAATTAGCCGGGTATGGTGGCGCATACCTGTAATCCCAGATACTCAGGAGGCTGAGGCGGGAGAATTGCTTGAACCCGGGAGGTGGAAGTTGAAATGAACTGAGATCACACCATTGCACTACAGCCTGGGTGACAGAGTAAAACTCCATCTCAAAAAAAAAAAAAAAGAAAGGAACTATTGACCTATGAAATATCGTGAATCAATCTCAAAATAATTATAATGAGTGAAAGAAGTCAGACCAAAAAAAAGGTACACAGTGGACTAATTGATCTATATAAAATTCTAGAAAATAGTGGTCCGGTGGAGTGGCTCACACTTGTAATCCCAGCACTTTGGGAGGCCAAGGTAGGTGGATCACTTGAGGTCAGGAGTTTGAGACCAGCTTGGTCAGCATGGTGAAACCCCATTTCTACTAACAAAACACAAATTAGCCGGGCGTGGTGGTGCACACCTGTAGTCCCAGTTAGTTAGGAGGCTGAGGCAGGAGAAATGTTTGAACCTGGGAGGCAGACGTTGCAGTGAGCCAAGACTGTGTCACTGCATTCCAGCTGGGCAAGAGCAAGACTTTTTCTCAAAAAAATTAAAAATAATAATAAGTAAAATTCTAGAAAATGGAAACTAATCTATAATGACATAAAACGTTTTTGTTGATTCCTGGGAACAAAGGCAGGGGTTGAGGTTGGGGTAGGGTGGGAAGGAATGGATTACAAATGGATACAAGGAAACTTGGGAATGTAGAATATGTTCATTACCCTAATTGTGGTGGTGGTTTCACAGGTATATGCAAATGTCAAAATTAATCCAAATTTTCACTTTAAATATGTACAGTGAATTACGTATCAATTATACCTCAATAAAGCTGTTCTTTGAAAATTTTCATGTTATCTTCCAAAGGATAGATCAGTAAGGTGATGGTGATGGCTGAAGTGGTTCTGAGACCAAAGGTTTGAGCCCTCCTTCTTCCCAGTGTGGAGAGAAGCTGTCTTTTGTATTCTGGGATTTTAAGATGGTTCCTGGCTGGGTGTGGTGGCTCACACCTGTAATTCCAACACTTTGGGAGGCTGAGGTGGATCGATCACTTGAGGTCAGGAGTTCGAGACCAGCCTGGACAACATGGTGAAGGCTCGTCTCTACTAAATGTTGAGAAATGTAACGTGTATGAATATTGATGTTGAGAAATGTTAAGTTTATGAATATTGATGAATGCTGAGTGTATGATAGAATATATTGTTTGCTAGGAAGAACGATGGTAAGGAAAACCTAGCTGCCCCCTCCCAAGTAGAAAACTACTTGGGGCATTCCAAAGTGGCAGGACAATATATAGATATCATACACCTGTTAAAACAATTATTTAAGCTATCTGACCCTGCTCCCACGGCTCCCTCGTGGAGAATACTTTTTAGGTTGTTTGTGATCAGTGGTAAGCGGGCACCAGCTGTCTACCTGGCATGTTTTGTGTTATGAGAAAACACCGAACACCTGTTTGTTAATAAGGATCACCTGTTCAGAGAGAATAAAAGCCTGGGTCAGCGTCTTCTCGGGGCCTTCAGTTTGGAATGCTGTCAGTCTCTGAGGCTTTCAGCTTGGAAGGCTGCTGGCCCCTCAGCCCCACTTTGCTGTTCTGAGTGTCTGCCTCTCAGTTCCTTCAGCGCTGCCAGGGTGGGATTCTTTACAGCCGAGCTGGTACTCAGTAACTAAAAATATAAAAACTAGTCGAGCTTGGTGGCATGTGCCTGTAATCCCAGCTACTTGGGAGGCTAAAACACAAGAATCTCTTTAACCCGGGAGACAGGGAAACGAAGGTTGCAGTGAGCCGAGATCGCACCACTACACTCAGCCTGGGCAACAGTGACAGACTCTGTGTAAATAATAATAATAACAAAAACCATGCTTCCCATTCACCATGAGATCAGAGCAGACCAGGGCCGGTGAACACTCACACTGAGTGTGCTCTAGTTTCCTCTGCTTAGACCAAGCAAAGGATCCTGTCTAAGGAGGTAGCTTTGGGTACAGTTTTTCCTGACCAGAAACAAATAAGATGGTTCTTGGTAATCAAAAGTTTTGTTTTTGAGATGGAGTTTTGCTCTTGTTGCCCAGGCTGGAGTGTAATGGCATGATCTTGGCTCACCGCAACCTGTGCCTCCCAGGTTCAAGCGGTTTTCCTGCTTCAGCCTCCCGAGTAGCTGGGATTACAGGCATGCCCGGCTAATTTTGTATTTTTAGTAGAGATGGGGTTTCTCCATGTTGGTCAGGTTGATCACCTGACCTAAGGTGATCCACCTGCCTCGGCCTCCCAAAGTGCTGGGATTACAGGCGTGAGCCACCACGCCCAGGCTCAAGAAAAGTTTTTATGCTTTTCCTTACTGGGTTTCTGAAGACAGTCATGGGAACAATCCTTGTCTAGGTCTAAATTTTCTAATAAGGATATAAAAATAGACAAGTTGCAGTGGCTCATGCCTGTAATCCCAGCACTTAAGGAGGCCGAGGCAGGTGGATTACCTGAAGTCAGGAGTTAGAGACCAGCCTGGCCAACATGGTGAAAGCCCATCTCTACTAAAAACACAAAAACGAGCTGGGTGTGGTGGCAGGCGCCTGTAATCCTAGCCTCTCTGGAGGCTGAAGCAGGAGAATGTCTTGAACCGGTGAGCCGAGATTGCGCCACTGCACTCAAGCCTGGGTGACAGCGAGACCCTGTCTCAAAAAGAAACAAAATAAGTAGAATAAAAGCCTTATTGGATATTTTTGTCTAGAGAATCTACTTTCTAGATGGAAGGTTGAGTCACACCCTCATGCTGTAATAATACAGAAAAGAGCCTCCACTAGGAGCTATTTCCTTTTTTTTTTTTTTGAGATGGAGTGTTGCTCTGTCGCCCAGGATGGAGTGCAGTGGCACAATCTCAGCTCACTGCAACCTCTGCCTCCTGAGTTCAAGCAATTTTCCAGCCTTAACCTTTGGAGTAACTGGGATTCTAGGTGCTCACCACCATGCTTAACTAATTTTTGTATTTTTAGTAGAGACAGGGTTTCACCACGTTGGCCAGGTTGGTCTTGAACTCCTGACCTTGTGATCCACCTGCCTCAGCTTCCCAAAGTGCTGGGATTACAGGTGTGAGCACTGCGCCCAGCTGGAGTCATTTCTTATACTTTGTGAATTTCCTCATAAATACTTGACTCAAAATAGATTTATGCTCTCTGGGCAAGATGTGATGAGAGACCAGAAGGGTTAAAAAAAATGTATGTAAAAATACTGTCCATTTACTCTTTCGGGACTTTAGGTAAGAATATGAAAACTCAACCACCCTTGAGCAGGATGAACCGGGAGGAACTGGAGGACAGTTTCTTTCGACTTCGCGAAGATCACATGTTGGTGAAGGAGCTTTCTTGGAAGCAACAGGATGAGATCAAAAGGTATTTAATTCTGATCTTCTTGCTCTGAGGACAGTGGAAAAAAAGAAAAAGAAAAAAGGTATTTAAAGTTCTTAAATTTTTAAAAGCTGTGTCTACACCAGGCCTACATCACACTAAACAAAAAGGAATACGTGTTGCTAAGATGCCTATACCAGAAAATGATTCAAATGCCAAGGATGTTGAGCTCCAAAAATAATTTTTTTTTTTTAGACCTAGTCTTGCTTTGTCCCCCAGGCTTGAGTGCAGTGGCATGATCTCAGCTCACTGCAACCTCTGCCTCCTGGGTTCAAGCAATTCTCTTGTCTCAGCCTCTCAAGTAGCTGGGATTATAGGCATCTGCCACTATGCCCAGCTAATTTTGTATTTTTAGTAGAGATGGGGATTCACCCTGTTGGCCAGGCTGGTCTTGAACTCCTGACCTCAGATGATCTGCCCACCTCAGCCTCCCAAAGTGCTTGGATTATAGATGTAAGTCACTGCGTTCAGCCAAAAATAATTTTTGAAGCAATATTGCTTTTGTCTATTTTTTTGCCAAACATGTTGATAGACTGTTACCACAGGCCACAGAGTATCATTAAGAGCCTGGGTGATACTATTTCAGCCCACAGAATAAGACTGGACAGGCTCCTCCTCTGGTCACAAAAGAGGATGGAGACAGGAGGAATGATCAAAATCTCAGAGGAACGAAGCCTCCAGGGGCAGGTAAAAGAAGGAGTCTTCATTTATAAAACAAAACTAAAGATCATATTGATCCATGTAGGCATGTTGTAAGTGCTATCTATATTTTTTTTATTTAATTTTGAGATGGAGTCTCACTCTGTTTCTCAGGCTGGAGTGCAGTGGCATGATCTCAGCTGACTGCAACCTCTGCCTCCTGAGATCAAGCGATTCTCCTGCTTCAGCCTCTTGAGTAGCTGGGATTACAGGCTTGCACTACCACCACCACGTCTGGGTAATTTTTTTTTTTTTTTTTTTTTTTGAGATGGAGTCTTACTCTGTTGCCCAGGCTGGAGCCCGGTGGCACAATCTTGGCTTACTGCAACCTCCACCTCCCAGGTTCAAGCAATTCTCCTGCCTCAGCCTCCCAAGTAGCTGGGACTACAGGCACACACCACCATGGCTGGTTAATCTTTTTTTTTTTTTTTTTTGATAGTAGAGATGGGGGTTTCATCACGTTGGCCAGGGTGGCCCTGAACTCCTGACCTCAGGTAATCCACCTGCCTTGGCCTCCCAAAGTGCTGGGATTACAGATGTGAACCACTACACCCAGCCTTAATATTTGTACTTTTAGCAGAGAGGGAGTTTCACCATGTTGGCCAGGCTGGTTTCAAACTCCTAACCTCAAATGATCCCCCCACCTCGGCCTCCCAAAGTGCTGGGATTACAGGTGTGAGTCATCCTGCCCAGGCAGTTAATTTGATATTACAAATACTATTAATTCATTTAATAGTCTGAAGGAGGTATAATCAAGAGGAAAAGGAAGCATAAAGAGGTTAAATAACTAGCCTGAGATACCTAGTGAGTAGTAGAGGTGGAAAAGTGGTTTTTGTTTGTTTGTTTGTTTTTGGGGAGACAGAGTCTTGCTCTATGACCCAGGCTGGAGGGCAGTGGGCTGATCTTGGCTCACTGCAACCTCTGCCTCCCAGGTTCAAGTGATTCTCCTGCCTTACCCTCCCAAGTAGCTGGGATTACAAGCAGGCACCACTGTACCCAACTAATTTTTGCATTTTTTAGTAGAGACAGGGTTTCACCACGTTGGCCAGGCTGGTCTTGAACTCCTCGCCTCGAGTGATCTGTCTGCCTCAGCCTCCCAAAGTGCTGGGATTACAGGTATGAGCCACCATGCCTGCCCCAGAAGTGAAAACTCTTAATTTCAAAATATGCTATATACAGTGATCTTAGATTACTTACTTTAGAAAATGGGGATCTGGAAAGAAATCTGAGACGGAGGTGAGGGAAGGTAAACAGATGGGAACAATGGGAGTTGTGAAAAGTCTGGAGTATATCTCTTGGACACATTTTGAAGATAATGGTGTCAAGGCCTTCCAGCCAAGGACCACCAGGAACATAAACTGTAGTTGAGCTTATTATTCGTTACAGCTAGAGAAAATGCACACCATGGGGAACTAAAGGCATTTCAGTAAATGCGTTAGAATTTACAGCATCTGAGCTTTGGTTGGTTGGGTGATTTGGGGGAGGATCCAAGGAAACAGGTTTGCTCCAGATTTGGTCCTGTCAGAAAGCAAGCACAATTTTATCTTTGGGTATCTCAATAAATTATTTTTTTTCTTTTCTTTTTTTTTTTTTTTAGATACAGTCTTACTCTGGCACACAGGCTGGAGTGCAGTGGTGCAGTCTTGGCTCACTGCAGCCTCAACTTCCTGGACTCAAGCATCAATAAATCTTATCTACAGGGAGGGTAGACTAGTGCAAGGCTGAAGCCATGGTTGGTAAAGAAGCTGCAGTCACTCATGTTAACCTGGAGAGAAGGATGTTTGGTATTTTGTGGATGGCAGTGGCACTAATTTTGTCTGTACATAGAAAATATTAGCCAGTGATACTTATTTTGTATCACATGGTTTGTTTTGTAAAACATGGTTTTGGAGTGAATTTGTTTCGTGCTGGTGTCCTGTGAGGTGTCCAAAAAAATAGCAGTTGGGTACAGTGGCTCATGCCTATAGTCCCAGCACTTTGGGAGGCTGAGGCAGGCAGATTACCTGAGGTCAGGAGTTCAAGACCAGCCTAGCCAACATGGTGAAACTCCGTCTCTACTAAAAATACAAAGATTATCCAGATGTGGTGGTGGGTGCCTGTAATCCTAGCTGTTCCGGAGGCTGTGGCAAGAGAATCGCTTGAGGCAGAGGTTGCAGTGAGCCAAGATTGTACCACTGCATTCCAGCCTGGGTGACAGAGTAAGACTAGGTCTCAAAACAAAAACAAATAGAGAATAGCACAGACCAGCTTCAAACAACACGGAAGACTAGTTGTCAGACCAGTTTCCTAAGGTTAAGGGCAGTGTTTTGCTTTCTCATGGTAACCCCCAGGAGTGATTCAGAGCTTCATTTAGAATTTGCAGGATTGTAGGCCTTCATTGTGGACCAGTATTCTTCAGAGTTGGTGATTTGTTTTTTTCTTTTTTATATTGTGGAGGACTTGAGTGAAGTCAGAAGGTTGTATGGGCCAAAAATATCTTGCTTCTTGGTTGATAATCAAAGAGTACTTGAGATTATGGTAAATGGCTAACCTGGATTCTATGCCTCTGGCTTTGGGCAAGTTACTTAGCTATTTTATGCCTGGTTTTCTTTATCTGGGCATAATGATATGTAATAATAGCTAACACCTGAAGCCCTTACACAGTACCCTCACTGTTCTAAGTGCTTTACATATATATTTTTTAGCTTATTAATCCTCACAACAATCTAGTGAGGTACGTACTGTTTTAATCTTTACAAATGAGGTAACTGAGCACAGAAAGCTTAAGTGACGTACACAAAGCTACAGTTAGACACACTGCCTGCCTGTTCTGACATTTACTTAGTCAGCTCAGGCTGCCATAAGAGACCACCACAGACTGGGTGATATAAGCTACAGACATTGGTTTTCGTAGAGTTCTGAAGCTGGAAGTCTGAGATCAGCGTGCCAGCACGGATCCTGGTGAGGGCTATCTTTTGTTTTGTTTTTTTTTTTTAATTTCAACATGGAAAGGAGAACACATCTTTCTAGCTTGCTGACTTGCTTTCTTACTGTGTCTTGGGAGGTGGGAGAGAAAAATCTCTTGTTATAAGGCCACAGTCTTATCTAATTACGGCCCCACCCTTGTGAACTCATTTAAACTTAATAACCACAGAAGGCTGGGTGCAGTGGCTCACACCTGTAATCCCAGCACTTTGGGAGGCCGAGGCAGGCAGATCACGAGGTCAAGAGATTGAGACCATCCTGGCCAACATGGTTAAACCACGTCTCTACTAAAAATACAAAAGTTAACTGGGCATGGTGGCCTGAGCCTGTAGTCCCAGCTACTCAGGAGGCTGAGGCAGGAGAATTACTTGAACCTGGGAGACGGAGGTTGCAGTGAGCCGAGATTGTGCCATTGCACTCCAGCCTGGCACCTGGTGACAGAGTGAGACTCTGTCTCAAAAAAAAAAAAAAAAAAAAAAAAAGGCCGGGCGCCGTGGCTCAAGCCTGTAATCCCAGCACTTTGGGAGGCCGAGTCAGGTGGATCACGAGGTCAAGAGATCGAGACCATCCTGGTCAACATGGTGAAACCCCGTCTCTACTAAAAATACAAAAAAAAAATTAGCTGGGCATGGTGGTGCGTGCCTGTAATCCCAGCTACTCAGGAGGCTGAGGCAGAAGAATTGCCTGAACTCAGGAGGCGGAGGTTGCGGTGAGCCGAGATTGCGACATTGCACTCCAGCCTGGGTAACAAGCGAAACTCCGTCTCAAAAAAAAAAAAAAAAAGATTTTAGGTCAAGATAATGTTACTAAAAGCAATAAAGGAGTTATCCTTAGTTTGTAGCACATATACAAGGGTGTACAGACAAGTGGGATAGAAAAAGTATTAACATTTTTATATTTGTCATCCTTTTAAAAAATATTTTATAATGACTTATTAGTACAGAAATCTATATATAATTTTTTAAAATGCACACAAATATATTGGGGAAATGCCTCTTTTTTTTTTTTTTTTTTTTTTTTTACTAAGGTGAAGGCATGATCACTGCAATAAAGACGGGTACCACAATATCCCTGTCATCAAAAAGTTACAGTATACTGGGGACAGAAGATTAATCTTTTTTTTTTTTTTTTTTCCTCAGACACTTTCAGAGAAAAAGATTAATCTTTTTAAAGTGTGATTAGGCCAGGCTCAGTGGCTCAGCCTGTAATCCCAGCACTTTGGCAAGCAGATCACCTGAGGTCAGGAGTTGGAGACCAGTTTGACCAACATGGTGAAACCTTGTCTCTACTAAAAATACAAAAATAAGCTAGGTGTGGTGGCAGGCGCCTGTAACCCCAGCTACTAGGGAGGCTGAGGCAGGAGAATTGCTTGAACCCGGGAGGAGAAGGTTGCAGTGAGCCGAGATCTTGCCACTACACTCCAGCCTAAGCGACAGAGCAACACTCGGTCTCTAAATAGTGATTAATAGACCACAGTAGATGGATACGTATCACAGATCAATTCATGATTATTTGTCCAAATAAACTGTAGAAATAGTAACTGTCATGAAAGGAGAAGCCACGTGTTCTATTTGTCCACAGGCTGAGGACGACCTTGCTCCGGTTGACCACTGCTGGCCGGGACCTGCCGGTAGCGGTAGCGGGGGAGGCTGCGCCGCTTTCGGAGACCACAAGGCGCCGGCAAAACGTGGGGTGGCGGCAGCGCCTCTACATACACCAGCGCCCCCAGATGCACCGACTGCAAGGGCAGTTCCAACGCGTCAGCTCCACCGCCCCCCGCCGCGCCCAGCCTCGCTTCCCCGTGGGACACAGACAGCTCCACACCTCTGGTGCATCGGTGCTGGAGAAACCGAAGAGGGGTGAGATTAAAGGCCACATGCCTGACAGGGCTAAGACACTGGCAAGGACTGATGTGCCAGCCACGTTTTCCTCACTGCCTTCTTCTGCCCATTTTGTTCTTTTGTTCTCACTCCCTCCTTTCTGCCTCCCTAAGATCTTTTCTCCTGAGTGGGATAATGAGGTTTAAAATTCTCAGTTCACCATGGAGTACAGCTGAGGGCAGAATCAGACAACAGAAAATGGGAACTTTGCTGGTCAGTTCCAGAGCAGGTCTAGAAAATAAACCTAGATAACATTGCAAATCTCCATCATAAGTGGTCTTACCAGGCCTCCCTCCACTGTACTACTGGGCTATTTGGTTGGAAAGACAGCATTTCCAGAAGAC
The DNA here is from genome assembly GCF_030222135.1 of Aotus nancymaae. Classification (NCBI taxonomy): domain Eukaryota; kingdom Metazoa; phylum Chordata; class Mammalia; order Primates; family Aotidae; genus Aotus; species Aotus nancymaae. The sequence goes on along the minus strand of NW_026988422.1, from coordinate 32,167,390 downwards.
CTGTGCTTCTAAAGCTGGAGTTCTTGGCCCGTTGGGAAAGTGGACTCCTTTGAAACCACGATCAAAGCTAAGACCCTTCTCCCAACAAAAATATAGGCACACATAGACAAACTTTGCATTCAATTTCCTTAGGGTACATAGTTTCTCAAAGCCCATTCCTGAAACATAGGTCTAGAAGTAAGCGGTAAGTGACCAGGATCAGTCGCAATTTCTCCTCTTCCTGTATTACAGATAGAATAGTCTGAGTTCTGACTCTTTCTGGCTGCTGTGAAACCCAACGTTGATGACTGGGTGCTGCAACTCATGTCTGTAATCCCAGCCCTTTGGAAGGCCAAGGCAGGTGGATCACTTAAGCCCAGGAGTTCGAGACCAGCCTGGGTAAAAATGAAATGCTGTCTCTACCAAAAAATATGAAAATTAGCCAAGCCTTGTGGCACATACCTGCAGTCCCACCTACCTGGGACACTGACTGCTTGAGCCCGGGAGGTGGAGGCTGCAGTGAGCCCGCATGGCACCACTGCACTACAACCTGGACGACAGTAAGACTCCGCCTCCATAAACAAAACAAAAACCTCAAAAACCAAACCCAACGTTGAATCTCTAGGGTAGACACCCATTCCCATGGATCTAAATTGGGAATGAGTATCCTAAGTTTAAAAAAAAAAAAAAAATCTACACACAACATTTAATTTTTTGAGAGACAGTCTCACTCCAGTGGGCTGGAGTGCAGTGGCGCAATCTCTGCTCACTGCAACTTGTGCCTCCCGGATTCAAGTGATTCTCCTGCCTCAGCCTCCTGAGTAGCTGGGACTGCAGGTGTGCACCACCACACCCAACTTGTTTTTGTATTTTTAGTAGAGACGGGGTTTCACCATGTTGACCAGGATGGTCTCAATCTCTTTACCTCGTGATTCACCCACTTCGGCCTCCCAAAGTGCTGGGTTTACAGGCTTGAGCCACTGCGCCAGGCTAATTAAGTACTCTTATTAATACTCACTTATTTTGCTTAGAATGGTCCTATGATTTCAAGTTCCGTACTCCAGACAACCAAACATTTGCGAAAAAAAAAAAATGCATGAATTTAAATTTCATTTCCATTTAACAGTTCAGCATAGCTGGGTACCCCTTATGTCCTGAGCACTAGAGATAAAGATGGTTACAGTTGGATACAGTCTCTGCCCTGGACAAGCTTCCATCTTTCTTTTTTTTTTCTCCTATTTGTACTTGCTCACTTGCTGGTCTATAGTTCAGGTGACTTTAGTTGCAGTTCGAGTTAAAAAAAAAAAAAACAAACTCCTCGGGGACCAATTGTCATAAGGATTTCACCCAGGTCTCAAGACTTTCTACACTCGAGCCTGTGTGTTTCAGCATTTGGTGTTCTGGAGGGTATTGCCAGAGTCTACATGTTTTTTTTTTTTTTTTTTAGTTTTAAGGAACAGCGAATTTAAAAGACAAGAGAGAAGGGGGAAGGAAGAAAGAAGCTCCCCTGTACAGAGACAAAGGTGGGGGTGCTCCAAAGTGAAGAGAAGGAACCTCTGAGTCTGCATCTTCTATCTAAACTTTTAGGGCCAAGGGACAGGCTAAGCTACACAGCCCCTCCGTCGTTTAAGGAGCATGCGACAAGTGAAAACACCAGAGGTGAAATAGCCAGTGAACCCAGTGAACTGTGAGTTCTTCTCATTTATCCCATGTTGTTATCCTGCCACTTTAATTAGAAAAGCATAATTTAGGGAACAAGTGAATGTTGGTGATTTGAGTCTTTTCAGCCTCATCAGAGAAGATGAAAGTCAACCCTAGTCATTGCTTAAAAATGGGGAAAAAAGCTTCTCTCTGTCCTCTGAGGAAATTAAAATAAAGGTCTGTAGGGGGGAGATCCCTTAAGCTCCGAGGCAGGAGCAAAAAGCCTCAGCCTATTTCCATATAAATAATGAAGAAGAAAGTAATTAGAAATATAATCCTAGTAGTTATTCATATGTGATCTTAGTTAGTCATAGGTGAGCTTAATTCTTTTACTAATGCCTCTCAGGTAGGAAGTGTGAACCTGGGGTGACATGGTGAAATGAATGACACTAAGGCAAGATGCTCTAAGCCCTCTGTCACGTGCCCGCATAAGGGCTGCTGGAGGGTGCCTTGGCTGTGCGGCAGTGCCAGTGCTGGAAAAGCACCCACTGTTTAGCTAGCTAGGGAAGGAGACATCCAAAATAGCTGAGACTTCCTCCTTCCCCAGAGGAATTAGGAGAAAACTCAGCTTCTCCAAGCTCTTGTGGTAAGGCCTGATGGCTGTCAGGTGGACCCACAGACATCCAGGTGCTTAACTATCTCTGTGATGCTGTGCTTCAGTGGTCATGTTCCATGTCTACTCTTACGTTCTGCTTCTGCACCTGGTTCCTTTTTTCTTAGATAATCAGTAATAGTAATATAAATCTTGTAGTTCTTTTTTGATAAGTATGGAAAAAGTGCTGATGCATTGTGTTCCTTACTTTACTTCGGGTGCCAGAAATTCCTGAGCCCCTCCCTGAATGACACATGATATACTCGACCCTATCACTGCCACACCCTATCTACCCTGTCCCCGTCTCTGACCAAGACCACGCCCTACCTAACCTGCCCCCAGATTTGCAACTCGGTAAAAGTGAGAGCATCCCGGCATTCGCGGCCACTTCAGGACTCCGCCATTTGGTTGGCAGTGGACCCCCGGGCCCAAACTCTCCTTTCTCTATCTCTGTGTCTTGCATCTTTTATTTCTACAATTTCTCATCTCCGCACCAGCAGGAAGGGGCTCAGAACCCCGTAGGGCTGGACCTTACAAAGGTCCTTTTCTCAATTTAAGGTATTCCCTCTTTCCATTCATATTTTTTTCTTAGATCGTAATTCCTTTGTTTTTGTTTGACATTTGAAAGCTATATTTTATAAGATTTTTCTTGACATGTACCAAGATTACTGACTCATTTAACTTCTTTTTTTTTTTTTTTTTTTTTAAAAAAAGATGGTTTCACTGTGTTGGTCAGGCTGTGAACTCCCGACCTCAGGTGATCCGCCCGCCTTGGCCTCCAAAGAGTTTGGATTACAGGCATGAGCCACCACACCCGGCCTTAACTTCTTTTTACATGTGTGAGAACCCAATTCTAAACCTGTAACAAGTTTCCAATTATCCCTTTTATATTTAGTGTTTCTGGTTCTAACAGTATAATTTCTTTGAGCAATGTCATAAGAATGGCTAATCCCATTGGTGTATGCATGCCTAACAGTGCCCCCATCACAGCCAGCAATACCATGCAAGTGGAAGAGCCACCCAAGTCTCCTGAGAAAATGTGGTCTAAAGATGAAAATTTTGAAAACAGAAGCTCTTTGGAGTGTGCTCAGAAGGCTGCAGAGCTTCGGTGAGAGTGTGGCACTCCATGCTTCAAACCATAAGGAACTGAAAAAGCTAAGATTGTTATTTACGTCTTTCCTCCATCAGGGGTGGGGAGAGGGGTGGGGAAGAGAATGTTTGGGATTAAATTCAATCTGAGTAGTAGATATGGAGTCCCTAGTAGGTTGAGAAATGGATTAACCTGCCAGGCACAGTGGCTCACACCTGTTATCCCAGCCCTTTGAGAGGCCGAGGTGGGCAGATCACCTGAGGTTGGGAATGCAAGACCAGCCTGGCCAACATGGTGAAACCCCATCTCTACTAAGAATACAAAAAAATTAGCTGGGCATGGTGGGTGGTGCCTGTGATCCCATCTACTCAGGAGGCTGAAGCAGGAGAATCCCTTGAACCTGGGAGGTGGAGGTTGCAGTGAGCTCAGATCACACCATCGTATTCCAGCCTGGGCAACAAGAGTGAAACTGTCTCAAAAAAAAAAAAAAAAACCTAAAGAGGTGTTTATGTATAATAGAAGAGTTGCTGCTTTACTATATAGAAGGAAAACTACCTCATTCTCATGACCAAATGGGATTCTTAGCCTTCTCCATGCATCAATTTCTAGATAACTTTTTTTTTTTTTTCTTTTTCTTTTTTTGAGATGGAGTCTCACTCAGTCACTAGGCTGGAGTGCAGTGGCATGATCTTGGCTCACTGGAACCTCAAACTCCCTGGTTAAAGTGATTCTCCTTCCTCAGCCTCTTGAGTAGTTGAGATTACAATCACGTGCCACCATGCCCAGCTAATTTTTGTATTTTTAATAGAGACAGGGGTTCACCATGTTGGCCAGAATGGTCTAGATCTCCTGATCTCGTGATCTGCCTGCCTCAGCCTCCCAAAGTGCTGGGATTACAGGTGTGAGCCACCACGCCTGGCTGGATAACTTCTTAAAAATATATTTTTATAAGGCCGGGCGCGGTGGCTCACGCCTGTAATCCCAGCACTTTGGGAGGCCGAGGCGGGTGGATCACGAGGTCAAGAGATCGAGACCATCCTGGTCAACATGGTGAAACCCCATCTCTACTAAAAATACAAAAAAATTAGCTGGGCATGGTGGCGTGTGCCTGTAATCCCAGCTATTCAGGAGGCTGAGGCAGGAGAATTGCCTGAACCCAGGAGGCGGAGGTTGCGGTGAGCCAAGATCGCGCCATTGCACTCCAGCCTGGGTAACAAGAGCGAAACTCTGTCTCGGAAAAAATAAATAAATAAATATATATATATATATATATATATTTTTTTTTTTTTAAGATGGGGTTTCACCATGTTGGTCACGCTGGTCTTGAACTCACAACCTCAGGTGATCTGCCCGCCTTGGACTCTAAAGTGCTTGGATTACAGGCATGAGCTACCACACCTGGCCTAAAAATATATTTTTAAGACAAGTTTTAGTTTTATAACAAAATTAAGCAGGAAATGTATACCCACTGCCTCTATATACACACACAGCCTTCCTAACTATTAATACCGCTTACCAGAGGGATGCATTTGTTACAATCAGTGAAAATACATTGATACATCATCACCCAACAGCCATAGTTTACATTAGAGTTTACTCTTGGTGTTGTACATTCTATGGGTTTTGACAAATATATAAGGACATGTATCCATCATTATAGTGTCATACAGAATAGTTTCACTGACCTAAAAATTCTCTGTGTTCCACCTAGTCATATCTTTGACCTCCAGCCCCTGGCAACCTCTGATCTTTTTACTGTCTCCAGTATACCTCTTCTAGAATGTCAGAATGTCACTGGTGGGATTATACAGTATGTGGCCACGTTTTTTTTTTTTTTTTTTTTTTTTTTTTGAGACAGTCTCACTCTGTAACCCAGGCTGTAATGCAGTGGTGCAATCTCGGCTCACTGCAACCTCTGCCACCTGGGTTTAAGTGATTCTCCTGCCTAAGCCTCTCAAGTAGTTGGGATTACAGGTACCTGCCACCACACCCAGCTAAATTTTGTATTTTTAGTAGAAAAATACATGGTGAAACAGGGTTTCACCATGTTGGTCAGACTGGTCTCGAACTTAACCTCAGGTGACCCGCCTGCCTCAGCCTCCCAAAGTGCTGGGATTACAGGTATGAGTCACCATGCTCGGCCTTATGCCCTTTTCAAATTGGCTTCTTTCACTTAGTAATATGCATTTAAGCTTCCTCCCTGTCTTTTAATGATTTGAAAGCTCATTTTTTCAAAGCGCCAAATAACATTCCCTTGTCTATAAATACCAATTTATCCATTCAACTACTGAAGGATGTCTTGGTTGCTTCGAAGTTTGGGCAATTATGAATAAAGCTGCTAGTAATGTGTAGTTGTGTTTTTTGTTTTTTGTTTTTTTTGTGTATAGATAGAAGTTTTCAACCTCGAGACATTTTAAAACCACGGATCTTGGCCAGGTGTGGTGGCCTACACCTGTAATCCAAGCACTTTGGGAGGCCGAGGTGGGTGGATCATTTGAGGTCAGGGGTTCAAGAACAGCCTGGCTAACATAGTGAATCCCCATCTTCAAAAATACAAAAATTAGCTGGGTGTGGTGGCTTATGCCTGTAATCCCAGTTACTCAGGCTGAGGCTCAAGAATCGCTTGAGCCCAGGAGACAGAGGTTACATTGAGCTGAGATTGCATCACTGCACTTCAGCCTTGGGTGACAGAGCGAGACATTGTCTCAAAAACAAAACACACACAACAGAACCCTGGGCCCCATCTCAGATTCCCTTTCAATTATTTGGGGATAGAATTCAGGCAGTGTAATTTTAAGATCGCTCCAGGTTATTCTAATAAGCAACTAGACTGGGAATCAAGGAGGTAGAGTAGAGTGAGCCCAAATCCTCCCCAGTATCTTTCAAAGAAAACATGAGATCCTAGGTTCAGGAATAATAGTCTTTTTTTTTTTTTTTTTTTTTTTATATAGAGACAGGGTTTCACCATGTTGGCTGGGCTGGTCTCGAACTCCTGACCTCAGGTGATCCACCTGCTCAGCCTCCCAAATTGCCAAGATTACAGGCATGAGCCACCATACCTGGTCTATTTTTTTTTTTTTTTTTTTTTTAAAGACAGAGTGTCTCTATGTGGCCCAGGCTGGAGTGCAGTGGCGCGATCTTGGCTCACTGCAAACTCTACCTCCCACATTCAAGCCATTCTCCTGCCTCAGCTTCCCAATTAGCTTGGATTACAGGTGTGTACTACCATGCCCAGCTAATTTTTGTATTTTTTTTTAGTAGAGACAGTATTTCACCAAGTGATCCACTTGCCTTGGCCTCCCAAAGTGCTGGGATTACAGACATGAGCCACCGTGCTGGGTCTATTTTACTATTATTATTTTATTCATTTACTTTGAGATGGAGTCTTGCTCTGTCACCAGGCTGGAGTGCAGTGGCATGATCTCGACTGACTGCAACCTTCACCTCCTGGGATCAAGCAGATTCTCTTGCTTCAGTCTCCGGAGTAGCTGGGATTACTGGTTTATGCCACCACGCCCAGCTCATTTTTGTATTTTTAGTAAAGACAGGATTTTGTCATGTGGCCCAGGCTTGTCTCCAACTCCTGACTTCAGGCCATCTGCCTGCCTCAGCTTCCCAAAGTGTTGGGATTACAGGCGTGAGCCATGGATCCTGGTTCATAATCTTCTTGGTAAATTCTCCATCACATTCAGGCCAGGCACGGTGACTCATGCTTGTAATCCCAGTACTTTGGGAGGCCGAGGTGGGTGGATCACAAGGTCAGGAGTTTGAGACCAGCCTGGCCAATACGGTGAAACCTTGTATTTACTAAAAATACAAAAATTTAGCAGGGTGCAGTGGCAGGCGCCTGTAGTCCCAGCTACTCGGGAGGCGAATCGCTTGAATCTGGGAGGCAGAGGTTGCAGTGAGCTGAGATTGCACCACTGCACTTCAGCCTGGGTGACAGAGTGTTAGACTGTTTCTCAAAAATAAATAGATAAATAAAATTTAAAAATTGTGATATTCAAACCTCCCTCATTTCTCAAAGGAAACAAGGCTGAGACCTAGCTTGACATTGCAAGGTTTATGGGAAATTATGAGCACCATCATTTAAAAAAATAGTTACTATCTTTTCTCAGAACACAAGTTTAAGGTTAGTGATCTCTCTATCAAATCTTAGCTGATGTGAGGAGAAATGGGAGAAAGGAGATTATTTACTAGAGTGTACATACACCACATACTTCTGTTCTATTATGGGGAAGAGGGGAAGGCAAGAGACAAGAGGGAGGTATTCTTATTGGGCAGTCAAGGAGAAGAGGTTTTTAATTCTACCCATGTTCAGACAGAATAATTCAGCACCTTTCCGCAGAGCTTCCATTAAAGAGAAGGTAGAGCTGATTCGACTGAAGAAGCTCTTACATGAAAGAAATGCCTCATTGGTTACGACAAAAGCACAATTAACAGAAGTTCAAGAGGTGAGTTGCCATCATCAGTTACCCTTTCTTGGTTGGGGGAAACCCCAGTTAATTAAGAGATTCATATTTTTTTCATTTTACATATGAGAAATCACAATTCAGAAAGATTAAATTACTTGTCTAAGGTCACACAATTTTTTTTGTTTTATTTTTGTTTTGAGACAGACTCTGGCTCTGTTGCGAGGCACCAGGCTGGAGTGTGGTGGTGCAATCTGGGCTCACTGCAACCTCCGCCTCCCAGGTTCAAGCAATTCTCCTGCCTCAGCCTCCCGAGTAGCTGGGACTACAAATTCATGCCACAATGCCCAGTTAATTTTTGTATTTTTTTTTTAGTAGAGATGGGGTTTTGGCCGGGCATAGTGGCTCACACCTGTAATCCAAGCACTTTGGAGGCCAAGGCGGGTGGATCACCTGAGGTCAGGAGTTCAAGACCAGCCTGACCAACATGGTGAAACCCCGTCTTTAAAAAATAATAATTATATATATATATATATATACACACACACACACACACACACACACACACACACACACACATATATACACATATATATATAATAAAAAAAGTAGAGATGGGGTTTTTACCGTTGACCAGGATGGTTTCCATCTCTTGACCTCGTGATCCACCCACCTCGGACTTCCAAAGTCCTGGGATTACAGGCATGAGCCACCTCGCCCGGCCACAACTCTTTTTAGAGTTGGTGTTTCACCATTTTGGTCAAGATGGTCTTGATCTCTTGACCGTGATCTCTTGATCTTGGTCTCCCAAAGTGCTGGGATTACAGGCGTGAGCCACACTGCCCGGCCACACAATTTATAAGTGATATTCAAATCCAAGCCTTACAAACTGTCTATTCTTTTCCCAGTATTTTCCATTATTTTTCTATTAAGAAGGCTCAAGCTCTGCCTGTTAAGGTGAAATAAAGTAGAGTTAACTTGTGTCAAGGTTAAGGTCCCCCACGAAGACCACAACCAGCATGTGATTAAATTAGAAAGCCAAGAGCAGTCACAGGGGAGGGGAAGGAAACTAGCCTTTTACTTAGCACTTTCTATGAACTAGACTCTGTCCCAGATACTTACAATCATGATCTTTTCTAAGCCTGACAACCGCCCTCAAGGTAAGTACATTTAGCAGATGAGGAAATTGCATCTCTGAGAAGTTAGGTAACCTGTTCAAGTCACAAACGATAATAAGGAGCAGAGCAGGATTTGAATCTAGAATCGCACCAAGGCCCTTTTCTCATTATCACACAGTAGAAACTAATATCTGAATGGTGGAAATAGCATATCAATAGTCTAAGGTCAGCACCATCCTTGTATTTGTCGTGTGTGTGTGTGTGTGTGTGTGTATACCATCCTTTTATTGAAAAATGTTTATCGATTACCAGGAATTGCAAAGCACTGGGATACAAAGATTACAAAGATAAGTAAGATAACATCTACCTTCAAGGAGTTTATAGGAGTGAGAACAAGTAAACAAATTCTACCATCCTACTCCAATAATGGTATTGATTTAAAAAAAAAAATTCTATCTGTATGCAGGGTACGGGCAGGACAGAGAGAGAGTAGTCAGACCCACCACTGGGTGAGGTGCTGATATGGCTTTGATGAGTAGAGGAACAGCAGGGCTCTTGTCTCACAAGAATTAGATAAAATGACATGGGCACACATGGAGTGGTTTTAAGGATCGGAGAGTTCAATATGCAAGAAAGAAGGGAGAAGAAAGATGGAAAAAGCTCCCCTGTACAGAGACAGGGAGAAAGGCTCTAAAGCTGAGAGAGACCCCTTGTGCTGGGAAAAGTGGCTGCTTATGAGTAGGCTGGAGGAGGTGGTGGTTTATTTGCATAGGTTTCAGGGGATTGGTTTGAACAGGCATGTTATTCACATAGCCTGCAGAAAAACTGGTCCACCCACCCTAGCCTTTTAATATGCAAATGAAGGGTGCCATGATGTTCTATACACATAGGGAGATGTGGGGTTGACCACGTTGCCAGATACACATGGGGGCAAGGGCAGGAAGAAGAGGGTAGGAATTGCCACGTTTGGGTGGACCCACTTCCTAATGGCCTATATTTGCATATCAAAGGTTGCCTAGGATTTCCTGCTAGACAAATGTTTCTGGAGCTGCTTTAAAGGACATGAAAGAGTTCCAAGGACCCCTCTTCCTCTCTCTCTGCCTAAAATTATTTTTTAATAACTCCTATAACAGTGCCAAATCAGGAAAGGATTAATGGCTGGGTGTGGTGGCTTGTGCCTATAATCCCATCACTTTAGGAGGCCAAGGAGGAAGGATCACTGAGCTCAGGAATTCCAGGCCAGCCCAGATGACACAGTGAAACCCCATCTCTACCAAAAATATAAAAATTAGCTGGGCATTGTGATGTGTGCCTGCAGTCCTAGCTACTCTGGAGGCTGAGGCAGGAGGATTGCTTGAGTGCTTGAGCCCAGGAGGCAGAGGTTGCAGTGAGCCAAGATCCTGATTCTGCACTCCAGCCTGGGTGACAGAGTGAGACTCTGTCTCAAAGAAAAAAGGATTCATAAAGGAATAGACTTGTGAGTTAAATACTGAAATCCTAAAAGATTTGCATGTGTTAATAAGTGTGTAACAGAGGAGGAGCTTTCCATGAAAGCAGAGGTGAGAAACATCAGGAACCTGGTCATGGAGGATACACTAAACATTTTTCTTCTTCTTGTCATTAAAGACAGAACAGGCTGGGTACGATGGCTCACACCTGTAATCCCAGCACTTTGGGAGGCCGAGGTGGGCAGATCACGAGGTCAGGAAATCAAGACCACCCTGGCTAACACAGTGAAACCCTGTCACTACTGAAAATACAAAAATTAGCCGGGCATGGTGGCACGCACCTGTAGTCCCAGCTACTCGGGAGGCTGAGGCAGGAGGATCACTTGAACCCAGGAGGTAGAGATTGCAGTGAGCCGAGATTGTACCACTGCATTCCAGCCTACGTGAGTGAGACTGTGTCTCAAAAAAAAAAAATACTAGGAATTTAGACTTTATCTGTAGATAGCAGAGAACTGCATTAAACAGTTTTACGTATGACATCTATTTTTTTCCTCAAAAAGGTTGTCTTTAAAAAAAAAAAAAAAGACCAGGTATGGTGGCTCACACCTGTAATCCCAGCACTTTGGGGGGCAGATCACCTGAGGTCGGGAGTTTGAGGCCAGCCTGATCAACATTGTGAAACCACGTTGTCTTTTTATATTGGTAATGAAAAAGAAATAAAGATTGGAGGCAGTGGAATATTAGGAAGGCCGGCACAGAGGGGTAATGGGGCAGTGTTTCTCAGGGCTTCTTCGAGCAGGATTGGAGGTGGCTCAGAAACCTAAAAATGGGAAAGAATTTAGACTGCTGGAAGATCTTAAGGCAAAGGTTGATACTGTGGGGTGGTTAGAAGGAGCATTTGTCGTATTGACTGATTGGTTATTGCTTGTATACAATTTTGTAGGAATTGAGAGATTAATCAGAAAACAAGAGAAGGAAAAATGTAAGTATCAGAGGACTAAGGATTGGAAGAAACCATGACTCCAGTTAGAGTGTTCAGCCAGGTCCAGAATAACCATTTGCCTGATGAACCAGGTTTTGGGCTCTTTTAATTTATTGATGGCATCATATACAAGACCAGACTGATTTACATAAAAACATTCTTCAATTAAGAATAGGCAAAGACCTTCTTTTTCAGCAGTCAGTAAATCAAGACCTCTGCGGTTTTGAAGGACAACCTGTGGCTAGGGAATTTACTTAAGCTTGAAGAAGGGATAGTGATTGAGTTAATGCTGCAATGCTAGCAGAGAAATCATTAGAGAAGCTACAGAAGGTGACAACTGAAGTGGTAAGGCCTGCTATGCTTGTGCTGAGTGCAGTAGTCATTCCTAACCCTACAAGTAAGGGGATCAATGGAATGACCCACTTGTGTCATGTTGGGACCACAAAGGGAACAGGGAGGCTTTTGTCCCCATTGGCAAACTGAATTTTGGGAATGAGGAAAACTAGGGTACAAGTGCCTGTCCAGTTGGTAGGAAGACAGATGTAAGAAGAGCCACAGAGGGAAAAAAGTTCTTGGCTGAAGGAGCGCGGTGGCTCACACCTGTAATCCCAGCACTTTGGGAGGCCGAGGTGGGCGGATCATGAGGTCAAGAGATGGAGACCATCCTGGCCAACATGGTGAAACCCTGTCTCTGAAAAAAAAAATACAAAAATTATCTGGGCGTGGTGGCATGCACCTGTAGTCCCAACTACTCAGGAGGCTGAGGCAGGAGAATTGCTTGAACCTGGGAGGTAGAGGTTGCAGTGAGCCGAGATTGCGCCACTGAACTCCAGCCTGGTGCCTTGCAACAGAGCGAGACTCTGTCTCAAAAAAAAAAAAAAAAAAAAAGTCTTGGCTTAGACAGAACTGGAAGTGTAAATTGAAAAGGTGAGAAAGTGTTCTGGCAGGGGCTGGGGCTTTGTACCCAGATACCAAGGGAACCAGCAAGGGCTGCGGCTGTTGAAGGTTGAAGCAGGGTTTAGTAGGGTAACTGTGGATGTAGAGCTCTTGTTTTCACGGTGTATGAGAAAGTGTGTGGTATCTATAAGTAACCATTTACTTTCATTAACAAGATTGGGTATGAGAAGACAGGAAGAGGGGTCTGGAGGAGAGTCTGAGGAGCAAGGGGAGGGCAGCCAAGGATGGAGTGAGAGACAGGGTGAATGCCTACTTAGGCAAAAACTGCAATTGACATTTTTTAAGGCTGCTGGTAATAAGAGAGGGCTTTTCTGTAATGTGCAGTTTGTATGCTCCTATTTTTTTGGTTAACTTGGGTAGTAGGGCTCTCGAGGTGAAGTGTAAAGGAACACAAAGAGGGTGGGAGATAGTCATGGGGTTCAGGGTTTGTGTTAGTTATTAAGTGAAAGGCTGGGTTGAAGTCAGGTCCAAGAGCAATGGTTATTTTGGGACTTTCAATTAAGAGAGCATAGCTGGGCGTGGTGGCTCACGCCTGTAATTCTGGCACTTTGAGAGGCTGAGGTGGGCGGATCACAAGGTCAGGAGTTCAAGACCAGTCTGACCAATGTGGTGACGCCCCGTCTCTACTGATAATACGAAAATTAGCTGGTCATGGTGGCATGCACCTGTAATACCAGCTACTCAGGAGACTAAGGCAGGAGAATTGCTTGAACCCGGGAGTTGGAGGCTGCAGGGAGCTGAGATCATGCCACTGCACTCTAGACTGGATGACTGAGTGAGACTCTATCTTTAAAAAAAAAAAAAAAAAAAAAAGTGCATAAAGCTGGAGAAGGTGAGGGGCTGAAAGTAAGTATGTGAGGTGTGAAGAGGAAACGAAACTTTGGAAGCTGTGAGAGGTATAGAGGGTAAGTGGGGCATAGCCTGTAATTTTAAGGGATTCTAAGAGTATCAGGGTGGCAGCTGCTGCTGTGCCTAGGTATGAGGGCCAGCCCAGACTGTGAAGTTAAGTAGTTTGGATAAAAAGGCTACAGGCCGTGGGCCTGGCTCCTGTGTAAGAATTCTGATGGCACAACCTTTTATTTCTGATGTGTAGAAAGAAAAGGGTTGAGAGGAGTTGGGGAGCGCTAACGTAGGAGCAGTCTCGAAGGCCTTAGACAATGGAAGGAAGAACGGGGGAAGGATTTTTGGCCTATGGGACATAAATTTTCTTTTGTAAGTTTATAAAGTAGTTTGGTTAGGAGGGTAAAACCCGGTATCCAGAAGCCAAAGTATTCTGTAACGCCTAGGAGGGAGAGAAGCCGTTGTTCAGTGGATGGGGTTGGGGTTTGGGAAATTAACTGGGTACGCTTGGCAGGGAGAGTGCGTGTATACTGGCGAAGGATTAAACGAGATAGGTAATGGATGGGGAAGAAATTTCGGCTTTAGAAGAAAGCATTTTTGCTGAGTATGGTGGCTCATGCCTGTAATCCCAGCACTTTGAGAGACTGAGGTAGGTTAGTCAGGAGAGCAACACCATCCTGGCTAACATGGTGAAACTCTGTCTCTACTAAAAATAAAATAAAAAAAAAATTAGCCAGGTGTAGTGGCACATGCCTGTAGTCTCAGCTATTTGGGAGGCTGAGGCAGGAGAATCACTTGAACCCAGGAGGCCGAGGTTTCAGTGAGCTGAGATCGTGCCACTGCACTCCAGCCTGGCAATAGAGCGAGACTTCATCTCAAATTTTAAAAGTGTTTTTGAGGTCAAGAACAAAATAGTGAGTTGTGGAGGTGGAGGTTTCAGTGAGCTGAGATTGAGCCACTGCACTCCAGCCTGGCAACACAGGCTCTGTCTCAAAAAAAAAAAAAAAAAGCATTTTTGAGGTTGAGAACAAAATAGTGAGTTGTGGAAGTGAGTATGGAAGATAGGAAGGTTTAGAGGTTTGGTACAGCCAGGTGGATGGGAAATATAATCTGATTGATGAGGCAGAGGTCTTGGACTAGTCTGTAGAATTAGTCTGGTCTTTGGACAGATAGGATAGAGAACTGTGAGGAGAGCTTGTAGGAATTAAAAGGCCATGTTGCGAGGGATGGGGTTATGGTGCTGGGCTGGGTAAGGGTGGTTAGGGTTCAAGGGGATGATGGTGAGTGACTTGTAGCAACAGATGGGGAGGTGGTGTCCCACACCCTAGGGTTAAGGTAGGTGGACATAAGGGGAGCTATTGAGGAAGGTATGGATTCAGGGAGGAGGATGGCAATGAGGTGTGGCTGTAGCCCAGGAATAGTTAAGGAGGCAGACCATTTTGCTGGGATATTTCAGCCTAACAGGGGAACTGGACAAGTGGGGATAATTAGGAAAGAATGTGGAAAGGAGCGCTGGCCTAATTGACACCAGACTTAGGGAGTTTTGAGAAGCCTGGAGGCCTTGCCATCAATTCCCTCCTATGGAGGCCAAGGAGACAGGTCCTTGAAGGCAGCATAGGGTGGGTGGCCTCTGTGTTGATTAAGAAGGGGATGGACTTTGACCCTCCACCATAAGAGTTACCCGAAATTCAGCATCCGTGATGGTCCAGGGGGCTTCCAAGATGTCTGGGCAACATCAGTCTTCAGCTGCCAAGCCGATTCAGTCTGGGAGCTTTGGGTTGGAGCTCCAGGAGCTCTGGGAGCTTCGACGTGAGTCGGACAGACCAGCTTTCCATGGAGGCCTCTCACAGGTGGGACAGGGCTTAGGAGGAATCCTGGGTTGAGGGCATTCCTTGACCCACTGGCCAGGTTTTTAACACTTGAAGCAAGGTCCGGGAGGGGTGGCTGGTTGCTGCAGTCTGGGCACTTTGAAATTTTTATGAGCCAGTGGTGTGGCTAGGGTTTGTCTTACAGCAGAGGCAAGCATCTGTAGTTCTGGGATGCGCTGCTGCCGGGAAGCCCCTCCCTATTATTGAACACCTTGAAGGCGAGGTTGATTAATTTCTATTGTGGGGTTTGAGGGCCAGACTTTAATTTTTGTAGCTTTTCAATATCGGGCTGGTTGGGTGCAGTAGCTCATGCCTGTAATCCCAGCACTTTGGGAGGCTGAGGTGGGCGGATCACCTGAAGTGTGGAGTTCAAGACCAGCCTGACCAACATGGAGAAACCCACCTCTACCAAAAATACAAAATTAGCCAGGCATGGTGGTGCATGCCTGTAATCCCAGCTACTCGGGAGGCTGAGGGAGGAGAATTGCTTGAACCCGGGAGGTGTGGATGTTGCAGTGAGTGGAGATCATGACATTGCACTCCAGCCTGAGCAACAAGAGTGAAACTCCCTTTTTTTTTCTCAAAAAAAAAAAAAAAATGTCGGGGGCCGATTGTGTGATAAAATACATATTAAGCATTCTTCATGGGTGAGAGTAGAACTTAGGATGACATTTAAATCACTCCAGGTGAGATTATAGGACTGGGTTAAGTATTGGAGGATCTGATGAAAAGGAGCCTAACCTTTGGCCAATTTGGAAAAGGTTGGATAAAGAGAAAGGAACGTGTACCCTAACTATGCCTTTGGCTCCAGCCACCTCTCGAAGGGGGAATTGTTGGGCAGGGGTGGAGGGGTTAGCTGCAGGACTAAACTGTAAGCTGGACAGGGTGTGAGGTGGGGAGGTGACAGGAGAGGCATAAGGAGGTGTGGGGTATAGGCAGAGGAAGAGGAGGAAGGCTGGGGGCAGGGGTTGGGCCTGGAATTGGGGTCTGGTTTGGACAGGTGGGGAGGAGAAAGGTCAGAAAGGTCAATGGACAAGGATTCTGGGTTACCGGCAGAGGCAGGAGGGGCAGACGGAAGGGGAGAGAAGGAGCAGAGATTAGGGAGGGATTAGAGTATCAAAAAAAAAAAAAATGCCTGGATGTCTGGTACCTTAGACCATTTGCCCATTTGTTAACAAAAATTGTTTAGGTCTCACAGAATAGAAATATTGAAAGTGCCATTTTCTGGCCATTTGGATTGAGGTCAGGCTGTGTTACAGAGACATTTAGGTTTCAGACTGGGCAACAGTTGAAGAGGTGGTAGATTTTTTTAGGACACAGGCTAGAGGTGAGGATTGAGGAATGGAGAGCTGAGTGTGCGCATAGCGAAGGAGGTAAGTTTTAAGGAAAGGAGTAGAGACTAGGAGGAGCGAGCAGCTACCAGCGTTTTCAGGAGGCATCCCTGACTGATTCCTGGGCTGTAATATGGGTGAGTGATCAAGGCAGGTATCCCCGCAATTGACCAGACACCAAGGGAAGCGTCTTGTCTTCCCGAGTCCATTACCAACGTCGGAGTTCCTGAGCTAGAGGAAGATTGTCTCCTCCGGCTCCACGTGGATAAAGACTGTCTCTTCTTCTCTACTGGAAGGAGAAAGATTTAAAGGAAAAGAGAGAGAAAGAGGGAGAGACTTGTCTCCTTGGGATTTGAAGGAAAAGAGAGAGAGTGCGGGGGGAGTGACTTGTCTCCTGTTCTCTAAAGGAAAAGAGAAAGAGGGGAGACTGCTTACCCGATCTAAAGGTGGCGAGAGAGCTGTTTGGCATGCTAAGCATGAGCTGCTGGTCTGGTCTGGTGTGATTTGTTGAGGTCTCAGGTGGGTCTCTTCACAGAGGGAGAGAGGAGACAGGGGGCTGGTCTCCCCAAAGGAGTATCCCCTGTCCTGGGTTTCAGCACCAAATGTTAAAACATTCATTCTGAATGAAGTGACCCCCCAAACAGACTTTGTGTGATCAACATAGCTGTTTATTCTTCTGGGTACAGACGGGCTGGGCCCAAAAAGGGCATTAGTGAAGGGTGGTGGGATAGGAGTTGGTTTTACAGGTTGTGGGAAAGGCAGTGGAAAGTTAACTTTTGTAATTTTAGGGCAGTTTTTTGCAAGTGGGAGGAGGTCGTAGGTTTGCAAGCTGGGAGGGGAGTCCTAGGGTGTGGGGTCATGAGGTTGGCCAAGGTCGGTTACAAGGTCCAAAGGCTTTGTCAGTTGAGGCCAGAACAAAAAACAATAGATGAATGTCTCAGGTTTGTTAGACACCGCAGGGGTGATCATTTCTTCCAGGAAACTCATCTGGGGTGTACGTGCGGGTCACAGAAATTACCACGCCATTCATGGTATGGTCAGACCTTACACCTATCTCTACTAAAAATACAAAAATTAGCCGGGTGTGGTGGCAGGTGCCTATAATCCCAGCTACTTGGGAGGCTGAGGCAGGAGAATCACTTGAACCCAGGAAGTGGAGGTTGCCGTGAGCCAAGATCATGTCACTGCACTTCAGCCTGGGAGATGAGAGCGAGACAGTTTTTTTTGTTTTTGTTTTTTTTGACAGGGTTTCACCATGTTGGCCAGAACTGGTCTCAAACTCCTGACCTCAGGTGATCTGCCTGGCTCAGCCTCCCAAAGTGCTAGGATTACAGGTGTGAGCCACCGGAGACTGAGTCTTAAAAAAAAAAAAAGTCAGCACTGGCAGTGGTGCCTCAGAAGTAGTAGAACTACTTCACACTAACCAGTTTAGGACTACACAAGATGAGTCCCATCCAGCATCAGGATATAGCTTGTAGGTAGGATTTTAGAAACCATTCCTATTTCTAACTTCAGGAATTGTTTTTCCCAGTCCACCTTAAAAATATTACTGCTTTAATCACAGATCAGGTAAAAAGGACAACATGTACAACCTCAACTAAAATCCTGTTGTAACCTAGACAGTGCAGTGGTATGACATCAGAAGAAAAGTTGCAGCTCTTTTTGGATCCCCCAAAGTGTGTCTGCACTCTTCTTCAAACGGGCCTCTTCCTCAGGAGTTAGTCACCTTCACAAGGTCTGAGATTCCATTCTGTTCCAAAACGCAAGGAGCACTAAGGAAGACACACTGCAGTTGCCCCTTAAGCCAGGTGGATGTTCACAGTGTGTTTTATAACTTCCTGGCTCCTTCACTGAACATGCCTACTCCAACATTTTTTCCCAGTCAGTCACATCCTGGGATCCAGTGTATAAATCCAATATCGCATGTCTTGTGCGTAATTGTTTCAAAGGATTTTATTTTGTGAACTATATATATAATAATCAGTAGTGTATGTTACCATATAATGTAACAAGGCCTACATATAAACAATGCAACTAACTATCCAAGTGTTATACCAACTAAAACCCCCAATAAACCTTGAACAATGAAAAAAAGTCGGGAGCCCGAGGCAGGTGGATCCCTTGAGGGGTGTTTGAGACCAACCTGCCAACATGGTGAAACCATGTCTCTACTAAAATACAAAAATTAGCTGGATGTGGTGATGGGCACCTGTAATCTCAGCTACTTGGGAGCCTGAGGTGGGAGAATTGCTTGAACCTGGGAGGCAGAGGTTGCAGTGAGATGAGATTGTGCCACTGCACTCCAGCCTGGGTGACAAGAGTGAGACTGTCTCAAAAACAGAAACTTGCCTCTCATATTTACTATAAGGATTAAATGAGATAATATATGTGAAATGATTATAATCATGTAGCAGGCAACGAAACATATAGCAACATGTAACACATAGGAACTACTCAACTAATAATAGCTGTTATGATCATTTTATTTTGCTAAAACTGAAGAGACCTTTCTGAAGCATGCTAAGTAATAGTACCTAGCTTAAGATTAAACGTTTTTCTTGGATAATCCACCAAGTACAATACAAATGTGAATAAATGACCCTTCATTCTTTTTTTGTCTTTTTTTTTTAATTTGTTTGGTTTTTTTTTTTTTTTTTTTTGCCCTTCTACCCTCCTGTCTTTTTTTTTCTTTTCTTTTCTCTAAGACTACCTGTCAAGATCCTTCATTCTTTTTTAAGACATGGTGTGAATGTCTGCAGTCACAGACTACTTGGCAAGCTAGGGCAAGGGAAAAATAGCAACAATTAGTAAACAAGTAAACAAATTGACTTGTTTTATAAGATTTTTAATAATGTCTTTAAAAATGTTAAGGATTTATATTACAGTGATAAATATATCATGAAATTGATAAATCAGTAAAATAATGATTTCTTTCTTGCAGGCATACGAAACCTTGCTCCAGAAGGTACTTAATGAGAATTTTTTGAGTCTGTCTTAGTAACCAGAATAATCAAACCCAAAGAAATCTGTGTTCATCTCCCAAGTAACATATAACACCAGAATTTAGCTAACTAAATTAAAGTTATATCACATAGCTTCTATTTAAAATGGTACTAATATCAAAAGATACTTATTGCACTGTTTTCATAAAAACTGAAATACAAGATCTGAGTTGAGAAATATTTGGAATGGTATTTTTAAGCCTATTGTTGGAGCAAATTATAGCATTTGCTCAAAACTTGAGTATTCTAGCTTGTGTGAGGTGATGAGATATAACAAAGTTGTTGCAGATATTCTCAGATGGTCTTAACTATTTGGTCCTACTCACTCACCACTGTGAGTGGGCTGCATGTGGAGCTGGGTGAATGTCTATGCTTAAGAATCACCAAGGGCTGGGCGCAGTGGCTCACGCCTGTAATGCCAACACTTCAGGAAGCCAAGACAGGTGCATGACGAGGTCAGGAGATCGAAATCATCCTGGCTAACACTGTGAAACCCCATCTCTACTAAAACAAAAAATTAGCCAGGCATGGTGGTATGCGCCTGTGGTCCCAGCTACAAGAGAGGCTGAGGCAGGAGAATTGCTCGAACCTGGGAGGCAGAGGTTGCAGTGAGCCGAGGTTTCACTATTGCACTCCAGCCTAGGCGACAGAGTGAGACTCTGTCTCAATAAAAAGAAAATCGGTTCCACATAGCTGGGAACGTTAAAAAAAAAAAAAAAAAAAAAAATTAAGGTTCAAATAATGAATTACAGTTGCCCAGAATGGAAAACCGTACCTACCAGGGAAATTACACTTCCAGAGAAATGCTAGGGTGAAAAACAAGGTCAATTTACAGTACAAAGGTAACACATTATTAATCAAAGTAATCCTTTGTGACATCTACTAGAGAGTGCTAGGGTTGCTGGTGTCTGGAGACCACTCGTGCTGAGTGATATGACCATTCCCAAAGGTACTTTCCTTTTGCCCCAGAATCAGGGGATCCTGAGTGCAGCCCATGAGGCCCTCCTCAACCAAGTGAATGAGCTCAGGGCAGAGCTGAAGGAAGAGAGCAAGAAGGCTGTGAGCTTGAAGAGCCAACTAGAAGATGTGTCTATCTTGCAGATGACTCTGAAAGAGGTAAATGATAACAGTTGAAAGATATCATCTGCATTCCAACTTCAGGTATGTTCGAATGTGTATCTTTTTTTTTTTTTTTTTTTTGAGACAGCACTGTCACCTGGGCTGGAGTGCAGTGGCGTGATCTTGGCTCACTGCAACCTCCACCTCCCAGGTTCATGCAATTCTTCTTCCTCAGCCTCCTGAGTAGCTGAGATTACAGGGGTATACCACCACACCCAGCTAATTTTTTGTATTTTTTTTAGTAGAGCCAGGGTTTCACTATGTTGGCCAGACTGGTCTTGATCTCCTGACCTTGTGATCTGCCCTCCTCAGCCTCCCAAAGTGCTGGGATTGCAGGTGTGAGCCACCACGCCCAGCCTAGAATGTGTATCTTAGCAACAATATGAGTATTGCTTTTTTTTTTTTTTTTTGAGACAGAATCTCACTCTGTTGCCCAGGCTGGAGTGCAATGGCACGATCTTGGCTCACTGTAGCCTCTGCTCCCTCAATTCAAGCGACTCTCCTGCCTCAGCCTCTCAAGTAGCTGTGATTACAGGTGCCTGCCACTATGCTCAGCTAATTTTGTATTTTTAGTAGAGACAAGGTTTCACCATGTTGGCCAGGCTGGTCTCAAACTCCTGACCTCAAGTGATGCACCTAGCGTGGCCTCCCAAAGTGTTGGATTACATGCATGAGCCACTGTGCCCAACCCGAGTATTGCATTTTTTTCAAATGAGGGGGAAAAAAAAAAAGAGGCTCCAAGGGGTTAAATCACTTGTTTAAGATTATACCATTGGGGGGAAAGCTTGGATTTATACTTAAGTCTGTTTTTCAAAGTCCTTGTTCTTTCATAATGTTTTCCTGCTTCCATAACAGTAGAAACCCAGAGACAATGGAGACTTATTTTGGAAAATCTTCATTAATTCCAATGAAAGTTTCTAGCCCACCTTCAGTTGGTTCAGGTCCTTCTAGTTGAATGACTTCTCGTAGACACTGGAGATGGGGATAGAGATGCTCTCACCCATACTCATCCCTGCCACGGAAAAGGGAAATTCTCTGCAGGGAGGGTTTTACCTTTAAAATTTTATCTCAAGGACTCTACTGTCACTCTTAGTTTCAGGGGAGAGTTGAAGATTTGGAAAAAGAACGAAAATTGCTGAATGACAATTATAACAAACTCTTAGAAAAGTGAGTACCATATTTGGGTCCCAGAGCATTGTTACTATAAAAGACATTACAGGCTGGGCGCAGTGGCTCATGCCTGTAATCCCAGCACGTTGGGAGGTTGAGGTGGGCAGATCATGAGGTCAGGAGATCAAGAACATCCTGGCTAACGCGGTGAACCTTCTCTACTAAAAATACAAAAAGTTATCTGGGCGTGATGGCACGCATCTGTAGTCCCAGCTACTCGGGAGGCTGAGGTAGGAGAATAGCTTGAAGTTGGGAGGCAGAGGTTGCAGTGAGCTGAGATCACACCACTGCACTCCAGCCTGGGCAACAGAGCAACACTCTATCTTTAAAAAAAAAAAAAAAAAACCGGGTGAGGTGGCTTACGCCTGTAATCCCAGCACTTTGGGAGGCAGAGGCAGGTGGATCACCTGAGGTCAGGAATTCCAGAACAGTGTGACCAACATGGAGAAACTCTGTCTTTACTAAAACTACAAAATTAGCCAGGTGTGGTAGTGCATGCCTCTAATCCCAGCTAGTAGGGAGGTTGAGGCAGGAGAATTGCTTGAACCCGGGAGGTGGAGGTTTTGGTGAGCTGAGATCGTGCCATTGCACTGCAGGCTGGGCAATAAGAACAAAATTCCATCTCAAAAAAAAAAGACATAGAAAGCTCTTTCCAAATACCTAGCATTGGTAACTATATGGGGAAATTAGTACTCAATATTGTTAGTGAGAATATAAATCGGCAGTTTTTTGGAAGGAAATTTGACACTGTTAAAATGTTAAATGTGAAAATCTTTTTTTAAACCAGCAATTTTCTTTTTTTTTTAAGACATATTCTCTCTGTCCCCCAGGCTGGAGTACAGTGGTGGTCCTGGCTTACTGCAGCCACAGTCTCCCAGGCTCAAGCAATTCTCCCACCTCAGCCTCCCCAGCAGCTGGGACTACAGGTGTGTGCTCCCACACCTGGCTAATTTTTTTTCTATTTTTTGTAGAGACAGGGTTTTGCCAGGTTGCCCAGGCTGGTCTTGAATTCCTAGGCTCAAGTGATATGCCTACTTCAGCCTCCCAAAGTGTTGAGATTACAGGCATGACCCACCATGCCTGGCCCCCAATTTTTTTGGGGGTGGGGGGGAATAAAAATGAAAAAAATTCTTGTGTATGTGCAAATATATGTATATAGTAAGAATGTTGCTGGGTGCAGTAGTTCACACCTGTAAACCTAATACTTAGGGAGGCAGATGTGGGAGGATAGTCTGAGCCTAGAAGTTCCAGACCTGTCTGGGCAATATAGTGAGATCCTGTTGTCTACAAAAAGGATACTTTTGCACTAATCTAGTAAGAATAAATAAATAAAATTTTTTAAAAAGAGTGTTAATTACTGCCCTGTTAGTAATAGTAAAAAACAAACAAAATCAGAAAGCACTGATAAGAGATTGATTACACAAAACATGCTACATCCTCACAATGAAGTGCTATGAAGCTGTTAAAAATGAGATAGATGGCCGGGTGTGGTGGCTCACACCTGTAATCCCAGCACTTTGGGAGGCTGAGGCAGGCAGATCATGAGGTCAGGGGTTTGAGACTGGCCTGACCAACATGGTGAAACCCTGTCTCTACTAAAAATACAAAAATTAGCTGGGCGTGGTGGTGGGCACCTGTAGTCCCAGCTACTTAGGAGGCTGAGGCAGGAGAATTGCTTGAACCTGGGAGGCAGAGGTTGCAGTGAGCTGAGATCATGCCACTGCACTCCAGCCTGGGCGACAGAGTGAGACTTCATCTCAAAAAAAATAAAAATAAAAGTGAAGGTGCCCTTTGCCTTATTCTAATCCTCTTATCTCATTAAAGGTTTGTGGAGGCCAGGTGCAATGCCTCACACCTGTAATCCCAGCACTTTGAGAGGCTGAGTCGGGCAGATTGCCTGAGCTCAGGAGTTCGACACCAGCCTGGGCAATATGGCAAAACCCTGTCTCTACTAAAAATACAAAAAATTAGCCAGGTGTGGTGGTGCGCCTGTAGTCCCAGCTACTCAGGAGGCTGAGGCAGGAGAATTGCTTGAACCCAGGAGGAGGAGGTTGCAGTGAGCCGAGATTGCACCACTACTCCAGCCTGGGCAACAGAGCGAGAATCTCAAAATGAAAAATAAAAAAATTAGCTGGGCATGGTGGGGTGCATCTGTAATCCCAGCTACCTAGAAGGCTGAGGCAGGAGGATTGCTTGAGCTGGGGAAGTTGAGGGGGCAGGGAGCTATGTGCAGTGCAGTACAGTGAGAAAGTGAGACTCTCAAACAACCTGGAAGTAAGAAAAAAAAAGTTTTTAAAACTTAAAAGTACTTTCTGACCTAGTACAAGGCAGAGGGTTAGATTGAAGAAGTCTTATGGGAGCATATGGGAACAACCGATGTTCTTCAACTTGATGAAATAAAGCATTGTGGGATTATCCACTTTGATAGACATTACCCTGTGATAGACGTTACTATTCGCCTCTCCCCTTTATCTCTCAAAATACTTCTTGAGTCATTACATGGTGTATGGTCAGGAAATGCCAAGAAATCTTAATACTAGCCTAAGTAAGATTGATTGATTGATTGGAGTCAGAGTCTTGCTCTTTTGTGCAGCTGGAGTGCAGTGGCACGATTTCAGCTCACTGTAACCTCTGCCTCCTAGGTTCAAGCGATTCTCCTTCCTCAGACTCCCAAGTAGCTGGGACCACAGTTGTGTGCCACCACTCCTGGCTAATTTTTGTATTTTTTTTTTTTTTTTTTTTTTTTTTGAGACGGAGTTTCACTCTTGTTACCCAGGCTGGAGTGCAATGGCGCGATCTTGGCTCACCACAACCTCCACCTCCTGGGTTCAGGCAATTCTCCTGCCTCAGCCTCCTGAGTAGCTGGGATTACAGGCACACGCCACCATGCCCAGCTAATTTTTTGTATTTTTAGTAGAGACAGGGTTTCACCATGTTGACCAGGATGGTCTCGATCTCTTGACCTCATGATCCACCCGCCTCGGCCTCCCAAAGTGCTGGGATTACAGGCGTGAGCCACCGCACCCGGTCTTAATTTTTATTTTTAATGGAGATGGGTTTTCACCATGTTGGCCAGGCTGGTCTTGAACTCCTGACCTCAGATAATCTGCCCATCTTGGTTTCCCAAAGTGCTGGGATTACTGGTATGAGCCACCCTGCCTGGCCAGTAAGTTACTTTTTTATTATTTTTTTGAGACGAAATGTCCCCACTGTCGCCAGCTGGTGTGCAGTGGTGCGATCTCGACTCACTGCAACCTCCGCCTCCCAGGTTCAAGCCATTATCCTGCCTCAGCCTCCTGAGTATCTAGATTTACGGGCGCCCACCTTCACACCTGGATAATTTTTTTTTTGTATTTTTAGTAGAGACAGGGTTTCACTATGTTGGTGAGGCTGGTCTCGAACTCCTGACCTTGTGATCCACTGGCCTTGGCCTCCGAAAGTACTGGGATTACAGGTGTGAGCCATGATGCTGGGCCTGTTGTTTCTTTTGTTTTGTTTTTTTTTGGGGGGGGAGAGCGGGGAAGACGTTAAATTATTTTTAAACCACATTTATTAAAATGATAAGAAAAAAGACAGAAATAATTGTTTGATTATCAGTGTCATTTCGTTTGCATTAATGATCAAGAACCAGCCATGTGATCAGGCATGGTGGCTCATGCCGACCTGTAATCCCAGCACTTTGGGAGACTGAGGTGGATGGATCACCTGAGGTCAGGAGTTTGAGACCAGCATGGCCAACATTATGAAACCTTATCTCTACTAAAAATACAAAAATTAGCTGTGCATGGTGGTGGGCACCTGTAATCCCAGCTACCAAAAGGCTGAGGCAGGAGAATCACTTGAACCTGTGAGGCAGAGGTTGCAGTGAGCCAAGATTGCACTCCTCACGCCAGCCTGGGTGACAGAGCAAGACTCTGTCTCAAAAAATAAACCAAAAAACAAAAAATGGTTTAGTACTCAGAGACCAGAGAAGAAAAAAAAAGTGTACAGGCACAGTGGCTCATGGCTGTAATCCCAGCACTTTGGGAGGATGAGAAGGGTAGATTATAAGGTCAGGAGATCAGGGTCATCCTGGCCAACATAGTGAGACTTCATTTCTACTAAAAATACAAAAAATTAGCCGGGCATGGTGATGCATGCCTGTAATCCCAGCTACTCAGGAGGCAGAGTCAGGAGAATCACTTGAATCCGGGTGGCAGAGATTGTGGTGAGCCAAGATTGTGCCACTGCACTCTAGCCTGGCAACAGCAAGACTCCCTCTCAAAAAAAAAAAAAAAAAAAAAGATCGCCCTTTTGTTTTTTTTTGTTTTTTTTTTTTAAAAAAAGACCGTGTTTCACTCTTGTTGCCCAGGCTGAGTGCAATGGCACAATCTTGGTTCACTGCAACCTCTGCCTCCCAGGTTCAAGCGATTCTCCTGCCTCAGCCTCCCGAGTAGCTGGGATTACAGGCATGCGCCACCACACCTGGCTAATTTTGTATTTTTAGTACAGACAGGTTTCTCCAGGCTGGTCTCAAACTCCTGACCTCAGGTGATCCACCTTCTTTGGCCTCCCAAAGTGCTGGGATTACAGGCATGAGCCATAGCGCCCAGCCAGCCATACGTATTTTATACCCAAAATGGGTCTGCTCTGATAGCTAGATACGTTAGGGTGAAGGATGCAGTTGTTGAAGAGTTTAATTCCTGCCCTTCGGCATAATAATTTATAATCTAGGTCAAAGGCAGATATTCTCTAAACTAACTGTTGGTGAAAGTAGTTGGAGGAATGGGGTGTGAGAAAAGGAAGATTTTGTTCCTCATTTCTAATCTGGCAGGCCTATAAATGTCTTGGTACATACATAGTTCCCTGATAAAAGAAAGCCATCATGATGGAGAAGTTCCTTGGGAAATGGATATGACTTGCAGTGTTTGCTCAGTGAGATGTCTGAGACCTAAACAGAAGTGGTACTGAGCAACAACTCAATAGGACTCAAAAATTCCAAGGCAGTTGGTAAACGATAGTTACAAATAAAGCAACGGCAGAGAAAATGTGTAGGGGAATGAATGGGGAACTAGGCCCAGAAGATGCTGAAACTGTAATAAAGATGTCATGTCACATACCTTGGAGTATCCATCTGAGAGCTTGCTTTCCATTGTCAGCATGCTGGACAGCAGTAGTCAGCCTGACTGGAGCAATGAGCTCATAGCGGAACGGCTACAGCAGCAAGTCTCTGAGCTACAGGATCAACTGGATGCTGAGCTCGAGGAGAAGAGAAAAGTTTCTCTTGAGCTGTCCAGGGAGAAAGGTAGGTTGGACGTTGAAGAGCTCTCTCAAATGTGGCATCCTATACATCTGGTTTGGGAGAAGAGAACTTGGGCCATCATTTCTTCAATCCCCTCACTTGATCCTATTCTTTTGTGGGTTGTGGGTAACTAGAATGAGAACACTAGCAATAGATAAGATCTACAATCAGGAAAGCATGACACCTACCACTCATGCATACTTTTTCCTATATAATGTCTTTCTATTTGAGAAGATGCTAGTTTGTTTTTTTAAAAACATTCAGTTTATTGAAAGTTTTTTTTTTTCGTGTGTTTTTGTTTTTTTGGGTTTTTTTCTTAATAGAGACAAGGTCTCACTTTGCTGCCTCTGTTTTTGTTTTTTTATGGGAGAGTCTTGCTCTGTCACCCAGGCTGGAGTATGATGGTGGGATCTTGGCTCACTGCTACCTCTGCTCCCAGGTTCAAGACATTCTCTTGCACCAGCCTCCCAAGTAGCTGGGATTACAGGTATAAACCACCACACCTGGCTGAAAGTATTGAAAGTGAATTTCTGTCTTTTATTCTTATCAATCATTTTAGAGGTAACTGGAAGACTTTTTTTTTTTTGGCCACCAAATACTTGAGAAGCAAATTACTACTCTTGGTTACCACTACCATTTCACTTCCATCTTAACTCTTGGATCTCGGGAGATAGGTATTTGGAACATTTTAAAATACTGTCAAAAAGACCTTACTACTTTTCCTAGCCTGAACCTTAATCTTTAGTCTTATCAAATTTATATCTCATCAGGTTTTAGTGTATTCAAATAGAAACCAAAGGAAAACAAATATCAAGAAAAATAAAGGCAAGAACCACAAAATAAAATTTTAGGAGCACATGCCAAGGACCAATTAGTATGTATGAAGCACATGTGAAGTCTTTCTTATAAGGACCTTCAGGGCAATCTAATTTAATCTGTTCTCTAATGCATAATGATGAAATGATCTGCCCACTAAACACTGATTACCTTTCTTCCTGGAAAAACACACACATGGACTGGTGTGGCTCACACCTGTAATCCCAGCACGTTGGGAGGCTGAGGCCAGCAGATCACATGAGACCAGGAGTTCGAGACCAGCTGGTTAACCTGGTGAAACCCCGTCTCTACTAAAAATATGAAAATTAGCCAGTCATGGTGGTGCGTGCCAGTAATATCAGCCACTTGGGAGGCTGAGGCACAAGAATCACTGGAGCCTGGAGGCAGAGGTTCCAGGGAGCTGAGACTGCACCACTGCTCTCCATCCTGGATGATGAAGTGAGAATCTATCTAAAGAGAAAAAGAAAAACACACACATTGGAACACAGATGCCCATTCTCCCTCCAGGCCAGGGTGGGTGTGAAGATGGGTGCCACAGAGAGCTAATAACCAGAAGTCAGAATGGAGTGGGGGTGGAGTTGGTGAGATACTGGGTTTTTTTTTTTGTTTTTTTTTTTTTGTTTTGGTTTGTTTTTTTTTAAACTGCAAATCAAGAGATACTGGTTTCAGTGGCGTTGTCCAGAAAAGTTTGGATTGTCCTAGTCAGTCAAGTGACTCCCTTTCTGTTTTGTGTTCTACCTTCCAGGCTACCATTCTGCAGGTGCCTTTTATTTTTGGAGTACAAGTATCACCTCAGTTTACTGCCTCAATAAGCTAGAGGCTCCCTCTGTAGAAATAATAGAGATTTGCTTCTCAAATTTATAAAATTAATTAAACCTTAGTGGGAAAATTCAATTCACTCTTGATCCAACTCTGACCATGGTTATAAATAACTACAGAGTTTCAAATTTCTGGATTATTTCTTCCCCAGCTCAAAATGAGGATCTGAAGCTTGAAGTCATCAACATACTTCAGAAGCATAAACAGGAACTAGAGCTTCTCCAAAAGGCAGCCGAAGTTTCCCAACCTCCTGACAGACAATCTGAACCAGCCACTCCCCCAGCTGTATTCCAAGAGAATACTCAGAGTGAGGTAAGTTCCTCTTTAAACAAAGTAGTCCACTCTGCAGAAAGGTCTCTGGCAAATATCCCTAGGGGAGATGATGAGATTAGAAAACTAATATTTGTCCTGATTAAGGACACGCTTTTTTTTTTTTTTTTTTTTTTTTTTTTTTTTTTTTTTTTTTGAGTTAGAGGTTTATTCTTATTGCCCAGGCTAGAGTGCAATGGCATGATCTTGGCTCACTGCAGCCTTTGCCTACCGGGTTCAAGCAATTCACCTGCCTCAGCCTCTTGAGTAGCTGGGATTACAGGTGCCCATCACCACACCTGGCTAATTTTTTGTATGTTTTTCTTTGAGATTGAGTCTTGCTTTGTCACCAGGCAGGAGTGCAGTGACGTGATCTTGGCTCATTGCAACCTCTGCCTCCTGGGTTCAAGCAATTCTCCTGCCTCAGCCTCCTGAGTAGCTGGGACTATAGGTGTATACCACCATACCTAGCTAATTTTTTTTTGGTATTTCTAGTAGAGTCAAGGTTTCACCATGTTGGCCAGACGGTCTCGATATATTGACCTCGTGATCTACCCACCTTGGCCTCCCAAAGTACTGGGATTACAAGCATAAGCCAACACGCCTGGCCAGTTTTTTGTATTTTTAGTAGAGACAGGGTTTTGCCATTTGGGCCAGGCTGGTCTCAAACTCCTGACCTCAGGTGATCTGCCTGCCTTGGCCTTCAAAAGCTATGGGATTACAGGTGTGAGCAACTGCGCCTAGCAGAGGACACTCTTTGAAAGACTATGAGAGGGCCAAGAATAGAGAACTTCATGAGCTCCACCCATTTCTTCCACTCTTTGCAGCTCATAAAATTTAGAATCTTTTTCACATGAGGACTTGAAATTATCTGTGGACGAGCAAACAGCCATTAGCAGCTGTATAACCTCCCTTCACTGCTGCTATGGAACATGAGGACTAAGGGAGAGAGCACCTGTGAAGTAATACAGGTCCTTTTTTACATTTTAGAGTAATTTCTGCTGCTGGCATTTTACTACTACCAACAACTGTTTGATAGAGAAGAGTTATTACTTTACCTGTCATATTTATACTCCCTTTTACCAACGCATTTCCCTCTACAGCCAAGTGAACCCCAAAACCAAGAAGAAAAGAAACTATCCCAGGTGCTAAATGAGTTGCAAGTATCACACGCAGAGACCACGTTGGAACTAGAAAAGACCAGAGACTTGCTTATTCTGCAGCGCAAAATCAACTTGTGTTACCAGGTGCAAGGAAAGACGGTACAGGAAGGGAATGATAATAGGAACATGGGAACCACTCACAGGACTGGGAATGAATACCTAAGTTTCCAGGGCTGATGCCAGGTGATGTGCTATCCTGAGCAAACACAGAATGGCTGTCCTTTGAAGAACTTGAAGATTCAAATTCTTCATGCCCACAGCACCTTGGCACTAGGATCCAGTGATGGGGCCAGTGTACGGCTTCTGGGTTCAAATTTTGCCAATCCTAGGAACTACCCTGTGGCACCAACAGCACACAACTAGTATTGGAAGGGTCTGTGAGGAAACCAAGCTTTCTAGTGAATGAACCTGCCCCTCTAAGGATAGCAGTCTTCTTGACCCTGCCAGTGCCACATTTTTATGCTCTTTGGTCTTAGGCCACTGAGACAGAAAAGTTCAGACATTATTTTGTTTCAGGAGGAACTGGAGGCAATGACGACAAAAGCTGACAGCGATAATAGAGATTACAAAGAAAAGCTGGAGAGGTTGACTCGACTGCTAGACCTCAAGAATAACCGTATCAAGCAGCTGGAAGGTATTTTAAGAAGCCATGACCTTCCAACATCTGGCAAGTCCTAGTCCTCTGTCTTCCTCACTTTGGGACCCTTCCACAGCTAACAACTGTGTTCCCCTCTGTGTACCTGTCAAGAAGGGTGCCTCTCATATCCTTAGCATATGGCTTATCCCTCTTGTTCTTTATCCTATTATGTTTGTTGTTTGTTTTGTTTGGAGATGGAGTTTTGCTCTTGTTGCCCAGGCTGGAATGCAGTGGCACAGTCTCTGCTCACTGCAACCTCCACTTCCTGGGTTAAAGCAATTCTCCTGCCTCAGCCTCCAGAGTAGCTGGGATTTCAGGCATCCACTACCATGCCTGGCTAATTTTTTGTATTTTTAGTGGAGATGCAGTTTTACCATGTTGGCCAGGCTGGTCTCGAACTCCTAACCTCAGGTGATCCGCCCACCTTGGCCTCCCAAAGTGCTGGGATTACAGGTGTGAGCCCCCGCACCTGACCCATCTTTATTGTTTTAATGCATGTTAGCAGCTTCTTTCCCTCCATAATATTTCTCTGGTTTCTCTGTAGAGTTTCAACAGGGGCTAGAAATTACTTCCAGGGGCTTAATTCTGTTGTGAGAATGAGAGGGCCATTGTTGGCCCTCAGATTGGTGATGTAACACACAATCTCTCTCTCTCTCTCTCGCTTCCCTTTCTTGTCCCTCTCTCCTAGTCACTGTTTCCTCAAAGGAGTTTTAATTAGATAATAGAACTTCACCACTCATCTCCTATATTTTTGTCAGTGATTTCTCTCTTAAAGTCTCTAAAATCTTTGTTGCAGTTTGAAGATGTCGACAGTGACAGGGCAGCTGGCTGGACACTGAATGCAAATTTCATATTATGGTGCTTCCTATACTTAGTATAGTCACTGCTGACCAGAGCCTGCTCTCAGCCTTGTTTGTCAAGACATTTGGCTTTGTTAGTATACCCAGTGGTGAAAGATCTGACTCACAGAAAGCAAGTTAATCAGAAGCTGACATTTAAACATGAATGTTTGTTATTTTACAGTAGTGGTTATTCCATTGCTGCCATAAGAAATTTGGAACCACACTTTAGGGAAGCCCTCTTACAGGAAGCAAAATCAGTAAGTAGGTTTCTCGGTGAGCATGGACTAGAATAAAGGGACATAAGTCTCTCTGGGGCATGGTTTATACATGCCAGCGTGAGTCTGATAAAAGGTCATTGCAATATTAACAAAGGAAATTCTCCCTTGGATTGAAATTCTCATGGCTTTCAGAATCAGGGCCTTTCTCCTGGGACAGTGCAGGATAAATGCTCTTACCTACTTCTGAATATTTATTTGCTTTAGCTAATAGTTCTTTATTTTTTTATTTTTAGCGAATAGTTCTTTGATTACTGGTAAGGCTAAAGAGTTTTTCTATGTTCACCAGTTATTCGTATTATTCTTTTTGAGAAATGACCATTCCTATCCTTTGCCCACTTCTTAGTAGTATCTTACAGATTTATAGAAATTCTTTTTATGCTAAGACTATTCATCCTGCATCATGTAATACAAAATTTTAAGTATATTACACTTTTTTGTTTTGTTTTTTGTTTTCTTTAGTGTATTCATATTAATCTCAATTAAGAAAACAGTCTCGTGTGTGTGTGTGTGTGTGTGTGTGTGTCGGACATGAAGACATTCTGATGTATCCTGAATATTTTATTTTACTGCTTTAACTCTTAAAATAGGACTTTCAGCAGCAGCAGCACACTATGATGACTCAAATATTCTCTAATTAGAAGCAGGCTATATATCAAAGTTTCTGATTGGTTGGACTTGGGAGATAATGCCCAGATTTGCTAGACTGTCTACCCATCTTTGTATCCCACTGCCAATATTTTCTGCCTCTTTCAGTAAGTCTCCTTTCCCACCTTTTACTCCGATACTCTCTCTTTTTTTTTTTTTTTTTTTTTTTTTTGAGACGGAGTTTCGCTCTTGTTACCCAGGCTGGAGTGCAATGGCACGATCTCAGCTCACCGCAACCTCCACCTCCTGGGTTCAGGCAATTCTCCTGCCTCAGCCTCCTGAGTAGCTGGGATTACAGGCACGCGCCACCATGCCCAGCTAATTTTTTGTATTTTTAGTAGAGACAGGGTTTCACCATGTTGACCAGGATGGTCTTGATCTCTTGACCTCGTGATCCACCCGCCTCAGCCTCCCAAAGTGCTAGGATTACAGGCGTGAGCCACCGCGCCCGGCCCTTTACTCCATTACTCTTTAACTTAGAGAGTTCTTTTTGCCTTCTTATGTTGAAACCAAATTCTGAACAGAATGAAAGATCTTGTGACTGACCTGGCTGGAGAAGGAGAAACGTTTCTTGGTGGGACTCAATATAATGTCATAGACACTATGTCTACACCTTGCTATTATCTCCATGGTCAATATACCAAATATGTAGAAATACTCATATTTTTGTGTTTCTAGTCCTTCTTTTATGGAATTACCAACTAATTCCTAGGGCCATGATGTATACTAAAACAATGTCATCTGTAAGATAAAATGTGCCCCCAGGGTTTCCTAAGTTTAGTGTTTACTTTCCAATCACTCCTTTTGTACCTTCTTCCCGGAGCTGGCATTGGATTATTTGGCTATCAGAATTCAATGCTCCTGGTTGTCATTCTGTTGCTTTTCCTTTTGAATTGTGGTTTCTTGAAATAATCACAACTCGGACTTCCACCATGTGTTTTATTTTTCTTTTGTCCACCCTCCTCTACCCTGAGAAAGAGCTCCCTACCCTTTAATGGATAGGCAGTTTTCTTTCCCCTCTAGAACAGCTCAAAGATGTTGCTTATGGCACCCGACAGTTGTCATTATGTTTGGAAACACTGCCGGCCCATGGAGATGAGGATAAAGTGGACATTTCTCTGCTGCATCAGGGTGAGAATCTTTTCGAACTGCACATCCACCAGGCCTTCCTGACATCTACCGCCCTGGCTCAGGCTGGAGACACCCAACCTACCACTTTCTGTACCTATTCCTTCTATGACTTTGAAACCCATTGTACCCCATTGTCTGTGGGGCCACAGCCCCTCTATGACTTCACCTCCCAGTATGTGGTGGAGACAGACTCCCTTTTCTTACACTACCTTCAAGGGGCTTCAGCCCGGCTTGATCTCCACCAGGCTGTGGCCAGTGAGCACAACACTCTTGCTGCAGGATGGATTTGCTTTGACAGGGTGCTAGAGACTGTGGAGAAAGTCCATGGCTTGGCCACACTGATTGGTAAGTGCTGTCAGCTTCCTGCAGCTCCCTGCACCAATGCAGAATTTCCCAAACTCTATAACTGCTTTTCTGGTCATTTCCTATTTTCTTCCTTTTTCTTTGTTCTTGATCATTGCCGCACCATCTGTATTCTCCATGATTTCACACTTGCTGCTGCCCAGGAGCTGGTGGAGAAGAGTTTGGGGTTCTAGAGTACTGGATGAGGCTGCATTTCCCCATAAAACCCAGCCTACAGGCCTGCAATAAACGAAAGAAAGCCCAGGTCTACCTGTCAACCAATGTGCTTGGAGGCTGGAAGGCCCAGGAGAATCAGGTGAGAAAAAGGATGTGCTGAGGCATCTCAGAGGAGCCTCAGCTAATCAGCTCATGAGAACAGTTCCGTCTTCCACTCTCAATAAGTATTTGTTGAATGTGAATGAAAGAGAAAACTGTCACACCACCACTAGTCTGGATTATTCCCTTGGTCAGGCTTGAGTCTAAAGTGAAATTATGCCTTTGAAGCTAGCGACATCCTTGCTGTGTAGCTTCTCTGTGCCATTCTCTAAGTCGTGAGGGGTAATATCTCCCTCAGATAACTGCCAGAGCCAGTTTGCAGGCAGGTAAAGATATTAGGTTTCTTCCTGACCCAGTTGGATTAGTTGTTTTCTACATCATAGCTCTTCCTCACCATGGATCCTAGGCCTCACCTACAGCACTCTGGGGCTGCCTTTTCCTCAATCCATGACCTACATCTTTCCAGT
Organism: Aotus nancymaae; assembly: GCF_030222135.1. Taxonomy (NCBI): domain Eukaryota; kingdom Metazoa; phylum Chordata; class Mammalia; order Primates; family Aotidae; genus Aotus; species Aotus nancymaae. The sequence continues at coordinate 32,132,754 of NW_026988422.1, read as the reverse complement.
TCAGATCGGAGTCTCGGGAACCTCAGAATGAGCTACGGATTGAAATCACCAAGTGCTGTGGCCTCCGGAGTCGATGGCTGGGAACTCAACCCAGTCCATATGCTGTGTACCGCTTCTTCACCTTTTCTGACCATGACACTGCCATCATTCCAGCCAGTAACAACCCCTACTTTAGAGATCAGGCTCGATTCCCAGTGCTTGTGACCTCTGACCTGGACCGATATCTAAGGCGGGAGGCCCTGTCTATACACGTTTTTGATGATGAAGACTCAGAGCCTGGCTTGTATCTTGGCCGAGCCCAAGTGTCTTTACTGCCTCTTGCAAAAAACAAATCTATTAAAGGTGGGAGTTTGAGGTTATTACATCTTCATGTTCTCTTCCCAGTGTTGTCTCCCTGTCCTGATTCTACTTTTCTTTGATTACTTGCTTGAAGCAGTCTCTTAAAACCTGAAGAGAAAGGACTTTAGAATATTGGCAGCAGAGCAGAAGACTTAAGAGTCTCACTGCTCGTGTGGAAACACTCGTGGCTTCTGCTTCTTTTCAGCCACAAAGATAGCATTCCTAAGTGGGTAGAGCCAGCAACCTGAATTCTATGCCTCTGAATCTCAACAAACTTTTCCAGGCTCCATAATGCTGTCTAGTATCTGTCTTTACTTAAGGCCTGTTGTTAGTGCATGACTAGAGAGATACCTGATTATGCTGAGACCTTCACATTCCCCCATCCTTCTCTCACTTCCTTTAAACACTGGGCGCAAGTTAGAGAGATTTCCACACCAGACCATGACAAAGGCAGATTTCTTGGATTTTTTTCCCCCAGTGTGGAGCTGAACTCCATACTGTCTTTCCTAACTTTCATGCCTAGGGTTGTGGGGATGTACCTAGGAGGGGCCAACTCTTTGACTACAGTCCTGGGAGAGTGAGGCGGGGGTATCTGTGTTCTCGTTAGAAAGTGGGATAGCTGCAGCCAGAAACGACCACATTTAACAAGGTTTTGGATACTCTAGGAAATGTGTGCAGCTCTCTCCTGAATATAACTGCTTAAAAAAAGGCTGACAGTTCTGGACACAACTCCTTCACCAAACAGGGGAGGCAGTATGTGTCATCCATTAATCAGTGTTTCAAAACAGATGTCTGACATTTGGAAAAAGCTATTTTGCTTAAGTTTTCTTGGGACCACTTGGGTGTAGATGACAGTTTTCTTGGTATGCCTAAGGCACAGTAAGCACTTGATAATAGTAATAATAATGCAATCTTGTTTATTGGCTGGATGACTGATGACAAGCAAGCTGTACTCCTTTTCATACACCTTTCACTATCTCTTCCTGAACCCTAGAGATACCCATCTTCCCCAATTACTATTCTAACTGCACTGCTATTTGATGTTACTTCTGAGTGTATCATCATCGTAATTATTGATGGATATTAATTAGTTGCTGATAAAATGTGATGAAATTAAACATGGGAAGGAAATAGATAAGGTTCTGGCAGATGTTCACTTGCTTACTTCATGTGATCAGGTCTTATTAATGTGTTTATGTCTTAGGTGATTTTAACCTCACTGACCCTGCAGAGAAACCTAATGGATCTATTCAAGTGCAACTAGATTGGAAGTTTCCCTATATACCCCCTGAGAGTTTCCTGAAACCAGAAGCTGAGACTAAGGCGAATGATACCAAGGACAGTTCAAAGATCTCATCTGAAGAGGAAAAGGCTTTGGTTCCTTCCCAGGTAACTCTCCAGGACTCCACAGGTAGTAGATCACTGCCAATCCTATGGAGCAGATTTGAAGGAGACAGCATTACAGTTGGAGTAAAAGAAATTCCCTCTGTGAATGTCATATGTCCTGTGAACTTAATATATATCACCCATAATGCCATGAATCTACTGATGGAGCAAAAATCTTGGTTTTATTGTGGAAAGGAGAGAGAGATAACATCTCTCAGCTCCATGAGGAGGTAAATGAAGTCTAATGCTAGTTCCTAAATCCCTTTCTTGCATTTCTAGGTTGTTAAACTACCATCTTGTAAGGCTGTCTCTGATCCTTCTATTCAGGACCAGATGGCATCTCCTGAGGTTCCCATTGAAGCTGGCTGGTATCAAGCAAAGAGAAAACCTCCTCACGGGGGAGAAAGAAAGGAAAAGGAGCACCAAGTTTTGAGCTACTCAAGAAGAAAACATGGCAAAAGAATAGGCGTTCAAGGAAAGAACAGATTGGAGTATCTTAGCCTTAACATCTTAAATGGAAATACACCTCAAGTAAGAGCATAAAAACTCTGAAGCACTACATTGTGGGTTATACTGTCCCCAGATGTTCTCACAGATAGAAGCAGAAGCAGACACACAAGCAATAATCTGCCGGGCACAGTGGCTCATGCCTGTAATCCCAGCACTTTGGGTGCCTGAGGTGGGCAGACCACCTGAGGTCAGGAGTTGGAGACCAGCCTGGCCAACATGGTGAAATCCTGTCTCTATTAAAAATACAAAATCAGCCAGGCAGTGGCTCATGCCCATAATCACAGCACTTTGAGAGGCTGAGGTGAGCAGATCATGAGGTCAGGAGTTTGAGACTAGCCTGGCCAACATGGTGAAACCCCATCTCAACTAAAAATATAAAAATTAGCCAGGTTTGATGGTCAACGTGGTGAAACTCCATCTCTTCTAAAACTACAAAAAAATTAGCTGGGCATGGTGGCACATGCCTGTAGTCCCAGCTACTCAGGAGGCTGAGGCTCCACATCCCAGGTTCAAGCAACCCCCCTACCTTAGCCGCCCAAGTAGCTAGGTCTACAGGCATGTGCTTCCACGCCTGGCTAATTTTTTGTATTTTAGTAGAGAGGGTGTCACAGTGTTGGCCAGGATAGTCTCAATCTCCTGACCTCATGATCTGCCCACGTTGGCCTCCCAAAGTGCTGGGATTACAGGCATGAGCCACAGTGACTTTTTTTTTTTTTTTTTTGGAGATCAAATCTCCATCTACCACCCAGGCTGGAGTGCAATGGCACCGTCTCCTCAGCTCACTGCAACCTCTGCCTCCCGGGTTCAAGCAATTCTCCTGCCTCAGCCTCCCAAGCAGCTGGAATTACAAGTGTGTGCCACCATGCCCAGCTGATTTTTGTATTTTTAGTAGAGACGGGGTTTTACCATGTTGACCAGGCTGGTCTCGAACTCCTGACCTCAGGTGATCTGCCCGCCTCGGCCTCCCAAAATGCTGGGATTACAGGCATGAGCCACCATGTCTGGCCAACAAGTACTAACTTATAAAAATTAAAAATAGCTAGTATTGGCTGGGCTCATGCCTGGAATCCCAGAACTTTGGGAGGCGAAGATGTGCAAATTATATGAGGTCAGGAGTTTGAGACCAGCCTGACCAACATGGTGAAACCCTGTCTGTACCAAAAATAGAAAAATTAGTGAAGTGTGGTGGCGGGCTCCTGTAATCCCAGCTACTCAAGAGGCTGAGGCAGGAGAATCGCTTGAACCTGGGAGGTAGAGGTTGCAGTGAGCCAAGATGCTGCCACTGCACTATGGCCTGAGCAACAGCAAGACTGTCTCAAAAAAGCAACAAAAGTTAAATAAAAAGAGCTGGCCAGGCGTAGTGGCTCATGCCTGTAATCTCAGCACTTTGGGAGGCCGAGGCGGGCGGATCACGAGGTCAGGAGATAGAGACCATCCTGGTTAACATGGTGAAACCTTGACTCTACTAAAAATACAAAAATTAGCCGGGCATGGTGGCAGACACGTGTAGTTCCAGCTACTTGGGAGGCTGAGACAGGAGAATCACTTGAACCTGGGAGGCGAGGGTTGCAGTGGCTGAGATTGCACCACTGCACTCCAGCCTGGTAACAGAGCAAGACTCCGTCTCTAAATAATAAAATAAAAAGAGCTAATATTGAAAAAGAAGGAAGGAAGAAATGAAGGAAGAAACCCAAGATATTACCAGCTATGTGGTATTGTTGTTTTATTCTGAAGCAGATGAACTACACTGAATGGAAATTCTCAGAGGCTAAGAGCTCCATAGATGACGGCTTTAAAAATCAGCACGAGGAAAAGGAAGTGACATCGTCCCATTCAGCACTGAAACAGAAGGAACCCCTACATCCTGTAAATGGTATTGTCTTTTAAAATCTATTTTTTTTCCCCAGCACTTTGGGAGGTTGGGACAAATGGATTACAAGGTCAGGCATTCGAGACCAGCCTGGCTAACGTGGTGAAATCTTGTCTCTACTAAAAAATACAAAAATTAGCCAAGCATGGTGGTACACACCTGTAATCCCAACTACTTGGGAGGCTAAGGCAGGAGAATCGCTTGAACCCGGGAGGTGGAAGTTGCAGTGAGCTGAGATTCTGCCACTGCACTCCAGCCTGGGTGACAGAGCAAGACTCCATCTCAAAAAAAAAAAAAATCTATTTTTTCCTATTTAATCATTTAATTTTTTTTGCCAACCTAGTTATTTACTTTTCCCCTTTATTTTAGCCGGGTGTGGTGGTGCATGCCTGTAGTCCCAGCTACTCAGGAAGCTGAGGCAGAGAATCGCTTGATCCCGTGAGGCAGAAGTTGCAGTGAGTTAAGATCACGCCACTGCACTCCAGCCTGAGTAAAAGAGCAAGACTCTGTCTAAAAAAAAAAAAAGGCCAAATTTAGACAATCTCAATAAATGGAGAAAAAGGATTTTGTAATTTCTAATTTCCATTAGTGATAAGAACTCTCAGAAAACTAGGAAGAGAAAGAACTTGCTTCAAACTGATAAAGTAAGCCAGGCATGGTGGCTTACGCCTGTAATCCCAGCACTTTGGGAGGCTGAGGCAGGTGGATCCCGAGGTCAGGAGTTTGAGACCAACCTGGCCAAGATGGTGAAACCCTGTTTCTACTAAAAATATAAAGCTAGCCAGGCGTTGTGATGGGTACCTGTAATCCCAGCTACTCAGAAGGCTGAGGCAGAGAACTGCTTGAACCCGGGAGGCAGAGGTTGCAGTGAGCTGAGATCTCACCACTGCACTCCAGACTGGGCAACCGAGCAAGACTCTGTCTCAAAAATAAATAAATAAATAAAATAAACAAACCCAAACTGATAAAGTAAAAACATCATACTCAGTGGTGAAAACTGACTTTTTCCTTAAGATTGAGGACTAAGAAAGGATGTTTGCTTTCCCTACTCCTACTGAACATTGTAGTGGAGATTTTAGTCAGAGCAATAAGGCAAGAAAAAGAAATGAAAATCCCCACCTTGGGGAGATAAAAAGAGCCAGGTGTAGTGGCATGTGCCTGTAGTCCCAGCTACTCAAGAGGTTGAGGCAGGATACTACACTCTAGCCTAGGAAACATAGCAAGACCCTGTCTCTTAAAAAAAAAAAAAGAAAAAAGAAAAAGAAAAAAATTAAAGTCATACAAATTGTGGGAATAAAGAAGTAGTGCTGTCTTGATTTGCAATTGACATGATCTTACATTTAGAAAATCATAAGATATCTACAAAAAAAACCACTAGAACTAAAAACAAATGAATAAGGCTGCAGGAGCTATGTACCAAAGTCAATTTTGTTTCCATAGACTAGCAACAAACAATCCTAAAAATCAAGAAAACAATTACATTCACAATTTCATACAAAAGAATAAAATATTTAGGAATAAACTTAACAAAAGAAATGCGAGACCTATATACTGAAAACTATGGAAGTTCTTGAGAGAAATTAAGATTTAAATAAATGGAAAATGTGCTATGTTTATGGATTGGACAATTTAAGATGACAATTCTTCCCAAAATTTATATAGAAATAAAAAGAACCAGCTGCGTGCAGTGGCTCACGCCTGTAATCCCTGGACTTTGGGAGGCTAAGGCAGGTGGATTAATTGAGACCAGGAGTTTGAGACAAGCCTGGCCAACATAGTGAAACCCCATCTCAATTAAAAATAAGAAAATTAGCCAGGTGTGGTGGCTGATGCCTGTAATCTCAGCTACTTGGGAGGCTGACGCAAGAAAATTGTTTGAACCTGGGAGGCGGAGGTTGCAGTGAGCCAAGATCATGCCACTACACTCAAGCCTGGGTGACAGAGTGAGACTGTCTCAAAAAAAAAAAAAAAAGAAAGAAAGACATAGTAATTCAGACAGTGTGGTATTGGCATAAAGATAGATTTATAGACAGGTGAAACAGAATTGAAAATCAGAAATAAAATCTTATATTTATAGTCAATTGATTTTCCACAAAAGTTCCAAGGTAATTCAATAGGGAAAAACTAGTATTTCCAATAAATGGCATTGAGACAATTGTATATTCATATTTGAGGGGGCTGGTGGGGAAAGAACTTAGCCCTTACCTCACACCATACATAAAAATTGAGCAAAATTTATCATAGATCTAAATATTAGAACCAAAATTATAAAATTTCTAAAACCGGAGAAAATAGTTTCAAAGAACTCTTACAACTCAGTAAGACAACTTAGTTTGAAGAGATATTTCACCAAAAAGAGATCTCTGTGGCTAATAACCATATGCAAAGATGCTCAATATCATTAGTCATTAGGAAAATGCAAATTTACAGTACAATGAGATACCAGTACATAGAAACTAGAATTGTTATATTTCAGAGGCTTTTAATACCCAGGGTTAGTGAGGAGATGAAAAAACTGGAACCTTATACATTACTGATGGAAATGTAAGACTTACGGCCACTCTGATAAACATCTGGGCAGGGTGTAGTGGCTCATGCCTGTAATCCCAGCACTTGGGAGGCTGAGGTGGGAGGCTGCAATGAGCTGTGACCTTGCCACTGCACTCCAGCCTGGGTGACTGAGTGAGACTCTGTCTCAATTTTTTTTTTTTGTATAGAGACAGGGTATGGCCGTGTTTTCTAGGCTGATCTCGAACTTCTGCGCTAAGTGATCCTTGGCATCCCAGAGTGCTGTGATTATAGGCGTGAACCACCACACCTGGCCTAAACATATTTTATATTTAACCTATCAATTCTACTCTTAAGTACCTACTCAAGGGAGATAAAAACATTTGTCCACCCAAAGACTCGTATCCAAATATGCATAGCAGCATTATTCATCATTCAATGTAAGGAAAAATTTATTAAACAAGAAACAAAATTGTGGCATTAAACATGTATAGTATGTTGGGAAAAAAAATTAACCATAAAGAAATATTGGCTGGGTGCAGTGGCTGAGGCCTGTAATCCCAGCACATTGGGAGGCCGAGGCAGGTGGATCACGAGGTCAGGCATTTGAGACCAGCCTGGCCAACATGATGAAACCCCATCTTTACTAAAAATAGAAAAAAATTAGCTGGGCATGGTGGCAGGTGCCTGTAATCCCAGCTACTCGGGAGGCTGAGGCAGGAGAATCGCTTGAACCAGGGAGACAGAGATTGCAGTGAGCCGAGGTCCTGCCATTGCACTCCAGCCTGTGCAACAGAGCTAGACTCCATCACACACACACCAAAAAGTTGACTACCTGACAGAATTTTTGTTCATCAGGAGATTAAACAGGCAAGCTGTGGAGTAGAAAAGATATTTGCAACACATGTAACTATCAAAGGGATTGAATTTAGAAAATATACACAATTTTTACAGATGAAAAAGCACAACCCAATAGAAAAGTGGACAAAAAAGATTGGGGACCATGGCTCGTGCCTGTAATCCCAGCACTTTGGAAGGCTCAGGAGAGCAGATCAGGAGTTCGAGATCAGCCTGGGTAACATAGTGGGACCCCCATCTCTACCAAAAGGAAAAAAAAAAAGCCAGTGTGGTGGTGCACACCTGTGGTTTCAGCTACTTGGAAGCTGAGGTGGGAGGATCGCTTGAGCCCAAGGTGGGGCACGGGGCAGAGGTTGCAGTGAGCTGAGACTGCACCATTGCACTCCAGCCTGCATGACAGAGCAAGACCCTGTCTCAAAAAAGTGGGCAAAAGACTTGACACTCAACAAAAAGCAAAGTCAAGTGTCCACTAAAGATGTTCAACATTTTAAAATAATCAAATAAATGCAAATTAACCACTAAAGAGTCACCAGACTGACAGAAATTAAAAAGTCTGCTAATACCAAGTGTGAATAAGGATGTGGTACAAGGGAAATTCTTTCACACTGCTGATGGGAGTATAAATCTGTATAATCATTTTGGAAAACTTTGTTAGCTACTCAAATAGATTATATGTATTCCTTATGGCCCAGCCCTTTTATTCCTGGGCATATGTACTTATATGTATATCATGATACTTGTTCCTTAGAGCAAAACAGTGTGAACAACACAAATGTCCATGAGTAGTAGACTAGATAAGTAAATTATGGTACACTCATATAATACTATACAGGAAGGAAAAATAGTAGTTACTTGCAACAGTATATATCCTTCTTAAAAATATAATTGTGGGCCGGGCGCGATGGCTCACGCCTGTAATCCCAGCACATTGGGAGGCCGAGGTGGGCGGATCACCTGAGGTCAGGAGTTTGAGACCAGCCTGGTCATGATGGTGAAACCCTGTCTCTACTAAAAATACAAAATGAGCCAGGCATGGTGGCACAAGCCTGTAATCCCAGCTACTCTGGAGGCTGAGGCAGGACAATTGCTTGAACCTGGGAGGTGGAGGTTGTAGTGAGCCAAGAGCGAGCCATTGCACTCCAGCCTGGGCAACAAGAGCGAAACTTCATCTCAAAAAATAAATATATAATTGTGGATAAAATAAGCCAAACATACACAAAATATATCATGTATGACTCTATATAGATTTCAAAAACAGATAAATCTAAATTATAGTGTTTAGGGATTGCATAGCTCAGTAGTAAAAATAGGAAGCAAAATAAGGTAGTGAATTTCAAGTTAGCCTGTTTTTATTTAAAACTTGGATATTTCATTCCTTTATGGCTTTTTGCACTAGTTTTGATTTTCTCATTAAAACTATGTGTGTTGGCTGGGCGCGGTGGCTCATGCCTGCAAACCCAGCACTTTGGGAGGCCAAGGCAGGTAGATTACCTGAGGTCAAGAGTCCAAGATTAGCCTGGCCAACATGGCAAAATGCTATCTCTACTAAAAATACAAAAATTAGCTGGGGTGGTGGCATGTGACTGTAATCCCAGCTACTTAGGAGTCTGAGGCAGAATTGCTTGAGCCCAGGAGGCAGAGGTTGTAGTGATCTGAGATCACACCACTGCACTCCAGCCTGGGCAAGAGAGCAAGACTCCATCTCAAAAAAAACAAAAACAAAACAAAAAAGAACAGTGTTTTTCTTGATTATTGAGTTTTTAGCACCCTTCAGATTTTATGCCTAAGGTCAGTGCCTCAAATGCTTTACTCTAGTTCTGACCATGGTCAGAATAGTGGTTATTCCTAGGGAAAGGGAAAGAGGGTTATCATCAGGAAAGGGCACCCTTTGGTCATCTGGAGTGCTACCAATGTTCTATTTATTGGCTGAGTGGTGATACAGATATTCATTTTACAAAAATGTAATAAGTTGAACATTTATATTTTATGGGCTTTTCTATGTGCTTGAAAAAATAATGAGAGGAAAAATATAAAGGTAGATATAGAATTACTGTGAAAAGGGAGTCTTTACTACTTAAACTTTTTTTCTAAATCTCTAAAAGTATATATGTATATATGTGTGTGTGTATGTATTTATTTATTTGAGATAGAGTCTCTGTCACCCAGGCTAGATTGCAGTGGCACAATCTCAGCTCAGTGCAATCCGAAGTTCAAGCGATTCTCCTGCCTCAGCCTCCAGAGTAGCTGGAACTAAAGGTGTACTCCACCATGCCCAGCTAGTTTTTGTATTTTTTTGTATTTTTTTTTTTTTGAGATGGAGTTTCACTCTTGTTACCCAGGCTGGAGTGCAATGGTGTGATCTCAGCTCACTGCAACCTCTGCCTCTCGGGTTCAAGCAATTCTCCTGCCTCAGCCTCCTGAGTAGCTGGGACTACAGGCGTGCATCACCATGCCCAGCTAATTTTTGTATTTTTGGTAGAGACGGGGTTTCACCATGTTAACCAGGATGGTCTCGATCTCTTGACCTCGTGATCCACCCGCCTCAGCCTCCCAAAGTGCTGGGGTTATAGGCATGAGCCACCACGCCTGGCTAATTTTTGTATTTTTAGTAGAGACTGGGTTTCACCATGTTGGCCAGGCTAGTCTCAAACTCCTGACCTCAAGTGATCCACCTGCCTCAGCCTCCCAAAGTGCTGGGATTACAGGCATAAGCCACCATGCCTGGCCTAAAGTATAATTCTTATGCTTTTGACTGTATTTGGCATAATCTTTTTTTTTCCTTTTTTCCTGACAAATAGCTGCTTTGAATATAACCTATTAAAAGAGTGTAAATGATCTTCTCATGAGAAGAATTTTTCTATTCATTGTGTAATCTCATTTTTCCATCAAATTTTACTCAGTGTAAGGAAGACTAACAAGAATAACCAAACACACAATTTCCCAGAGCCAAATTTACATGACCGGCAAGAAATCCTGGTTATTAGAAAGTAATTCCATTCTTATGATTTGCAGACAATGGAATATTCCTTAGTCATTAAGTAGTAGCATAAATAGTAATGATGTACCTAGATAGCTTCAGTGTATCCAGACCTGAATGCAGGGTTCCAGTTATCTCCATACTCCCAATTTACATTCTTCAGGTATTTGACTGAGTGGGTATAATCGCTATCTACTAGCTTTTTCTGCTTACAGAAGGTGAAAGATGAGATCAGGAGGTAATCTAAACCTCATGTATTATATGGTCATCTATTTATAGTCATAAATAAGAATACTGTTTCTGTGGAAGCCTAATTGTTAATTATTGTTTTAATATCTCTGTTCTCCATGAATTTCAAAACATCAAGACTGGCCAGGCATGGTGGCTCACACCTGTAATCCCAGCATTTTGGGAGGCAGAGGCAGGCAGATCATCTGAGGTCAGGAGTTTGAGACCAGCCTGACCAACATGGTGAAATCCCATCTCTATTAAAAATACAAAATTAGCCGGGTGTGGTGGTGGGTGCCTGTAATCCCATCTACTTGGGAAGCTGAGGCAGTAGAATCAGTTGAACCTGGGAGGCAGAAGTTGCAGTGAGCCAAGACTGTGCCATTGCACTCCAGCCTGGGTAACAAGAGTGAAACTCTGTCTCAAAAATAATTTAAAACAAGATCAAAACCACTAGTTAGTAGGCAGAAAAAGCTAAAATCTGCCTGGTTTCAGGTATCTGAGTGGAGCTATCAGAGGCAAGATGCTGTTGTTGAAAAAGAAGCTTGTTAGTCTTTTAGACAAAGATCTAAGGGTTATTAGGTAAAGGCCACCAAGAAATGGAAAGGGCCTGATTTTAAGGCCATTTGCACATATGTAGACAAAGCCTTGCGTCGTTTAGCAGCCTTTGCTTTTGCTGCCCCTGTGTTTTCTCAGACCTTTTCCCTTTGAGACCTCAGTGAAACAGACAATCAAGACTTTGAAATTTTACAGAAGAGGCTGGGCAAGGTGGCTCACGCCTGTAATCCTAGCACCTTGGGAGGCTGAGGTGGGTGGATCATGAGGTCAAGAATTCAAGACTAGCCTGACCAACATGGTAAAACCCTGTCTCTTTTTAAAAAAAAAAAAAAAAAAAAAAAAAAAAGAAAGAAATTTTATAGAAGAGGCACAGCTTGCCATCCAGTAATCTATTGCTGTGTAATAATCTACTCTAAAACATAGCGACTTAAAACAACGATCATTTCTTTTGCTCACTACTTTGCAAGTTAGGGAGGTCTCATGAGGAAGCCTCATTTTTCCTCTCTCTGTGTGGCATTAGATGGGGTAGCTCAGCTGGGGGACTGATGGGTTCAACTTGGAAGATGTCTCACCCTCATAGCTAATCAGGTAATCCTGGCTGTCAGTAGGTTACTTGGGCTTCCTTGCAGGTTGCTAGCTGAGTTCCAAGAGAGCAAGGTGCAAGTGCATGGCATTTTTGTGTTCTAGCCTTAAAAGTCACATAGCATCACTCCTAACATGCTCTTTCAGTTGAGACAGTCCAAGAGATCCACCTTAGTTGAAGGGGAGGGGACAAAGACCCCATCACTCAATAGGAGCAGTGTCAAAGTCAGTCACATTGTGAGAGAGCATGTGGGATGAGAGAGATCATTTGAGGCCATCTTTGGAAAATGCAGTCTGCCCCACCCAATTGCACTGCTTTTCCTCAGCTTGGCCATTTTCTTCAGCTCCCACAAAAGGACTTCCTTTCTTCCTCCCTTACTTTCACCCTTCCTGCCTGCCTGCCTGCCTGCATTCCTTTCTGTTTTTCCTCCTTTCCCTTTCTTTTTTTGAGAAGTGAATCCTGTATAGCAAGCTTCTGAATAACTGTGTCTTTGAAAAAGAGGGTTTGGGCCAGGCGCAGTGGCTCATGCCTGTAACCCCAGCACTTTGGGAGGCTGAGGAGGGCAGATCCACACGGTCAGGAGATTGAGACCATCCTGGCCAACATGGTGAAACCCTGTCTCTACTAAAATAGAAAAAAATTAGCCGGGTCTGGTGGTGCATGTCTGTAGTCCTAGCTACTCGGGAGCTGAGGCAGAGGAATCGCTTGAACCAGGGAGACAGAGGTTGTAGTGAGCCGAGATTGCACCACTGCACTCCAGCTGGCGACAGAGCAAGACTCTGTCTCAAAAAAAAAAAAAAAGACGGTTTCATTCTTAGTAAGTGAAGCCAAAATCTAGACACTCAGAACTAGTGACCAGACAGTGGATTGGAGATGTGTGTGCTTGGTCTTTTATTGGGCTAGAATGCTTTGAAACAGTTCTATAACTGCAACTTCTTCTCTAGCAGATAAAGAATCCTTTGAACAAAGCTCTGAAGTCAGTGAAGCACCAACTACCGACAGTGATGAAGTCATAGTGCCACCCACGTCTCAGAAATATCCTAAGGCTGTAAGTACACTGGAGTGATCGTTGCATACGAGATAAGACTGTAAACAATGACAGTGTGCTTAGTGGCCACATATGTGAAGGTCAGTCCAGTTTATTGAACCTGATGGAAAATGCAAATTGTTTAAATTTATATTTTGTGTGAATGAAGGTTAGCTTGTACAGTGAGATAAAAGGATCATTTTCTTGAGATGGAGTAAATGATGACTTGCTTCAATACTTCTATCTGGATCCCTTGCCTCTTACTCCCATATCTTCCGTTGTGTCCTGTGATTCATGCCCAGCCTGAATGGTGCCCCTATCATTAAGTCCATCTAAGGGGAGCAGGTTTGCTTTGGGAGATGGAGTCTGGAAGAGAAGACAGGATTCTTCATGGGAGGGCTCATGGAGATCATTCCATTTCTGCAGTTTTTACTCAACCTGTAACTAATAGTTCAACCTCAAAGCTCTTTCAGAACTAATTAAAGACACATACATATATTAATAAACATCCACAGATATATTCAGTAATCATTGTTTTCTAACCTGTGGGTTATAAATGAAGTAGAAAACAATTACTCTTTTTTTTTGTTTTTTTAGTAGAGATGGGGTTTTACCATGTTGGCCAGGCTGGTCTTGAGTCCTGACCTCAGGTGATTCGCCTGCCTCAGCCCCCAAAGTGCTGGGATTACAGGAGTGAGCTACTGTGCCTGGCCAAAACAATTACACTTAAGCCACTGTTCCTGGCACATTTGTAGGTGCTCAATTAATGTTTGTTGAGTGAGTGGCTGAACAAAAGATTCAGAGCAAATTGATGATTATGAACTTCATTAGAAACATTAAATAAGAATGTAGGGGCCGAGTGCAGTGGCTCACGCCTGTAATCCCAGCATATTGGGAGCTGAGGCAGTGGATCACCTGAGGTCTGGAGTTCGAGACCATCCTGACCAACATGGAGAAACTCCGTCTCTACTAAAAATACAAAAATTAGCCAGGTGTGGTGGCACATGCCTGTAATCCCAGATACTTGGAGGGTGAGGAAGGAAAATCGCTGGAACCCAGGAGCCAGAGGTTGCGGCGAGCCAAGAGCAAGCCATTGTACTCCAGCCTGGGCAACAAGAGCGAAACGCCATCTCAAAAAAAAGAATGTAGGATGACCTAAAACCAAAGGGGTAGATTATGTAATATAAACTCTGTTGTAAGAAATTAGAAAAGGGAAATTATGGTTGCTTTTGTAGGGTTAGAAAACTCTTCCTTGAAAGCTGGAACTTGTGCTGAAGAATTGCAGGAAAATGAAGGATATTGGAGTGAGGAGAAACAACTCAAAGTCAGTAGACTTAAACATTTAATATAACACATAGTGCCGGGCGCGGTGGCTCAAGCCTGTAATCCCAGCACTTTGGGAGGCCGAGATGGGTGGATCACGAGGTCAAGAGATCGAGACCATCCTGGTCAACATGGTGAAACCCCGTCTCTACTAAAGATACAAAAAAATTAGCTGGGTATGGTGGCGCGTGCCTGTAATCCCAGCTACTCAGGAGGCTGAGGCAGGAGAATTGCCTGAACCCAGGAGGCGGAGGTTGCGGTGAGCCGAGATCGCGCCATTGCACTCCAGCCTGGGTAACAAGAGCGAAACTCCGTCTCAAAAAAAAAAAAAAAAAAAAAAAAAAAAAAAAATATATAACACATAGTTCAATTTCAGGCCAGGTTTGGTGGCTCACACCTGTAATCCCAGCACTTTGGGAGACTGAGCCAGGAGGATTGCTTGAGGCCAGGAATTCAAGACCAGCCTGAGATTCTAAGTACTATTAGAAGGAAATACATAGGGTGATATAATAGCAACTGGCGGGGTTACATTAGGATAGGTGTTAAGGAAAGATTTCTCTAAGGAAGGGATGTTTGAACTGAAATCTAAAGAATGAGAAGAGAAGAGCTACCCATCTACTGGATAGACTGTACTCATCTCAGGCAAAGAAATTGGCAAGTGTAAAGGCCCTGAGGTAGGAAAGAGTTTCATTTACCTTGAGGTACGGGAAATCAAAAGAAAATAAAAGTTTCTCTTGGTCACATATATATTATTATCCTCCCCCTTTCAAAGGAGGACAGTGAAGTCTAGGGAGAAGGGCTTGCTCAAGTTAATATTTAATACAGTTGTACTAAGTGCATACTGTGTCCCAGGCATTGTGCCAAGCACTAGATACTCAGTATAGATTTTAATGGGGCTGGGCGTGGTGACTCATGCCTTTAATCTCAACACTTTGGGAGGCCAAGGTGGGTGGATCACTTGAGGCCAGGAGTTCGAGACCAGCCTGAGCAAGATGGCGAAACCTCGACTCCACTAAAAATACAAAAATTAGCCAGACGTGGTGGTGTGCACCTGAAATCCCAGCTACTCGGGAGGCTGAAGCAGGAGAGTCACTTGAATCCAGGAGGTGGAGGTTGCAATAAGCTGAGATCCTGCCTCTGCACTCCAGCCTGGTGACAGAGCGAGACTCCATCTCGAAAAAAAAAAATGGTGAAAAATAGCTATCTGTTCAGAAATTTATTTGTATATAATCATGGGGTGCAAGAGCATTGATCTATTGCACTGTGGTGAAGCCTGGAACAATGCACATTGTTCTCACCGAGCAACCTCCCATCATCCACGCTCCCCAGCCCTCCAAATCAGATATTTTTTTGATTCATTTTTTATGTGGAGATGACTGAGGAAGGCTGGCCTGGAGAAATGATGCACTGAGCTGGGAGAGAGAAGAGCTGGGTTCCCTTTATAAATTTCCTATCTATTAGCTACGGCAATACAGTCATTGTCGTTTGATGCCAGTTTTACCTATAAAATGATTCTCGGGGAATAATGTAGTAGATAGATTACTCCTGTGGTTGATTTCTAGAGAGTACTGTAATGTGTTAATTGGATGGAGTATAGGCACTTGGATCCTCACTAAGCTTTAGGAACTAAATACATATTTTCCTTATCAGGGTTCAGAGAAGATGTGCATTGAAATTGTCTCCCTGACCTTCTACCCAGAGGCAGAAGTGATGTCTGATGAGAATGTAAAGCAGGTGTACGTGGAGTACAAATTCTACGACCTACCCTTGTCGGAGACAGAGACTCCAGTATCCCTAAGGAAGCCTAGGGCAGGAGAAGAAATCCACTTTCACTTTAGCAAGGGTGAGGCACCCTGTGTAGTTACTGGGGAGAGGAGTCTGATGAACATTGAGACTGAGGGTCAGAACTACTCTGGATTTTTGTGGGGTGGATCCAACCATTTCACTTCATTATTTTATCAAAGTGCTGTGTGCATACAGTTTAAAAATACCAAATGGGCCTAAACATTTTACGTTAAGCAGTCCTTTGTTCCACCTCTTCACAAATCACTTCCTCTGTTCTCATCCTTCCTCAATCCAACACATTCTACATTTCAGCAATTTTTATTTTAATTTTTTGGGATGGAGTCTTGCTCCGTTGCCCAGGATGGAGTGCAGTGGTGTGATCTTAGTTCACTGCTACCTCCAGCTCCCAGGTTCAAGCAATTCTCGTGCCTCAGTCTCCCAAGTAATTGGGATTACAGGTGCATACCACCATGCCTGGCTAATTTATTTGTATTTTTAGTAGAGATGGGATCTCACCATTTTGGCCAGGCTAGTTTCAAACTCCTGACCTCAAGTGATCTGCCTGCCTCGGCCTCCCAAAGTGCTGAGATTACAGGCGTGAGCCACCATGCCCATTCTTCGGTTACTTACCTCCATCATAGTCTGAGTATTGATTTCTTTTCTTCCTCTTTTCCTGTTTTTTTGAAATGGGATCTGAACATGTTGCTCAGGCTGGTTTCAAACTCCTGGACTCAAACGATCCTCCTGCTTCAGCCTCCTGAGTAGCTGGAATTACAGGCATAAGCCACCACATCTGGCTTCTGAATAACATTTTTTTTTTTTTGAGACGGAGTCTTGCTCTGTCACCAGGCTGGAGTACAGTGGGGCAATCTCAGCTCACTGCAACCTCTGCCTCCTGGGTTCAAGCCATTCTCCTGCCTCACCCTCCCGAGTAGCTGGGACTAAAGGTGCCTGCTACCATGCCTGGCTAATTTTTTGTATATTTAGTAGAGACAGAGTTTCACCATGTTAGCAAGGATGGTCTCGATCTCCTGACCTCATGATCTGTCCGTGTTAGCCTCCCAAAATGCTGGGATTACAGGCGTGAGCTACCACGCCTGGCCCTGAGTAACATTTCTATTGTAATTTCCTGATTCACTGGTTTTAGACTTCCTATCTTGAGCCTTAAAATTTAGCTCTTCTACCTGGTGCTGTGGCTCACGTCTGTAATCCCAGCTTTTAGGGAGGCAGAGGCAGGAGGATAGCTTGAGCCCAGGAGTTCGAGACTTGCCTGGGCAATATGGTGAGACCCCATTCTCCACAAAAAGGAAAAAAAAAAAGATTAAAAAAAAATTACCTCTTCTGCACTACACTCATGTCCCTTTCCTTCCCATAAAATTGTATCATAATTTTTATTTAAATCAATTTAAATTGTTTCTGTTGTTATGAATATGTAAATATTCTTGCAGAACCAAGTAGTATGCAACGATTATATTTCTTTTCATGCTTTTTTTGCAGCAATTTTTCATTTGCTTTATTCTTTTTTTTTTTTTTTGAGATGGAGTTTCGCTCTTGTTACCCAGGCTGGAGTGCAATGGCGCGATCTCAGCTCACCGCAACCTCCGCCTCCTGGGTTCAGGCAATTCTCCTGCCTCAGCCTCCTGAGTAGCTGGGATTACAGGCACGCACTACCATGCCCAGCTAATTTTTTGTATTTTTAGTAGAGACAGGGTTTCACCATGTTGACCAGGATGGTCTTGATCTCTTGACCTCGTGATCCACCCACCTCGGCCTTCCAAAGTGCTGGGATTACAGGCATGAGCCACCGCGCCTGGCCTCATTTGCTTTATTCTTGTAATACATAGAGTAATTATTTTCATGTCATCCAACAGCCTTCCCAAATTTTAAAATAAACCTGTCAAATTATCTCTCATCCATTTTTTTCCTGAAGACCTATCTCTATCCTCTTGTTCCGCTCTAGCCCACTGCTCCGTGATTACTGCTGCTCTTGGAGAGTATGATCAAATTCTCTCCTGTACCAGATTTCCTATCTCCTGGTCATCCTCTGACTTATTTTCTTATTTCAGTGGATCGTGTTTTCCAGTACTTATTTTCTTTATTCCTTCATTCCCTCCCTCCCTCCCTCTCTCCCCCTTTCTCTTCTCTTCTATTCTTTCTTTTCTGTTTTTCTTTTCTCTTTCAACAGAGTTTTGCTCTTGTTGCCCAGGCTGGAGTGCAATGGCACAATCTCAGCTCACTGCAACCTCTGCCTCCTGGTTTCAAGCAGTTCTTCTGCCTCAGCCTCCTAAGTACCTGGGATTACAGGCACATACTACCATGCTCAGCTAATTTTTATACTTTTTTGTTTTGTTTTGTTTTCTGGTTTTGGTTTTTTTGTCCAGTATTTTTAAAGAAAGGGCATATCATAAATGAAAATTTGATAAAGTCATGCATGAAATCTTTTTTTCCTACCCTCATATTTGATTCAAGTGTAGAAATCTATGTTGAGGCTGGGTGTGGTGGCTCACACTTGTAATCCTAGCACTTTGGGAGGCCAAGGCGAGCAGATCATGAGGTCAGGAGTTCAAGACCAGCCTGGCCAATATGATGAAACCACAACTCTACTAAAAATACAAAAATTAGCTGGGCATGGTGGCAGGCATCTGTAGTCCCAGCTACTCGGGAGGCTGAGGCAGAAGAATGGCCTGAACCCGGGAGGCGGAGGTTGCAGTGAGCTGAGCTTTCCCCACTGCACTCCAAGCTGGTGACAGAGCAAGTTGGGGGAAAAAAATCAACGTTGAAAACATTTTTATTCAGAAATTCAAAGCCGGCCGGGTACAGTGGCTCATGCCTCTAATCCCAGCACTTTGGGAAGCTAAGGTGGGCAGATCACTTGAGGTCAGGAGTTGGAGATCAGCTTGGCCAACATGGCAAAACCCTGTCTCTACTTAAAATACAAAAATTAGCTAGGCATGGTGTTGTGCACCTATAATCCCAACTATTCAGGAGGCTGAGGCAAGAGAATTGCTCGAACTTGAGAGGTGAAGACTGCAGTGAACCAAGATTGCACCACTGCACTCTAGCCTGGGCAACAGAGTAAGACTCTGTCACACAAACACAAAAAGAATTTCAGGTTGGGGGTGCGGTGGCTCACACTTGTAATTCCAGCACTTTGGGAGGCCAAGGCAGGCAGATCATCTGATGTCAGGAGTTTGAGACCAGCCTGGCCAACATAGAGAAACCCCATACCTACTAAAAAAAAAAATACAAATTAGCTGCTCGTGGTGGCATGCACCTGTAATCTCAGCTACTCAGGAGGCTGAGGCAGGAGAATCACTTGAACTGCGGAGGTTGCAGTGAGCCATGAGCCAAGATCGTGCCACTGCACTCCAGCCTGGGCAACAAGAGTGAAACTCCATCTCAAAAAAAAAAAAAAAAAAGAATTTCAAAGTAGTTGGTCCATGTTATTCTAGATCCAGGCATGGAGTCTAATGTTTTTATGAAAACTACCATGAATACCACTTGTGAGTCTTGGGGGCTCACATTGCAACAGTATATGATTCTTTGCTTTTTTCTCTTACCCCTAACACAGTAATAGACCTGGACCCACAGGAGCAGCAAGGCCGAAGGCAGTTTCTGTTCGACATGCTGAATGAACAAGATCCTGAGCAAGGACAGTAAGCATCTGCTTTCCACTTTGAAAGACAGGAGACACTGAGTCAGGAATTCAAAAGTTTAAGTTTGGTTTTGTGCTGATGCTGAAAAAATTTTTTTCTTTCTTCCAAGAACTAGATGCTGAATATTTTAATAACTTCTTTTGAGTTAATTTACTCTTAACCAATATTCTATGTACTTGAGTGTAATTTATGTTTGTGACTACCTAATCAATTATATAATCTTACAGGTTTATATTTATTTATTTTTGAGACAGGGTCTTGCTCTGTTGCCCAGGCTAGAATGCAGTGGTGCGATCTCGGCGGCTCGCTGCAACCTCTGCCTCCCCAGGCTCAAGCGATTCTTGTGCCTCTGCCTCCCAAGTAGCTGGGATTGTAGACATGGGCCACAACATCCAGCCAATTTTTTGTGTTTGTAGTAGAGACAGGTTTTACCATGTTGCCCATGACTGGTCTCGAACTCCTGAGCTCAAGCGATCTGCCCTTTTCGACCTCCCAAAATGCTGGGATTACAGGCGTGAGCCACCGTGCCCAGCTCACATAATCTTACAGGTTTAGTTCGTTTCTCATCCATGCCACCCTGATGGGCCCCTTTTTTTGTGGCAGTAGTTTACTTGAACGTGACAGTGCCCAAATGAAATGAACAAAAAGTGTTGACATTCTAGTATGATTTGATTCATTTCTCATACACACAGTACTATTGCTAGTTTGCCCAAATATTATGCTTTTGTCATATTAATGTTGTATTTAGATTTTTTAAATGGTTTCTTTACAGGACTTTTTTTTTATATATATGGGGTCTTGCTCTGTTGCCCAGGCTGAAGCTTAGTGGTGCGATTTTGGTTCACTGCAACCTCAGCCTCCTGGGTTCAAGTGATTCTCCTGCCTCAGCCTCCTGAGTAGCTGAGATTTCAGGTGTGCACCACCATGCCCTGCTGATTTTTGTATTTTTAGTAGAGACAGGGTTTTGCCATGTTGGCCAGGCTGGTCTTGAACTCCCGACCTCAGGTGATCCTACCCCGCCTTAGCCTCCCAAAGTGCTGGGATTATAGATGGAGCTGCCACATCTGGCCAACAGGAATTTTTTGATGTCGACATAACTAAGTAAATTTTAGATGTCCCTTTAAGTTTTAGGAAAGCCAATTGTCCTTATTATTCCAATAATCTAAAGAGGGCCTCCTTCAGAGTTTCTAGATAAAATGTGGGACATACTTACAGTAAAAAAAAAAATTATTTGGTCAGGTGTGGTGGCTCACACCTGTAATCCCAGCACTATGGGAGGCTGAGGCAGGCAGATCACTTGAGACCAGGAACTTGAGACCAGCCTGGCCAACATGATGAAACCCCATCTCTACTAAAAGTACAAAAAAATTAGCTGGGCATGGTGGCACATGCCTGTAATTCCAGATACTCAGGAGGCTGAGGCATGAGAACCATTTGAACTTGGGAGGAGGAGGTTGCAGTGAGTTAAAATCATGCCACTGCACTCCAGCCTGGGTGACAAAGCAAGATTCTGCCTCCATATACACACACACAAATTATTTGTTGTTTAACTGAAATTCAAATTTAAGTAGGCACATGGTTTTTGTTTTTGAAATCTGGCATCCATACCTTCTCTGCATGTGTGTGCATAAGATAATATGGCACTGGTGTTTTATTTTTAAATTTTTTTGTTTTAGAGACAGGATCTCACCATGTTGCCCAGGCTAGTCTCCAGCTCCTGGGCTCAAGCAGTCTTCCTGCCCCAGCCACCCAAAGTGCTGGGATTACAAGCATGAGCCACTGTGCCCGACCCAGTGTTTTAATTACTTTTTGAAAGGCCCAATACATTTGTTTAATCTGCTTTTACTTTGTCTTTGGTTAGTCATAGAAAGAACTGAAAAGCCAGCTGAGGTGGGGTGCGGTGGCTCAGGCCTGTAATCCCAACACTTTGGGAAGCCGAGACAGGTGGATCACCTGAGGTCAGGAGTTCAAGACCAGCCTGACCAATCTGGCGAAACTCCATCTCTACTAAAAATATAAAAATTAGTCAGGTGTGGTGGCTGGTGCCTGTAACCCAGCTACTCTGGAGGCTGAGACAGGAGAATTGCTTGAAGGGCAGTGAGGGTGGCCGGGTGCAGTGGCTCACACCTGGAATCCCAGCACTTTGGGAGGCTGAGGCAGGTAGATCACCTGAGGTCAGAAGTTCAAGATCAGCCTGACCAAAGTGGAGAAAAACCGTCTCTACTGAAAATACAAAATTAGCTGAGCGTGGTGATTCATGCCTGTAATCCCAGCTACTAGGGAGGCTGAGGCAGGAGAACTGCTTGAGATCAAGTGAGCCGAGATCGAACCACTTCACTCTAGTCTGGGTGACAGTGAGACTCCATTTCAAAAAAAAAAAAAAAGAAGCCAGCTGAAATAAACAGTGAACCTGACTTCAGTATCACAGTGGGCTTAAACAGATATAAGCTTATGGAGAATTTTTGGGAATGGAAAGTGATTTGGTCCTTTCCTTTCTGTGCCAATGTTAACTTTAGCTTTTAATTTGTTTTCCCCAGCATTTCCAGAACTCTCTTCTTTTATTCCCTTACAGTGGTAATTATTTTCTACTCAATTTTGGATTGTGATTGATAATACCTTTGGCTTTCTTTTTGCCAGTATGGTCTCGCAGACAGAACAGGCTTTGTAATCAGACCAACCTTGTTTTTATTTATTTCAGACTTTTTGACTTACTAGCTCTTTGATCTTTTTGTTTTCTCCTTCCCGCCCCCCACCCCCCCACCCCGCCCCCCCTCCTACGGAGTTTAGCTTTTGTTGCTCAGCCTGGAGTGCAATGGCGCGATCTCCGCTCACTGCAACCTCTGCTTCCTGGGTTCAGGCGATTCTCCTGCCTCAGCCTCCTGAGTAGCTGGGATTACAGGCATGCACCACTATGCCCAGCTAACTCTGGAATTTTTAGTAGAGATGGGGTTTCATCGTGTTGGTCAGGCTGGTCTTGAATTCCTGAGCTCAGGTGATCCGCCCAGCCTCCCAAAGTGCTGGGATTACAGGCTTGAGCCACCGTGCCCGGCCTGATCTTTTTGATATAACTTAATTTGAAGGCTCTGGTGAGAAAATTGAGATAATATAGTTAACATAAAGCACTTGGTATTGTGTCTGGCACATTGTAATGCTAGATATCATTCCTTTCCTGTCAAAATTGGGATGTGGGAGTCAGTATTATCCCTTTGCATTGTTGTAGTTATCAGTAATGACAGAGAAACATAATTACAAACGAATATTGCCTAATGGGCAGAGAATGTATCCTTTTTTTTTTCTTTTTTTCTTTTTTTTTTTTCTTGCCTGTGTAAACAAAGAGAATGTATCCTTTTTAAGTAATTCCTTTGTTTCAGTTTAATCGTATTTAGCTGTGCTTTTAAGAGCTTGAATTTTTTTGGAGGGAGGACAAAACTCATGACTACTTGTGTGCCAAGGAGCTTGAATTTTTAGTCCTATTCTTGGCACTCTGTATTAGCTACCAATATTTGCTTTTAAAAATTAATGAAAATATGAAAAGTCAAGAATAGGCAAATCCAGAGACATAGAAAGTAGATTCATGGTTCCCAGGAGCTAGGGAAGGAGAGTGGGAGTGAATAAGTACAGAGTTTTTTTCTTTTCTTTTTTTCTTTTAGAGATGGGGTGCAGTGGCATGATCATGGCTCACTGCATCCTCGACCTCAAGTGATCCTCTCACCTCAGCCTTCCAAGTAGCTGGGACTATAGGTGTGTGCCACCGTGCTTGGTTAATTTTTATTTTTTTAATTTTTATTGCATTTTAGGTTTTGGGGTACATGTGAAGAACATGCAAGATTGTTGCATAGGTGCATACGTGGCAGTGTGATTTGCTGCCTTCCTCCCCTTCACCTATATCTGGCATTTCTCCCCATGCTATCTCTCCCCAACTCCCCACCCCCCGCTATCCCTCCCCTATTTCCCTCCAACAGAGCCCAGTGTATAGTGCTCCCCTCCCTGTGTCCATGTGTTCTCATTGTTCAACACCTGCCTATGAGTGAGAACATGTGATGTTTGATTTTGTGTTCTTGTGTCAGTTTGCTGAGAATGATGTTTTCCAGGTTCATCCATGTCCCTACAAAGGACACGAACTCATGGATTTTGATGGCTGCATAGCATTCCATGGTGTATATTTTATCATTTTCCCTGTCCAGTCTATCATCAATGGGCATTTGGGTTGGTTCCAGGTCTTTGCTATTGTAAACTGTGCTGCAATGAACATTTGTGTGCATGCGTCCTTATAGCAGAACGATTTATAATCCTTTGGATATATACCCAGTAACAGGATCGCTGGGTCAAGTGGAATTTCTATTTCTAGGTCCTCGAGGAATCACCACACTGTCTTCCACAATGGTTGAACTAATTTACACTCCCACCAACAGTGTAAAAGTGTTCCTATTTCTCCACGTCCTCTCCAGTATCTGTTGTCTCCAAATTTTTTTAATGATCGCCATTCTAACTGGCTTGAGATGGTATCTCAGTGTAGTTTTGATTTGCATTTCTCTAATGACCAGTGATGATGAACATTTTTTCATATGTTTTTTGACCTCATGTATGTCTTCTTTTGTAAAGTGTCTGTTCATATACTTCACCCACTTTTGAATGGGCTCGTTCGTTTTTTTCCTATAAATCTGTTTTAGTTCTTTGTAGATTCTGGATATCAGCCCTTTGTCAGATGGGTAAACTGCAAAAAATTTTTCACATTCTGTTGGTTGCCGATTCACTCTAATGACTGTTTCTTTTGCCGTGCAGAAGCTGTGGAGTTTGATTAGGTCCCATTTGTCTATTTTGGCTTTTGTTGCCAATGCTTTTGGTGTTTTGGTCATGAAGTCCTTGCCTACGCCTATGTCCTGAATGGTTTTGCCTAGATTTTCTTCTAGGGTTTTTATGCTGTTAGGTCTTATGTTTAAGTCTTTAATCCATCTGGAGTTAATTTTAGTGTAAGGTGTCAGGAAGGGGTCCAGTTGCTGCTTTCTGCACATGGCTAGCCAGTTTTCCCAACACCATTTATTAAACAGGGAATCCTTTCCCCATTGCTTGTTTTTGTCAGGTTTGTCAAAGATCGGATGGTTGTATATATGTTGTGTTGCCTCCGAGGCCTCTGTTCTGTTCCATTGGTCTATATCTCTGTTTTGGTACCAGTACCATGCTGTTTTGATTACTGTAGCCTTATAGTATAGTTTGAAGTCCAGTAGTGTGATGCCTCCAGCTTTGTTCTTTTTGCTTAGAATTGACTTGGGTATGCAGGCTCTCTTTTGGTGCCATATGAAGTTTAGGGTGGTTTTTTCCAGTTCTGTGAAGAGGGTCATTGGTAGCTTGATGGGGATAGCGTTGAATCTGTAAATTACTTTGGGCAGTATGGCCATTTTCACGATATTGATTCTTCCTAACCATGAACATGGAATGTTTCTCCATCTGTTTGTGTCCTCTCTTATTTCGTTGAGCAGTGGCTTGTAGTTCTCCTTGAAGAGGTCCTTTACGTTCCTTGTTAGTTGTATTCCTAGGTATTTTATTCTCTTTGTAGCAATTGTGAATGGCAGTTCATTCTTGATTTGGCTCCAAGTCTGTTATTGGTGTATAGGAATGCTTGTGATTTTTGCACATTGATTTTGTATCCTGAGACTTTGCTGAAGTTGCTTATCAGTTTCAGGAGATTTTGGGCTGAGACGATGGGGTCTTCTAGATATACAATCATGTCGTCTGCAAATAGAGGCAATCTGACTTCCTCCTTTCCTATTTGAATACCCTTTATTTCTTTTTCTTGCCTGATTGCTCTGGCTAGAACTTCCAGTACTATATTGAATAGGAGTGGTGATCCTTGTCTAGTGCCAGATTTCAAAGGGAATGCTTCCAGTTTTTGCCCATTCAGTATGATATTGGCTGTTGGTTTGTCGTAAATAGCTTTTATTATTTTGAAATACGTTCCATCCATAACTAGTTTATTGAGGGTTTTTAGCATAAAGGGCTGTTGAATTTTGTCGAAGGCCTTCTCTGCACCAATTGAGATAATTATGTGGTTTTTTTCTTTGGTTCTGTTTGTGTGGTGAATTATGTTTATAGACTTGCATATGTTGAACCAGCCTTGCATCCCTGGGATGAATCCTACTTGATCATGGTGGATAAGCTTTTTGATGTGCTGTTGCAATTGGCTTGCCAGTATTTTATTGAAGATTTTTGCATCTACGTTCATCATGGATATTGGCCTGAAGTTTTCTTTTCTTGTTGAGTCTCTGCCGGGTTTTGGTATCAGGATGATGTTGGTCTCATAAAATGATTTGGGAAGGATTCCCTCTTTTTGGATTATTTGGAATAGTTTCATAAGGAATGGTACCAGCTCCTCTTTGTATGTCTGGTAGAATTCGGATGTAAGCCCATCTGGACCTGGGCTTTTTTTGGGTGGTAGGCTCTTAATTGCTGCTTCAACTTCAGACCTTGTTATTGGTCTGTTCAGGGTTTTGACTTCTTCCTGGTTTAGGCTTGGGAGGAGGCAAGTGTCCAGAAATTTATCCATTTCTTCCAGGTTTACTAGTTTATGTGCACAGAGTTTGTAATAATTGCTGATGATGGTTTGAATTTCTGTGGCATCTGTGGTGATATCCCCTTTATCATTTTTTATTGCATCTATTTGGTTATTCTCTCTTTTCTTTTTTATTAATCTGGCTAGTGATCTATTTTGTTGATCTTTTTGAAAAATCAGCTCCTGGATTTATTAATTTTTTTGAAGGGTTTTTGTGTCTCTATCTCTTTCAGTTCTGCTCTGATCTTAGTTATTTCTTGTCTTCTGCTAGGTTTTGAGTTTTTTTGATCTTGCTCCTCTAGCTCTTTCAATTTTGACGATAGGGTGTCAATTTTAGATCCCTCCTTGCTCCTCATGTGGGAACTTATTGCTATATACTTTCCTCTAGAGACTGCTTTAAATGTGTCCCAAAGATTCTGGTATGTTGTGTCTTCATTCTCGTTGGTTTCGAAGAACATCTTTATTTCTGCCTTCATTTCATTGTTTATCCAGTCAACATTCAAGAGCCAGTTGTTCAGTTTCCATGAAGCTGTGCGGTTCTAAGTTAGTTTCTGAATTCTGAGTTCTAACTTGATTGGACTGTGCTCTGAGAGACTGTTATGATTTCTGTTCTTTTGCATTTGCTGAGGAGTGATTTACTTCCAATTATGTGATCAATTTTAGAGTAGGTGTGATGTGGTGCTGAGAAGAATGTATATTCTGTGGATTTGGGGTGGAGAGTTCTGTAAATGTCCATTAGGTTTGCTTGGTCCAGGTCTGAGTTCAAGTCCTGGATATCCTTGTTAATTTTCTGTCTGGTTGATCTGTCTAATATTGACAATGGGGTGTTAAAGTCTCCCAATATTATTGTGTGGGAGTCTAAGTCTCTTTGTAAGTCATTAAGAACTTGACTTATGTATCTGGGTGCTCCTGTATTGGGTGCATGTATATTTAGGATCATTAGCTCTTGTTGTTGCATTGATCCTTTTACCATTATGTAATGTCCTTCTTTGTCTCTTTTGATCTTTGTTGGTTTAAAGTCTATTTTATCAGAGATGAGAATTGCAGCTCCTGCTTTTTTTTTTTTTGCTCTCTATTTGCTTGGTAAATCTTCCTCCATCCCTCTATTTGAGCCTTTCTGTATCCTTGCACGTGAGATGGGTTTCCTGAATACAGCACACCGATGGGTTTTGGCTTTTTATCCAATTTGCCAGTCTGTGTCTTTTGATTGGGGCATTTAGTCCATTTACATTTAGGGTTAATATTGTTATGTGTGAATTTGATACTGCCATTTTGATGCTAGCTGGCTGTTTTGCCCGTTAGTTGATGCAGATTCTTCATTGTGTTGATGCTCTTTACCATTTGGTATGTTTTTGGAGTGGCTGGTACTGGTTGTTCCTTTCTATGTGTAGTGCCTCTTTCAGGAGCTCTTGTAAAGCAGGCCTGGTGGTGATGAAATCTCTGAGTACTTGCTTGTTCACAAAGGATTTTATTTTTCTTCACTTATGAAGCTTAGTTTGGCTGGATATGAAATTCTGAGTTGAAAGTTCTTTTCTTTAAGGATGTTGAATATTGGCCTCCACTCTCTTCTGGCTTGTAGGGTTTCTCCTGAGAGATCTGCTGTGAGTCTGATGGGCTTCCCTTTGTGGGTAACCCGACCTTTCTCTCTGGCTGCCCTTACGATTTTCTCCTTCATTTCAACCCTGGTGAATCTGACGATTTTGTGCCTTGGGGCTGCTCCTCTTGAGGAATATCTTTGTGGTGTTGTCTGTATTTCCTGGACTTGAATACTGGCCTGCCTTGCTAGGTTGGGGACATTTTCCTGGATAATATCCTGAAGAGTATTTTTCAGCTTGGATTCATTCTCTCTGTCACATTCAGGTACACCTATCAAACGTAGATTAGGTCTTTTCACATAGTCCCATAATTCTTGGAGACTTTGTTCATTCCTTTTTACCCTTTTATCTCTAATCTTGCCTTCTCATTTTATTTCATTGAGTTGATCTTCGACCTCTGATATCCTTTCTTCTGCTTGGTCAATTCGGCTGTTGAAACTTGTGCATGCTTCGCGAAGTTCTCGTGTTGTGTTTTTCAGCTCTATCAATTCACTTATATTCCTCTCTAAGTTGTCCATTCTTGTTAGTATTTCATCAAATCTTTTTTCAAGGTTCTTAGTTTCTTTGCTTTGGGTTAGAACATGTTCTTTTAGCTCACAGAAGTTTCTTATTACCCACCTTCTGAAGCCTGATTCTGTCAATTCATCACACTCATTTTCTATCCAGCCTGTTCCCTTGCTGGTGAGGAGTTGTGATCCCTTGTAGGAGGACAGGTGTTCTGGTTTCCGGTGTTTTCATCCTTTTTGCACTGGTTTCTTCCCATCTTTGTGGATTTATCCACCTGTTGTCTTTGTAGTTGACTTTCAGATTGGGTCTCTGAGTGGACGTCCAGTTTGTTGATGACGAAGTTACTTCTGTTTCATAGTTTTCCTTCTAACAGTCTGGCCCCTCTGCTGTAGGACTGCTGAGGTCCACTCCAGGCCCTACTTGCCTGAGGATCACCTGCAGCAGCTGCAGAACAGTGAGGGTTGCTACTAGTTTCTTCTTCTGCTGTCTTTGTCCCAGAAGGATACCCACCAAATGTCAGTCTGATCTCTCCTTTATGAGGTGACTCTTTGGATATCCGGGGGTCAGGGAGCTGCTTGAGGAGACAGTCTGTCCTTTATAGGAGCTCAAGTGCTGAGCTGTGAGCTCCGTTGTTCATTCAGAGCTGCTGGGCAGGTAGTTTAAGTCTGCTGCAGTGGAACTCATAAACCCCCTTTTTTTTCCCAGGTGTTCTGTCCCGGGGAGTTAGGCCTTTATTTATGAGTTTCTGTTGTGCTGCTGCCTTTTTTTCAGGGCTTCCCTGACCAGCAAGGAGGCAGCTTAGTCACTGTCTGCCTGCAGAGGCTTTGCTGAGCTGCAGTGGGCTCCACCCAGCTGCCGTGTGAACTTCCCTGAAGTCCTGTTTATATGGGTATAGTTAGAACTGCCTCAGCAATGGTGGCACACCTCTGTAATGTCAGACTCTCTCTGTAATGACGGGTTGCCTCGGCAGTGGCGGGCTGCCTCAGCAATGACGGACTACCTCTGTAGTGGTGGAGTGCCTCAGTAATGGTGGATGCCCCTCCCTCACAGAGCTGGATGGTCCTGGGTTCAGCTGTGCTTGCTGTGAAACTCTCAACCCAGAGCGTTTCCAATTGCTGTTTTTTTTTTGTAGGGGTGGGACCAGCCGAGCCTGATCACCTGGCTCCCTGCCTCAGAGCCTTTTTTTTTTCAGTTGGACAGTCAACTCTCTCCCAGGTGTTCCAGTTGCCTGTTGAAAAGGCGCCGGGATCTGTGTGATTTCCCGTGCAGTGACCCACTGCGCCAGCTGAAACAGCGGCGCTAAGATTCGTGGCACTTTTTTGCCCAGGAATCTCCTGGCCTGGCTCCCTGTTTCAGTCCCCTTTTTAATCAGATGAATGGGAGACTCTGCCTTCCCGGACCTCCAATCGCCAGCTAAAAGGGCACCCAGATCAGTGTATTTTGTATGGAGAACTGCCGCACCGGGGCACTGGCAAAACAGACGCATTGGCCAAAACAGCCACGCTGGCGACCCGTGGGGCTCCTCCACCTGGGAATCTCCTGGTCTGTGGGCAATAAAAATCTGTCTGGAAATGCGGCATCCACTCACCCTCTGTGCTTTCACTGGGAGCTGCAATCCTGAGCTGCTCCTAATCGGCCATCTTGGATCTTCTCCTCAACTTTTATTTTTATTTTTATTTTTTTTTGGAGAGATATGGGGTCTCCCTATGTTACCCAGGCTGGTCTTGAACTCATGGGCACATCCCCAGTCTCCCAAAGTGCTGGGATTACATGTGTGAGCCACTGCACTTGGCCAATGAAATGTTCTGAAATTTGATAGTGGTGGTGATGGCACAACATTGTGATTACACTAAGAAACATTGAATTATGTATAAACTTTAAAATAGTTAAAATAGGCCAGGTGCAATCGCTCATGCCTGTAATCCCAGCACTTTGGGAGAGGCAGGTAGATCACAAGGTCTAGAGTTCAAGACCAGCCTCGCCAAGATAGTGAAACTCTGTCTCTATCAAAAATACAAAAAAAAAAAATTAGCTGGGTACAGTGGTGGGTGCCTGTAATCCCAGCTACTCAGGAGGCTGAAGCAGAGAATTGCGTGAACTAGAGAGGTGGAGGTTGTAGTGAGCTGAGATTGTGCCACGGCACTCCAGCCTGGGTGACCGAGCAAGACTCCATCTTTAAAAAAAAAAAAAAAAAAAAAAGGGTGGCTAGGTGGGGCGCCTCACACCTGTAATCCCAGCACTTTGGGAGGCTTGAGGCAGGGAGAACATGAGGTCAGGAGATCGAGACCACCCTGGCTAACATGATGAAAACCCTGTCTCTACTAAAAATACAAAAATTAGCCCAGCATGGTGGTGGGCATCTGTAATCCCAGATACTCGGGAGGCTGAGGCAGGAGAATTGCTTGAACCCGGGAGAAGGAGGTTGTAGTGAGCCGAGACTGCACCATTGCACTCCAGCCTGGGTGACAGAGCAAGACTCGGTCTCAAAAAAAAAAAAAAAAAAAAAAAAGTGGGAGGGGGAATTTTATGTTAATTCTTTTAAACATATTTATTTATATATTATTATTATTTTTTGAGACAGAGTCTCACTCTGTTGCCCAGGCTGGAGTGCAGTGGCATGATCTCGGCTCACTGCAACCTTCACCTCCTGGGTTCCAGCAATTCTCCTGCCTTAGCCTCCCAAGTAGCTGGAATTACCCGATACCACGCCCAGCTAAATTTTTTTTGTATTTTTAGTAGAAACGGGGTTTCTCCATGTTGGTCAGGCTGGTCTCAAACTCCCGACCTCAGGTGATCTGTCTGCCTCAGCCTCCCACACTGCTTTGATCCATCGTACCTGGCCATGTTAAGTTAATTTTCTCTTAAAAATTTAAATGGATTTTTTACAAATTCTAACAGTTTTTAGAATTCAGTATCATTTTCTGGCTGTCAAGATAATACTAATTGTTACTTTATTTTCATAGAGATGGGTGGGGGGGTCTCACTGTGTTGCCCAGACTTGTCTTGAACTTCTGGTCTTATGCAACCCTCCTGCCTCCACCTCCCAAAATGTTGGGGATTACAGGGGTGAACCACCATGCCTGGCCATATACTAATTGTTATTGATTGCTTACTGCCTTCAGGATACTATGCTGCATGCTGTATAGCATAATCTTCAAGACTTAAAACTCTAAGATATACATTTTTTTAGGCTGGGCATGGTGGCTCACGCCTATAATCCCAGCACTTTGGGAGTCCAAGGTGGCTGGATCACAAGGTCAGGAGTTCGAGACCAGCTTGGCCAGCATGGTGGTACCCTGTCTCTACCGAAAATACAAAAAAAAAAAAAGCTGGGCATGGTGGCACACAGCTGTAATCCCAGCTACTCGGGAGGCTGGGGCAGGAGAATTGCTTGAACCTGGGAGGCAGAGGTTGCAGTGAGCCGAGACTGTGCCACTGCACTCCAGCCTGGGCGATAGAGTGAGACTCCCTCTCAAAAAGAAAAAAAATCAAAAAGGAAGAAAAGAAATACATCTTTTATACTCATTTTGCAATTATGCATTCCTTCTGTTTCCTTTGCTCTGCCATGGTAACTAACTTTAGATTTAAAGCCTCTGCTTCTGGC
This sequence comes from Aotus nancymaae, assembly GCF_030222135.1. Classification (NCBI taxonomy): domain Eukaryota; kingdom Metazoa; phylum Chordata; class Mammalia; order Primates; family Aotidae; genus Aotus; species Aotus nancymaae. The sequence continues at coordinate 32,100,893 of NW_026988422.1, read as the reverse complement.
TGGGTTCAGTGGCTCATGCTTGTAATCCCAGAACTTTGGGAGGCCAAGGCGGGTGGATCACCTGAGGTCAGGAGTTCGAGACCAGCCTGACCAACATGGAGAAACCCCATCTCTACTAAAAATACAAAATTAGCCAGGTGTGGTGACTCATGCCTGTAGTCCCAGCTACTCGGGAGGCTGAGGCAGGAGAATTGCTTGAACCTGGGAGTTGGAGGTTGTGGTGAACCACGATTGCACCATTGCACTACAGCCTGGGCAAAAAAAGCAAACTGTCTCAAAAAAAAAAAAAGCCTCTCCTTCTAACTCCCATAATCTTGTTTTGTTTAAATATACCATTGTTTTGTTATTGTTTTTGTGAAGCATCTTCACTGTCCATATCACATCTTTCAACTAAATTGTAAGCTGTCTGGTACAGTGGCTCACTCCTGTAATCCCAGCTACACTCGAGGCTGAGGTGGGAGGATTGTTCAAGGCCAGGAGTTCAAGACTAGCCTGGACAACATAATGAGATCCTCATCCCTACAAAAAATAAAATGAAAAATTAGCTGGGCATGGCTGTGCACACCTGTAGTCCTAGCTACTCAGGAGACTGAGGTGGGAACTTTGCTTGAGCCCAGGAATTTCAGGTGGCAGTGAGCTATGATTGTGGTACCGCATTCCAGCCTGGGCTACAGAGTGAGACTGTCTCTTAAAAAAAAAAATTATGAACCATCTTACTGGAAATTATATCTTGATAGTTTTAAGACAACTTGAATCAACTACATTATCTTGAGTTTTAGTTCCTCTTCTAAAAGGACTGTTACTTAAATTACACCAATTCCTCACTTTGTTTATTGTCATTTTGTAAAATGGAGGCAAGGGAAAAGTGATTCAGAGAAGACATTGTATTGTTTCTGATTACTTTTACCTTTATTTTTGAAGCATAAAGGGTATCAACAGTGCTGAGTTAAATGCAATTTCTTTTTAGTTTAAAGTTTACAGTGGTAAGTGATCCTCTGGATGAAGAGAAAGAATGTGAAGAAGTAGGCTACGCATATCTTAAACTGTGGCAGATCCTGGAGTCAAGAAAAGATATTCTAGAGCAAGAACTAGACAGTGAGTAACTTTTTTTATTTTATTTTCAGTTCTAATTATTTCTAAGGAAATCATCCTAATAATGAATTACATTTTACCTTCAATACATAATTATCACTTTGAAGTTGATGAGACACAAACTGGATTGAAATCTTATCCCTACAACTGGATTTATTTCTGGATCCAGCACTAAAGTAGTCAGTTGTGTATATTAGCCCCCATATACCTGATTACAACTAGAATTGATTTTGAATCTACAATGTTGAAAAAGGGGATTTTTAAAAAGTTAAGTTCTTGGCTGAGCACAGTGGCTCACGCCTGTAGTCCCAACACTCTGGGAGGCCAAGGTAGATGGATCACCTGAGGTTGGGAGTTTGAGAACAGCCTGACCAACATGGAGAAACCCTGTCTCTACTAAAAATACAAAATTAGCCAGGCGTGGTGGCATATGCCTGTTATCCCAGCTATTCCGGAGGCTGAGGCAGGAGAATTGCTTAAACCTGAGAGGTGGACGTTGCAGTGAGCTGAGATTGTGCCACTGCACTCCAGCCTGGGCAACAAAAGTGAAACTCCATCTCAAGAAAAAAAGGGATAAGTTCTTTTCATTTCAAATTTATATATCAGAATTTTGGATCTCTCTTGAACATGTTTATATAGGCAGTTGACACTCATTGTTTGTGTTAATGCACCCAGTTTTTTTTTTTTTTTTTTTTTTTTTTTGAGATGGAGTCTGTTGCTCAGGCTGGAGTGCAGTGGCACAATCTCAGCTCACTGCAACCTCTGCCTCCCAGGTTCAAGCAATTCTCATGCCTCAATCTCTTGTGTAGTTGGGATTACAGGCATGCGCCACCACGCCTGGCTAATTTCTGTATTTTTAGTAAAGATGGGGATTCACCATGTTGGCCAGGCTGGTCTTGAACTCCTGACCTCAAGTGATCTGCCTGCCTTGGCCTCCCAGAGTGCTGGGATTACAGGCATGAGCCACCATGCCTGACCTATCCTGTCTGTTGAAAAAGACATCAACTCTCTCCTCTTTCCTCATATTCACTGGTCATTAATTCTTATCCATTCTACTTGTGAATTGACTATGCTCTCCTTACTATAATTTTGTCTATAATTTCTTTTTCTTTTTTTTTTTTTGAGATGGAGTCTCACTCTGTTGCCCAGGGTGGAGTACAGTGGTGGGATTTCAGCTCACTGCAACCTCCACCTCCCACGTTAAAGCAATTCTCTTGCCTCAACCTCCAGAGTAGCTGAGAGTACAGACACCTGCCTCCATGCCCAGCTACTTTTTGTATTTTTAGTAGAGACGGGGTTTCACCATGTTGCCCATGCTGGTCTCGAACTTCTGGACCCAAGCAATCCACCCTCCTTGGCCTCCCAAAGTGTTGGCGTTATAGACATGAGGCCATTGTGCCCGGCCCCCTTATATAATTTCTGAACTGTCTTCCTGCCACTGGTTTCTTCCACCCCATTTCCATCTACTTTTTTTTCTTTTTATTTATTTATTTTTTTGCCTGAAGATTGGGTTCTACCCATTTCCATCTACTATAGTAAATGTTTCTATGTAATAAATTTAATCACTGCCTTCTTTTTAAATCCTTTTACACTTTGCTATAGGTCATGTTTTAAAAACATTTGTATCTGAATACCTTTAATTGGACCTGCTCTGTTCAGTCCTCACTGCTCCCATTAGCTTACATACCTGGATGTCACCTATCTATCTGCTAGGATCTTTAGACACTTAAGATTTTCCACTGACCAATGTTTTTCAAATTTCCAGTCACAGCCCATTAGTGGATGTGAAATTGAATTAGTAAATCACAACGGGAATTTGAAAACAGCAAACCAAAACTGGGGGAAAGAGAACAGGAATTAAGAGTACATTAAACATATTGTTTTGTGAAACTTTTTAAATGTAATGTTTAATAAATCATGATATAAAATTATTCTGACTCATCATTATAAACATTTTTTGAGGAATACTCCTCCTCAGACCCTAAGAGTTACAAAGTTCAAATGTTAGATAAGATTCTTCATTGTATTTCTATACTATAGTATCTTTCCAACTATGATCTTGAGCAAGGTATTTAACCTGTTTCCTCACCTATAAAGTGGGAGTAACAGTAGTCCCTGTCTGAGTTGTGAAGATTAAGGGAGCACTTAAATAAAGGATGAAGGGAGATTTTTTTTTTTTTTTTTTTTTGAGTCGGAGTTTCGCTCTTGTTACCCAGGCTGGAGTGCAATGGCGCGATCTCGGCTCACCGCAACCTCCGCCTCCTGGGTTCGAGCAATTCTCCTGCCTCAGCCTCCCGAGTAGCTGGGATTACAGGCACGCGCCACCATGCCCAGCTAATTTTTTGTATTTTTAGTAGAGACGGGGTTTCACCATGTTGACCAGGATGGTCTTGATCTCTTGACCTCGCGATCCACCTGCTTCGGCCTCCCAAAGTGCTGGGATTATAGGCGTGAGCCACCACACCCCGCAAAGGGAGAAGATTAACAAAGGGGGCTGGGCACGGTGGCTCATGCCTGTAATCACAGCACTTTGGGAGGCCAAGGCGGGCAGATCATGACGTCAGGAGATTGAGACCATCCTGGCTAACATGGTGCAATCCATCTCTACTAAAAATACAAAAAATTAGCAGGGCGTGGTGGCACACACCTGTAGTCCCAGCTACTGGCAGGGGCAGGGCCGAGGTCGGAGAATCATTTGACCCTGGCAGACGGAGGTTGCAGTGAGCTGAGATCAGGCCACTGCACTCCACCCTGGCGACAGAGCAAGACTCCGTCTCAAAAAAAAAAAAAAAAGATTAAGAAAGGGGCATAGGGCAAGTGCCATATCTTTGTAAGCCATTTTCCAGTTCACTCCTAAACATGCTATGCTCTTCCTGGTCTCCCAAGTAGTTGGGATCATAGGCATGCGCCATCACACCTGACTAATTTTGTATTTTTGGTAGAGACGGGATTTCGCCATGTTGGTCAGGTTGGTCTTGAACTCCTGACCTCAGGTGATCCTCCTGCCTTGGCCTCCCAAAGTGCTAGGATTACAGGTGAGAGCCACTGGGCCTGGCCCTGCCTGTATTTCACTACCTCCTGCATCTCCCTCCAATAAGACTGTTTCCATTCTACTTTACGGAATTCTTTTTTTTTTAGACAGGGGTTTTCACCATGTTGGTCAGGCGCGTCTTGAATTCCCGACCTCAGGTGATCCACCCGCCTTGGCCTCCAAAGTACTTGGATTACAGAAGTGAGCCACCACGCCCGGCCTACTTTACGGAATTCTCATCAGTTTTCCTAATTGCCAAATCTCATGACTTTTTTCAAATTTTTTTATTATTTTTTTGAGTGTCTCGATGTTTCCCAAGCTGGGGTGCAGTCTTTCGATCTCGGCTCACTGCAGCCTCGCCTCCCAGGTTCAAGCAATTCTCCCTGCCTCAGCCTCCCAAGTATCTGGAATTACAGGCATGTGCCACCATACCCAGCTAATTTTTGTGTTTTGCAGTAGAAACTGGGTTTCACAATGTTGGCCAGGCTGGTCTTGAACTCCTGAAGTCAGTTGATCTACCTGCCTCAGCCTCCCAAAGTGGTGGGATTACAGGCATGAGCCACTGCACCTGGTTGGAAATTTTGACTATCACTCTCTGGGTGTTCTTTTTCCTTTGTAGGTTTCTTGTCTGTTCTTCAAATTTTGGATTGTCATCATTGAATCTTTTTTTTTTTCCTCTATATATACCCTCTTCCTGATTATATCCACTGAGTTTTGTAGTCTAGAAATAATCTCAAATCTAGGTTTCTAGACCAGATTCTAAATACAATCTGGACTTAGCACAAACTAGATGTCACTACTTGTATTTCCTATGTCCCCTTGGTACCTCAAAATCCCTTGATTACAAATTTGTACCTTGTATTCCCTCTTACCCACCAACTATCTTGTTATCCAAATTAGAATGGCTATTTTTGATTCCAAGCTATTCCTCACTCCAATCACAAAAATTGTTTACACTTAAACATTTTGAATCTATCCCCACCTCTCCATTATACTGCAGACCTTCATCCATTACTCCCCTCCCGCTGAATGACTGCAGTATCCTAACTACTCTCCCTGGTTTAACTTGTGTCCTCTTTGACTGTATTATCCAAACAGTAGTCATCTTTCAAGACCCCCACATAAGAACAATCACTTCTGATATCTTCAGTTGAAATCACATTCCAAGACAAACAAGGCTGCTATGTGGCCTGTACAGGCTCATTCCTGCCACTCCTTGCAGTTTTCCAAACACATTCTCATATCTTGATACATTAGGCGTCTTTTACTTTTTAAAGACTTAGCTCATGAATTATCTCCAGAACTCCTTTTCTAATTTGTCCATTCTGGTGCAGGTGCACCTTGTGCTTTCATTTATTACAGCACCTACACACACAGTTGCAATGACCCCATTTTCCTTTTTCTTCCACTATTCATTCATTTAGTATCTCCAGTACTTAACCTGACAAATACCCCAAAGTGTTTAACTGAGTCATACTGCTGCCTGACATTCCCCCCACCCCACCTTTCCCAACAGTTGTTAACCCTGAAGATCTGGCTACCCCAATAGGAAGGCTGAAGGTTTCCCTTCAAGCAGCTGCTGCCCTCCATGCTATTTACAAGGAGATGACTCAAGATTTGTTTTCATGAAGAAACAAGTGCTATTCAGATCTCCAAAGGAACCATAGTAAAGTCTCTTATAAAGTAACTTGCTACAACATGAATTTGTTTTACTGTGATGTCTAGTATCTCTCAACCTAATGCTCAAAGTTCAGAATGGTCAAAGTTTCTTTTGTGCCGCTAGCCAGCTAAAGGCATTCTTCTCTAATGCCTTAGCACTTTACCAGGCAAGAAGCAGCCTTGCTTTCAGGAAATGAAAAAGAATGATCACAAAAGGTGAATTTACAAAAACAAACAACAACAAAAAAAACCCAGTTTATTCATCTTTTAGTTCTTCCAAAATTGAAAATATCAAGTCCTACTGCTAAGGAGAAAAACATAAAATCCGGGACCCCTCCCCGCTTTTTCTCTTAAAGTCAGAGCATGGAAGGAACTGCAGTGGGACAGGTGGGTGCAGAGAACCAGAAGGGGAGGATGGCAAGATAAACTCCCCAAATACTTGAAAAGCTGTTCAACAGAAACCATGATAAATATGGGACAATGCAAGACAAGTTAAAATAAGGAGCAGCAGTGCTGAGAGGCTATTGTAGATATGGCCTCCCTTCCTCTTCTCGTTTCTCATCAGGGTATTCTAGGCCCAAGGCATGATTTGCCCCTTCCAGATCTAAATGTTGACTCCTCTGAGCTTTCCTCTAGATTTCACTAGAAGCAGTACACGAGGAACAACCATTCTTCCTTAGATATACCAAAAAAAGAAAAAAAAAAAGACAGTGGTAATTTTGCCTTCTATCATTGTACCATGTGTGCATTTGTATGGAGAAAATAACCAAGCCAGGGAGTATCACTGCTTCTTATGTCTTCCAAGGCAGCAGAAATACCTCAGAATCTGCATGAGGTAAGAAAGCAGGAAAACTCAGATGAAGGCCCAAGCCCAATCTGCCTCACTAGCTCAAGTTGCATGGTTTATCACAACCGTCAGCAAATTTCCAAGAATCTTGAGTACTGCAAAGATGAAACTTAGAGATGTGAGGAAGGTCATGGCAAAAAGGTAAGATGGAGGACTGAATGTGCTGGTCAAGAACCATGATACAAGTAATTGTCACCTTGTACTACTGTCTTGGAAATACAGCTTTGAGACACCAAATAAGATGTCAAAAGCCATCGCTGTCCTGGCAGAAGGTGATAGGAAGAGAGAAGAATGAAACAATATTTATTATCAGCGGGATCCTCCTCCTGTCTTCAAGAACACCTCCTCCCTTGCCGTCTGAATGGGGCCACTGGCACGTGTCCTGGTGGGCCTGGAATTCCCCGAGTAGATTGGTCCACACAAATGGCCCCCTAAACCCATAAACACAAATGGCAAAACTTCAAATGAAAACAAAAGGAAAAATACAGTTTCTATGTCATGTAAAATTTTCAGGGGTTGACTGGAGGAAGAATGGAGCACAGGGCCAAAGTTCAGAAGTTACTTCCTCTTTTTCTTGGGGGGTGCAGAGCTGTGTCTGGAACCACGGTTAGAGCCACGGCCCGAACTGTGCACAGATGCCTTCCTCTTCCGGCTCATGCTTCGACTCTGTTCTTCTTCTTCCTCATAACGACTTTCTCGGTCCGCTAAATAGAAGAAGGATTATTAGTTAGTGACATGTAAACTTTAGGTACCTAATGTTACTGGATAACATGAGATAGTAGAGAGAATATATTTTGGAATTAGACCCAAGTTTTAATCTTTATTAAGTCACTAGTTGTGTGATCTTGGGCACGTACTTTCTGAGCCCTGGTTTATTTACAAAAGGGAGAATTATTTAAGGGTTAAATAAAAACCTATGAGAAGTACCTATTCCCAATGCTTGGAACACAGCAGATATTATTTCCTTTCTAGCTTTAAACTTTTGTTTGGGGTTTGGTTTCAAAGTACTAGATTAGCATTATAAAAAGACATTCCTAACCTGGAAGGAGCCTAGAAAATGAAATTAAAGGATTTAGGTTTGTAAACTGAGTAGGCCAATTCTTGAGTCTTACATGACTATGTGGCTATTGAGGCTATAGGCAAGATGGGGGCTTGGGCAGATGAAAACAGCAGTTAGGCAGAGCACTACCCACTGGGGAGTATGGACAAATTCCAGACCTCATTTTCTCCTTCAAAGTTATATCTGTGGCTTGAGATCAGTTTTATAGTGTTCTTTTGTTACTCTCATTAGGCCATCAATACTAACACCTCAAAATACTGAAATGTGTTAAGAGATTTGTGTGTAGACAAATAAACAGAATAAAAACAGATTTTTGAAAACCTTTTCGGGCTTCTTCCTCCAGTTCATCCCAATCCTTTCCACTCTCTTCTTCACTACCCAATGATTCCTTAGAATAGTCTGGAAGAAAATTGATTAAGCATTAGTCATCATGCAGGAATGAAATGGAATGACAGAGTTCTCTTAGTCTAAAAAAAAGTAGTTTTCAGAAATGATATATTAGGATGCCAGGATGAACTTTTCTTTATAAGACTAACCTGACTCTTCTGCTTCTGATGAATAATCTTCATCACTGTCCTCCTCTTCCTCTTCATAATCATCTTCTGAAGGATTAAAAGTCTCATCTTCAATTTCAGACTCTGAATCCCCTTCCTCCGCATCACTCCCCTGGTGAATTAGGGCATAATATACATATTTTTTACATTTGCCTTATTAACTTGATGAATTAATTCAGCCCACACAGTATACCAGCATTTACATGAAGAAAACAAGAGCAAAAAACTGATCAAGAGATAAAATGACTTGTTTAAAATCAGTGGTCAGGTACAATTATTTTCCTATTTTATTTCTCAAAAATTCCCTTTAGCTTTCCTTACCCAGGGAAATTAACAACAAAGACTTTCTGTATTAATGTATCACACAGACATCAAGTGGACCATTTTTTAGAAAATAATTTTTTTTTTTTTTTAAAGAGAAAGAGAGAGAGAGAATGGGGAGGAGGAAAAAGGAAAAGAAAGAGGGAGAGAGAATGGGAGTATTGCTTTCTTGCCCGGGCTAGAATGCAATTTAGTAATGGGTATTGAAAACCTCTTGTATACTGATAATTATACTTAATGATGTAGTCAGGAAGGAATAAGGGAAGAAGATAACAGCCAACCAATATTTCATTTAAACCTATGAAATGCTATGCGATTACTGAGGAGTGATTTACTTCCAATTATATAGTCACTTTTGGAATAGGTGTGAGGTGGTAATGTATGTTTTGTGTATTTGAAGTGGAGAGTTCTATAAATGTTTGTTAAATTTACTTGTTCCGGGTCTGAGTTCAAGTCCTGAATATCCTTGTTAATTTTCTATCTCGTTGATCTATAGAATCGTTAGCTATTCTTGTTACATTGATCCTTTTACCATTATGTAATGTCCTTCTTTGCCTCTTTTGATCTTTGTTGCTTTAAAGTCTACTTTATCAGAGGCGAGAATTGCATCTCCTGCTTTCTGTTTGTTTATTTTTACTCTCTGATTGGTTGATAAATCTTCCTCCTTCTCTTTGTTTTGAGTCTTTGTGTATTGTTGCATGTGAGATGGGTTTGGATGCAGCATACGGATGGGTTTTGGCTTTTTATCCAATTGAAATATATATAAGTTTAATACTGGTGTTTGATGCTAGCTGGCTGTTTTGCCCATTAGTTGATGTAAATTTTTCATTGTATTAATGTTCTTTGCTTTTTGATATATTTTTGGAAAGGCTGATATTGGTTGTTCCTTTATATGTATAGTGCTTCTTTCAGAAGCTCTTGTAAAGCAGGCCTGGTGGTGGTGAACTCTCTAAGTACTTGTTTGTTCGCAAAAGATTTAATTTTTCCTTCACTCATAAAGCTTAGTTTGGCTGGATAGGAAATTCTGGGTTGAAAGTTCTTTTCTTTAAGGATGTTAAATATTGGTCCCCACTCTTTTCTGGCTTGTAGGGTTTCTGCTGAGAGATCTGCTGTGAGTCTGATAGATTTCCCTTTGTGGGTAACCTGACCTTTCTCTCTGGCTGCCCTTAGTATTTTCTCCTTCATTTCAACCCTAATAAATCTGGCGATTATGTGCCTTGGGGTTGGTCTTCTTGAAAAATATCTTTGTGGTGTTCTCTGTATTACCTGGAGTTGAATATTACCTTGCCTTGCTAGGTTGGGAAAGTTTTCCTGAATGATATCCTGAAGAGTATTTTCCAACTTGGATTCATTCTCTTCATCACATTCAGGTACACCTATCAAACGTAGATTAGTTCTTTTCACATAGTCCCATATTTCCTGGAGACTTTGCTCATTCCTTTTTATCCTTTTTTCTCCAATCTTGTCTTCTCGTTTCATTTCACTGAGCTGGTCCTCGACTTCTGATATCCTTTCTTCTGCTTGATCAATTCGACTGTTTAAGCTTGTGCATGCTTCGCGAAGTTCTCGTGTTGTGCTTTTCAGCTCCATCAATTCACTTATATTCCTCTCTAAATTGTCCATTCTCGTTAGCATTTCGTCAAACCTTTTTTTAAGGTTCTTAATTTCTTTGCATTGGGTTAGAACAAGTTCTTTTAATTCACAGAAGTTTCTCATCACCCACCTTTTGAAACCTGCTTCTGTTACTGGAACACACTCGTTCTCCATTAAGCCTTGTTCCGTTACTGATGAGTAATTGCGATCCCCTGTAGAGGGAGAGGCATTCTGATTTTGAGTATTCTCTGCCTTTTTAGGCTGCTTTCTTCCCTTGATTATATATTTATCCATCTGTCGTCTTTGTAATTACCGACTTTCTAACTAGGTCTCTGAGCGGACGTCCAACTTTTTGATTCCCAGTGCCGAAATCTGAGCAATCCACTGTGCCGGCCAAGACAGCGGTGTTAAGGTTGATGGTGCCTTTCTGCCCAGGAATCTCCGGACTCTGCACCAAGAACTGCCGCTTTAAGGCGCCAGCAAAACCGCCGCGCCGGCCACAAGAGTAGCTCTGGCGACCCGTGGAGCTCCTCCGCTGGGAATCTCCTGGTCCGTGAGCTACAAATATTCGTCTGAAAGTGTGGCGTCCTCTCGTTCTCTGCGCTTTCACTGGGAGCTACGTGCCCGAGCTGCTAGTGATCAGCCATCTTGGATCTCTCTCAATTTTTTTTTTTTTTGAGACGGAGTTTCGCTCGTTACCCAGGCAGGAGTGGCACGATCTTGGCTCACCGCAACCTCCGCCTCCTGGGTTCAAGCAATTCTCCTGCCTCAGCCTCCTGAGTAGCTGGGACTATAGGCGCGTGACACCATGCCCAGCTAATTTTTGTTATTTTTAGTAGAGATGGGGTTTCACCTTATTGACCAGGATGGTCTCGATCTCTTGACCTCGTGATCCACCTGCCTTGGCCTCCCAAAGTGTTGAGATTACGGGCGTGAGCCACTGCGCCCAGCTAGAAAATAATTTTTGCAAAATGTCCAGAAGGACTTTTTCCCTAAATACTAAGAAATTGAAAAGTTTTTGTAGTTTCAATAAAATTTTGTCAGGAGCTACCACTGTGCAATCAATTTATCATTTACCTGTAAAACTAATTTGAAAAAACAATATCAAGTTGTGTTCAGAACTTCTCCCAGATGGCCTAGCCCCTTATGTGCTATGGTATATGCCATTCTAACTGACCAAATGATAGTGGGCAACACTATGTACCAGAAAAGAAACCCCACACTCACGCACCTCACCCTCAGGCTCCAGGAAAGACCAGCCACCTTGTTCAAAGAAGCCCTCGGGATCATCAACAATGGTCTTCATGATTTTAGTCCAGTTGAGGGACTGTACTCCTTCTGTGTACTTCAGGTCGCAGGAACTAAGAGAAATGACATGAAGTATCAATCTTCCGTATTTTCTGTATTCAAATATCTGGGAGCAGATTTTTTTTTTTGAGACAGTGTCTTGCTCTGTCACCCAGGCTGCAGTCCAGTGGTACAATCTTGCTCACTGCAACCTCTGCCTCCTGGGTTCAAGTGATTCTCCTGCCTCAGCCTCCTGAGCACCTGGGATTACAGGTACATGCCACCATGCCTGGCTAATTTTTGTATTTTTAGTAGAGACAGTGTTTTGCCCTGTTTGTGGGGCTGGTCTAGAACTCCTCACTTCAGGTGACCCACGTGCCTCAGCCTCCCAAAGTGCTGGGATTACAAGTGTGATCCACCGTGCTTAGCCTAGGAGCAGATATTCTTTGTACTATGCCACCAGAGCTGCTCTTTGATCTCCTAGAGCACTAGCCCTCACAACAGACCAGCATTCCAATTGAAGCAAGCTTTGTCCTTCACCCAAGTCAGAGCTTATCCTCTCCCATTTTCTTCCTTAAACACCAATTTCCCTATTCTTCACTTAGTCTTCTCTCTCATTCACCCATGCTTTTCCTTCTCTGTCACTGATTCCATTCTTATTTCCCAGTAGTCTTAACTCATGACCACTTCTGCGACTCTATTTTTCACTACTATAGTTAAGAAATATGGACAATTTCCAGCTGAGTGTGGTGGCTCACGCCTGTAAACCCAGCACTTTGGGAGGCCGAGGTGGGTGGATCACAAGGTCAGGAGATTGAGACCATCCTGGCTAACGGTGAAACCCCATCTCTACTAAAAATACAAAAAATTAGCCAGGTGTGGTGGCATAGGCCTGTAGTCCCAGCTACTCGGGAGGCTGAGGCCTCGCTTGAACCCGGGAGGTGCAGATTGCAGTGAGCCGAGATTGCACCACTGCACTCAAGTCCAGATGACACAGCAAGACTCCATCTCAAAAGAAAAAAAAAAAAAAGGACAATTTTCAATGGCTCTTGCCTTCCTTCTTCAACCTTCCACTGCTTTCCTATGTATTGTTTACTTGATGCAATATCTATATGAAGGTAGGAATGAATTTTTTTCCCAGTACCTAAAGTGTCCTGTATTTAGAAAATGCTCAAATGACTTTCTCTTAATTCACTTCTGCTGAGGAGAGGTGAATCAGAGTGGGTGAAGAAGAAGAAAAAACTGGCATGGTGGCACTGTTGTCACTAAAGAAATGACAGTAGTAAGGATAACAACAACCAACCATAAAACTGCCTGAGATCACCACTGGCAAAAATCCACTTTAGACAACATACACGGAAACTTCTGCTTCCAGTCATGATGGAGTAACAACAACTAGGTTTACCTTACCACCTTAAACAACTACAAAACAAAATACGAAACAACAGTTTTCAAACACTGGATACAAAGCAGCACAAGACCATAATTCCTGAAAGAAGGAAACAAACACACTTGCTTGAACCCGGGAGGGAGAGGCTGCAGACTGCAGAGGCTGTAGTGAGCCAAGATTGCATCACTGCACTCCAGCCTGGCGACAGAGTAAGACTCTGTCTCCCGAGGAAAAAAAAAAAAAAAGCTATTGTAAATATGCTTCACATTGGCTGGGTGCAATGGCTCATGCCTGTAATCTCAGTATACTGGAGGGCCGAGGTGGAAGGATTACTTGAACCCAGGAGTTTGAGACCAGCCTGGGTAACAATGAAAATTTAAAAAAACCTTAGATTTTTATTTTCTTTAAGGGTGCATAAACTATTTTTGGGAATCAGGAAAAAGTGAACAGCTCCATTATCTAATAGATCTCAAGTTTTCAAGTCTTGGTCTATAACAAACAAAAGGCAGTCTCACCTTAAGTATATCAGTAGATTTTAATGCACAACATACCACACTTAAATTCTGTAATACAGGGTTCATGGGATAAATAGGAGATTGATGGCCGATTTACTTACTTCAACCATTCCTTGATGGGGTCAAGAGAGGCTACAGGAATGGCATTGATCATAGTCACTTTCTTGCTGTAGTCCTTGTAGACAATTACCATATCAAAGTTCTTCAGGTGAAACTGGACCCGCTCAAAGTGAATCAGCTCCACTTCATCCAATGTTACCACAAAAGGTGGCTGTCAGAAAGAAACAGAATCATTAGCATATAAATATTTCCCCCAAAGCAATATTTCTTTTTTTTTTTTTTTTGAGACGGAGTTTCGCTCTTGTTACCCAGGCTGGAGTGCAATGGTGCAATCTCGGCTCACCGCAACCTCCGCCTCCTGGGTTCAGGCAATTCTCCTGCCTCAGCCTCCTGAGTAGCTGGGATTACAGGCACGCGCCACCATGCCCAGCTAATTTTTTGTATTTTTAGTAGAGACGGGGTTTCACCATGATGACCAGGATGGTCTCGATCTCTTAACTTCGTGATCCACCCGCCTCGGCCTCCCAAAGTGCTGGGATTACAGGCGTGAGCCACTGCGCCCGGCCCCAAAGCAATATTTCAAGTAACTTTCATGATCTAAATCATTACACAAAAGACAACTAAGCTGTTTTATGGGCTTTATTGAAAGACTGAAGCAGTACAATATACTAAGAAGCCACAGTATAAGGATCTACAAGATCAAAATCATCCTTTAAGGAGAAGAAATTCGAGGAAACTACGTGAATTATTAAAAAGAAACTATTTAAAAAGACATTATCTTAAAAAAAGAAAAGAAAGGTTCTTGCTGTGTTGCCCAGACTGGTTTTGAACTCCTGGCCTCAACTGTTCCTCCCACCTTAGCCTCTCAAAATGCTGGGATTATAGGTGTGAGCCATCATGCCTGCCCTAAAGAGACTTTGTAAGTATCACTTGGCCAGGTGCAGTGGCTCAAGCCTGTACTCCTAGTACTTTGGGAGGCGAAGGCAGATGGATCACCTGAGGTCGGGAGTTTGAGACCAGCCTGACCAATATGGAGACACCCTGTCTCTACTAAAAATACAAAATTAGCCAGGCAGTGGCACATGCCTGTAATCCCAGCTACTTGGAGGTTGAGGCAGGAGATTCACTTGAACCCAGGAGGCGGAGGTTGCAGTGAGTCTAGATTGTGCTCCAGCCTGGGCAACAAGAGCAAAACTCTGTCTCGGGGGGTGGGGGGAATAAGTGTCATTTGTTCAATGAGTTTTAAGTCTAAGTAAATATCGAAAATGAAAATCACAATAATTAGAATCAAAAACATCTATCCTCTTTTAATTTCTTACTAAAAGGAGGTAAGAAACACTCACCCATTCCGTAGCATTTACCAGTGCACTACTAGTGGGCTGAAGGAGGCAGGTACTCCTATAGGGAGCTCCATTAAATCTGGAAGAGAGAAATTTTAAGACTGAGCTCATCACAAGAGAGACTGCTGCTGCCAAAACAGACAAATTTCTTCCCTCTCCCCATTCCAAACAGCTCCAGCATACTCACTGGAGACTCATCTCCAGAGGAAGCCTCTTAGAGTTAGCCACTCACTTAAACCCTTAAACATTTTCAAGAAGAAATGGATTGTCAAAGATTACTAGTCATAGGAAGAAAGGACATAATATGTTAAATTATTATTAAAGGAAGAAGAATTTATTGTACCAAAAGGCAGACCAGTGAAACTTCAGCCAAAAAGAAGATAAGATATGTTACCCCAAGTCCCTAAAAGGCACTTCAAATTCCAGTTCCTCCTTAGTTAGAGCCTCTACTTTCTCAATGAAATTTTTAAAAGCTGTCTTCAGTTTGTGCCTCATTTCTCGTTCCATCTGTAGAAGAAAAATATATCAAATATAGCCATCACATTTGTTAAAAGTAACTCCCCTCAAGTCTGAAGTGCTTTTGTGCTTAAAAAAAAAAAATTCCAACTTTTAAGTTCAAGGGTACATATGCAGGATGTGCAGCTTTGTTACATAGGTAAACATGTGTCATAGTGGTTTACTACACAGATCATCCCTGAAGTGCTTTATAGGACTTAATTCTCATGAAACTAACATGTACATATACCTTAAGGTCACCATGCCATTAACTGTCAAGCTGAGTCTGCAACCTAAGCCTCAACTATTGTAATTACCATATCTCAGCAGATACTTGAGTTGCTCTGCATAAACAGATCCAGGGTTGGTTGGTTATTTTTTGAGATGGAGTCTTGCTCTATCGCCCAGGCTGGAGTGCACTGTGCTATCTCGGCTCACTGCAACCTCTGCCTCTTGGGTTCAAGAGTTTCTCCCGCCCCAGACTCCCAAATAGTTGGGACTACAGGTGCACACCACCATGCCCAACTAATTTTTATATTTTTTAGTAGAGATGGGGTTTCACCATGTTGGCCAGGCTGGTCTTGAACTCCTGACCCTCAGGTGATCCACTCGTGTTGGCCTCCCAAAGTGCTGGGATTACAGGCGTGAGCCACCATGCCCAGCTCAGGGTTGTTTATAAAACACAATCCCTGAACTTGGATTTGGCCTCATCCTCCCTCACTATCCTGCAAATACTATACTAAATTTCACAGACCTGCTCAGCATAGAGGTCATCTCGGTCATGCATATGTTGATGTTTCCCCAAGTCTGTGGTTATCTCTCCGACTTCTGTGTAGAACTGCACATCTGTGTGCCGCTTCTTCCCAAACATGATGGCATTCTGCCGGCATAAAGCAGAAAGAAGACAGAAGTCAGAAACACAAAAGTATCTGTGATGGAAATGGCAGTGATCCAAACTTGGGCCTCCACAGCATGATGCAAAAATAATTAAACCATCCCTGGTGTCATCACAAATAATGATGCTTGGGAATGTAAAATAGCGTACATTTAAAAAGTGCTCTTACTTATTATAGTAACTTTGGAAATTATGCTGGTAACAAATTTTATCTAAAGCAAAACCTATTTATTTTAGAAACAGAAATTCTGAGATCTCGTATATTTTGCTGGCCATTGCATGACACACCAAAGGAACAAACATGCTTATGAGCACCTTCTAGATGCCAGGCCTTGTAGTCATTAGAGGCATTATTTCATTTAACCATCTTAATGTTCTTATGTGAAAGGTGATTTTTTCATCACTATTTTATAGGAAAGAAGCTGAGAGAAATGAAGTGTCTTGCCCAAGAGCTTATAGCTAGTTAAGTAGAAAGGTATACCTTGAGGTGAAAGTGCAGGACAATAATCATTTCTCCATCACAGGGCTGGAACAAAGCATGCTTAATATTATTGTACAATATATCCACTTTGTCTCCTCGAACAGATGTGAAGCGGAAGCCTGGGGAAAAGAATGAAGAAATGTCAAGCAGTCTAGTTAGGTTAGGCCAGAAGGCACTGCAACTCTTCTGGCTGATTTGAACAGGGTCAGAGGACACATGAACAACTGTACAGAGCTTTCCTTTCCTTCTGGCCATACAGCAGTGTAAGTAGATTCCTCCCAGCATTTCCTTGTCCTACCTTATTGGCACCATGCTCTAGCCAACTCAGCTAACTGGCCAATGACTCCTTGTCATACTTTATTATCTGATCTGTCATTCCTACAAACGTGCCCCTGAAGACAAAGCCTAGGCACACAAGAGATTATCCATACCATTGACATGGGCCTCTAGTGAGCCTTGCATCCTCTTCTGGGCAATATTTGGGCGAATGTATAGATCTTTCAGTTTGGGATTACTGCGGTTTAGATTGATCACAAGTGAGTCTTGTTTTACAATGCCCTAAGCAGGAAGAAAATTAAAGTGAATTGTCACATATCCTTATAAGTCTCCAAAAAATACATGTCCTTCTTTGCAGAAGAATATTTTGTCTGTGTTCAGGCTCACCTCCTTCTCTTTCTCTTCAGCTTCTCGAGTTTTATAACGTTTCTGTACTTCTTTTATAATTCGGAAAGCATTCTGAAGGTTCAAGGCTGGTACTGTCTGCTCCCCAGGTGCCTTAATATTTGAAGCTCGGTATGTACTGTCGAAGAGCAGCAGCATTTATAGACATTTCTTTTTCAGGCCAGGGAAACTTTACTGTACTGATTATCTTATAAGCATCTTAATCTCTACCTTTTTTTTTTTTTTTTTGGAGACAGGGTCTGGCTCTGTCACCCGGCTGGAGTACAGTGGCCAATCTCAGCTCACTGCAACCTCTGCCTCCTGGGTTCAAGCCATCCTCCCATGTCAGCCTCCCAAGTAGCCGGGATTACAGGTACATGCCACCATGCCCAGCTAATTTTTGTTATTTTTAGCAAATACAGAGTTTTGCCATGTTGATCAGGATGGTCTCAAACTCCTGGCCTCATGTGATCTGCCTGCCTCTGCCTCCCAAAGTGCTAGGATTACAGGTGTGAGCCACCATGCATGCCCATTCCCTTTCTTTTTCTTAAATGGAAAATGTTACAAACACCTAGTCCATTGAAGTGGGAGAAATCACATTTTCATTTTTCAAATCTGGCCTAACATCTCCAAATTACTCCATTTCACACCATGAAATTGTAGAATCCAATGTGGCACCAATTTTCTTATGAGGGTTCTAATGCAAAATAGGTTTATTAACACTTATTTTCATGATTACTATTTTTTTTTGAGACAAGGTCTTGCTCTGTTGCTCAGGCTGGAATACAGTGGCAACATCAGGGCTTACTGCAGCCTCGACTTCCCAGGCTCAAGGGATCATCCCACCTCAGCCACCAGAGTAGCTGGGATGACAGGTGCACACCACCACACCTGGATCATTTTTTTTTGAGATGGAGTCTCACTCTGTCGCGCAGGCTGGAGTACAGTGGCATGATCTTGGCTCACTGCAACTTTGCCTCCTGGGTTCAAGCAATTCTTCTGCCTCAGCCTCCTGAGCACCTGCCACCACACCCAGCTAATTTATGTATTTTTAGTAGAGATGGGTTTCACCATATTGGCCAGGCTGGTCTCAAACTTCCGACCTTGTGATCCACCCGCCTTGGCCTCCCAAAGTTCTGGGATTACAGGCACGAGCCACTGTGCCTGACCAAGTTGGTTTTTTTAGTAGAGACAAGGTCTCACTACATTACCCAGGCTCAAAATATGTTTAGCAAATATAAAATATTGACCATCCTGAAAATAGTACAAAGTCAAGAAGGCAATCTGAAACAAGTATCAATGAGGAAGGCTTTGCCATTTACTAGGTAGGGAAAAATGCAGCAGAGAATGAAATGTTTCTGAGTACCACTCCAGACAGTATAGGTCTGGGCATAACTATTTTCATGGGGACTCACATTTCCTTGACAAAAGTCGCTTCAGGGTTAGGAAAGATGTTGCCTTCATTCCTGCCCAGAGCACTGCCTGGGCAATAAAAGTTGATTCGCAAGTAAGTATAATCTCCTTCCACAGACATACTTATATTCTGTTCAAAGGAAAAGCATAAATAGTAAACAGATTTCTTTCCTAAATAGAGATTAGTAGTTATAGAGATGTTAAAATTAAGTTAGGAGTTACAAGTTGACTGCTCTTAACCTTAATCTCAATCTAATAAACACATAATTCATCTTTCTAAAAATGAAGTATTTTTTACCACCAAAAAATCTCTGAATTCTCAAAGTACCTTGTACCATGAATACAACTACAAGTTAAATAATGCTTAAGTAAACTTGAGAGATAGGCAAATTATGTTTCTAGACCAGTTGAACTTTCTACTAAGTGAAAAAAACTGGAAGAGGAAAGAGAATGACAGGATAAGAGGAAAGTCAGTAAACTGAACAGAGTCTGAAGGAGCCTATTGTGGGAGACATGATCAATGCAGATTATTTATGGCAAATACAATTCCTATTTTAAGAAATGGTTTGGATAAAACCTGATGTATTCAATGTTAGTACCTTGATAGTGGCAATGTGAAAAGGTGTTGCAATGCCAAACACAGGCATTATTACAGTCTCATATTTCTTATCGATGTAGATCTTCATTTCCCGAATATGTGGTTCCTTAGGCATCAGAGATGGGTTTTTATAGGACACATTAGATTTGCGAGCTCTGGAGTGAGATTAAAAAAAAAACTGAGAAATTTTTGTAGTCACACAGAACTTTCAGATAATCTCACCGCTCAATGCAAACTCTTACTTCTGAATCTGCTGTTCTCCCTTTTGTTCAGTCAATCGCCTCTTTGCTTCTTCATTGAGTTGAGCTGCTAGTTCTTTCTGATGTGCTCTTCGCTTCTCTTCTGCAGTCATTTCATTCTGGTGGATGGAAAATCCAATTTATCACAACATATGAGCCATATGATAGCTATAAGATCAATGTAATTTAAAACAGTAAACTTACTCTTGTTCTTTCTGTAAGTAATGCTGCTCGAGAACCTCTTCCCAAAAGGTCCTCTGCCTCATCTTTCTCCTCCTCTTCTTCTTCCTCATCTTCATTCTATGGAAAAAGTCAAAATCAAAGAATGAATTTTTTTTTTTTTTTTGAGACAGAGTCCTGCTCTGTCACCCAGGCCAGAGTGCAATGGCGCAATCTTGGGTCACTGCAATCTCCGACTCCCAGGTTCCAGCGATTGTCTTGCCTCAGTCTCCCAAGTAGCTGGGATCATAGGCAACCGCCACACTGCCTGCCTAATTTTTTTGTATTTTTAGTAGAGACAGGGTTTCTTCATGTTAGCCAGGCTGGTCTCGAACTCGACCTCAGGTTATCCACCCACCTTGGCCTCCCAAAGTGCTGGGATTACAGGCATGAGCCACTGCGCACGGCCAAAAACTGAAATTTTAATTGTTTTAGCCAATGTTATTTCACTTCTTTATAACTTAAACATCCTATACTGCTCATCTATCTTCTTCCTACCTTTAGGAAAATCCCCACATTCTTCACTTTCTTCTTCACAGAAGTGAGCACAGTAGCAGGGCCATCCTAGAATTAAAAGGAGAATGAAGGCACGTAATTTAAGAGGCAATTTCACTTTCTAACGTAGTATATGGCTGGGCAATGCTTTGAATCTTTTGGACACTAAAATGTTTGACAATAAATATAGTTTTTAACCTTCTAACTTCTAACCTCTCATCAGGAGCTATATTTTTGTCTTTTTTGTTTGTTTTTGTTTTGAGACAGAGTTTTGCCCTTGTCACCCAGGCTGGAATGCAATGGTGTGATCTTAGTTCACTGCAACCTCTGCCTCCCAGGTTCAAGTGATTCTCCTGCCTCAGCTTCCTGAGCAGCTTGGGATTACAGGTGTGCAACCACCACGTCTGGCTAATTTTTGTATTTTTAGTAGAGCTGGAGATTCACCATGTTGGTCAGGCTGGTCTCAAAATCCTTACCTTAGGTGATCCACCCACCTCGGCCTCCAAAAGTGCTGGGATTACAAGTGTGAGCTACTGCACCCGGCCAGGAGCTACAATATGGGAGGCAACACTGGGTAATCATTAATACAGATTTGATTTGAAGCCTGGCTCAGCAGCTTTTTAGCTCAGTGACATTTGGCAAATTACTTAAACTTGTCTGTGCCTTCAATTTATCTGTAAATGGAGGTAGTAAGAGTATCTACTTCACAAGGTACTATTTCAATGAATTAATGTAAACTGCTTAGCTTATGATAAAAACACTGAAATATCTGTGCTTATCATTATTAAAAATCAGTTCCTGCTGATGGAAAGAAGCCAGTCACAAAACCTGTATGTAGGGTATGACTGAATTTATACTGTCCCGATTTAGCAAATCCTTAGAAAGAGAACATAGTTTAGTCATTGCCTAGGCCTGGAGGACCAGTGAGAGAAGGGAATAGGGATGGCGAGTAACTGCTAATAGGTTCAGGGTTTTTTCCTGAGGTGATGAAAATATTCTCAAATTAGATTGCAGTGATGGTTACACAAATGTGAATATACTTAAAATCACTAAAATTGTACATGTTGAATGGGTGAATTGTATGGTATGTGAATTGTATCTCAATAAAGCTGTCATTAAAAAGAAAAAAAGCATAATCAGTTTCATTATTAGTATCACTTCTGATATTATCATTATCAAGGTTCAAGCCACAATACGACAATATGATTTAATGGTTTAAATCATTCCCTATACCTGGACTACAGTCTCTATTCCTAGCTGTATTACAGTAGGCTGTCACATGGATTCCTCCCCTTAGCTAGCATTTAACAAAGCAAGAAAAAAAAAAAAACCACAGGGTCCACAAAACATGCCTCAAAAGTTAGTTCATGAGCACTCAAACATTTAAGAGGCAATACACACCTCATCCACAAGCACTGTGTCACCAATGAACAGGGCATAGGTTTTCTCTTCCAGCTTTTTCCCCTCCTTATTAGTCAGGTCTGAGAATCCTAAATTGATGCTGAAAACCATTCCTAAAACAGCAAAACAAGGATCAGTCTGTGGCGGTGATGAGGTAGAGAGGTGTAAGACATATGCACAACAGAAGATAAAGCTAACGGAAATAATTCACGAAAGCATTTTCCCATTGTACGTGAAACTTACCTTTCTTCAGTTTGTATTGATTTTTACTATTGATTACTAGGGAGCCTTCACGGAATTCAATTCCCATCCCAAATCTGAAAAGAAACAGATCAACATCAGCAAAAGTCTAAAAGATCTCCAACATGGATCAAGTATAATATATTCATTTCAACTTTCACGATAAGGCAGGCAAACACGTTTGAAATGATTTACCCCTACCCCTGCTGACCAGTCAGTTAGAAAAGAGAATTCAAAGACAGTCTTTGGCCTCTAAATATGCTGTATAATCCCATAGTGAAAAATAATTTCCTAATTATCTTGTGTAACATTGATTATATCAAGCCTTTTTAAATATTAGCTAATTTGCCCACATTTAAACTTTAACCTTCTACCATAAAATCAAGTCAGAGGAGTTCCAATAAACAATACAAAGATGACACTACCAAGACAGTAGGAGCAATTTTTAGTGGAACATTGGTAAGTAACCAGATTCCTAAGACTTGGTATATAGATCAATAAATTTCCTCTGGTCTATGAGAGAAGTCCAGAAACTATATACCACAGACTAGTTTTCATCTAAAGAGAGTGCCTAGAGCTTTGTTTCCCAAAATGTCCTTTGTTCCCCAAAATGTCCTTTGTTCCACAACACCTTATTAGGTATTTCTAGGTGTTCAGTGATAAAATACATTTGAGAAATGTATAAAATACATTTGAGAAATACACTGTATTGAATAAACAAACAAAAACAACAACAACAAAAAAAAATCAACGAGGCATGGTGGCTCACACCTGTAATCATAGCACTTTGGGAGATCAAGGCGGGAGAACTGCTTGAGCCCAGAAGTTCAAGACCAGCCTGGGCAACATAGCAAGACCTTATTTCTACAAAAAATAAAAAAATGAGCCGGATGTGGTGGTACGTATCTGTGGTCCCAGTTACTGGGGGCTGGGGGGATGCTGAGATGGGAGGACCGCTGGAGCCCAGGAGGTCTAGGCTGCAGTGAGCCATGACTGCACCACTGAGCTCCAGCCTAAACAGAGAGAGACCCTGTCTCTCAATAAATAAATAAAACCTTAAAATATTAGGACATCTCAGAGTATTTAAGTTGCAAATGTGCATGGAGGAAATATAGTATGTATTAATAATATTTCCTAACATCTGTAATTAGATCTGGAATACCTATGGGCAGCAACACCACACTGGTCTGGAAAAATCTCTCTTATACACTTGGGAGAATTTAAATCTGTCTCACTTTTTCTGATAACATCATGTGCCTGGCGCACAGTTAAGTTTGCTAGTCCATAAATGTTACATTGGTTGAATATCATTGACAGTCTAATTGAAAACTGACTCAAGAGTGACAATACCCATCATGGCATACCCTAAATTTTTGGTAATTTTGTTCAGCAGTTCTGGCTTCTGCTTTTTAACCACGTCCATGACAGCGTTATATACATCACATATCTTCACACCTAATAACAAGACAGAAAGGAGACATTTAAGTATCTTTTAGGAAAAAAACTCAGTAACATTTTAAAATCAAAATTTATGTCCCCTAAAGCAGTGTTTCTCAAAGTGCGAACTAAACAATCCACTCCCTTTTTTTTTTTTTTTTTTTTTTGAGACAAGGTCTCACCGTGTCATCCAGGCTGGAGTGCAATGACATGATCACAGCTCACTGCAGCCCTGACCTTCCAGGCTCAAGTGATCCTCCCACTTCAGCCTCCCAAGTAACCGGGACTATAGGCACACACCACTATGCCCAGCTCATTTTTTATAGAGACATGGTCTGCCATGTTGCCCAGGCTGGTCTCAAACTGGGCTCAAGCAATCCTCCCCACCTTGGCCTCCCAAAGTGCTGGGAATACAGGTGTGAATCACTGCACCTGGCCCCATTCTTTTTTTTTTTTGAGATGGAGTTTCGCTCTTGTTACTCAGGCTGGAGTGCAATGGCGCGATCTCGGCTCACCGCAACCTCCGCCTCCTGGGTTCAGGCAATTCTCCTGCCTCAGTCTCCTGAGTAGCTGGGATTACAGGCACGTGCCACCATGCCCAGCTAATTTTTTGTATTTTCAGTAGAGACGGGGTTTCACTATGTTGACCAGGATGGTCTCGATCTCTTGACCTCGTGATCCACCCGTCTCGGCCTCCCAAAGTGTTGGGATTACAGGCGTGAGCCACCGCGCCCGGCCCAAATTTTCAGAACTTTCTAAAACTAAAGAATAGTATAAGGCCAAGATATTTTGTGAAGATCTGGACGTAGAAGGCCTAACAAGTCAAAGAGGTTTCTATAAACATCAATGTAAATTATGATGATCATTCATGCTTGAAAGAAAAGCAGATTCAAGACCTACATGCTAGCATGATTCAACATTTGTAAATCTTATTCTGTTTTTAATATGAGAGTCTCAGAGACATAAACATAACAGTAATGACATTTTTTTTGTTTGAGAAAGGGTCTCAACTCTATTGCCCAGGCTGGAGTGCAGTGGCACAATCATGGCTCACTGCCAAGGTATAATCACGACTCACTGCAGCCTTGACCCCCTCAGGCTCAAGTGATCCTCCCCCACTTCAGTCTCCTGAATAGCTGGGACCACAGGTATGCACCACCATGCCCAACTAATTTTTTCATTTTAAATTCCTTATAGAGATGGGGGCCTCACTGTGTTCCTCAGGCTGGTCTCGAACTCCTGGATTCAAGCAACCCTCCAGCCTCAGCCTCCCAGTGTTGGGATTACATGTGTGAGCCACAGCTCCTGGCCAATGACATTTTTGTTACATAACTTCCAAACCTCCTTTTCTAAGGCACCTCACCATGTCTTAATTCCTTTAGCAGCTCCTCTTGAAGCTGGAGTAAAAAGTTGTAATTCTCTTGAACTTCCTGAGAAGGATCAACCATCAAAGTGCGAACAAGGTTGGAGCAGTAAGACTTGAAGCGAATACCCATGGCACAAGTGATAGCCCCAAAATGCATATGATTCTTGTCACTAGAGACCAACAAAGAAAGAAAACATTTCATTACCAAAACTAGCAAAGTCCTTGGTATCAACGGCATATGGTATCAGTAATCACTACTTTTCCCTGCCATATCCCAAAATTGTGGCTGAGTAAGGATCTAAACTTTTTTGTGTTTTGTTCTTAATAAACCAGTTTATAAAGTCTCTGGAGTAAAAGTTAGTGACCATAACTTTTAGGATAAAAATTCAGTGAGAAAGTGAGTACTGCATTCTAAAAATGCAAAAGACACACTGAATTGTATCCATTATAGTCTAACAGTATGGTTGTGTGAGGAGTCACTTATCCACTAGTCCTCTATGAATTGTGAGTTGTAATTAGTCTTGTGACACAAAAGGACAAATACTGAATGTTCTCACTTATATATGGGAACTAAAAAATTGGATTACATGGAGATAGAGAGTGAAAAAATAGGTAACAGAGACTGGTAAGGGTAAGTGTCGGGGGCAGGCAGGCAAGGATGAAGAGAAGTGGGTTAAGAGGTACAAAGATAAAATAAGATAGCAGGAATAAATTTAATGTCTAACAGTAGAGTAGGGTGACTATACTCAACAAAAATGTATTACACCTGGGTGATGGACACCCAATGACTTGGTGACACTATATGTTATGTACGTGTAGCCAAATTTCAATGTACCTCAAAAATTTGTATGAATTTTAAAAAAAGAAAAAATAGGCTAAAGTCAAAATGCTATATTATGAAGTCTTCACACTTACCTCACCACACTGAACTTGAGATTATAGTTGCCACCACTCTGAATGATGGGAGGGTAACACATTTCCACAGTAGAAGGGTCTGCCCCAGCAAGGTATTTTTTCTCTTCAATGGCCTTTTCCACAGACTCAGCCAGTTTGCTGTGTCGAACTTTCTATAAGAACATCCAGAAATAAAGTAACACTACAGGGTAGCAAAGAGGGGTGTGTGGACACTATGATTTGAAGACAAAATGTATCCCGTATCAGGATACAAAAAAATCTCGGCTGGGCATGGTGGCTCACGTCTGTAATCCCAGCACTTTGGGAGGCCAAGGTGGTCGAATCACAAGGTCAGGAGTTCAAGACCAGCCTGACCAACATGGTGAAACCCCGTCTCTACTAAAAATACAAAAATTAGCCAGGTGTGGTGGCGCACGCCTGTAATACCAGCTACTCAGGAGGCTGAGGCAGGAGAATCACTTGAACCCGGGTGATGGAGGTTGCAGTGAGCTGAGATGGCACCACTTCACTCCAGCCTAGGTGACAGAGTGACATTCAATGTCAACAAAAAAAAAAAAGGTCTCATGAAATGATTTATGCACCAGATAATGGAGGCAAAGCAAATTTGGAGAACAAAATGTAGGAAAGCTATTCCAAGGATTCTCAAGTAAAATAATGGGTTACCTCAAGAAAACATAATGCAGGCTTACCATTATTTTGAAAGGGAGATGATAATAATTACCACCAACTTAAGTGTCAAAGTCTTAATTTCAAAGGAAGCTAAAGAACACACCAACAAATTTGCATAATCGTCTTATCACTGCTTCATTAAAACAGTAAAAAGACCCTCCCATCTCCATTTACCTCATCTGCATCAACTATTTCCATGACTCTTTCCTTGAAGAATTTGTTGAAGACTTCAGAAGTGATGCTGGCTGCTTTCTTCATTAGGTTGAGTTCCCCATCCTCCTTTACAGCGATGGTATATGCCACAACTGCACTGATATCTATCTGTAGTCAAAGTGACAAGAGTTTCTAATATGCAAATACAGAATTACAAAAGTAATGCATCTCTCCAATTTGAATATTATCAGTGATATTTCTGTTAGTTAACAAACTGTTCATCACTAGTTTGCAGAATATTCAAATATTCTCTTCTTGAACTGAATAAACATTTGAAATAGCTCTCTGCCAGGTCACTGTGTGTATTACAAGAGGTGTTAAGCTAATGTACCACTTAAAATGTAAATTGAACCCTTTAGACCTTTTTGTAAAGGCAAATGGAAGAAACACAGAGAAACAAAAGAAAACGGTTTTTTTTGAAAAAGAAATTTTGTTTCCAACTCTGAAGTGGCTAGACTATCTCCTGAATGTCCCAACTACTGGCTGAAAAGTAAAACTGGCACACTGCTCAGCCAAAGGGGATAAAATGTGAAAAACATACAGTTTTCCCAGAACAAACATCCTGCACTATCTGTTATGGAAGCCCATCATATTTCTGTCTTCTCTCTTGATTTGCTACTTTCCAGTAGTATTCTTACTTTGTCAAAGCCTTCTTTGTTAAGGCTGTCATTCCAGCTCTTCATGAACTCTCCAGGGAATTTGTCTTTACTGAACACTCCAATCTTCTTGCCATTCTTGCTTTCTTTAATGGCTTCAATCATTTTGTCAAAGCTGCTCTTATTACTTTCATTCTGTCAGTGTCATAGGGAAAAAAAGGGGTCTGTTAATTAGCTTTAGAATTAGATATGTTTTACTAGTAACAGGTAGAGGAATATTCTAAATTATGGAAAAAATAAATTCTCCCATCCCCACCTGTAAGGCCGGTTGCCTCGCTGGGAGCCGAATGGACACGCCCTTCTCTCTCCACGACTGAAAACTACATCACCATTCTGAGCGCATTACTCAGCATTTGCCCTCTCCTCGCGGGCTCCCCCTTACCCATTTCCACATTCCAATCTCAGCCCTGCACCCACCAAAATTTTGAAAAAGCCCGCCAAAGACCTGCCCTATGGCAAGCTTGCCCCGTACGTCCTTGACCAGCCCCTCGTCCGTGCCCGGTCCCTTCATAACCAATGGAAATACCTCCGCTTTGTTCACCTCGTCCGTGCCCAGTCCCTTCATATCCAATGAAATTACCTCCTCTTTGTTTCCCCACAGTCGATCAGCTACCTCCACTCCCTATGAAACCCCACACCCCAAGAAGAGAAGCACAACTTCTTTAGCCCCTTTCCAGGACCATAGAACCTCGCCTGGGAGCTGAATAAATTGGCTTTTAATTTCCTTACTCCAGTCTGTTTCCTCCTTTAACTCGACGAGAAATCTTACACCACCTACTTTCTATTTTATTTTATTTTTAAAGAGACAGGGTCTTGCTTTACTACCCAGGCTAGAGCCCAGTGGTGTGATCACAGCTCACTGCAACCTCGAACTTCCAGTTTCAAGCAATCCTCCTGCCTCAGCCTCCCAAGTAGCTGGGACTACAGGTACATGACACCATGCCTGGATAATTTTTTTTTTTTGAGACGGAGTCTTGCTCTGTCGCCAGGCTGGAGTGCAGTGGTGCAACTCACTGCAACCTTAGCCACCCATGTTCAAGTGATTCTCATGCCTCAGCCTCCTGAGTAGCTGGATTACAGGCATGTGACACTATGTCCAGCTAATTTTTCATGTTTTTAGTTAAGATGGGGTTCTACTATCTTGCCCAGGCTGGTTTTGAACTCCTGACCTCAAGTGATCCATGCACCTCAGTCTCCCAAAGTGCTGGGATTACAGGCATCAGCCACTGCACCCAGCTTTCCTAGATAATTTTTGGATTTTTTTGTAGAGATGAGTTTTGTCATGTTGCCAGGCTAATCTGGAACTCCTGGGCTTGAGTGATCTGCCCACCTCAGCCTCCCAAAGTGTTGGGATTATAGGCATGAGCCACCATACCTGGCCCACCTGTAAGATGCCTTCCCATCTTTAAGGAAGATTACAACATACCAAAAGTGAGCAAAACATTTCTTTAGATATTTTTATATACTCAGGTGAAAGTGCTGCCCTAAGTTGACCGGACTATTCCTTTTTTTTTTAAGAGAAAGAGTTTCACGTTGCCAAAGCTGGTCTCAAACACCTGGGCTCAAGCAATCCTCCCACCTCGGCCTCCTGAGTAGCTGGAACTACAGCTGTGTGCCACCACACCCAACACAACTATTCTTTTCCTTCAGGAACAGTTAAGAAACTCAAACACATAAGTGAACAATATTCTGAGAAAACATCCTATGTTAGGTGGGCAGTATGACAAAAAAGATCACATTTGATAAAAATTGGAAATGACTGACAGTGTCCCCAAGAATGGAGACCTAAAGTCAGTGTTCACCAGAATTTCACAGCCCATTTGTTCTGCTGCAGAACTGACAGGATTACTGAATTATTTTCTTTCTAACAATGAAGACATAACAGAACTTTGTAATTACAACCACAGCCACCTATAATTTCCCGTGCATTCTTTCCAACTCCTACAAGGCATTTCTGTTCATCACTTTTAAAAGTTCTTTCACATTTATGACACTTTCTTTATTAATCCTGACCTTTTCTCGTATTAGCAGTGTGATGGCAGGGGCTCCATTAGCATTCTCATTGCCCTTAGTATTGGCAATCTGTTTCAAGAACTCCACTTTTTTCTTGCTGGCCATAAAGATGATTTTGTCATCACAGAAGACCATGATAGTATCAGTGAGTTCGTAACCAAAGAGCCATGTCTACGGGAAAAGACAACAGTGACAAAGGCATTTACAGAGAGAAAAATTAATGAACTCATATATATAGAAATAAATGCTTATAGACAAAATGAGATGTCTGAGATTAACTCCAAGGTAATCAGGATGGGTAGCCTGGAGCGGATACAAATTAAGCAAGATCCGCCAGGAATTGACAATGTATTAGAACAGGACAATGGGGTTCAATGTATTATTTTCTCTATTTTTATATGCTTCAAATACCTATAATTAAAACCATCAAATCAGTTGAACAATTTGTGTTTACAGGAACTATATCAATGTTTACTAAAACAGAAATGCATAAAACAAAGGACAGAGTAATACAGAACTGTGTGTTACTACCTCCTGAAAGATTACCAGTTGCCTACCAATTATTCATTTTTCCTCCTCAAAAAACTGAGTTTTTTTTTTTATTTTTTAGACAGAGTCTTACTCTGTCGCCCAGGCTGGAGTGCAGTGGTGTGATCTCTGCTTGTGGCAAACTCTGCTTCCCAGGTTCAAGCAATTCTCCTGCCTCAGCCCTCTGAGTAGCTGAGATTACAGGCACCTGGCTACTTTTTGTATTTTTAGTAGAGATGGGGTTTCACCATCTTGGCCAGGATGGTCTCAAACTCCTGACCTCAGGTGATCCACCTGCCTTGGCCTTCCAAAGTGCTGGGATTACAAGCGTGAGCCACCGCGCCCGGCTGGAACTGAGATTTTTAACTGGACATACTGCCCAGCATGAAAACTCTATTTCCCATCCTTCCTTACAGCTAAGTATGATCATTAAGATCAAATTTTGGCCAATAAGTCATAAATGGAAGTACTGTGTGGAACTTCAAGCAAGTCTTATTATTTTTTTTTTTTTTTTGAGACAGAGTTTCACTCTTGTTGCCCAGGTTGGAGTGCAATGGCGCGATCTTGGCTCATCGCAACCTCTGCCTCCTGGGTTTAAGCAATTCTCCTGCCTCAGTCTCCTAAGTAGCTGAGATTATAGGCATATGCAACCACACCCAGCTAATTTTTGTATTTTTAGTAAAGACAGGGTTTTTCCATGTTGGTCAGGCTGGTCACAAAACTCCCAACCTCAGGTGATCCACTGGCCTCAGCCTCCGAAAGTGCTGGGACTACAGGTGTGAGCTACTGCGCCTGGTGTAAGTCTTCTTAAAAAGGGAAGGTGAACTCTCATTTTCTTCCCTGTATCTTTTTGCTTGGAATGTAGAAACACCTACAGTTCTAAAGCCATTTTGCACCACGTGCAAGACAGCTACGTTCTATGGGTGGCAGAACAGAGAAGTGGAAAAAGCCTGGGTCCCTGAAGACTATACATAAGGAAAAGAATATTCTGTTTAACTCACTGTTACTTAGGTTTTTGTTATATGCAGCTAAACCCGTATTAATTGATATTAATACTTCCTTTTCCTTATGTCCTAAATCAGTGCTAAATCCAACTGAACTTTATGTGATGGTGAAAATACCATTTATCTGCTCTGTCCAGTATGGTAGCCACTACTAAGTACCAGAAACATAGCGAGTGGGACTGAGAAATTCAAATTTTAAAAATAGAGACAGGGTCTCATTATGTCGCCCAGGCTGGAGTGCAATGGCACAACCCTGGCTTACTGCAACCTCTACCTCCTGGGCTCATGCCATCCTCCCATCTCAGCCTCCTGAGTAGCTGAGACTACAGATGCATACTACCACACCCGGCTAATTTTTTTGTATTTCTTGTAAAGACAGGGTTTTGCCATGTTGCCCAGGCTGGTCTTGAACTCCTGGGCTCAAGCAATCCACCTGCCTCAGCCTCCCAAGTACTGGGATTATATGCATAAGCTAGTGCGCCCAGCCAGAAATTGAATTTTTAATGTGGCTACCATACTGAACAGTGTAGTAGATAATCCAACAACTCCAAGGGCTAAAAATTGCTGTAAATTTCTCACCTGTAAGGCAGTTGATTTGGCATAAACAATTTCTTCATCCACACCCACTGATACAACGATGGCATCAACGTTAGCATACTCATCTTCTCCTTTCTGAAAAGAGTGGGTAATCGTCACTTAATTTTCACACTAGCAAAACAGTAATACAGATTTCAATGTTTACCTAAGATATGCATAATATTTTCCTGATAGAAATTTCAAGTTTAAGGTACATGCCTGCTTGTCAGTCTCACAGCTATTCTATTTTTTGTTTTTGCAGTATTTATTAATTGTTGATAAATATCAAAAGAAATTATTCTTTAGTCCCAGATCTATGTTTCACAGTTCAGGAACACAGCTCAGTGACAAACTTCCCATGTAATTAAAGGAAATTTTTTATTTGTAAAAAAAAGTTTTATTTATTTATTTATTTCTGAGACAGCATTTCACTCTTGTTGCCCAGGCTGGAATGCAATGGCACGATCTCGGCTCAGTGCAACCTCCGCCTCCTGGGTTCAAACAATTCTACTGCCTCAGCCTCCCGAGTAGCTGGGATTACAGGCACCTGCCACCACGCCTGGCTAATTTTTTGTATTTTTATTAAAGACAGGGTTTCACCATGTTGGCCAGGCTGGTCTCAAATTCCTGACGTCAAGTGATCCACCCGCTTTGGCCACCCAAAGTGCTGGAATTACAGCCGTAAGCCACTGTGCCCAACCCAAAGTAATTTTTTATATTCCAAAATCATCTTGCACTCTCAAAGATAAGCCACCTGCCTCTCAGAATGTTTCAAGGAGTCATAATTTCTACATACACCTTCTTTTTTGGTTCAGCCACAGCAATCTTAATAGAGAGATGCAACCCTAGGGGTAAAACAAACACTCCAATAACATGAAATCACAGATGCCTGGCCAGAAGGCTACATGTCTGAGGTTTCATGAAAGCGCTGGAAGCCATGGTAGTTTCTGTCCTTGATAGGTTTTGTCAGCCTCAACACCAGTGTCCTTCCCCGGCTAATGGAGCAATGGGAGTTTTTTTTTTTTTAAAAAAAGCTTTACTAAGAATTCACATAAAATTCAAAAGTATACAATGTAATGAGTTTTAGCAGAATTATGCAACCAGCACAATTTTGGAACATTTTAATCTCTCCAAAAACAAACTCTGTGTCCTTGAGCACAATCATTCCCCAACTCCCCCTACCTCCATCCCAGCCCTAGACATACCACTAATCTGTCTCTATGGGTTTGTCTATTCGGGACAATTCATATACATGGGAACAAATAAAATGTGGCCTTTGTATCTGGCTTATTTTGCTTGTTTTCAAGGTTCATCTGTGTTGTGGTATGTATCAATACTTCATTCGTTTTTACTATTGAATATTTCATTGTGTAGATATACCACATTTTATCTATCCATTCGTCAGCTGGAGGACATGTGGGGGGTTTTCACTTTCTGGCTATTGCAAAAACTGTTGCCATGAACATCTGAATATGTTTTGTGTGGATATTTCTCTTGGGTATATACCTAGGAGACAAACTGCTGAGTCATATGGTAACTTTTTGAGGAATTATCAGACTGTTTCTCACTGTGACTGCACTAGTCACTATTTCATATTTCTAAGAATCTATCAGGGCTCCAATTTTTCCACATTACATATTAACCAACAGTTTTTATGTCTTTTTGATGACAGTCATCTAATGAGTGTAAATTAGTATCTCACTGTGTTTTTTTTTCTTTTGAGACAGAGTCTTGCTCTATCGCCCAGGCTGGAGTGCAGTGGTGTCACCCTAGGTGACTGATGAGCACTCTCAGTGGGAAGATACTGATAAAGTGTACAGTCATTACTTGGTATCCACAAGGGATTTGGTTCTAGGACCCCCATGGATACCAAAATCCATGGATGCTCAAGTGCCCTATATAAAATGGTATAGTATTTGCATATAACCTACATACATCCTCCTTTATTCTTTTTTTTTTTTTTTTTTTTTTTTTTTTTTTGAGACGGAGTTTCGCTCTTGATACCCAGGCTGGAGCGCAATGGCGCGATCTCGGCTCACCGCAATCTCCGCCTCCTGGGTTCAGGCAATTCTCCTGCCTCAGCCTCCTGAGTAGCTGGGATTACAGGCACACGCCACCGTGCCCAGCTAATTTTTTGTATTAGTAGAGACGGGGTTTCACCATGTTGACCAGGATGGTCTCGATCTCTTGACCTCGTGATCCACCCGCCTCGGCCTCCCAAAGTGCTGGGATTACAGGCTTGAGCCACCGCGCCCGGCCCTCCTTTATTCTTTATTTTATTATTATATTTTGAGACGAAGTCTCGCTGTGTCGCCCAGGCTGGAGTGCAGTGGCACAATCTCAGCTCACTGTAACCTCTGCCTCCTGGGTTCAAGCAATTCTCCTGCCTCAGCCTCCCAAGTAGCTGAGATTACAGGCATGCACCACCATGACTGGTTAATTTTTTTGTAATTTTAGCACTGATGGGGTTTCACCATGTTGGCCAGACTGGTCTTGAACTCCTGACCTCAAGTGATCTGCCCGCCTTGGCCTCCCAAAGTGCTGG
This sequence comes from Aotus nancymaae, assembly GCF_030222135.1. NCBI lineage: Eukaryota > Metazoa > Chordata > Mammalia > Primates > Aotidae > Aotus > Aotus nancymaae. Next base: position 32,067,086 of record NW_026988422.1, on the reverse strand, counting down.
GACTACAGGCGTGAGCCACCACACCAGACTCTCCTGTATTCTTTAATTCATCTCTAGATTACTTTACAATAGCTAATACAACACAAATGTTATGTAAATAGTTGTTACACTACAGTTTTTATTTGCATTTTTTATTGTATTGTTATGTTTTAGTGGTTTTTCCCCTAAATATTTTCAGTTGTGATTAGTTGAATCTGTGGATGAGAAACCCCTGATATAGACCCTCATTCCTGATACAGAGTCGACTGTACCTCATAGAGCACCAATGGATTAAAAACTCAGGAGGCATTAAGTATCAGGAAGGGAATGGGTACATGTATGTATGTGGGTGTGTTCAAGGCTAAAAACATAAGGCCTGGTCAGCAAGATCAAGAGATGGATTCCTAGTTCTCATAAATTCTGACACAATCCCTAATCCATCCACACAATAATTAAACCTTTAAAAACCCTCTTTGGAGAAATGGGATCAGAAAGGCTCCAGACTTAGATACCAGGACCAGCAGATGGCAAGTGCTAAGTACTGGGGAATTAAGTGACCTTGCATAGTGAATTACAATAACTGGTAACAAATGCCCTAAAGACAAGAATTAGATACATTTTTCTTTGAACATCCTGATCGAATTCAGAGAAAACACTTTCAGATACACTTATCTGGGGGTCTTGCATGGAATATGCCAGCCCATTCACTCTATAATTGGACCCACCAGTTGAGAGGTCCTATTCATGCAGAGCATCTAGTTTCTTACTACCTTATTCTTAATACGGATGGGTAGCCAAGCCTCAGTGTGATTTCTGAAAAGTCTCCAATATGTAAGAGAAAAAGCAAGCCCAAAGGAAGAAGACAGTGCATAAGACAGGAAAAAAAAAAAAAAAACCAAACAAACAAAACCTTAAATAAAAACATCCACATAAGTATATTTATGATTCAACAACAGAGGATAAGAACTCATAGAAATAAAAAATAATAGCTGAAGAAAAAAAATTTCAATAGAAGATGAGAAAATAAAGTTAAGAAACAGTCCCTGAATCAGAAGACAAAGAGATGAGAAATAAAATTAAAAGATAAACAATGAAGAAATTTAACCCATGCCTTTTGTTTCTGAAATTTCTGTTCGGTAAGATCTAAACCTAAACAAAAGATATCACTAACGAAATGGAGGGACCAAAATGATCAAAGAATACACCCACACCACCCCAGGACTGAAGAACGTGAGCTTGAGACCAAAATTTCCCCAAAAAGAGGCTTATCAAAGCACACTGCTGTGCAATTTCAAAACAGACAGCATGATTCCAAATTTCAGAGAGAACAGACTTTATATGTATACTGGAAACAGAATCATATCAGCCTTCTCAAAAGTAATACTAAAAGCTTTGAAGCCAAACTGGCTTCAAAATTCTGAGCAGAAAATGATTTTCAACACAGAATTTCATACCTACCACATTAACAAAGCAATAGGGTTGACTTTGGTCAACTATATTCTTAACCAAAGGTGAGGGCAGACATGCAAGGGCTCAAGACATTTATATTCTTTTTTTTTTTTTTTTTGCATGAGGTTGCGATGGAGGTAGTAGTGAGCTTTTTATTTATTCTTTTTTGAGACACAGTCTCACTCTGTTGCCCAGGCTGGAGTGCAATGGGACGATTTCAGCTCACTATGGCCTCTGCCTCCTGGGTTGGAGCAATTCTCATGCCTCAGCCTCCTAAGTAGCGGGATTTCAGGAGTATACCACCATGCCTGGTTAATTTCTGTATTTTTAGTAGAGATGGGGATTTCGTCATGTTGGCCAGGCTGGTCTTGAACTCCTGGCCTCAAGTGATGTGCCCACTTCGGCCTCCCAAAGTGCTGACATTACGGGCATGAACCACTGCACCGGGCCCATCTTTTCTTGGGAAGTTCTTAGAGAAAATGTACTAAAGAAAAGGCAAAGCACAGGCTCTTGGATATAGGGAACCCAATATTGGAAAGTCCCAAGGTTCAATAGGCTTAAAGAGCAACCTGTACAGATGGAGCAGGATAATGTGGGGGGTAGAAGTGGGGAGTGAGGTTGCTTAAAAACAAATAGAATAAAATTCTATGAGTGTTAGAAATTTAGAATAAAAGATTGATAACATTATGAAAAACCTGTGGAAAAAAATTAAGGCTAGGGAGATTTTCTTTAAAGGAAAAAAATTGAGGAAATCACTAATGCCAGGAAAAATAAAAAACTGTAGACAAAAAGGAGTTAATCATACTTTATCACTTCACCCATCAGTGAAAATATGTATATGAACATAAAGAATGTAAATAGTAACTACTGATTTTACTAAAAACTATGGGGAAAAGCTATTAAGGATGGATGTGTGATAAAGCAAGCGTAACAAAACGTTAACTGTGTGATCTAGGTGATGGATATATAGAGTTTACTTAAAACTCAACTTTTCTGTGTTTAAAATTCTTCATATCAATGTGTCAAGAGAAAAATGTTAAGGTATCAGGAGGTAGGGAAGTTGAAATGAGTGTGATGATACAAAAAAGTTAAATTCAGATCTACCATAACAGTTAATAACTGTTAAATTCACAAATCAAGAAAGCAGTATACATAGATATTATTTAGAAATATGAAAGAAACAAAAAAACTCAAAAGTGGTTGCCTCTGAGACAGGTTACTTTAAGGCTTTTATTAGAACTATGATTTTGTTTTAAAAAACTAAGTATATCTACTACTGATTAAAAATAATTTTTAAAGTGAGAGTTAAATAAAATATAATACAAGTGGTAAGGAATCTGCAAAAATTGTAAAGGTGGTATCTGGATGATAAAAATTGAAGAAATATTGAAGTAGAACTACTATCTTCTTTTGAACCAAAAGGATACTGTCTTAAAGAAAAGAAAATGTTTTTGCAGTCTGGTTATAGCTAAATACCCATAAAATCAGTTACCACTGTTCACTGAGTGAGTACTATACACCAGGCACTATAGTTGGTAATAGGGATAAAAAGTAAATATAAAAAGTAGAGCTGTAGGGCTGGGTGTGGTGGCTCACGCCTGTAACCCCAGCACTTTGGGAGGCTGAGGTGGGTGTACTGCTTGAAGCCAGGAGTTAGAGACCAGGCTGGCCAATATGGTGAAACCCTGTCTCTACTAAAAATACAAAATTAGCAGGCATGGTGGCACGCACCTGTAATCTCAGCTACTCAGGAGGCTAAGACACGAGAATTGCTTGAACCTGGGAGGCAGAGGTTGCAGTGAGCTGAGAATGCATCACTGCATTCCAGTCTGGGTGACAGAGCAAGATACTCTGTCTCAAAAAAAAAAGAAAAAAGTAGAGAACTAGAGTATAAAAGCTGAGTAAGCAACATTTATGAATAAAAATCTCAATCTACCTGAGCATTTATTTCCATCTAACCCTTTCTACTGAGCATTATTAAAAGGTTTCTTGGCCAGGTGCAGTGACTCACACCTGTAATCTTATCACTTTGGGATGCCAAGGTGGGCAGACTGCTTAAGCCCATGAGTTTGAGACCAGCCTGAGACAATATGATGGAACCCTGTCTCCACAAAAAATACAAAAGAATTGGCCAGGTGTTGTGGCATGCACCTGTGGTCCTAGTTATTGGGGAGGTTGTGAGATGTGATTGTGCCACTGCAATCCAGCCTCAGCAAGAGAATGAAACTCTCTCTCCAAAAAAAAAAAAAAGAAGTTTCTCTAACACACTACAGAGCTGTTAAGGGCTGAGTACAAGTAGAGGTAATCCACTGTCTGAATGAAATAACAGGAAATGCCTATACAGCTGGCTTTCCGTATCTTTGGATTCAACTGAGTATTGAAAGTTAAAATGGACAAACATTTTTCCATGTCATTATCCCCTAAAAAATAAGTATACTATTTACAGAGCACCTACACTGTGTTAGGTATTATAAGTAATCTAGAGATCAAAAATAATGAGAGGATATACATAGGCTATGAAAATCTGATGCCATTTTTTATCAAGAACTTGAGCATTCTTTGATTTAGGTATCTAGGAATGTCCTGGAACCAATTCCCGACAGATACTGATGGGAGACTGAATTAAATTTTTTTTTTTTTTAGAAATGGGATTTATTTTCACTATGTTGCCCAGGCTAGTCTTGAACTCCTGATGCAATCCTTCCACCTCAGCCTCTGCAGTAGTTGGGATTTTACAGGCATAAGCTACAACATATTTTTTAAAGTCTTTCCTGAGCCACAGAAGACAGCTGCTGAATCTTTAGAGAACAATCCAGAACAAGAAACAAAGCCACCATAAAAATCTGCAAAGAGCCAGAAAGCTGCACTCAAGAGAAGCACCGACACTTTAATTCATTAGTTTCTTCAAAGGCATAAAGCTTCTTTTGGAGTCAGTCTTCCACATCCCAATCCGGACAGTTGGTATAAAGTCGCATGAATATGAGTACATGAATGTGAGTATTCCTTCTGAAAAGAAATGCTTTTTGACATTTTATGGCATTCTTTGAGATAAAAGGCAGATGAATGAAGTCAAGGTCCACTCATAGCAGGATGTCCCAACAGGTAGGTCTCAAATGATAAAGAGATATGCCTGGATATTGTATCCCTCAGCCCTCAAAGCAGCTGCAAACCTGGAATGGTAGATAACCTCTTCTGTTTCTCCCAATGAGCAGCACTAATTATACTACTTGGTTAAAAATAATCATAATCATGAAAAGCCTGGCAATTCCTGAATACGGATCTAGTAAGCATAAGAGGACAAAGAAACATGCAGCCCACTTCCAAGATCCACCAGTACCACCTGGGATATTCTGATAAGGTGCAGAAATCCTTTCTGCTCTTAGCAGCTCTAACTTAAAAACTAAGAGGCAAGGCTGGATCTAGACTTAAACCTCCAAGAGTCATAAAACAGTAGTACATTCTAGTCACTATTAAAGGTCTGTTGATTTTTGACTGACTCTATTTTCCTATCTCTAAAATGACACGATTTACTCAGATATAAGCTTAATATTTTAGAAATTTCTATTCAGTTAAAAGTGCATGATAACTGCAATTGTTTTTAGGACATAAGTTATGAAAATTATAATTAAGAAATAATTTTATTTACAGTAGCCTCAAAATGTACCCAACTGAAAATTAACTTGCAAAGAGGTAAGGTTAGCACCTACTCTTATTTTATTTTCCTACTCTTATTTTAAACAAAGGAAAGAAAAAGGTTAGTAGCTTATCTGTTCTCTACAAACCTGTGTACTTGTATTTGGAGTGCTGGAACTACCAGGTACAACCACTACAGCTTTTAAGGGCTTATAATCAAGAGTATCTGAAATTAAAAAGTGAGTATGGAGCCCAAATCATTCTTTAGTTAATTTTAGTCATAATAGGGATTTTTTTTTTTTAAAAAGAGGGAAGCTGACAGTACAAGGCTTGGGATTCTTTTTTCTTTTTCTTTTTTTTTTTTTTTTTTAAGAGATGAGGTCTCATCCAGGTTGGAGTGCAATGGCGCAGTCACAGCTCACTGCAGCCTCAAACTCTTGGGCTCAAGGGATCCTTCTGCCTCAGCATGCCAAGTAGCTGGGACGACAGGCACAGACCACCATGCCTGGCTAATTTGTTTATTTGCTTTTTCTTTTTTTGTAGAGATGGGGGTCTTATCATCTTACCCAGGCTGGTCTTGAACTCCTGGCCCCAAGTGCTAGGATTATTACAGGCATGAGCCACTGTACCCAGCCAGGCTTGGAATTTTTACTATTAACTTTGAGTTATTCTATTTCAATCCCAGTTTTCTTAAATTAAAAAAGGAAAAGGCATAAAAGAGAAAAAAGTTATACAACACACCTACATATCCCACTATGTTTCTGCTATATCCAGGAGGATAAGAAATCAGATTTATCCCAGAAAACTACTATCCCTGATTAAGTACATCAGAATGAAAGCACTGTATGCTGAATACTGCATACACAAAGAACTTCTACAGGTGGGTTCTGGACATATTAACACAAAAGCAGAAAGTCTTATTCATAATAGCCACAGATTTTGTTACTGGTACATTTTTACACAGATTTGGCTCATAACTTTATCTATACCATCAGTGTCTTATCAGCTAACATTTTCCCAAGATGATGTCACCAAGGTAATAAGAGGACCAAAATAAATTTTAATGATTTTGAAAAGCAAAAAAAAAAAAAAAAAAATGGTGGGTGGGGAATAACTTCCATGGATTTAAAGACTATCGTTTTATATTAGGTTTGGCAATCTATTTTCAGGCCACAGTTAATCGTCATGTAGGAGAATTTAGAGCCACACATTAGCTTTCACGAATGGTATAGAGAGAATGAAATTATTTGATGAATCTGAATCACTGGGACTAGAAACAATTTTATATCAAAGGTGTATAGTTTTAGAGTTTATGGGTAGAAAAGAGGGTTTCAAGTTTTTAGTACTTACCGATCATTAGAAAGTATCAAGGTTTCAAAACGTTTTTCTAACATAGATCATGTTTGAACAATAATATGACAGTGAGACAAGCTGTAAGAAATCATTTGGTGGAAATTAATTAAAAAGTTTAAAAACTAGGCTGGGTGTGGTGGCTCACGCCTGTAATCCCGGCATTTTGAGAGGCCCAGGAGGCGGATCACGAGGTCAGGAGATCGAAACCATCCCGGTCAACATGGTGAAACCCGGCTCTACTAAAAATACAAAATTTAGCTGGGCTTGGTGGCGCACGCCTGTAGTCCCAGCTACTCCGGAGGCTGAGGCAGGAGAATTGCTTGAACCTGGGAGACGGAGGTTGCTGTGAGCCGAGATCGCGCCATTGCACTCCAGCCTGGGCAACAAGGGCGAAACTCTGCCTCAAAAAAAAAAAAAAAAAAAAAAAAAAAAAAAAAATTAAAACTTAAAATTTTCAGCATTCATCTAGCATTGAGTTATTTTTGCTTTTCATAAAATGTAACTGAGAATCCTTTTTATTTTCAATTATCTAATGTATTTAGTCTCAAAAGATGAAACATGCACAGGCACCTTTAATATGAATGGCAAGGAAATAACCAATTTCAATGGCTTGGTTTTAGTAGAGGATAGGTTTCAACCATAATTTACAAAGCTGAAATGAAAACTGATCATTTTTCTCAAAATGTTTTTCAGGTTTAATTAAAAAAAATCTTTATTAGCTGTATCTTCCCTTGATGACAGGATTCAGAGGCAAGACTTAAGCTAGTCAACTCAGACTGCATCACAGAATGCAACTCAATGTTTGCTCAAGTTAGTATCATAAAAATGTTTAAACTGTGGGCGTTTTTAAAGCAGCAAAACTGCGTAATCTTTAAAAAACTGAGAACTGCCACAGCTCTTTTTCTGAACACGTGCCCCGGATACGCAACCAAGGAACTAATAAGGTTTTAGGCATCGTTTTGTTTTGGTATTACTTTTGTCTGCAGGCTTTCAGCGTTAGGTCTCTCTCTCTAACCCACACCAGGGCCTAGAACAGGAGGCGGTTGCGCGTGTGCAGTATTTCTTTTTTTAACTCCAGCAAAAGCCCCGCAAACGATAAAGGCTAAGAGTCCGATTGGCATCCTCCTTGCCCTTCCATCTCTCCTTTACGAAGACGGTTATAATTCTGGCGGGACCAGGGGCGGAATACTGTGGTTCCGGAGGGACACAGCGAGTGCGTGGGTGCGTGAGAACACCGCAAGAGGGGGCAGCAAGACGTGACCACGGAGTAGGAGGAAAGGATGTTGCCTCTTCTAGGGCGGGAAGAGACTGCGAGAGGTGCTGTTATGCATGATCAAGGCTGGCACGCGGGGTGGATGGTGATGGCCGCAGAACAGGGTGAAGCGGGGGATTCCCTGTTACGGGGCAGCGTTCGTGGCCGCCTCCCGTGAACGATTCGGGAGCAACGAAAAGGGGGAGACACTGAACCCAGGAATTCCCGACCGAAAAAGAAAAAAGGGCGCCGAGAAACAGGGTTATTATGGGATGGCTGAGGGGCTCCCTAGGAAAAATTACGGGATCTTCCTCACCCGCCAATTGCTGTACAGTCTCTTCACTCGCCGATAATAAGCGTCTTTGTCCAGAGTCACAGCCATAGCCCCGGACGCCGCTTCTCCTCGGGTTCCGAGAATCACGCAAGGTCCCGGCTCCGCCACCCGCTCTCGGCCCAGGAATCCCGCACTCTCCCAGTGACCCGGAAGTATCGACCTCAAAGATGCCCTTTCCGCTTCCGGGTCCCGACACCGTTAGGGATTTTTTTTTTTTTTTTTTTTTTTTAAATCCTCTCTCGGATGGGTAGAGGGCGGAGAGAAAGAAAAACGGGAGAAAATCAACAAAATGTGCAATGCAAAGAGTCGATTTTCGCGGGGTTTTGTCGACTTTGCCACTGCCGCACGCAAATCGACGTGGTCACGTGACGATCTGCCTCCGCCCTTAACTCAGCCCAGCCGCGGTTTCCAGGACCTCAGACTTTTTGCCGAGGCGGCAGCCACTAGGCGAAGCAAAGAAGGCGGTGCCTGCGTAGCCCCACAAGAGCTGCCGCGCGCGGGTGTAATAGCTCCACCCTATCAGCAAAGGAAGGGGAGCGGAAAGAGCGGGATCTAGCGTGGGGTAAAAGTGGAAATACTACAGTGTAACTGGGCACGCGCCCCTCCTGGAAACGATGGGGATGCAAAAGCCTTTAACTGCTCCAGGGCCAGAGGAATCCTTGGTGCCAGGATGCTGGGTCAAGCGGTCCGCCGGGACAGAGAACTCATACCAGGGAAATAGAGCCCAGCCTCGCGATAAACTAGGACCCAAGCTATAGGAAGGAACCTAGCTTTCGAAAGGAAAATTATATGTCCAGGCTTTATCTGAGCAGTGGGATGGTAGAAATCAGAGGAAACAAATGACTTGAGGAGCTTCACAAACCTTTAGTTCCTTCCCACAACCCCAATCCCTTGAGCACACGTCATGGCAGCATCCTTCCAGTCAGCCAGTCCCCTTGCTGCAGTTCATGAAAAGTGACACTATTCTATGCCTTCCCCCAAATAACCGTTACTTCAGTAAATTAGAAACAAAATGTACATGGTTCCTGATGAAATTCTTGCTTCCTCTTTCTTCTAAAAACTTGGGATTTTTGAATCCAGAAGTTTGTCCGCCTTTTACCTTAAATAATTCCCTTGCCTTTAGCCAGCTGGACAGTCTACATTTACATATACCCTTTAGAGAAGTACAAATGAGTTAATCTGCTCTATCCAAGGTAATTTAGTATGAATAGTACTGAACTTCAGTTAAGTGGTGCTGAAATTACCCACCTCCCAAAATCAATACTCACATTGGGTTTGAGCAAATATAGAACAAAGGAAGAGTGGAAAAGGATTAACTTAAATTTATTAATGCCAAGGGGAAGGAAGGTAACAGTTCCTGACCCTCCAGCTGTATCCACAGTTCGGCCAGGAACAGGCTCTGCCAGAGGCTAGGGCCAGCGCTACATAGTCTGTGGTTAATGGAGGTGACTAGGGAGGGGTGAGCGCACCAGCTGCTCTAGTCTCCTTTCCTTCCCCAGAAATGAGGAAGTGGTCATGTATTATTTTAGGAGCTCCCCTGCCCACCCAATCCTCTCATAAGTGGGAGCAATCAGGTACATTTTTTTTTCCTTTTCACCTCCTGGAGTCCTGGACTTCCCCACATCTCCCCTGCCCCTCCCACGTTTCCATAGTCCAAGGGCCAGAGTAAATGAAAATACAGCAGCCGCCCAAGCAGTGGGGCCCATGCTGGGGCTTCAGTCATCAGCATCTTCACTGGAGTCTGAATTGGCTGGCATCATAGGATCATCAATGAGTGAGAAGTCCCTTTCTGAGCTATCATAGCCCTGAGATAAATCATCATCATCATCTTCATCCTCATCGTCATCCTCCTCAGGTTGCAGTGATGGCAACCGCAAGGTAGTACCAGAGGCGGTAGTCGCTGGTGAAGAGGGGTAGCCAGGGGCTCTCAGGCCTGGATGGTGATGGTGGTGATGGTGGGGGTGGGGGTGGTGGTGGTGGTGATGAAGCATGGTGCTGGAGTCTACATGAGGGGATGATGCTGCACCACCCATCACAAATGGCATAAAAGGCAAAGATGCAGAAGTGGCACTGCTGTGACCCAAAGATGACACAGACTGCAGGCCACTACTGCTGTGTTGGAACGTGTTATGCAGAGATAGAGACCCAGTGCTTCCACCCTGCATAAGGGCCATCATCTTAGAAAGGTCTGGTCGCATTCTACGGGCCCGCTTCTTGCTGCTCTCTGGTGCAATAGGCCCTGGCAAAACCCGGTTGAACACCGTTTCAGTGTGATGACCCTGGGAGGAGGGAATAGAAGAAGATAATTAAAAAAAAGAAAGGGGAAAAAGGAAAAGAAACCAAAGCCAACAGAGTCCTAGCTTACAATGCTTTTTTTTTTTTTTTTTTTTTTTTTTTTTTGAGACGGAGTTTCGCTCTTGATACCCAGGCTGGAGCGCAATGGCGCGATCTCGGCTCACCGCAACCTCCGCCTCCTGGGTTCAGGCAATTCTCCTGCCTCAGCCTCCTGAGTAGCTGGGCTTACAGGCACGCGCCACCGTGCCCAGCTAATTTTTTGTATTAGTAGAGACGGGGTTTCACCATGTTGACCAGGATGGTCTCGATCTCCTGACCTCGTGATCCACCCGCCTCGGCCTCCCAAAGTGCTGGGATTACAGGCTTGAGCCACCGCGCCCGGCCTACAATGCTTTTTTACTGAATGCACCTTAGAACAGGCAAAACAAGTATAGCCATCTTAGGCTTGATTGGCAGTAATGGGAAGGAGGAGATGCTGGGTTTAGCTGGTTGATACATTCTGATATTGAAGTTAAGATCAATGATTTGGTACTGAAACTCATATGAGCTAGTTTTTGCTTTTATTCCCCATGACTATATTGTATCTTCAGTCAATCATTTTACAAATGCTTACCTTTGTTATGAAGGGGTCTGGGTAAGACAGTGAATGAATTAGTAAATGCACATAAAAAAATTCACTTAAGTGTCTCCTGATGTCAGGTTGTTCACTTGTTCTTATTAAGTGAAGTGCAGCACAACTATATTGACATTTATAATAATATCCTCTATTATCACATCAAAGCAGGGTAAATTCAAGACAGGTCAGAAAAAGACTTCTAGATGTCTAGAGCACCAAAAAAACCAAAACCAAAAACAAAAAACACAAACTCCTCAACAAATTTAATAAAATAATTTTTGTTCCACATTGATAAAAAACATATATCTGAATTTTAAATGGCTTCTCTAGATGTTCTGACTAAAAAATTCTGATTACATTCATTGAAGCTAGAAGTTATTCCTGTGGGTCCCAGGAATAACGTTGTGCTAGATTCACTATCGATTCTATATTAAGAATTCTGGACTGGGCGCAGTGGCTTATGCCTGTAATCCCAGCACTTTGGGAGACTGAGGCAGGCGGATCACTTGAGGTCAGGAGTTTGAGTCCAGCCTGACCAACATGGAGAAACCCTGTCTCTACTAAAGATACAAAAAATTAGCCAGGCGTGGTGGCACATGCCTGTAATCCCAGCTACTCAAGAGGCTGAGGCCGGAGAATTGCTTGAACCCAGGAGGCAGAGGTCGCAGTGAGCTAAGATCACGCAATTGTACTCCAGCCTGGGGAACAAGAGTGAAACTTCATCTCAAACAAAAAAATAGCTGGGTGTGATGATGCAAGCCTGCAATCCCAGTTACTCAGGCAGCTGAGGTAGGAGAATCGCTTGAACCCAGGAGGCAGAGGTTGCAGTGAGCTGAGATCATGCCACTGCACTCTGCCTTGGTGACAGTGGGAGATTCTATCTCAAAAAAAAAAAAAAATGAAAAAATGAAAAAGAAAAAAGAATTCTGTACTAGTCATATTAGGATTTTTCTGTGATTTTCTGATATTTCTCAAGAGTTTCAATTGACTATAGGGAGTAGCAGAAATACTTGAGATAAAAATAGGTAACAGTGAAGGAAATGCCCTTCTAGTAGGCTGCTCTGTAATGTTAAATTCAAGACAGAGATGGCATTAGCCTTCTAGCCCCCAGCCTTTCCCATATCAACCATTCTGTTTATTGCACTCTTGTTCTCCTTGAGGATAACAGGGAAAACTGAAACATTCTTCCACAGTAACACTTCCATCAATATAAAAATAAGCCTCATAAATATACATATATTATGTGTTTCAAATTTGTTAAATGCCTAGTTTACTTTAAAATTAATTTTATTTTGCAAATATGCATTGATTGGGAGAAAAAAATTAATTTTGTTAAAAGATATTCCATGTGGTTATATAGACACATAAATACATGTGTGCACATAGCCTTCCATATCCATGGATTCAACTATCTGTGGATTGAAAATATTTGAAGACAAAAAACTAAAAAATAATACAACAATAGAAAATAATACAAATTTTAAAACAATACAGTGTAATAACTATTTGCATAGCATTTATATTGCATTAGGTTTTTTTTTTTTTTTTTGACACAGTCTTGCCCTGTCACCCAGGCTGGAGTACAACGATGTGATCTTGGCTCACTGCAACCTCCACCTCCTGGGTTCAAACAATTCTCCTGCCTCAGCCTCCCAAGTAGCTGGGATTATAGGTGTCTGCCACTACACCCAGCTAATTTTTGTATTTTTAGTAGAGACGGGGTTTCACCATGTTGGCCAGGCTGATCTCAAACTCCTGACCTCGTGAACCGCCTGCCTCGGCCTCCCAAAGTGCTGGGATTAAAAGCATGAGCCACCATAACCAGCCTTGTATTAGGTATTGTAAGTAATCAAAAGATTAAAGTATATTAAAGGAAGTGTGTAGGTTACATGGAAATACTACATGATTTTGTTTTTTTGTTGTTGTTTCTTTGAGACAGGGTCTCAGACTCCATTGCCCAGGCTGGAGTGCATGATCACAACTCACTGCAGCCTCAGCCTCTGGGCTCAAGTGATCTTTCTGCCTCAGCTTCCTTATAACTGAGACTACAGGACTGCACCACCATGCCCAGCTAATTTTTTTTTATTTTTTGTAGATCTAAGGTCCCACTGTGTTGTCCAGGCTGGTCTTGAGCTCCTAGGCACAAGTGATCCTCTTGCCTCAGCCTCTCAAAGTGCTGGGATTACAGGTAAGAGCCACAGCACCTGGCCTTACACCATTTTATATATAAAGGACTTGAGCATCCATGGAGTTTGTTATCTGCAGGGGTCTTGGAACCAATCACTCACAGATACCAAGGGATGACTATATATGGATAAAGATTTCTATGGAAGATTAAATGAAGGAATGATTAGATAAGTCAAGTATACACAAGTGCTAATCCATTTTAAATGACTCTAGTGAACAATGATTTATGTATGCTTTAAAAATATTAACTATTGGCTGGGCATGGTGGCTCATGCTTATAAGCCCAGTACTTTGGGAGGCTGGTGCAGGTGGATCACCTGAGGTTGGGAGTTTGAGACCAGTCTGGCCAACATGGCAAAACCTTGTTTCTAATAAAAATACAAAAATTTGGCTGAGCGCAGTGGCTCACCCCTGTAATCCCAGCACTTTGGGAGGCTAAGGCAGATGGATCACCTGAGGTCGGGAGTTTGAGACCAGTCTGACCAACATGGAGAAACCCTGTCTCTACTAAAAATACAAAATTAGCCGGGTGTGGTGGCACATGCCTGTAATCCAAGCTACTCGGGAGGCTGAGGCAGGAGAATCACTTGAATCTGGGAGGCGGAGGTTGCAATGAGCCGAGATCACGCCCCTGCACTCCAGCCTGTGCAACAAGAGTGAAACTCCATCTCAAAAAAACCCACAAAAAACAAAAAACAAAAATTAGCCAGGCATGGTAGAATGCACTGGAGGTCCCAGCTACTCAGGAGGCTGAAGCAGGAGAATCACTTAAACTGGGGATGCAGAGGTTGCAGTGAGCTAAGATTGTGCCACTGCACTCCAGTCTGGGCAACAGAGCAAGACTGTTCTGTCTCAAAAAAAAAAAAAATACAACTATTACAGAAAGTAAGGTAAGTATAGCCAAGAGAAACTTTTGCAGTTATAATTTGCTGGAAAGAAGAAATTATGGTTACTTAATCCACCAAATGTCCTATCAACCATCATAAAAGTATAAGTAAATTTGAAAATATAGAATAACTTAATGGCCAAATTTATTATTATGAATTATAAAACATAGTTTCCTCTTTTTCCATTACTGACATATTATTAGTGATTTTCAACTTTTTATATATTGAGAAATCTCATGACTATTTTCCTTAGTAGACCTCTCCACACACTTCTAAAATATACAGAATTTGAAAACTAAAAGCTGGGTGCAGTGGCTCACGCCTGTAATCCCATCATTTTGGGAGACCAAGGTGGGTGGATCACTTGAGGCCAGGAGTTCCAGAGCAGCCTGACCAACATGGTGAAACCTCGTCCCCAATAAAAATACAAAATATAAAAAAAATACAAAAAATTAGCCCAGTCTACTTGAGAGGCTGGGTAGGAGAATGGCTTGAACCAGGGGAGGCAGAAGTTGCAGTGAGCTGAGATTGTGCCACTGCACTCCAGCCTTGGTGACAGAATGAGACCATGTCTCAAAAAAAGAAAAACAGAAAACTTAAGAAATTGCTTTAAAACCCACAATTTGCCGGGCGCGGTGGCTCAAGCCTGTAATCCCAGCACTTTGGGAGGCCGAGGCGGGTGGATCACGAGGTCAAGAGATCGAGACCATCCTGGTCAACATGGTGAAACCCCGTCTCTACTAATACAAAAAATAGCTGGGCATGGTGGTGCGTGCCTGTAATCCCAGCTACTTAGGAGGCTGAGGCAGGAGAATTGCCTGAACCCAGGAGGCGGAGGTTGCGGTGAGCCGAGATCGCGCCATTGCACTCCAGCCTGGGTAACAAGAGCGAAACTCCGTCTCAAAAAAAAAAAAACCCACAATTTTCAGGAAGTAAAAACTGAAAAGGTTAAATGATTTGTCCAAAATCCCTTGTTATTCAACAGAACAGAGTTAGCCCTTAATGTTCTAACACATCTTACTAATTCTTGTATTTTCATATGCATAAAGTACTAAAGTGGGTTTTTAGAATTTTATGCTCCTCTAGAGATGACAATACCACAGGACTGCAAAAATCCTGATAAAAATACTCTGGGCTAAGTGCGATGGCTTATGCCTCTTGTATTCCCAGGACTTTGGGAGCCCAAGGTGGGTGGATCTCAGGTGAGGAGTTCAAGACCAGCCTGGCCAAGATGGTGAAACCCTGTCTCCACTAAAAGTACTGGGCGCAGTGGCAGGCACCTGTTATCCTTGCTTGGGAGGCCGACACAAGAGAATTGCTTGAACCTGGGAGGGCGGAGGTTGCAGTGAGTCGAGATTGTACCACTGCACTGGGCAACACAGTGAGACTCCATCTCAAAAAACAAAACAAAACAAAACAAAACAAAACGAAAACTCTGGTTTCCTTATTGAACTGAAGATAATTCTTCACAGAAACATACATAGGAAAAAAGATAAATAACAGTCACAATCATCATTGAAAGCCTTGTAATGTCACATCTAGTGTGGGAACAGAGTGGTAATGCTTCAGTTTCTCACCTTTTTCCCATTCCTAGAGTTAGCTGTTTGTACTGGTTCCATTCCCAAACAGTTCAATTCTGCCTTATTATTTTTTTTACATCTTTGCCACTTCTGTTTTCTGCGATCTTCCATATACTGTAATAGAAAAACAAATAAGTTATCCTAGAGGAAGAGAAATCTTCTCTGGAGTAATTATTAGTACTAGTGTCTTTTGTTTCATAATAAATGCTTATTGCATAGATAAAGGATTAATCCTAGTGGAAAACTGCCATTAAGTGGGATCTCTCCAAAAAATATTAAGTAGTTTACATAATAGTTCAATAGTAAACATTTGCCTAGCACTTAGTTTAAGTACTTCAACATTATTTTATTTTGGGCATCACAATTATGAGGTTGGAAGACTGGGCATTATTAATTATTACCCTTATTTTACAGATACAGAAACAATGATATAATATGTCATGCTTTCTCTTTCTCATGCAGCTTAAGTACCAATGGAATGACTTTAAGTCTTGCTGGATGGGACTGCCACTCACCGCTAAAAATCGGGGATCGACAGCAAACTCTGGATGACCCTGTAACCACATCTCCAGTTCAGCCCGGCGAGGGGCATCCTCACCCACCAGCAAAGTACCATCCACCTTATTGATGACAGGGATCCGGGTCTCCAGGTCCACATCAAGGTGATTAGGCTCTTCCATGCACTCCACCTCCAGCTGCAAACCCAGAATCCACCCCCATAAGCACATACTCTTCTTTGAGGGAGGAAGGAAGGGGGAGCAGAGCCAATGGTAGTCATGAAATAGATCTAGTATCTTTCATCCCCTCAATCCCAACTGCTTTCATCAATTATTAGGAATAAAAAGACAATTTAATTATCACATTAAAAACTTTCTTTACCACTCACCTCTACTAGCTTCTTTCTGTTCCCCTTCTTCTTATGAAACAGTGGATGTCCATCTCCCATTACCCCATTAGCCATCAACTTGTGCTTCTGGAATGTCAACTTCAATCCTTCCTCCTAGGAAGACAACCCACCCACCCAAGACATCATATGAATTCAGACATACTAGGATTCTAGAATTCAGCCATATTCCGATTCTAGAATACAGACATTTTATGATTCTGGAATTCAGATATCCTAACTTCTGGAATTTAGACGTTTAATGATTCTAGAATTCAGGCATATTACAATTCTAGAATTCAGACATCCTAGAATTCAGATGTGTTACAACTATGGAATTCGGGTATTTTATGATATTGGAATTCAGACATCCTGACATTCCGGAAATCAGCCATACTATGATTCTAGAATCTTTTATAAGGTACATGTTTTTTAAAAGTAAAGATTAAACTTTAAGGGATGTAGGCTATGGGTCATCCTCTTGCCCAATGATAGCGAGAAGGCCATCTGACTAAAGGGTAAAATTAGAAATACAAGAAAACATACACAATTTTTCCTTAGAAAGATTTCACTTCTTTACCTAGTGCCCCTCAGGATTTATGAGAAAGAGTTTATTTCAACAACACCCAATATAGGGTAAAACTCCCTAACTGGTGTCTCTGTATTAGCATGACAACTTATCACAGGGGCAAAATCTTCCTATTCCTATGTATACTAATTTAAGAAACTTCTCTTTTTTGATTGTTAATAGAATTAATAGTCAATAGGGTTCAATAAGGAAAACAACCAGGAAAAATGACTCTTCCTAAATGGATCTTTGTAAGCTCTAATAACAGTTTACTCATTTTTAAAATTAGCTAACCAAATGAGTTTAGTAACCTATTAGTAAAATTAGTTACAGCAAGATTACAGCCTTCTTCCCCACTACCCAATGCCCAAATGCCAAACTTACATCTTTGATTTGAACTGTAAACTCCTTTTCATCCATGCCGCGGCGAAGTTTGGTGAACTGGGCTGCTGCTGTGGTGACTGCAGATGCTTCCTCCTCTGCCATGGAAGCTGCACTACTACTTCGTGGTGTGGGGACTGGAGAGTCACCATATTCTCCAGGAGTCAATGAGGGACTGTCTAGCAAGTGGTTGCCTGGCCCCAAAATTCCTCCTGTTATAATTTCCTGGCTCCTACGGCTAGAAGGCCACTTCCCTGAGAGTACAGCCTGGCAGACGAGGTCAATACGGCTTATCAGGACACGATCCTGAATAGGGAAAGAAACAAATACCATTTTTAGGGTCTGTGTGATCCTGTGATACTATAATCCTGTGATCAATAATGCCATCACTACCAGGATGGGTAAAAATCATAAGGCAGAAAGAAGAAAGGTAATACTATTAAGATTCCTAAGTCGACTGGGAAGTTTCCTGAAAAAACATGCAGCAATAAACACAATTTAAAAAAAACCAAAACCATATGTTCCTTGTTTCCTGGATATAATGTTACACTGTATTTCTGGACTCTACATGTCCAAGGATGAGGCTGTTTGTTACCTTGGGCCACTCAGAGGCTCTTTGTCTTTCCTGCAGTAGCAGAAGCTCAGGGGTCATTTGTTCTCCGTCTTCATTTGGGAATCCATCTTGGGACATAGTGAGGGACAGGAGACTCTCTTCATCATAGAGTTTTGAGTGGGACTGGTCAGCTGGTAAGAGATCCCATAGAATGTGTGAGAAAAGATGGAAGAATAATGTCATATGGTAATGGTATTATATGGGCTTTGAATAAAGGCCCAAAGAATAACAGGTCTCTTTTGACATTTTATCAAATCAAAATCCAGATCTCTCTCAAGAGGATGCATTTAGAAAAGGGAAAGAGAAGAGACGGGGGAAATAGGAAAGAGGGCCAACAGCCTGTCACATGCACTCACTTAGCTTCTCTTCCTTCTCGTCCTCACTCTCATCAGTGCTGGAGCTGGAGCTGGATGAGGATGAGGAAGAAGAGGATGATGGTGACAGCTTGCTCAAGTCCAGCTCAGAGTCTGAATCATCCTCATCCTCCAGTTTGACTGGTGGAACACTCCGGGAAACCAGAGGGGTAGTATCAGAGGGGGCTACTCGCATCTCATAGTCTTGTGGGGTTGGTCGGCTCCTGGCCACCACCTCATGCTCTAGCTTTAATGTCAGACTCTCCAGACTGGGGACCTGGGCAGCTGTCTCCTCGGGTGACTTTTCAACAGGAGCATCTGGGCGCAGGGGCAATGGTGAGGCAGTGCGTGAGGTATACTGCTGGTGCAGCAGTGGAGTAGAGCAGCGTGACAAGGATGGAGCTGGTGCTCCTGCTTGATGGTTCTGCATATAATTCATACGGGCAGCCAGAAAAGAGAAGTCTGGGTCCTGCATGATGTTGCAGTCTGTTTGGCTCACCCCATGGCGGGCTGCCCCTCGTAGAAGCTCCCCATCATGCCGAACAGGCTCCCACCATTTGGGCAATTCAGGACCTGGAGGCTGACACAATGCCAGCCGATCTTCCAAAAGGGGGTGGCATAAAACTTGTTCCCTTAAGCGCCGAAGCAATTCAATTCGGTAGAGAGTCCGTGAGGCTCTCTCCTCAGTGATGGGCTCAATGAATAGATTAGGGTCTGGGGGTTCTGCAAGAGACAGGAGTAGAAGAAGAAATTAACAGAGTTGGTTCTTTTGGCATCCATCCCCAGCCACTCTGCAATCTTGCTTACCATCTCCAGCTGCTGGGGGAAGGCGGCATACTTGGCGGCACATGGCCACAAAGCCATGGAAGTACTTGGTAAGGCTTTCATCTGTTTTTTTGTCTAGTCGAGCAAAAGTGCGGAAGCGATCCCAATGGAACTGCATGGTGTCAGGGTCATATTCCACACCAAAGGTAGATACCACTCGATAAAAATCAGTTTGTTCACGCCTTGTCCATCTACAAAAGGAAAAGTAGGGCAACAATAATCAGAAGAACACAAGAAAACTGGTTACATTTTAATGTGTTTTAGAATACCTGAAAACACAAATTAAAAAGGCCGAGAAGAGGTAGTGAGAGGTTCTCTGTAATGAGGAAGAATTACAGAGCTAAGGGGGAAAATGACACAGGCAAAAATATAAATGAGAATGTCTACACAGGAGACCTACTTGAGAGTTAATGATTACTGTACACAAGTGAGGTTTTAATTTCTACAGGTTTAACCACCCAAGGTAGAAAAGATGGTCCCTCTGTAGAGAATTCCAAATAAATCCTTCCTGAGATGGCTTTCAGTATAGGGACCATAATTAAAGACACAGATCAGCACAGGTTCCCAGCTATGACTTACCGTTGTTGTTTCTCCCGCCGTGCAATTTCTTTCAGCTTGAAGGCTGCTTCACAACGCCGCCTTCGCCGGTCCCCACGTTCTGCAGCCTCTATCTTCATCTGTTCTCTCTTGTAGCTGCGCTGATATGCTGTTACTAGGCGCCGAAGCCTAGCTGTTAGGGCAGAGCCTGGAGGCCAGAATAAATGCCCTGGCTGTTGGGTCACCTGGGCTGTGAAAAACAAAGTAGAATGAATAGGAAGTATAGCAAGGGTAGTAAAGATAATACTAGTATTTAAACCCACCCAAAGGCAAAGCACTTAGAAATCCCGGGATAGGACAGAATTCAGTGAATAATTCCCCAACCCACCACCCCACACAGAATTATACTAGTTGACCTAGAAGTTTACCTTCATCTCCATCAATCACTGAGATCTCCTCATCCATCATCATCAAGGGATCACCCTAGAGAAGGAGATCCACCCCACAGGATGGAGCGGGGAGGGAAAGGGGGGGAAGTTGGCACTCTGAAATCACTTTCTTATACGTGTCCTTCTGCGGCACCAAGGGATCAAGAAAAATTTCTAAAGAAAGGAGCCCTCACAAAAACTTGGAAACAACCAACTAAAAGAAGAACAAGAAAGTAGAACCTGAAAGGTCAGTTCTTATTAATGACTTGAAAATAATGGAACTCAGGAATTTATTAGTCAAATAATATCTTTCAATGTCCAGCTAGGGTGCCACCTCCTCCACAAAGTCATCCCTGATCTCCCCCAGCTGCAATACAATCCTTTCCATTAATACTTTATATACTCAAATGGTGTAATTCATTTTCCATTTGTATTACAAATTAACCAATATACTTCAAGATTCAGAGAATGGGAGAAGACTTAAAACCATTTAATAATAGAGAAAAGTGAGACTCAAATGAGAATTCCTTACCTCATCATCTTGGTCCTTTGGGGGACCCTGGAGTGGTTTATATTCAGGATCTTCACAATCTTTATCAAAGTCAACCCTAAAATTATCCAGAGGCACAAGAAAGTGTTAATAACATATCTTCTATCACTAAGAGGACCTAGGATGACAACCTAGCCACACATATATCCGGCATGAAATAGTCTTTATTACTATTATTTTCGGGACAGGGTCTCACTCTGTCACCCAGGCTGGAGTGTCATGGCCCTATCGTGGCTCACCACAGCCTCAACCTCCTGGACTCAAGTGATCCTCCTCCCTCAGCATCCTGAGTAGCTGGGACTATAGGTGTGTGCCACCAAACCCAGCTAACTTTTATATTTTTTGTAGAAGTGGGGTTTTGCCATGTTGCCCACGCTGGTCTCAAACTTCTGGGCTCAAGTGATCCACCCGCCATGGCCTCCCAAAGTGCTGGGATTCCAGGTGTGAGCCACAGTGCCTGGCCTAGTTTTTATTATTTATTTATTTTTTTTAAGATGGGGTTTCACCATGTTAGTCAGGCTGGTCTTGAACTCCCGACCTCAGGTGATCCGCCCGCCTTGGCCTCCAAAGTGCTTGGATTATAGGCATGAGCCACATTTTTATTTATTTATTTTTCTGAGACGGAGTTTCGCTCTTGTTACCCAGGCTGGAGTGCAATGGTGCGATCTCGGCTCACTGAAACCTCCACCTTCCAGGTTCAAGCAATTCTCCAACTTCAGCCTCCCGAGTAGCTGGTATTAGAGGCATGCACCACCACTCTCGGCTACTTTTTAAAAATATTTTTAGAGATGGGGGTTTCACCATATTGGCCAGGCTGGTCTCGAACTCCTCACCTCATGATCTGCCTGCCTCGGCCTCCCAAAGTGCTGGGATTACAGGCATGAATCACCATGCCCAGCCTCATATATATATATGTATGTTTTTCTTTTCTTTTTTTTTTTTTTTTGAGACGAATTCTCACTCTGTCGCCCAGGCTGGATTGCAGTGGTACAATCTCGGCTTACTGCAACCTGTGCCTCCTGGGTTCAAGCGATTCTCCTGCCTCAGCCTCGTGAGTAGGTGGGACCTACAGGTGCCTGCCACCACACCAGGCTAATTTTTGTATTTTTAGTAGAGATGGGGTTTCACCACATTGCTCAAGTTGGTCTCAAACCCCTGGGCTCAAGTGATCCACCCACCTTGGCCTCCCAAAAACTCCTGGACTCAAGTGATCCACCCACCTTGGCCTCCTAAAGTGCTGGGATTACAGGAATGAGCCACAGTGCCTGGCCTAGTCTTTAATTTCATGTTCACAGGAATGGCAGACCAGGTGCTAAACTTTGGGTCAGTCTGGTATAGCGTCCAATGGAATAAAAATAATTACAAGAAATTGACAATGTACCATTCGTAACTGCTTGAATTTGAAACACTTTGATCAACACAGTTCCTTTTTCTTGACAACCTTTATTATGTAACTCTTCCTCCTCCCCAACTATTTACTTTTTATTATTTCATTTTAATAGTTCATGCTTTTTTGTTTTTATTATTTTGTTCTTCTGAGTAGACAGGTGGCATAATAATGGATTTGCAATGAATAAATAACCCAGTTTCCTTTGAGGGTCCTACACTAGGCAAACTGAGGGTGTGTGATCATCAAAGAGAAATCTGTCAGTCATAATGGAATGGGTAGGCATTCATTAGTTAAGCCAACTATTTCACATGCCCCTCAGGTATTCATGTGAGAAGTGTTGTTAAACTCACTGGCACCCAAACTAGGGCAATACTGCCCTACCTGGTGGCTCAGTATTAGCATGGCAACTCATCATTGGGACATGTATTTAGGCAAAATGAATGCCTTTATGTGCAAGGTACCATTGGGAGATGATAAACCAGGGCTGAAAGTGCCTAAGGCTCTACCACAGAAGCAACATATGAGAGCTGCTGGCTGTTATCTTTGAAGAGACCAGTTATCCTCTTCGCTACTGTAGCTGTACAGAAGAGTGTTGTAAACCAAACCAAACAGAACATCAAGTAAGCCATTTGCAAGTTAACATTCATTTTCACCCTCAGTTGTATCTTATGGCAATATGTGGTTTAGGCAGTTTATGGAGTCTTTTCTGCTGGTCCAAGTTTTTGCTAAGGATTTATCACTTATGAGTATAATTACAATTAAGAATCCCATTGGGTTCAGTCAAGGCTAGGGTTATGTTATCTCACAGCACAAGTTGGAGCTTTAAAAGAATAAATACTAATGCTTACCCTTCTACTATGTCAGAGAAGTTATCCAACACTCGGTGTTCTGCTGCAATTGCTTTGTCATCTGGTCGGCCAGCCTTTTCTAGGAAACATAAGGCTGGATCTGCCCTCATAGTATTATATTTCTCATAGCCTAGAAGAAAAAGGGTTACAGTTAAAGAAAATGAGAGATTTGTTTTGCCTTTATGTTTACTTTCTATATTGCTCATAATGCAAAATATAGTTGCAATGTTACCATGGACAACTACTGGGTTATTATTATTTTGGGGGAGTTAATTATATTTAATATTTTTATAGCAATTTAGGGTCATGGAGAGGTTTTTTTTTTTTTTTTTTTTTGGAGCCGGAGTTTCGTTCTTGTTGCCCAGGCTGGAGTGCAATGACGGGCTCTTGGCTCATTGCAACCTCCACCTCCTGGGTTCAAGCAATTCTCCTGCCTCAGCCTCCCAAGTAGCTGGGATTACAGGCATGCAACACCATGCCCAGCTAATTTTTTTGTATTTTTTTAGTAGAGACGGGGTTTCTCCATGTTAGTCAGGCTGGTCTCGAATGCCTGACCTTGTCATTCTCCTGCCTCGGTCTCCCAAAGTGCTGGGATTACAGGCATGAGCCACGGCACCCGGCTAGGAAGAGTTTTTAAGTAGTAATCGAGAGTCTTAGGCTCCCAAACTTGGGATTCCAGGTGTGAGCCACCATGCATTGCCTGCAGTTTTATTTATCCCATTAAAAGTCTCAAAAAAGATGTAGCTTAAGTGCCATTACTTTTATTTTATAGAAAATAAAAATAAAAATATTCTTTTTAGAAAAAGACATTCTAATTCACGAAGTCATTTGGCTAAAAGTTAATGCTCACTGCTTTTTAGTGCCTGGGATTTGGTTATTTGGCAAAACGGCAAAAAGAATAAGGAAATATTCCTACCCCTCACTGCATTTTTTGTTTTGGCTAGTAACTCTCCCTTCTTACACGCTTTATTTCACTCAAACACTGCTGCTCATACCTACAGAAGAGTGAATGCTGAACATTTAGGCAAACAGGACATTTACGCAAATAGAAGATTTTTCAGCTCTTTCTCTTCGGTGAGGTGGCCGAAGCTGACACAGAGATGCAGATCTCTATAAAGACCCTTACAGGCAAAACCATCACCCTTGAGGGCCAGCCCAGTGACACCAATGAAAATGTCAAAGCCAAGATCCAAGACAAGGAGGGCATCCCGCCTGACCAGCAGCATCTGATATTTGTGGGCAGATGGTTGGAGGATGGCCGCACTCTTTCAGAGTATAACATCCAGAAAGAGTCCACCTTGCAGGTGGTGCTTCGCCTCTGAGATGGCATTATTAAGCCTTCCCTCTGCCTACTCACCCAGAAATACAGCTGCGACAAGATGATCTGCTGCAATTGTTATGCTAGCCTGGACCAAGAGGAAAGCCATACAAATTAAGTGTGGTTATTATTAACAATAGTGGGGGTACAGTACCTGCCCTGATTCGTGGGACAGTGATTAGAGAACAGATGGGAGGCTCCCTATGTTGAGATTTACGTATCCATCTGGTCCTTCTTGAACATCTATTTATAGGAACTAACTGCTCTGGATATTTAAGAACTACTTTCCTACTCAAATTTACTGAAGATCAATCAGATAACTCAGTTATTTCTCATGAGCATTTTGCTAAATGTTCCATCTGTGAACATAAATCTTCAGAGAAAAGGAATAGAATAGGAGAAGGTACATACCATGTTTAAAGACTCCAATGAGCAGTGACTTGTCAGCCTCACTGTCCCACCATGTTGTTGGAACCTCCAGCTGATCCACCACTGGGAACCATATGTCAATCTCACTGAAGGTATAAGAAGGCAGATTTAGCATAGAAATGCAGGAAATTAAAGTGAGAATCCTTGCAAAGGTTATTATAGGTATCTTCCTGTATCCATCAATTTAAATACTCATGCATCTACCCTATTTCCTTCTGCTGGTGTCAAGGATAGAATTAAAGGCCTGATATATAGATTTAAATTAGATATCCCAAAGATAGCATAAAATGAAATAAGCAAACCCATCTTTCCTCAAATAAGGCAGGGCATAAATCAAAAAAATAAAGCAGAACTTTACCTGGCAATGGCACCCCCTAACACCTTCTCTGCTTGATCTCCAATAACCTCCTGCCTCAGGTAGTATAGCATTCGTACCCGCAACAGTACCCTAGAAGGGACAGAGGAAGAGCTGGCTCAGTAACAGTGTAGAAAGTTTGAGGTGGAAAATGTTATTGCTAAATTCTATCCTTACTTGTTACACTGATGTTTCAAGTGCTTCTTATAACTTTCATCTTGGAACAGAGTGTCAGGGTTATATTTCCGGATCCAATCTGCCTTATGGATATCAAAAGTACTTTGTGACTTTACTTTTTTTCCCTTGCGTCCACGAGGCACAGGGATAGATAGACCTGGGAAAGGGGAGACATCAAAGACTTGGATTGAGAAAAACCCTTGGACCTGAAAAGGATTAGATAACCTATAGAAAAACATAAAGGAAAGAGTTGATAATTACCTGAATGATTCTGCAATTCTTTTGTCTTGCCATTTTCAGCTGGGCTAATCAAGTCCCAGATAAAGCCTTTAATATTTTCATCCCCACGGTAATGTAGAAGACAGTACACAAGAATGGCCCGGCAAATTGTCTCCACATCTCGTTCAGTCATACGTCGCTTGAAGCGTCCATGAGATAAAATATCTCGCCATCGTCCCCAACTAAAAAACAGAAAAGGAAACTATATTAACATTTTTCTGGGAAATGATGGTCTCTTGTCCCTCAGAATCATGTCTCTGGAAAGGTGTGAAACAGAGATCTTAAAAAACATAGCAACAGAATAAATAGAACAAACTCCCTCCAAGGCAAATATTGTTTCACATTATCTCTTCTTTGATCATAGCCCCCAGTTTAAAAGGCAAAGAGTATCTATCAGGATGGAGATGCACTATGCACTACCTCTCATGGCAAGTTGGGCTCTTACCCATATACCAGAAGATGCTTTTCCACCCGAAAGCAGTCAGTGCGCCCATAGGCATGATGACGGTCATGTCTGCGGGAGCGTGGCCGCTCGTCATCCTCACTTTCCAAATCAGAGAATTCCACGAGATCATCATCTTTCAGAGTGCTGAAGTGGCGTGTCTGTTTTCGTACTCTAGGTGTGTCAATTACCAAATTATTCTATGAAGAGAACAGAAGGAGAAATAATTCTCTTCCTGATTTGTTCACGGGAAAAGAATAAGACAATTATGGATTACAATGGCCTTGGATGTAACATGTGTAGATACTCAGAGATTTTTTAAATGACATGTAAAATAATCAACAGAAAGTAAAATTAGGTGGGAGATACCCAACTATTTTTCTGGGGCCTATTAGGTACAAAGTATCCACAACAGCCTTTGTATACAATACACCATCATAAACCACAATTAGCATCAAATAATCAGAGTAGCTATAAAGACTCCTGAAAGTAGTGTGGTCTTCTGCGATACTTCCTCCCTAAAGTAAGAAGAAACTCACCTTACTATTGAGCAGATCCATGTCTAGGTCAGCCTTTTTGGCCCACTTTTGCCAAAAGTTGGGGTCATCCAAAGAAATATCTGTCCTGTTTTCAGAGGCAACAAAGCTTGCCTAGCGAAAAACAAATGCAGAGGTAAAGCTGACTTTTTTTTTTAAAGTGATAAAATTCAGCAACTATATTTTTAAAACTTTTTTTTTTTTTTGAGATGGAGTCTCACTCTGTTACCCAGGCTGAAGTGCAGTGGCACAATCTACCTCCCTGGTTCAAGTGATTCTCCTGCCTCAGTCTCCCGAGTAGCTGGGAACACAGGCGCATGCCACCACTCCGGGCTAATTTTCGTTATTTTTAGTAGAGATGGGGTTTTACCATGTTGGCTGGGCTGGTCTTGAACTCCTGACGTCAAGTGATCCACCCACTTTGGTCTCCCAAAGTGCTGGGATTACAGGCATGAGCCACTGTGCCCAGCATAAAAACATAATTAAATCCTAGAGACTCAGGTCTCTATCATCTCTGCTTTTCTTTTCTTTTTTTTTTTTTTTTTTTTTAAGATGGAGTTTCACTCTTGTTACCCAGGCTGGAGTGCAATGGCGTGATCTCAGCTCACCGTAACCTCCGCCTCCTGGGTTCAGGCAATTCTCCTGCCTCAGCCTCCTGAGTAGCTGGGATTACAGGCACGCGCCACCATGCCCAGCTAATTTTTTGTATTTTTAGTAGAGACAGGGTTTCACCATGTTGACCAGGATGGTCTCGATCTCTTGACCTCGTGATCCACCCGCCTCAGCCTCCCAAAGTGCTGGGATTACAGGTGTGAGCCACCGCACCCGGCCCTATCTCTGCTTTTTTAGCCTCTGGCACAGACAGAACATACCTTGGCAAAGGTAGAACCTTTTCCTTCAGATTCAATGGTGATGGTTGTAGTTCGTCTTAACAAGATCTGGTCGATGTCCTCTTCACAAAACTTGGAACCTTCATCATCTTCCTCCATGATGGCTGCATATGCTCCTTTTCTTAAAAGATCTTCAATCTCCTTCTTAGAGAACTGTTGGATCTATAAAAACCAATAGACAGATGAAAAGACTATCAAGAGAATATTATCTAACTATGCCATAATATTTTAGCTATTATATTTTAAGAATAATTGAGAATCCAAACAAGGTAGTCAAATTCCTGTGTAAAAATAGCTTTTGTTTCCCTCTATCACAATGACTCATTATAAACTTATCTATAAACTAAGACTCACTCCAGTAATGTTGCCATCCCGACCACTCATGGACTGAAGCACAGCCTTATCCAATCCTAACTTGAGGCTGGCCTTATCAAACATCTCTCTCTCATAGGAATTACGAGTGATGAGGCGGTACACCTTCACAGCTTTGCTCTGCCCAATTCGATGACATCGTGCCTGGGCCTGGTTTAAAAAAATAAAAATGCAAGGAGAAAGATAACATAAAATTAGCAGGGGAAAGGATATAAAATACCAATTTATGATCCTCTCACTTCTATAGAGCAGCCATGAGAAAAACTCAAAACCAAGAGTCAATTTCAAGATGAAACTATCACCCCATCATGTAGACCAGGGGTCAGCAAACTAAATTCTGTATGGACATCTATTTTTTATAAATAAAGTTCAATGTGGACACAGTACTACCCATTCATTTACATATTATCTATGGCTGCTTTAATGCTGAAGGACTTGGAGATGAGACAGAGACTTCATAGCTCACAAAGCCTAAAACATTTACTATCTTGTCCTTTACAGAAAACATTTGCTGATTCCCTGATCTAACTGCCACCCTTAAAACTAAGGAAACAATTCCAAATTCTCTGAAAGTTCTTTCTAAAAGATCCTATTCTTACTGAAAAATCTCCCAAGTTAGTTAGTTAGTCCCTAAGACAATGAATTCCTTTACCTGCAGGTCATTTTGTGGATTCCAGTCTGAATCAAAGATAATGCAGGTATCAGCAGCTGTAAGATTAATACCAAGTCCACCAGCCCGGGTACATAGTAAGAAGACAAAGCGGTCTGAGTCAGGTTTGCTGAAGCGGTCAATGGCAGCCTGTCGAAGGTTCCCTCTAACTCGTCCATCAATACGTTCATATAAGTACCTGTATGGGAGCCACAGAGAAAAATGTAAGAGGCCAAGCAGAAGTGAAGACCGAAAAAGCAAGCTAGGATCAATACCAGTACTTCCATATCAAAGGTGGTCAAAAACCAAGTTGAGAGTGAGAATCTTAAAAACTTCTCTTACTGCAATTGGTCAACTCTAATTAAACCCAGGCCCTCGTGCTTTTTGCTGCTTTATGAGGACAGAGTAACCACAGGCTGGGATGACTTTTTTCTTACCTCCTCTGGATTAAATAATCCTCTAGGATGTCTAGGCAGCGTACCATCTGAGAGAAGATCAGAACTTTATGGCCACCAGCTTTAAGCTTTGGAAGTAACTTGTCAATAAGAACCAGTTTGCCAGCTGAACGAACCATTGCCTGCAGGTGGAAGTCATGAGGTATAATATGGCAAGCTTCCCGGAATTCTGTTAGGATTTTTTCTTCGGCACCTACCAGAAGAAAAATCAAATTATGTTGAGATCCAGTGAAAC
The DNA here is from genome assembly GCF_030222135.1 of Aotus nancymaae. Classification (NCBI taxonomy): domain Eukaryota; kingdom Metazoa; phylum Chordata; class Mammalia; order Primates; family Aotidae; genus Aotus; species Aotus nancymaae. The sequence continues at coordinate 32,038,008 of NW_026988422.1, read as the reverse complement.
ATATTAGGGTTGTAGACTATTTAATTAAGAAAGCAAAGGGAAAAAAATGTAATTTTACTTAAGACTAACATTTCATACATACAGAATTTCAGCAACAAAAAATCTTAAATCAGCTGGGCACGGTGGCTCATGCCTGTAATCCCAGCACTTTGGGAAGCCCACGAGGGTGGATCACCTGAGGTCAGGGGTTCGATACCAGTCTTGCCAACATGGTGAAACGCTGTCTTTACTAAAAATACAAAAACTAGCCTCACGCGGTGGCATGGGCCTGTAGTTCCAGCTACTCAGGAGGCTGAGGCAGGAGAATCGCTTGAACCCAGGAGATGGTGATTGCAGTGAGCTAAGATCGTGCCACTGCACCCCAGTCTGGGCAATGGAGCAAGACTCTGTCTTAAAACAAAAAACAAAAAGCAAAAAAAACTGGCCAGGAATGGTGGCTCACGCCTGTAATCCCAGCACTTTGGGAGGCCGAGGCAAATGGATCACCTGAGGTCGGGAGTTTGAGACCAGCCTGCCAAACATGGTGAAACACCATCTCTAATAAAAATACAAAAATTAGCCATGCCGGGTGGCAGGTGCCTATAATTCCAGCTACTTGGGAGGCTGAGGCAGGAGAAGTGCTTAAATACAGGAGGAGGAGGTTGCAGTGAGCTGAGACCATGCCACTGCACTCTAGCCTAGGCAACAGAGCAAGACTCTGTCTCAGAAAAACAAAAAATTAATCGGGCGTGGTGGTGGGTACCTGAAAACCCAGCTACTCGGGAGGCTGAGGCAGGATAATCACTTGAACCTGGGAGGTCGAGGTTGCAGTGAGCTGAGATAGCGCCACTGCACTCCAGTCTGGGTGACAAGAGCAAAACTCTGTCTCAAAGAAAAAAAAAAAAACTTAAATCACCCTCAGTTGTGTCATACAAAATATTCCAAGTAAGGCAGGACTATGATAACTGGGTAAAAAAAGATGTAAATATGTGAACAAGGACTAAGTAAGATGAACACTATCAGCACCCAAAAAAGAGACAGACACAATAAAATGGAGTATCGATGAGGACATTTATCCAGGGAACAGAATAACCTGAGAATTTTTTTTTCTTTTTGAGATAGGGCTAGCTTCAAACTCACGGGCTCAAATAATCCTCCAGCCTCAGCCTCCTAAGTAGCTGGGACTACAGGTACATGCCACTGTGCCTGGCTAATCTGAGTTCTTATTCATGAAATTCTAAACAGCAAATCTTAATTTTGGAGATTATGCAGGATCAAAGGGGTAGAAAGAACTAGAGAAAAACATTCCAAATAAGAATTGTTTTTGTTTACTTTATTTGGAGACAGGGTCTCACTCTGTCGCCCAGGCTGAAGTGCAGTGGTGCGATCTCAGCTCACTGCAATCTCTACCTCCCGGGTTCAAGCGATCCTCCCACCTCAGTGTCCTGAGTAGCTGGAACCACAAGTGCGTGCCATCATACCTGGCTAATTTTTGTATTTTTTGTAGAGGTGGGGTTTCATCATGTTGCCCAGGCTTAGAATCTCTTTTGTAAAAGGAGAACCATTTCCCATTCCTCAGTCCCCACCCCCAAATTCGGTTGGATCAGTCAATGCATCCATTGTCCCCAAGGAGTATCATCTGGAAAGTAAACACAGGTACTACAGAAGTTCAGGTGTATACCAAGAATTCCCTCACCATTGATGAGATATGGGTGGTTGCAGCACTTGCGCAACTCCATCATTGTGTTAAGTAGATTAGGCATGTTGGTATGACCTGCTCCTTTGGAAAGGAAGGAGAAATTCTTCTCCAAAATAGCCCGATAATATTTCTTCTGGATGTTAGTCAGCTCTACTTCAATAATAGTTTCCTGTTTGGGTGCCAAGTTTTTTTCAACATCCTCTTTGAGTCTTCTCAGCATCATTGGCTTAAGAATGGCCTGTAGCTTTTGAACCTGTGGTCCATTACAGAGAGAAAAATAAATCAATAACATGAGGACAAACATTCTCACATTATGTAGAAACATGGAAAATTAGAGTTTTCCACTATCTAAGAAGTGTACACTTTGAATGATGCCACAAATGATGTAGGCAAAAGAACATAAGGAGTTCAGAAGGGCTCTTGAGAGCCCAATGACAACAGATGTCTGCCATGTACAAACTTCGTCTTTTTTGTCCTGAGTTAGTACCTCATCAGATAGATTTCCTACCTGTTCCTCTGTCTTTAGATCCCCAAAGTCCTTGAGAAACTCTGATTCTGAGGGAAATTGTGACGGTTCTAAGAAATGAAGCAAGCTAAACAGTTCTTCTACAGTATTTTGCAATGGTGTTCCTGTGAGTAGCACTTTGTGTTCCTAGAAATGGAGGAAACAAAAGAATAACAAAATTAAAAAATATAAAGGACTTCTGAGGTTTTCTATCAAGTATATAATCTTTAAAGTATATAACCTTTAATTTCTTTATGTACAAAATTATGAGAATGGACAAGATCACTGGTCCATTAACTTTTCTTCCACATCCTCTTTCGATAAATACAAAACATTCAAGAAATCCCTCTGACATTAATGTACTGAAATAATATAAATATTGTAATAAGCAAATTAAAAAATAATTCAGATTATGTTTATTCCAATTACATATGTCTCTCCATATTCAACTCCCCACAGATACCCTAAAATCTGCTGTCCTCTAGGGAATGTAACTGAGCTGGATTAAATATGGTGATTAATTTTTTGCCGTTCCACCTTTTGAGGTTCACCCCGTGAATCTAGGCTTGCCTTGTAACTTGCAAGAACAAGAATGTAGCAGAAGTGACACTGTGTGAGCTTCAGAGCATATCTCAAAGGTTGCTGTTTCTACTTTTGCCCTCTTGGAATACTGCCTTGAGACTACCATGCAAAGAAACCCATTCTGGCCTACGGAGGATGAGAGGCAATGTGGAACCCAGGTGCTCCAGATAAAAATCAGCATCAACTGCCAGTTTTAGCAATACTGACTCCAGGCAAGATCATCATAAGAACCAACCAGCTGAGCTCAGCCTAAGTGGTTGAGCTAGAAAATCATGAAAAATATAGTTACTGTAGGACACTAAGTTTTGGAGTATTTTGTTATGCAGTAATAGGTAACCAATGTAGTTTCCTACCTCTTCTTCTGGTTGAGAATCACTAAACTTCCCAGTTCTAAAATTTATGACTTTTACGTTATCATACACACAGGCCATCCTCACTGTTCAATACCATGATTCAGACTTTTTTTGTTCTCTGCTAAACTAGGGTTATTTTAATTCCACAGGGAATTAGGGTTAATTCCAGGTGTTTCAGCCCACAAGTCAGTGTGGAACTCACCAGGTCCATGTGCTTAAGACTATCAAGAAGCTTGCAATTACGATTTTTCAGTCGATGGGCCTCATCAATGATGACACAACGCCATTCAATTTCACGAAGCTCAGGACAGTCTGACAAAATCATCTCAAAAGTGGTGATCAGGGCGTCAAACTTGTATGCACCTGGGATGAGGCGTCCCTAAGCATGAAGGCAGCAAAGTCAAAAAAAAAACTAAAACGTACCTAATCGAGGAGCTCTTCTGAATTACTTGGCTACTATATTAAGACATATTTAATAGAAAATAGAAACTGTACCACCACCCACCTCCACCGCTGTTTATCTTCTTGAAAAATAGTGCCATATCACTGAATCTAAGATACACTGCTTCCTTAACATACTCAGCTTCTTGGGAAAATGACAGACCTCACTGAATGAGAGGCTAGACATTTTTTACTCTGCTGTATGCCTAGCTCATATATCTCTGCCCTAGATATTTTGTTGAGTAACACTGAAATCCACAACTGCTGGACAATGACGAAACATACAAGATAATAAAAATGAAAACAGCTAATACAGAATATAATATTGGCTGTCTAAAAATATTGATGTCTAAAAATTGACAAAAATCATTTTAACAAAATTAAGAGCTGCAGGTTGGCATGGTGGCTCATGCCTGTAATCCCAGCACTTTGGGAGGCTGAGGTGGGCAGATCACAAGGTCAGGAGATCAAGATCATCCTGGCCAACGTGGTAAAACCCCGTCTCTACTGAAAATACAAAAATTAGCTGGGTGTGGTGGCACATGTCTGTAATCCCAGCTACTCAGGAGGCTGAGGCAGGAGAATCACTTGACCCCGGGAGGTGGAGGTTGCAGTGAACCCAGATCGTGCCATTGCACTCCAGCCTGGTGATAGAGCAAGACTCCATCTCAAAAAAAAAAAAAAAAAAGAACTATAAATAAAATATGACAGGAAGATTTGATTTGGTAGAAATAAAAAGAAGAAAACTAATAGTAGAAAAACAATAAAATTCATGTTAATATACGACGAATAATTCCAATTTTGTTTTCAAATTTACATAAAAAAAGAAATTGATTTTTTTTTTTTTTTTTTTTTTTTTTGAGATGGAGTCTTGCTCTGTCACCAGGCTGGAACACAGTGGCCTGATCTTGGCTCCTCACAACCTCCACCTCCCGGTTCAAATGATTCTCCTGCCTCAGCCTCCCGAGTAGCTGGGACTATAGGCGTGTGCCACCATGCCTGGCTAGTTTTTGTATTTTTAGTAAAAATGGGGTTTTACTATGTTGGCCAGGCTGTTCTCAAACTCCTGACCTCATGATCTCCCCCAGCCTCCCAAAGTGCTGGGATTACAGGTGTGAGCCACCACGCCTGGCCTTTTCTTTTTTTGAGACAAAGTCTTGCTCTGTCATCCAGGCTGGAATGCAATGATACAAGGTTTACTATTTTAGAAATTTATATTCAGTTAAAAGTGCATGATAACTACAATTGTTTTTAGGATATAAGTTATGAAAGTTATAATTAAGAAACAACATTTTATTTGCAGTAGCCTCAAAATATGTACCTAACTGAAAATTAACTTGCAGATAGGTAAGGTTCACTGCAGCCTTCCCTCCTAGGTTCAAGCGATTCTCCTGCCTCAACCTCCTGTGTAGCTGGGATTACAGGTGCCCACCACCACACTCGGCTAATTTTTATATCTTTAGTAGAGACAGGGTTTCACCATGTTGGCCAGGCTGGTCTCAAACTCCTGACCTCAGGTAATAAGCCCACCTCGGGCTCCCAAAGTGCTGGGATTACAGGCATAAGCCACTATACCTGACCATTTAGAAAAAGAAACTGATCATGATGAAAATTTCAGTAGACTAAAAAGAGTAAAAGAAATAACCTCAGTGGCTGGGCACGGTGGCTCATGCCTGTAATCCCAGCACTTTGGGAGGCCAAGGCAGGTGGATCACCTGAGGTGAGGAGTTTGAAACCAGTCTGTCCAATATGGTGAAACCTCATCTCTACTAAAAATACAAAAAATTAGCTGGGCGTGGTGGCAGGCACCTGTAATCTCAGCTAGTTGGGAGGCTGAGGCAGGAGAATTGCTTGAACTCAGGAGGTGAATGTTACAGTGAGCCAAGATCACGCCACTGTACTCCAGCCTGGGTGACAGAGCAAGACTCTGTCTTTAAAAACAAAAAAAGAAAGAAAGAAGCTGACCACCACATGGATTAAGTGGCTAAAAGAATTTCATTTCTGGAAAATACTGTGATTAAAATTCATTGATGCTGGCAAAATTCTACCTAAAATGTATGTGTTCATAAATAAAATCAGAACTTCTACTTGATCAAATGTCTACTGGGCAAAAAAATAGCGAAGTCAAAAAAAGACCTGCATACTGCTATACAAAAATGCCTTTAGCCATAGACATTTTTGCATAAGCATACTGAAGACTTTCAATAAAAGTCTTCTATTCATATACAGCACCTAAAATACCAGGTACCTTGGCCGACTTTCTCTAAGCCATAGTATTCTCAAGACATACAACTCACCCGTGAATCTTTGCAGTACATTTCATATTGTTGAATCATCTGCCTGCTGGCCAGGCTGCCGTGGTACACAATAGTGTTCATTTCTGTCCATGTATTAAATTCTCGCTCCCAGTTAGTAATTGTGGACAATGGGGCAATGACCAAGAAGGGGCCATGGATGCCCACATTATATACTTCCTGCAAGAAGGCAATGGACTGAATAGTTTTGCCCAATCCCATCTCATCAGCCAGGATGCAGTTCTGCCTGCAGATTTACCACGGGAAAAAAAAAATGTTAAAAGATACTATCTTTAAAAAACAATAGAGTATGTAGGAAGAAATTGTTTCAATAGAAAACGAATAAATATAATCCCAGAACTAAGCTTACATCTTACGGGCCCATTCTTTTCTTTACCTGTTATACCAATTAAAGAGCAGCCAATTGACCCCTTCCAACTGATATTCCCGTAACTGGTTTCTGTTTTTATATTCATGTGATAGCTCCAATTTCTTCCAGGCACTTGCCTGCGGACGATTCTAAAAAACAAGACATTTGAATAAATGTAGTGCAGACATTAACAAAAAGACTTACTAGGTAAGTTCTAATAGTTAAATTCAATTCAAAACAACATTGGTTTGGATTAAAACAGGTCAAATATGTTTAAATTCATGAGTTCACAATGTTACTTTAAAAAAAACATAAAGAGGAAAAACTCTGGTCACTTTCGGAGAATTTAAGAGAACTACGTCATTATTTTGGAACTGGGAAATAGAGGAAAATAATAAAGTACTTATCTTTTCTATATGATCTCTACCTCAAGGAAACCAAATAGTAAGTGAAACAAATTTCTTTTTATAGAAGAATCTGGCTAATAAATTCAGAAATGGTAGAATTAAAATATCACCACTCTCAAATCCTTAAAGTATGGATCCATAATGACAACAAACGACTGACAACATCACAAAACACAACCTGATGTAAGTACACACCACCATCTATGAAGCAGAGTTACTGGCTTCCCTCTCCCATCTGATCAAGCCTGTAGAACAGTGATGTCTAAAAGAGCTTTCTACAATGTTAAAAAAAAAAAACAAAAAAAACACATGGCTAGTGACTACTGTATTGAACAGCACAGCTCTAAAATGTTTTATTGGACAGCGTTGCTCTAACCTAAGCATTCATGTGAAATATCAGGGACAGAGAACATGTAAAAAGGTACCAAGGGTAATGTAGTTAGCAAACTTCAGCCTACGGAAAACTCTACAAATCAACTGATTTCTTCAAGAGAAAATTATAAGGCAGGGAGAGGAGATCAAGGGGGAAGTTAAAAGAAACTTGAGACGTATTAACTGATAGCAATATATGGACCTTACTGAGAACCAAATTTAAACGATTTAACAAAAATTAACAGATGATGCAATGATTGGTACTAATGATTTGATGATATTAAAGAATGATTAAATTTTTCAGGTTGTAATAATTTTTTTTAAGACATAAACACTGTAATATTTACAGATGAAATAAATGAATCTGGGATTTGATTTAAAATAACCTGGGTAACAGGAATTAATGGGTAGGAAAATATATGACCTAAGACTAGATATGTACTGATAATTGTTGAGTGGATAATGGGTACATTATATCATTTCTTCAATTTTTATATGTTTGAAATTTCTGTAATAAAAAGCTAAAACAACAAAAACTTCCATAAGGGAAAAAATTAAATCATTTCTTATGTAGGCCTTTATACTCTAATGCAAATGTACTTACCACCCTTTTGAGTTCTGGGTGCCTTGACTGAATCCGTTTAAATTCGCGAATCTTGCCCTCATCAACATCCTCTTTTAGCTCCCATGTGCTATCTTCATATGGCAGAGAGCACCATTTCACCAGGTAGTAAATAACAGGCTAGGAGAGAAGAAACCAAAGCCTTAAGAAACTTATTCTGTGTTCTCTGTTGTGGTTAAAGAATAAGAATTTGGGCAGGGCGTAGTGGCTCACGCCTGTAATCCCAGCACTTTGGGAGGCCGAGGAGGGCAGATCCCGAAGTTAAGAGATCGAGACCATCCTGGCCAACATGGTGAAAGCCTATCTCTACTAAAAATACAAAAAAAATTAGCCGGGCCTGGTGGTGCGTGCCTATAGTCCCAGCTACTCAGGAGGCTGAGGCAGAAGAATTGCTTGAAACTGGAAAACATAAGTTGTAGTGAGCCCAGATCGTGCCACTGCACTCCAGCCTGATGATAGAGCAAGATTCTGTCTCAACAACAACAAAAAAGAATAAGAATTTGATTGTAAAATCAGATCACAAAGTATCAATATCTAAAAGGTGTTGAAAAAGTCAGGCCAAACACACCGACCAAAGGTTCACCTTCGATGCACTATTCGTGGCTTTGATCATTCTTCAAAGTAATTCATCAGAATCTGTCCTAAAAGGAAAATTTCTACCCAGTAGTTTCTAGAACACTAAGCACTAAAACATTATGCTCATCAACTACACAGATTAAAAAAAAAAAAACGACTAATCTTTTCCTATACCACGTTAAAATTAAAAGACATGTTTCTGTGCCACACTATTCTCCTGGCACCAAATCTGACACATTGGCCGCTAGGCTATCTTTAGGACGAGGACTACCAGCATATACTGGCTTCTGAGCTCCTAGAGCTCAGTGCAAATGCACCTCAAGAGCACTTATATGGTGGTAAAGAAATGTCCTTGTGAGTCCCAGGAAGCTAGGAGCTAATAAGAGGTTATCAACAATGACAGGTAATAAGAGTAAAGAAGACAAAATGCTAAAAAGTTCAACTACAGTAAGTACTAGTCTAGGTAGGTAGCCACTGAAAATGAGAGGGCAGTGACCAATAGCAAATGGCTCCTATTTTCACTATTCAAGATGATCATTGCACTTACTGCATCTCCATTTTTGGCTTATGAAGTATAAAGGATGGATTAGATTGGGTCTAGTGTAATCAACAAGAATCTATAATTATCAAATAGAAAACTCCTTAAATAGCCAACAAAATGTGTGAAAGTGCCTCAATATAGTCACAGATGTAGAATCTCTGGAATTGATCTAGCTGCTCTTTTATCTTTTTCTTTATCATAGTTAACTCAGTTCATTCTCTATATAAAGCCATTTGTCCAGGTCACACATTTCCAGTATAATATTTACTGTAATATTTATTTCCACTATTAGGTAGGTAATATAAAATGGATGACAAATTGGGCTGGGCACGGTGGCTCACACCTATAATCCCAGCAGTTTGGGAGGCCGAGGCGGGCAGATCGCAAGGTCAGAAGATTGAGACCATCCTGGCCAACACTTTGAAACCCCGTCTCTACTAAAAATACAAAAAAAATTAGTTGGGCATGGTGGTGCACACCTGTAGTCCCAGCTACTCGGGAGTCTGAGGCAAGAATATTGAACCCAGGAGGCGGAGATGGCAGTGAGCTGAGATGGCGCCACTGCACTATAGCCTGGGTGACAGTGTGAGACTCCATCTCAAAAAAAAAAAAAAAAAAGATGACAAATTAAACTTATTTTAGGATAGTATTAGTCAACATTGGGAGCATAAATTATAGTATTAGAGTATGAAAACGTTATCATCTGTCATATCATTTGCAAGACATTCCAAAGGGACCTAACCAAAGGCCAATTGCTTTTAGAAGGGTAAGTATGGTAAAAAGCACAAGACTGTCAAGGCTGGAAAGGTTGAGATCCTGAAAAATGATGAGAATTTAAGAGTAGCTAACAAACTGCCCTAATAACCGGCCCATTCTCCACTCAATTCCCACAAACGAACACACAATACTACCACCCTCAACTTCAAAAGCAAAATATGTTATCTGAAGCATGCTTGTTAAGCTTTAAATACAATGAAGTATACTGGGTCCTGGATATCTAAGATTCTGACTATCTGAGTGAACCTGAAGGCTTATATAGTAGAATAAACTTTGGAATTTTATAGAGGAAGAATTTGACTCAGGGGTCCTGTTATAATGATGTATGGGAGGAGCAAGTCACTTATCTCATAAATAAGCCCAGCTCACCCACCCAGCACTAACATCATAAAAAAGTTCTGCTGTTCTCTACTGGTCACTGTATAAAAAGTGTCAGATGTGATAAAAATGTTCTTTATGTCCCTGCAAAGATAAACCAAAAAGTGTTACTTGAAGTAAAAATAAAGTGACAAAATCTACGAAAATGATGTTTTATAGAGTAAAAAAAATTATAAGTAAATTTAAAAGAAAGTTGAATTCATTGGTGGTTAAACAGATGAACATTTGAAAATGAAAATTATGCTAGGTATGGTGGCTCACGCCTTCAATGCCAGTACTTTAGGAAGCTGAGGCAAGCAGATCACTTGAAGTAGGAGTTCGAGACCAGCCTGGCCAACACACCGAAACTTTGTCTCTACTAAAAATATAAGAACTAGCTAGGTGTGATGGTGTGCACCTGTAGTCTCACCTACTCAGGAGGCTGAGACATGAGAATCACTTGAATCTGGGAGGCGGAGGTTACAATGAGCCAAGATCACACCACTGCACCCCAACCTGGTTGACAAGAGCGAAGATAGTCTCAAAAAAATTTTTTTTAATTAAAAAAAAAAATTAAAATACAGATTCAAATGTAGCAGACCATTTTTTGGTTTGTTTTTTTGAGACGGAGTCTTGTGGCAGTGATGCGATCTCGGCTCATCACAACCTCTACCACCTGAGTTCAAGAGATTTTCCTGCCACGGCCTTCTGAGTAGCTGGAACTACAGGCACATGCCACCATGCCTGGCTAATTTTTATATTTTTAGCAGAGACAGTGTTTCACTGTGTTGGCCAGGATGGTCTCAAACTCCTGACCTCGTGTTCCACCTGCCTCGGCCTCCCAAAGTGCTGGGATTACAGGTGTGAGCCACTGTGCCAGCCAGCAGATCTGTTTTAATGACAAATGAAGAGACATTTAACTAATGGTGAGTGCAAGAAGTTGCCCGTAGAAGTATTTTTATATTCATAAATTTAAGAATTTGGAATTTTACAGAGGAAAGAATTTGACTCGGAGGTCCTGTTATAAAGTATTCCTTTCCCCTGCCCCACACTCTACCTGCAACTGTATGTCAACAGACCCTGATTTAAAATCTAAGGAAAAATGAAACCCAGATGAATGACTTTTCAGTACTTAGCTTCTACATGTTTGACTTTACAAAATCTTTCCTTTTAGCATCTCTCTCTACTTCCTTACCTCCCATTATCTAAGGATTCCACAGAAAAATTCAGAAATACCTTCAGTCCAAAGGATTTTGCAGCTATACCTGAAAAAGAAAAGATTGGCAAACCAACCAGCAGAAATCTAAGAGGATGTTCATGTTACTCCATGCCTTGACAACTCACCTCCCCATTGTCCTTGTCAATACTGTGAGACTCATCCAATATCCTATCCACCTCTACGTAGTCTGGATTAAAGGGCTCTTCATCCTAGATGAGTTATGAAACCAAACAATAAGACCAAAAGATCACTGTCCAATAAACCTACTCTTCTACCTCATCTTTAGCAGAGAATCCTATTTCAAAATTTTTAAAGAAATTAGAAGCTATCTGATGGGAGTTTTCCTTTTTTATAACATTAAATCCTATAAATGTACCTGGGTCTGTACCCAACTTCTCACCTGCTACCAGTGAATGTCTCTTTCTCTCTAACAGAGGTCATTCTCTCCATAAAGGCTCTGGTGTCTACTGCTTCTTGCATTCTTAGGAATCCTTCTACTGAGTCATTGCCATAAATACACACGTTTCACATTTCACATTTTTAAAAAAGACCTCCTTTGACTCTACATCCCCTGCAACTATTTTCTTCTCTGCTTCATACCTAAAGGTTTTTTTTTTTTTTTTGTGAGGAAGAGACTCGCTCTGTTGCCCAAGCTAGAGTGGTACAGTGGCACAATCTTGGCTCACTGCAACCTCTATCTCCTAGGTTCAAGTCATTCTCCTGCCTCAGCCTCCCAAGTAGTAGCCTCCCAATAGTTGCCCGCCACCACACCTGGTTAACTTTTGTATTTTTGGTAGACACAGGGATACACCATGTTGGCCAGGCTGGTCTCAAACACCGGAACTCATGTGATCTGCCCACCTTGGCCTCCCGCAGTGCTGGGGTTACAGGCGTGAGCCACTGTGCCTGGCCCCATACCTAAACTTTTTTAAGGGTTTAAACACAGGCTATTTCCATTCCTTCATCTCCTTTACTTGTCTATCCATTCCACTTTTTCTTCTACTTGCAACACACAACCAAAACTACTCTGAGGATGAATGCTGCAAATATAACAGACATATTTCTTCACTCATCTTGCTCCAGTGTTTACCAGTAAACCTGGATATTGGAAATTCAAGCTGCTTTATCCCTATTTCTAGTCATACTGGATTAGAAATTTGAGAAAATAAATGTTCTCTCTTAATATGTCTACAGAGACCATCAATAGCTAAAGAGAGACATTAGAGGAAGAAGAATGCCTCAAGCGGACCAGCAGTCAGTTTATCATCAGTTTTGAAAATACTTCATGTGTATTTAGGAAATCAATTTCAAAATACCCTATAACTAATAAATGAACCATATTTAAACCTAAGAAAAGAAAGCATGGGGCAATTAAGTAAGAAAAGTCAATGGCCAAGCCGGGCGCGGTGGCTCAAGCCTGTAATCCCAGCACTTTGGGAGGCCGAGGCGGGTGGATCACGAGGTCAAGAGATCGAGACCATCCTGGTCAACATGGTGAAACCCCGTCTCTACTAATACAAAAAATTAGCTGGGCATGGTGGCGCGTGCCTGTAATCCCAGCTACTCAGGAGGCTGAGGCAGGAGAATTGGCTGAACCCAGGAGGCGGAGGTTGCGGTGAGCCGAGATCGTGCCATTGCACTCCAGCCTGGGTAATGAGAGCAAAACTCCGTCTCAAAAAAAAAAAAAAAAAAAAAAAGTCAATGGCCAAAATTAAAACTTTATACCCATATATACAAACCAACTATAAATATTTTGAAGAATCAGCCAAGGCTAACAACCCCAGTAATTTGTGCTTCTATGAAAGAAATAATAGGCAATACCTATCCCTAATTACCTCATGGAAGAAGTGTCTCATCTGAGCCATTTTGGTTTTGAAGCGCTTTAATTTTTGATGAATCCTCTTATCCTTCTCTAGTTGGGAGATAGTAGCCCATTCACAGTGCAGATAGGAACTAAGAGGGATGGAAAAAACCAGTCATGGTGCAAGTAAAAGAAGGTGGCAGGCTACTGTCTGAAATTTTGGGATTAGTCGGAAGCAGACATAACAAATACATGCTTAAATTGGAAGACAGTCTCTTAGGTCACTACTTCTGAAACTCTAATTTGTATACAAACCACCTGGTATGGGATGTGCTTGAAAGCCCACATCTCTAAAAAGCATCCAAGTAATGCTAATTCTGCTGGTCCATGGACCATATTTTGAGTAGCAAGATCTTAGTGCTAGACTAAGGTAAAGAAAATCACGAGAAATTTCGTCAGGAACCATCTTCACCCCACTTACCTACAAGGAAATAGTAAGAGTCATGTCAATTCCTGAATTTCTCTCTGAATAGCCATTTTCCCAATTAAAAACAGCAAACTGGGCTAGAATACTATAAAAAAGGGACACATTCCCACCCAGTATACTCTACACAGGAGAATTTTTTTACCACCCTGTGGAATTTGGGGTGACAAATTTTTTGCACAGATCACGTACTAGTTCTTGTACTTGACAAAGAATTCTTCTGCTTCAGTATATTGTCCAGAAGGAAGCTGAGAAAAAAGAAAGAAATTAATCATCAGTTCCTTAATTGTAAAAGAAAGAACTTTTTAATTTTAACCACACATTGCAGAACTTCACACCAGTAATCCCTGAATACATTAATGACGCAGGGATTAAGGAACTAGCCTGGTACTCCAATAATAGAGGCCTGATAACTGGAAGAAATAAGCCTTTACCCACTCTATAAACATATAAGTAAAAGAAGCAGCAGTAAAGCAGTTCCTGTTTTCTAGCTAACTTTCCTCCATCATCTCTCACAACTTCACTCTAGCAATACATCTGACATTCAAAGGTGTTCATTAAATAAAGCCTGTGAACATAGCATTATGGGCTAATATTAAGATAGTGAAAAGTCAGGTGCAGTGGTACACAATGGCAGTCACAGACAGGAGGCTGAGGCAGAAGGATAGCTCAAGCCCAGAAGTTCATAGTGTGCTATAATCACACCTATAAATAGCCACTGCACTTTAGTCTGGGTAACATAGTGAGACCCTGTCTATTTTTAAAAAATTTAAAAAGTCCTCACCTCCTTCTTCACAACTCGCATAGAAAGCACTTTGTCTACAATGGCTGCATCTTCTTCACTGGGATTCTCCTGCAGCAAAAGATGTAGTCAGTCAACAGATGATTGTGACCAGCAGGCAATCCTCTCAAACTGCTTGAGTTCACAGCTTACCACAAAGAACTGCATGGAAGGCAAAGTCTCGCCATCTGGTTCTTGCACTGGTTCAGGGAGAATAGGCTCAGGTTTTATTGGACCAGTTACATCCACCTCTTCTTCTTCTTCATCATCTGTGATCTTTATATCCAGGTCCTCTGTATATTTTTTTCGTTTAACTTGACGGTTTGAGCGTCTCTTCTGTAGAGCAAAAAGTAGTAGAGTCACTGATTAGGTCTCTCGCAAAGAAGAGTTTTAAAATTATTTGCCCATGGTCATATACTTAGATTTTACTCCAAAATTTTGATGAAAAACAAACTAAAAATGATAGATCATTTGTCAAACAATGTGATTTATTCTATGAATTGATCATATATCAATTGGCTTAACACTTTATAAAAGGCCAAGAATCCACTGAGAAAAACCTGTACACTAGTGGCAAGAAGCTCTGGGAAATCCAAACAAGATTCTCAGGCTGCAGGGTGCAATATAATTCACACTAGAAGCAACCTTGAAGGGCAAAGATGCAAGAATATTTTGTTCTAATTTTGCTTTTTTTGTCTTAGTTCTAAAGGTTTTCTTTCTTTTAATAAACAGAATCATACTATGTGTACTGTTCTGCCACTTACTTTTTTGCTTAAATGTGGGTGGTGCTGGGCAAAGGCATGCAGCTACAGCACGACTTCCCAGCAGCACACTCTTCAGCACCACCCTGGGAGGTACCAGGAACATCTACAACCAGAAATTCTTGATGGAGTGTTGAACTCAACCATGACCAAAACATACCCAAGGAAGGAATGTACCCACCCATGACCCAAACACCCCCGAGGAATCTGCACACCATTTCTGGGGTCACCAGCCCTGCCAGTGATGAGCCCCCAAAGGAAGCCTGCCAGAGCCACTTGTGCAATAGTTCAAAAGATAAGTGGGTGAGCAGTGAAGAATCACAATCTGAGATGGGCATTTAAAGGATCAGCCATCAGATCTCACATTGCCTACGGGCTCCTCTGGGTCTTCCTGGGAGGAATTGCACCAGCCAGGCTTTATGAAAGTTATTACACTGGGCAGGCGTGTGGTGTGGAGTTGGCCACCCCAGCTTTCTCTCCCTTACTCAGGGCACCTGCTCCCTCCTCTTTGTGAAAACCAGCAGATAGTGCCTCCACTGATGGGGGAGCTGCTGCCTCAAGGGGAGTGATCCCTGCCAGCACACCCTGCAGCAGAGTGCCAGGAAGTGGACAAGAAAGAGCCCTTCCTTCTGAATAATCCAATGATCTGCTCTTCTATCCCTGTGCTCTAGGGGCACAGCCAACCCTACTTTAGGTTGATGTGCCTGGGAAAGCTCTCCTCCCCCTCCTTCCACAAGAGAGGAAATAAAAGCCACTTTCACCCTAGAGCCAAGAGTTGGGCCCTGTCTGAAAAATAAAATAAAAGGTGGGCAGGACTAGAGTGGGAGTAAGGACAGGGGGGAGTGGGGAGGGGGCCGTCTGCTGATAAATAGTAAAGTGGGAGAATGAGAATGTGTGACTTCATTAAAAATCTACTTTTGTGTATGCCTAAAATTTTCCTAATAAAAAAGGAAAATAGAGGAGAAAAATGGATAGATCTATCTTTTCCATTAAAGAACAACCTCCAAGGCATATCATTAGGGAAAACACACAGTAGAGAAGAGTAGGTATGGAATATTAATATTTAGTGGAAGTAGAAGTAGAGTGTTCATGGAAGTAAGAAATATTTCTAGAAGGATATACAAGAAATTGGTAACAGAGGCTACCTCTGGGGAGAACTGGGAGACTGTGAAGCTGAGGTCTAGGAAACATTTTAGTGTCTATCTGCTTTATTGCACTGTTGTAATTCTTCTCATATATGTATTTTTAAACTAAAAAATAAAATGGCAAATGGTCAAGTTAAAAAAATTTCACACAGGGTCAAAGGATAAAAAACTAAAGTACAATAATCATGACCCACTTACCAACCCTTCTCTTCAAAGATACATATTCTTATCCATTTCTTGTATATCCTTCCAGAAAAAAATTGATGTATATACATATATGTACACATACAGACACACATACATACTTTAAACATTATAAAGACATACTATATAGACCTTTTTTCATTAATAGTAAGTCTTCCTTATTAGCACATCCCAACCTACTTCAGTTTTTAACTGCCATCTAGTATTCTACTGCTTGAGTATTGTCAATTTTACTTAACTATTTCTCCACCAATGGACACCTAATTTTTGGACATTTTTGCTATTGCAAATATTGCTATATATATCACTGCATTCTTTTTTTTTTTTTTTTTTTGAGCCAGAGCCTCGCTCTGTTGTCAGGCTGGAGTGTAGTCGCACGATCTTGGCTCACTGCAACTTCCACTTCCTGGGTTCAAGCGATTCTCCTGCCTCAGCCTCCCAAGTACCTAGGACTACAGAAGTGCGCCACCATGCCCAGCTAATTTTTGGTAGAGATGAGTTTCACCATGTTGGCCAGGATGGTCTCAATCTCTTGACCTTGTGATCTGCCGGACTCAGCCTCCCAAAATGCTGGGATTACAGGCATGAGCCACTGCATCCGGCTCATCACCATCACCATATTCTTTTGAGAACATATTCATAAAGTAATTTCCTAGGTGGAGAATCACTGAGTGAAATAAAATTAACATTCTAAATTCTGCTATATGTTGAAACACTGACTTGCCAAAAAGATTGTCCCAATCAACACTCCCATCAACCATGTGTAAGTGTCTGTTCCTTAACTTCATTGCCAATATTGTCATCCTCACTTGTCACAGGCTGAATTGTATCCCCCCGCCAACAAATTCATATGTTAAATCCCCAACCCCCAATACCTCAGAATGTGAATGTATTTGGAAATTGGAAATAGGGCTTTCAAAGAGTCATTAAGTTAAAATGAGGCCACCAGGGTGAGCCCTAATCCAATCTTACAGAAGGAAGAAATTTGGACACACAAAAAGACACCAGTGATGTGTACCAAAAGGGGAAAGACCACGTGAGGACACAATGAGAAGGTGGCCTTCTGCAAGCCAAGAAAATCCTCAGGAGAAAACTTGCAGATCATTTGATCTTGGACTTCTGGCCTCCAGAACTGTAAGGAAATAAATGCCCAGGCCAGGTGCAGTGGCTCACACCTGTAATTCCAGCACTTTGGGAGGACAAGGCAGGTGAATCACCTGACATCAGGAGATCGAGATCAGCCTGGCCAACATGGTGAAACTCTGAATCTATTAAAAATAGAAAAATTAGCTAGGTGTGATGGCACATGCCTGTAATCCCAAACACTCAGGAGGCTGAGGCAGGAGAATCACTTGAACCCAGGAGGCAGAGGTTGCAGTGAGCTGAGATCACACCACTGCACTCCAGCCTGGATAACACAGCAAAACTCTGTCTCAAAAAAAAAAAGAAAAGAAAGAAAATAAATGCCCATAGCTTAAGCCACCTAGTCTGGGGTATTGTGTTATGCTGGTCTTAGCAAACTAACAGACTACTTTCTAAATTTTATTAATCTCTGTGTTTTGTATTATGAAATTTTTCCTTCATGTTTTTGCTTAACAAATAGTTTATTTGTATAACCCTTTAACCCTTATTTAACCTTTAGTTAAAAAACATGTTGTTGCAACAAAACATGTCCATTTTGTATTGCTGTAACAGAATACTAGAGACTGGGTAATTTATTTTGATAAGAAAATAAATGGGCTGGGCACAGTGGCTCACACCTGTAATCCTAGCACTTTGGGAGGCTGAGGCAGGTGGATCACCTGAGGTCAGGAGTTTGAGACCAGCCTGACCAACACAGAGAAACCCCATCTCTACTAAAAATATAAAAAATTAGCTGGGCATGGTGGTACATGCCTGTAATCCCAGTTACTCGGGAGGCTGAGGCAGGAGAATCACTTGAACCTGGGAGGCAGAGGTTGCAGTGAGCCCAGATTGCACCATTGCACTCCAGCCTGGGCAACAAGAGTGAAACTCCATTCCACCCCCCCACTCTGAAAAAAAGAAATGTAGTGAGGTACAGTGGCTCCCCCCTATAATCCCAGCATTTTGGAAGGCTGAGGTGGGTGGACCGCTTGAGGCCAGGAGTTCAACCATCTAGCCAACATGGTGAAACCCTGTCTCTACTAAAAAATACAAAAATTAGCTGGGAGAGGTGGCACATATCTGTAATCCCAGGTACTCAGGAGGCAGAGGTGGGACAATCACTTGAACCTGGGAGGCAGAGGTTTCAGTGAGCCAAGATTGCATCACTGCACCCCAACCTGGGAAGTAGCAAGACTCTGTCTCAGGAAAAAAAAAAAAGAAAAGAAAAAGAAAGCCAGCCACAGTGGCTCACGCATTTTGGGAGGCCAAGGTAGGCCTCCCAACTCCTGAGGTCAGGAGTTCAAGACCAGCCAGGCCAACAATGCGAAACTCCGTCTCTACTAAAATTGTAAAAATTAGCCAGGCGTGGTGGCGCCACCTGTAATTCCAGCTACTCAGGAGACTGAGGCAGGAGAATCACTTGAATCGGGAGGCAGAGGTTGCAGTGGGCTGAGATCGGGCCATTGTACTCCAGCTAGAGCAAAAGAGCAAGACTCCATCTCAAAAAATTAAAAAAAGAAAGAAAAAGAAATGTATTTCTTACATCTCTGAAGGCTGGTAAGTCCAATATGAAGCTGCCCACATTTGGCAAGGACCTTCTTGCTGCATCAGCCCACAGCAGGAAGGTGAGAGGTGACAGCACAACCAAGAGAAAGCAAGAGAGGGCCCAACTTGATTTTATAACAAACACACTTTCTCAATGACATTAATCCATTCATGAGGGTAACGCCTTCATAACCTAATTGTCTCTTAAGGGTCCCCCCCTCAACACTGTTGCACAGGGGATTTAGCTTCCAATCTATGAACTTTGTGGGGTTTTTTGGGGGTGGGGTGGGGAGATAGTGTCTCATTCTGCTGCCCAGGCTGGATTGTAGTGGCATGATCACAGCTCACTGCAGCCTCAACTTCCTGGGCTCAAGGAATCCTCCTGCCTCAGCCTCCCAAAGTGCTGGGATTACAGGTATAAGCCAGCATGCCTGGCTAACTCATGAATTTGGAGGGCACATTCAATCAAAAGCATATGCATGTAAGTCCTAATATGTGTTCTTAGTATGAGCCAAACACTGTTATATGTGCTTTATCAATGTGTACATATAATTCTTATAACAACCCTATTTGATAAGTACTATTACCTACATTTTAGAGGTGAGGAAATTGAGGCACCAAGAGGCTAAGTAACTCATTCAGAGTGACAGTGCTAGTAAATGGTAGAGTTATGAAAAGAACCTAAGAAATCTGGTTCCAGAGTCTATGCTCCCAACCACTACATTGTTCATGGAATTTATTTGTTGTTATACCATATATAATTTTCATATTGTCAAGTGTACCAATATTTTCCTTTATGACTTCTGAATTTTAATATCCTCTTTACAAAGATTACTTGATAATTACTTTAAAATGTATTCATGCCTCTAGAAAGTTTATAAATTTCACTTTTATATTTACAGCTTTAATTCAGTTGGAATTTATTTTTCAGAAAGCAAATAATCCAGCTTTCCTAAATGGTTAGCCAGTTGTCCTAATTTATTGAATAATCTTTTTCCCTGTTGATTTAAAATGGTGTTCTAATCATATATAGTAAATTTCCACAACTATTTGAGTTGATTTCTAAGCTCTACTGTGTTTTATTAATCTGTTTTTTCTTCTCCAATTTCAGTCTTAGTAATCATTATTTCATAATATATTCTAAAAAATTTTTTTGGCCTCATTTTCCTTTTTAAAACTTTCTTGGCTATTCTCACATAGTTATTTCCCCCAGAACAACCCAAGTAACAGTTTGTCAATGTACTGAATGTATATTATGAAAGAGGGGAGGCACTTATAAATATTAATAGAGAAACACTTAGGTTCATTTAGTCCAAAACCTCCATTTACAGATGAGAAATTGAGACTCAAGTAAGTTAAGTAAATTGGCCAGACCACAGAGTTACTTAGAAGCAAGCACTATGGGTCTCCTGAATCAGGTTTTCTCTATGGTTAGAAATTAGAGCCAAAGATGATACCATAAGGCAACAAACCAGAGATGGAAGACTACAGTCTGGTCTGGCTTCTTTTGGTATCTTCCAACATCCCTCATCTTCAAAATGCAGGAGAAACTTTGTGCCTAACTACCCTTGTTCACAGTCAGAATCCTGAAGTGTGGACAAGGTAAGACAAAATGGATTCTTGGAGTTCTAAGAGAGAGCCAAGTTCTGACACAGCCAGAAAAACAATCATGCAGCATGATTTCATATGATTTGCTTAGTATTTGAAACACTGGAATTTGAGAAAATGAATATTGCTTTTTTTTTTTTTGAGACGGACTCTCACTCTATTGCCCAGGCTGGAGTGCAATGGTACAATCTCAGCTCACTGCAACCTCTGCCTCCTGGGTTCAATAGATTCTCCTGCCTCAGCTTCCCAAGTAGCTGGGATTATAGGTGTGCACTACCATGCCCAGTTAATTTTTGTATGTTTAGCAGAGATGGGGTTTCACCACGTTGGCCAAGCTGGTCTCAAACTCCTGACCTCAGGTGAACCACCCATCTCAGCCTCCCAAAGTGCTGGAATTATAGGCGTGAGCCACCACACCCAGCTAAGTATCGCTATTTTTATAGTAATATGCTTTTTGCCTAAAAGGACAAAAACTTTAAAGACATTGACCAGTGGGAAGCCGAGGTAGGTGGATCACTTGAGGTCCTGAGGTCAGGAGTTTGACACTAGCTTGGTCAACATGGTGAAACCCAGTCTCTACTAAAAAAATACAAAAATTAGCTGGGTATGGTGGTGCATGCCTATAATCCCAGCTACTCAGGAGGCTAAGGCAGGAGAATCATTTTAAACTGGGAGGCAGAGGTTGCAGTAAGCTGAGATCATGCCACTGCACTCCAGCCCAGGCGACACAGCGAGACTGTCTCAAGAAAAAAGGAAAAAAAAAAAAAAAGACATTAACCAGGTGCATTCACCTTTTAGGCCTATGTCCAGTTTAGAAACTTAGAGTCTCTCAGTATCTTCTTGGCTTGGTTAGCCATAATTAAACATGATTTTTTTCTACTAAATTCTTTTGGGATCCTTTTACCTGAATGCTGCTTTCTTCATCTTCCCGAGGTGATTGTGCAGGCATGACTTCCACATCTGAATTATCAGATGAGGTATTACGTTTTCTCTTCTTACCCACTACAGGAGTGATGGTGCTAAAAAGGAAAAATCAAATTCATTTTCAGTGAAGGCAAAGAAAACTTAGGGGTAAAAAAAAATAATTAATCTAAACTATTGCATACAAAACTTCCAGAGGGAAGTCTTTAGATATTCAGTCTATGGAACACACAGCTATTAAATAGGGTGTTTGAAAAAAAGAAGATATTAGAATTTGTAAACCACTGACTGACTCTTATACCATAACATATTTGACAAATCCTTGCTACTACTGTGTTCACAAATACCTAAAGGAAAGTAGCACAAGATAGGAGAATAAATACTAGATTAAGTATTAGAACACCCTGTTGCAATTCCACTTCTGTCACTACAAGGGCATTAATTTCATTATTTATAAACATTAGAGATAATACCTGTCCTGACAGTTACTGATGCTCAAATAAAAAATATAAAACCATCTTTTAAAAGCTGAAAAATCTTATACAAATATAAAACATTATTATAATTGTACCACAAAGCCTGAAGAATCCCAGGGAATAAAAGCTAGTGAGAAAGAAGATGATACAAGGCATGGAAGGGAAAGAGAACACTCAATTATGATAAGAATTATGTGGCAAGCCATCATTTTTCTGTCAACGCTGCTTAAAGCTAACAGTAGATGCTGAAATCTCCATTCACAGTTGAGACGCAAGAACAGGGCAGCTATGTTTCCAGCATAGCTTTTTTCTTTTTACTAATGTGGGTGGTAGCAGGTAGTGAGAAATCTTTCACACTACAGTAATACAAAATCAGGACAAATATCTGAATGCAGAGTCACAGCTTTTAAAGGTAACTCCCAACACAGTGACTATCTTTCCAGTCCCTTCATGTTTTCCTCTTAAAATATGCTAATTTCAATTTTCCATTTAACAAATCCTGTAAGCATTAGGACAGAAAAAAGAAAGGCCTTATTATTTTCTACGATAGATCACCTTGAACTATGTAGCTGCTAAATACATATAAGTTGCTCAACACTTTTTAGAAATGAGTGCTCTGCCCTCAAATATCCCATCAAAATAGCAACGAGTACTCACTTTAGCTTACTCTTGCCCTTTGTTTTGGAGGTACCAGATGTTTTGTTCTTCTTTGGCTTTTCTTCTTTCAGCCTCTCCCCAGCGCTCTTCTTCCTACGTTTCTTCTCACCTTCCTCCTCTGGCCGAACGCTGGGCAACTCATCCTCATTCAAGACTCGAGGTATGTTCTGCTCA
Source organism: Aotus nancymaae (assembly GCF_030222135.1). Taxonomy (NCBI): domain Eukaryota; kingdom Metazoa; phylum Chordata; class Mammalia; order Primates; family Aotidae; genus Aotus; species Aotus nancymaae. The sequence goes on along the minus strand of NW_026988422.1, from coordinate 32,015,232 downwards.
CCCCGGGCACGGGCCCTAGCAATGGCCTCTGCCACAATCCGATTTGCTTTCTCTTGCTTCTTCTGGTGTTCCAATCTGCGGTTTTCCTCCATTCCTGTCTTTCCCCCAGAATGAGGAGCAGAGCTTGCTGGTGATGACAAAGCTGCCACTTCACTGGCACTTAAAACTTTAACTACAGAGAGCCCAGAAGAGGCGCCTTGGGAAGAGCCAGCCTACAGAAATAAAGACACTAAAATTTCAACTTGCTTGTAGTTAAATGGCCTAAATAAAATCCAGCTCTGAAGCAGGGGGACTAGGGGGCTAGAAACTAGTTCTTTAATCCCTCAAGAACTAAGCTCAGACTAAATCTTATTGAACCTACACATACTTTTTAAAATGTATTCTTCTGGTGGGAAAGGGGTGAGAAAAAGCAAGCATTCTGCCAAAACAAACTTCAGTATCTTTTTACTATGCTTTCATATCAATACACATCTCCATTACTTCAGAAAAATTACAACTAACATAGCCAGTATTAGTCTGTGGCTTAACAGTAAAAAAATTCAAATTCTACTCTTGGCCTACATTTTATCTGTCTACAGGGGTGTAAGGAAGACTGATCACTTGACTATTTCTTTATATAATTTCTGAAATATCATTTAAAGGATGTCACCAATCATTTTTATTTCACAATAATATTAGGAAAGGATTGTAAATAAAACAATTCAAATACTAAATAATCTCATATCCCAAACCCAACAATAATTCTCTAATCTTTTAATAATATAATTAAAATAAGGTTTCCATGGATGAAAGAATAGTTTAGAGACAGAAATCTAGAATGGCCCCACATTCAAGAATAAGTGGTTACTGAGGGCAACTGCAATGAACTAAGTATTTTTGTTTTATTTCTTTTCCTTACTATGTAAGTCTCTCACCTGTGGCTGCAGTACCACCTTGACTGGTACTGAAAGTCTTTGTCCTGGGCTTTGTCCTGGTCCCATTATCTGAGCCTGCTGTACAGAGGATAGAGTCACTGGCTGGGTTGATGGTGGCTGCTGGGGCTGAGGCTGTGATGATGGTGGTTGTGGTACAATCTGGATTTTTTGCTGTGGCTGCTGCACCTGCAGCTGGATAGTTACTACTTTGGCAGGCTGCCCCTGGGCATTCTTGGCTTGAGTCAGGGCTGCCAGCTGGTTGCCCTGTAACACTATCTTGCCTGGTAGACTCCCTAGCACAACATGCCGATGTCCTTGGGGACCTCCAGACTGTGGCTGCTGGAGGACCAGGGTGATGCGTTTCGATTCACCCTAGAATGAAGAAAGGAAATTGCAAGAGGAGTAGAACATTAAAGAATGGTACACTCTGGAATATTTACACCAGTTTTCTTCATGCTAGAATCATAAAAACTGAGCGTCAGAAGACACAGTACAATTCACTTTGTTCATCATCCTATCTGTCTTGATAGAATCTTTTTTATTTTTAGAGACAGGGTCTCGCTGTATTGCCCAGGCTACAATGCAGTGGTTATTCACAGGTGCAACCCCACTGCTGATCAGCAAGGGAGTACTGCCCTGTTCCGTTTCCAACCTGGGCCAATTCATCCCTCCTTAGGCAACCTGGTGGTCCCTTGCTCCTGGGAGGTCACCATACTGATGTCAAACTTAGTGCAGACACCTGATGGGCATAGGACACCACAGCCCATAACTCCCGGGCTCAAGTGATCCTCCTGCTTCAGCCTCCTGAGTAGCTGGTACTAAAGGTACATGCCACCATGCCCAGCTAAGTTTTGTTTTTTGTAGAGATGAGGTCTATGTTTCTCAGGCTGGTCTCGAACTCCTGGCCTCAAGTGATCCTCCGGCCTCAGCCTCTCAAAGCGCTGGGACTATCAGCAGGCACCACCACACCCAGCTGTCCTGATAGAATCTTTTCTATAATGCTTCTGCTCAGTAGGTATCAAGCTATGTTTTTAAAACTCCTGATGGAAGGCTATCTTCTAATGCAGGCAGTCCATTTCTGGAAACCTATTAATACAAAATTCCTTATATTGAATCGAAATCTGCCTCCTTGTAGCTTCTTCCCACTATTCCCACTTCTTTTAGAGATGGGATTTCGCTATGTTGCTCAGGCTGGTCTTGAACTCCTGGCCTCAAGCAATCCTCCTGCCTCAGCCTCCTGAGTAGCTGGGATTGCAGGTGAGAGACACTGTGCCTGGCTGGTCCTACTTCTCTCAGTGCTGCTCCCCTACCCCCACTAACTCTTTTGGTCCTGTATTCAGATGCTAGAGCCTCTACCTTCTTACTAGAAACTAACCCTTTCACTAAGCAAAGTAGGAGGGGACAATCTTAGTAATAAGAATACAAGAAAGATATAAATAGCTTTTACAGGTCTTGCAAATATAAAGATAACTCTTCAAAGATGTTTCTTTGTTCCCACAGCATCCCATATTTCTCTTTATATTACACAATGATTGTGAATTCTTGCTTAATATCTGTCTTTCCTGGCAGACTGTGAGCTCTGTAAGGACAGGGACTATGTTTGTCTTATTAGTACCAGCTAGGTACAATGTAAACATATAGCAAGAGCTAACTCAAAAAATATGTTAACATTAACTGCTTCCACCCAGCAAGTACTAAGTATGTGGCTGTCACACTAACTTGATAAAAAGCAAAGATGGAATTTAAATAGGCTTTCCCAGCTCTCATGCGCTCGCTCTCTCTCAAAGAGTTGCTGGGCCCTCTACGAAACCAAAATTCACCTCCCCCTTTCACTCAAGTCACCTGGGTAGGTGTAGAGGTCAGTGTAACTGCAGGCTTCAGTGGGGGCCCTGTGGCCCCAGGGTTTCCAGCAGGAGCTGAACCCTTAACTGGCTGGAGGACCAGCTGCTTTACTGGTCGGTTGGGCTGGACAATGCGCTGAACAGCAGCCTGGTTCCCAGGGACCTTGGCGGCCAACACTGTATTACCAGAGACAATGGAAACACCTGGTCGAAGGGGCGTGCCGGTTAGCACTTTGGTAAAAGTGACTTTTCCACCATTGGCTGTGCCTGCCACCAGGGGCTGAGCTGTGCTGGTGATACCTTGGGCCTGAATTTGTGCCACATGGGCACCAGTGACTGAGGAGCTTGGTGGGGCCTTAAGGATAACAATCTTAGGGGCTGATTGAGGTGGCTGCCCTCCAGCACTACTAGAGGAGACAGCTGTGGCAGAGACACCCATGAAAGGATTCCCTTGGCTCAGGATCTCCTGGTTCTTGGAGACCTGCAAAAGTCCTGATGTTGGCGTCGATGTCTGTAAGACAGGTTGGGCTGGCTGCTCCTGGCTGGCAGGCTGAGTGGTATAATCATGCAAGGTTATGGATTCTGGAGCTGGAGTTGTGGATTCTTTGGGAAGTTCTGTGGGAGCTGTTTCCTCTGGTGGGGGCACCAGGTCACTTGCTGATGAATTCCCCACATCACCACCTCCGCCATCCTGGTTCATCTGATCCAAGGAGTCCAGAGAGCTTGGCAGTCCAAGGGCTTCCTCAATGGGGTCTTGTGTGACCTGGTTAAAGCTGTCATCAGTCAGAGAGTCCAGGCCAAATAAATTTGGGTCATCGAACAGATCCATGATGGGGTCTGCCATCTTGGGAAAGTAATGGAGGGTATTTCTCCAAGGTCTAGGGAGGGAAGGGGAGGGGGGGTACTGGCTCTCCCCTCCCCTCCCCTATTATGAAAAAAATGTACACAATGGAAGAGGACTACTCTTCAAGTATAGAGGCAAGAAACAAGTGCATGTCAGATTGTCCTGACCTTCATGGAGCAAGATGGCTAGGTCTTCAGAGGAAGATGGTGGAACTCCTGTTGTAGGAATACAAATACAAATGAAAAATAAGCAAAGTTGGTGATCTCAGAGAAAATTTTTCTTTCTTAGGTACTGTTCTTACTATCAAATAGCATGAATATAAGAGAATAAGAAAATGTGAGGAAATCTGAGGACAAACATACAGCAGAAAGAAAACTCGTATTTCTGCTTTAAAACTAAAACTAAAAGATAAAGGAAAACAATGACCCCCTCTTGGGCTCTTACACCTAGAAACTTTAAAGATTCTGTCTGTCAAGAGTATTTGGCTGTCTCTGTCCATTTCTTTTAACAACTACTATTCTTTGGTAAAGATAAAAAAATTTAATATTCATTTACCTTCTATTTTCAGTTTTTAAGTTAGTAGAACTCAAAAATATGCCATAAGAATTTCAGTGAGTCTATAGATAAATGTTTCTGGATACATTCTATTTTATCAATTTTCCTTGTATTTTATATATTTTTACTATTAGCAAAAATAACCACCTTTAACCAAGGCTCATAGTACAGTCTCACCAAGCTGATCATACAGTTTTACCCAGGAAACTTTATTCTAGTTAACATATTAATCTATAATAGGATTTTTGTTCTGAAGTCCCATCTCAAGAAACCTTTCTCATATTTAAGATAAAAAATGTCATTTGCAGGGATTCAACATTTTGTTTCCAATTTATATTCCCAACTTCTTCTCTTACTATCTCTTACAGATATGTTACATTCCAGTCCAACTAGACTAGACAATCCCCTTAACGTGATGCCTACCTGTGTGACTTTGCTTATGATGCTGTACTTTCTGCCTGGAACACCTCCTCTCCATCTCAATCACAATAATCTCTCACAGCTAAAATCCTACCAACCCTGAAAGGTCTTCTGCTCCATTAAGTGAGCCTTGAACCTCTAACCCTTTAACAACTGAGCAACTTGTGATGCTTGATCCCTCCACTTCCTTTAAAGACCCACACCATTGTTTATACCTGATTTAAAGCACTTATATTTAATATTTTATTATAGTTACCTAAGTCTGTCTATATCCTCTGAAGGCCCAAACAGTTCCTTTGTACAAATTGTAAAAAGTTGCCTACTTCTCAAGATGCTTGTCTGTCATCTGCTGGAAAATTGCCATACTAAACATATAAAATTGATTATGAATGTATGCAATGTACACCCTATGCAACCCTATACCATGGCCCAGCTCCTCTTTTTTTGGGAGAAAGTTCTTGGATGGTGGGGACTATGTCTTATTTGTCTGTGGATCCCTCAAGAACCAGTAGGACATAGCACACATAGTAGCTAATCAAAAAAACAGTTAATGAGGCCGGGTGTAGTGGTTCATGCCTATAATCCCAACACTTTGGGAAACTGAGAGGCGGGCGGATCATGAGGTTAGGAATTCGAGACCAGCCTGACCAACATTCTGAAACCCCGTTTCTACTAAAAATACCAAAATCAGACAAGCGTGGTGGCGCGAGCCTGTAATCCCAGCTACTTGGGAGGCTGAGGCAGAAGAATGGCTTGAACCTGGGAGGTAGAGGTTGCCGTGAGCCAAGATCGTGCCAATGCACTCCAGTCTGAGTGACAGAGCAAGACGCCCATCTCAAAACAACAACAACAACAAAAACAGTTAATGAATTATACTTGCTTGCATTTCCTGGACTAAACCATTTGATCCTTACAGAAACTAGATGGCATTCTTTGATTCTAACATGAGATGGTAGAAAGCTTCCTATCTTGAAAACCTGTCTTATGAATGGCTGAAAGTAGGTTTACAAAATACACGCCTAGGGTTTTAAGTTCATGAAACTAGCAGAAAAAGGAAAAATTATCAAAGACAGGGAATTATATCACCATATAACCCAAATATATGAAAAAAATATATGTTCTTTGTATATGATGACAGTATTTGACAATAGAGGAAAATCTTGCTTGGTAAGACCATGTCTCCTAACTTTTGGAAGATATCAGATAAGAAATTCATTAGGGGCACAGCAAAGACTTGACTGAAGGAGACTTTTCCATATAACCCCCATGCTATGTTTTTTTCCTTCCCAACCCATCTCACTCTTATCCTTATAAAACAATGTAATATGGGTAAATATCTCAGATACTCCAACACAAACAGAACAAACATGGAGTCAAAATTACAAAGTATACATAGTATCTCCAACAATGTTAAACAAGATCTTCCTTGTTTTAGTAACTGTATACTTTTCATATCTGAACCCAAGATCCATACCATTTCCCATTCCTGACTAGCATATTCTACCAGCACATTCCAGCCTCTTGTATCTAAATATTTGCCTCCAAATTACTCAAAATGGCAATCAGAAAAGTTATGTTTCCTGATTTAATGAAAACCTACTCAATAACTTGATATTAGTAAATTTCCTTCTCCATTATCATCAATTTTTTTCCAGTATACCTACTTTGACACCAATTATCTTTCATCCTTCATTCACCATCAGAAGTTAAAGTATCTACAGCTAGGAGTAATATATAAACAACAGTGAAAGTTTCTACTAAATAGAAGCTTATGTTGCAAATAGTTTATAGCCTGCCTCTTCTTCCATGGAGTATTTGTCCCTTCCATGATTCCTTGCTATTTGTTGATTCTAATGCTCTTCTTTCCCCCCATAATGATCCAATCTTAGGCACAGTTTTTTTTTTTTTTAATAGGAGAAACAAGGCTAATGGTTTCTGATGAATCTCCTTACCCTTATATAACTTAAGTATAAGCTTTTACAGGTCAATGCATTATTGTTTATTGCTCCCTTCCCAAATTTTGAACCAAGTTTCTGCTTCTCCTGGGTCGGTCTATCCCTAATAATTCAAAAACCTTGCCACCAAGTATCATTACTTCTCAGTCCCATCATCTCGCCTATACTGACCCAATTTATCTCATATTTTTATCCTAGTCTCCTACTGCTTTTCTAGCTCCCATCTTTAAACTGTCCTTGATTCTTACAAGATTAAACCTTCTCCCAACATACACCTAACTTTTTTTTAAACCCTCTTTCTACTACTACTTGTGGGTCACCCTGGCTATATCGACATATGGCCTATTTATTCTACCAAGCTCATCTATTTCATGAATCCTCTCATCCATCTCATGAATTCTCTTTCCTTGATTCAAACCCTAGTAGCAAAAATAAACAGAAGTTAAGTGGGTTTTAAGGCAAAGCAACTGCCTAGACAAAGAAGTCATACCAACTTTTATTATAGTAAGAATGAAAAGCCAGTCTTGGCCCACCATTCCCCAAAAGAGAAAGACATGTATATGCTCAAAAGGAAAGACAAAATTTAGTGGTTGTACTTAGTCACTTTCCATAATTACAAACTAATGACCAGAATCATGATAGAATCTTGGAGGGCATGTGTGGGGTGGGGGATGGCAGTGGAAGGGAAAAGTAACAAACTAGTCAGTTAAGGTTAAAATCAAAGGCCACCTATCTATAATCTCCAAATAACAATCCAGTTACCTGTAGAAAAATACCTTATTATAAATGCCAGTATAGCCCTTCACTTCATCTACTTCTTAAAGGTGAAACTACTGCTTCCCCTTTAGGCAGGTACAAACTGATGTTCTTCTGTAGCTTTACCACCTTTAATATAGTTCTTGATTTTTTTTTGGAAATCTAGAGTCCCAACTCTCTTGTTCTTATTTTACATTATTCCTCACCCTTGCCCGTTTCTATAATAAACTGCCTGTCCTATGATAAAGAATTTTAATTCTACCCTATATTTCTCCATCTCAATCTCTCCATACCTTTCAAGAAAGTCATGATTCTCAACCAGGGTATGGAGACTAGGGCCCTTAAGAAGGGTTTCTGGGAACTGAGGGTGGACATAAATGTGTAGTTCTTAAAGGTGTGTTCAATATTATAATTTTATATTTATTAAGTGAAAAAAAAAAACCACATCTCATTGTTTAGATTATTTGTATTTATTAACACTGGACAAAACATTCTTGGCCAGTGAAGATCCGTAAAAGACACATGTGAGGAATAAGGGGCAGAGAAAGAAACATTCCTGGCTTGGCAGAGTTACCGATATCTTTGGGATGGGATAAGATTTCCTGTAGTCTCTCAAAAGGAGTTTATCATAATTTACTGTTTATGATGGATGAGAAACACTGCAAGAGATTAGTTCAGTTGTCTAACAGAGAAAATTATGTAAAATGAGCTACAGATTTCTATTGCCCACTTATAGATTTCTCTGTAGTGACATCCTCTTAGAAGACAATGAACGAATGCCGTATTGAGCAATGTTGACCTCTTTCTGTAATGTGTACTTTTAGAAAGTACCACTCATGACCACTTAACCTCTAGCTGCTCAGAGGTTCAGAAAAGAAAAGAACTATTTTATTTACTTCAAAGTATAAATCTTGTTGTTGGAAACTGCATCCTTTCAAGAAGATCAGTTGCAGATAAACACGTTATTGAAACACAAGATGGGTAGAAGCAGCTTAATTTAAATGAGAAATCTCTTGAAAATAAAATAAACCAAAGGGCTAAAATGAAAATCACTAACATAATTTTAAAAGGGAATTATTTTAAAACTGTACCATAGAGACATTTGTGAGACACAAAGGGTCTCAAATCTTATACAGAAATAAAAAATAAGTGTCCAAAGTGAATGCAATCACAATTTAGGGTCAGCAAAGGATCAGGATGGAACGACATAGGATCAAATTGGAGCCACTCAGATTTCCTAAGAAGATCAAGATCCTAGGCCATTTTCTTTATCTTCACCATTCTCATTGCCAAATGTGTGGCTACTCTGTTTCTGTTTTCCAATTACTGAAAGAGAAAGCACTCACACCTCAATCAAGGGTATGGACATTTGGGGGAAAATAAGGCTGGTAAAGTAAGACCTTATGAATAAATCGGAAAAGCAAAATAGGCAACTACGAAAGCTAAAGATATATATTCTCATGGGGTAAAGAAGAAACTACAGAGATTCTGTACTCATATGAAAAAAGGGAAAGGGCGAGGTGAGGAAGTGAGGGGTTGATGGAGAGGAAAACGCGACTGGGGGTGGGGGTGGGGGGGACCCGGGTACATTACCTGCTCATACTGCCGGGGTTGGTGCCAGTAAGGTCCATACAGCAGAGGCGGGAGATTTCTGGCAACTGGAGACCCCAAAATGGAAATGAGGTACATGCACTTGAGGGAAGGAGCTAGCGGGGGTGCCCTCCAGGGTGGGGATGGCCAAGACGGGAAGATGCGGGGGGTGGGGGGTGTGGATGCCCGGGGTAGGAGCAATGTTAGGGCGGAAGCTTCAGGCTGAGAGGCCTGACGATCCCTGAAGGAGAAAAGGAGCTGTACCTCACCCCAGTTGAGGAGAGAGGTGGCTTTACCTGCAGCGGCTGTGGGGGGGCCGGTTCGCCCCTCTCCCTGTCTCTCCAGCACCAGTTCCCCCTCCTCCTGCGCAACCGAACCTGATGCTCCCGCCCGCCCCACACCCTCATTGGCTAAAGCGCACTGCCATTCACGAGAGGCGAAACGACGCAAAACAGCGCAAGAGGTGGGACTAGAAGGACCGCCCCTCCCCCTTCCCCTGCAGGTTAGGTTGAGAGCGCACGGAGAGGCCTATCCGGTTTCTAGGGCCGAGGCGAAGCCTGCAGCTTGTTGAAGAAAGAGGGCTGGCCAGAGGAACAGTCTCATAGTGGGCGAAACCAGTATTGGGGATTAAATTCCCCACCGTCTACACTGTATTCTCCACCCTAAAGAGTATAAACTTGGGAGGGAGTGTTCCGCACTAGGCCAGCTCCGCCTCCCTCTGGATCCCCGGCCTTCCAGCAGCCCTGTCAACCCCTCTCCTCTAGTGACTACACCATATCCCACTACCCAATAAAAGGGGCCAAAGCTTCCCTCCATCGTGGGAGTCAGCCCAGTTGGAATATGGGGCCTTTTAAAGCACTCTTTCTGCCATAACATATAAGACTGCCGTGCATTTTTGACACTCCGACCCTTCGATACGAATATGGCTTTTTAGACACTAACTCCTGGGGCCCTCTAACAATTCCCGACCCTTAATCTGCCCAAAACAAACACTCCTCACCCTCTAAACTCGGTTTCCTGTTCTCCCATCTCTTGAAACTCAGCCCATTTGACATTTTAATCACTGTCCACTTTGCAATGTCACTTGAGATCACTCTTATTCCCAGTGAGACTAGTCAACTCCAGAATGATGGTGTGCAAGCTGAAATCAACCAAATTTTTTTTTTTTTTTTTTTTTTTTGAGACAGAGTCTTGCTCTGTAGCCCAGGATGGAGTGTAGTGGTGCAATCTTGGCTCACTCCAACATCTGCCTCCCGGGTTCAAGCTATTCTCCTGCCTCAGCCTCCTGAGTAGTGGGATTACAAGCACTCACCACCACGCCCAGCTAATTTTTGTATTTTCAGTAGAGATGGGATTTCATTATATTGGTTAGGCTGCTCTCAAACTCCTGACCTCAAGTGATCCGCCTGCCTTGGCCTCCCAAAATGCTGGGATTGCAGGCATGAACGCCTGGCCCACTGTTATTAAAAACAGCAGTTTAGGCTGGGTGTGGTAGTGGCTCATGCCTGCAATGCCAACACTTTGGGAGGTCGAGGTAGGCACCTCGCTTGTACCTAGTCTCTTAAAAGAAAAGAAAAAAGAAAAGAAAAAGGCCAGGCACAGTGGCTCACCCCTATAATCCCAGCATTTTGGGAGGCCAAGGCAGGCGGATCACTTGAGGCCAGGAGTTTGAGACCAGCCTGGCCAACATGGTGAAATCCTATCTCTACTAAAAATACAAAAACTAGCCAGGAGTGGTGGCACCTGCCTGTAGTCCCAGCTACTGGGGAGGGTGAGGAATGAGAATCACTTGAACTCAGCAGGTGGAGCTTGCACTGAACCAAGATCATGCCACTGAACTCCAGCCTGGGCAACAGGGTGAGACCCTGTCACCAAAAAAAAAAAAAAAGAAAGAAAAGAAAAAAGCAGCTTATCTCCTTACCATTAGTTTCCTTTGAAAGTATCCTCAACATCGAAATCCTATTTTCTTATACTCTAAGGACACAAATCAGGAAAATCAACTTAGCTTTAGATCTCCTATTTTTAAAGATCCTAGCATTACCACTGTCGCTAAAAACACCTAATTCCTACTCTTGTAAACAGCCATACTGTTTTCCCATTCACTGTGGCTCAAAACCTCAATAGTCTCTAAAATCTCCTCCCGTAGCCACCATCCAATCATTTGCCAAGTGTCATTGATTCTCTTGCAATATATAACAAAGACTTTGGAGCTACCAAAGACTCTGTCCACCTTCTTATTGTACAGATGAGAAAACTGAGGCTTAGAGAGTTGAATGTTTGACTATGAAACTAAGTGGCAAGTTAGGATTCATATATCTGACTCCTATTTCTGCTCCCATCTCCCTTACTTATGTAGTTGCTTGTGTAAGAGAAAGAAGCCTCATAAATGATCTCTCTACTCATCCTACTAATCCATTCTGCTACCAGATTAATATCCTGAAACACAGTATGGCCAAATCAGATTTGTGCTTGACAACTTTCAAAGGCTCCCAATTACTTAAGACATAAATCTTAAGACAACATCTTATCTTTCCAATCTTAGTTTCCACTATTTGTCTACATATACTTGCTAGCCAAAAAATAGGACTATTGTCATATTTTTTCTAATCTGAGCCTAATATTGCTCCCTTCAAATTATACACATCTTTAATTTCTTTCTTTGCATTACCAAATCTTACTTATTTTCCTCTAAGATCAACATCAAATGCCTCCTAATTTATTACTTCAATATGTATTGAGTATATAATATAGCAAGTAATTTGCTAGTATTAGGGATCCCAAAACAAATAAGACATAATCCCTACCCTCAACTCACAGAAAGTAAGAGTGCATTTGTGCATATATGTGGGAAGAGGGTAAAGAGTAGGCAGTATGACAACAGTGACAAATGTAGGCCGGGCACGGTGGCTCAAGCCTGTAATCCCAGCACTTTGGGAGGCCGAGGCGGGTGGATCACGAGGTCAAGAGATCGAGACCATCCTGGTCAACACGGTGAAACCCCGCCTCTATTAACACAAAAAATTAGCTGGGCATGGTGGCGCGTGCCTGTAATCCCAGCTACTCAGGAGGCTGAGGCAGGAGAATTGCCTGAACCCAGGAGGCGGAGGTTGCGGTGAGCCGAGATCGCGCCATTGCACTCCAGCCTGGGTAACGAGCGAAACTCCGTCTCAAAAAAAAAAAAAAAAAAGACAAATGTAACGAGGTGATACATTCAGTAAGACCAGCAGGGGCTTAGGAGGAAAAAACATCAAGAAAGTAGTTTCCTTTTTTTTTTTTTTTTGAGATGGAGTCTTGCTCTGTCACCCAGGCTGGAGTGCAGTGGCACAATCTCAGCTCACCACAACCTCCGCCTACCAGGTTCAAACCACCACGCCTGGCTAATTTTTGTAATTTTAGTAGAGATGAGCTATCACTGTGTTGGCCAGGCTGGTCTCAAACTCCTGACCTCAAATGATCTGCCTGCCTTGGCCTCCCAAAGTGCTGGGATTACAGGTGTGAGATACCACGCCTAGCCAAGAAAGTAGTTTCTTTTTTGAGACGGAGTCTTCCTTTGTCACCCAGGCTGGAGTGCAATGGTGTGGTCTCAGCTCACTTCAACCTCTGCCTCCCCAGTTCAAGAGATTCTCCTGCCTCAGCCTCCTGAGTAGCTGGGATTACAGATGCATGCCACCACATCAGGCTAAATTTTTGCATTTTTAGTACAGACAGGGTTTCACTGTGTTGGCTAGGCAGGTCTCAAACTCCTGACCTCCTGATCCGCCTGCCTTGGCCTCCCAAAGTGCTGGGATTATAGGCATGAGCCACTGTGCCCACCCAAGTCGTTTCTTAAACAATGAGGAAGAGTTACCAGGTGGGAAGGAAACCACATGGGAAGGCTGTAAGAAACTGATATTCAGGCAGCAGGGACAGTAAGAGGAAAGGCAAAACAAAGCATAGCAATGAAAAACAGCATGAAACATGTAGAGGAAACTCTAAGTAGTTCTGTAGTTTAGCCTTGCTAAAGTGTAAATTGCAAAGAAGGAATTGGATGGGGAAGAAGCTGAAGGGACAGGTAAGGGCCAGAGCAGGGAGAGCCTTGAATAACATATTAAGACATTATCTTACAGGTGGATGAGGAGCCACTGAAACATGGAATAACATAATCAGAATTACATTTTGGTTAGCTAACTCTGGCTTTAGAGCGTAAGAGGACAGAGGACACAGAAGCAGTTAGGAGGCTGCTGTGAGAGACCAGAAAAGAGTTGTATAGTGGATATTTGCTGATTTTTTTTTTTTTCTGCTCAGCAACCAAAAGGCCCCTTTCTATATTTTCCATGGAAAGCTAGATCTTATCTCCCCATATGGATCCTGGGGAGATTAGGACTCAATCACCTCCTCCCCTTCCTAGCAAAGAGGAAGTATGCACATGACCTAGGCTAGTTTAAGTGGATACTCCTGCTGGGTAAGTCTTGACTTTGCAGGGGTAATGCAGACCCAGGATCGAACGGTTAGACAATATCTGGCAATGGCAGACACTAGAGTCCAACTGTAGCATCTTCTATAGACTGATCAGTGGTGTGACCTTGACCTTCTCTTTGGTCTTGCCTCCTTTTGATTTCATACCATTCTCTAAACCAGTTTCTCTAACATTCCCATTACTTTTTTGAGCCATTCAATATCCTTCCAATACATTTTCTTTCTGCTTAAGTTAGCCAAAGGATGATTCCTGTTGTTTGCAACCAAGAATCCTAACACAATGATTAGGGCCTAAATTATAGCAATATGATTCAAAGGATAGTGATGGAATTGTTTCTTGGCCTTTTGGCTAAGATTAAGTTTAAAAAACCATAACAGGAAGGAAAGGACAGAGCCAGAGACACTTAGGGGATAAAAATCAGTGGAACCTGGAGTTCAGAGGGAAAGATGAATAGCTTAGCTATATTGAAAATGAGCTGCCTATAGTATATTAAGTAGTGACATTCAATAGGAGGTTGGCTGTATGAGTCTAAAAGTCTGGCTTGGAGATAGATTTTTGAGAGTTATTAGCAACTAAGTGGTAGTAGTATAAGTGGAGATTACCCAGGGAATGTGAAAAGCAGACCAAGGATAAGAAAAACTGCAAGACTGGGAGGCTAAGGCTAGAGAACTGCTTGAGCCTAGGAGTTTGAGATCAGCCTGGGTAACAAAGGGAAACTGTCTCTACAAAAAATTTAAAAATTAGACTGGTGCAGTGGCTCATGGCTGCAATCCCAGCGCTGGGAGGCAGAGGCAGGCGGATTGCTTGAGCCCAAGAGTTCAAGACTAGCCTGGGCAACGTGGCAAAACCCTGTCGCTACAAAAATACAAAAATTAGCCAGGCATGTGGCACATGCCTATAGACCCAGCTGCTTTGAAGGCTGAGGGGCAGAAGGATTCCCTGAGCTCAGGAAGTTGAGGTTGCCGCGAGCCAAGACTGTGCCACTGCACTTTAGCCTGGGCAACAGAGTTTGACCCTGTCTCAAAATAAAATAAAATAAAAAATTAGCCAGGCATGGTGGTGCATGCCTGTGGTCTCAGCTACTTGGGAGGCTAAGGCAGGAGGATTGCTTAAGGCTGCAGCGAGCCTTATTCATGCCACTGCACTACAGCCTGGGTGACAGAAGCCCTGTCAGAAAAGAAAACAAGAAAGAAGAGAAGAGAAGAGAGAAGAGGAAGAAGAGAAGGAGAAAGGAAGAAGAGAAGGAGAAAGGAAGAAGGGAGGGAGGGAAAGAAAGAGGAGAGAGAAGGGAAGGGAAGGAGAGGGGAGGGGAAGAAAGGAGAGGGGAGGGGAAGGGAAGGGAGGGAAAAGGAAGGAATGAAAGAAAGAATGGAAGAAAGAGAAAAACTGCATAAATACTGTTGGGAGAGGCAAGAGAATGTTAATATCTGTGAAGAACTGGAGAACCCATATCCATTCCAAAGAATGTAGCTGCGATTCATCCCCAATTAATTCCTTTCAAATGGAAACATACATCCAAGCTTGAAAGAAAACTTCAGATTTTTCAAAAGATGGAAATGCAGAGTTTTATGTAAAAATCTTTTAGATTTTTTTTCCAAGACAGAGTCTCACTCTGTCGCCAGGCTGAAGTGCAATGGCATGATCTCGGCTCACTACAATCTCTGCCTCCCAGGCTCAAGCGATTCTCCTGACTCAGCCTCCCAAGTAGGTGGGACTACAGGCGCATGCCACCACATCCAGCAAATTTTTGTATTTTTAGTAAAGATGGGGTTTCACCATGTTGGCCAGGATGGTCTCTATCTCTTGACCTCATGATCTGATCTGCCCGCCTCGGCCTCCCGAGGTGCTGAGATTATAGGATGAGCCACCACACCTGGCCAGATAAAGAAAACACTTAGCTGGAGACCCAACTGAGATTTTTAGTGAGGTGAGAAAAGCTAAGGAGGAACCCAGGAGAACATTGGAATTTAAGAATCAGAATAATGCCTTCGTAAGCAGGTAGAGAAGAAATAGAGAAGCAAGACAGTGCAATGTCACAAAGGGAGAGAGAGTAGAGATTTGCAGGGGAAAAGAGTGATCAATTATATCAAACAAAGGAAAAATGTCCAACAACATAAGAACTTTATTTGATTTTTTGAGACAGAGTTTTGCTCTTGCTGCCCAGGCTGGAGTGCAATGGTGCGATCTCGGCTCACTGCAACCTCTGCCTCCCATGTTCAAGCCATTCTCCTGTCTCAGCATCCTGAGTAAATGGGATTACAGGTGTGCACCACCACGCCCAGCTAATTTTTTTGTATTTTTACAAAATACAAAATGATGAGTGAGTTTCATTATATTGATTAGGCTGGTGATCTGATCAAACTCCTGACCTCAGATGATCCGCCTGCCTCAGCCTCCCAAAGTGCTGGGATTATAGGCATGTGCCACCATGCCCAGCCAACAATATAAGAACTTTAAAATGTCCATTGGATGTAATAATTGAAAGCCTTTCTGGGGGCCGGGCGCGGTGGCTCACGCCTGTAATCCAGCACTTTGAGAGGCTGAGGCGGGTGGATCACGAGGTCAAGAGATCGAGACCATCCTGCTCAACCTGGTGAAACCCTGTCTCTACTAAAAATACAAAAAATTAGCTGGGCATGGTGGCGCGTGTCTGTAATCCCAGCTACTCAGGCGGCTGAGGTAGGAGAATTGCCTGAACCCAGGAGGCGGAGGTTTCGGTGAGTCGAGATCGCGCCATTGCACTCCAGCCTGGGTAACAAGAGCAAAACTCCGTCTCAAAAAGAAAAAAGAAAAAAAGAGAAAGCCTTTCTGATATCTACTTTCCACTGTCAAACCAGAAGTAATCTGTCCATGTGAGTTTTCGTAGCATTTTGTGTAGACCTCTGTTAGGGTAATTATCTTTCACTTTATATTTTACTTATATTTGAACCTGGAAATATAATGAGCTTTGAAGTCCAAGGGATCTGGGTTCAAATTTCTGTCACATCACGAAAATTAAACTTTCTGAGTCTAGCTCATTCCTCTATAGAAAGGGGATAACACTATTAAGTTTCAGGGACGTTTATAAGAATTAACGAAACAACTGGCACAATACTTGACACATAATGGCTAAGTCCTTGCAGGTACTCGACAAATGTTGTTGGATAGATTGGGGAAAAAATTGTTTTTGCCCATATCTGTACCTAGGATAGTAATCAGCCTGAGAGAGGATCACTACCCAGATTAATGGCCTCCAAAAGAGTTTTAGTTGGCTAACACCTATGAGCTTGAGTGCACATTCTAACGCTCTCTCCCTTTATATTAAATCTAATTTAAGGTGAACAGGAATAGCTACATTCTAGATTCTAGAGTCTGAAGATCATGTTCAACTAAATGGCTTTGCTCAACCTAAGCCTGCTCTGGATGTTCTAAGTCACTAGTATTCAATTTTAAGTGGTGAGACTTCAGACTCACAAGGATCCAAGGAAGGGTCATAAAAATTGCAAAATCACCACTCCCACCCTCAAACATGTTTTATTCCCATGGCTTACAGGATACCACACTTTTCAAGTTTTCCTTCAACCTATGTAACTACCTTTTTTTTCATCACTTCTTTGCTACTATTTTCCTATACCACTCCTTTAATTGAAGTTCACTTTGGTCCTAGGCCTTCTTTTCTTTTCACTCTATACCTTCTTTTCAAGGATGGCTAATTCCAATACATCACTTCAATTATTATTCATTCCTTTCTTCAATAAATTATATACTTATGTCTCTCATTTACATCTCAGGGCAAGATGTCACCTCTGAACTCTAGATCTGTATATCTCTCTGCTTACTCCATAGCTTTTCTTGGTAGACTCTCCAGTTCCCCCATCCTCATTCCACCAGCACATGTGCATGTACATAAACTGGTAATCATTCTCTAGCATCTCCTATCCAGTCATGGTTACACAGACCAGAAACCTACTTTACTACCCACATCCAGTATTTTAAATTCCCATCTTTACCTCCTAAATATCCCTCAAATCCATCTACTTCTGCCTTTATTATCCTTGGGCTCAAAAGATGGCTCAATTTACCATCTTTATATCCCTGGACTATTGCCATTACCTTCTAACTGGTTCTCTTCCATTCTGCCAATTTAATTCTAACTTATCCTTCATGGCTCATTTCAACAAAAAGTTTTCCTTGATCTCCCAGACTAGTAACAACTAAAATTGCTGAATGTACATTACATGCCAAGCACTCTTCTAAGCAATGAAAATGTATGAACATATTTAATTATCTTTCTTTTCTTTTCTTTTCTTTTTTCTTTCTTTTCTTTCTTTTTTTGAGACAGGGTCTCATTCTGTCACCCAAGTTGGAGTGCAGTGGCGTGATCTCGGCTCACTGCAACCTCTGCCTCCCAGGCTCAAGCTTTAGCCTCCCAAGCAGTTGGGACTACAGGCACACTCCACTGCCCTCAGCTAATTTTTTTTTTTTTTTTTTTTTTTGGTGCATTTTTGGTGGAGACGAGGTTTTGCCATGTTGCCCGGCTGGTCTGGAACTCCTGGCCTCAAGTGACCAGCCTGCCTCAGCCTCCCAAAGCGCTGGGATTACGGTGTGAGCCACCATGCCTGGCCTCTTATTTTTCTTAACAAGACTAAAATAACTATCTGTATTTCACAGATGTGGAAACTGAGGCACAAAGGGATAATACCTTGCCCAACATCCTACAGCTAGTGAAAAGTGGTACCAGATTCAAATTTAGGCACTGTAGCTCCAGAAGATACATTCTTAACCACCTTACTATACTATGCTCTAGGTTACATGCCCCATTATAAATTCTCTTATATAACATCCAGTACTTCCCTTTTGTTGTAGAGATTGAATAACTGATTATATAATTAATTGTTTGATGTCTACTCCCTCTCCCCTATTAGAATGTGAGTTCCACAAGTGTAAGGGGTTGTGTATGACTTGTCCGTTAAAGTATTCCTTTTGCTTCTCGGGTGGTAATGGGCATTCCGTGTACTTTTGTTGAAGGAATGCACCGAACTTCCAGCTGAAGGTGTGTGGGAGAGAGGTTTCTGAGCCAAAGCAATGGCTTCCCTCATTCAGACAGCATGACAGCAAATGGGCAGTAGCAGAGTTTCCTACCAGAAACATTCAGAAAAAGTATCATAAAATCACAAGCACCTTTACCTTTTAGTAGCTTTAGCAGTCACAGCTTTTACATATAGCAAAAAGGGTTGTAAGGAACTATACATAAAAGACTGTTTTCTAGAGTGATGTAATCACTATTGACAGTAATGAAATGTTAGTTACCCCTTTAAGTTTAGGACCATAATGCCTCAGTGGTGACCAATTCAACCTGTGGCAAGAAGTGAATGGACGATACTATATCCTTTATTTTTTTTTCGGGGACAGGTTCTCCCTCTGTTGCTCAGGCTGGAATGCAGTTGGTTGCAGTAAGCATGACCTCAACTCACTGCAACCTCACCTCCCAGCTTCAAGCAATTCTCCTGCCTCAGCTTCCTGAGTAGCTAGGACTACAGGTACGTGCCACCACACTCAGCTAATTTTTGTATTTTTAGTAGAGATGAGGTTTCACCATATTGGTCAGGCTGGTCTCAAACTCCCAACCTCAGGTGATCTGCTTGCTTCAACCTCCCAAAGTGTTAGGATTGCAAGCGTGAGCACCGCGCCTGGACGGATAACACTATATCCTTATGACTCAAAAGACAGAGCACGGCTTATTTTTGTTTGTTAGTTTTAAGTCAACCTCATTGTAGATTTTTTTTTTCCAGTAAAACCCTCAAGTTTTTTTTGCCTAAGTCTGAAGACAGAAAATAAGAGCCTAATCTTTAGGGAACATTAGACTTAGGTCAAGTTTGAACTGTATCTGGAGAAACTGCTCTTCACTGGCTCATGGTCACTAAGGTGAAAATGATACTCTTGTGTTCTAGATGAGAAATCTCTAACTGGGCTAATGTTCCTCTTATACTACCACTTTTAACATAAGTAACAATATATATTAATTTAGGTAACAGATTCCTGTCCTCTTCATGCTCCCCCACATACATTCCTGCATGCCCTCTTTTAACTGAGCCAAGTACACGTAAATGTATTCAGCCTAATAGAAAAATACAAATGTTTACTTAATTCAACTAGAGGCTATAAGGGATTGTTTTCATTGCAACAATTATGCTAAAAAAGTATGTGTGGGAGGAGAAACATCATAAAGCAGTGTTATTATCAGACTTGTGCCTAAAAACTGACCCCAGTGACATGGGATTCATTAAATTTTAATGGACTAAATTGACTTGCATTGGCTAAAAAAGTGAGTTACATGCAAGACTGACCAAGTGATTTTCTCCTGTACAGCTTAAAGTATTTCAGATAATCTTATCTTCAAAATAACTAAGTTAAAAGAAACAAACTATTTATTCTTTTTCCGTTTAACAGAGATAAAAAGACAAAAAGAAATGTTACATTCTCAAGGTTCTACAATTGTTAAAGGCACAGCTTTAACAGGCTACTGAATGCCTACCTGTCTAGTGCTGTGGTCAAAGACAGTTCACACACAGGAGTCAGCACTGAAAATTTCTTTTGAGATAGAGTCTCGTTCTGTCACCCAGGGTGGAGTGCAGTGGCGCAATCTCGACTCACTGCAACCTCCACTTCCTGGGTTCAAGCAATTCTCCTGCCTCAGCCTCCCTAGTAGCTGAGACTACAAGCGTGTGCCACCCCATCCCGTTAATTTTTTTTTTTTTTTTTTTTTGTATTTTTAGTAGAGACTAAATCTGTATTGGTCAGGCTGGTCTTGAACTCCTGACCTTGTGATCCACCTGCCTTGGCTTCCCAAAGTGCTAAGACTACAGGTATAGGCCACAGTGTCCAGCCCAGCACTGAACGTTTAAAAGGAGGGAGGCTGGATAATAACTGGGGCTTTGAAGTCAGACTAGAGCTCCTCCTACTCTTGGTTGTGTTACCTAACCTCACAGTCTTTTTTTATTTTCCTTGTAAAATGAAACTAGCACCACATACATTTCAGGGTTATTCTACATATTAAAAGATAACATACAATGCTTGGCACATAGTAGGCAAATAAAAAGGAATTTATTTTTCCCCATCCAGTATTTTAAAACGGTACCACTAAAGGCTTCTCTCAAAGCAAAATTACTCCTCAGAGACTTGGCAGAGCTGATCTGTTAGGCAGAATGGAGGGATACCGAAATAGATGTAAAAGTTTCACAATTAGAATAGCAGGACTGCTGGGCAGGATGAAAGGACTCCAGTACTACCGTGCTGAGAAAACAGTACAAGTCTTTAACATCATAACCATGGAAAAGATTTCAACCAGCACTTATGATGTAGAGTAACATCCCAGGTAATTCAACTAATCACTTTTATGTTTGTAGGAATATGCCAGTGTCTACTTCATAAGTATTCCATTTACTTCACAATACCTGCTTGTGGTAACTTTTAGTTTCCAACTGACTAGACTGTCCCTTGGTAGTTCACATGCCCAGATCCAGCTTACTTAGTTTGTGACTCCCATGACTTTCGGAGCCCAGTGAAAGGAAGTAGTCATTGCCTATACTATATATTTAAAACTTCATTTAAAAAAGGTCCCAACAGGAGGTATATTTGAAAAACAGGCAAAAGCACTACATTTTATAGGAGAATTGATATGTAAATTAAGGAAGAACTGACTAATGTGCCCCACACCCAGGAAAGGGGGGAAAACAAGAATGACTGGGTACTGAGTAGAAGAAATGAAAAATAAAATACTGAGCAAAAATTCAATGTTCATGCAACTTGCTAACCCCTATTCAAAAATCCATTAATTTGTGCAGCAGCAATACAACATGAAAAAAAAAAGATTAAAAAAATTCAAAAATCCAGAAACATCTTACCATTAATGCTGTTTACTCTGGTAGATGTATATTTGATAAAATCATGTTCCATACACGAAATTCTGTTATGATTTGGGTCTATCGAAATAGGCAGCCAAACTACAGAAATCATTAGTTTCTTCTAGAACTAACCAAAAAGAAATTCCCATATCACTAATATGACAATGTACTTCTGAATAACCATGTTCCAAAGAAATAATCCCCAAAGATAAAGTGCATCCCCAAAGTACGTAGTGGAAGAAAAAAAGAAAACAGGAAGTTTCAAAGATTTCTATAATGACACAAGAGAAAATCTGACAAACCTTATAGATTTTGAAACTCTCAGCTGAGCACTGTGATATGGGCCAGCCTGTAATCCCAGCTATTTGGGAGGCTGAGACAGGAGGACTACTTGGGGCAAGGAGTTTGAGGTTGCAGTGAGCTATAATTGCACCACTGTGCACCACCCCTGGGCAAAAGAGTAACATCCTATCTCAGAAAAAAAAAAAAGAAAGAAAGAAAAGAAAAGAAAAAAAAAGTGTAAGACCTTACAGCTGTTGAGTATCCTTCTTCTCAGATAAAATTAAGAATTCAGTTACTATATATATTTTTATTGGAAAGCTACTGACATAGTCTTAGAAGAATTACAGACTCTAAAACCAAAAAGGTGCTATTAGGAAATTACTAACCACTGGAATATTGAGACACTACCCAACAGATTGGCACTATCACATTTAAGGTGCTAACATACAAAGGAGCAATGAAGCACAGTCCTGGAAATTATCTGGTAATTTCAGTAGCATGCCATTTAATTATCTTTTTAAAATGAAATAAACTACAAATAAAACGAAGTCATATAAATTAAATATCTATGGAAATATTAATATACAAAGAAAATAAAATCAGGGCTATTTTACTCCTTAAATGACAAGGTCAGCCCTTTCTTAATAATTACACATAACTGTAAATCATTGTTCTAGAAACTCTTTCCAAAGAAACTAGTGAGAATAAACTGCAGAAGAATCTGAATTTGAAGAGATTAGAATGTTGTCTTAAGTTCCCTACACTGCTCCACTGCTTGAAATATTCCTGGATCCTTCCTTCCTGAAGACTAATGTAAAAGTAATTATTGGCCGGGTGTGGAGGCTCATGCCAGTAATCTGTAATCCCAGCAGCACTTTGGGAGGCTGAGGCAGGTGGATCATGAGGTCAGGAGTTCAAGACCAGCCTGGCCAACATAGTGAAACCCTGTCTTCACTAAAAATACAAAAATTAGCTGGCATGGTGCTATGTGCCTGTAGTCCCAGCTACTCAGGAGGCTGAGGCAGGAGAGCTGCTTGAACCCGGGAGGTGGAGGCTGTGGTGAGCTGAGATCACACCACTGTACTACAACCTGGGCAAAGGCGCAAGACTGTCTGAAAAAAAAAAAAAAAAAAAAAAGTAATTATCTCTGCCAGGCTAATTTCTATCTATCCCTGCCGGAATTTTTATTATAGTACACCATACAATTAATTGGTAGAGATTAAGTGTTTTATGTCTCCTGATGCAACCTGAAGGCAACAAATAAGTATTTTGGAAGTTGACCATTTTGCTTCAGGTGACATTAACAAACTAAGGGCCTAGTGAAGGATGGAAACTACATAACTGATAACAAAAGAACAAAAGAAATGTTACCTACAGAACAGCTTAATGAGAAACCTCAGAGATTAAGATACTTTGTAGTTTAAATGTAAAACATTAAGTAACTAAAAGAGGTGGACTTATTTTGCAATACAAATACAATGAAAACTTTAAAGTTTCATTTGAAGTTTACTCATAAAACAAAACTGAGAGGTTAAAGGAAAAAAGTTATCCAGGGCAAAATATCTAGAATGCAGTAAATTTTTTTTTTCTTTTTTAGAGGGAGTCTCGCTCTGTTAGAGTGCAGTGCACCATCTCGGCTCACTGCAACCTCTGCCCCCTGGATTCAAGTGATTCTCCTGCCTCAGCCTCCAGAGTAGCTGGGACTACAGGTACAAGCCACCATACCCAGCTAATTTTTGTATTTTTTTTAGTAGAGACAGGGTTTCACCACGTTGGCCAGGATGGTCTCAATGTCTTGACCTCACAATCTGCCCACCTCAGGCTCCCAAAGTGCTGGGATTACAGGCATAAGTCACCACGCCCGGCCAGAATGCGGTAAATGTTAAATAAACTATCAGGTAAAAGAAAACTTCGGGCTGGGTGTGGTGTCTCATGCTTGTAATCCTAGAATTTTGGGAGGCCGAGGTGCACACATCACCTAAAGTCAGGAGTTCGAGACCAGCCTGGCCAATATGGTGAAACCCCATCTCTACTAAAAATACAAAAATTAGCCGGACATGGTGGTGTGCACCTATAATTCCAGCTACTTGGGAGGCTGAGGCAGGAGAATCACTTGAACCCAGGAGGCAGAAGTTGCAGTGAGCCGAGATCATGCCACTGCACTCCATCCTGGGTGACACAGAGACTCATTTCAAAAAAAAAAAGGAAAACTTCTTATAACAACTTTATTACATAGAAATACAACTGTCACACTGGGTGTGATGGCTCACACCTGTAATCCCAGCACTTTGGGAGGTCAAGGTGGGGAGTTCCAGACCACCCTGGGCCAGACAGCAAGACCCCCATCTCTTTTAAAATTTAAAAAAGAAGGAGAGAGAGAGAAAGAGAGAGAGAGAAATACAACTCTCACTTGGATACTAGGTACCAAAGAAAGACTACATCTTGAAAATTAGGGTCTTTTTGCATTCCCTAAAAGGTTTCAGCTAAACAGAAGCAAAAAGGTACAATGTCAGTGAATTAAGCTAAAAAAACACAAAGTGCACAAAATTGTAACAGGAAGATAAAAAGATCACCAACTTGGTGAGGCAAAAGAATAAAAGAGCACGAAAGAGAGGATTTAAAAAGTTAAAGTAAGATAAAAAAAACATGATAGTCTATCCATGAATCAAATGCTAAAGGTAAAATAGTAAATATTATACCACAATGGTCACAGTAATGTAAGGGCAGGTCATGCAAAGACCTGCAGATCAAGAACTTGCTCAAATGCAACTCCAGAAGTAGAGTGACTTCTAGAGGTGAAAGTGGAGACTCTAATAAAATGTTTGCCTTCTGTTCTCCTCCCAAGTATTAGGCTCAATGTAAGCTCAGAAGATAGCTTAACTCTTCCAGAGCTGTAGACAGTTCACTAAAGCATTTAGCATTCGTCTGAATGTTACCGTCCTTTCGCAGATGAGAATATCAAATCTCATTTCTTCAGTAAACAACTGACACCCACAAATTAATCTTAAGTGGTAGCTTTGCTTAGAAAGGCCTCACCCTTTTCAAAGGAGATACGTACAATGGCGTGTTTTTTTGTTGGTTTGTTTTGAGTCGGAGTCTCGCTCTGTTCCCAGGCTGAAGTGCAACGGCTCGATCTCAGCTCACAGCAACCTCCACCTCCCAGATTCAAGGGATTCTCCTGCCTCAGCCTCCTGAGTAGCTGGGATTACAGGCGCCTGCCATCATGCCTGGCTAATTTTTTTTTGCATTTTTGTATTTTTTGTACTTTTAGAGATGGGGTTTCACCATGTTGGCCAGGTTGATCTCAAACTCCTGACCTCAAGTGATCCGCCTGCCTCCACCTCCCAAAGTGCTGGGATTACCAGCGTGAGCCACCACGACTGGCCCACTTACTTCAGTTTTAAACCTTCTCCCAAGCCTGTCTCTTCACATTTCCCTACCCTCTCTTTGGCCAATGTCTTTCACTTGCCTTTAGATCCAATGGCATGCCTTTCTTGCAACAGAAGGCCTTCTTAAATGGAAAATGTTTTTTATCATAACTCTTTTTTTAAGGGTTGGGATAATTCCAAAGTACTCGAAATAAGTTTCTCACATCTCGCTCTATGAAGTTGACTAGGATTTGTTCTGAAACTATTGGGTGACCAATACAAAAGAAATTCCTAAGCACAAGACCCGATCTAATTAAGTAACAGCGGACACTATCCAAATCAAAAACTCACTTTCGATGTGTAATGTGCCCCACACCAGATGACTTCAGCAGACACTAAAGATAACCTAGGCTGAGAATCCTTGACTGAGTCGACAAACTCAGAAAAGCATGGAGATGAAACGATCTGTGGACGGGTGTGATGGTGGGATGCAGCAGGCACTGATGAGGCAGCTCCCTTGGCTTGTGTTTGGGGCGCTCCGCTATGTCTATTCTTTAATAGAAAAAGAGTTCTAAATCTTTGACTTCTGGCTCACTTTGCTCAGTCCATACAAGAGACTGATCCACTATATACCTCTTCTGTGAAGACCCTAATCACTTCAAGACCGTCCCTTAAGAGACTGCTGCATTTGCACAGCTGCTGCAGGGAAATTCCCTGCGACACTAGAGACAGGTAAATAAAGAAACTGCATTCGCTTCAAGGCAGGGGGAGGGGTCTTCCATCAGTGAAGAGTTTACATAATGCAACGGAAAACCAGTGAGCTCTGCAGACCTGTCAAGGGAGTTGCAAGGCTTGAGCCTCTCTCTTCCCACCATCTCCAAACATTCTCCAACGGAGACCCACAGAACTTACACCTGAGAATGAGTAACAATCCGCATACGCTTACCCCTTGCTTTCCTACCCACCTTCATTATTGAAATACAGAAGAAAAAAGAAAAAGAAAAAGAAGTAGAAAACCCTAACCTCCTATTTCTGAGTCCAAAGTACGGAGTAACCAAACGGGGCCGGGGAGTTTTCCCTTCTGTTAAGAGAGAACAAGGCGCCGCCTCCAATCTACACTACGCCCAGTAATGTAATGACAAGCCCTAAAAACTCCACAGCGCCCCAGGCAGTCCCTTGAGGCTCGGCCCGGCTAGGATCCCGCGGCCCGACAGCCGCCCTCTCCCCTGGCCTCTCACAAAGGAGACTGGTTCAGTCCGGAGCATCACCCCGCACCTGATCCCTCACAACTGGAGGGCGAGCAGGGAGTGGAAGAGAGAGGAGGAGGAGAAGGAGTTACTGAAATCAAATCTCTGAGAGCCTCAGCTTTTGCTGACTCCTGGCCCAGCACTGAGGAGCGGGTGTGAGCGGGAAGCCTACCTGTACAAGTCCTGGTGCTTCCTTTCCAGGCAGCGTTTCAACTCACCCTCTCCGAGAACAAGGCGCCTTCCGGCGGAGCATGGCCAGCCCTCGCCTCAATCTAGCTTGCTAGTAGTCCATTCTCCCTAGGCTCCGCCCCCCTGCACTCCGGTGCGCCAATGGCAGCACCGAAGCCCGGCCTCTTCCAGCGAGCTAGTGTGAGCGCCATCCAGGAAGTCTCTTGAGGGTGGAGGGTCTTAGGAGGATGAGAAGGGAACGTAGGCGACCACAAATATGCCTGATTGAAAATAAAATCTGGCGGCAGCTCGCCTCCGACGGCTCAGTTCATAGGCGGCCAGGCCCTTTGGCATCTTTTTTTTGACCCCCACCATTGGGGGCGCTCTGAAATAAAACAACACTTAGTTACCTACTTCTGGGAAGCCATCTTGGCTCGGACTGGTGCCTTGGAGGCGGAGACCGGGTGAGACTGCTTAAAGAATCTGAAGTCCCTCTCGGCGTTCTGTCCGGCTATCTAGGTCCAGCCCGAACATACTCTCCTGTATGCACTCAGGGTGCCCCTCAATCACGATGTGAAACCCTGGAATAATGCCGTGTGTGGTTACGGGTAACCACCACCCTCTCACTTAACTGTAGGAGTAAAGCAATTTTAACAAATCGAATAAGCAAAAATTAATTCTTCGAATGAGAGTTAAAGTTACACGTTCCTAGGGTAATCCTTTATGGACACCTTACTCAAAATATCAGGATATGTATCTATTCTAGGTACTTCTAATCTTTAGGATTCACTTGCAGATTTTCCAGCAGGAGCACTCTGAATCAGTTGGAAATAAAAAACAGGACTTAGGGGGGAATTCCTTTTTTTTTTTTTAAGGCCTAAATTTCAACATATCAAAACTACAGATATATCTACGCAAATAATAGAGGCCTTAGAGAGAAATTACATTTAAGAAAAAGGAAGGCCATTAGGGGGCAGCCCTGGGGAAGAGTAATTTTCTTCCGCATTTAAATTGGAAAGGAAATAATTTCACTGTAAGTGAAATTCTCTTGCACTCAACGAGAAAGGTTTTCCTGTACTTCATAGTCTAAATCTCTACTGCTATTACAACTTACTACAAGAATTTTTTTTTTTTTTTTTGAGACGGAGTTTCGCTCTTGTTACCCAGGCTGGAGTGCAATGGCGCGATCTCGGCTCACCGCAACCTCCGCCTCCTGGGTTCAGGCAATTCTCCTGCCTCGGCCTCCTGAGTAGCTGGGATTACAGGCACGCGCCACCATGCCCAGCTAATTTTTTGTATTTTTAGTAGAGATGGGGTTTCACCATGTTGACCAGGATGGTCTCGATCTCTTGACCTCGTCATCCACCTGCCTCGGCCTCCCAAAGTGCTGGGATTACAGACATGAGCCACCGCGCCCTGCCCTTTTTTTTTTTTTTTTTTTTTTTTTTTTTTTTTTGTGGCATAGTCTCCCTCAGTCACCCAGGCTGGAGTGCAGTGGAGCGATCCCAGCTCACTGCAATCTCTGCCTCCCAGGTTCAAGCGAGTCTCGTGCCTCAGCCTCCCAAGTAGCTCAGACTACAGGTATCCGCCACCACACCCGGATAATTTTTGTATTTTTAGTAGAGACGGGGTTTCGCCATGTTGGTCAGCCTAGTTTCAAACTCCCGACCTCAAGTGATCCGCCCACCTTGGCCTCCCAAAGTGCTGTAATTACAGACGTGAGTCACCACTCCCAGCCAAGAAATCTTTTTTTAAAGTTATGAGTGAGGAAATCCTTCCAGATCATCAAAGGAATTTCTCAAGGAGTAACAATTGCATGGTCTTACATGGTGGGAGCTCAGACACATTAAGGAGTCATATGAGCAATAAGTCTTGGCCAAATACGTTTCCCTGTGTATCAAAATCTGTCAGCAAAATTCTCACTTGGCTACTGCTGCCAGTACATCAATTTGGATTTTAGTATTAAGATTTATCGGGCGGGCGCGGTGGCTCATGCCTATAATCCCAGCACTTTGGGAGGCCGAGGCGGGCGGATCACGAGGTCAAGAGATCGAGACCATCCTGGCCAACATGGTGAAACCCCATCTCTACTAAAAATACAAAAAAAATTAGCTGGGCGTGGTGGCGCGCGCCTGTAGTCCCAGCTACTTGGGAGGCTGAGGCAGGAGAACTGCTTGAACCTGGGAGGCGGAGGTTGCAGTGAGCCGAGGTTGCGCCACTGCACTCCGGCCTGGCGCCTGGCGACGGAGTGAGACTGTCTCAAAAAACAAAACAAAACAAACAAAAAAAAACTTTGCTCAAAATATGAAAATGATATCCTTTATTGTCCGAAAGCAGTAGCTGTAAGCAGAATGCTGTCTTTCTTTTTTTTTTTTTTTGAGACGGAGTCTTGCTCTGTTGCCAGGCTGGAGCACAGTGGCACAGTCTTGGCTCACTGCAACCTCCGCCTCCCGGGTTCGAGCTATTCTTCCGCCTCAGCCTCCCAAGTAGCTGGGACTATAGGCGCATGCCAAACGCCCGGCTAATTTTTGTATTTTAGTAGAGACGGGGTTTCACCATGTTGGCCAGAATGGTCTCCATCTCTTGACCTTGTGATCCACCCGCCTTGGCCTCCCAAAGTGCTGGGATTACAGGCATGAGCCACTGAGCCCGGCCCGCAGAATGCTTTCATTAATCCTCTAATGCTTCTCAATTGCTAAAGATTTTTTTTTGGGTGGGAAAAAAAAAAAAACCTTCCATACACATACTACATTTTTTATTACTTTAGTTTTGTCTCAGATGTAAGGGAGCAGTCTAACTCCAAATTCAACAGCTTCATATCCTTTCTGGAATCGGGTAGGATTTTAAAAAACAAAACAGCTGGTTGTGGTGGCTTACGCCTGTAATCCCAGCACTTTGAGAGGCCGAGGTGGGTGAATCATTTGAGGTCAGGAGTTCAAGACCAGCCTGGCCAACATGGTGAAACCCCATCTCTACTAAAACACAAAAATTAGCTGGGCGTGGTGGCGTGCACCTGTAATCCCAGCTCTCGGGAGGCTGAGACAGGAGAATGACTTGAACCTAGGAAACAGAGGTTGCAGTGAGCCAAGATTGTGCCACTGCACTCTAGCCTGGTTGACAGAATGACTCTATCTCAAAAAAAAAAAAAAAAAAAAAACCAAAGCAATACCCCAAATGTCTTCCAACTTCCTGTGGTGCACTGTTAACTATTACTACTACTACTGGGGTCAGAATCCAGTATAAAATTAATCCCAAAGAGGAGGTTTATTCATTATCTTTGATACAACTGCCTAAGAGGAGAGTATCTACTAATGTTTGGGATACAATCAGAAATGACACATGGAGTATGAACAGCTTTAATACATGCATA
Organism: Aotus nancymaae; assembly: GCF_030222135.1. Classification (NCBI taxonomy): domain Eukaryota; kingdom Metazoa; phylum Chordata; class Mammalia; order Primates; family Aotidae; genus Aotus; species Aotus nancymaae. Next base: position 31,985,583 of record NW_026988422.1, on the reverse strand, counting down.
TATTTAATAATGAAACAATTCATCAACAACAAAAAGAAAGTAGAAAAATTCATGAGACCTCAGAGCTGTGGAAGAGAATGGGACATCAAGCAAAAAAGATATATATAGCAACTGACCCAGAAGGCTGCATGATGAGTGAAGCAAAGGCAAATTTGGCTAAGATAGTATTAAGTGCTCTGAAAAGAGAATGGCTGGATAGGTACGCACTTATCTGACTGCTTGGTAGCAGGCAGCCTTACTGTATGCTGCATGGCATGGAGGCAAAGAGACAAGGAAAGGTGGGAGAGGTGGGAGAGGAGAAGGAAAAGAACAGTGTAGAACCCCAGCGTAAACAAATGAGAGGGGCAGAATTACAAAGAGATGACTCTAAAGTCTTTTGTTTCCTTTAAAGTGTAAAATAAATCTTAAGTTTTTAAGTATGTCAGTCAAATTCAATGAACACATAATGAGTAGCACTAGGTACAGGAATGGTGGAGGGAGTGATTTATAAAAATAAAGGAATGACACAGATCCTGCTCTCAAGGAGCTTACAACTTATATGGAAAGACAAGATTCCACACAAAAACAATTGCAAAACGTATTTACATAGTAACATACATAAAAATAAATATACATATAAATATACATATGAATAACCAACATATGAAAACTAAGGGATATTTTGTTAATAATTGCTTAGAAGTCCCTAAGTCTGTTACAAAAGAAAAAATTTTTGAACTTTTAAGTATATAGTTAGTGGAGAGTAGGGCATGTGCAAAGGTATGAAACTAGGAATAAATACGTCGTTTTCAGTAAGTAGATTAGCTTGATTGAAGCAGAAAGTCTAGGTCTAGTTAAGAAGTTTGATGAAACAATAGAAGTCTGTCTAGTAAAAGACACTATAATGTTAGATCTGGTCCCTTAAATAAAATGAATAGGGAACAAATGTTTTCTTTAGGTAATAAGTGGTCACGTGTCCCTGACCAACTCCACTGCTTTCAAAAGTTTTGAAGTTACACTAAGAGATAGAAGCTAACAATAGGATAGTAGAGAAGTACTCAGTGTTCTTGTCCAAGTAGAAGGAACTGCCTTCTACAAGAATTCTTAGGAAGTGGCAAGTAGACCCCCAAAGGCAAGGAAGAAAAAAACTCAATGAAATTCCTAGGCAGAGGATCTATCATCCAAAGGCCAACCAGATCCTGGTAACTGTAAGTGTTCAAGCAGAATGTCCTTGACCCTAATTCTTAGTGGGGAGTGGATTGTATATGCTTATGAAATTATTTATTTTTTAACTACTGTGATAACCAGCTTTGATCCTAACATTTTAGAAATTAGTATAGAAGGATAAGAAGAGCCCTAATCTATAGGGAATGCTTATGTCCCAGAAGGAGGACAGGTCAGTGAGGGCCCAAATACTCCCCTGGTCTTTAGGAGGAAAGGCAAAACATCACACCTTAAAAGAGGTTCCTCTCAGCCAAAGCAAGAAAGACCTCTTTCATTAAGCCTATTGATCTGAAGCTATTCCAGAAAGGAAAAAAAGAGTTCAAGCCAGATGTTCAGCAGCAGCCAGAGTTGGACCCTATGTCACGAGAGTTCCGCTGGGAGGCACTGGGTCCCACTGATGTTGAAATTGACTGTTGGGGCCCAATCTTGATGCCATTGGCCTGTAAAAGAAAAGAGGCAATAGTTCCCACCTCAGTGTTAAAGTAAATGGGAGAGAGGAGGGGGCTATTTCTGCTTGTATCCCAGGGTAGAAAAGGAAAAAGAAACGGGAGAAAGGAGAAATCACTAATTGTATCTTCTAAAAGTAGGTTTGACCTTGACAAGTAACCATGTGCCCTAGCCAGACTACTGTGGAACAATAATGTATGACAGTAAGAATAGGATGACTATCTGTGGTCTAAATACCGTAGTTGACTAGAAGTGGCTTTTCTGTACTTTTTTTTCCCTTGAAGAAACGAGGTCTCCCTATGTGGCCCAGGCTACAGTGCAGTGGCTATTCATAGGTATGATTGTCGTGCACTATTGCCTCAAACTTCTGGCCTCAAATGATCCTGCCTCAGCCTCCCAGGTAGCTGAGACTACAGGTATGCCACTGCACCCCTGTGCTCATTTTTTAACTTTTTCTTTTTTTGAGATGGAGTCTCACTCTTTCGCCCCAGCTGGAGTACAGTGGCGTGATCTCGGCTCACTGCAACCTCTCCTCCTGGGTTCAAGCAGCTCTCCTGCCTCAACCTCCTGAGTAGCTGGGATTACAGGCACATGCTATCATGCTCGACTGATTTTCATATTTTCAGTAGAGACAGGGTTTTACCATGTTGGTCAGGCTGGTCTCGAACTACTGACCTCGTGATCTGCCCGCTTCAGCCTCCCAAAGTGCTGGGATTACAGGTGTGAGCCACCATGCCTGGCTAATTTTTTAATTTTTTTGTAGAGACAGGGGTCTCTCTTTGTTGCCCAGTCTGGTCTAAAACCCCCGGCTTGGAGCAATCTTCCCAGCTCAGCCTCTCAAAGTGCTGGGATTATAAGCATGAGCCACCATACCTGGCCCCTATGCTCATTTTTAAGGTACACTATTATACTTTAATGTCATAGCTATGTGCAAAATTAGGGTGTGATTAGGTAAGAGTGAAGGAGGCAAAAAGCAGAAATAGCATATGATTCTTTTCATTTTGTTCCAGAAGTTGCTTTATAGAAATGACTCTCCTAAGCAATTATGAATTATGCCTCCAGAATAGTAAAAAACTAAGGTTGAGAAGAAAATTTCCCATATTGTATAAGTCTTTTAGATCATGAATAGTCTCTTTAAGCATCCTGGGTGTCAGACGAGGAAAACAGAAAATGATGACAGGTCTCTGTGTACCTAGGTTAAAAATCAAAAAAAAAAAAAAAAAAAAAAAAAATTGGCAGAGCTTTTAAATAGTATAATGATGGATGGGGAACATAAGCATTCCATTCTAGGGAACCTCCAGCCCTATTCAGAACAAACCAAAGTTAACTGCCAGCGCTTCTACTCTTTCTTACCTCATTGTGGACATCAAATAAACCCTGCTGGATCTTCCTATATATTTCTTTGGCTGTGTTAATGAAGGCCTGAAAGAGACATAAATCATAACTTCAGTTTCAAGTTCAGGTAGAGAAATTAAGGAAACAGAATATTAATTATTATTCATATTTGAATTTCTAAGGTGAATTAGGAACCAGTAGAAAGCAGTAAAAAATACAGGTCAAGCCGGGCACAGTGGCTCACGCCTGTAATCCCAGCACTTTGGGAGGCCAAGGCAGGTGGATCACGAGGTCAAGAGATCAAGACCATCCTGGTCAACATGGTGAAACCCCATCTCTACTAAAAAAAAAATACAAAAAATTAGCTGGGCATGGTGGCGCGTGCCTGTAATCCCAGCTACTCAGGAGGCTGAGGCAGGAGAATTGCCTGAACCCAGGAGGCAGAGGTTGCAGTGAGCCGAGATCGTGCCATTGCACTCCAGCCTGGGTAACAAGAGCGAAACTCCATCTCAGAAAAAAAAAAAAACGAAAAAAAAAAAACAGGTCAGTCGGGCGTATTGGCTCACACTTATAATCCCAGCACTTTGGGTGACCGAGGTGGGCAGACCACTTGAGGTCAGGAGTTCAAGACCAGCCTGGCCAATATGGGGAAACCTTGTCTCTATTAAAAATATAAAAATTAGCCGGGCGTAGTGGCACATGCCTGTAATCCCAGTTACTTGGGAGGCTGAGGCACAAAAATAGCTTGAACCCAGGAGGGGCGGGTTGCAGTGAGCTGAGATCGTGCCACTGTACTCCAGTCTGAGTGACGGAACAAGACTCAGTCTCAAGAAAACAAACAAACGAAAAGAAGGTCTCCCAAAAGCCATTAAGAGTAGTTTTTTAAAAAAAGGGGATTATGTGATATTCTGGTACTGACCCAAGATGTTCCTAGGTTGGTACCTTCTACCAATAAAACAAATATGCTCTATTCTCCACTAGTTACCAAAGACACCATCAACACCAGGCCTAGAAATGACTACAGTTGAATCCATTAGACATTCCAACCAGAGTGATTTACTAGTAACAAGCGTGGTGTCTAATCCACACTTGCCAACTAATATTACCCAAAGCAAAAGTAAAACCTTGGAAATCAAGGTAAAAGAAAATGGGACGATTCCTTTATAAGGAATGACAGATGTCGTCACTATGACCACAAGACTTCCTTTCTTTACCTATTTCTTATAGGAGAAGAGAATTCTGAATAAAATGACAAAGATAATCATGTAATCTCTAAAGAGCTTTCCCCACTGTTTTCCAAATAGTACCTCTTCAACATTGCAGGCTGTTTTGGCTGAAGTTTCCATGAATATAAGTCCATGCTCCCTAGCAAAGGCCTCTCCTTCTTCTCTCTTCACATCCCTGCGGGACTCTAGGTCACTGCAAGAGATTAATTAAGGAGACAACTAAAAAAAGAACCAAGTGAAAGAGGAAACTCTGTTTCTAAAAGAATCCCATCATGGTTTCAATGGCCAGTTATTCCATAAAGAACGTAGATCCTACAAGATACTCTCATATAGAGTTACTGATTTCTGCAGCCCCTTGGAAAATATTCTTCATATTTAGGACAGCTGCTGCATAGTTAAAAGATAATACCTCACTCTATTACAGAGAAAAAGGCTTATTAAGGGTTAGGCAAGCCCCCATAGTTACACAAAGCTTATGCCCTACTGTTTGTTTTTCTAATGAGATCAAGGAAAGCAAAGTATAGATGATGAAAGGAAAACCTGGCAGGGCACAGTGGCTCATACTTGTAATCCGAGCACTTTGGGAGGCCAAGGTGGGCAGATCATGAGGTCAGGAGTTTGAGACCAGCCTGGCCAACACAGTGAAACCCTGTCTCTACTAAAAACACAAAAATAGGGCCGGGCGCGGTGGCTCATGCCTATAATCCCAGCACTTTGGGAGGCCAAGGCGGGTGGATCATGAGGTCAAGAGATCGAGACCATCCTGGTCAACAAGGTGAAACCCCGTCTTTACTAAAAATATAAAAAAATTAGCTGGGCATGGTGGCGCATGCCTGTAGTCCCAGCTACTCGGGAGGCTGAGGCAGGAGAATTGCTTGAACCCAGGAGGTGGAGGTTGTGGTGAGCCGAGACCGCGCCATTGCACTCTAGCCTGGGTAACAAGAGTGAAACTCTGTCCCAAAAAAAAAAAAAAAAAAAAAAAAAAATTAGCCAGGTGCAGTGGCAGACGCCTGTAATCCCAGCTACTCAGGAGGCTGAGGCAGGAGAATGTCTTGAACCCAAGAGATTCCTTGAACCCAAGGTTGCAGTGAGCCAAGATTGTGTCACTGCACTCCAACCTAGGTGATGGAGCTAGACTCTGTCTCAAAAAAAAGAAAGAAAGGAAAACTCAGCCAGGTGCAGTAACTCAAGCCTGTAATCCCAGATTTTGGGGCTGGGCGCGGTGGCTCATGCCTGTAATCTCAGCACTTTGGGAGGCTGAGGCAGGAGGCTCACCTGAGGTCAGGAGTTCAAGACCAGCCTGGCCAACATGATGAAACCCTATCTTTAAAAAAATAAAAACATAGGCCGGGCGCAGTGGCTCACGCCTGTAATCCCAGCACTTTGGGAGGCCGAGGCGGGTGGATCACACGGTCAAGAGATCGAGACCATCCTGGTCAACATGGTGAAACCCCATCTCTACTAAAAATACAAAAAATTAGCTGGGCACGGTGGCGCGTGCCTGAAATCCCAGCTACTCAGGTGACTGAGGCAGGAGAATTGCCTGAACTCAGGAGGCGGAGGTTCCGGTGAGCCGAGATGGCGCCATTGCACTCCAGCCTGGGTAACAAGAGCGAAACTCCGTCTCAAAATAAATAAATAAATAAATAAATAAATAAATAAATAAATAAATAAATAAATAAAATAAAAAAATAAAAATTCCAGATTTTTGGGAGGCCGAGGAGGACAGATCACAATATCAGGAGTTCAAGACCAGCCTCATCAACTTGGTGAAAACCCGTCTCAACTAAAGATACAAAAATGAGCCAGGTGTGGTGGCATGCACCTGTAATCCCAGCTACTCAGGAGGCTGAGGCAGGAGAATTGCTTGAACCCAGGAGGCAAAGGTTGCAGTGACCCGTGATCATGCCACTGCACTCCAGCCTGGGTGACAGAGCAAGACTCTGTCTCAAAAAACAAACAAACAAACAAAAAAACAAAACAAGAAAAGAAAAGAAAAACTCTAGTTACTAGAAAGTAGAAAAGTCATAAGATGTCGCATCCAGCAGTGATCTTCCTTTTTATTTTTATTTTTGACACAGGATTTCATTCCTATTGCCCAGGCTAGAGTGCAGTGGCGTGATCTTGGCTCACTCCCACCTCCACCTCCCAGGTTCAAGCGATTCTCCTGTCTCAGCCTCCGGAGTAGCAGTAAGCCACTGTGCCCAGTCACATCTTCCTTTTTACTGGAATCAATCCACAAGAAAAGAATGAAGCAGGAATAAGGAAAATGCAGTTGTCTTAATTCTCACTAGTTTTATTACTAGTGCATATAAAAGCAGCTTGCCACCAGGGAATTCAGAGAAAGTGACATTATAAAATCAGGTGTGGGTCTTTTGCAGACCTTGAAAAAAATAAAAATAAAAAAATAAAATCAGGTGATATGGCCAGGTGTGGTGGCTCACGCCTGTAATCCCAGCACTTTGGGAGGCCAAGGCAGGCAGATCACGAGGTCAGGAGTTTGAGACCAGCATGGCCAACATGGTGAAATCCACTCTCTACTAAAAATACAAAAATTAGCCGGGCATGGTGGTGTGCACCTGTAATCCCAGATACTTGGGAGGCTGAGGCAGGAGAATCGCTTGAATCCAGGAGGTGGATGTTGAAGTGACCCAAGACCATGTCACTGCACTCCAGCCTGGGCAACAGAATGAGACTCCATCTCAAAAAAAAAAAAAAAAAAAAAAATTAGGTGATATGGGGGAAAAAAGATAGAGCTAAGGACTGAGAAAGGGAATAAAAACAGCATCAAAAGACCTTATGAAAAACACGATAAAAGGCTGAAGAGTTGAGTGTGGTGGCTCATGCCTATAATCCCAGCACTGTCAGAGGCTGAGGCAGGAGGATCACTTGAGCCCAGGAGTTTAAGACCAGCCTGCATAATACAGTGAGACCCTGTCTTTACAAAAAAAATTTTTAAATTAGCAGAGCATGGTGACAGATGCCTGTAGTCCCAGCTACTTAACAGGGTGAGGTGAGAGGATCTCTTGAGCCCTGGAAGCAGAGGTTGCAGTGAGCTGAGCATGTCATTGTACTCCAGCCTGAGCAAAAGCATGAGACCTTGTCTCAAAAACAACAACAACAATAACAACAAATAAAAAACAAACAAACAAAAAACCCTGAAGAATAAGGCAAGGTTGGGCTGTTTGTGATTTTTATTTTTCGATTTGAAAATTTTCATTTGGAAGGGTTCCAGTTTTTCAACTCCTTGAAAAAAAAGTGTAAGACGATTAAAAAACAACAAATCAACAATATTTTAATTTATTATACATCAGCTGTGTGAAGACCAGGGAAGAACTATCTAAATGCCAACCCTCCCAAATTTGTACCTCTAGCTCAGATGCTCAACTAAGCACCAGATTTATACATTTGTGAATTCTTCATTTCCACACAGATACATAAAATGCACTTCAAACTTAGCACATCAAAATGGAACTTCTTTTTCCCCAACCTGTGTTTGCTCCAGGCTTCTGTATCTCAGTAAATGGCATAAGCCAAAAACCAAAGTGTTATTATTGATACCCTTTCCTCCCTACTCCAAATATCTAATCCATCCTAAAGTGAAGTACTTCCAAAATGTACCTTAAAATCATCCTTTTCACTATCTTTCCAGGGTTATTTCCTAGACCAAGCCACCATTCTTTCTCACCTGGACTATTGCAACTAGGATCCTACTTCAGCCCTTGTTTCCCTCCAGAGTGATCTTTTAAAATCTGATCAAGCCACTTCTCTACTTACAACTTTAAAATGCTTCTAGTGTATTTATTTATTATTATTTTTTAATCCCCCATCTCCCAAACTTCAATTTCCATGTATTTAGAATAAAATCCAAAACGCTTGCTCAAGCCTATAAGATGATGAAATCTGGTCCCTGTCTACTTTTCCAACCTCACCTTGCACTATTCCCTCTTGATTGAGTCCAACCCTACTAGGTTTCTTTCCATAATGGTGTCAAGTTTCTTCCAAGTTCAAGGCATTCATATGTTTGTTCCCCCTAAGTAATACCCTTCAAAAAAATCTTTGCCCAGCAAGTTCTTGCCCATCCTTCAGATCCCAGCTTAATATCACTCCTAATCAAAAGTAGATTCCATTACTCTTCCATAGCACCCCCTTTTTCCTCCACTGCATTTATCACAATTTAAAATTTGATACAAATAATTTTATATTTAACATCTATGCCCCCATTAGACATTAAGCTCCATGAGAGCAAGGGCATGACTTTTTCCCACCTTGCACACTCAGAGTCTGGCACAGTACTTTTCAATAAATTGATTGATCCAATAAAAATAATTAGCCTAGGCTAGGCGTGGTGACTCATGCCTATAATCCCAACACTTTAGAGGCCGAGGCGGGCAGATCACGAGGTCAGGAGATCAAGACCATCCTGGCTAACATGTTGAAATCCTATCTCTACTAAAAATACTAAAAATTAGCTAGGGTGTGGTGGTGTGCACCAGTAGTCCCAGCTACCCAGGAGGCTGAGGCAGGAGAATCACTTGAACCCGGGAGAGGTGGAGGTTGCAGTGAGCCGAGATCGTGCCACTGCACTCCAGCCTGGGCAACAGAGCGAGACTCCATCTGAAAACAAAAACAAATAAACAAAAATTAGCTTGTGGCCACAGTTCTCAAATAGTGCAGTCTGTGCATTACTATAAACTCACGAGGGTGCCATGGGATACTTTAAACTTCTGAGGAAAACACAGCAACACTCAAGATAGTTTGCTGTGTCAACATCAGATTATGATAAAATCTGTTCAATATCTTCAGATCTCTGAATAGCTGTTTTTGGCAGTTGCTGTTATAAAAAAGTAAGCAGTACACAAAAATCAATATGGAATGGGAAATGAGAGTAGCAGTGTGCAATTGTGATTCCATGGTTTGAGAAGCCACACAGTGCCCAACAGACACACACAGGTCTTTAGTAGGTAACTGTTGCTATTTAAGAATGAAATACATTCGGCCGGGCGCGGTGGCTCAAGCCTGTAATCCCAGCACTTTGGGAGGCCGAGGCGGGTGGATCACGAGGTCAAGAGATCGAGACCATCCTGGTCAACATGGTGAAACCCCGTCTCTACTAATACAAAAAATTAGCTGGGCACGGTGGCGCGTGCCTGTAATCCCAGCTACTCAGGAGGCTGAGGCAGGAGAATTGCCTGAACCCAGGAGGCGGAGATTGCGGTGAGCCGAGATCGCGCCATTGCGCTCCAGCCTGGGTATCAAGAGCGGAACTCCGTCTCAAAAAAAAAAAAAAAAAAAAAAAAAAGAATGAAATACAAATATTTTTTCTTTTTTTTATACAGGGTCTCACTCCTGTTGCTGAGGCAGGAGTAAAGTGTACAATTATGGCTTCATTGCAGCCTCAACCTCACAGGCCCTAGTGATCCTCCCACCTCACTTTTAAATTTTTTTGTAGAAACAAGGTCTCACTATGTTGCCCAGGCTGGTCTTGAACTTTTGGGCTCAAGCAATCCTCCCAGTGCTGGGATTACAGGCACACGCCACTGCACCTGGCCTTTTTTATTTTCAAATAGTTACTAAGTAGTTATAAAAAATACTCATGTTGTTTGGATATAACTATTTAATAAAACTATTAGGTATTTCTTTTGGCCTATGGGTGTCAAGAACAATTTACTGAGAATAGCAAGTGTTGTTAAGGATGTGGAGAAACTGGAATCCTTGTGCCCTGCTGGTAAGAACGTAAAATGAAATAGCTGCTATGGAAAATGGCAGTTCCTCAAAAAATAAAAGACAGAATTACCATATGATCCAGAAATCCCACTTCTGGGCATATACCCAAAAGAATTCAGAGTGGGGCTTGAACAGATCCATGTTCATAGCAGCATTATTCACACTAGCCAAAGGATGGCAGCAACCCAAGTGTCCATGGACAGATGGATAAACAAAATATGGTATATGCATACAATGAATATTACTCATCCTTAAAAAGGAAGGAAATTCTGACACATGCTACAATACGGATAAACCTTGAAGACATTATGCTAAGTGAAATAAGCCAGTCACAAAAGCACAAATATTACGAGTCCACTTATATGAGGTATCAATAGCAGTCAAATTCATAGAGAAAAAGGCTGGATGCGGTGGCTCACACCTCTAATCCTAGCATTTTGGGAGGCCAAGGTGGGTGGATCACCAGAGGTCAGGAGCTCAAGACCAGCCTGACCAACAAGGAGAAACCCCATCTCTACTAAAAATACAAAATTAGCCAGGTGTGGTGGTGCACGCCTGTAATCCCAGCTACTTGGGAGGCTGAGGCAGGAGAGGGGAGGCAGAGGTGGTAGTGAGCCCAGATCATGCCATTGCACTCCAGCCTGGGCAACAAGAGTGAAACTTCCGTCTCAAAAAAAAAAAAAAAAAAAAAAGAAAAGAAAGAAAGAAAGTAGAATGATGGTTGTCAGGGACTAGGGGATGAGGGGGATGAGGGAGGAAAGATGGGGAGTTAGTATTGAATGGGTACAGAGTTTGAAAAGATGAAAAAGTTATGGTGATGGATAGTGATTGTTGCAGAACAATGAATATTCTTAATACTACAGAACTGTACACTTAAAAATAGTTAAAATAGTAAATTTTATGTCATATATATTTTATCACAATAAAAAATTTTTTTTTTTTTTGAGATGGAGTCTCGCTCTGTTGCCCAGGCCAGAATGCAGTGGCGCGATCTCGGCTCGCTGCAACCTCCAACTCCTGGGTTCAAGCAATTCTCCTGCCTCAGCCTCCTGAGTAGCTGGGATTACAGGCACCCGCCACCATGCCCAGCTTATTTTTGTATTTTTAGCAGAGGCAGGGTTTCACCATATTGGTCAGGCTGGTCTCCCAAAGTGCTGGGATTACAGGTGTGAGCCACTGTGCCCGGCCAACATTTTTTTAATGAAACACTATGACCACCATAAACTGAGAAAGTTTGGGGACCAGGATATCAACATCCATAGAGTACCTAGATGATTCCTGTTAACTATTATTCACATGGATACAATTTTACCTCTTATTCCCAATGAGCATGATAACCATGTTGGAACTAGAGTGCTGCCGGGCATCCTCTAACCATGAGGTCAGGTGGTTGAAGGTTTCACGCCTACAGCAGAAAAATTTAGAATGTGGGTCAGACACACATTTCAAAAGGCCAAAACAACTCCAAGTGTATAGGAAAAGAGGAGAAGCCATATGTGTAAAGAAAAATATTAGAGAGGCCATTCCTAGTTAACATCCTTGACAGAATCAGTAGATAGAGAAAAAAAAAAAAACTTTAGAGAATGTAGGGAAGAATCTCCCTCCCATGCACCAGGTCTGGCTCACCTTGTAATGTCGTACACCAGCAGTGCTCCAGCTGCTCCCCTGTAGTAGGAACGGGTGATAGAACGGAAGGATTCTTGCCCAGCCTTTCCCACCAACATGGCAACAAAAAATCCCAACAAAACTAGGTTATTTCTGCAGAACTGACTTGATCACATGCCACCCTAATACAAAGGACTTAACTAAAAAAGGAACTTCTTTTAAGAAAAAAGAATTAGGGAAAGAAAACATGCCTGCCCGAGAAGAAGCCCAGGTGGAAAATCAGTATTTTTCTATGGGAATGCATTGATATTTTGGGCAAGTCACTTACTGTTCCTGAGAGACTGTCCATCAGATTACTGGATGTTTAGCATCCCTGGATCCCCATCACTAAATACCCGTGGCACCCCACAGTCAGCATGATAAAGATATTTGCATATGTTTTCCACTATCCTCATGAAAGAACAACTGGAAATAGGACTGGAAACTGAGTGTATGTCATTTTTTCAACATCATGTGTTTTCAACATCATATTTGGTCTAATAGAAGTTTCATTCCAATGAATCAGTGTAAAATTAGATTAAAAGCACTTAAACTGAGTATCTTCTTTTTTTTTTTTTTTTTTTTTTTTTTGAGACGGAGTTTCACTCTCGTTACCCAGGCTGGAGTGCAATGGCACGATCTCAGCTCACCGCAACCTCCGCCTCCTGGGTTCAGGCAATTCTCCTGCCTCAGCCTCCTGAGTAGCTGGGATTACAGGCACGCGCCACCATGCCCAGCTAATTTTTTTGTATTAGTAGAGACGGGGTTTCACCATGTTGACCAGGATGGTCTCGATCTCTCGACCTCGTGATCCACCCGCCTCAGCCTCCCAAAGTGCTGGGATTACAGGCTTGAGCCACCGCGCCCGGCTTTAAACTGAGTATCTTCTAACTGACCTTTAGAGTTCCACTGATAATACAAGACTACCTAGATGTCTCTTTCTGGGCTCCTGTCATAGGAAACAGGAACAAGGAACAGAGAAAGAAGCCCAGGGCCCAGAACAGAGTTTTCCTAGAAAAATACAAATGTTCACACTCTAATTTCATTTCCAGCTGGACAAAGATATTAAGTTCTATTTAAAACTGAGTTATTTATGACCCCATAATACTGGCTACTTTTGCTTTCTTGATGGAATAGTTCTTTTTTTTCCTTTAGGGAAAACAAAAACATCTTTTAAATAATGTGAATACCCTTTACATTGACTCTATCCTATTAAGAAAGTTTTCACATTCTTGAAATAATTTATCCTTACATCCCTACACAAAAGGAGGTAAGACTATGATTTATATTTTACAAGTGGGAGAATCATGATTGAGGACATTGGAAGATAAACAGCTTTCTCATAGTATAATACCACTAATAGTGTTAATACTAATTATAACACTGCAATAGTACTATAAATTGTTTTTTGGCATAAACAATGTGTTAAGAAATATAAGAGATGATTAATATATTATTTCATTCACTTCTCTTGGCAATCCTGTGGCAGATATTATTATTCCTCCCCTTTTTTGTTTTTTTTTTTGTTTGTTTTTAAATTATTTTTGAGATGGAGTCTAGCACTATTGCCTAGGCTGGAGTGTAGTGGTGCAATCTTGGCTCACTGCAACCTCTGCCTCCCAGGTTCAAGCAATTCTCCTTGCCTTAGCCTCCCAAGAAGCTGAGATTGTAAGTGCCTACCGCCATGCCTGGCTAATTTTTAGTAGAGATGGGGTTTCACTATGTTGGCCAGGCTGGTCTCAAACTCCTGGACCTTGTGATCTGCCCGCCTTGGCCTCCCAAAGTGCTGGAATTACAGGTGAACCACCATGCCCAGACTATTATTCCCTTTTAAAAATGGGAAAAATAAGTCTCACGCAAGTTTAATAAGTGGTCCAAAATCATAAAGCTTATTAAGTGCTAGAGTCATAATTTAAACTTAGGATCCTTAGTACTTCCTAGGACAAAAGCTTGTCCTCTTAGTCACTATATCATATAACCTAAATTGGGGTTTGTAGGTGAGAAGAGAATTTCAGTATACAAACTCTAAAGTTACTTTTTCAACAACAGAAGAATCTCTTTCTACAAAAATCATAGAAACATTTCAGTGAGTTGCATAGCTGTTAGAGGATCAGAATCCAAAAATAAAAAATAATTCTAAAGTCCTTTGTCATAATACCAATAACATTTTAAGACTAAAAAAATACTTAAAGTTTTATATTACTCCCTAATGTCTTACATTTGGCCTTGTTTTCCTTTTAGCACTTACTTTTTCTCCTCTCCTGCTATGGTTGAAAGCCTCCCTCTACTTCCCTCACAGCCTACCAAGAACTAAAAGGAAAAGTTTGAGGGAGGCACACATGATGGTTCAATCACATGGCAGCATTTAACTTTAGGAGCTGAAAATGCTATCAGTGGGTCATGAGAAAACCTTTTAAAATCAGATCACTCTACTTCATCTCAATCTAGTTCATGAACCAAAGTTTGTGAATTAGTAAGCTAGAAAGAGTGAGCAGTTCAACTTGGGCTTCTCTGCATCAGTCTCAGGTATCCTTGTCCATCCCCAGTAAAATAATCTGAAGCACCAGGCTGGGCACTGAGGCTCATGCCTACAATCCCAGCACTCTGGGAGGCCGAGGTGGGCAGATCATTTGAGTTCAGGAGTTCGAGACCAGCCTAGGCAACATGGTGAAACCTTGTCTCTACAAAAAATACAAAAAATTAGCTAGGTGTGATTGGTGCACACCTATAGTCCCAGTCACTTGGGGGGCTGAGGTGGGAGGACTGCTTGAGCTGGGGAGGTTGAGGGTGCAGTGAGTGGAGATCATGCCACTGCACTCCAGCTTGGGTGGCGAGTGAGACCCTGTCTCAAAAAAAAAAAAAAAAAAAATGCAGCAGCAAAGAACGAAGATGAAGGTTTGATGAGAGAATTAATAGCTTTCTAATCTCTCCCAAGTGGAAGCATCATACTATACTGCTTAAGATATACAGTTTGAAGTATCAACTCCTAGAAAGTCAGATACACTGTTTTCCTAATGCATTCCTTCCAATGAAGGGTTTGTTCAGGGGGAAAAATTTTTTTTAATGCATTCCAAAGTAAAATTAATTTGATATTATTTGGTCAGTATTTTATATTAATTACAGTACAATATCTACCTCTTCTTTAGCATTATTTAGGAATATGTATACACACACATACATATATAAAATATTTTTTAAAATATCCTCCTCTAAATCCATATAAATGCCAGAATAAAGACAACAAAAACCTTTGGACAACCTGATCTCTTTAAAATATCTGTAATGGCAATCCCTAAACATTTTCATATAGGATGGCTTTGGAATTAAGTGAGAGAATGGGTCAATAAGGTGGGAAGCTAAGATGGGTAAACAATGGGCAGGAGATCAGGGTCTACAAGGGAGACATGATCAAGCTTACCCAAAAGGCGGCAGACTAGATGGACATAACATTATAGGTATAAATCTTCTAAAATTTTCAAAATAAATAGAAAACCACAGTATTCTAAAACTGGTTCCTTTTTATGATTTAGCAAATATTAATCTCAAAACAATTTTAAGAGGAACGAGAAAAGAACTAGGCGAGTTGGATGACCATGTAGTACTTAAGGATTCTGTCCAAAGTAGTGGCTTTCAACTTTCTTTGATTGTTTGTTTTTCTTTTCATGCTCTCTCTCAGCAGAATCAACCTCTCAACTTTCCTACTTTCATTTTCCATCCATGTCTCATATGAGCAATTAAAAAAGAAAGAAAGAAAAAAACCCATTGCCATGACCATACTACTAAATGGCACTTACTGGGTTTTTTCCTGGCATCAAAACATTCCATTTTGGCCAGGCGCCAAGGCTCACTCCTGTAATCCCAACACTTTGGGAAGCTGAGGAGGGTGGATCACTTGAGTCCAGGAGTTCAAGACCAGCCTGGAAAACATGCTGAAACCCCATCTCTACAAAAATTCCCCAGTTGGGGTGGGGAGAGTGGGGAATGTATCTATAGATATAGCTAGCTAGCCAAATAGACAGACAGACAAAGCTTCAACTACTTTTAAGACAAACACTTGGGTGTGGTGAGGAGTGTTGGGGAGAGAAGAAAGAGGGGAAAGAGAGAAAATGAAAAAATAATTTGTGCACTGATGGTAGATATAATGGCTTTAACTCTCAGTTCAGAGAAGTAACAGAATCACATAGTAAGAAGTAAGCAAAAAAATTAAGAGATTTTAGTTGAATATTACAAACTATTTGCTAGCTCCCTTTAACTAGAATGGAGTCTACGGTATTATTTTACATAGGGGGAAAAAGGTACAAATCAAGTGAGATAATACACATGAAAGCAATTTATCTGGATAGGGCAAAATCACACTAAGCCAAACTAAATTTTGGCATTACCACATGTATCAAATTTGAAAATATGTACAAGCTTTTGACAGAATTTCCATTTCTGGGAAGATATTCCACAAACATTCTCAAATATTTGCATAAAGATTTCAGGAAATAAGAATGTTCAGGCCAGGCTCAGTGGCTTACACCTGTAATCCCCACACTTTGAGAGGCCGAGGTGGGTGGATCACCTAAGGTCAAGAGTTTGATACTAGCCTGGCTAACATGTCAAAACCCCGTCTCTAATAAAAATAAAAAAGAAATTAGGCAGGTGTGGTGGTGGGCGCCTGCAATCCCAGCTACTCGGGAAACTAAGGCTGGAGAATCATTTGAACCCAGGAGGTAGAGGTTGCAGTGAGCCAAGATCATGCCATGGTATTCCAGCCTGGGCGACAAGAGGAAAACTTTGTCTTAAAAAAAAAGAATATTCAGTGAAATTTTACAGCCGGGCACGGTGGCTCATGCCTGTAATCCCAGCACTTTGGGAGGCTGAGGCAGGCGGATCACGAAGTCTAGAGATTGAGACCACCCTGGCCAACATGGTGAAACCCCATCCCTACTAAAGATACAAAAATTAGCTGGGCATGATGGTACACGCCTGAAATCCCAGCTACTTGGGAGGCTGAGGCAGGAGAATCATTTGAACCCGGGAGGCGGAGGTTGCAGTGAGCCTAGATCGTGTCACTGTACTCCAGTCTGAGGGCAGAGCAAGACTCCATCTCAAAAAAATAAAAATAAAAATAAAAATTTTACAACAATGAAAAATTGGAAAACAACCCAAATTTCCATCAATGGGAGGATGGTTAAGTAAATTATGCTACTGACATTCCATGACTATGCAGTGGTTAAAAGGAATGAAATAGATCAATGTATATTGATATGGCAAGGTCTCCACAACATAGAGATTGTTTAATATACACTCTAAGTCACACAACTAGGTCTACTCTGTTCCAATTCTATACATGTAAACACTAATAAAAACAAAACTATTACCATATAGTGTATCAGTTTTTATTACGATGTGTTTATATTTATGTATCTAAATGCATAGAAAAAGTCTGAAAGCATACACATGGAATCATCAGTAATGATTCCCCTGCGAAAGTAGCAACCAAGACGGGGAGGGAGAAGGGGTTTATGTATAAAAAGGGGACATTTACTTTCTATTCTATATACTTACATTGTTTGATTTTATTCTTACTAGAATAAATTAATATATTACTTGGATAGTTTACAACACAAGGATACAGCATTCAGAATTTGTAACTGTTACAGATAGAATCAAAAGCTTCTCTTTGATTTCACCTTTCCCCTACTTCAACCCCACCATTAGTCCCACCCTTAACAGCCCTTTCCTTTGCATCAGCTTTTCTTGTCATACTTGGATGTTGGTCAGAGACTAAATTATTTTGTACTCTCACCGTATCCCAGATTTGCAGTTTGATTTGTTTTCCATCAATGTTGACCATACGAGCTCCAAACTCCACACCTGTTAGTAAAGACAGAGAGAAAGAATGTGATTCTCATGAACAGCAGTCATGTGGAGTGGGAGGTTCCTGCTTTTCCTCAATGTGTTATAACTCATCCTTTGTCTGAACTCAGTGCCACTAATCCCATTATTGCTGCCTATTTGCTCCAATTAATTTTGTGTTTCTTAAGGTTCTTCATTTCCCTTCTAGAACTTAAAAAATTGTGCTCTAATAGCCTCAGGAATATCCCAAAAAGCAGATATGGGAAAATAAAATGAATTAAAAAGTCAAATTTTAAAAGGTGAATAATTTTTTAGCAATTAGTTAGTTAATGCTTAAATTTGATTAGGTAACTAGTTAATGCTTAAATTTGACTAGGTAACATTTAGTTTTGTAACTTTTCCAAAGAACTCCTAAAAATTCTGGAAATATTTCCTGACAATTTTTCAGTCACCCTCTGGTCTCTGTTTAAAACAATATTTATTTTTTTGCAATTCCAGGTTTTTTTAAGAAAGCCTAATAAATAGGTTTTCAAAAACAATACTTTTTTTTTTTGAGATGGAGTCTTGCTCTGTCACCAATGCTGGAGTGCAGTGACACAATCTCAGCTCACTGCAGCCTCTGCCTCCCGGGATCAAGTGATTCTCCTGCCTTAGCCTCCCAAGTAGCTAGGATTACAGGCATGCACCACAATGCCCAGCTAATTTTTTTTTAACAATACATTTTATATCTCTAATAATTGCCAGAGGCACAATTAAGCATTATTGCCTTGTTAAGCATGTATCATTGGCCCTATCACAAAGTGAAAATTCACTCAATATTCTCTTTTTGGTTGATACTGCCCTCTAAATCCTTTTATGAACCCATCAATTATTTGACTCTAGATAAATTCGTTAGGAACACTGGTAGCTTCAGATTTCCATACAGGTGGGACTTGGAAGTCGCAATATGGTAAGTGTAGGGATGTAGGGGTTTTATTTAGAAACGCCATTATTTGCATGGCAACACAGCTAGTTTTATGTATTTTGTTTATTCGGACTGGGGTTATGGAAATAACGGAGAGGGGGTAGTTAAAAGCCCCTTCAGGTCATGCCTTATCACAAATGTGTGGGAAATGTTAATATTTTCCAGGATTACCAGTGCGTTTGAGGAACTCTAACACAGTCTTCTATTTAAAAGAGAGGTTTTAGTTTTATTTGCCTTTTAATTCTAAAGCATGGATGAATTATAAATCTTCTATTTGATTCTAAATCTTCAATTTGCTTCTTCACCAACATAAACAAAGTCCATGTATTGGTGTTAACTTTTTAAAAGTAAGGTTGGTATGAATTTACTGCAAAGCACAGATAAATTTATGAATAGCAGTTACTCTTTCGTGGGACTTTCCATAAACATACAAATTGTATTTGAAAAAAATTATATGATAACGGGTCTATTCCTCACACTTTAAAAAGTTATCTTTCAACTATATACTCTCCCTTACACTACCCCCACGTATCAATGTTTGATTAGTCACTTCATTAACATAACTTTGGACTAGTTTAAAGTAGTGAGGGGTAACTTTTCGAACACTGAAGGCTGCTAACTTTCCACTTAAGCAATTCAGGTTTTATCATCTGTTCTGGAACAAGTGGATGCACTTACCTATTGTGAGGTCGTGAACAGGCTGGAACCGCTTATCTGTAAACTGCAGGAGGAGACATGATTTCCCCACACCTGAAAGTGAAAGAAGCACGCTCCGGGAGTCACGCAACCCTGCAACACCTTCCAGAGTCTGGACTTCCCAGACCAGGGAAGGGGGCTCCCCGAGCCCCGCCCCTGGCCGCCCCGAACCGCCCGCCTGTCTCGAATTGCCCAGCCCACTAAGTGAGCCCCGCCCCCGCCACCCAATTAGAGAGCTGCAGATTCCCGCCCCAGCCTTGAAGGCGGACCAACTGCGGGTTACCTGTGTCTCCGATGATGATGTACTTGAAGAGATAAGCATAAGTCATGGTGTCGATTCCTCTGGGTTCCGGGTCCGCCCGAAATCTACAGCCACTTACCTCCGACCTCTCTAGCCACTCGATCTACCGATCTTCTTTTTTTCCCCCTCCCCCACTCTCCGGTTCCTCTAGCCCAGATCACGTCTCTATTGCTCTCCCCAGAAATCCTCCTTAGGTCAGGAGTACCCAAAGCCACCTCCAGGGACGCCTCTAGCACTTTTACGTTTATCCCACCAAGCTCCAGGGGGCGACAGCTCAGCGCCTCACTCGCTGAAGCCCCACGGCGCTCCTTCCAATCAGCAGAGAGTAACTCACGTCCTTGCGGAAGTGACGGCAGTTCCGTGTCCAGTGGGGGCGGTGGGAGCGATGAGGGTCTGAGTCGGTGGTAGCGGTTGTGTGAAGATGGAGGTAGGAAACTGATCGCTTAGAAGGCTAGAGAGAGAACGCGGCCGACCGGGTTGAAGCAGAGACGGGAAGCCGGGCGGAGAGGCGACTGACGGGAGAGGAGAGAGAGCGGGGTTTGGGGAGTGTTGTCAGAATGTCAGGGTCAGAAGCCATCGCTCCCGGCTAACTCTCTGCTCCCCCTAACTTATCCCTGCGGCTTTCTTTTGGTTTCCAGTTTCCCGGAGGAAATGACAATTACCTGACGATCACAGGACCTTCGCACCCCTTTCTGTCAGGGGCCGAGGTGAGCAAGAGCTGCCGACGCCGTGTGGGGAGAGGGCCTGAGGCAGCCGTGGGGTAGGGTGGTGGGGAGGAGAGCACGGACTCCAGAGACGTGGGCTGGGAACCAAGGGCCGCAATTGGTGTTTAGAGAAAAGTGGCAGCTGCTTCTAGAGCCTGTTGGGGACTATCTGGGGAAGTTCTTGGAAGTTGCTGTCATCAGAAAAGCAGAGTATTGGAAAGAGATAACTTACTTAAAGAGGAAAGTTATTCTGAATTAGAAGACAGTGGAATTGTCTCTTTTCTTTGGGGAGGAAATAGCTACCACAATCTTGAGGGGTCCCAGTAGGAAGAAAATTTTTCAGCTGAAGAAATTGGGGTAAGGGGAAGAGCTTACCTAGCAGAGGGTTAACCGTGGACAACATGTGTTCATTCTTGAAACGAACTCTGTTAAAGGGGTCTTTTAAATTTTATTTCATTTAAATTTCCTACTTTATTTATTTATTTATTTTTTTGAGACGGGAGTCTCGCTCCGTTGCCAGGCTGGAGTGCAGTCGCGCGATCTCGGCTCGCTGCAACTTCCGCCTCCCGGGTTCAAGCGATTCTCCTGCCTCAGCCTCCCTAGTAGCTGAGATTACAGGCCTGTGCCACCGCGCCCGGCCTAAATTTCCACTTTGATAAAAATTTTGTAGTTACCTTTACGTACACAGGTCAGCTTGTTTTGCTAATGCCAGGAGGAAAGGAAATAGCTGCTAGAGAACATAAAAAGAGTTGAGTACGACATGTGTTTCAGTTTGCCAATGACTTAACTTTGGGCAGAATACTTCATCTTTGTATGTCAGTTTCCCCAGCTGTCAAACAGCTGTAATAATAGTCTCTTATGATGTTTTAAAATAGGATTAAAGGTTATGATGAAGCCCTAAAGTATTAGTGAAAAAATTTTGATGAAATACTGTCATAGAGCCGGGCCCGGTGGCTCACGCCTGTAATCCTAGCACTTTGGGAGGCCGAGGCAGGTGGGTCACATGAGGTCAGGAGTTCAAGACCAGCCTGGCCAACATGGTGAAACCCCGTCTCTGCTAAAATACAAAAATTAGCTGGGTATGATGGCGGGTGTCTATAATCCCAGCTACTTGGGAGGCTGAGTCGGGAGAATTGTTTAAACCCAGGAGACGGTGGTTGCAGCTGAGTGAGACTCCGTCTCAAAAAAATAAAAAAGGAAAGAAATATTTTCATAATATAGATACGTATCACTTGTTTAGGGGTGGCAAAAGAGAAAGGTGGAACAGACAAAAATTTCTGTCTTTGAGAAAATGAAGTTTTGAACCATCTGCCATTTTTTGAGGATATTTATATTTATTCTCAAAACTGATGTGGACCATTTGCATCTGTTTTTTTGTACCAAGAATTGTCATGGCTGTCTCATGGGCTTATCCTATAATCCTAACGTTTTCATGGATGAAAATTGGGTTGATAAGGAGCAGTTGCTAGTTTAAAATTTTTTTTTTTTTTGAGACAGTGTCTCCCTGTAGCCCAGGCTGGAGTGCAGTGGCACAGTCTTGGCTCACTACAGCCTCTGCCTCCCAGGCTTAAGTGATTCTCCTGCCTCAACCTCCCAAAGTAGCTGGGACTACAGGCGTTTGAGACCAGGCCCAGCTAATTATTATTATTATTATTGTATTTTAGTAGAGATGGGAGTTTCGCCATGTTGCCGAGGCTGGTCTTGAACTACTGGCCTGAAGTGATCCACCTGCCTCAGCTTCCCAAAGTGCTGTTACAGGCGTGAGCCACCGTGCCTAGGCGCTAGTTTAACTTTTTTTGTTGGTATTACTTATTATTCTCATAAGCAGGGTAAATGTAAATCTAGTATGCAGCAAACTTATAAGTGATATAAAACTGAAATCTGGGCCCAGCACAGTGGCTCATGCCAGTAATCCCAACCCTATGGGAGGCTGATGCAGGAGAATTGTTTGAGCCCAGGAGTTCTAGACCAGGTTGGGCAACGTGATGAAACTCTGTCTCTGTTTTAAAAATAATAGTAATTAATTTATTAAAATTGCCGGGCGTGGTGGCTTACGCCTGTAATCCAAGCTCTTTGGAGGCCAAGGTGGGCGGATCACCTGAGGTTGGAAGTTCAAGACCAGCCTGATCAACATGGTGAAACCCCGTCTTTATAAAAAATAAATAAATAAATAAATAAATAAAATTATTAAAATAACAGCTAAAATCTGCTTGGTGCTTTGCACTCTCAGTTGCCAGTTTCTTGTGAGTGAGATCTCCATTTTTAAATTTCATTATTTGAGTGTTGGAAATCTCACATTGGACTTACCTGCATGAAAGTTCCAATTTCTCCTCAATCAGGTCTCCACAGGTTAAATTTTGTTATTTAGAGTGGTATTATAAATTTTACATTGGCCTCATTCATGCGAAAGTCCATTTTAAAATTATACAAGTAGCTTTCAAGTTTACCCACTGTTTTTAATTCTGTACCCCTTTTATGAAGAGGTAACCACATAAAAAGTGATTACTTTTTGCTTTTTTTTTTTTTTTTTTTTCCTGAGATGGAGTCTTGCTCTGTCACCCAGGCTGGAGGGAGTGCAGTGGTGCGATCTCAGCTCACTGCAACCTCCACTTCCAAGGTTCAATCAATTCTCCTGCCTCAGCCTCCTGAGTAGCTAGGATTACGGGCCTGTGCCACCACGACCAGCTAATTTTTTTGTATTCTTAGTAGAGGCAGGGGTTTCACCATGTTGGCCGGGCTGGTCTTGAACTCCTGACCTCATGATCCACCTGCCTTAGCCTGCCTTAGCCTCCCAAAGTGCTGGGATTACAGGTGTGAGCCACCACACCTGGCCTTCTTATTTTTAGTAGAGACGGGATCTCACCATGTTGCCAGGCTGGTCTCAAATTCCCAGGCTCAAGAGATCCAACCACCTCAGCCTCCCAAAATGCTAGAATTATAGGTGTGAGCTACCATGCCTGACCAGAAGTGGTTCCCTTTTACATCAAGAAACTTTTCTTGAATCATGGCGTGTAGTGAAGAAAAGCAAATTTAAAGTATTAATAGGTAATATTATAATGAAAAAGAAAGAAACTTTTCAGGTTTCAATCTGTTCTTTGTTTTTGTTTTTGTGACTTAAGAAATCTTATTTTATTTTATTTGCCAAGAAGCTGATAGCTAAGTTTTAGGCTCAGTTTCAGTAGCTTCCTTTTGCCTAAGGCTCCTGTCATTGTTAACAGTTCTCCACGTTCTTATTACAGCTTCTACGCCTTCTCTTTCCCTTGGTAGTGGTGGTAATGGTTGTTTTATAACTTTTATTTTAATGGGATTATGGTTTTACTGTGAGCCATCTCAAATATATATTAGAAGTAGGTAAAGGTAATATTTTTAAAAAAATTTTTTACAAGAGGGGAAATTTTTAGACTTTGCTGAACCTCCCCCCAAAAAAGTAGTTACCCATAAAAACTATTAACCATGAAAAAATTGAGTAGTTGGACTTCACTGAAATTAGGAACTTCTTTTCATGAAAAAACATGATTAACAAAGAGGCATTCCACAGACTGGGAGAAGATATTTACAATACATATATCTAACTCATATTCAGAATATATCAAGTACTTCTTCAGAGTAAAAGAATTCAATTTAAAAGGAGGTAAAATATTTGAACAGTTACTTCACAAAAAAAATTTCCAAATTGCCAGTAACTATATGAAAAAGTATCATCATCACTCATCAGGGAAATAAATGCCAGTTAAAATTATTGTAAGATACCATTGCACAACCACCAGAATGGTTAAAATTAAAAAGACTGACCATTTCAAGAGTTGGCAAGGATGTGAATAACTCTTTTTTTTTTTTTTTTTTTGAGATGCAGTCTTGCCTTGTTGCCCAGGTGGGAGTGCAGTGGCCTGATACTGACTCACTGCAACCTCCACCTCCCAGGTTCAAGCAGTTCTTGTGCCTTAGCCTCCTGAGTAGCTGGGATTACAGGCATGCACCACCACATCCAGCTAATTTTTGTATTTTTTGGTAGAGACAGGTTTTCACCATGTTAGCCAGGCTGGTCTTGAACTCCTGACTTCAAGTGATCCACCTGTCTCTGCCTTCCAAAGTGCTGGGATTTTAGCTGTGAGCCATTGCTCCCAGTGAATGTGGATAACTTAATTATTGCTAGTGAGTGTAAATTAATGCAGCCACTGGAAAACTAGCAGTACTGGCAGGTTCTTTAGTAGTACCTACTGAAGGTAAACACATGCCTAACTTGTGACCAGGTAAATTCCACTCCATGATATGTACACAATAGAAATGATTGCATATGTTCACCAGAAATGTTCACAGCAACTTTATTCTTAATAGCAAAACCCTGAAAATATCCCAAATGTCTATCAACAGAAAAAAAATGGTATATTTGTGAAAAGGAATACACACAGCAATAAAAAATGAAATGATAAATGGAATTGGATGATCTAAAAAATATTCAGTAAAAGAAGACAGACATAAAATATTAGACACTATATTAGTTCTCTTTTTTTTTTTTTTTTTTTTTGAGATGGAGTCTCGCTCTGTCCCCAGGCTGTAATTGCAGGTGCGCAATCTCACTGCAACCTCCGCCTCCCAGGTTCAAGTGATTCTCCTGCTCAGCCTCCTGAGTAGCTGGGATTACAGGCACATACCACCACGCCCAGCTAATTTTTGTATTTTTAGTAGAGATGGAGTTTCACCATGTTGGTCAGGCTGGTCTCAAACATCTTACCTCGTGATCCACCTGCCTTGGCCTCCCAAAGTGCTGAGATTACTAGCCACCGTGCCCGGCATTAATTCATATTTTTAAATGAGGGTCAAGAATAGGCAAAACTGAACTGAACTGTCAAAATGATGTTACCTGTTGTGAAGGGATTAAAATGGTGATACCTGTTGTGAAGGGAAGGAAGTATTCACTGGAAAGGGGCACAAGGAAGTGTTCTGCATCTTTGATCTGGATAGTGATTACTTGGATGTTTGCATATGTAAAACATCCATTGACCTATATACTTAAAATTTATGTACCTTACATGAGTTATATATCAGTGAAATAAGAAATAGTAATAATTTCAAAAGAGTAGCTGTCTAGAGATAGTATTGCCTGAGATAGGAAAGTTCTATATCATCTGAAGGCAATTTAATCTTTCTGTTTCTCTTTTTCAGGCTGGCTCTTATATAGTGGTGTTATGCTTAGAGCACACTGGGGAAATAATTAGGCCAATTAGGCATAAAGGTACCTATCCTTCATTAGGAAAAGTAGTACCTATAACATATAACTAGTTCATTATTTCATGGTAAATAGGGAAAATTTTCACTACATCAGTTTTTAAGAAGAGTTATTTCATTGACCCATAGTGCCAGTGTGTTGTTGAATAAATAGGTGTTGGATTAAAATAAATTTCTCTAAAATAACTAACCTATACAATAAGCTAAAGAAATAATAGATTGTGTGTTTTGGTATCAGAGAATGAAAAAAGGGAGGGGAATGGTATTTTTGATTTTTTTGGTTCTCTATGTATCTAAGCATCTTGGCTTATAAACTGTAATTCCCAAACCAGCCCTTCCCTCAAAATGGCCCAGGAATTGGACAGAGAAAGAAAGGAAAGCTAAGTTAGAAGGTAACTGCATATCATGTTCCTGTTTTCTCTTTCTGTGTTCAAACCACTTCTTTCTAATATTTGCTACCGTTTCAGCTTTGTTTTATATTTAACAGTCCAGAGTGTGAAGAGTGTGATCTGGTTATGTAATAGATGCAGTAAAATAAAATAACTTTAGATATTCATTATTGGATTTTACCCATAATTTTATAGATCATTTGTAGTGAAAGTTTTTAGTGAATCTCTGTTTTTATGATAGCATGTGGTTTACCCTTATTTTTTTTTATCCTCTGTATTCTTGATAATTGCAGTTATCTAGTCATTAAAGGAAGAAATAAAACAGAACCTAGAAAACCACCATGAAAGCCATAGGTACTGAATAACAAAGCTTTTCCACATCCCAAGGGGTTGTGTGTAGAAAGAATACCTTGTTGATCCTACATAATGGAATCTCTCCATGTCTAACTTTTTTTTATCATTGTTCAGTTCATTTTACGTAGCCATGTCTAATGTTTTAGTGTACAAGGAGAGTATTCAGATGGTTTATGAGGGGTAGTCACTTGTAGAACACTGGTCCCTTGTTTTGGATATGAATTTTTATCATTTTGGGGTCCTCATTAACAAGTACTATCTTTTTTTAATATCCTGACAAAGTTGCTGTTTTGTAAGCAGAAAAGGATAGGCATCTTTGCTTTGCCAAAGCAGTCTGTATCTTAAAAAACTTGGACACTACTATTTTACTGTTAGTCTAGTACAGTAAATATTTCCTTTGATCCTTCTTTCTGTTCCTATAACTTTTTTTCTTTGTACGAAAATTTGATAAAAATCTTCGTACCCTCTACCTAAAAGATTGCTCATGTAAACCTAAACTGAAGTTTCATGAAGAATTATGGACTGGAAGTTAAAACGTCCACACAATAACAAAAATTATGGGCCAGACACAATGGCTTATACCTGTAATCGTAGAACGTTGGGAGGCCAAGGTGGTAAGATCAGTTGAGATCAAGAGTTCAAGGCTGCAGTGAGTGATGATGGAGCCATGCACTCAATCTGGGTGACAGGGTAAGACCCTGTCTCAAAATAAAAAATTAAAAAGAAACAAAACACACACAACATACATAAATGCATGGTTTGTGTACTAATGAGAAAATTTCAGTTCTTGGGGAAAGTTCAGTTTTTCCCATGAAGAACTGCCTGGTATTTTTGTTGTTGTTGTTGTGTCCTGGTATTTTTGGTGTTGGGGTGTGTGTGTATGTGTGTGTGTGTGTGTGAGAGAGAGAGAGAGAGAGAGAGAGAGAGAGAGAGAGAAAGAAATAGTCTTGCTCCGTTATCCAGACTGGAGTGCAGTGGCATGATCTTGGCTCACTGCAGCCTCCAACTCCCAGAGTTCAAGCGATTCTCATGCCTCAGCCACTTGAGTAGCTGGGATTACAGGCACATGCTACCACACCCAGCTAATTTTTGTATTTTTAGTAGAGATGGGGTTTTTCATATTGGCCAGGCTGGTCCCGAAGCCTGACTTCAAGTGATCTGCCCACCTCGGCTTCCGTAAGTGCTGGGATTACAGGTATGAGCTATCGTGGCTGGCTGAGAACTGCCTGTTCTTATGCTCCACGTGCTACTTATATCTCAAACAACGACCAAATTTTTACTATACCAAGCAAAATAGTAAGGAGAAGGAAAATACAGAAATGAAACTGTATACATATCTTTTTGTCTCTTAGGAAACTTTTACAAATGTGATTCAGAGAGATTGGGCATTTCAGAGACATACTTTCTTCTCCCTGGTTTCTGCTAGCTGGAAATTTTCTCTCTAGCAATGCCTTTTATTTTACTTTTATGTTTTGGAGACAGAGTCTCACTCCGTTGCCCAGGCTGGAGTGCAGTGGCACAATCTTGGCTCATTGCAACCTCCAACTCCTGAGTTAAAGTGATCCTCATGCCTTAGCCTCTTGAGTAGCTGGGATTATAGGTGTGTGCCACCATGCCCAACTAACTTTGTTCTTTTAATAGAGAGGGGTTTCACTGTGTTGGCCAGGCTGGTCTCAAGCTCCTGGCCTCATGTGATCCGCCCAGCTGGGATTATAGGCATGAGCCACTGCTCCCAGCGTAATGTCTTCATTAAACCAGAATTGGAGGCTGAGCTCTGTGGCTCATGCCTGTAATCCCAGCAGTTTGGGAGGCCAAGGCAGGGTGATGGCTTGAGGCCAGGAGTTCAAGACCAGTCTGGGCAATATGGTCAGACCCAATCTCTACAAAAAAATTGAAGAATTAGCCTAGTGAGGTGGCATGCACCTGTAGTATCAGCTACTTGGGAGGCTGAGGTGGGAGAATCACTTGAACCCGGGAGGCAGAGGTTGCGGTAAGATTGTGCCACTGCACTTTATCATGGCTGACAAAGGAGACTCTATCTCGAAAAAAAAAAAACAGAAATGGTCATAATGTGAAAAGAACCTTTCAGAATCTAGAGGAACCTTGAGGTCTGTAAGCCTAGCACTTTGGAGGCCAAGGCCATAGGATCACTTGAGCCCAGGAGTTCAAGACCAGCCTGGGTAACACAGATAGAGCTCATCTCTGCAAAAAGTTTTTAAAATTATCTGAGTGTGGTAGCACATGCCTGTAGTCCCAGCTACTTGGGAGGCTGGGGCTGGGGGCTTGCTTGAGCCAGGAGTTCCAGACCAGCCTGGGTGACAGAGCAAGACCCCCATCTCAAAAAAAAGAAACTTTAGGAACTCTATTTAAAGAATGCATTGTTCAGTTATGAAAATAATGCATTTTCAGTTATGAAAAAATGTGGGTACCTATTGAATTTGATCTGAATCAGTTTATATTTACTATGCTGGTGTTTGATAGAATTTAAAGTTTGTAAAATTCCAATTATCTGTGATAATTGGTTGAGACAGGTGGAGGAGTAATTGTTATTAGGATATTATCATTCATAACAATGGTTAATCATGGTTATTAAGCCATTATATGTATTAAGCAATGTGCTAAGCTTTTATGCACTAAATCTCACTTACCCTCATAATAACCATATAAGGGGATTACTATTATAATTCCCATTTTACAGATGAAGAAAACTTGTTCCAGGTCTCTCTGACAGCAGTTTCTTGCTATTATTTATAATTATTTATTGCTATAAATGCCTCCATTTAGATTTTAGTGTCAAAACAGAACCATAGCAGTTAACATATCTTAGACATTGGTCTGTTAGCTCCATGAATGGTGGGTGGCCTCATTCAGAAGAGGAAGAATGTATTCTTGACCTAGTTGGACTCAGAGGAAGGGATTGAGTCTTTAGCCAGCTGGAGTAATCCTTTTCTTCCTCTCTTAGAGAGAAGCTTCATCAGAGAAAGACTAGCATTGTTGGCATTGTTGAGATTTTCTGAAAATCCTATACAAATGGGAATCTATTTGTTGTTAACATTATAATTTCTAAAGTGGAGAAGAGGTAGGAAACTCTAAGTGCAAATATGTTAGAGGGGGATAAAGTTCCCATGACAGTACATTTTAGCATCCATTTGAAAGGAACCTAAAACAACAAAGTATAATTGGCTGGCTAACGATGAATTTCTGTGGCCTAACAGTTTAGGTGTAATAATTGTGAAACTAACTGTTCTCTATTAGAATCTTTAGAGAGATGTCAAGGATCATAGATAAACAAGTTATAAAGGCTATATCCTAAGTAATGGTACTGAAAGAATTATTCATTAAACCAATAGGCATAATTTAGGACAACAGAGATGGTAATGGTAGAAAAGAGATACAAGAATTGAAAATTGCCAGGCGTGATGGCTCATGCCTATAATCCCAGCACTTTGGGAGGCCAAGGCAGGTGGATCACTTGAAGTCAGGAGTTCAAGACCAGCCTGACCAACATGGTGAAACCCCATCTCTGCTAAAAATACAAAAATTAGCCTGGCGTGGTGGCACACGCCTGTAATCCCAGCTACTCAGGAGGCTGAGGCAGGAGAATCGCTTGAACCTGGGAGGCGGAGGTTGCAGTGAGCTGAGATCATGCCACTGGGTGACAGTGTGACTCTGTCTCAAAAAAAAAAAAAAAAAAAACAGAATTGAAAATTGTGACTGTTAGCCCCCTTGAATGTACCAGATGACCAAGAGTATTAGAAAGAGGAGAGATTTGTAAAATTAAATAGGTCCTAAGAAATTGATTACAAAATAGGATCCTAAGCAGAAAAAATGTACCCTGAGAATCTCTAGTACCCTAATATGTTCACTTTTAGTATGCCAGTTCTCCTCTTTTCACTAATTCTCTTCCCCCTTTTTTCTTCTACAGACATTCCATACACCAAGCTTGGGTGATGAAGAATTTGAAATCCCACCTATCTCCTTGGATTCTGATCCCTCATTGGCTGTCTCAGATGTGGTTGGCCACTTTGATGACCTGGCAGACCCTTCCTCTTCACAGGATGGCAGTTTTTCAGCCCAGTATGGGGTCCAGACATTGGACATGCCTGTGGGCATGACCCATGGCTTGATGGAGCAGGGCGGGGGGCTCCTGAGTGGGGGCTTGACCATGGTAAGGGGCAAGACATTGTCAGGCTTACCCCAGCTAATGGGCATGGCATTAGAGGAGACAAAAGTTACTCTTTATTCCATACTCCACTTGGGTATTACTTGTTTCTCATTCTTGTGGCTAAAGCCTCACCAGCTAAGATTTAATTTCACTTGAATAAATGAAATTTACCATGTAGGTAGATTTTACTTGAAAAATAATTTAAAATTGTACAACATCTGGTTTGAAAATTATTTATTGTGGTTTTTGGGAAAAAGTGTTTTCTGCTTTTATTATGGCCTTTAAATCCTAGGATTCAAATTTGAGTGTGATAGCTGGCACATGGAGGGATTTATTCAAAAATGGTCTGAACCATGTTGAGAAGCTAACACAAAGAACAGAGCTTTTTTTTTTTTTTTTTTTTAAAGGTCTGAGCCAAATAGAGTATTAATTGTGGATTAGTATGTGATATAAATCAGTATGCTGGGCTTCCAGCACATCTCAGCAGTAGAACATCTTCATACTCTATATTTGATGCCAAATTTCTGTAATAAGGGGCTTATTTATGCTGATTGCCTGTATATTGCAATTTTAAAAGCTTTTGGGAGTGTACAGACAGGAAGTTTTTCTTTACTTGGTGTGTTGTCACTACCTATAGATTACTGAATAAGTTGATTGCTGTTTAACTTATCCAACGGTACGACTTCTCTGATTATTTTTATTTCTTCTTTTGAGTACAAAGAAGTAAATTCATTAATTTCTGTGCTTTTTAAAAAAGCTTAGTTTTTAAAAATATTTTTGTTTTTGCTTAATATGGTTTATATGAAGACAAGTTATTTGATGTTTTGTAGTTTAAATGATACAGTCTAGGTAGGCAGGGAATTTATAAGATGTCCTAAATTCAGGGGGGAAAAGTGTTTTTTTAATATATTTAGTGTTTAATTAGTCCTTCTGCTTCTCTCAGGACTTGGACCACTCTATAGGAACTCAGTATAGTGCCAACCCACCTGTTACAATTGATGTACCAATGACAGACATGACATCTGGCTTGATGGGGCATAGCCAGTTGACCACCATTGATCAGTCAGAACTGAGTTCCCAACTGGGTTTGAGCTTAGGGGGTGGCACCATCCTGCCACCTGCCCAGTCACCTGAAGATCGTCTTTCAACCACCCCTTCACCTACTAGTTCACTTCACGAGGATGGTGTTGAGGATTTCCGGAGGGTGAGGCATTCCCTGTCAAAATCAACTCTGCTGTGATAGTCTAGGATAAAACTCTAGGCATACAGAGCTTAATCAGTATTCTTTACCCCTGCCCTGCCATCTCCTCTGCTCTTTGCTGGGTATGGGGTTCCACCTCCCAATTCCCAGTTTATAATTCTCCTCTCAATTCCTATTCTTATTGGTTCTCCATACTTGATTAATGTCTTTTAATGCTATTACCACAATTTTTAGCATTTCTGAAAATTCCATACGTTAGCTAGTTTCCAGACATAATACTTCTCATTGTCCATTATGTAATTCTCTCTCTTTTCTCCCCTACAGCAACTTCCCACCCAGAAGACAGTGGTGGTGGAGGCAGGGAAAAAGCAGAAGGCCCCAAAGAAGAGAAAAAAGAAAGATCCTAATGAACCTCAGAAACCAGTTTCAGCATATGCTTTATTCTTTCGTGATACACAGGCTGCCATCAAGGGACAGAATCCTAATGCCACTTTTGGCGAGGTTTCAAAAATTGTAGCCTCCATGTGGGATAGTCTTGGAGAGGAGCAAAAACAGGTGAGCAAATATTGAGGAACTAGTAGTGAATGTTCCAGAAGTTTTTGTGGTTGTTGTTTTTTGTTATTTTTGAGATGTAGTCTCGCTCTGTCACCCAGAGTGGAGTGCATAGCATGATCTTGGGTCACTGCAACCTCCACCTCCCAGGTACAGGCGATTCTCCTCCCTCAGCCTCCCGAGTAGCTGGGATTACAGGTATGTGCCATCATGCCCGGCTAATTTTTGTATTTTCAGTATTGATGAGGTTTCACCATGTTGGCCAGGCTTGTTCTCAAACTCCTGACCTCGTGATCCGCCCACCTTGGCCTCCCAAAGTGCTAGAATTATAGGCGTGAGCCACCGTGCCTGGCCTGTTCCAGAAGTTTTTAAAGAGATAAAAACTGAGGTTTTCTTCTTTCTTACATGTCCTTATCTAGGATCAGCTGTTAATGACACATATATCGTCCTTTGTCTTAGAAGTTGCAGCTATATACTGACTCCAGAAAACCTATTTAAAAATTATTAATTGGCTGAGTGTGGTTGCTCATGCCTTTAATCCTAGCATTTTGAGAGGCCAGGGCAGGAGGATAGCTTGAGCCCATGAGTTCGAGACCAACCTGGGCAACATAGGGAGACCCCTGTCTCTACAAAAACTTAGCTGTGCATGGTGGCAGGTGCCTAT
Source organism: Aotus nancymaae (assembly GCF_030222135.1). Classification (NCBI taxonomy): domain Eukaryota; kingdom Metazoa; phylum Chordata; class Mammalia; order Primates; family Aotidae; genus Aotus; species Aotus nancymaae. The sequence goes on along the minus strand of NW_026988422.1, from coordinate 31,952,941 downwards.
GGTCTCAGCTATGGAGGCTGAGATGGGAGGATTGCTTGAGTCCAGGATATAAAGGCTGCAGTGAGCCATGATTGTGCCACTGCACTCCAGCCTGGGTGACAGAGCAAGACCCGACCCTGTCTCAAATAAATAATTAATAATTATTATAAAAGCACTGAATCTTTATAATAACTCTGTACAATAGCTACCATTTCCTGCTATTAAGGTGGAAACTGGAGCCCAATGCCGAGTAAAGGTCATATAACTTTTAACTGGTAAAGTTGAGACACAATCCAGGTTCTTTAAATTCCATGTGCTTTCAAGTAATAATGTGTCCTGTAATTCCTCATGTAGCATCCTTCTACTGTTTAGATATTTAGCGTCCTTATACTTGTTCTACTTTTAGATATTTAACTTTTCTAAGTCTCTTTTTTTCCCCCATTTATAAAATTAGGCTATTACTTGATAGGCTATATGCTGTGGCTAACTCTCAAATCCACTACCAAGTTTGGATTTAGAATTATTTATTTATTTATTTATTTTATTTATTTTTTGAGATGAAGTTTTACTCTGGTTGCCCAGGCTGGAGTGTAATGATGCGATCTTGGTTCACTGCAACCTCTGCCTCCCAGGTTCAAGCGATTCTCCTTTCTCAGCCTCCCAAGTAGCTGAAATTACAGGCATGTGCCACCACACCCGACTAATTTTGTATTTTTAGTAGAGACTGGTTTTACCATGGTGGTCAGGCTGGTGTTAAACTCCTGACCTCGGGTGATCCACCCACCTTGGCCTCCCAACGTGCTGGGATTACAGACGTGAGCCACTGCACTGGCCTATTTTTTTTTTCTTTCATTTTCTTTTTTGGATTTAGAGTTTAAGAACTTTTTAGAGCTAGCCCAGATTCAAAGGAAGGGGAAATGGCTGTTGATGGAAGGGGCATACAGGATGGGAGAAAGTCTTGTGGCCATCTTTGCAAACAATTTACCACATTGCTTAAGGGAAAATAAACTGGTTAGACAGAGTCCCAGGCTAAGCCAAACTACTGTTCTTATACAGTTTTGGGGTTAGGCTTTATTTTTGTTACAGAAGTGAGCATGGGTTGATGTTTGCTTTAAAATGTAGCTCTTCTTGCAAGACTCCTGTTGATTGGTTGGCTTTCAGAGGTATGCTCAGTGGAGTGAGTCTGCTGTGGAGGTTGTCTTGACTGTTAGCTTTCAGAATTATATTCACTGAAAGGGGCTGTCAGTGATTAGACTAAGATGAATTGTCATTCATTGATAAATAATACAGAACTATCAATCTTTCCTAGGAGTATGGGAGTCTTTTTTTTTTTTTTAAAGTCTATTTCTTGCAGGTATATAAGCGGAAAACTGAGGCTGCCAAGAAAGAGTATCTGAAGGCTCTAGCTGCTTACAAAGACAACCAGGAGTGTCAGGTAAGAGGGATAGGGTAGATGAGTATTTAAACCAGTAAGACATTTTTGGGAACTGTTTGTTAGCAGTAAATACCACATACCACCAAGTGTTTGTTTTCTTTTGTTTTTGTCTTTTAGGCCACTGTGGAAACAGTGGAATTGGATCCAGCACCACCATCACAAACTCCTTCTCCACCTCCTATGGCTACTGTTGACCCAGCATCTCCAGCACCAGCTACAATAGAGCCCCCTGCCCTGTCCCCATCCATCGTTGTTAACTCCACCCTTTCATCCTATGTGGCAAACCAGGCATCTTCTGGAGCTGGGGGTCAGCCCAATATCACCAAGTTGATTATTACCAAACAGATGTTGCCCTCTTCCATTACTATGTCTCAAGGAGGGATGGTTACTGTTATCCCAGCCACAGTGGTGACCTCCCGGGGGCTCCAACTAGGCCAAACCAGTACAGCTACTATCCAGCCCAGTCAACAAGCCCAGATTGTCACTCGATCAGTGTTGCAGGCAGCAGCAGCTGCTGCTGCTGCTGCTTCTATGCAACTGCCTCCACCCCGACTACAGCCCCCTCCATTACAACAGATGCCACAGCCCCCGACTCAGCAGCAAGTTACCATTCTACAGCAGCCTCCTCCACTCCAGGCCATGCAACAGCCTCCACCTCAGAAAGTTCGAATCAATTTACAGCAACAGCCACCTCCTCTGCAGATCAAGAGTGTACCTCTACCCACTTTGAAAATGCAGACTACCTTAGTCCCACCAACTGTGGAAAGTAGTCCTGAGCGGCCTATGAACAACAGCCCTGAGGCCCATACAGTGGAGGCAACTTCTCCTGAGACTATCTGTGAGATGATCACAGATGTAGTTCCTGAGGTAAGCGTCTGTTTTTAAGTCTATCTTCTAGTCTAGTGAAAATGTGTAAGAACATTTTTGGTTGACCCAATAAAAATGGGGGTTGCTTCAGCAAAAACTTGGAGTGTGAGGAAGGAAGGGAGGGAGGGAAGGAGGAGAAGAAAGATAAATAGATAAATGGGGGTTGCTACTAGCATTTAATGCCCAGCAACCAGGAGCACAAAACATCCTGCAGATGGGAGTTCCTTGCAACAGTGACTTGTCTCAACCACAGTACCCATAGTGTTTTCAGTGAGACACATTAAGATAGTCTTCTGTCCCAGACCACTCCTTAACTAAGCAGAGGACAGTAGTTCAACTAGACAGGATATAGCCTAAACAAGTTATTTTTCAGAGTTGTTTACCCAAGGATCCTAAACTTTAAAAATACAAAGCTTTTCATTTCTCCTAGATCTTAAGTTCCTTCTTAGCTTGATGTTTTCTTTTTTTTTTTTTTTTCAGCTTCCTCAGGTTGAAAGCTTGATGTTTTAAATGTGTGGGGCAGGGGATATAGCAAAAAAATTTTAAGTGGTTCATACCATTGTTTTTTAAAAGAGACATAAATATGGCCAGGCATAGTGGCTCACACCTGTAATCCCAGCACTCTGGGAGGCTGAGGTGGGTGGACCACAAGGTCAAGAGATCGAGACCACCCTGTCCAACATGGTGAAACCCCGACTCTACTAAAAATGCAAATTAGCTGGGTGTGGTGGCATGCACCTGTAGTCCCAGCTACTTGGGAGGCTGAGGCAGGAGAATCACTTGAACCCGGGGAGACAGAGGTTGCAGTGAGCCAAGATCATACCACTGCATTCCAGCCTGGTGATGGAGTAAAACCCACACACAAAAAAACCTTTCAGCAGGAAACTTTATGAATCTCCCTTTTTTTTCCTGTTTCTAACAGCACCACATTTTGACTTCTCATAGCCCTCATCTAACTTACTTGAGGTGACTTAGCCTCTATTCACACTCTACTTTTGATTTGATACTGTCAGGAATATTAATGTGTGGCATAAAGCCATTGACAGGTTAGATTAAAATTAAAAGACCACTACCTTTCCACTCCCACTACTTCACTTGATTAGCCAGGCTTAAGGGGAGAAAAAAGCATTAGCATATGCCCAGCTTTCTCCTGATGGGAAGAATCTTCATGTCATTCTGCTTGGCAAAGTTCTGAAGCTGGACTACAGAGGGGGAGACCAAGAACTCACCTTCTTCTGCAGTTTTACCCCCATTGTGAGGAATTGTAATACCTGTTGTTTCATTGGTTTCTACAGATAATTTAACTAGCTAGCTAGCTAGGCAGGGAGCAATCTAATCCACCTTGATGCTCTCTTCCTTTCGTAGGTTGAGTCTCCTTCTCAGATGGATGTTGAATTGGTGAGTGGGTCTCCTGTGGCACTCTCACCGCAGCCTCGATGTGTGAGGTCTGGTTGTGAGAACCCTCCAATTGTGAGTAAGGACTGGGACAATGAATACTGCAGCAATGAGTGTGTGGTGAAGCACTGCAGGTGAGCTTACCCTTCCCCTTCTTGTAATTCAGATACTGCTAAATTAATTTTATTGGGAAACATGGTAATCTTGAGCATAAAATAGAGTAGGTTGCTGTTTATCTGGTCTACTAGAAAAGCTCCCCTGCTTAAGACCTTACATTTGCCACATAGTCAAAGATGACATAATCAGCAGTTCACATTTTTCAGTTACCACATACCTATGTATGCTCTTTAAAAACATGATAGTACATTAAGCTGTTAGTGTATGCAAATACTAGCTTTTGAATCCTTAGTGCAAATCAGACTACTTAGGGAATTAGAATTTGGGGAAATGGTAAGCGGAATAGTAGCACACAATAATTTGCTATTTGTGAGGGAAATCGGAGAAGTTCATAAGATTTTACCCCCTCCCCAGATTTTCCTGGAAATTACCTATAGCTATAGGACAAGGCATTTCTATTTCCTATTTCAAAACCTCTACAGTAAATCAGCATTCCCTCTACTTCTGACAATTCTTATATTTCGTATGTGATACTATGTCACTATGATGCTGCAGAAAATTATTTGGGAACCTATTTGTTTAAGACAGATAAAAAGAATATATCTAGGCTATAATTCTGTTTGTGTATAATTCTGTTTGTGTATGTCTTTTTCTCTCTTAGGGATGTATTCTTGGCCTGGGTAGCCTCTAGAAATTCAAACACAGTGGTGTTTGTGAAATAGTCCTTCCTGTTCTCCAAGCCAGTGAAGAGTTATCTGCTGGGAACATGTCCAAGAGCCTGTTTTTGAAACACAAGCTGGACTTCTGGTAGTGCCTGATCACAACCCATGATGGCCATTCATGTTTCCCCACTTTTCTCCCTTCAGCAGAGGCCACACTATGGAGCAGGGCCACTGAATTTGCTGTAATCTGGAGATGCTTTTTGCTTTCAACCACAAGCAAAAATACCAGTGGTAATAGCAGAGGAATGGGTGAAGGGCGTATGGGCAAGCAAAACATAGAGATAAGGGGTGGTGGTGGGGTTGAAGAAACTTGTTGGTGTAATTGTCATAGGACTTGCCTAAAATATTATTAAAATGATAGGAGAGTACTCAGCTTTGAGCCTAGGAGAAAACGCCACCATGTGCATCCATTTTAAAAGGGATAAGAAATTACATTAAAGGTTCCCTCTTAAAAAAAAATGTTATTCCCCATTATCACATCAATACACTGCTTTGAGAACAAAACTTTAATACAGGCATACTGGGCTACATGGAAAATGGTATCACCCATGAGGTTCTTACTTCTCTTTTTTTTTTTTTTTTTTTGAGCCGGAGTTTTGCTCTTGTTACCCAGGCTGGAGTGCAATGGCGCGATCTCGGCTCACCGCAATCTCCGCCTCCTGGGTTCAGGCAATTCTCCTGCCTCAGCCTCCTGAGTAGCTGGGATTACAGGCACGCGCCACCATGCCCAGCTAATTTTTTTTTGTATTAGTAGAGACGGGGTTTCACCATGTTGACCAGGATGGTCTCGATCTCTTGACCTTGTGATCCACCCGCCTCGGCCTCCCAAAGTGCTGGGATTACAGGCTTGAGCCACCGCGCCCGGCCAGTTCTTACTTCTCTTTACAAATATTATTTATGTAGTTAACCATCCTTATCTGAGTTATCACAGTTTATGAATCTAAGAGGCAGAACTCTACATCCTTAAAAAATTCCACCAAAGTCTAAAGTTGTATTCACTTTTGTTTGATGCAATATCTTTATTTAAGAAACCATAGATCTATCATTATTTATTGGAAACAATCTAAAGAAAAACAGACTAGAGAAGCCACCTACTTGTAAGAGAATAAGTGATGACCTTAAATAGCACTCAAATTTTTACTTTGAGAAATGCTGTCCTAGAGAACCTCCTCCTCAACGAACCATGTATATATTACTAATTAGTTTGATCCTATGCATTCCTGTTTTTAATGGTTTTAGAGGCTGAGAGTAGAGATAGGAACTCACTATGTTGCCCAGGCTGGTCTTGAACTCCTGGGCTCCAGTGATCCTCCACTTCAGCTTCCCAAAGTGCTGGGATTACAGGTGTGAGTCACTGCGCCTAGCCTATGATCATTTTAATGTTTCCCATGCACTTGTTTTGTTTGAACACAGAGCAATCCAGTGAGGTAATACTCTCATTTTAAATATAAGAAATACTACTGAGAGATGAGTTGCACAAGATTACACACTGATAAGTGGCAGAGCCACAATGGACTTCAAAATCTCATCTGCAACACAAATGTTTATTTAAATAAAGAAGAAAGCTATTATACAAATACCACTCTTCAGGTTTAGCTTACAGAGCCATCACTATGGATTCTTAGCTGTATAAGGAAGTGCTTCTATAAATTCTTAGGTTTAGAGATGATACCATCTGGGTACCTTTGCTTGAACCGTGCAACCACATCTGGGTCTAGTAGGTGGATCCCATCCAGTTGGTTTCCAAGGGTGATCCTGAAACGGGAAAAGGAGGGGCAAACCAGAAATCCTGGAATTAGTTAATATTGTTAAAAGACGCATACCAAATGAAGACTGCCTATCATATCAAATATACCAATTCTTCTAAAAAGAGCTTAACATTACAACAGTATATGGTAGAATGAGTAGTTCAGAATTGACATAGATTCTGGTGTTAAAATAGACTGGATCTGAGCCGGGCATGGTGGCTCACGCCTATAATCCCAGCACTTTGGGAGGCTGAGGTGGGCGGATCACTTGAAGTCAGGAGTTCAAGACCAGCCTGGCCAACATGGTGAAACCCTGTCTCTACTAAAAATACAAAACATTAGCTGGGCACGGTGGTGCATGCCTATAATCCCAGCTACTTAGGCAGCTGAGACAGGAGAATCACTTGAACCCGGGAGGCGGAGGTTGCAGTGAGCCGAGATCTCATTACTGCACTCCAGCCTGGGCCAACAAAGCAAGACTCCATCTCTCAAAAAAAAAAAAAGACTGGATCTGTATTATTGAATGGTTAGTAACTAATGCTTAGCCAGGACTGATTCACAGAGTTGCTGCTACCAGGGAGTATTCTTTGGATAAGCAAAATGCTAGCAGCATGTGTTTTAAGCTCTATTAAAGGGGTGAAAGATAAAATAATTGACAGATTAAATAGATAACTTCATAACCACCAGGGGGCAGATTCAATACATCACATAGAATGGCTGAGGAAGATCCTTAGGTTGTGAGAGTAGAAACCCTAGGGAGCCGTGCTTTGGATCCTAGAACCTGTTGAGTTTTAATGAATATTTGTAAAATCCCATAAAACAAGGCCGGGCGCGGTGGCTCAAGCCTGTAATCCCAGCACTTTGGGAGGCCGAGGCGGGTGGATCACGAGGTCAAGAGATCGAGACCATCCTGGTTAACATTGTGAAACCCCGTCTCTACTAATACAAAAAAATTAGCTGGGCACGGTGGCGCATGCCTGTAATCCCAGCTACTCAGGAGGCTGAGGCAGGAGAATTGCCTGAACCCAGGAGGCGGAGGTTGCGGTGAGCCGAGATCGCGCCATTGCACTCCAGCCTGGGTAACAAGAGCGAGACTCCGTCTAAAAAAAAAAATCCCATAAAACAGTTTAAATACAAGCTTAAGTGGCTTATGAAGCTTCTGACGCTGATTTATAGACTCGTGGAATATAATGTGAAGTTCTACTAAGTTCTGTATTTAATCATAAATAATAGCCCCTTGAAGACTAGTCTGTTCTCTGGTCACCTTACCAGTTGGGTTGCACATTATGTGGTCGTCCAAATAACTCAATCTTGCGAGTGCCAGGAGATAGTCTTTCAATCATGCCATAGATTTCATCTGGTTTATGACTGGTGGAACGAACCTAGGAGATAAAAACTAGCTGCTTTTTAAGTTACATAAGATTGCAATCCTAGCCCTTTCTATTATGTTTATGATCTAAATGGTAAAAATCTGGGATGAGGATACACCTGACATGAATAACTGATACCAACAACAATGTGGAAGCTTTGGAGGCCTGGGGAAGCACATACCTCAGCTACGATCACATCACAATCCAGTCCCTGGTTGAAGCCTTGGGGATTTCCTTTGACACCAACCTGCTCACCACAGATAACAGATTACCTTATGAAACCACACCTTTTGAACTTTTTCTCAATAAGAAATCAAATGGCCGGGCGCGGTGGCTCAAGCCTGTAATCCCAGCACTTTGGGAGGCCGAGGCGGGTGGATCACGAGGTCAAGAGATCGAGACCATCCTGGTCGACATGGTGAAACCCCGTCTCTACTAATACAAAAAATTAGCTGGGCACGGTGGCGCGTGCCTGTAATCCCAGCTACTCAGGAGGCTGAGGCAGGAGAATTGCCTGAACCCAGGAGGCGGAGGTTGCGGTGAGCCGAGATCGCGCCATTGCACTCCAGCCTGGGTATCAAGAGCGAAACTCCGTCTCAAAAAAAAAAAAAAAAAAAAAAAAAAAAAAAAAAAGAAATCAAATGATTCTTTATGTTCCACCTATTGAATTGGGCCCCACTGCTGCTCACCAAGCAGTGTTCCTTCCCATGGTTCAACCAGTGACCTGTACGGCCTGTCCGAATGATGCGTTGCAGTTGATTTGTCTTCACCCAAATAATTTCATCTACCCGTTCATACCTGTGGGGAATAAGAAAAAGCTAGAGTTTTAACCAAACTTTTACAGCGTGGTTAAAAGGGGTAGTACCATAAAGGAAGGAATCACGGAATACTATGGGAGAGAACATGTATCTCACTATAACAGTATTATCCTCAAAAGAAGGCAACACAACCATTACTTACCCCCAGAGGTTTAGACATTCTCTGCCCAACTCCATGGCCCTAGAAAGAAATGAGTTAACTACTTGTATGCCCACTTTTTACCCTTCAAAACGTGATATGTTAAAAAAAACTTTTAACAGTATATAACAGAAAAAGTCTTTTTTTCTACTGAGTCCTAATGCCTGTGCATAATGCAAATTATACCCTGAATATATATTTAATTCTACATTTGTTCTTTGAGAAAGGTAAGATTGTTGAGGATACTGTTTTATCTTTTCATTCTTAGATCCACCTTGCTGCTTTAATGGTATTGTGCAGGTATAAATGTTCACTGAATGTCTACTGAAAAAGTGTAGACTGGGCTAGGAAAACCCAGGATTTTATCTCCCACTCAGTATTCACTCTACTGTACTGTCCATACCTATGTAACTTTGAATTGCATTACCTGCCTGTGACCCAGAGAAAGAGAAAGCCATCATCCTGTAGTACGGGTATGTTGAGCCTGCGCATCTCATCATCTGTCAGGGTCCCATAGGGCAGCTCCATGTGAATATCCCAGGGTGGGTCAGCCATCACAACTGCAAACTTGCCCAAGATACTGACGTCCAGATAGCGGATATCACAACAGATCCACTGCATAAAGTGGTATTTGGTCATCTTCTCTACTTTTAACTCTCAGATACATAGCCCGAGTCCCTTTTCCATTTGATTTTTCCTATTCCCTTACAAGCTTATGTATCCCCCTCCATTCCCAATAGGCCAGACAGGATTGCTGAATTATGTATGCCCTGCTTTCCTACATGTATGGCTGCCCTACTCAAACACAAGTCCATAAGTTGAGACAAATTTTCTGAGCAGAGAAGTACCTGAGGTGGGAAGAGTCGGTCTGCACTAGAATCACCTCCGACACTTTGTGTAAGAGCAAGCTCCTGGCTTGGTGTGTGGTCTTTGCTACCAGGGGCCTCAGAATCCATGCAAGCATCAATTTCATAGTGAACATACTTGCAGGTATCCATGTGGAAACATGTATTAAGGAAAGAGCAGTCACCTAAAGACTCATCAGTGTGTTTGTTGATAATTCGTCTGGGAAAATAAAAAGGGAGAATCAATCAACATGGTGTTCCAGATGTAGATCCAACAATTCAAATTCCAAATGGTTTCAAAATATCTCCTATCTTATTACCCTCCCCTAATTCTATCATTAGAGCTTCCTCCAAGAGTTTTAAGGGAGGCAGGTAGCATGGAAATAATTCACATTACAGAATAATTGTAATTCCTCTCTGAGTAAAGACTTGGTTTCCTCTTTTACCACCGGAAGGCAAGCAGTGCAGGAGACTTAGTTGATTAGAACAGAATAAAACATTGACCTAAGAGTTCAGGTTCTTGTTTCTCCTAAGATTATGCTCCTTTCAGAGAACTCTAACTTTCACTCTGGCTCAGAGACAGACATACCTATATAACTTTGCTATTATAAGAAGGAGGGAGGTTTAAAAAAAAAAACACCTCAGTTATTTGGGAGTACAGCCTGTATTCTTCCCACACAATGCACTTCTGAAAGTATACCTTCGGAGTCTGGAGGACTTACACAAATCATAAACTAAGTAAGATTACAGACAGAACCCCAATGACTGGAAGGGATATGCTGAAAAGGAATGGCTGCTTCTGACAAACCCATCCCACCTCATTCCCTTCCAAAAGACCTGAAGTGCAGCTTGCGACAGGGTCGATCAGCATCACTGGCTTTCATGCACTCCTCCTTGGTTCCATAGTCACAGAATTCTTGCACTTGGGCCCGACCTCGAGAGCGAAATTTTTCAACAATGGATTGTTCCTTGGCTGTTGTAGTATTTAATAGCTCTAGGATCTCCTGACTGACCTGTGACAGAAGTAGCCTTGGACTTAAAACGTCTTGTAGATCAAACTGGCTCTTAGACCAACTCTGCAAATTCTGACATTAATGTCTTATAAGAGATAAATCAGCTAACTTTTTTTTTTTTTCAGAGATGGACTCTTGCTGTCACCCAGGCCAGTGTACAGTGGTATAATCATAACTCATTGCAGCCTGGAACTCCCGGGCTCAAATGATCTTCCCAGTTCAGCCTCCAACACAGCTTAAGAATACAGGCTCATGACACCATGCCAGCTAATGTTTTAATTACTTTTTGTAGAGGTATGGTCTCACTATGTTGCCCAGGCTGGTCTCAAACTTCTGGTTTCAAATGATCCTCCCACCTCAGCCTCCCAAAGTGATGAGATAACAGGAATGAGCCATTGTGCCTAGCCCTAAATTAGCTAACATAATATTGGAAAATTGGGAGCCGTCAGATGAGAGATGTGTTAGGGGTTCAGTCCTTGCTCACAAATATGCATTTGGGATGAAATTAAAATGGAAGAGGCCTGGTTTCTACTGCTAAGCATTACGCTAAATGTCCCCTCCCCAGGAAGGCATTCCTTCTACAAAAAAACATATTTACTGGGTACTGAACTAAGTTATAGCACTAAACACTTTACTGTTTAGCTCAGAGTCTATTCAACAATTCTGTAAGGCAGGATACGCTGGTTATTATCTTCATGTTACAGATGAGAAGACAAAGGCCCAAGAGAAGTTAATTACCTTGTTCAAACTAACACACTAGAAGTACCAAGCAGATAAGGACTCATGTCAGGCCAGTACTTATACTCAGAACCAATTCACGTTATTTAGTCAGTTTCCATAATTGGTCTAGTATTCCTCTCCATCTCCCTATATTTCTATATATTTGGATTCTTCTTCTCACTATTTTTTTTTTTTTTTGAGACGGAGTTTTGCTCTGTTGCCCAGGCTAGAGTACAGTGGTGTGATGTCGGCTCACCACAACCTCCACCTCCCAGGTTCAAGTGATTCTCCTGCCTCAGGCACCTGAGTAGCTGGGATTACAGGCATGCGCCACCACGCCCGGCTAATTTTGTATTGTCAGTAGAGACAGGGTTTCTCCATGTTGGTCAGGCTGGCCTTGAACTCCTGACCTTGTGATCCCCCCCGCCTCAGCCTCCCAAAGTGCTGGGATTACAGGTATGAGCCACCATGCCCGGCCATGGATTTCTCTTCTCTTGATCTGATTCTTACAAACAGTCAATGACAGATTATCTAAATCAGAATTTGTCAATATTGGCAATATTGACACTTTGTGACAGACAACTGTTTGTTGTAGGGGTTTGTCCTACTATTCACTGTAGGATGTTTAACAATATCCGTGGCTTCTACCCACTAGATGCCAACAGCACTTCTCCATGTGTGACAATAAAAATGTCTCCAGACATTACCAGATGCCTTGGGAGTTTGGCGGTAGGGAATCATCCCCAGTTGAGAACAACTGCTATAAACCCTCAATTCTAAAAATTGTTCCTTACCCTAAGGGTAAATCCCTGTCAAACAAAGCTATAATTAAGAGCATATTGTGAGAGTCTTTTCACATGATCCCTACCTTCTTGCTCTGTTGTTCTTTAGTGGACTGTTGGTTCAGAAGGCTCTCTATCTCCAGATCAACATCTGAGGCAGCATGTTTCCTTGATTTCTTGGCTGGCTCCTTTGCTGGTTCTGATGCTGAAGAGTTCAGACCAGAGGCTAATGAACTGGCAAAGGCAGCTACTGTAGTTAAGTCCTGTTCTGCACGCCGCTTCTGCCCTGTGACAGTCCCTGCTACCTCCCCAGGGCCCTTCTTTTCTGCCACAGCACCCATCATGGCAGAGAGCTTGGAATGGTCAGCATAGGTCACAAGAGTAGGGTGTGCATCGTCTTGTAGGAGACCTCGCTTTACCTCAATCAACTCCTGAGCTGCAAACTTTTGTAGGAGGCTTTCTACCCCATCTTGAGTGGCAGGAGCATCTGGCTAGAGAAGAAGGGGAAGTAGGGGCAATGAGACACTGACCATGAACTGAAAATAAGTGGTAAATCCTAACTCTATCAGGTCATTACCGTGGAGATGGCAAGACAGATGGACACAGCATCAGTAGGCAATGTTAAGGCCAGATCAGAGAGGTGGTGTAGCAACTTCTTCTCTAACTCGGGATCTGTAGCTAATTCAGGAACTGCTGAAGCTGTGCTGGGCTTAGGGCCACCAGAGGTGGGTGCGGTCGGCACTGGGCTGTCACTACGGAAGGTTGGAGACAATGCTGCTTCTGGATTCCGTAGATCTAAGAATGAAGAGAAGTGAAAATGAAAAAAGGCAACCACTGCTGGTCTATATATTTCTGAGAAGTCAAATCTCTAGCATTCCCATACACAGACCTTTTATTTTGTGCAAGAAATTCTCTGACCAACTTTAGCACTAGATTATCCTCAACCATATTTAAGCATTCACTGCTTTGCCAAGATAATACTAGATTTTCTTTCTTTTTTTTTTTTTTAAAAAAAGATGAGATTTCACCATGTTGGCCAGGCTGGTCTTGAACTCCTGACCTCAGGTGATCCACCCACCTCGGCCTCCCAAAGTGCCAGGATTACAGGTGTGAGCCACTGTGCCCAGCGATAATACTAGATTTTCTATCTACCTTTTCTCTATTAGGTGGGTAATGATTTCCTAATTTCCTATCCTTGCTGTGCTACAAAGGAAGCAAATTAGCAGCAAGATAGATTTAAATAATCCCTATCACCTTTCTATCAACCTACATTTTAATAAAAGCCAGAAATACACTCAACAACCTAGGCTGGGATCCAATATTCTTTTTGAGGCATGTTGTGTGAATTTTAATGAATCCAGCCCATTGATTAACAAAGTATACAAAATGACAATGCTGGGGGCCAAGTGTTACCTATAGCACTCACGAACACAAAACTCTTAATACTTTGCTGAAGCCTTGGTTACCAAATGATGTTTCCAGACTATATTATTATCAACTATTACTTCACAAGCTTGGCAGCCATCATAACCTTAATAAGATTTGAGAAACTAAAATTAGGACAAAATGTTACCTTTGAGAAAGCCTAATATCTGTGGTTATTTAACTAAAATATAGATGAAATATTAAACTTCTAGAACCTGAAGTGAAATTACTAAGTAAAATAAGTAGGCCATTAGTTTATATTTAGAAATATTCTGTTTACCTAAATATTTCCATTCTGGCCAGGCACGGTGGCTCACACCTGTAATTCTAGCACTTTGGGAGGCTGAGGCAGTTGTTTCCACTTGAGGTGAGGAGTTAGAAACCAGCCTGACCAATATGGTGAAACCCCATCTCTACTAACATACACAAAAAAAAAAAAATTAGCTGGGTGTGGTACCACAAGCCACCACAGCTACTTGGGAGGCTGAGGCAGGAGAACTGCTTGAACCCGGGAGGTAGAGGTTGCAGTGAGCCAAGATCATGACACTGTACTCCAGACTTAGCAACAGAGCAAGACTCTGTCTCAAAAAAAAAAAAAAAAAAAAATATATATATATATATATAAATTTGAACAATTTCCACTCTAATGGAAACTGAATTTATTAAAATCTGATTCGGGGCTGGGTTTGGTGCCTTATACTCTGGGAGGCCAAAGTGGGAGGATCACTTGAGCCCAGGAGTTCCAGACCAGCCAGGGCAACATGGCAAAACCTAGTGTCTCTACAGTAAAGTTTTTAAAAATTAGCCTCACATGGGGGCCTGTGCCTGTAGTCCCAGCTACTGGGAAGGCTGAGGTAGGAGGATTCCCTGAGCCCAGGAGGCCAAGGCTGAAGTAAACTGTGATTGTGCCACTGCACTCCAGCCTGAATGACAGAGTGAGACCCTGTTTCAAAAAAAAAAAAAAAGGCCCGGTGCGGTGGCTCACGCCTATAATCCCAACAATTTAGGAGGCCAAGGTGGGTGGATCACAAGGTCAGATTGAGACCATCCTGGCCAACACAGTGAAATCCTGTCTCTACTAAAAATACAAAAATTAGGCGGGTGTGGTGGCATGCACCTGTAGTCCCAGCTACTCAGAAGGCTGAAGCAGGATAATTGCTTGAACTCAGGAGGCGGAGGTTGCAGTGAGCCTCGAGATCATATCACTACACTCCAGCCTGGGCAAGAGTGAGACTCTGTCTCAAAAAAAAAAACAAAACAAAACTCAGAGGTTCCAAAGAAAACAACTGAACTACACCAAATACCTTGTAATAGTAGTTACATTTTATTAAAGTAAGTTATTGTGGAAAATGACTCCATAATTCCATACTAGCTAGAAATGTTAGATCATTGTTAGAACTTTCTTCACCTTGCTTACTTCTTACAATCATGTTTGGCTGAATCTTGGATTTTAACTTTGCCTGCTGAATATAATTGTTTTGTCAAAGAGGTATTGTACACATGAAAGGGTCATGGAAGCACCTTGGTCTGTATGAGAAAAAGTTTAAGAGTAATTGAACTAAGCTAAAAATATGTAAGAACTTTAAGTGATGATTACCATTTAGCTGACTTATAAGACTATAAACAAAATTCCTGCATTGAACAGTACTGAACCGATGGTGACTATTTTTTTTTTTTTTTGAGACAGAGAATCTCTGTTGCCCAGGTTGGAGTGCCGTGGGATGATCTCAGCTCACTGCAACCTTCACCTCCCAGGTTCAAGCGATTCTCCTGCCTCAGCCTCCCAAGTAGCTGGGATTACAGGCGCCCGCCACCATGCCCAGATAATTTTTGTGTTTTTAGTAGAGACAGGGTTTCACCATGTTGGCCAGGCTGGTCTTGAACTCCTGACCTTGTGATCTGCCCACCTCAGCTTCCCAAAGTGCTTGGATTACAGGCATGAGATGGTGATTATTAAAGTCCCTTGCAGCCTGGCGCAGGGGCTCACACCTATAATCCCAGCACTTTGGGAGGCCGAGGCAGATGGATCACCTGAGGTTGGGAATTCAAGACCAGCCTGACCAACATGGAGAAACCCCATCTCTACTAAAAATACAAAAAATTAGCCAGGCATGGTGGTGCATGCCTGTAATCCTAGCTACTTGGGAGGCTGAGGGAGGAGAATAGCTTGAACCAGGAGGTAGAGGTTGCAGTGATCCGAAATCATGCCACTGTACTCCAGCCTGGGCAACAAGAGCAAAACTCCATCTCAAAAAATAAATAAATAAACAAACATATATATATATATATATATATGTATATATAAAATAAAAATGCCAATCTAACAAAGGTCTCCCAATATTTTGCTCATAGTATTTTCCACTATTAACGATATGGATACCTTTTAGTTCATTTTATATCCTTGTCTTTTGACATTGAGTTCAGTAGTCAATAATTACCAGATTTCAGTAATGCTATAAAAAATAAGATGTGGTAGGTGAGAAACAAATGGAATAATCTAAACTTTTATCAAGCTTTGGGTTATATCTTACATGACAACATGATTAATAAATTTACAATAGAGTATGTTTCACAAGGGTTTCCTAAGAATCCTAAAGCTCAACAAAATACATTCTTTGAAATAATCAAAATAACACAGAAAGAAGACAGACATTCTGATTTAATTTGTGTCTTTCATCTTTACCTATTACCACAGTACCAAATGATGGGTCAGATCAAGCTCTGGGTCAGAGGACAAGATACATTTAATTACAACCCCAAAAATACTTTTATAAGCATCTTAACTAGGCTTGGATTACGCCTGTAATCCCAGTACTTTGGAAGGCCAAGGTGGGAGGATAGATTGAGCCCAAGAGTTCAAGACCAGCCTGGGCAACAAGGCAAGACCCTGTTTCTACCAAAAAAAAAAAAAAATTTGTGGCACACAACTGTGGTGCTAGCTACTCAGGAGGAAGCTGAGGCCAGAGGATCACTTGAGCCCTGAGGTCAAGACTGCAGTGAGCTGTGTTCATGCCACTGAATTGCAGCCTGGGTAACAGAGCGAGATTCTACACATACACACACACACACACAATCAAGAGCGGCTGCTTACACCTGTAATTCCAGCACTTTGGAAGGCCAACATGGGTGGATCACAAGATCAGGGGTTCAAGACCAGCCTGGCCAAGACAGTGAAACCCAGTCTCTACTAAAAATACAAAAATCGACCAGGCGCGGTGGCTCACGCCTATAATCCCAGCGCTTTGGGAGGCCAAGGCGGGTGGATCACGAGGTCAAGAGATCGAGACCATCCTGGTCAACATGGTGAAACCCCGTCTCTACTAAAAATACAAAAATTAGCTGGGCATGTTGGTGCGTGCCTGTAGTCCCAGCTACTTGGGAGGCTGAGGCAGGAGAATTGCTTGAACCCAGGAGGCGGAGGTTGCGATGAGCTGAGATTGTGCCATTGCACTCCAGCCTGAGTAACGAGCAAAACTCTGACTCAAAAAAAAAAAAAAAATTAGCCAGGTGTGGTGGCGGGTGCCTGTAATCCCAGCTATTCAGGAAGCTGAGGCAGAGAGTTGCTTGAACCCGGAAGGCAGAGGCTGCAGTGAGCCAAGATTACACTAGTGCACTCCAGCCTGGACAACCCAGCGAGACTGTCTCAAAAAAAAAAAAGTATCTTAGCTATATTATACTAGCTAGTTATACAAGCAGGGAGAATACAGACTTATTGTCAAATACATTAAACATGTTTAGCAAGGACCTTGATGAAAGTATCAAGGCTCTAGTAGTTAGGTCTGCATACAGCACAAAGTTTGGTTAATACAAAAATGTAGTTAGTATTAGGGAAAAATGAAATGAAACTTAAAATGACCAACAGCAATTAGAATCACCCATTGAAAGAGTATGAATTTAGAAATGGAGAAGTATAAAGAAGTATGATGAGGAACAATTAAAACCAAAAAACAACCACCACCACCACAGATAGAGGATGGCCTGTCACCAAAACGACAGAAAGATGAACACAAAGTAGTCAATGATGTAGTACACTGATATAGTGGCTTTTCAAAAGTTAATTTTGTAGGCCAGGCGTGATGGCTCACGCCTGTAATCCCAAGACTTTGGGAGGCTGAGGCAAGTGGATTGCTTGAGCTCAGGAGTTAAGAGACCAGCCTGGGCAACATGGTGAAATCCCCTCTCTACCAAAAATACAAAAATTAGCTGGGCATGGTAGCACATACCTGTGGTCCCAGCCACTTGGGAGGCTGAGGTGGGAGGATCACTGGAGCCCAGGAAGTCCAGGCTGCAGTAGGCCATGATCATGCCACAGCACTCCAGCCTGGGTGACAGAGGGAGACTCTGTCTCTAACTAACTAAATAAATAAGTTAATTTTGCAGATCACTTTGCTGAAACAAACAACTACTGAATCCTTCAGATCTCCTTTTCCAACTGCCATTGCCGAAGGGGAAAGATTACACAGGAAAATTAAATAGGCTAGATATGGTGGCTCTCACCTGTAACTCAAACACTTTGGGATACTGAGGCAAGAGGACAGCTTGAGCCCAGGAGTTCAAGACAAGCTTGGGCAACATAGTGAGACCTCATCTCTATTAAAAATTTAAATATTAGCCAGGCATGGTGGCATGCACCTGTAGTCCTAGCTACTCAGGAGGATGAGGCAGGAGGACTGCTTGAGCCCAGAAGTTAAAGGCTGCAATGAGGGGCTCCTACCATCACACTCCAGCCTGGGCAACGGAGACCCTGTCTCAAAAACAAAAAAAGTCACTGGCATCATTTACACACATTTTTAAAAAGTTTTGAAATGGGAAACCAAACAATAGGGGAAAAACAAAACAAAACAAAAAATTGTATCTATAAAGAAATCAGGCCAGGCACAGTGGCTCACGCCTGTAATCCCAGCACTTTGGGCGGGTCACCTGAGGTCGGGAGTTCAAGACCAGCCTGACCAACATGGAGTAACCCCATCTCTACTAAAAATACAAAATTAACCAGGTGTGGTGGTAGTAGTATGCTAGCTACTCAGAGGCTGAGGCAGGAAAATTGTTTGAACCCGGGAGACAGAGACTGCAGTGAGCTGAAATCACGCCATTGAACTCCAGCCTGGGCAACAAGAGCAAAACTCCATCTCAAAAACAAAACAAATCAGTGAAGTTTATAAAGCAAGAATAAAAAAATTACCCCTCTTAGGGTAATTCAGGAACTACTCCAAGGCTTGACTACTAATTATTGGCTGATGATATGACTTGCACTTCCTACTCAACTAC
Organism: Aotus nancymaae; assembly: GCF_030222135.1. Taxonomy (NCBI): domain Eukaryota; kingdom Metazoa; phylum Chordata; class Mammalia; order Primates; family Aotidae; genus Aotus; species Aotus nancymaae. Next base: position 31,934,298 of record NW_026988422.1, on the reverse strand, counting down.
CCTTCCCTCTTACCTCTGTAATTATCTAGGTCCAACATAACCATAAAGGCCAAATTCAAATGCCAGCTCCACTATGATGGCTTTGATGGCTTCACTACCTACACCAGCTCAGTTACTTCTCTACACTGTGCAGACTGTAGATTCATTCATTTAATTTCATATATAATATATATATATATATATAATACATATATATCCTATCATATTCCTGACTTTTTGTAAGCATCTACCCTTGAAACCTATGCTTTTTAAACTAAAGGACAGGGGCAATTTCTTACTTATTTTTGTCTAATTAGACCCAAGTATACTGTAGATAAGAAAGGATACTTAATTATGGGAGGATCCCATCAGTGCACTTTCTAGTTCTAGGGATCAGAATATGAGCACATGAACCTAACGTGACTGAAATAAGACTGAGAGATGGAGTTCAAGATACTGGCAAATATTGGAACAATCTGCCACAAAGGTGATATTGAGTCACTATTTTTGCAGAGCTTTGTTACTAGTTTGCCTTAAATAATTCAGAGTTTGTCGTGGGGGTAGGGAGTGGATAAGAGTTAACTTAACCATCTTTTAAATTTCCTTCAAAGTTTTATGATCGTGACATGAGGCAAAAGGAGGGGAGAAAAAGTTTAGAAACGAAACACAAATGTTTTCAGATTTTTGCTAGGTATGCAAATGGCTAAGTCAATGCCGGTAGGGGTACCCATTCAGAAACACGGAGTGCCACTTTGTATGGGCCACTAAACTGGTCACTGTGGATATGAAGGTTCATTCCTTGCTCACTGTGCCCACAGCTGCAAAGAAATGACCACTACAAAGCAGTCGTTATAATTGAGGGAACAAAGCGCCATAGCAGCAACAAAAAAAGGGTCTTGCTGTTACGCAGGATAGGGGGCTGAGAGGCCTCACAAAGGCGACGTCCTCGCAGTCTGAAGAGGAGTGGGCAAGGCGGACGGGGGTGGGGCTCAAGCGTCCGTCTGGCAAAAGTGAGCTGGCAGAACCGAGGCCCAGGGTGAAGAGGAACCGCGAACTACTTGCAGAAGGGCGAAGGTCTGTGCTGCTGAAGGGGAGGAGGGAGTAACCCCATGTACGAGGCTTTATAGAAATAGCCGCTTGGTAAAGGACATTGACTCTGGAGCTTTTTCTCTAGGGATCCCTCCCATACTCCCCGGTTGAGCCTCGACCCCAACAGCCCCGTGCCTCACCCAAGTGCCCCGAGTCCTGCTTCCGCCTCCGCTGCAGCCTTTCCCGCAGAGAGTCCAGCTGCTTCTTGTGGGCCTGGATAGAGCTCCACGTGTCCGACATCCTAGTCTCCCAGCCCTGACGCCTCTCGAATAAGGCGCGCCAGACTAGCACCTCCCAGCACTCGCTCCAGGATATAACCAATTCTCACGCGGGCACCAGAAGACTAACCGGAAAATGACCCCTAGAGATGAGCAAGACCGAAAAGTCATTTCCGGTGTCGCGCTTTCTTGGAAACTATAAAGAGAGCCACGTTAGGTGTTGGCAGAGCGGCCGGTATAGTCCTTATACCCGCTCTCTCATGCTTCCGGGCACAGTGAGGCTGTGGTTGCCATGTTGGTGACTGGCAGAGCGGCCATATTGCTTACAGATGCGCATGCGGCCATGTTGAATATTCGGAGAGGAATTCTGAGAGTTGACTCATGTTAAAATAGCACTCGTAGAGAGCAACACCATGTAGTACAGATTTTTTTTTTTTTTTTTTTTTTTTAAATTTTGAGACGGAGTTCCTCTCGTTGCCCAGGCTGAAGTGCAATGGCGCGATCTCGGCTCTCCGCAACCTCCGCCTCCCGGGTTCAAGCGATTCTTCTGTCTCAGCCTCCCGCGTAGTTGGGATTACAGGCATATACCACCACGCCCGGCTAATTTTTTTGTATTTTTAGTAGAGACAGGGTTTCTCCGTGTTGGTCAGGCTGGTCTCGAACTCCGACCTTAGGTGATCCGCCCGCCTTGGCCTCCCAAAGTGCTGGGATTACAGGCGTGAGCCACAGCGCTCTGCCGTACAGAATTTTAAGATGAAGGATCACTTGTTCCTTTTGACAGTTTGGTACTAATATACCTTTTCCACTGAAGACGTTGTTTGTTTCCATTGCTTCATTTACAAAAAAACAACGGTGGTCCCCAGTCTGAGGTGCGGGGCCATAGGGGGTGTGCGCATGCTTCTTTGTGTGCTGGAGAGGTGTGTGGAAGTGAGGAGGGCTGATGAAGGAAAAATACGAGAGGTCTTCAAATACGTGATCTCTCTCTTAGACTAAATTTACAAAGTACGTATAATCGATTAAAATAGAGTTCCGGGCCGGGCGCGGTGGCTCACGCCTGTAATCCCAGCACTTTGGGAGGCCGAGACGGGTGGATCACAAGGTCAAGAGATCGAGACCACCCTGGTCAACATGGTGAAACCCCGTCTCTACTAAAAATACAAAAATTAGCTGGGCATGGTGGCGCACGCCTGTAGTCCCAGCTACTCGGGAGGCTGAGGCAGGAGAATTGCCTGAACCCAGGAGGCGGAGGTTGCGGTGAGCCGAGATGGCGCCATTGCACTCCAGCCTGGGTAACAAGAGCGAAACTCTGTCTCAAAAAAAAAAAAAAAAAAAAAAAAAAAAAAGGAATTTACACTATCTTTTGGGATGTGTAACTTTGTTTTTTTGTTTTTGTTTTGTTAAGACAGTCCTCACTGTTTCACTGCTGGAGGGCAGTGGTACAATCATGGCTCACTATAACCTCCAATACCTGGGCTCAGGCCATCCTCCCATCTTAGCCTCTTGAGTTGCTAGGAATACAGGTGCACACCATCCTTCCCATATTGTACATGCAGCCCAAATGAAAGAAAAAAAGCAAAAAGAGCGTGTTGACAACCTTCCCGAGGGCAACTGTGAGACCCAGATTATTAAAGGAAACAAAAATCCTTGGGTAGAGCAGTACGCTTGAGTAATCTTCCATGACTTCACATCAGCCAAGTAGTTCAGTGTATATATATATATATATATAAAATATGTAAATTATATATAAATTATATATAAATATATTGTAAAATGTATATTATATATAATTATATAATATATATTTTATATAATTTTTATTATATATTATACTATATTATATGTATTAAATTATATATAAAATATATGTAATTATATATAATTTTTACTTTTGTAGAGACAGGGTCTCTAGATGTTGCCTGGGTAGTCTTGAACTCCTGGCCTCAAGCAATCCTCCTACCTTGGCCTCCCAATGTGTTGATTTACAGGTGTGAGCCGCCATGCCCAGCCTGAGATGTGTAACTTTGTATATGAGCACTGAAGTAGAGGACACCAAAATAGATATAGACAGCCAGGTGCAGTGGCTTACACCTGTAATCCCAGCACTTTGGGAGGCTGAGGTGGGTGGATCATCTGAGGTCAGGAGTTCGAGACCAGCCGGACCAACATGGAGAAACCCCATCTCTACTAAAAATACAAAAAATTAGCTGGGTGTGGTGATGCATGCCTGTAATCTCAGCTACTCAGGAGACTGAGGTAGGAGAATCGCTTGAACCTGGGAGGCAAAGGTTGTGGTGAGCCAAGATGGCACCATTGCCCTCCAGCCTGGGCAACAAGAGTCGAACTCTGTCTCAAAAAAAAAAAAAAAAATATATATATACATATATATGTGTGTGTATATATATATATATATATAGAGAGAGAGAGAGAGAGAGAGAGAGAAACTCATATGAGCATCTCTGGAGCATTTAATCATCAGGATTACATTTAACAGAAAGCAAAATACTATTTTCCAGCTGGATGCAGTGACTTAAACCTGTAATCTCAGCCCTTTGGAGGCCGAGACAGGAGGATCATTTGAGCTCTGGAATTCAAGACCCTCCTGGGCAACATAGCAAGAATCCAAAAATAAAAAAAATTACCCAGGTGTGGTTGCACACACTTATAGTACTTGGGAGGCTGAGGTGGGAGGATTGCTTGAGCCAAGAGTTTGAGGCTGCCATGAGCTATGATCATGTCACTGCATTTCAACATGGGTGACAGAGTGAGATCCTGTCTCAAAAAAAAAAAAAAAAAAAAAAAATCCTCTACTGAAATACTAAGGAGAGTTGGCTGATGTGAAGTCATGTAACATTACTCAAGTGCACTGCTCTACCCGAGGATTTTTGCTTCCTTTAATAACCTGGGTCTCACAGTTGCCCTCAGGAAGGTTGTCAATAGGCTCTTTTTGCTTTTTTTCTTTAATTTGGGCTGTATCCTGTGTGACCCTATGTTTAGACACATGTATTATCACTGAAATGAGATAATCCTTTTATTGAAGTAGTATAGCACTGTTAGAGTTGATTTTTCAAATGTGGTTCTTTCCTTAATGAAATCAATATTCTTTGAAAGTCCTTAACTCCCAGAAATGAAATGTATAGGTTATATAGCAATAAGCTTAAATAATCTTGGTGGGGAAAGAGTACTGGACATAGCCTCACAGAAGATGGAAGTTGATTCATAGTAAAGACATGATTTCAAAGGTCAAGATATTAAATGTAGGCATTTTTGTTTAGGAAAGCAAGGATTTTCTAGTGGAAGAGATTCAATCTCTGATAGAATTTGTGATACCTGCTGGGCCAGGTGGCTTACACCTGTAATCCCAGCACTTTGGGAGGCCAAGGTGAGTGGATCACTTGAGTCTGGGAGTTTGAGACCAGCCTGGCTAATGTGATGAAACCCCATCTCTACTAAAAATACAAAAAAAAATTTGCTGGGTGTTGTGGCGCATGTCTGTAATCCCAGCTACTGGGGAGACTGAGGCAGAAGAATCACTTGAACCTCGGAGATGGAGGTTGCAGTGAGCCGAGATCGCACCATTGCACTCCAGCCTGGGCGACAAGAACAAGACTCCATCTCATAAAAAGAAAAACAAACAAACAAAAAAAGAATTTGTGATACCTAAGATTTGGATTGCCACCTCTCACATACAGAATACAAAGAAGTAGCACAAGTACTCCTGAAAGTCAATCAAATCAAGGGCAGCTCCCAGAAGTCTTTGCCTTCACATTAACTCTGGGTAAATTACTGCAGTGGTGTATTGGGCAAATTTTAGAAGTAGAGGAAGGCCTCTTAGCATGATCTTCTCACAGAGAGATTCTGTTTAGACTCCTCTTGACCAGTTTGCTGCTCGAAAGAAAGACATTGCTTTCTTGTCATCCCATAGCCCTCAGCAGTACACAAAGGAGGAGGAGGAGGGAAAAATGCAGACTTCTAGTCAAAACAGAGTGTAAACCTAATTTTGAGCAGATGGGTGCTGCATGCATTACACTTCTCAACTTCTCCTCATATCTGCTATGGTAGATTGCTTCCAGAGTTGGCTACAACAATGCCTCCCATCCTCATGCCTTTAGGCACTGTGATTTTGCCCCTCTTTCAATCAATAAATAAAGCTTATTTCCCCTCCTCTTGAATCTGAGCTAGGCATCTGACTAGCTTTCACCAAAAGAATGTGGCAGAAGTGATATTCCCTGAGTTCCAAAGCCTAACCTTAAGAGGCATTACAGCTTCCCGGGTATTGTTTTGTTTTGTTTCTTATTTTTGAGAGAGAGTCCCTGGGTCTGTTCCGTCTAAACACTGTTGAAGCAAGAGACAGATCTGAGGGACCTCCAAATGTGCTGCCACAGCTTCTGTTTCTGCCCTCTTAGAACCCTGGGACTTCACGGAAGTCCAGTTACCCTGATAGACCACTTGCAAAGAGAGACCCTGGAGGATGAAGGATGGTAAGGAGTGAGGGTTCAGCATTCCAGCCAGCCATCCAAGTAGCCATAAGTGAGTGAGGCCATCTTGACTCCTCCAGTCCAAATCAAAGCTGCCTCAGTGAGCCCAGTCCTCACCAAATGGAACAAGCCATCCTACCAGGCACTCCATGGAATCATAAGCAAATAGGTAAGTATTAAGACAGTAATTGGCTGTGTGCTGTGGTGTGTGCCTGTAATCCTAAATGCTTTGGAGGCTGAGGTGGGAGAATCCCTTGAACTCATGAGTTCAAGACCAACCTGAACAACATACTGAGACCCCATCTAAAACACAGTACTAACCGAATACTTCACTGGTTTTTTGTTTGTTTGTTTTAAGAGGGAGTCTCACTCTGTTGCCCAGGCTAGAGTACAGTTGCATGATCTCGACTCACTACAACCTCTGCTTCCCAGGTTCAAGAGAGTCTTCTACCTCAGCCTTTCAAATAGCTGGGACTACAGGTGCCTGCCACCATGCCTGGCTAGTTTTTGTATTTTTAGTAAAGACAGGGTTTCACTATGTTGGCCAGGCTGGTCTCGAACTCCTGACCTCGTGATCCACCCACCTTGGCCTCCCGGAGTGCTGGGATTACAGGCGAAAACCACTGTGCCCAGCCCTTCACTTTTTGTTTGATTCTTTGAATGAACTGTTTTTCCTCAAGTCTTGTTCATATCTGACTAAAAACAGAATGTCCACTAGGATGAGTCAACCTACTGTTATTAAATGCTAGAATAGATAAGGAAGCTGGGCACGGTGGCTCATGCCTATAATCCCAGCACTTTGGGAGGCCAAGGTGGGCGGATCTCCTGAAGTCGGGAGTTCGAGACAAGCCTGACCAACATGGAGAAACCCCATCTCTACCAAAAATACAAAAATAGCTAGGTGGGGTGGCACACACCTGTAATCCCAGCTACTCAGGAGGCTGAGGCAGGAGAATCACTTGAACCCGGGAGGCGGAGGTTGCAGTGAGCCGAGATCGTGCCATTGCACTCCAGGGCAAAAAGAGTGAAACTCCATCTCAAAAAAAAAAAAAAAAAAAAAAAGATAAGGAAATATAAAGGAAAGTCATCAAAGTTGGGTCTAATTGAGAATAAGACTAGTGAAATCTGTTTTGGGAATCAGAAGACAGGTGTTTGTTGATTGACTAAGAAGTTGCAGGGACGATAACCAAAGTTACAGGTACAGGAGTTTCTGAGAAATGAAAATGTGTCAATAAATTCTGGGCCTTGTTTAGGGCCTTGTTTAGGTTGAATTCTCTGAGAAACAGGTGACAGAATTAGGAGTACAAAAGTTTTACTGGAGAGTAACACTGGTATAAGGAAAGGCAGCGAGGGAAGGGGGAAGTGGAATTGATTAGGGAGAGCTGTCAGACCGCAATGCAGACTTTTTTTTTTTTGAGACGGAGTTTTGCTGTTGTTACCCAGACTGGAGTGCAATGGCACGATCTCATCTCACCGCAACCTCTGCCTCCTGAGTTCAAGCAATTCTCCTGCCTCAGCCTCCCGAGTAGCTGAGACTACAGGCACGTGCCACCATGCCCAGCTAATTTTTGTATTTTTAGTAGAGACGGGGTTTCACCTTGTTGACCAGGATGGTCTTGATCTCTTGACCTCGTAATCTACCCGCCTTGGCCTCCCAAAGTGGTGGGATTACAGGCGTGAGCCACCGCGCCCAGCCTCGCAATGCAGACTTGATAAAGCCTCTGTCAGTCCAATGGGAAGTAACAGAGCAAAGATTGTTCATTAGAGTCCTGTGTTGCAATGGCTAAGCCCTTGAACCTTGCTCAGTTTTGGGCCAAGGATTGGAGAAAAGCAGTACAGCTGGAGGTTGTCAGCTAACCAGGCTCCTTATAGCTAGATAGTCAGTTCTTTCTTGAAGGAACATCTCAAAATCAGCCCATCTCTGTGTCTGCCAAATAGAGTATGATGGATCTTATATAGGTTCTTTTTTTTTTTTTTTTCTGAGAGTGAGTCTTGCTCTGTTTCCCAGGCTGGAGTACAATGGCACAATCTCAACTCACTGCCACCTCTGCCTCTGGGTTTAAGCAATTCTCTTGCCTCAGCCTCCTGAGTAGCTGGGATTACAGGCACCTGCCACTGTGCCCAGCTAATTTGTGTATTTTTATTTGTTTATTTATTTATTTATTTTTGAGACGAAGTCTCACCCTTTTCCCCTTGGCTGGAGTGCAATGGTGCGATCTCGGCTCACTGCAACCTCTGCCTCCTGGGTTCAAGTGATTCTCCTGCCTCACCCTCTCGAGTAGCTGGGATTACAGGCACCTGCCACCACACCTGGCTAATTTTTGTATTTTTTATTTATTTATTTTGTATTCTTTGGTAGAGACAGAGTTTCACCATGTTGGCCAGGCTGGTCTCGAACTCCTAGCCTCAGATGATCCGCCCGCTTCTGCCTCCCAAAGTGCTGGGATTACAGGCGTGAGCCACTGCGTCCAGCCTATTTATTTATTTATTTATTTATCTAGAGACAAAGTTTCTATCTTGTTGCCCAGGCTGGAGTGCAATGGCACGATCTTGGCTCACTGAAACCTCCGCCTCCTGGGTTCGAGCGATTCTCCTGCCTCAGTCTCCCGAGTAGTTGGGATTACAGGCATATGCCACCACATCTGGCTAATTTTGTATTTTTAGTAGGGACAGCGTTTCACCACATTGCCCAGACTGGTTTTGAACTCCTGACCTCAGGTGATCTACCTGCCTCAGCCTCCCAAAGTGCTGGGATTACAGGCATGAGCCACTGCGCCTGCCCTTATGTAGGTTCTTAAATGGCAACTGCATTGGTTCCTAAGCTGTATAGACTGAGTTAATATACTTGAGAGTGGTTATTGTGAAAGCAGAATTCAAGAGAACTGTATGTTCCCTTTCCCTTCTTCATTTTTGAATTACAAGTTTGAATTCCCTCTCTCGGATTCCACAGAACATTATAGTTCCTGTTAACCCCAAATAAAAGTATTTGTTTAATGCTAAGCACCATAGTGTGTGCCTGTAGTTCTAGGAGGCTGAGATGGGAAGATCAGTTGAACCAAGGAGTTGGAGTCCAGTATGTACAATACTGAGACCCTGTGTCTTAAAAAAAAAAGTATCTGTTTACATTTTTCCTCCAAGACTGAGCTCTCCTAAGGGCAGAAGTTTCTCTTAAAGTCAAACATCACATAATGATGTTTTGGTCAACTACAGACCACATGCACAACAATGGTTGCATAAGATCATAAGGGAGCTAAAAAATTCCTATCACCTAGTGATGTTGTAGTTGCTGTAATGTTGTAGCACAGTTACTTCATTTTAAATAAATTTAGTGTAGTCTAAGCAAACAGTGTTTACAAAGTTTATAGTAATGTCCTAGACCTTCACATTCACTTACCATGCACTCACTGACTCACCCACAGCCACCTCCAGTCCTGCAAATTCATTCATGGAAAGTGCCCTATATAGGTGTACCAGTTTTTAATTTTTCCTATTGTATTTTTACTGTACCTTTTGTATGTCTAGATACACAAATACCATTGTGCTACAATTGGCTACAGTATTTAGTACGGTAATATGCTGTACAGGTTTGTTGCCTAGGATCAATAGGCTATGTCATATAATCTAGGTGTGTAGGAGGCTATACCATCTTGGTTTGTGTAAGTACACTCTATGAGGTTTGCACAACAACAAAATTACCTAATGATACATTTCTTGGAATGTGTCCCGGTTATTAATTGAGAGATGACAATTCATGCAATTCTCCTACCTCAGCTTCCGAAGTAGCTGGGATTACAGGCCACTACCGCCCGGCTAATTTTTGTATTTTTAGTAGAGATGTTGGCCAGGCTTGTCACGAACTCCTGACCTCAGGTTCAGTTCAGACTCCTGTCTCGAACTCCTGCCTGCTTCGGCCTCCCAAAGTGCTGGGATTACAGGCCTGAGCCACTGCGCCTGGCCTAAAAATTATTTTGACTAGGAATTGAAAACACTTGGTCTCTGAAACAAAGTAAATCCTCAAAAGTCAACTAACCTAATGAGCAAAGAAGCTGTCTCTTGCTTCTTATAATAGCAATGACTTATTCATTCAGTTTGAACTAGATCCTCTGTGTCATGTAAAATAAGTGTTTTACAAGCTGCATTTATTTACATACTCATTCCTGCAGGTTAGACTTAATTCAACTTCCAAAAGAATTGTCCAGCAAAAAGTTACTGAGAGTAGGAAATGGTGGGGCTGAATGTAGAGATACGGTCAGTTGTAATAAGGAAGAAATTAAAGGCTCTAAGAAGAGAAAGAATAAATTAGGGATGAAGGAAGAAAAGAAATAGAAATCAAAGCTATCAAATAAGAGGAGGTCAATGAAAGGAGAAAAAGCAGGAGAGGAGAGGGAAAGGAATGAAAAGGAGGCAGAGAGAAAATAGAGCTGTGAAAAGGGGGGTGGAGATTCAGGCTTAGTGCTGGCCTGCCCAAGGAAGTATCCATCAATAGAAGCCTCACTGACAGCTGTTACCATAATGGGAACTGGCACCTAAAGAGAGGGCAAGTCTGGTTTAATTAGTTAAATGGCATTATCTGTGTCCAGTGGGGGTGGGAGAGGTTAAGGGGATGGAAGGATTGGTGACCCACCTCCTTCCACAGGCTGAGAGAAAAAGCAGATCTACAAAGCTTTGCCAGAAATTAAAGATTCCCATGTGTTCCTATTCACCAGTTACATTTTAAAGGGGGGCTTATACTGCTCTGGTGGGGGCAGCTAGAATTCAACATTGGTTCTTTATCTTAAATTAAGAATAGGTTTACACTGGGTGCAGTGACTCATGACTGTAATCCCAGCACTTTGAGAAGCCAAGGCAGGCAGATCACTTGAGCCCAGGAGTTTGAGACCAGCCTGGCCAACATGGTGAAAACTTGTGTCTACAGAAAATACCAAAAAATTAGCTGGGCATGGTGGGGCACACCTATAGTCCCAGCTCCCTGGGAGGCTGAGATGGGAGCCTGGGAAGTCGAGGCTGCAGTGAACTGTGATCGTGCCACTGTACCCCCCCCCGCCTTGGTGACAAGAGTTAAGACTCTAAGACTCTGTCCCTTCCCCACCCCCGCCCCCAAAAAGGAATAGGTTTACTCATCTCTTTCTCTTCTTACAGGCAGCCTCACATTCAGTCTTTTTTTTTTTTGAGGTGGAGTCTCACTGTCACCCAGGCTGGGGTGTAGCAATCTCGGCTCACTGCAACCTCCGCCTTCTGGGTTCAAGCAATTCTCCTGTGTCAGCATCTTGAGTAGCTGGGACTACAGGTGCCCACCACCACACCTGGCTAATTTTTTATATTTTTACTAGAGATAGGGTTTCACCGTGTTAGCCAGGATGGTCTCAATCTCCTGACCTTATGATCCACCTGCATTGGCCTCCCAAAGTGCTGGGATTACAGGCATGAGCCACTGTGCCCAGCCTCCAGAGTCTTAAATGATGTGGCAGGAAGCAAGTGCCATCTCTGTTCAGTGAAAGTAGTGCAATGACTGGAATTCTACCTAGCTGGGTTGTTTTTTGTTTTGTTTTGTTTTGTTTTGAGACAGAGTCTCACTCTGTCACCCAGGCTGGAGTGCAGTGATGCGATTATAGCTCATTGCAGCCTCCATCTCCCACCTCAGCCCCTCGAGTAGCTGAAACTACAGTGGAGTAGCTGTGACTACAGGTGCTTGCCACCATGCTCAGCTAATTATTATTTTTTTGAGACAGAGTTTTGTTCTTGTTGCCCAGACTGGAGTGCAGTGGCACAATCTTGGCTTACTGCAACCTTTGCCTCCCGGGTTCAAGCGATTCTCCTGCCTCAGCCTCCTGAATAACTGGGATTACAGGCACATACCACTACACCCAGCTAATTTTTTTGTATTTTTAGTAGAGACGGGATTTCATCATGTTGGCCAGGCTGGTCTTGAACTCCTGACCTCAGGTGATTCCGCCTGCCTTGGCCTCCCAAAGTGCAGGGATTACAAGCGTTAGCCACCTCACCCAGCCAGCTAATTATTTTTTGCACAGACAGGGTCTCACTTTGTTGTCCAGGCATGTCTTGACCTCTTGGGCTCCAGTGATCCCACCCGGATTGGCTTCCCGATGTGCTAGGATTACAGGTGTGAGCCACTGTGCCTGGCCATACTTGGGCTCTTAATCCAACTTTGCCACTGAGTGACTTTGGGCAAATCATTTTACCAGTTCCATCCTTTTAGCACTAAGAGTTAATGATATTATAATCTTACAAACCAAGCTCCTCGGACTCAGGTGATCCTCCCACCTCAGACTCCTGTTTAGTGGAGACCATAGGTGTACACCACCATACCCAGCTAATTTTTGTTTTTGTAGAGGCAGTGTTTTACCATGTTGCCCAGGCTGGTCTGAAACATCTACCTGCCTAGACCTCCCAAAATGTTGAGATTACAGGCATGAGCCACTGTGACTGGCACACACACACAAAAATAATAATACATGTTTTATTTATCCCCACCCCTATGTGCTTCCTCTGCATTTTTAATGCTAAGAATCCTCCTTTGTCTTGTTGGTAGAAATTTTTAAGGTTGAATCACATCTTTTTTCTTTCTGATTATGACATCAGAACTCAAAGATCATAAAGTTTAATTAACCTTGGTTCTACAGATTCACTGATGTCAGAAGGCTGATCTGTGGTTTGAGAAAGACTGAAAAGAAAGTTTCCAACCTCCAAACAAAACCCACACAAAAGCCTAGTGATGGAAGGTTCTCGGTAGAGAAAATCCAGACAATGACTGGACACAGTGGGCAAATGCCTACCTTTTGGGAATACCAACTCCACAGGGAAGTTACATTAACTGAAGGTTGTCTTAGGACAAGGCTGAATAAAGTAAAGATTTCAACACCATATGTTCAGCTTTGGCAGGAGATGTAGGTGGGAAGGGAATCCCAATGCTGGAGAATGCCCGTATCACACCCCAGCTGGCTATGTAATCATGAAATAAGGAGAAACACATAAATATTTGGTTAAAACACCTTTAATGATAGAGGGAAAGACACTAATATCTCCCCTGTCTGTTCTTGACATTTTACTATGTTAGGAAGCTCTGGAGCCTACAGCTTGAGGAGAAGCCATTGTTCAAGTCAGTCAGTTGCAAAACCCTCGCTCTCTCCTCCTCAGAACTCCTGTTCCAAATGATCCTATGTTAAGAGTAAATACTACATCTCATTACAAGACAGAGAGGCAGGGAGGACACCACCTGGAGCTGGCCTCCCAAAGTCTGAGACTCTAAGAACCAGACAATGGCAAAGACACAAGCCCTAGCCTATGGATAGGCAAAATGGGGAGGATAGGGGTCTTGAAAGAGGAAGATAAGGAAAAATACAAGGGGCCAGGGAATAAAGGAGGGAGCTATCTAAAACTAGAAGCATACTAGTGCTAGGAAATCCCCCATGATCCCTGGTACACCTCTGCACACTATGTCCACTATTAGCCCAAAGGAATATTACCCAGAATGCCCACATTCACAAGAATTTGAGGCCCTTTCCCTTACATCATGTACCTTTCTTAGTCACATAGGTGCCAGCAAGCACTGTTTTAGCAACATTCCTTAACTCTCTCATCATTACTTCATCAACCATGCTGACCAACAATGCTCCTTAAAGATATGAATTAACTTCACATTTCCCAAATATCTTCTGGAAGACCTCTTGGCAAAAAGTTGTTTTTTTTTTCCCAGCTTTGAGAGGCCATGATGAATGAGAAGCTGGAGAGGTCCTGGCACACCCAACACCTTTGCCTTAATGTGACCATCAATGGATTTACTGGGAAAATTGTCCTGCGCCCTTCATTTCTCCCTACTTGCTAGGGTTATGTCACGAATTACTGGAGCATCTTCAGTACCGGCACCTTCTGGAGCAGGGGGAGGGAGAAGGGATGAACAGTTTGCTACTTCTTGTCTACGATGGGTTTTTCAGGCACTGCCTTGGGTACAGGAGGCTGAAATAGGAGGGGGGCTGTCTTCTCCTTGGCCTCCCTGGATCCCATTGTTGGAAGCACCTTCCCAGCCACAGTTCCTAGGCCAAACAGCACTGGTGGGGCCGGGCTTGGAGTGGTAGTGGAGGTGGAGCTGGAATTCCAGGGCTTCATGGGCAGGCCACTTAACAGGAATGCCACGTACTGGTTCTAGAAAGATAGGGGACCCACACCCACCAGCTGAGCAGAAAGGTCACCCCAGAGGAGTGGCACTGGGCCCTCCAGAGACAGCTGCCAGCCCTTTTGGGCTAGGCTGCGATTCCAACGGTAGGTGCTCAGGTGCACCTGCCAAAGGGAAAGGGAGAGGGAAAGAGGAGGGGGAAGAGGGTCATACCAGGGAAGCTGAAGAGGGTTCCCCTTGAGAAAGCTGCAGGGAATCTATTTTCCTCAGGTACAAAGAAAGAGGAGGGAAGAAAAATTCCTTAGGGGGACATCTCCTTGTAAGCACAGTAATTTCCAAGCTCAGGGACTAGAGAAAAGCCACTAGGGACATATCATGTTAAGAACTTAGAGCAAAAGACAAAATCAGGGCTCATAAATCTGGGAGGTCCTTCTGTGAAGCTGTTTCTGCTCTGTGGGACAAAGAGGAGCAGGTACAGAAAAACAGGCTCATGGAATCGTGGGGTCATCTTTTCGGGAAAAGGGGGAGAGCCCTGGGGAGGTGATGGAAGGTGAACAGCCAGGGACTAAAGACAGAGCAGCAATATTCTGAGGGCCATGAGGGGCAAAGGGCTGTACCTGGTGGTGTGTCAGTAGCATATGCTTCTTGAGGGTAGCCCGCTCAAGAAAGCCCTGCCTGCAGAAAACACAAGTGAAGAGCGGCCCCTCCTTGGGGTGGGTCTTCTGATGCTCCTCCAGAGCTGTCTGGGAGGGAAAGGCCTGGCCACATACTTCACAGGCCTTTCTGCCGCTGCTCTCTCCTGGCTCCTTTCTCATTGCCTCCTGCAGACTTAGCTCCTCCACCAAGGTCACGCTGGTGCCTTCCCCTTCTGGGGTGAGTGCTGATGCTGGGCTTGAGCTTCTCTCTAGTTTGCCCCCCTCTTCCTTGCCTCCTGAAACATCACGGCTTCCCTGCTCCATTGGCTGAGGCTGGTCCAGGCTGTCAGGTGCTGGTGGTGGTGGCAGAGAAGACTGTTGAGTAGCTTTCTCATTACTGTCCATCTCCTTCCCAGCTGTGGCTGCTGCTGACACTGTCCCCACCTCCTCCTCTGGCCCAGATGCCTCTTCTGAATCACCTCTCACTGATATTGCCTTCTCACCTCCACTCTCTGAGCCTCTCCCTGCTAGGGAGTCTTCATCAGTCACATCTTCCTCTTCTTCCTCATCTTCCTCTTCCTCCTCTTCAGACAACTCCTCTTCCGGTGATGGCTGCTGGGACTGCTGCTGGGGGAAGCTCCCTGCACCGGAGACTGTAGATTGCTCGGAGCCATTCTCCTGGGCAGCTCCTCCACCTTCAGGGAGTACAGTACCACCGTTGGGGATCTGGCCTCCCAGGTGCATCCGAACATGTTGCTGCAGAGTGACAGCATTGGTGAACTTCTTCTGGCAGATGGGGCAGGAGTTCTGTGCCCGGGCAGCTGGACTGGCCTTGTGGCCCACAAAATGTGCACGCAGATTACCCCTGGTGGAGAAAGCTCGGCCACACACTTTGCATTTGAAGGGCCTCTCACCTCCATGTTGGCCATAATGAAGGCGTAGGGCCCGAGGACAGCTGAGCACCCGGAGACAGATGACACACTGGTTAGGTCCAGAAGAGGCTGAGGATGAAGGTGCAGGGGCAGAGGTGGCGGGGGCTCCTGAGGCAGTTGAGGTCACTGCCATGGCTCCTTGTCGGTCAATCTTTTCTACCAGTTGCTGCAGCTTTGATGTCTCAGAGGGTGAGGCCCCCAAGGGCTCTAGCACATAGGGGAAGGGGAAGCTGCCAGTGGACTTGAAGTGGTTGGTAAGCAGTGCCCAGCTTGGTAGTGAAGTCACCAACTTACTTAGCTGCATGCGAGTGGCTGTGCTACTTTCTGCCACTCCACTGATGGCTGAGCCCTCACTCCCTGGGGGAGTGTTTTCATCAGCTTTATTCTTGGGTTCCACTGCTTTCATGAGCACAAACTTATTGAAAGCAGGGAGTCCTGGGGCAGTGGCTGTGCCTGCACTGGTGGAGAGCAGAGTCAGGCTCTCTGTGGCACTGAGTGCTGTGGTGGAGGCCACCAGAGGCTTGCGCTCAACACCTCCACCTGGAGTGGCTGCCTCCTCCTCAGCCTTCTCTGGTGGCACGGACATACCATAAGGCAAGCCACTGCTGGTGATGACGTAGTCTAGGTGCTCTGGTACTGGGTGTGGGTTCATCTGCACATGGGGGTACTTCTCACGATGCCGGTGGAAATGCACTTTGAGGTTGCCACGGGTGGTAAAGCGGTTTCCACAGACATTGCACTTATAGGGTCTCTCACCCGTGTGGGAACGAAGGTGGATCTGCAGGGCGCTGTCACTGCCAAATACTTTGGCGCAGAAGCGGCATTTGTGCCTTCCACCAGGCTTCTCCAAGGGACCCATCACTTCTCCATAGCCCAGCTCACCACTTCCATTCTTTGGCTTCAGGAGCCCTGGGGAGGCAGTGGCCTCAAGGCCTCGGGCTGCCCCAAGACACTGTGCTGCCAGTAGTCCCGTGGTACTTGGGAACGCCAGATGAGGTGAGGCAATCAGCTGATCTGTGCTGCCTGGCAAGGCTGGGGAGGGGGCAGGGGTGGGTTTGTGGCTTCGCCCAACCCCTCCAGCAGAAAAAGGATGCTGTGACCCCAGTGGGTGGTAAAGGTGGAAGAATGCCTGCTTAGGTGTTTCTGCTCCCGAAGAGGAAGAGGAGGAGGAGGAGGTGGAGGAAGATGCCAGTGTTTTGCTGGTTTGGACAGGCTTGATGGGGCTGAAGAGGGGTAGTAGGGGCTTGGTAGAAGAGGCAGTCCCTGTCCCAGGTAGCTCTGAGGGACTGGCAGGGGCACCCACCGTCTGACCTAAGGAGCCAAGCAACAGCACCTGCCTGCAGATTTGCTCAGTCATCTGCATCTGATGGATCTGCCGCTGCTGTAGCACCCGTAGCTCTTCCAGGATCAGGGGGATGTTCAAGTGGCCGCTGCC
Organism: Aotus nancymaae; assembly: GCF_030222135.1. Lineage (NCBI taxonomy): Eukaryota > Metazoa > Chordata > Mammalia > Primates > Aotidae > Aotus > Aotus nancymaae. Next base: position 31,917,404 of record NW_026988422.1, on the reverse strand, counting down.
TACACCTGGGGGCGGAGGGGGTGGTGGAGGAGGAGGGGGTGCAGGGGTCGATTCTGGAGGTAATGGGGTTGCTCCCAACTTTGGACTGGCCAAGATCAGGCCCCCGCCTCCCCCAGCCGCTGTACCTGTGGCAGCGACCAGGAAATGCCCCGAAGATTCCTCTCCTCTCCTCTCTGGGCCCCAGGTGGGATCCGTGGGCACGGAGGACCCAGAACCTGGGGGGTTGTTATGCTCTGTGTCCATGACCTGAGGATTATTGTGACCCTCAGGCCGGGGTTCAGAGGAGGCCGAAGAGCTGCTGGGGTTCTCCTGGCCCCCAATTATCACCATTACAGGAGGGTCAGTAGAACATGCGTTCTGGTGGGCGAGGAATTCAGTTGGGTCAGTGAATTGTGCGCAGCACTTGGCACAGACTTGGGGGTGATCCTCCTCGCTAGCATCACCTGGGGAGAAGACAAGGAGAGAGAGCGTGGGTGGCGCAGTTGGGTTGGGTATGCCGAGCTCTAATTAACAAGGAGCCCAGTAACTGCTAGTTGGGGGTGGGGAGACGAGCTCACCATCAGGCCATGAAGGCTAGAGCTCAGGCCTGATCAGTGTGGACAGGAGACAACCCGGCATGGGGCAGGGTTGGGGGCGCAGAGGAGGGAGGCACGCACATGCTACTCCCCTCCTCAGTCACCCTCCCTTCCCCGGGGCACCAGCGAGTTCAAGGAATAGGTGTGAGGCCAGGGGCCTATGCAAAGAATCATGCATTTTCTCCCGCCCACCGAAAGTCTTCACTGCCGTTGCATCCCCTCCGCCCCCACCCCTGCCCAGCCCGGCCCTACCGCACCTCCGAGCTCTGCCGGCTCCCCGCAGGGCACCCCAAGACGAGAGCTCCTCCCGGATTCGTGCGCCATGGTTGTGGGGGAAGTGGAGGGCCAGGTGGGGTGGGAGACAATGGATATTGGGATTGAGGGAGGCGGCGGTGGCCGCTGGGTCTGCGGCAGCGTCTGCACCCAGCGGCCCAGACTGCGGAGACGGAGATCCGCGGCGACGGCGGGGGCAGGGAGCAGCGGCGGAGGGGGAGGGGAACGAGGAGGCGGGGAGGAGCTGGAGCGAGAAAGCGGGGAGAGGGGAGATCTGGGAGGAGCTGATGAGGAGGGGAGTTTATGGGGAGGAGCTGCTGGGGAGGGAGGCGGGAGCTAGAGGAGGCGGGAGACGGGAGCGCAAGCAGGGGCATGGGGGCGGGAGCCCAGAGCTCGGGAGAGTTTCCGGAGGCGCAGTGACAGGTGCGGTGAAGCACTGCGGGGGTCCACCTTTCCCCGTCCCTGGCCAGCTCCCCCGATCTGCAGATGCCTTTGCCCAGGCCTACCCTCCTCCCCCTGCCCTCCCCTCCTCCCCCTGCCCTCCCCTCCTCCTCCTGCCCTCCCCTCCTAAGCTCTAGGGGCACAGTGGGAAACGTAGCCCTGCTCAATAGAGCAAGGCGATAGGCTTCTCTTATTTTTCTTTGGATAAAGGATCCGCTGAGCTTGGAAAACGTGGATTCCAGAGAGGGTTGTCTGATCTCCTCAGAGGTCTGAGGGCCAGAGGAAAAGGGGGAGCTCAGAACATCCACTCTTCACCAGCACACACACCCCAAAATACTCCAAGTTTTGTCCCGCCTTTCTCACTGCTATTCCCGCCCTACCCCCATTCCTCTCCACAAAAGAAGTTTCTCAGGGTGGGCGGCTGCAAGGTAGAATTTCCAAGGAAGTCATTTCAGGACTCTGCGGAACACTAAGCCCCTTCACTCCCCGCCCCTCCTCCCCCAGAATAATAGCTGAATGCAGGCTACTCTGCAGATCGCCCGGCCTACACAACACCTAATTTATAGAGTCCGTGCTTATTTAATAAGCCATCTCCTATTTGGTACCCTCTTTCCTACCCTCTTCCTCCTCTATTCTCCTCTTGCAACATTCCTCACACTGTCACTATTAAAGACAGTGGGTTTGGGGAGACGCTAGCCAGCCGAGGCCTACGGAGGCCCACCCAGCTCTAACCTGGGGGGAGGGGAGCCCTCTTGAAACAATGCGGTAGGAGCTTCCAGGCAGCCCTCAGTGTCTAAAGCCCCTTCAGCTCCAGCCTGGTTTGAATGCTTAGAAATAGCTAACACCTGCTCACCATCACAGAAGCAGCCTCCCATTCAGAGAGGATAAGTAAGGATAAAATGCTTCCTGGACCAGGTATTCTGCATTCTCTTTTTACCTTGAAATGAGTCTTAAAGCACTTCCCACTTTCTAAAATACTTTCTTTTTCTCTTACATGCAGGAAGTGACCACAAGTCCTTGGTTTTGTAGTTTCCCTGGGCATCAGTAAACCTAAATTGTTCTAATCCCAGTTCTATTCTTGCCTCGCTGATAAATTGAGACACGGTGGTCAGTCACACCGTGATATACCACCATTTCCCTCTTCATAAAGTGGTAATATTGTAGCTGCACTATCTTACTCAGAAAAATATTGTGGGGACAAAAGATTGAAAAATTTGATAATATTAATGTGTAAACCAGGTATGGTGGTGCACACCTGTAGTCCAGCTACTTGGGAGGCTGAGGCAGAATTGCTTCAGTCCAGGAGTTTGCGGCTGCAGTGAGCTATGATCACACCTGTAAATAACCACTGCCCTCCAGCTTCAGCAACAGAGTGGGACTCATCTCTTAAAAACCAAAAACGTCTAAAAAAATTAGTATGTACATGTGAGACTTTTTTTTTATTTTTTAAGACGAAGTCTCACTCTGTCACCCAGACTGGAGTGCAATGGTGTGGTCTCTGCTCACTGCTACCTCCACCTTCTGGGTTCAAGCGATTCTCCTGCCTCAGCCTCCTGAGGCGCCTGCCTACTGATCAGCCTGCCTCAGCCTCCCAAAGTGCGGGGATTACAGGTGTGAGCCACTGCACCCAGCCACATGTGAGACTTTTAAAGTTTGGGGAGTCCTGAATTTTATCAGTTAGAGAATTTACATTGTTGGTAGTAAAATAATCAAGGTAACCTTAAATACACATATACTAAAATTAGATCTGTTTTCCATGTTGCTTGTTAATCTTATTAATTTCTGAGGTAACATATTGGCTAATATCAGTGGCATATTTCAATGGTAGGAGGTCTTTTTTTGTGGGAGGTGGGAGCTAAAACAACCTATTTAAAATATTAGTAACTTCTAAAAAATAAAAATAAAAAATAAAAAAATAAAAAATATAAAAATAAAAAATATTAGTAACTTCTAATTTTCAACAAAAAATTTGCCTGTGTTTTTAAATTTAAAACATTTTACTGAATTGTGTTTTGAAACTTCAGATAATAAGGCTCTTAGCATTGTGAGTCATGACTGTGAAATGGATGGGTTCTGTGCTTCGAGGCCTGACCTTGCAAATGAGGGAGGGGGGTTCTATTTCAGTTTATGGCAAGTCACAGTTTTGTGCAATGCGGTTTATTTTTACAGATAAGGAAATTGAAGCTTGGAGAGGTTAAGTGACTTTTCCAAGTTCACACAGTAATTCAGTGAAGCAAGCATTCAGAATTTTGACTCCTGTCCAATGCTTTTTCAAGCACATCAACAATGTATGGTTTCCCTAATGCTAAAGAAAGGGCCCTGTGTGGCTTCTACCTGCCATTTGCTCCCTGGCCTTAGTCAGGGAGAGGGAATCAGATGGAGGCTTTCTACTGAGCATTTGTTAATTAGCATTGAACATTTGATATCCAGTTGCTGTTTTGTCAAGTCTTCTGACAAGAAAAGAAATCCTTTTCTTTTCATCTTCTCCTGGGAAACACTGTCCCCTTTCTTGCTCTTTAATGAAATGTGCTTTGTGATGCGTAATTTGATCTACGCTCTTCTTTAAGGTAAATTTAGTCCCTGGTGAAAGGTGACTGGATCAACAGCCACCTGTAAGAGGAACCCTCCATTTCTCAGCACTTTGCACTCACTGCCTATCCTGAAAAGCGGAGCGGGATTCTTACATAAACATGAATGAAGTCACAAATGCAGGAATAAACTAAACTGGTAATGGTGTCCCTAGATAGCAGATAAGGTGAGGTAAGCTATCCCCGGTCACATGCAAAGTCCAGGGTAGATATGGAACTAAGACCTGGACAAGCTTGTTTAAACTTACAGAGAGCTGAAATGACAAAGAAAAAGGAAACCAGGTGGCTTCCTCTCTAAACCTAGTGTCCCATCAAATTGCTGCTTTAGGCTTGAGAGACAACTGTTGAGGAGGACAAAGAGAAAAATAGGTGGTTGTATGTAGCAGGATGATACATTTGAACAGTGGTTCTCAAATTTTGCTGCCCATTAGGATTACTGGGAGAGAGTTTTTAAATGTTTATGTTTAGGTACAGTGGTCTGTACCTTGTAGTCCCAGCTACTCTGGAGGTGGAGGTTGGAGGATCACTTGAATTCAAGGGTTTGAGACCCCATCTCAAAAACCAAAAAAAAAAAAAAAGAGAGAGAGAGAAAATAATGTTTAGGCACAGTGGGTAGCTTGTGCCTATAATCCTAGTATTTCTGGAGGCCAAGGCAGGAGGATCGCTTGAGGCCAGGAGTTTGAGACCAGCCTGCATAACATAGTGAGATCCCCATCTCTACAAAATAAACAAACCAACCAAACTTAAATCCCTGAGGATAGGATCCAGGCATTGGTTTTATAAAGGTCCTCAGGGGATTCCAATTAAAACACAAAGATGGTGACACAATGATGAGACCCACAGTATCAGAGGACTGGACTGCCCTTTCCATCACACCTTCCACCCTGCTCCTCACAAATCTTATCTGAGCTAAACTTGGCCACAATTGGGACACAGACAAAATGAACTCTCAAAGCTAAATCCTCCCATCAGTTTCCCTCCCTACAGTGCCCACAACCACACATTAGCTTCCTTGTATCCTTTCCCAGTGAAAAATCTGCTTCCATGAATAGAATTTGATATAATTTACACCATACTGTAAGGTTTTTTGTTTGTTTTTTATTTTATTGAGACAGAGTCTTGCTCTGTCACTCAGGATGGAGTAAAGTGGCATGATCTCAGCTCACTGCAACCTCCACCTCCCAGGTTAAAGAGATTCTCCTGCCTCAGCCTCCCAAGTAGCTGGGACTACAGGCATGAGCCACCACACCCAGCTATTTTTTTTGTATTTTTTGTAGAGACAGGGTTTCATCATATTGGCCAGAGTGGTCTTGAACTCCCGACCTTAAGTGCTCTGCACCCGCCTTGGCCTCCCAAAGTGCTGGGATTACAGGCATGAGCCACTGTGCTCAGCACCTTACTGTAAATTTAAGTGACTGCATTTCTTTCCCAGATATGGGTATCCTGAAGCATATATGTTTTTCTTTTTTAATTGATATTTGAACCATATTTTTAATTGGAAGGTGAAAGGTTTTGTTCTACAGAGTTCACCATCATCCACCCATGAAGGGAACAAAGCACACTATGTAAGCACCTGCCTAAACTAATTTACTTTTTTTTTGGAGATAGTCTCACTCTGTTGCCCAGGCTGGAGTGCAATGACACAATCATAGCTCACTGCAGACTCAACATCCCAGGCTTAGGTGATCCTCCCACCTCAGCCTCTTGAGTAGCTGGAACTACAGGCATGCACAATCATGCCCAGCTAATTAAAAAAATTTTTTTGTAGCGACGGGGTCTCACTATGTTGCCCAGGCTGTCTGGAATACTTGCGTTCAAAGGATCCTGCCTTATCCCCACAAAGTGCTGGGATTACAGATGTAAGCCACTGCACCTAGCCCACTTACTTATTATTAACACTGAACAATGCTTATTGGTAGCTTCCATAATTATGAATTGATTCTGGTAACTATTCCTGCTAAGGTATCTATGGCCTGTGTAACATAGTAGACTAACAGGCACAATAATTTGTACACCTAGTGCTGAGAAAAATATATTTGTTTCCAGAACAGCATATCTTAGATCAAATGTAAGAAAACTCCTTTTTTTTTTTTTTTTTTTTTTTTGAGAAGGAGTTTCGCTCTTGTTACCCAGGCTGGAGTGCAATGGCGCAATCTTGGGTCGCTGCAACCTCCGCCTCCTGGGTTCAAGCAATTCTCCTGCCTCAGCCTCCCGAGTAGCTGGGACTACAGGTGCGCGCCACCATGCCCAGCTAATTTTTGTATTTTTAGTAGAGACGGGGTTTCACCATGTTGACCAGGATAGTCTCGATCTCTTGACCTTGTGATCCACCCGCCTCGGCCTCCCAAAGTGCTGGGATTATAGGCGTGAGCCACCGCGCCTGGCCAAGAAAACTCTTTTAATTAAAATTTATTTGACATCAAAGGACTCAACACCTAACACAGAATTCATACCATTCTGGAGCTAAGACTTTAGAGATCTGACCCTCTCATTGTCATTGTGCACAGTGATTCATACCTAAGTTAAAGTCCCAGCTCTAGAACATTCTAATCTTTGTGATTTGGGGAAAATTTATTTATCTCTCCAAGAGTTTCATTTCTCTCTCTATTTTTTTTTTTTTTTTTTTTTTTTTTGAGATGGAGTCTTGCTCTGTTGCCCAGGCTGGAGTGCAGTAGCACAATCTCAGCTCACTGCAACCTGTGCCTCCTGGGTTCAAGTGATTCTCCTGCCTCAGCCTCCCAAGTAGCTGGGATTACAGGTGTGCACCACGACACCCAGCTAATTTTTTTTGTTTTTTTTTTGTTTTTTTTTTTTTTTTTCTTTTTTGAGACGGAGTTTCGCTCCTGTTACCCAGGCTGGAGTGCAATGGCGCGATCTCGGCTCACCGCAACCTCCACCTCCTGGGTTCAGGCAATTCTCCTGCCTCAGCCTCCTGAGTAGCTGGGATTACAGGCACGCGCCACCATGCCCAGCTAATTTTTGTATTTTTAGTAGAGACGGGGTTTCACCATGTTGACCAGCATGGTCTCGATCTCTTGACCTCGTGATCCACCCGCCTCGGCCTCCCAAAGTGCTGGGATTACAGGCGTGAGCCACCGCGCCCGGCCTAATTTTTGTATTTTTAGTAGAGACGAGGTTTTACCTTGTTGGCCAGGCTGGTCTCGAACTCCTGACTTCAAGTGATCTGCCCACCTCAGCCTCCCAAAGTGCTGGGATTACAGGTGTGAGCTACTGCACTGGGCTGATTTCTTTAAAATGAAGGTACTGCCATAAAAAGGAAGGAAATTCTGATACATGTTGCAACATGAATGAACTTTGAAAATGTTATGCTTTCAGACAAATTTGATTTTAATTGAGAGAGGGAAAAAGAAAACATCCTAAGTGCAATAAATCAAACACAAAAGAGCAAATATTGTATGGTTCCATGAGTATGAGGTACCCAAATATTATATGAATCCATTAATAAGAAAATTGGTAAGTTTAGGCTGGGTACAGTGGTGCACACCTGTAATCCCAGCACTTTGGAAGGTTGAGGTGGGTGGACTACAAGGCCAAGAGATGGAGACATGGTGAAACCCTGTTTCTACTAAAAATACAAAAAATTAGCTGGGTGTGGTGGTGCGCCCTTGCAGTCCCGGCTACTCAGGAGGCTGAGGCCTCATTTGAACCCAAGAGGCGGAGATTGCAGTGAGCCAAGGTTGCACCACAGCACTCTGGCCTGGTGACAGAATGAGACTCTGTCCCCCCTCCCCCCAAAAAAGGAAAATTGGTAAGTTCCTAGAGACAGAAAGCAGGCTAACAGGGCTGAGGGAATGGGAGAATAGGGATTTATTGTTAAACAGTTACAGAGTTTCTGTTTAATGATGAAAAAGTTCTTGAAACAGATAGTGTTAATGGTTACATAGTGAATGTACTTAATGCCACTGAATTGTATACTTAAAAATGGTTAAAATGGGTCCAGGGTGGTGACTCATGACTGTAATTCCAGCACTTTGGGAGGCCCAGGTGGGCAATTCACAGGGTCAGTAGATTGAGACTATCCTGGCTAACATGGTGAAACCCTGTTCTACTAAAAATATAAAAAATTAGCTGGATGTGGTGGCAGGCACCTGTAGTCCCAGCTACTTGGGAGGCTGAGGCAGGAGAATTGTTTGAACCTGGGAGGCGGAGGTTTCAGTGAGCTGAGATCATGCCACTGCACTCCAGCCTGGGTGACAGAGCAAGACTCTGTCTCAGAAAAAAAAAAAAAAGGTTAAAATGGTAAATTTTATTACATACATTTTACTACAATTTAAAAAATTTAAGGCCGGGCACGGTGGCTCAAGCCTGTAATCCCAGCACTTTGGGAGGCCGAGGCGGGTGGATCACGAGGTCAAGAGATCGAGACCATCCTGGTCAACATAGTGAAACCCCGTCTCTACTAAAATACAAAAAATTAGCTGGGCATGGTGGCGCGTGCCTGTAATCCCAGCTACTCGGGAGGCTGAGGCAGGAGAATTCCTGAACCCAGGAGGTGGAGGTTGCGGTGAGCCGAGATCGCGCCATTGCACTCCAGCCTGGGTAACAAGAGTGAAACTGTCTAAAAAAAAAAAAATTACAAAAAAGAAAAAAATTTTTTTGAGATGGAGTCTTGCTCTGTCACCCAGGCCAGAATGCAATGGTGTGATAGCGGCTCACTGCAATCTCCACTTTCCAGGTTCAAGAGATTTTACTGCCTCAGCCTCCCAAGTAGCTGAGACTACAGGGGTGTGCCACCACAACTGGCTAATTTTTTTTTTTTATCTTTAGTAGAGACGGGGGTTTCACCATATTGGCCAGGCTGTTCTCGAACTCCTAACCTCAAGTGATCTGCCCACCTTGGCCTCCCAAAGTGCTGAGATTACAGGCATGAGCCACTGCACCCAACCCAAAATTTTTGTTTTAATTATTAATGTAATAATAAGGGAGTTGGGAGGAAAAAGAGAAAAAGCAAAAAGGGCCTAGGACAGTACCTGAGTACTCTAAAAATATTGGCGATGAGTATTAGTTATTACTGGAATGTCAAAAGCTGAATAAAGTCCTGGGAAAATGAAGGTCACATAGCTTCAAGGTCCACACTAGATTGAAAACCAATTTTTCTGTTTTCTTATCTAGTGCTCTGTTACACCAGGCCTGAGATAACTCTCTCTTCCAAAATGTGTTTTTCTGATCTGGGGATACCTAGGGTTGAGTGGCCCAGGGGTCAATAACCTGAGAGATGAGGCTCTCTACTTCCAAATGTAAACAGAGCCCCCCAAACTCTACCTTTGCCTTCTTTCCTCTCTTGCTATTCTTGCTGTCTGCCAACTTCCATCTAAAGTACTCCCCTCTCTCCCTCTAGATCTGTTTGGCTGCTGTCCTGGTTTCTCCTTCTCACTAAATATCTGGGTTTCTGATCGTTTCCTTCATTTCCCAGATGTACTGGTTTGCATTTTTCCTCAGTCACATCCCTTATGTTCTGTAATCCAGATTTCTAGACTCTGTAGGGGAGAGAGAACTTTTTTTCTTCTCCAGAGTTTTTAAGTAAATAGAGTATTTCCTGCCCATCACTTACATGCAATAACTATTCTGTTAGGTTTTGATGTTCTGGTCAGGGAATCTGAGCAAAAATGGCTAGAAAACAGATATCTCAGACTGTTTCTTGGTGATGTCTTAGGTCACTGCAGAATTGAGGCTTTTAAAATGTGTAACAAAGGCTCAGCATTTGCTTGTTGTATATGGTACATACTGCTTAAAAGAAGGCAAAAGACTCCTGAAAACATTACTGGCACCCTAGACTACTACATAAATGTCTGCTGATACTCATGATGATAGCCATAATTTCACAGGTGCACCAAAGGACACAGTATGCTCCTAAATAAGAGCCCTTCCTACCTAACTGTGGGGCATGCCCTGGGATAGAAGGAAGTCAGATGCCTGAAGATCACGTAAGTGAATAGAAACCCTGTCTACAAAAGATTAGGGGAAAGGAGAGCTCTCGTTCTATTTTGCAGAATGGATGCTGCCTCATTCATGAAGAAGAAAATTTACTAGTTTAAAAGAAAAAAAGCACCCAGCATGGGGCTCACGCCTGTAATCTCAGTACTTCGGGAGGCCAGGCCGGCCAGATCGCGTGGTCAGGAGATCGAGACCATCCTGGTTAACACAGTGAAACCCCGTCTCTACTAAAAATACAAAAAATCAGACAGGCATGGTGGCAGGCACCTGTATTCCCAGCTACTCAGGAGACTGAGGCAGGAGAATTGCTTGAACCTTGGAGGTGGAGGTTGCAGTGAGCCAAGATCCTGCCACTGCATTCCAGCCTGATAGAGCGAGACTCCATCTCAAACAAACAAACAAAAAGAAAGAAAAAAGCAGGAAATGTGAAACTTATATATTGTAAGCTTGTAAGATCAAGAAAGAATTTTAGATATGATCAAATAGAGCCACCTCATCTTGCAGATGAGGCCTAATGACATGCAAGACATCCAAATTGTCAGTAGCCTTGGATCTTTCACTCCAGGGGAATTCTGATGAGAGAACCCTTAGGCTTTCTTAAGGTAGATCTTAACAGAGGGTGCTACTGCTTTCTTGCTCCTTACATTTGTTTCTGCCTTTCATCGCTCAAAGGCAAATTTTCATCAAAAATGTGCGGATGTCCTTTCCTGTCTCTATGGGGATGGCTTCGTAGCAGCATTACCATGCCCCCAAGTGGGAGCTATATCTTACAGGGCTTGAAAATCCATTCAGGACAGCTGTTAAAGATAGCTTTTGACTCCCTAACAGAATATTTTTCCTCAGCTGTGGTATGGGGAATGGGTGAGCAGATGGGAGAAGTAGGAAGAAGAGGAGAGGGTACTTCTTGGGGGCTTGGAGGGGTGTTCAGCAAACTTCCACAGTCAAACCAGCAGGGGAGCAGAACTGTGAGGCAGCTCTGGAAAAGAGTTGAGGCTCTAGGGGAAGTCTCCTGTAGAGCACAAGTAAGAAACATCCGGCCTATAGCAGCATTAAGAAGGGTTAATGTGTCTCAGGAGGGAAGGATGCCATCACCACAGAACCTCTAAATATGGGCACAGTAGGATCCTAGAAAAGCAGTGATTTGGGGAGGATGTGTTCTGCCCAAAACATAATATGTCTGTTAAGGTTATTTCATAGCACATGGAGCACTGATTTGACCTCAGGCTTTTGTTTTTGTTTACTAACAGGTGGAAAGGCAAGTTTAATCTATAATTAATTTTAATTACCACCAATACACTACCTTAGAACTTTTCATGGCACATGTCTCATAAAGAAATGCTGACATTTGCCAAAAGGTTCCTGAGTTTTGGTCATATTACAGCACTTGCAGGAAGTGCCACTGCATTCACAAATGATAACAATATTTACACATATTAAACACTTATTTATGCTAGGTATTTTCCCAAGAGTTTTACACATATTAACTCATTTAGATTTTCACAACAACCTAATGAGGTAGCTAGTATACACATCTCTGCTTTACTTCAGATGAGGAAACTGAAGCATAGAGAGGCAAAATAAGCTAGCCATGGTCACACAGCTAACCAAGTGGTGGAACTGGGATTTGTCTGAAAGTCTGGTTTCAGAATGCTTGTGCTTAATTCTATACTATATTGTTGTGTGTATCAACTGTATGCTAAAGAGTTGCGTCTCTGGAGCCAGGACTTTCAGCGTGCACATATGGAGCCATACGACTGATAAGTATGTCCAAAACTTCTTTGATCCTAAAAATTACTTGGACACTTGCAAAATATATAGATTCCCACAACCTAACTCAGATATACTCACAATCAAGCAAGTTTTTCAAACCCTGGTTTAGTGGAGTGAGCACCACCAGCCCTGAGCATTACGAAATTTAAGTTTTTGCCCTGATTTTGGCTCTGTCTCTCACACTCTGGACAATTTCACTCTTCAATTCCCTGCCTGCTCTACTGTCTGCCTGTCACTTAATGGAATGTTATAAGAATACATTCAGGGGCCAGGCGTGGTGGCTCACGCCAGTAATCTCAGCACTTTCGGGAGGCTGAGGCAGGCAGATCACCTGAGGTCAGGAGTTTGAGATCAATCTGGCCAACATGGTGAAACCCCACATCTACTAAAAACACAAAAATTAGCCGGGAATGGTGGTGGGTGCCTGTAATCCCTGCTACTCAGGAGGAGAATCGCTTGAGCCTGGGAGGTGGAGGTTGCAGTGAGCCGAGATCATGCCATTGCATTCCAGCCTGGGAAACAAGAGCAAAACTCTGTCTTAAAAAAAAAAAAAATCACCCATGCAATTTTTTTCCCCTCATAAGGGACACCTGTTGCTTCAAAAACATGATATTCTCATAAAATGATATGCATGTAGTAATAGGTGTGTTCCCTTGCACTTTTTTTTTTTTTTGCTTTGCCTTCCTTTAAGCACAAACCTAAGCCTCTCATCCAGACCTGTCCTTCAGCTCTCCTCCAGGTGACACGCATACACACCCCAAACCAGGCTGCATTCTGACCGACATTAGCTCTCTCCCTCTGGGAGCTCTGATCGGCTCTCAGTTCAGCCCAACAATGAGAAACTTTTCTCTCGTCTCCCTCAGGGGAGCCTTCACGTTTGTCCAATTCATTCTCTTGCAACCCAACTCTCCAGAAAGAAAAGGGGAGAAAATCCCACCCCTAAGAGACGGTCTTCAGGTCTGAGGACGTTACTTAGCAACGGCACAAAGACCAGTGAGCAAAGGGAGACCTGAGGAGAAAACTCTTGGGTGGGGAGACAGAGCCAGTTTGAAAACTCCATTTCATCCAGAGAAAACAAGGAAAACACAAACAGAATCAATCCCGAGTAACAAGCGGGGCTTCTCCCCAGCGCAGGTCATCTTTTTACTCCCTGCATCTCAACTCCTTCAAACCCCCAGTGACCAAGTCCGCCCCCGCCTGGTTTCGCCCATGGCCCGAGTGCCCTCCCCTTGCCCTGGCCTGACCCACACAGGCTTGGACTCAGGGGCCCCCCACCCCTCCCCAGGCACCCACCGTTCTCAGACGCGCTGGGACCTTCGCAGTCCGAGATTAACTGTTGGGGTTTCCGCTGCTTTCGCCGAGACATTCCCGGGGAGAGAGTTGGGAGAGGGAGGGGCACGCTCACTTAGTCTTAACCGGGGCGACCTGGTCTCGTCTCCCCTTTGGGTCCGAAGCCAATTGATGCCTCTCCCCCAGTGCAAATCACTGTGAAGCAGAGATGTTCTCCTTTCCCAGAGACAGACAGACTCTCTCTCTCTCTCTGATTCTCTGTTCTTGACTCTCTCTTTCTCTCTCAATCTTTGCAAGTCTTTAAAGGGGAGACGCCCCCTTTTTTTCTTCAGCTTCTTCCCTACGCTTCTGCAGCTCCCATTGTAAAAGCAAAAATCCTAATCTTTCCGCACACTCTTTTCTTTTGTACTGCAGAGGAAAGGATTTAACCCTCTCCTCCCTGCAAGGGCCCTGGGCCTCTCCCTATGCTGTCTGTTCAGAGACTGTCCCTGGCTTGTTTTTATAACTCTTCTCCAAGATCTGCACTGTGCTTTTTGGTTCTGTCATATTTCTATGCCCTTCTGTTTGATAATGTGGCTGCTTCTGGGGTATAAACTGAAATAACCTTCTGATGTATCCTGATTATGACTAATATATGTATGGCTCTTTATAATTTATAGAATATTTTCATTTGTGATGTGTTTTGAATATTACAACTCTGAGATAAGTACAGTAGGCTTTACTACTATTTATAGCTGATCCCCTTTAAGATGAATCAAAAAGCCCAGTGAAGTTAAGTAACTTCTCCAAAGGTGCACAGCTATGATGTATCAGACACAGGCCTGGAATCCAGGTGCATCTGACAGTAGTCTCACATTGTTTTCTCTATATCAGAAAAGACACAACATGCCTCTGAACTGCTATCATGAAAAAAAAAGTGATTGATCTCAAGGAATCTCATTTAAAATAGCCAAGACCAGGCTCAGTGGCTCATGCATGCAATCCCAGCACTTTGGGAGGCCAAGGCAGGCAAATCATGAGGTCAAGAGATGGAGACCATTCTGACCTACATGGTCAAAATCTGTCTTTGCTAAAAATAGAAAAATTAGGCCGGGCATGGTGGCTCCTGCCTGTAATCCCAGGACTTTGGGAAGCCGAGGTGGGTGGATCACCTGAGGTCAGGAGTTCAAGACCAGCCTGGCTAACATGGTAAAACCTCATCTCAACTAAAAATACAAAAAAAAAAAAAAAGCTAGGCATGGTGGTGAGCTCCTATAATCCCAGTTGCTTCGAGAAGCTGAGGAAGGAGGATTACTTGAACCCAGGAGGTGGAGGTTGCAGTGAGCTGAGATGGAGCCACTGCACTCCAGCCTGGGCAACAGAGTGAGACTCCATCTCAAAAATAAATAAATAAAATAAAATATCCAGAAGAGCAGGGCCTTTCTGTCTCTCCCAATCCTCTGCAGTTCTCAGGGTTGAAGGGATGCCTCTGCGAATATGACTTAGATGAGTCTTGTAGTACCCCAGGCTGGGTGCTAAGAGGAACTTTCAGCTCACTCTAAAGGAGCTTTCTAATAGTGTGATGGACTCCTAGTGAATTTTTGAGCTCTCTGTAATGTGTTCACACAGAGGCTGAAGATAATTGTCAAGAATTTTGTGTAAAGAATTGCCTTGTAGGATGAGGTCGGACCTTTAAGAATTCCTCCATCTTGGGCCAGGTGCAAGGGCTTATGACTGTAATCCCAGCACTTTGGGAGGCCCAGGTGGGCAGACCACCTGAGGTCAGGAGTTTGAGATCAGCCTGACTAACATGGTGAAACCCGTCTTTACTAAAAATACAAAAATTAGCTGGGTGTGGTGGGCGCCTGTAATCCTAACTCCAACTACTCTGGAGGCTGAAACAGGAGAATCGCTTGAACCCAGGATGTAGAGGTTTCACTGAGCCAATATTGCACTACTGCACTCCAGCCTGGGCGACAGAGAGAGATTCTGTCTAAAAAAAAAAAAAAAAAAAGGCCGGGCGCGGTGGCTCAAGCCTGTAATCCCAGCACTTTGGGAGGCCGAGGCGGGTGGATCACGAGGTCAAGAGATCGAGACCATCCTGGTCAACATGGTGAAACCCCGTCTCTACTAATACAAAAAATTAGCTGGGCACGGTGGCGCGTGCCTGTAATCCCAGCTACTCAGGAGGCTGAGGCAGGAGAATTGCCTGAACCCAGGAGGTGGAGATTGCGGTGAGCCGAGATCGCGCCATTGCGCTCCAGCCTGGGTATCAAGAGCGAAACTCCGTCTCAAAAAAAAAAAAAAAAAAAAAAAAAAATTCCTCCATCTCCACCATACATTGTTTGGCAAACAACCAGGTATCTCCTGCTCGGCCTGCACACTGAAGGTGATTCATTTATTTTTCTTTAACTTCTGGCTGTGATGTTCCTACCTAAATTGAGTACTACTGAGCATAGAATATTCCGGATATACCTTATCTTCTGGTTATAATGCCTGGGCCCCTTTCTTTTAGCATTATTTCTCTTTTACTCTTCTGGCTGAGATAGCATCTGAAACACCAACAGCTGGAAAAGTGGGAAGTATTTTCGCCTTTTAAGGTTAGTGATATAAATCTCTGACAGCTGTATCTTCAGAGATAAGCAAAATAAAGCTCACTCACAGGTTTGGGTGCAAATTTGAAGGTTTATGCATTTCTTCCCTTACACAATTCCAGGCTAGTTTGGCAATACTAAGAAAGGAAAAAGGAGATAGCAGATGGCAGGGGGGCTGCTGGTGATAACTGAGGCAGGTATCCTCAGTTATTCATATTACATCTGAAGAGTTTTGGAAAATGCTGTCATCTTTGCTTTGGAATTCACTGAATCTCCATTATTTTTCCAGTCCTTTGGTCAGGGCCCTGGGTGGCTTTCTCAAGTCTACTTGTTGGTGACATTGTCTAATTCATCCTGTTAATTTCCCTGGGGTAGACAGGTGCCATTATTTATTACTAGACCATTGTAGGAGAAATGGGGGCACTGAGCCTAGGAAAGCTTCTAATTCCTTCATGGAATAGACTGGGTCCTGTCATTCTCTCCCCTCACTGTTTCCATCATTTATTTCCTTCCAGGAAAGGAAAGGGGAGAAGGAAAATAGCTTTCTGCTTTTCTCAGGATTCTGAAATCTCCAAGGGAGCAGATTTCAGGGTCCACATTTGTCTTTTTCCCTGAATCTTGGCTGTCTTCATCTTTTCCTATTTTCCCCCCTCCTTCTTGTGGGTCTTATTGTGAAAGGAAGAACTCTTTCCCCTCCTCTTCTTTCTTCCGCCCTCCCCAGTTTACCATTTTTTTTCCTTTTACCTCTCCACTGTGGCCTCTTGACCTCCCCACAGAGTTACAAAAGTAAAATCCTTGAAGAGATGCTGCTGTGGGAATGTTAATGAGCCTTCCCCACAAAGGGGCAAAGACTTTACTTCACTGAGTTGGAAAAAAGCCCCTTTGAAAAGGGGTTTCTGTGTGTGGTGAAGTGGAGAGGGGAGGGGAAGGAGAGGGATAGAGGGAAAAGAAGGGAGGGAGAGAAAAAGCAAGAGAATGAAAGAAGGAGAGGGAGAAATGGAAGAGACTCAAACTGAATATTAGAAGAGAATATTAAAAATAATAACACTTTTCTTTCTTCAATTTGTAATCTAATTTTTGGAAAATGTTCCTTGGTCTTTTGACCTTGTAAACGTGGGGCTTACATTCCCAGGAAACTGAAGAGTCACTCGAGAACACTGGAGATAGTAAAAGATAGGAAAAAGGGACTTATCATGGCATCCCACCCCCAGTTCCTTCCCTTACACAGGAGCCAGAGCTAGAGAGGCTCTGGGGTGGTTGGGAGGGGTGTGGAATATTCTGGATTGGGGGAACTGGTGATGAAGATGGGCTCTTTCTTCTGGATTTATGGTTCATTCTGATGATACTTTCTAATTTTATCAACATTTCTTATTTTGGCTTTCCTATTGGGTGTTGGTCTAATAATTTATCTCTACAGCACTGTTGATGTGTTTACATCATGGAGTCAATTTTCAAGCCAGGCCACTTGAGCATAATCTGTTTCCTTCATTTGTGTGCACAGGTTGCCTCTGGATTAGTTAAAATGAATGTTAAGGTATTTGGGTGTCAAAATTAAATTCTTGAAAAGATATGTTGTTGCTTTATTTTTATTTGTTTACTCTCATCTTTTTTTTTTTTTTTTTGAGACGGAATTTTGCTCTTGTTACCCAGGCTGGAGTGCAATGGCGCGATCTCGGCTCACCGAAACCTCCGCGCCTCCTAGGTTCAGGCAATTCTCCTGCCTCAGCCTCCTGAGTAGCTGGGATTACAGGCACGCACCACCATGCCCAGCTAATTTTTTGTATTTTTAGTAGAGACAGGTTTTCACCATGTTGACCAGGATGGTCTCAATCTCTTGACCTCGTGATCCACCCACCTCGGCCTCCCAAAGTGCTGGGATTACAGGCGTGAGCCACCGCGCCCAGCCTTTTTTTTTTTTGAGACAGAGTCTCACTCTGTCACTCACACTGGAGGGCAATGATGCACACCTGTAGTCCCAGCTACTTGGGAGGTTGAGGTGGGAGAATTACCTGAGCCCAGGAGATCAAGGCTGTAGTAAGCCATAATCAGTAATCAGGCCAGGACACTCCAGCCTGGGGCGGAGTGAGGACCTGTCTCAGAAAGTAAAATAAAATAGTTAAAAAAAAAAAAAGTTAGCCATTGAGTTTCCTACATGCTGTTTTGTGATATCAGCACAACACCCCAGTTATTAAAGAAGCCAGGAACTGTGAGGAGCAAAGAGAAGGTGATTGGAGTGACATCTCAGGAAGAGAAAGATGAGGAGCCAATCAAGAATGCTAATTCCCAGAGCTCTCTACTCTCTTTTGGTCTAGTGACTCCCAAACACCACAATCACCTGGGGAATTTAGGGAGAATTCACATTCCTGGTCTCCACCCCAGATTTACTTAATCAGAATCTCTGGAGGTGGAACCTAAGATATTTAAACATGTTCTTAAATGATTCCTTTGCAGAGTTAAATTTGAAACAATTATGTTTGCCAGGCCTGTAATCCCAGCATTTTGGGAGGCTGAGGTGGGCAGATCACAAGGTCAGGAGTTCCAGACCAGCCTGACCAGCATGGAGAAACCCTGTTTCTACTAAAAATACAGGCCAGGTGGGGTGGCTCACGCCTGTAATCTCAGCACTTTAGGAGGCTGAGGTGGGCAGATAACCTGAGGTTGAGAGTTTGAGACCAGCCTGACCAGCATGGAGAAACCCCATCTTTACTAAAAATACAAAAAGTTAGCCGGGCGTGGTGGTGCACTCCAGCCTGGGAAAACAAGAGTGAAACTCCATCTAAAAAAAAAAAAAAAAAAAAAAAATTAGCCAGGCGGGGCTGGGCGCAGTAGCTCACAACTGTAATCCCAGCAATTTGGGAGGCCAAGGCAGGTGGATTACCTGAGGTCAGGTGTTTGAGACCAGTCTGGCCAATATGGCCAAACTCCATCTCTACTAAAAATACTCAAAATTGGCCGGGCGTGGTGGCTCACGCCCATAATCCCAGCACTTTGGGAGGCTGAGGCGGGTGGATCACGAGGTCAAGAGATCAAGACCATCCTGGTCAACAAGGTGAAACCCTGTCTCTACTAAAAAATACAAAAATTAGCTGGGCATGGTGGCACATGCCTGTAGTCCCAGCTATTCGGGAGGCTGAGGCAGGAGAATTGCTTGAACCCAGGAGGCAGAGGTTGCGGTGAGCTGAGATCGCGCCATTGCACTCCAGCCTGGGTAACAAGAGCAAAACTCCATCTCTAAAAAAAAAAAAAAAAAAAAAATACTAAAAATTAGCCGGGCGTGGTGGCAGATGCCTGTAATCCCAGCTACTCAGGAGGCTGAGGCAGGAGAATCGCTTGAACCTGGGAGATGGAGTTTGCAATGAGCAGAGATTGTGACATTGCACTCCAGGCTGGGCAACAAGAACAAAACTCTGCCTCTAAATAAATAAATAAGTAAGCAAGCAAGCAAGCTTCTGACCGGGCGTGGTGGCTCACTCCTATAATCCTAGCACTTTGGGAGGCTGAGGTGTGTGGATCACCTGAGGTGAGGAGTTTGAGACCAGCCTGGCCAACATGATGAAACCCCATCTCTACTAAAAATACAAAAATTAGCCGGGCTTGGTGGTGCATGCCTGTAATCCCAGCTACTTGGGAGGCCAAGACAGGGGAATCCCTCGAGCTCAGGAGGTAGAGATTGCAGTGAGCTGAGATCCTGCCACTGCACTCCAGCCTGGGCAACAGAGCGAGACTCTGTCTCCAAAAAAAAAAAAGCTTCTAAGCTTATAGGAGTTTTTTCCCTAAAAATAAAATGATAGTCAAGAAGTCCAGAAAACTTTTTGGCATTTCATTCCATTTCTTCTCTCTCAGGACAACATTCTGCTCTTATTCTTTTTCTAGTTTGTTTTCAGAAATGCAGGTATTGTAGAGGCATTTTCTCTACCTTCCAAAGCATTAGAATCCTATGATCTTGTGCCTTGATTTTATTGCAAGAGAACTGAACTAGGAACCTAGAAACACATGTACTGTTTCTGTTGATAACAATAATCATAGCTGTGGTGCATTCTGTGCACCCTGCCCTTTGAACACATAGTATCATTAAATCTTTAAAATAATTTTGCAAAGGGAGCATTATATAGTCCTCATCTCACACATGGAGAACACCCCAAATTACAAATAAAGAAACTGAGGCTTAGAAAGGCAAAATAGTGTTATTGCTCAAGGTCCTGTAGCTAATGAAGTGCAGGGTTGAAATTTGTGAAAGCAAGCCAGGGGGTGGCGTGTAATCCCAGCACTTTGGGAGGGCGAGGTGGTGGTGGTGGTGGTGGGGGCGGGGAGTGGGGAACTCCTGAGGTCGGGAGTTTAAGACCAGCCTGATCAATATGAAGAAACCCCATCTCTACTAAAAAATACAAAATTAACCAGGCGTGGTGGTGCATGCCTGTAATCCCAGTTACTTAGGAGGCTGAGGCAGGAGAATCACTTGAACTCAGGAGGCGAAGGTTGTGGTGAGCTGAGATCGAGCCATTGCACTCCAGCCTGGGCAACAAGAGCGAAACTCTGTCTTTAAAAAAGAAAAGTGCTCCAAAAAATTGGAACGATACAGAGAAGATTAGCATGGCCCCTGCGCAAGGATGACACGCAAATTTGTGAAGCGTTCCATATTTTAAAAGAAAAGAAAAGAAAAGAAAAATTTGTACAAGCAATGCCTGATTGGACAGCCTATTTTTTTCCACCACAATTTAATACTTTATTGCCATTTTGCTGATACCTGCCTCTGTTATGGGCCTTGCCTTCTGGCTGCAGACCTGGAGTATAACTTAAACTTACAAATTCCAAAGAAAATTTGAAGACCTACAAAGTCAACATTTACCAAAATTATGGATCTTATAATTACATATACTATCACACGTTCTTTGTCTTGCTAGCATTAAGTAAGTGAGGGAATAAAGAGTTAGGGTAAAGCGCCCTTTGCAAAACTTTCCTGAATAAGAAAGCCGTGATAAATTACCTCTGCTCTTATTAGATGATTTCCGCCTAACCTCTTTCAGGTGGCAGTTGCCATGGTGTTTTAGGGGAAGAGGGAGGGAGTGAAGATCAAGGAGGGTCATTCAGACTGTTGTCTGGTGTTTCTTTTCAGAGTTCATTCTGCAAGAGGTGGAAGGAATTTAAACATTCAGAGGAGGAAGGATAGACTCTATTCTTCTTGCTTTTCTTCACTTTTCCACTTCTTATTCCTCATATTAAATACAAGGGAATTGGGAGTTTGTAAAGAGGACAAGATAGTCGGACAGGAAAGGGAGGTTGTGGGGGAAGTGCCAAGAGCCTACCAGCCAGTGGGATAAGGATAGGGTAGGGGCAGGGAGTGGAGCGGGGAGAGAGAGTGCTTTCAAGGGGTAACCTATAAGGATAATTTGTTAAAGTTCTGGAGATCCTAAGGTTGGCCATTAGAAAAAAGAAATTCTCGGCTGGGTGTGATGGCTCAGGCCTGTAATCCCAGCACTATGGGAGGCTGAGGTGGGTGGATTGCCTAAGGTCAGGAGTTTGAGGCCAGCCTGGCCACCATAGTGAAACCCCGTGTCTACTAAAAATACAAAAATTAATGGTCAACATGGTAAAACCCCGTCTCTACTAAAAATACAAAAATCAGCTGGGCATGGTGGCACGCGCCTGTAGTCGGGAGACTGAGGTGGGAGAATTGCTTGAACCCAGGAGGCGGAGGTTGCGGTGAGCCGAGATCGCACCATTGCACTCTAGCCTGGGTAACAAGAGCGAAACTGTCTCAAAAAAAAAAAAAAAAAAAAAAAAAAAATTTGGCTCCTCATTTTTATGCAAATTTCTACAGCTGGCTTGGATTTCTCCTCAAAAAATGGAATTTTCTTTACTTTTGCATTGTCAGGCTGCAAATTATCCAAATTTTTATACTTTGTTTCCCTTTTGAAACCAAATGCCTTTGGCAGGGTGCGGTGGCTCAAGCCTGTAATCCCAGCACTTTGGGAGGCCAAGGCGGGCGGATCATGAGGTCAAGAGATCGAGACCATCCTGACCAACAT
This sequence comes from Aotus nancymaae, assembly GCF_030222135.1. Classification (NCBI taxonomy): domain Eukaryota; kingdom Metazoa; phylum Chordata; class Mammalia; order Primates; family Aotidae; genus Aotus; species Aotus nancymaae. The sequence continues at coordinate 31,895,913 of NW_026988422.1, read as the reverse complement.
GGTGAAACCCTGTCTCTACTAAAAATACAAAAATTAGCTGGGCGTGGTGGCATGCGCCTGTAGTCCCAGTTACTCAGGAGGCTGAGGCAGGAGAATTGTTTGAACCCGGGAGGCAGAGGTTGCAGTGAGCCGAGATTGTGCCACTGCACTCCAGCCTGGTGCCTGGCAACAGAGTGAGACTCTGTCTCAAAAAAAAAAAAAAGAAACCAAATGCCTTTAACAGCACCCAAGTCACCTTTTGAATGCTTTGCTGCTTAGAAATTTCTTACACCAGATACCCTAAATCATCTCTCTCAGGGGCAAAGTTCCATAAACCTCTAGGGCAGGAACAAAATGCCACCAGTCTCTTTGCTAAAACATAGCAAGTGTCACCTTTACTCCAGTTCCCAACAAGTTCTTCATCTCCATCTGAGACCACCTCAGCTTGGATTTCATTGTCCATATCATTATCAACATTTTTGTCAAAGCCATTCAACAAGCCTCTAGGGAATTCCAAACACTCCCACATTTTCCTATCTTCTTCTAAGCCCTCCAAACTGTTCCAACCTCTGTTGTTATCCAGTTCCAAAGTTGCTTCCACATTTTTGGGTATCTCTTCAGTAGCACCCACTCCCAGTGCCAATTTACTGTATTGGTTTGTTCTCAATGCACCGGGTCCCTCCCACAACATGTGGGAATTATGGGAGCTACAAGATGAGATTTGAATTGGGAAACAGAGCTAAACCATATCAGCAGGCATTATTATTATTTTTTTTTTGAGGCGGAATTTCGCTCTTGTTACCCAGGCTGGAGTGCAATGGCGCGATCTCGGCTCACCGCAACCTCCGCCTCCTGGGTTCAGGCAATTCTCCTGCCTCAGCCTCCCGAGTAGCTGGGATTACAGGCATGCACCACCACGCCCAGCTAATTTTTTGTATTTTTAGTAGAGACAGGTTTTCACCATGTTGACCAGGATGGTCTCGATCTCTTGACCTCGTGATCCACCCTCCTTGGCCTCTGAAAGTGCTGGGATTATAGGCGTGAGCCACTGCACCTGGCCCCCAGCAAGCATTACTTTAATATCCCTTTATGTGAAACTGAGGCACCTGTTTTTTTTTTTTTTTCTTTTGAGACAGAGTCTTACTCTGTTATCTGGGCTGGAGTGCAGTGGTGTGATCTCGGCTCACTGCAACCTCTGCTTCCTGAGTTAAAGCAATTCTCCTGCCTCAGCTTCCTGAGTAGCTAGGATTACAAGTGCGCACCACCGCGCCTGGCTAATTTTTGTATTTTTAGTAGAGATAGGGTTTTACCATATTGATCAGGCTGGTCTTGAACTCCTGACCTTGTGATCCACCTGCCTAGGCCTCCCACAGTGCTGGGATTACAGGTGTGAACCACCATGCCCGACCATAATTTTTTTTATAGGGACAGGGTTTTGCCATATTGGCCAGGCTGGTTTTGAACTCTTGGACTTAAGTGATCTGCCCACTTCAACCTCCCAAAATGTGATTACAGGTGTGAGCCACCTCAGATATCCCCTGATGATCATTTCTAAAGCATCACTTAAGACAAAGTCTAGCCAGGCACTGTGGCTCACGCCTGTAATCCCAGCTCTTAGGGAGGCAGAAGTGGGAGGATAGCTTGAGCCCAGGAGTTTTGAGACCTGCCTGGGCAACATCCGTTCTCCACAAATAGGAAAAAAAAACAAACAAACAAAAAGACAAAAAAAAAAAAAAAGACAAAGTCTAGAGTCAAAGTTGAAAAATTTCTGAGGAAGGAATGCCACAGAGACTGGTTTTACTCTGGTATTGGAACAAGTTCTTGCCATTTATTAGGCTGAATATTAGAGGTGTAGGTGGCCTGCCTTTATTTATGAGGTAGGTAGAATTAAAGTATGCACTTCTCAATATGGAATCACACTCATGCTTATTTTTTTATTTTTTTGAGACGGAGTTTCGCTCGTTACCCAGACTGGAGTGCAATGGCGCGATCTCGGCTCACCGCAACCTCCAGCTCCTGGGTTCAGGCAATTCTCTTGCGTCAGCCTCCTGAGTAGCTGGGATTACAGGCACGCGCCACCATGCCCAGCTAATTTTTTGTATTTTTAGTAGAGACGGGGTTTCACCATGTTGACCAGGATGGTCTCGATCTCTTGACCTCGTGATCCACCCGCCTCAGCCTCCCAAAGTGCTGGGATTACAGGCTTGAGCCACCGCGCCCGGCCACACTCATGCTTATTTAGACAGTGACAAGAGGATAGAGAGACTCAATCTGGGCTCACTGCATGGAATGCCAGAGTGGGATTCCATTGCATTCTTTACATTGTTGTTGGGGATCCTAATTATAGTTTACTTTGCATATTGAAATTTAACTTAAAATATGAAAGTCCATCAGCAAACCTCAGGCCTACTGACCTCTGTGACCTCCAGAAGTAAGTCCAATCAAAAACCAAAGCAGCTTAAACGTTCATGATTCTGAATCTCCAGATGGCAAAATCACCTCAGGATTTAGCCCAGGGCAGAGAAATCCTTTCCTTCTTTTGGGACATAAGCTCCAAGGTAGATCTTCCAATTTGTTACATTTTCAACAAACATTTGGCAAATGCATTTGAGATTTCACTTACTAGGCCTGCATTTAGGGGGAAAGTAGAATAAAAGAATAGACATTTTTCAACATAGAATCATATTCATGCTTATATGAAGAGAGACGAGATAAGTAGGATGGTGGGGTTACAAAGGCAAATAAGACATGGCCCTGCTTCTCCCTGAGAAGAGGGGCAATTTTGAACAGATAAAGATGATACAGTATAAGAAACTGTTGTGAGTAGTTTCCGCTTCCGGTAGCGAGAAGCTGGGTCGGCTAGGTACTGAGCACACCAGGCTTTGGAGTGAAGACTTAAATCCAAGGTCATGGCAAGACATCTGAAGTTCATCGCAAGGACTGTGATGGTACAGGAAGGGAATGTGGAAGGCGCATACAGGACCCTAAACAGAAGCCTCACTATGGATGCGCTCATTGAGGACATTAAGCGTCGGCGGTATTATGAGAAGCCATGCCGCCGGCGACAGAGGGAAAGCTATGAAACGGGCCGGGAAATCTACAACATGGAAATGGCTCGCAAGATCAACTTCCTTATGCGAAAGAATCGGGCAGATCCATGGCAGGGCTGCTGAGGCCTGGGGATGGGACACCCAGTGTGAAACCCTCATCCGGTTTTGTCTCCATCTCTTTTCTTTGTGCGATCCCATTTCCTATTACCATTCTCTACAATAAACTCAGTAACATTAAAAAAAAAAAAAAAAAAAAAAGAAACTATTGTATAGGGATGCATAAAGTTCCCTGGGAAGAAGGGAGACTTCAATACTAGTACCTGCATGAACTGAAGAGATTTTCAAAGAGGAGGGCACAAGTAAGATGGATGTTTTGCACAATACGGTTTTTTTTTTTTTTTTTGAGACAGAGTTTCGCTTTTGTTACCCAGGCCGGAGTGCAATGGCGCGATCTCAGCTCACCACAACCTCCGCCTCCTGGGTTCAGGCAATTCTCCTGCCTCGGCCTCCTGAGTAGCTGGGATTACAGGCACGCGCCACCATGCCCAGCTAATTTTTTGTATTTTTAGTAGAGATGGGGTTTCACCATGTTGACCAGGACGGTCTCGATCTCTTGACCTCGTGATCCACCCGCCTCGGCCTCCCAAAGTGCTGGGATAACAGGCGTGAGCCACTGCGCCCGGCCTACAATATGGTTTAGATGAATCAAGAAATGAGTCCAGGTGCAGTGGCTCACACCTGTAATCCTAGCACTTTGGGAGGCCGAGGTGGGAGGATCACTTGAGCCCATGGGTTTGCAACTGGCCTGGGCAACATAGCAAGATACTGTCTCTACAAGAAATACAAAACTTAGCCAGATGTGGTGGTACATGCCTGTAGTCCCAGCTGTTCAGGAGGCTAAGGTGGGAGAATTCCTTGAGTCCAAGTGATTGAGGCTGCAGTGAGCTATAATCGGGCCACTGCATTTTTGTCTGGGAGATAGAGCAAGACTCTGTCTCAAAAAAAAAGAAAAGAAAAAAGAGTAGAAATGTGTGTATAGGGAAAGAAAGTTTGAAAAGAAGGTTGGGGCAAGTGTTAAAGACCATTTATGCTATATTAACAAATTTGAATGCAATGAGAAGACACTGGAAGTTTTAAAACAAATAATAGAGCTGTATTTTATTATTATTTTAAAAAATTTTTTATTTTTATTTTTTTGAGACTATCTCACTCCATCACTCAGGCTGAGTGCAGTGGCACAGACTATGCTCACTGCAACCTCCTCCTCCTCCCAAGTTCAAGTGATTCAACTGCCTTAGCCTCCCAAGTAGCTGGGATTACAGGTGCCCACCACCACGCCTGACTAATTTTTATATTTTTAGTAGAGGCAGAGTTTGCCATGTTGGCCAGGCTGGTCTCAAACTCCTGGCTCAAATGATTTACCAACCTCAGCCTCCCAAGGTGTTGGGATTATAGGCATGAATCACTGCGCCTGGCCTAGAGCTATATTTTAGAAGGTCATCTTCTACTTTGAAAGTGTGGAAGATGATTTAAAATTGGAAAGAGACGGAATGGATGAAAGAGACACCAGAAATCCAGGCAAGAAATGAAGAATGCCTGACTGAAGAAGAAATGGACTTGAGGGAAAAATGTTTCAGAGATTATCTGGATGGGGAGGAATCATGTCCATCATCAGTAAAGTATCCATCTATCTACCCATCCATCCTGTCCTCTATCAAATATCTTTGGTTAGTTACTAAATAGAAAGCACTGTGGTGGGTGTCATAAATGCAGAGAATGAAAGCAGCCCATTCTTGAAGGAGCATTAATCTGGTATAGGAGATAAAATAAGTAAGCAGGTAATGCTAAGAGCCACTGTTTATGGATTGCTTTTTCTTGACAAGTCCCACCTCAGGCTCTTTAGTAATATTTTCTTTTATAGTAATCTTAGTTATATTATTATTTTCATTTTATCAGTTAGGAAATTGAGGCTTAAAGAGGCTAATAACTTGCTGAAGATTATGCAGCCTTGAATTATGGAACCAAGGTTCTAATACATTTATTTTACAACAGTGTTTTTTTTTTTTTTTTTTTTTTTTAGATGGAGTCTCGCTCTGTCACCCAGGCTGGAGTGCAGTGGCATGATCTCAGCTCACCACTTCTGCCTCCTGGATTCAAGCAATTCTCTTGCCTCAGCCTCCTGGGTAACTGGCATTACAGGTGCCTGCCACCATGCCCGCTAATTTTTGCCCAGAGGTGAGTGATATAAGCAATGCGGATCAACTGTGCACAAGTTCAGAGGAAGGAAAGGCCATTTCCAGTTGGAGGGCAGGAGAGTGACAGGTTAAATGAGAATCATGAAGAAGTCACTTAAATTGGGGATTTCAAAAGAAGGTAAGGGCCGGGCTCTGTGGCTCACATGTAATCCCAGCACTTTGGGAGGTTGAGGTGGATGGATCACAAGGTCAGATCAAAACCATCCTGGTGAACATGGTGAAACCCCATCTCTACTAAAAATACAACAATTAGCTGGGTATGGTGGTGCATGCCTGTAATCCCAGCTACTTGGGAGGCTGAGGCAGGAGAATCACTTGAACCCGGGAGGCGGAAGTTGCGTGAGTGGAGATCTGAGATCATGCCACTGCATTCCAGCCTGGCGACAGAGTGAGACTCCGTCTGAAAAGACAAACACATATAAGATGAACATTTAGACTATAAAACTTAGAGAAGGTTTAGTGAGGAAGAAAGAAGCTTGTCACCTATAATTTGTAGGAGTGACAAGCAATAAAAATGTAAGCCAATAAATAAGATAACTACAGAATGATAAACAGGGTAGTGAGTCAGAAAGTGAGGAGGAAGAGTGGGGTTGGTGGGTAAGGAATTAGAGGGAAGACTGGATTCCATCTCAAGGTAAAAAGCTGTTCATATGTAGATCAACTGCTATCTGTGAATGGATACTGGAATATTGTCACAAACAAACTGAAATGCAAATACTCTTAGAAACAGGGGTATTAGTAATGCAAATACGAAAAACATCTGATTTAAGCAGAACAACAACAACAAAACACCCTAATCAATCTTTGAATGACTCAATCTGTGAATGAAAACATTCACATCCTCATGATTTTGATGACAGAATAGATGATTTTTCTTTGTGCTGAGTTTGTTATCTCAAGCTGGAACTAAGTAAGGCTAGTCAAGGCCATCTGATTCTTACTGCTCATTCATTCATTAATTCATTCAATTCATTCACACATTCAATATTTTACTGAGAGCTTGCCGTATGCGGCACTATGCCTTGCCTGGAGAAAGCAGTGAAGGTTCTTTCCTTGGAGTTCTTCTCTTACTCCAAAGCGTTTTGGAACAGGAGTACACATGAGGAGAACCTTGGGTAGGTTCTGACACTTGTCTACTGAGGTTTTTGTTTTTGTTTTGTTTTGTTGAGACAGGGTCTTGCTCTGTTGTCCAGGTTGGCAACAAGATAGTAGCTGACTGTTGTTCTGGGCTAAGGCAGTCCTTCCACTGCAGCCTTCAGAGTAGCTGGGACTATAGGTGTGAAGCACCATGCCCAGCTAATTAATTAATTATTATTATTTTTGGTAGAGATGGGATCTCCCTCTGTTGCCCCAGCTGGTTTTGAATTCCTAGGCTCAAGTGATCCTCCTGCCTTGTCCTCCCAACGTGTCGGGATTACATGTGTGAGCCACAGTGCCTAGCCTAGTGATGTTCTTTTGGATAAGAGACAGAGAGGACCTGGTAATATACAAGGCCCAGAGTGTGTCCTAAGATGATCTATGGGGAGAGAATAGAGTACCCTTGACTGAAGTGTTTTGGAAACGATTTTAATGTTCCCAAATTTTATTTGAACTAAAAAACATGTCTGCCTTTCACATTCCTTTATGCACTCCACCTCACTATTCCTTCCCTGGCACCTGTTGGCTTCTTTTGCTATCCAAATTTACCAAATAAATCTTTCCCCTTTTTCTACCCATCTGCTGTTCTTCACAGCTTGTCTCTGGGCTCAGCCCCAAGCCTGGAGGGGCAGTAAATGGATTCAGAGTTGCTGCTCAAACATGGATTCCCATGGAAACCAAACGACTAAGAAAACAAACAAGGAGGAAGAGGCAGCCACTGCCTGACCTCTTACCCTCCCCCTCCAAATTCTTTTCGCTTTTCAGCATGAAGGCAAGTGCTTATTTGTATAACTAGCAGAAGGAAATAACCTGACCCCTCCCCCAACCCCAAATTCTTTAAGAGCCTCTCTTTCGACAATGAGTAAATGAAAGACAGTGAAACATCTCCACCTGGTGGTAGAAATGCCAAATTACCTGAGAATAAAGAACTCAATTAACAAGTGAGAGCCTGCAATTCAGGCCAATAAGTATACAAAGAAGTAGCATTCAGATACAAAAATAAGATACAAAGAAGTAACATTCAGATACAAAAATAAGAAACAAAGAAGTAACATTCAGATACAAAAATAAGATACAAAGAAGTAACATTCAGATACAAAAATAAGATACAAAGAAGTAACATTCAGGAGCACTCCCAGGAGAGAGTTTGTGATGTGGTTAGTACTTGTTCCTTCTCACCTATGCATATTTTTCAGCATTTAAATATCATCTTTATGGTGATGAATTTTGTTTTTGTATCCAACCCAAATAAGGGAACACGAGGTTTAATCTTCTCTGTCCCAACTCCATACTAGATATTTTTTACCTGAACGTCATGCTGTTGCTACAGATTCGGTGTAATACCACAGTTGGGTAGTATTTTTCTCTTTATGTCCTTTTCCTTCCATAGGGTAGCATTTGCTGGCTTACAAAGGAAAAGCAGAAGCTTCGCTCCACTGTCTTGTCTTTCTTTTCTTTTCTCTTTTTTCTTACAGTCTCACTCTGTCACCCAGGCTGGAGTGCAGTCGTGTTATCATCGATGGCTTACTGCAGCGTCTAATTACCGGACTTGAGCAATCCTCCTGCTTCAGCCTCCTGAGTAGCTGGGACTACAGGTGCACATCACCATGCCCAGGTAATTTTACTTTAAAACTAGTTTTTTTCTTTTCTTTTCTTTTTTTGAGACAGAGTTTCACTCTGTCACCCAGGCTGGAGTGTAGTGGCATGATCTCAGTTCACTGTAACCTCTGCCTCTTGGGTTCACGTGATTTTCCTGTCTCAGCCTCCCGAGTAGCTGAGATTATAGGCGTGAGCCACTGCTAATTATTGTATTTTTAGTAAAGATGGGGTTTTGCCACATTGGTCAGGCTGGTCTTGAACTCCTGACCTCATGTGATCCATGCGCCTCGGCCTTTCAAAGTGCTGGGATTACAGGTGTGAGCCACCATGTGGCCAGGAAGTGTTTCTTTCACTGGAGGGACAGAGCTAGTTGTGACGTCCCTACTGTGGCCCTGGAGAGAAGAGTGGGAGGATAAGGGTGAAGAAGGGGCCAAGTGAAGTAAGTGAAGTTCTTACAAGTAGGGTGGAATGAGTGTGAGAAAAAGGGGGAAGCTAGTGAGGATTTTCTCTTGTGCCAATGTGAAGTAGATTTCCAATAAAAGAAATGTATAAGTAATATAAAGGATAGGATGATTAATCTAAATTGGACCACAGCAGAATTTTTGTTGGCCCCAGAGGTTTTGAGATTTTGTTTAGCTAAGATTTGTGTTTAGTCCCAGCAACTTGGGATGCTGAGGTGGGAGAATCACCTGAGCCCGCGAAGTTGAGGCTGTACTGAGATGTGATTGTGCCACTGCACTCCAGCCTGGGTGACAGAGCGAGACCCTGTCTCAAAAGCAAACAACAAAAGTAAACAAACGACAAAAAAGGAAAGATAAATAAACCTAGATTCTGATTACACACGATGTGTGAAAATAAATTTCAGATGAATGAAGATATAAATGAGCAAAACTAAACTATAAAAATGTTAGAAGAAAATTTAGGACTCTAAAATCTTGGGATGGGGTGCACTTTTTTTTTTTTTTTTTTTGAGACGGAGTTTCGCTCTTGTTACCCAGGCTGGAGTGCAATGGCGCGATCTCAGCTCACCACAACCTCTGCCTCCTGGGTTCGGGCTATTCTCCTGCCTCAGCCTCCTGAGCAGCTGGGATTACAGGCATGCGCCACCATGCCCAGCTAATTTTTTGTATTTTTAGTAGAGACGGGGTTTCACTATGTTGACCAGGATGGTCTCGATCTCTTGACCTCGTGATCCACCCACCTCGGCCTCCCAAAGTGCTGGGATTACAGGCATGAGCCACCGCGCCCGGCCGGGGTGCACTTTTTTTTTTTTCTTGAGTTTTGCTCTTGTTGCCCAGGCTGAAGTGCAATGGCATGATCTCCACTCCACTGCAACCTCTGCCTTCCAGGTTCAAGCAATTCTCCTGCCTCAGCCTCCTGAGTAGCTGGGATTACAGGTGCCTGCCATCACATCCGCCTATTTTTTTTTTTTAGTAGAGACAGGGTTTCACGATGTTGGCCAGGCTGGTCTCAAACTCCTGACCTCAGGTAAACCACCTGCCTCAGCCTCCCAAAGTGCTGGGATTACAGGTGTGAGCCACTGTGCCTGGCTGGGATGCACTTCTTAAGTGAGATAGTAGCCTGGAATCTATAAAGAAAAGATTATTGCATAAAAATAAAATCTTTGGGATAAAAAAAGGCAGCATAAACACATATAAAACAGTTGATAGAAAATATTTATACCCATACCATCAATGAATGAATTTTCTAATATACAAAGACCTAGAATTGGAGGAAAAAGTCAACAACTCAATAGAAAAAAATATGCAAATGATATAAACAGACAAAAGGCAGGCAAGCAATTCTGAATGGTAAATAACTCGAATAAAAGCTACCCAGTCTCAACTGAGCATGGTGGCTCACGCCTGTAATCCAGCACTTTGGGAGGCTGAGGCAGGTGGATCACCTCAGGTCAGGAGTTTGAGACTAGCCTGGCCAACATAGTGAAACCCTGTCTCTAAAAAGTACGAAAATTTACCTGGGCTTGGTGGCCTGTGCCTGTAATTCCTGTGCCTGTAATTGGGAGGCTGAGGTAGGAGAATCACTTGAACTAGGGAGGTGAAGAATCGCTTGAACTAGGGAGGTGGAGCTTGCAGTGAGCGGAGATTGTGCCATTGCACTCCAGCCTAGAGAACAGGAACAAAACTCCATCTAAAAAAAAATTAAAAAAAAAACAAACAAAAAAAACCAAAAAACTACCCAGTCTCTCTATTCATCAGGAGAAATTAAAACAAAAATGAACTGCCCATTAGATTGACAAAAATTAGTTGATGAGATTCAGTGTGGGTGAGAGTGTGGGAATAGGCATTCATATAGACACACACACACAAACATATTTGGTTGTTGGGTGTATGAATTAGGAGCATGAATTGTGCCACTGCACTCCAGCCTGGGCAATAGAGTGAGATTCCAACTCAAAAAAAAAAAAAAAAAAGGAAGAAATGCTTCTAGAATTTTTTTTCTTTTTTTCTCCCTCCCTCCCTCTTTCTTTTCTTTTCTTTCCTTCCTTCCTTCTTTTTCTCTTTCTTTCCTTCCTTCTTTTCTTTTTTTTTTCTTCTTTCTGACATGGTCTGGCTCTGTTGCCAAGGCTGGAGTGCAGTGGTGCTATCACAGCTCATTGGCGCCTTGGCCTCCCAAGCTCAAGCGATCCTCCTGCCTCAGCTCTGTCTATATAAAAACAATAAAAGAGAATGCAGTTCAGGGACACAGGGACACATTCATTTTAACCTTGTGAGACCCTGTGCATGGACTCTTGACCTATAAATCTGCACGCTAATAAATTAGCTCACAGATGTTAAGCTCATGTTGTTTAAGGTGCTATATTTGTGCTGCTAACACATTACCTATTATTTAGATTAAATCCAAACTTCCTACATAGTTTCTCAGGCTTTACAGGATCTACCCTTCACGTGTAGTGTGGTCATGTAACTTCTCCCCGATATATTATGTTTCAACAACACCAGCTTTCCGTTCAAAAGTGCCAACCTTTATTTTTTTTCTTTTCCATTCTAGAGCCTTGTGTTAGCTTTCCCTCTATTGGAAAAATTTTCCTGAGATTCTTATGGCTATGGCTTTTTTTCTTTTTTTTTTTGACGGAGTTTCGCTCTTGTTACCCAGGCTGGAGTGCAATGGCGCGATCTCGGCTTACCGCAACCTCCGTCTCCTGGGTTCAAGCAATTCTTCTGCCTCAGCCTCCCGAGTAGCTGCGACTACAGGTGTGCGCCACCATGCCCAGCTAATTTTTGTATTTTTAGTAGAAACGGGGTTTCACCATGTTGACCAGGATGGTCTCGATCTCTTGACCTTGTGATCCACCCATCTTGGCCTCCCAAAGTGCTGGGATTATAGGCATGAGCCACCGCGTCCGGCATGGCTATGCCTTTGAAAAAGTCTTCTTTATTTTTATTTTATTTTTTGAGATGGAGTCTCTCTCTGTTCACATGATCACAAGGTCCCGCAAAAGGTCACCTGAAGGTTGAGGAGCAAGGAGAGCCAGTCTGAGTTCCAAAACTGAAGAACTTGAAGTCTTATGTTTGACGGCAGGAAGCATCCAATGCAGGAGAAAGATGTGGGCTGGGAGGGTAGGCCAGTCTTTCTTTTCCCATTTTTCTGCCTGCTTATTTTCTAGTCTCGCTGGCAGCTGATTAGATTGTACCCACCCAGATTAAGGGTGGGTCTGCCTTTCCCAGCCCACTGACTCAAATGTTAATCTCTTTTGGCATCACCCTCACAGGCACACCCAGGATCAATACTTTGTATCCTTCAATCCATTCAAGTTGACACTCTGTATTAACCATCACAAGTCCACCCCTTGTCGACTTGAACCCATACACACCTCCTGAGATCATAAATACTACATTTGATCTTAGCCAAAAGGCCAAGAAGTGATCCTGAGACCATACATAATCTTCAAATAAAGACAGCAATAAGGTCATAATTACACCTAACATAATACAACTGGAAATGCACCAATCCCAACTCAAATACTATTACATAAAGTTAACAATACTTAAATGCTGATGTGAAGTCAGTAAATCTTAAGTCACGCGATAAGGGAGAAAGGCAATAAAATGAAGATATTTTCTTAGTACAAGTGTATGCATCACAAACACGTTTCTAACAAAAGAAGGAGGAAATGCTCGTAATTACAATCCTCATTTCTGCAACTGGTCATGTGGTCATGGCTGGTATTGATGACTACCTTTTTCTACTACCCATTCTGCATTCCTTTTGCCTTCAGCAAGCATCTCAGCAGGTTGGAGTTTTTTCCTGGTGGAGTGGCCCAAACCTTCATTTCTGAAGAGTCTGGGTCATTTGTAGTCCTGCCTGGATTGGGCTGTTGTGGTTTTCTGTTGACCTTAACCACAGGACATGATAATACTAAGAGATGCCCTAATGGATCTCCAGTACTCCATGTATACTCTTCCTTACCTCCACTGTGGAGTGGTAGACTGATTTCATCTTGATAGTCTAGGTCAACCACCCCAGCCAACACTCTAACTCCCTTCTTGTCAACTAGCCTGTTGACTTAAAGGCAGGAGGAGCCCAAAGTGTCCAGGTGGCAATCTTAACTTTCAGTTTAGTGAAATCGTTGTTGTGTCTCCTGGTGACAGTGTTCTTCCCTCTGGAACTAAGATCTCTAGGCCAGCAGAACAGAATGTCGCAGGAAAAGGAAGCAAAATTTTTGCTATTGGATCACTAGGGGTGATGGTGAGTGGTGCCTTCCACTTCCACCCCTTTATTCCTGGATCCGTGCATCCTGGTTATGGGAGAAATAGTACCGTATATTGGATGCTGATTCAGAGCATATATGGCCTTCTGGAGAACTTTGTTCCAGCCTTGCAAAGTATTGTTACCTAGTTGGCATTGTAATTGTGACTTTGAGCTTGGGATTGTAGCTCCCAGTGAAAGCGCAGAGAACAAGAGGACGCCACACTTTCAGACGAATTTTTGTTGCTCACGGACCAGGAGATTCCCAGCGAAGAAGCCCCACGGGTCGCCAGCATGACTCTTGTGGCTGGCGCAGCAGTTCTTGGTGCACAGTAAGCGGGACTGGGTCCCCTTTTGGCCGACGTTTGGAGCTCTGGGAAGGCACAGTTGCCTATTTAGCTGATTGAAGGACGGACTCAAGAAGGCAGCCAGACTGGAGATTCCTGGGCAGAAAAGCACCATCAATCTTAACACCGCTGTTTTGGCCGGTGCAGTGGATTGCTCAGATTTCGGTGCTGGGAATCAACAACTTGGATGTCCACTCAGAGACCTAATTAGAAAGTCGGTAATTACAAAGACGACAGATGGATTTATTTATTTATTTATTTATTTATTTATTTTTTTGAGACGGAGTTTCGCTCGTTACCCAGGCTGGAGTGCAATGGCGCGATCTCGGCTCACCGCAACCTCCGCCTCCTGGGTTCAGGCAATTCTCCTGCCTCAGCCTCCTGAGTAGCTGGGATTACAGGCACGTGCCACTGTGCCCAGCTAATTTTTTGTATTTTTAGTAGAGACGGGGTTTCACCATGTTGACCAGTATGGTCTCGATTTCTTGACCTCGTGATCCACCCGCCTCGGCCTCCCAAAGTGCTGGGGTAAGGCATGAGCCACCGCGCCCGGCCTGGATATATTTATAATGAAGGGAAGAAACCAGTCTAAAAAGGCAGAGAATACCCAAAATCAGAATGCCTCTCCCTCTACAGGGGATCACAGTTCCTCATCAGCAACAGAACAAGGCCTGATGGAGAACGAGTGTGTTCCATTAACAGAAGTAGGCTTCAGAAGGTGGATGATAAGAAACTTCTGTGAATTAAAAAACTTGTTCTAACCCAATGCAAAGAAACTAAGGACTTTGAAAAAAGGTTTGACAAAATGCTAACAAGAATAGATAATTTAGAGAGGAATATAAGTGAATTAATGGAGCTGAAAAACACAACACGAGAACTGCGCGAAGTATGCACAAGTTTTAACAGTCGAATTGATCAAGCAGAAGAAAGGATATCAGAGGTCGAAGACCAACTTAATGAAATAAAACGAGAAGACAAGATTAGAGAAAAAAGAATAAAAAGGAATGAGCAAAGTCTCCAAGAAATACGGGACTATGTGAAAAGACCTAATCTACATTTGATAGGTGTACCTGAATGTGACGAAGAGAATGAATCCAAGTTGGAAAATACTCTTCGGGATATTATTCAGGAAAACTTTCCCAACCTAGTAAGGCAGGACAATATTCAACTCCAGGTAATACAGAGAACACCACAAAGATATTCCTCAAGAAGACCAACCCCAAGGCACATAATCGTCAGATTCATTAGGGTTGAAATGAAGGAGAAAATACTAAGGGCAGCCAGAGAGAAAGGTCAGGTTACCCACAAAGGGAAACCTATCAGACTTACAGCAGATCTCTCAGGAGAAACCCTACAAGCCAGAAAAGAGTGGGGGCCAATATTCAACATCCTTAAAGAAAAGAACTTTCAAGCCAGAATTTCATAACCAGCCAAACTAAGCTTCACAAGCGAAGGAAAAATAAAATCTTTTGCGAACAAGCAAGTACTTAGAGATTTCACCACCACCAGGCCTGCTTTACAAGAGCTTCTGAAAGAAGCACTATACATATAAAGGAACAACCAGAATCAGCCTTTCCAAAAATATGCCAAAAAGTAAAGAGCATCAACATAATGAAGAATTTACATCAACTAATGGGCAAAACAGCCAGCTAGCATCAAATGGCAGTATTAAACTCACATATATTATTATTAATCCTAAATTTAAATTGACTACATCCCCCAATCAAAAGATATAGACAGGCAAATTGGATAAAAAGCCAAAACCCATCGGTATGTTGCATCTAGACCCATCTCACATGCAACGATACACAAAGACTCAAAACAAAGGGATGGAGGAAAATTTAACAACCAAACGGAGAGCAAAAATAAATAAATAAATAAAAAGCAGGAGTCGCAATTCTTGCCTCTGATAGACTTTAAAGCTACAAAGATTAAAAGAGGCAAAGAAGGACATTACATTATGGTAAAAGGATCAATGCAACAAGAAGAGCTAACAATCCTAAATATATACGCACCCAATACAGGAACACCCAGATACATAAGACAAGTTCTTAATGACTTATAAAGAGACTTAGACTCCCACACAATAATAGTGGGAGACTGTAACATCACATTGTCAATGTTAGACAGATCAACGAGACAGAAAATTAACAAGGATATCCAGGACTTGAACTCAGACCCGGAACAAGTAAACTTAATAAACATTTATAGAACTCTCCACTTCAAATACACAAAACAGGGCCGGGCGTGGTGGCTCACGCCTGTAATCCCAGCACTTTGGGAGGTCAAGGCGCACGGATCACGAGGTCAAGAGATCGAGACCATCCTGGTCAACATGGTGAAACCCCGTCTCTACTAAAAATACAAACAATTAGCTGGGCACGGTGGTGCGTGCCTGTAATCCCAGCTACTCGGGAGGCTGAGGCAGGAGAATTGCCTGAACCCGGGAGATGGAGGTTGCGGTAAGCCGAGATCGTGCCATTGCACTCCACCTGGGTAAGAAGAGTGAAACTCCATCTCAAAAAAAAAAAAACAAAAACAAATACACAAAACATATTCTTTTTTTTTTTGAGACGGAGTTTCGCTCTTGTTACCCAGGCTGGAGTGCAATGGCACGATCTCAGCTCACCACAACCTCCACCTCCCAGGTTCAGGCAATTCTCCTGCCTCAGCCTCCCGAGTAGCTGGGACTACAGGTGTGAGCCACCGTGCCCAGCTAATTTTTGTATTTTTTAGTAGAGATGGGGTTTCATCTTTTTGACCAGGCTGGTCTCGATCTCTTGACCTCGTGATCCAACCACCTTGGCCTCCCAAAGTGCTGGGATTATAGGCGTGAGCCACTGCGCCCGGCCCTAACATACATTATTATCAGTACCACATCACACCTATTCCAAAAGTGACTACATAATTGGAAGTAAATCACTCCTCAGTAATTGCATAGCATTTCATAAGTTTAAGAAATATTGGTTGGCTGCTTCTTTGTTATTTTCTTCCCTTATTCCTTCCTGTCCCCATTGTTAAGCATAATTATTGGTATAAAAGAGGTTTTCAATACCCATTTTTAGACTGCATTCTAGCCTAGGCAATAAAGCAATACTCCTGTTCTCTCTCCCTCTTTCTCTTCCTTTTTCTTCCTCTCCTTCATTCTTTTTTTTTCTTTTTTCCTTTCTAAAAAAAAAAAAAGAAAAATTTGCTAAATGTACAAAACATATCCTCCAGTCTTCACTTTCCAGCATCTGAACCTTCTACCAAACTTTAGTCTAAAATGAGAATTTCCATTCTGCCCCTTCTCCAGGCCACATGGCCCTCACACTTCTCCTAGTTAAACTAAAATAAAATGTATCAACTCTTTACCCAGAAATGCCAATTGATACCCTGTTAAAGATAAGTAGCTTGATTCAAAGAAAATAAATTTTATAAGGTAGGGAGCCCATTTTTAATTCGAGCCTTCTACTCTTGTCTAAATGTACTCCCAATCAGCCCCACCTAGGCCTCATGTACCCTGAGCCTATGAAATGCAGTCCCTTATTGAAATACTGAACAATTTAAAAGTTTTAAATGCACCAGATTATATGAAGATGAATCATCACAATTTATTTATTTTTTTCCCTAAACAG
Organism: Aotus nancymaae; assembly: GCF_030222135.1. NCBI lineage: Eukaryota > Metazoa > Chordata > Mammalia > Primates > Aotidae > Aotus > Aotus nancymaae. The sequence goes on along the minus strand of NW_026988422.1, from coordinate 31,879,219 downwards.
GTAGACTTTTAAAATCACTGTGGCAAACTAGAAATGACAATGTTTATTACTCATTTAATTGCCTGAATCAGCTCAGAAAAGCAAATAGTTTATATAATCTAGTTTAAAAAAACCCAAAAACTGGGCAGGGGCATTTTCACAGAAGAAAAGCCACTTCCCTTCCTGGCTGCTGCCAACCAGAATCTGGCTGTCTACATAATCGTGTTACACTCACACAATTTCACTTAACAGAAATCTCCCTCATGGTTGGCTTGTCTCAAAAAGTAGGTAAGGTGAGTAAATAAAGCAATGGGGTTCTTCTTTACTGAATAGATAGCAGTGTTAGATAAGCTACTGGCCCCCAGCGACTCAACAAGCTCAACATAATAACTGTCTTTTACAGGACACAATTCCCAGACTGGCTGTCGGGAACTCCCTTGAAGCCCTCTTTTCACTGGTCCCAGGGGAGCTTTGTTTCATTAGCACTCTAGGACAGAAAAAAAAAATAAAAATTGTGACTTTGAAAGGCCATTCTACCATTCTATCAATCCAGTTGCTTCTGAATGATGGGAAACATGGTAAGACTGGTGAATTCCATGAGCATGAGCCCACTGCTGCACTTCTTTAGCTGTTAAGTAAGTGTCTTGGTCACAGGCAATGCTATGTGGAATTCCATGATGGGGGATAAGGCATTCCTTGAGTCCATGGATGGTAATCTTGGTGGAAGCATTGCATTTGCAGGATAGACAAACCTATATCTGGAGTAAATGTCTATTCCAGTGAAGACAAACCTTTGCCCTTTCCATGATGGAAGAGGTCCAATATAATCAACTTGCCACTAGGTAGCTGGCTGATCATCCTGAGGAATGGTGCCATATCAAGGGCTCAATGTTGGTCTCTGCTGCTGGCAAATTGGGCACTCAGCAGTGGCCATAGCCAGGTGAGCCTTGGTGAGTGGAAGTCCATGTTGCTGAGCCCATGCATAACCTCCATCCCACCCCCTTGGCCACTTTGTTTATGGGCCCATTGGGCGATGACAGGTGTTGCTGGGGAAAGAGGCTCAGTGGTGTCCACAGAATGGGCATCCTATCCAGTTGATGATGATGATGATTATTATTATTATAATTTTGAGAGGAAGTCTCGATCTGTCGCCCAGGCTGGAGTACAGTGGTATGATCTTGGCTCACTACACCTCAGCTTGCCAGGTTCAAGTGATTCTCCTGCCTCAGCCTCCTGAGTAGCTGAGATTACAGGCATCCACCACCATGCCAGGCTAATTTTTTGTATTTTTAGTAGAGTTGGGGTTTCACCATGTTGGCCAGGCTGATCTTGAACTCCTAATCTCAGGTGATCCTCCCGCCTTGGCCTCCCAAAATGCTGGGATTACAGGCATGAGCCATCTTGCCCGGCCTTTCCTGCCTTTTCAAGGCTAATATTTCCTTTTATTTTTTGAGACAAAGTTTCACTCTTATTGCCCAAGCTGAATTGCAATGGCATGATCTTGACTCACTGCAACCTCTGCCTCCTGGGTTCAAGTGATACTCCTGCCTCAGCCTCCCGAGCAGCTGGGATTACAGGCATGTGCCACCACACCCAACTAATTTTGTATTTTTAGTAGAGACGCTGTTTTGCCATGTTGGTCAGTCAAACTCCTGACCTAAGATGATCTGCCCGCCTCGGCCTCCCAAAGTGCTGGGATTACAGGCATGAACCAACATGCCTGGCTAAGGCTGAGTAATATTTCTTTGTATGTACATGCCATATTTCATTTATCCACTTATCTGTCTATGCACATTTGGGTTGCTTCCATCTTTTGGCTGTTATAAATAAGGTTGCTATGAACGTTGGTTCATAATATCAAATATCTCTTTGAGACTCTGCTTTTATTCCATTTGGGTATATACTCAGGAGTGGAATTACTGGATCATATTGTAATTCTATTTTCAATTTTTGAGGAACTGTCATACTGTTTTCCATAGTGGCTGCACCATTGTACATTCCCACTAATAGCACACAAGGGTTCCAATTTCTCTACATCTTTGCCAAAACTTGTTATTTTCGGCTTTTCTTTTTGATAGTAGCCATCCTAATGAGTGTGTGTGGTTGGTATCTTCTCACCAGATTATTTTAAAACAAATCTAGACATTATATAATTTCTTTCTTTCTTTTTTGAGATGGAGTTTCACTCTTGTTGCCCAGGCTAGAGTGCAATGGCATGATCTCGGCTCACTGCAACCTCTGCCTCCCAGGTTCAAGCGATTCTCTTGCCTCAGTCTCCCAAGTAGCTGAGATTACAGGCATGCGCCACCACACGTGGCTAATTTTTGCATTTTTAGTGAGACGGGATTTCACCATGTTGGTCAGGCTGATCTCAAACTCCTGACCTCACGATCCACCTGCCTTGGCCTCCCAAAGTGCTGGGATTACAGGTATGAGCCACCTTGCCCAGCATCATTATATAATTTCATCATGGCTGACGCTTTATCCTGTGACAAGAATGTTTCTCTTTTGTTGAAAGAATCTCTAGATGATGTCCTATGTGGATTTGGATCTGAAAGTGCTTGACTACAAGATTGAGGTTTTAACCAAGAGAGAGAACAAAGTCAAGAGAACTACAGAAAAGTGAAGGAGGAGTCCCAATTACATTCTGCCTGGTTATCTTTTCAGCTGAATGTAAGTCAATAAACTCTCATTTAACAAAAATTAGTTTTTTAGCCAGGCATGGTGGCTTACACCTGCAGACCTAGCACTTTGGGATGCTGAGGCAGGTGGATCGCTTGAGCTTGAGAGTTCAAGACCAGGCTGGAGAACACAGACCCCGTCCCCCACTTCTAGAAAAAATAAAATTCAAAAATTAGCCAGGTATGGTGGCATGCAGTGGTGGTTGCAGCTACTTGAGAGGCTGAGATGGAAGGATCACTTGTGCCTGGGAGGTTGAGGCTGCAGTGAGCCATGATTGTACCACTTACTCCAGCCTGGGGAAAAAAGCAAGACCCTATGTAAAAAAAAATAATAATTAGGTTTTGAATGGTGTTTCCTTTCATTTGTGTTTTCGTTTTCTTTCTTTCTTTCTTTTTTTTTTTTTTTTGAGACGGAGTTTCGCTCTTGTTACCCAGGCTGGAGTGCAATGGTGCGATCTCGGCTCACTGCAACCTCCACCCACTGGGTTCAAGCAATTCTCCTGCCTCAGCCTCCTGAGTAGCTGGGACTACAGGCGCGCACCACCATGCCCAGCTAATTTTTGTATTTTTAGTAGAGACGGGGTTTCACCATGTTGACCAGGATGGTCTCGGTCTCCTGACGTCGTGATCCACCCGCCTCGGCCTCCCAAAGTGCTGGGATTATAGGCGTGAGCCACCGCGCCCGGCCATTTGTGTTTTCTTTTATGTACTGATCGCATCCTAGTACATTTCTATTTCTGTTTCTTCATAGCTTGTGGTGTTACCCAGTACTTTTCCTGGGTACTTATTATATACAAATTGTCTTTTCTCTTTTTTTCTTCAGAATGATTCAATTTTAATCTTTTTAACTTTTATCATATGTCTACAGATTAGTGTTATTTTATTAATTGCTAAAATAACAGGTATAATAGCAATTATGTTAAGCAATGGGCAAATAAGAACAAGATGTATTATAGCCTTTGAAAATTTTTTTGGTTCACAAGCTATAGATTTAAGTTTATTTTTATAATTCATTATTCAGCCATTTTATTTGTTAAGTATTTGGCAAGATTAGGATATTTTTTAAAGTCTCTTCCTAAGCTGGTACTCACCAAGGAGAAAGCCATGTTCAGTTCCAGCACCAAGATCGTGAAGCCTAATGGTGAGAAGCTAGATGAATTCAAGTCTGGCATCTCCCAGGCTCTTCTGGAGCTGGAGATGAACTCGAACCTCAAGGCTCAGCTCATGGAGCTGAATATCATGGCAGCCAAGGAAACTGAAGTTGATGGTGGTCAGAAAGCTATCATAATCTTTATTACCGTTCCTCAACTGAAATCTTTTCAGAAAATCCAGGGCTAGCTAGTATGCAAATTGAAGATGACCCGTCTCAGTAGCGGCGAACTGCCTCAGTAATGGCGGCCTGGACTGCCTCGGTAGCGGCAGCTGGCCTCAGTAGCGGCGAACTGCCTCAGTAATGGCGGACTGCCTCAGTAGTGGTGAACTGCCTCAGTAATGGCGGACTGGACAAGCTCGGTAGTGGCAGACTGCCTCAGTAATGGCGGACGGGACTGCCTCAGTCACGGTGGACTGCCTCAGTAATGGCGGACCAGACTGCCTCAGCATCGACGAACTGCTTCAGTAGTGGCGGACTGGACTGCCTCCGTAGCGGCAGACTGCCTCAGTAGCAAACTGCCTCAGTAATGGTTTACCGGACTGCCTCAGTAGCGGCGGACGCCCTTCTCCTCACAGAGCTCGACTGTCCCGGGTCCAGCTGCGCTTGCTGCAGAACTCTCAAGTCAGAACGTTTCAGATTGCCAGTCTTTGTAGGCATGGGACCCTCGGAGCCAGATCACCGGGTTCCCTGCTTTTGGCACCCTCTTTTTCAGTTGAATGGGTGGCTCTGTCTCCCAGGCTTTCCGGGAGCCAGTTAAAACGGACGCCCAGATTTGTGTGAGTTTTTGTGCAGAAACTGCAGCGCCGGCTGAAACAGCCAAGCTGGAAACTTCTGTCGCTTTTTGGCCGGGGGAATCTCCTGTTCTGTGGGTGGTTAAAAACTGCAGGAGAGGCGCAGTATCTGAACCGGAGTGCTGGAGGGGATGGAAAAGCCCCGGATGGCCTCCATTGGGAAGGGAGGGGTGTCCTCCGGGGATTGTACTTCCCAGGTGAGGCAGTGCCTCACCCTGCCTTGGCTCCCCCTTCCTGGGCCACAGACACTGTGCCACCAGTCCCACTGAGATGCACCTGGTACCTCGTTTGGAAATGCAGAGATTAACTCACCCTCTGCGCAATTATCACTGGGAACTGCGCTCCAGAGCTGTTCCTATTCAGCCATCTTGCTCTGCTTCCCCTCTCACTTCATTTTTTAATTTTTTGTAGAGACGAGGTCTCACTATATTGCCCAGGCTGGTCTCGAACTTCTGGGCTCAAGCAATAATCTTTCTTTTCTTTTCTTTCTTTCCCTCCTTCCCTCTCTCCCTTTTTTCTTTCCTTCCTTTCTTCCGCCTTTCTATCTCTTCTTTCTTTCTTTCTTTTTTTTTTTTAATTTTTCTTTAAAGATGGGGTTTCACCATGATGGCCAGGCTGGTCTTGAACTCCTGACCTCAGGTAATCCACCCATCTCGGCCTCCCAAAGTGCTAGGATTACAGGCATGAGCCACCACGCCTGGCCTATTTTCTTTTTTTTTTTGAGACGGAGTTTCGCCCTTGTTACCCAGGCTGGAGTGCAATGGCTCACGATCTCGGCTCACCGCAACCTCTGTCTCCTGGGTTCAAGCAATTCTCCCGCCTCAGCCTCCCGAGTAACTAGGACGACAGGCGTGTGCCACCATGCCCAGCTAATTTTTTTTTTTGTATTTTTAGTAGAGACGGGGTTTCACATGTTAACCAGGATGGTCTCGATCTCTTGACCTCGTGATCCACCCACCTCGGCCTCCCAAAGTGCTGGGATTATAGGCATGAGCCACCGCGCCCGGCCTATTTTCTTTTTTAACTGGGTCTCACTGTTGCCCAGGCTGGAGTGCAGTGGTGCAATCTTGGCTCACTACAACTTTTGCCTCCCAGGCTCAGGTGATCCTCCCACCTCAGCCTCCCAAGTAGCCGGCTGGGCTCACAGGCTGGTGCCACCACACATGGCTAATTCTTTTGTGTTTTTTTGTAGAGAGAGGGTTTGGTTATGTTGCCCAGGCTGGTCTCAAACTCCTGGGCTCACGATCCGCCCACCTTGGCCTCCCAGTGCTAGGATTATAGGTGTGAGCTACTGTATCTGGATATCCTTTTACTTTCAACCTGCCTGTATTGTTATACTTAAAGTGAATTTTTAGCTGGGCACGGTGGCTCGCAGGTGTAATCCCAGAGTTCAAGACCAGCCTGGCAACATAGTAAAACCCCATCTCTACTAAAAATACAAAAATTAGGTGGGCATGGTGGTGCATGCCTATAATCCCAGCTGCTTGGGAGGCTGAGGCAGGAGAATCACTTGAACCCAAGAGGTGAAGGTTGCGGTGAGCTGAGATTACACCACTGCACTCTAGCCTGGGGGATAGAGTGAGACTCTGTCTCCAAAAAACAAAAGAAAAAATAAATAAAGTGAATTTCTTACAGGTTAAAAAAAAATATGCAAAAGCATCCCAGGAGCCGTACTCTGACAGCTGTGCACGATGCAATCCTTGAGGACTTGGTTTTCCCAAGCAAAATTATGGGCAAGAGAATCCATGTGAATCTGGATGGCAGCTGGTTCATAAAGGTTCATTTGGACAAAGTATAGCAGAACAATGTGGAACACAAGGTTGAAACTTCTGGTGTCTATAAGAAGCTCATGGGCAAGTATGTTAATTTTGAATTCCCAGAGTGCCAGTTGTAAGCCAAATGACTGAATAAAATACATATTCACTGTAAAAAAAAAAGATATTTTAAAAATAATATTCTAGTTTGAGGAAGTTGATACTTAGAGTATCGTCTGTTCTCTGGACAAAATATCAAGAAATTATGTGGGTCAGTTTTTATCCAAGGGAGAATGGTTAATTTTCTGTCTCCTACATAAATTAGGAAATATGTGAGTCCTTCAGGTTAAGCCCCAAGCTTGAACATTCACGTGATCAAACTTGACTGTCTACCATCTCCAAGAGACTTTGCATATAGATAACATGATTTCATCACATGGACAAAGCAACCATCCCATTTAGAAAGCAGAAGTGTAACAGAATGAGATTGGAGGTGTGAAGAAGTTGAAACCAGAGATATTTGCACCAAAGTTGTCCATATTTGTTAGGTCTTGGCCAACTCAGTGAAACATTGTCAACCTCACAAATCTAAATTGCTATGAAATACTGTCTTGAATAAATTATCCCAGTGCCCTGATCAACGGCCCTCTTTTCTTTCAGTGGGAAATATCATATTGAACTTATGTTTTGGTGTGGGGGAATTTATTACTGAGACATTAGAAAACATATTATTGCAGTCTTTCTTCTGGATTGTTTAATGTGGTTTAGTTTGTGAGAATTTGGTCTCATTCTCTACTCTTGTAGCCGTATCTTGCGCTATCTTGAGAGGATACTAAAGTACTGTTAGAAAGTTAATATTTTACCTTAAACTGTGTTTGATTTTTCATTGATATGATATGGCTCTATAAAAGAGAAAAAGCAAGAAGAAAAAAATGTCACCGAAGTCTAAACATTATAATAAATTCTAAATGTGGCAGCTTTCCTCGTGGGAGAAAGACACTTTCAAACCTCACTCTTAGTTCTTGGGCCTCTGAGCATTCTCTTCAGGGCCAGCTTCACCTCTTGGTTCCGTAGAGTGTAGATAAGGGGGTTGAGGAAAGGAGTGATGGCCGTGGGGAATAGGGCAGCTGCCCCATGCAGGGGGCTGTTGGTTTCAGGCCTCAGGTAGATGAAGGCACAGGGTACATAGTACACAGTGACCACGGTTACATGGGCTCCACAGGTTGAAAAAGCCCGGCGCCACCCTTCAGCTGTACGGATTCTCAAGATGGCCTGAATGATTTGTATGTAGGAGAGGAGGATCAGGGAGAAGCAACTGGCAACTATCACCCCAATGTCCACAAATGTCACCAGCTTGTTGACTGTCGTGTCAGCACAGGCCAGTCTCAACACTGCAGGAATGTCACAGAAGAAGTAATCCACGTGATTGGGCCCACAGTAGGGCAGGTGGAAGGTTAGGATGGCCTGGAGAGCCCCATGGATGGATCCTGCTACCCAGGCTCCGACTGCAAGCAAGGCACTCAGCTTAGCAGTCATGAGCATAGGGTAGTGCAGAGGCTGACATATTGCCAGGTACCTGTCATAGGCCATCAGGGTGTAGAGGAAGCACTGAGTGCTGCCCAGAAAGTGATAGAAATAGAGTTGAGCAACACAGCCACCAAATGGGATGGGTTTGATGCCTAAAGTGAAGTTCATTATGAGGCGAGGGACGATGACAGAGGAGATGCCCATGTCAATGACCGAGAGAACACCAAGAAAGATGTACATGGGGCGGGCATGGAGCCTCGGTTCTGCCCAGATAGTGATTAAAATAAGCATGTTTCTCAGCTGAGTCAGGATGTAGATTAGTAAAAAGAACACAAAAAAGAATGTCCTTAGCCTGAGTGGATAAGGAATTCCTGTCAGGATAAATGCAGTCAACAGCGTGTTGTTGACCCTTTCCATCTCCCAGACACTTTTACCTGGAGAATGGACAAAACAAGAATTAACACAGAGGTGAGAAGCAAGCGAGGGAGAACTAGAAAAAGAGACTGTAAAAACTAGGGGCAAGGACAGAGAAGTTTCTTTCTTTCTTTTTTTTTTTTTTGAGATGAAGTTTCGTTCTTGTTGCCCAGGCTGGAGTGCAATGGCACAATCTTGGCTCACTGAAACCTCCGCCTCCCGGGTTCAAGTGATTCTCCTGCCTCAGCCTCCCGAGTAGCTAGGATAATAGGCATGTGCCACCATGCCTGGCTAATTTTGTACTTTTAGTAGAGATGGGGTGTCTCCATGTTGGTCAGGCTGGTCTCGAACTCCTGACCTCAGGTGATCCACCCACCTCAGCCTCCCAAAGTGCTGGGATTACAGGCGTGAGCCACTGCACCCAGCAGAAGTTTCTTTCTTATGTGGACAGATGACAAGTAGGGAGACAATGTTCTCTGGCAGGTATTTTGTAAACAAGATGCTATTGGAACACAGCCTTGTTCATTTACCTACATACTGTCTGCAACTGTTTTGGAGCTACTATGACAGAGATGAGTGGAAAAGATAAACTATTTACTCCCTGAACATTTATGAAAAAGTTTGCATCTAGGGATCTGTACCCAGAGCACTTTTTCCAACAACCTTTGGAAAATAATCATTGACTGTTGTATTAGTACAGGCCACAATTTCCTGGAAACACGGCCTATGTGAGAAAAGGTATTTGTTTCATTAGGTTCTCTGCCAGCTCAGAATCTTCCAGAGGCCAATGGCTAACTCTTATCTCTGCCAGGACATAAACATATAGAATGAGGAATATGCAGAAAGGAAATGCAGAAACCCATTTCTGTATAAAGAATGAAATAGAATTTTGATTAAATGGCTAATCAAAATTTTTATGTGTGACAATGCTTGATGCTGTGCAGATCTATTTTCCAAGTTCTTGGAAGTTCATGTTGGCGAGGCTGGTCTCGAACTCCTGGTCTCAAGTGCTCCCCCTGCCTTGGTTTCCCAAAGTGTTGGGATTACAGGCAAGAGCCACCACACTTGGCTTGATTGGCATTTTTTAACCTAAAGAAAATGGTTGGAGGCTGGGCATGGTGGCTCATGCCTGTAATCTTAGCACTTTGGAGGCTGAGACAGGTAGATCACCTGAGGTCAAGAGTTCGAGACTAGTCTGGTCAACATGGAGAAACTCTGTTTCTACTAAAAATACAAAAATTAGCCAGGTGTGGTGGAGGGTACCTATAATCCCAGCTACTCAGGAGACTAAGGAGAATCACTTGAATCCAGTGGGTGGAGGTTTCATTGAGCTGAGATCACAATCTGGGCAAAAGTGGAAACTCTGTCAAAAAAAAAAAAAAGAGAGAGAAGGTTGGAATAATGAGCTTTTAAAATTCCTTCTAGTCCTATAATTTTTAGATATCCAAACTCATGGCTTGGCACCTTTTTTGAAAATGAACTGACCTTAAATGGGTGGACTGGGGACCAGGCGCGGTGGCTCACGCCTATAATCCCAGCACTTTGGGAGGCCGAGGTGGGTTGATCACGAGGTCAAGAGATCAAGACCATCCTGGTCAACATGGTGAAACCCCGTCTCTACTAAAAATACAAAAATTAGCTGGGCATGGTGGCACATGCCTGTAATCCCAGCTACTCGGGAGGCTGAGGCAGGAGAATTGCTTGAACTCAGGAGGTGGAGGTTGCGGTGAGCTGAGATCACGCCATTGCACTCCAGCCTGGGTAACAACAGCAAAACTCCATCTCAAAAAAAAAAAAAAAAAATGGGTGGATTGACTTCTGGGCTCTGTATTCTGTCATTGGTTGATGTGTTGTGTTTGTTTTTATGTCAGTGCCATGCTGTTTTGATAATTATAACTTTATAATATATTTTAAGATAAGATGATGTTATGCCTGCAGCTTTGTGTGTGTGTGTGCAAGATTGCTTTGGCTATTTGTTCCACAATGGGGAAAGGACAGTCTCTTCAATAAATGGTGTTGGGCAAACTACATATTCATATACAGAAGAATGAAATTGAACCTTTATCTCATACCATTAGCAAAAATCAACTCAAAATGAATTAAAGACTTAAACATAAGACCTGAAATTAACATATTACTAGAACAAAATGGGAAAAGTTCTACATTTGTCTGAAAAATGTCATATATATTCAACAGAATACTACTCAATCCTAGAATAGAAGGAAATTCTGTCATTTATGACAACATGAATGAACTTGGAGGAGATTACATTAAGTAAAATAAGCCAGGCATGGAAAGACAATATTGCATGATCTCAGTTATATGTGGAATCTAAAAAAATTGAACTTACAAAAGTAGAAAAGAGAGTGGTGGTTACTAAAAGCCAGGGATGGGAATGGGGTTCGGGAATACAGAGATGTTGATTAAAAGTACAAAGTTTCAGCTGGCTGCAGTGGCTCATGCCTGTAATCCCAGTGCTTTGGGAGGCCAAGGCAGGCAGATCACTTGAGGTCATGAGTTTGAGACCAGCCTGGCCAACATGGTGAAACCCTGTCTTTACTAAAAATACAAAAATTAGACCAGTCTGGTGGCATGCACCTGTAATCCCAGCTACTCAGGAGGCCAAGGTGGGAGAGTTGCTTGAACTCAGGAGGCAGAGGTTGCAGTGAGCCAAGATTGTGCCACTGCACTCCAGCCTGAGTGACAGAGTGAGACTGTCTCAAAAAAAAAAAAAGTACCAAGTTCCAGTATAAGTTTCCAGGACCTGTTGAACAGCACGGTGACTATAGTTAACAATAATATATTGTATACCTCAAATTGCTAAGAGCAGATTTTAAATGTTCTTACTACAAAAAATGACAAGTATGTGAGGTGATGAATATGTTAGTTTGATATAAGCATTCTACAATGTATATACATCTATCAAAACATCAAATTGTACCCCACAAATATGTATAGCTATTATTTATGAAAATAAAAGTTTAAATAAAATAGGCTCAATGAAAATTTTTACTGAAAAATACTCATGGCTTAATGTGAGATGTCAAAGAAATTGAAATTGATTGGTTGATTTTTTTTTCCTCTGGACTGATTTCCACCCACTCAGAAGGAGGAGAGTAACATTAATGGTGAATGTCAGGAGCTTTCTGATTAATGATTCCCTCTACCTTCACTCCTGAGCAGGGCAGCATTCTGCCTTGGGTCAGGGGACTGTGGAGAGCAGGGAACTGGCAACCCTCATGAAGAAGTAAGTCATCATAGACAGATGATCCTGCTGCTGGCTGAGAGCCACAAATGTAAACATTATAATGGATCTCTATCGTCAGCTTGCCATCATAATGGATGTAGTCATTAGCTCACTTCTTGGTTCTGAGCGAGTCTCAAAGCTCCTCTAGGACTGGGTGCAGTGGCTCATGCCTATAATCCTAGTACTTTGGAAGGCTGAGGTGGAAGGAAGGATTGCTTGAGCCCAGAAGGTCAAGGTGAGCTGAGATTGCACCACTGCACTCTAGCCTGAGTGACAGAGTGAGAGACCCTGTCTCAAAATAAAAACACATATAACACACAAAAAAGCCAACTCTTCTGGGTTTCAGTTTCTTCACTGGGGCTATGAGGTTGTGGAATGAGACTGTGGACCCAATTTTGGCAAATAGTGAAAAACAAGGGATAGAGGTGAGGGGGGCGGAGCAAAAAAAAAAAAAAAAAAAAAAAGAAAAACCAGGGATAGTTATATTCAATAGGCTTTATATTAAACACTTAGCTTTAAAACTGCTGTACCCCAGCTTTTTCAGAGCTTAGCTCTCATCATTTAACCATCTCTGTTATGAAACTTAAAAAAAGAAGCAGTAAATACTGACACCCCATGCCATTTCATCCTCTTTCAAGTAAATAAAATGCAGTTTATGAATTCTTTAGTTTTAAACATTATAGTCACGGGAACACAGTGATGGTTGAACTTCAAAAAGCTGACCTCAATCCTCTTCCAGATGCAAGAGCTACAGATGCTGGCCTCCTCCCCATATTCCTTGACTTCAGAAAGTACAGAGGCTCAAGTTCCCACACAGGTTCCTTGGGAAATTCATGGCAGTGCACAATGGTAGTCCTAGGCTGAAGGAGCTCAGGAGGCTGCTCTGGTCTGGGTGTCATGGGTTGCTATAGTTTTCTGGGGTCACTGAGGTCTGATGTTAAAGTGTTCCCATTTAGAAGCCTGATTTGGTTAGGTCTGTCCGGGGGAATCAGGCTGTGGGAAATCAGTTGACACTATTCAAGTACCTGAGAGAATGACTTAAAAACCAAACAAATAATTTATTACTTTACAGTGGGAGATCTTGCTCCCATGACTGAAATAGTGTGTCTACTATCCAGGGCACCCACTTATTAATACTATCAAGGTCCCTGGAAGTCAAATTAGGAATCGAATGTGTATTTCTGAGTTTTGAATTACAGCACGGGGAATTTCATGAAGCACACTTAATTTAGGTCACAATGAATTACACCTAGTAAATCACACAGCATCTTTATCTAAGGGAGTACTTCAATTTTCCCTTCAGATACAGTTATCTTTCTCCCTTGGGCAGTAACAAAGATACATTAACAAAGTTTAATTCTAATTATTATTTTCTTCCTGAATTTCTATCTTTTGTAGATTGCCTTAGTTGTTTCCATTTTCTCTTTTCAACATTTTCCTAACTTTTAAGAGTTCCTTAATTATTTTTCCCTGATTTATTTTTCATATTGTTTTCTTGTTTGCTTTGGAGAATATTCTATGATTTACTCTCTAAAAGGTGTTATTTCTTTTGGAAAATTTTCCATTGATAGGGAATCACAGTCCACCCATAGTATGATGATTCTTGTTTTATTCAACCAGAGAAAACAGTATTTTCTAACTTTGTCCTTAGATTTTAGGACCATCTTAATGGGAGGAATGAGAGGAAGGAGTGCAATTTTATTTGTAATACCGAGTATCTGTTTTGGGTGTGATTTCACCCCAGTTACCTCTTTTTGTTTCTCTAGTTTCACTTTCTCCTCTTCATTAAGTTAGAAATATTAACAGGAAAACTTCCCTTTACCTCTGATCTGTTATGACCTTTCTCTCTGTGTCACTGCCATTATCATCAACCTCCAAGGAGAAAGCTTAGTATTTGCTAGGTAACCACCCTTCTGTGTTCTCTCTGGTTCATTAAAATCCCACATGTGGCTCTGAGACACTTTACTTAAATGCTTTCAAAAATAAAAGGCGGGGGGCAAGGAGAAGGAAAAATGGCACCGATGAAACCTCAGTGGACCAGAGTGACAAAAAGTCATAGAATAATGATGGTAATTTGCACCTATGTAGGGTTCTTATAATCTTTAGAGGTTAAATGACAGCAGAATCTCACAGCTGTATAATGCTGGCGTAAGGACTCCAAGCAGATTGTACTGTTTCTAGTCCAGCAGTCTTTCTACATTTTACCGAAAATTCCTTCCCAGAAGTAACCAAATCAAAATAATGTAGTAAATCATGTGAACTGAATAACAATTTTAAGACTCTTGTGGTTCATTCTGTCAAGGATTCTAAACTGGTGTTACTACCCTGTTTCAAAATTGAGACGTAGTAACACTAAGAGCAAGTTCTAAAATCAAACTAGAGTGAAATTTTGTTACCATGAATTCATGAAATTGCCCGACTTCTTTCATTGTCTGACAGTCTATCACACTGAGTGTTTCTTCAAAAAGCCTGAGGGAGGCTGGTGTGGTGGCTCACCCCGGTAATCCCAGCACTTTGGGAGGCCGAGGCTGGCGGATCACCTGAGGTCGGGAGTTCGAGACCAGCCTGATCAATATGGAGAAACTCCTGTCTCTACTGAAAATACAAAATTAGCCAGGCATGGTGGCACATGCCTGTAATCCCAGTTACTCCGGAAACTGATGCAGAAGAATGACTTGAAGCTGGGAGGTGAGGTTGCAGTGAGCTGAGATCGCACCATTGTACTCCAGCCTGGGCAACAAGAACAAAACTCTGTCTCAGAAAAAAAACAAAAACAAAAACAAACAAAGGCTGAGGGCTTAGTAGTGTTTCCGTTTTACAGATACTTAGTCTTTGAAGGTATTGATGAAAATGTGTTTTTGAATTCTCTTTCACCTGATGTCAAATATTAAAGACCATCTGAAGGCCAAGCGCAGTGGCTCACACCTGTAATCCCAGCACTTTGGGAGGCTGAGGTGGGTGGATGACCTGAGGTCAGGAGTTTGAGACCAGCCAATATGGTGAAACCCCATCTCTACTAAAAATACAAAAATCAGCTAGGCATAGTGGCATGGGCCTGCAATCCCAGCTATTCAGGAGGCTGAGGCAGGAGAATCACTTGAACCCGGGAGGCGAAGGTGGCAGTGAGCTGAGATCCTGCCACAGCACTGCAGCCTGGGTTACAGAGCAAGACTCTGTCTCAAAAAAAAAAAGTAAATAAATAAATAAAATAAAGATCATTTGGTACAAGAATGTTTGAAAAATATATGAGAAATATTAAGGGACCACAAACTAAATATAATTGTATAATTTTGATCAACCAAAAAGATTAGGCACCTTTTCTAATGAGGCAAAGGGCACATGCTTAACCCCATTTCAGCAAATGAGTTTTACTTAATTCTGGTCCCAAACTGTATCCCTAACTCATCTTTCAAATGGCCATGAAGAAAACTTAAAAAATTTTATTATTTTCTGAAAACCAACTCAAAGCACACTTTTTTATTTATAGAAAGCATTTCAAATATGTAGAAAGCTAATATAATTGATTGCCTTTTTTGTGAATTTCACAGTAAGATATATAAAACAAAAAATAAGGCCGGGCATAGTGGCTCACACCTATAATCCAAGCACTTTGGAGGCCAAGGCGGGCGAATCACCTGAGGTCGGGAGTTCAAGACCAGCCTGACCAACATGGTGAAACCCCATGTTTATATTTAAAAAAAATCTAAAGATGAATAATATTGGAACAAATATATACATAAGAAAACTTTGAGTTATTAAATTGTGAGACATGAGAAAGAGTTTCCATTAAAATGTAAAACCCTTCTTAGCAACAAGTTTGAATTGTCTGTTTAAAATATTTGCCAACAAAGAAATCATATTATAGCTTTACTCACATCCATTTTTCAAATTTTGGCAGAGAACTTGTCTTATAGGTGGTAGAAGGAACCTGGAGAGGACCAAAAGAACAGAGCAAGGGTAGCACCACCGCAGAACTCCAAGATGCTCTTCCTAGTCTGGTTGGTATTAAAATCAGGCAGTAAATGAACCTTTAATGGAGAATAGCTTTGAAGAAAAATGTAGCCAATTGAAGGCCTGGGGGAAATAGTGTTATCCTACTATTAGCCACTATTTTTTTTTTTTTTTTTTGAGATGGAGTCTCGCTCTGTTGCTCAGGCTGGAATGCAGTGGCGCCATCTTGGCTCACTGCAACCTCTGTCTCTCAGATTCAAGCGATTCTCCTACCTCAGCCTTCTGAGTAGCTCGGATTACAAGCATGCACCACCACGCCCAGATAATTTTTGTATTTTTAGTAGAGACGGGGTTTCACCATGTTAACTAGGCTGGTCTTGAACTCCTAACCTCAGGTGATCTGCTGGTCTTGGCCTCCCAAAGTGCTGGGATTACAGGTGTGAGCCATCATACCCGGCCTATTAGCCACTATTTATAAAAACGCTAAATGGTAGTTGCAGAGTCATATGATGAGCAGAACAGTAAAGAAAATTTTTGTGACAGCAGAAACAGAACTATACTGAGTAATTAAACAAGGAAGGATGTTGAGAGATAAAGTGACTCAGAGTAGAGAAACCCCTTAAACTATGTTTGGATTTCACATTTATCTCTGAAAAATGGGATTAGAACAATGACAGGTGGTATCTGGAGAGGAGGAGGGTACTCTTACCTGGAGGTGTCAGCATCCATCAGAAATTCTTCTTGCAATCTGAGAGAAAGGATACAAATCTATTCCTAGAGAAACTTGAATATCTCATAGGGTCAGCAGCGATTGTTGTGAAGAGCTTGTGGCGGAAGACCCAACAAATTACTTTTGGCTGGATCAAAGTAAAGTGTCAAACTATGGAAACTTAATTTATTATTTGCTTGCTTATTTGTAGATATCCACTTCCAGCTTCCTTATGAACGGGGGGAAGAGCTGTGGCTCTTTCTGAAGGTAACTGCTAAGGTTGGTCTCTCCTGTGTTCTACTACTTCTTTTTATTTCCCTCAGAGTCGGTTTCTATGTGTGAGACTTTTAGCTTGGGGAATATTGTAATAGCACTCCTGTGATAGGCAAGACTAATATCCATAGTTTGTTTCCTAGGAGACTCCCTGGGTTTCTAGCTTTTTCCAATTTTGTAACAGCAGGTGGGACAAAGTCTGTGGGGCTTAACAGATCTTGTTGAAATCTTCAGATCTGTGGTTCTCTTTCTGTTCCAAAATAAATTTGGAAAAAAAGAGAAAAAAAAGCTAACATGGTTGTTACTTGTCAAGAGATGTTTTTTTTATTGGTGCATTCACATTTTATGAAATTCACTCTTTGAATTACCAAGGTGCTAACATAGATCTTCATAGACTAGAAGAAACATAGAATTTCAGAGTTGGAGAGACATTAGAGGTCATCTGATCCAACTTTCATCTGTAATGTTTTAAGTCAAGGTCCCTGAGCAGTAATTTTTCATTTATTTATTTATTTAGAGACAGAATTTCACTCTTGTTGCCCAGGCTGGAGTGCAATGGCACGATCTTGGCTCACCATAACCTCCACCTCTTGAGTTCAAGTGATTCTCTTGCCTCAGCCTCCCGAGTAGCTGGGATTACAGGCACGTGCCACCACACTTGGTTAATTTTGTATTTTTAGTAGAGAAAGGGTTTCTCCATGTTGGTCAGGTTGGTTTTAAGGCGATCTGCCTGCCTTGGCCTCCCAAAGCGCTGGGATTACAAGTGTGAGCCACTGTGCCTGGCCTGGTTTTTCTTTTTTAATTTTACAATTTTATTTATTTATTTTTTGAGACAGGGTCTTGCTCTGTTGCTCAGGATGGAGTGCAGTGACATGATCACAGCTCACTGCAGCCTCATCCTCCTAGGCTCAAGTGATTCTCCCACCTCAGCCTCCAAAGAGGTTGGGTCTATAAGCACACACTACCACACCTGACTAATTTTTAAATTTTTTATAGAGGTGAGGTCTCATTAGATTGCTCAGGCTAGTCTTGAACTCCTGGGCTCAAGTGATCCTCCTGCTTCTGCCTCCGAAAATGCTGGGACTACAGGTGCAAGCCACCATGCCTGGCCTGTTATTTTTCTTAGCATTTCTTGGTCTTGTTTCTTTGAATACTTTGAGTTTGGTCTAACTT
This sequence comes from Aotus nancymaae, assembly GCF_030222135.1. Taxonomy (NCBI): domain Eukaryota; kingdom Metazoa; phylum Chordata; class Mammalia; order Primates; family Aotidae; genus Aotus; species Aotus nancymaae. Next base: position 31,861,567 of record NW_026988422.1, on the reverse strand, counting down.
ACTTTCTTCTAGACTTACATCTGGTGTTGCCTGAACGCTTTTCCCAAACTTTCTTGAAATGTCCAGAGATGGTCCATGTTGTAAGAGAACACATTGAATGTGGTATAGTTTTATTTATTTATTTTATTTTTGTTTTTATTTTTATTTTTTTGAGGCAGAGTCTTGCTCTGTTGCCAGATGCCTGGCTGGAGTGCAGTGGCACAATCTCAGCTCACTGCAACCTCCACCTCCTGGGTTCAAGGAATTCTCCTGCCTCAGCCTCCCGAGTAGCTGGGACTACAGGCGCGTGCCACCACGCCCAGCTAAGTTTTGTATTTTTAGTGGAGACGGGGTTTCACCATGTTGGCCAGGATGGTCTCGATCACTTGACCTTGTGATCCGCCCGCCTCAGCCTCCCAAAGTGCTGGGATTACAGGTGCGAGCCACTGCGCCCGGCCAGTGGTATAGTTTTATTATTTTTATCACCAAACTTTTGTGGAGGTCTCTATAGCTTCCAAGTCACATTTGTGTTAAAGTGTCTAGAGAAGAGGTAAGCAAATTTTCTCTCTAAAGGGGCAGATAATAAATGTTTTTGGACTTGAGGACCATACAAGCTAAGAGGTATGGCTTTATTTATATGCAGTGGATAGCCAGTAAATATTTATAAGGACAGGAAATAAAATATTTAGTTGAATGTTTTGGAAAGAAAACTCTGGTAGTTGTATGGAGGAAAGTGGAGGTGATAAGGAGACCACTTAAGTAGCCCGAGAGAAAAAAAAAAAAAAAAAAAAAAGAAGCCCGAGAGACATTTCTGAGGCAGAGTGAACAGGATTTGGTGACTTACTATATGGAGGAAAGTGAGGGACTGAAAGGAAACACAGAGGAGCCACATAGAGATTCTAAGTACTTGGAAGGATGGATTTGCCTTGATGTGAGCAAAGCAATTCTGAATGCCTAGAGGCTTGGGAAAAAGCATAAATTTCTCAGAGTCAACATGTGCTTTCTCTGGAGAGCTGAGTCAGAAAAGGGTAAAACAAAACAGCTATGGATAATTTCTTGAGGTTGAATATAGCACCAGAAGTTTCTTCCTAGTATAATTATATTCATTTCAGGCTGGGCACAGTGGCTCATGCCTGTAACCCCAGCACTTTGGGAGGCTGAGGTGGGCGGATCATGAGGTCCGGAGTTCGAGATCACCCTGGCCAACACAGTGAAACCCCGTCTCTACTAAAAATCCAAAAAATAAAAAATAAAAAAAAAAACAGCTGGGTGTGGTGGTGGGTGCCTATAATCCCAGCTACTGAGGAGGCTGAGGCAGGAGAATTGCTTGAACCTGGGAGGTGGAGGTTGTAGTGAGCGGAGATCGCGCCACTGCACTCCAGCCCAGGTGACAGAGCTAGATTCCGTCTCAAAAAAAAAAGAATTATATTCATTTCAGCTGAAACTAACATCTATTTATAGAACATTTGTCACATGCAGCAGTAGCTGAAGAGAGTGGCAGTGTTGATGATGAAGATGTAGTTACTTATTTTCATTCACAGTCCCTCGACTTGCTGTTGTCCTCTTCAGAGCAGACTTCACTTCCTGGTTCCTCAGTGTGTAGATGAGGGGGTTCAGTAATGGAGTGACAACAGTGTAAAACACAGCCACTGCCCCATCCAGGGGGCTCTTGGAGCCAGCCCTAAGGTAGATGAAAATACAGGGGACATAGTAGACTGTGACCACGGTTAGGTGGGAGCCACAGGTGGAGAAAGCCCGGCGCCTCCCATCAGCAGTGCATATCTTCAGGATGGCATGGACTATGTTGGCATAGGAGAGCAGAATTAACATGAAGCAACTGGTGGCCACTACCCCGATGTCCACAAAGGTCACAAGCTCGTTGACAGTTGTGTCAGCACAGGCCAGTCTCAATACTGCAGGGATGTCACAGATAAAGTAATCCACCTTATTGGGCCCACAGTAGGGCAGGTGGAAGGTCAGGGTGGCCTGGATAGACCCATGGATGGAGCCGGCAACCCAAGCTCCAGCCACAAGGACTGTGCATAACCTCCCATTCATGAGCACTGGGTAGTGCAGGGGCTGACATATTGCCAGGTACCTGTCATAGGCCATCAAGGTGTAGAGAAAGCACTGGGTGCTGCCCAGGAAGTGAAAGAAATACAGCTGAGCCACACAGCCGCCAAATGGGACAGCCTTGCTGGCAGGAGTGAAATCCAAAATAAGCCGAGGAACGATGACTGAGGAGAGCCACATGTCCAGGAATGAGAGCACTCCCAGGAGAATGTACATGGGGCGAGCATGGAGCTTTGGGTCAGCCCACACGGTGAGCAGAATGAGCAGGTTCCCCAGCTGAGTGAGGATGTAAATGAGGAGGAAGACCAGGAAGAGAAGGCTTCTTAGATTTGGGGGGTGAGACAAGCCCAAGAGAATGAAATCTATCACCACAGTATCCAGCGATGTGTTTTTGGTCTTTCCCATGTCTTTTTGTAGTCTGCTAAGATGAATGGTGAAGTTTGACAAGAGAAACACAGCACAATGATGTAAGGGAATGCTTTTGTAGGATGATTGATGCCTAGGAGTTATGAGATAAAAAGATAGCGTTAAATTGTTTTTTAAAAGAGGAAGTAGTGTCACCATTAATTATTTAGGTTTGTTTAATAGAAGAAGCCCTCCAGAGGCTGGTTAGTTTCCTAGATGGGTGGAAACTCTTGTCTGTTGAGAGATACTGAGAGGCAGGATTTGCCAGATGAAGAAAGAAGGACGCATGTGAGTGATAGAGAAGTACCGAAAACTCCAACCAAAAAGAGAGTTTGCCAAAGAGGGACTGAGGTAGACGCAGAACAGTGTGGAACAAACACCCTACATTACTGCATCTACTTTTTCTTCACCTACTATCATTGTCCCCTTTGTCCTCAGCTAAAATCTCATCTCCTCACCATAGCATGCAAAAATATTCCTTATCTGGCCCTTATTTATGTCCCTGTTGTACCACTCATAATTATTTCTTATTGCTGGGATGCATGACACTCCCCAAGGTTCTCACAGTAGGTGCTGTAAGTTGGGACTTATGCACACATTACCTTTTCTGCTCCCTTTACATGGGTAGTGTCCACTTTTCCTTCAGGATTCAGTTTGAGTGTCTTCTCTTTAAGAAGGCTTTCCTGATTCCTGAGGACAATGTTTATACTTTTCAGAGCACATACACTATGTTGCATTGTCTAATTTCTTTTTTTCTCCCTTAGTAGTCATCCCGTCTAGCACGTAAAAGTGACAAATACCGTAATTATTTTCTGAATGACTGAGGCAGATTGAATGGATGTTGCCAAATCCCCCTGACTGAATACATTGTTTCTCTGTTTGATCTTGTTTGTCTGAACCTTGTGCCCACCTGGCTGGGACTTTTATGTCAAGGGACCATCTCATTCATTATGTAATATAGGTGTAGTTTCATTATTAAAAAAACTCCAAGAAACATTCATGCCTGTTATTGCTCCAGTATATCATTTAGATTTATTTGGTGATTTGTATAGTTTATTGGTTTGGGATTGGATTTTTTTTGGTATGAAGTCATAGAAGAATTTTATTGTTTGTTATAAAATCATTGATTAATGCAGGACTTCAACTTTAGTGTGCTTGTGTGTAATATCTGTGTATTGCTGTCTATCAAACAACAACTCTCTCTAAAGACCTTTACTGATTTTCAAGTATCTGAATCAGATGGTAAAATAGATGGAGGGATGGAATGTGTTTGTTTCACTCTTTTTTTGAATAGGTTGCTTGATAAAGACTTTCACTCTATGTATGGTTTCAGATGCTTTTATCTTTCATTTAACCACAAAGTATCTTTGTAATGCAAATGACTATTTTCAGAAAGCAATTAAAATAGCAATAGATTAATTATAAATAACGTGAATATTAATAAGTTTAACTGTTTAATCTCTATCAGAAATTCCCCAAAGAGATTTTATCTTAAGTATTCTCTGAAGTAACAATTCATATGCTAACATTCAAGAGTTATTATTAGTAATAATAATAATACTAGATATATCTGGCTCTTTGAGGTCTGTGGAAAATGTTAAATTTGTCCTTTGCCCACCAAGAATGAAGAAATATCAGACTTTTATTGCCTGAGTTTCAGGAGGACACTTCGATATATTTGAAAACGGATGGGAAAACTAAATCTTATTTCTGCAGTTAGAATATAGAGAAAAGATAGAAAGCATTGAGATTAAAATTGTGCAAAAAATAGTAATTTTGAGCTAAAGTAATTTTCTTTGTCAATACAGAAATATAAACCAGTGTGCTTCTACTTAGGCAAATTATATATTCATGAAATTTTTATGAAAATCAATTTTTTATATTTCAAATCAGATAGAACTGTACCACTGGGGCAATTATTTGAAGGACTTCCATGATGCATACTTATGTATAGTGAAAAGTTTCTCCCTAATTTATCTACTTTGTCAGTCTGATTTTCCCTCTTTTGTTGTGCATAAGTTTGATTTCATTTCTCCCAGCCTCCCTGTTGAAAGAAAGCTCTTTTTACCCTTCTAGGTTCTGGGTGCCTGTCTGGGAGGAAGCAGGAAACTGAAGTGTCTTATAGCTGGTGGGTTTGAGGACAGGTTATCTTTCCAGGCAGACTTGGTAAAGAATGATGGTTTTAACTTGGGGTTTGGTGTTCAGAGGCTTCAGAAGAAGATAGCTTAGACTTCCAGAAGGTAGATTTTTGGAGGAACATTGTGTTTACAGAAGGATTGGCTTTCTTCGCAAGAGAGGCAAACAGTCTTGGACCAGCCTAGAGTAGACAAAAGGCTGAGCATGGTAGCTAATGCCTGTAATCCCAGCACTTTGGGAGGTTGAGGCAGGAGAATCACTTGAGCCCAGGAGTTTTGAGACCAGCCTGGGCAACATATTGGGACCCTGTCAGTTCAAAAAATTTTAAAAATTAGCCAGGTATAGTGGTGCATGCCTGCAGTCCTAGTTACTCAGGAGGATCACTGGAGCCTGGAAGGTCAAGGCTGCAGTGAGCCATGATAGTACCATTGTACTCCTTCCTGGGTGGCAGGTTGAGATCTTGTCCCACTCCCCCCGCCAAAAAAAGACGAATGTAGAGACCACATTTGTGGATCCTCCTATCCCTCTCCTTTATCTTCAGCTTTGTGTCATTTTATTTTAGGTCTGTCCTCTTTTTTAGCTTTTAAACCTTAGGATATTTAAGATAAAGAAAGTTAAATGCAATTTTAGTATATCTATCCCGGCTAATTAGATAAGCAAAATATTCTAAAATTTCCCAAGTTTTAGACTGTACTGGATATCCTCCAATTGGATAGGTCAGAATTTAAAAAATCAAAGCACATGAAAATGACAAAAAGTTAAAGTCCAATATAGAAAGCATCTGAAAATAAGAGCCCAGTGACATCAGAGACTAAACAATATATTTTTACAAAGCAATTAGCCTGGAAACTCTAGGAAGAGACTCTGGGAATGAGGTGAAAGAGTGGCATTGAGAAGATAAGGACAGGGAGGGGCAAGAACACTTTCAAGGGACCTCTGTGGCATTATGGGATCACAAGATAAGCTGCTTTCTATGCCTGTACCCTGGCCAAAATCAAGCTAGTTTGATGTGGGCACATTTCTTGCAATGTATTTCCATTTAGAGAGGTGCTGAGAAGGGCAAGCCTCTATCCAGCAATTTGAAAGTTTAGATTTCTACAAGTGATCTTTGGGATCTGAACTACTACTCAACAGTCATGAAATCCTGAAGATGAGGAGTGAAGGCTGGTCCAGCATTGTATTGGATATATTAGGATCAAAGGACTCCTGTTTACCTTTGTGACAAGACCCAACCCACATCTGCTTTCAAAAAGAAGTTTCACCTTCTGTCATCCTTCATTCAGAGTTAGACATCCTGGTAGAGCTAGGGCAGAGTAGAGGAAATGGATAGAATTTGAGGTGGCCTAGACATATTTTATTGAATTAACAAGAGCACATTCTTTCCTATCACCAAAGGTTAAACAAAAACGAGCTTGCTTAAGAAAAAGTACTTAGTACCCTCTTCACTGGAGAAGGAAAAGATTATGAATCCAGCCTTTCTTTGTGTTTGCACAATTACTGAAGCATGTTCTTCATGATCCCTATGACTGTATCACTGCCCAACTCTGCCCTTTATCACCACCCTATTAAAATGAGAACATGGAAAGAAAATAGTATTGTGAGGTTTTTTTGAGTCATTTTCTCAACACAAAAAGAAATTCCCGAGTTTGAAAAGAAGGAACTTAATTCTAGCAGTTTGGGAAAGAGTTGAGGAAAAAGATGAAGAAAAGAGATGGATTAAATTAACACTCGGACAAAATACCAGAAAGTCTTAAAGTTCCAAAATTAGTCTGCAGCCTATTTTGAACAGAACTGGTGTCAGGGCTGCTTTTTTCATTCGTTTAGACTCACATGTACAGAGCTGCACAATTGTGGAGGAGGCTGGCTGTCCTTGAGTGCAGTGGTCCAGTGGATAGAGAAATGCTCTTCAGAGATTCAGTCTAGCCTACTATAAAAGGCTCCCACATCTGTTTTGGAAAGGCTTTAGCATTTTTTTTCTTTAGGAGTTTGGCCCGACAAGTAAGTGTTCAGAACCTGGCAGAGCACCTGGCTTTTGGGGCTCTTAGACGTGTGTGACTTCTGTATATATTCAGTCATATTTTATATCAGTTTCCATCAGCTGTTGCTTTTTATGGATTAAAAGAAAAAAAGACACTGCCAAGAGATTTGAAGAAAAATTCTAACCTCGAGGGAAACCCTGCTCTGAAGTATTTCCCTAATGACGTCATTCCTCCCCAAATCCTCATTATTTTGTTTTGAGAGAGAGCTGGAAATGTTTCTAGCAGGATCCCTGGAAAGGGAACCGGCGGGGTGGGGGACCTCATTTGTATGTTATTTGGATGACCTCTAATTTCTTAGAGGTGTTATGAAATCTCAACTGATCCCCTTTCCTCCCTGAATATTCATCAGGATTCCACCATCATCTTCAGGTTTCTGTTCAGGCATCACCTAATCAGCGAGGTTTCTGTTGACCCTCTCCTTCCCGTTCCCATTTTATTTTTCTCTCAGCACTTGGCACCATCTGACACACTGTATTTACTTGTTTGTTTACTGTTTGTCTCCCTTCACTAGAATATGGGCTTTGCTTAGCTTAGAATCCCCAGCACTACTAGCATAGTACCTGGCATGTAATACATTCTCAATATGTACTTCTGAATATATTAATAGTCAAAAGTGCCACGCATATTAAATACTGTGAGCAGAAAAAAAAAAGCTATGGTTTCAAATACAAATCTAACATTTAAAATTACCTGGAGTAGATCTGACATCAAATTGGTCCTCTATTGACCTGCATATACTGGGGCAAGTAGCTTCAGAAATCCATTTATTTATTTTACAAATTTAATGTTGGGCTGGGCACAATGACTCATGCTTGTAATCTCAACAATTTGGGAGGCTGAGGTAGGAGGATCACTTGAGGCCAGGAGTTCAAGACCTGCCTGTACAACATAGCAAGACCCCATCTCAACAATAAAATACAAAAAATTAGCTGGATGCTTGTAGTCCTAGCTATCTGAGAGGCCGAGGCAGAAAGATCACTTGAGCCCAGAAGGTTGAGGCTGTAGTGAGCTATGATCCCGCCACTGCACTCCAGCATGGGCAACTGAGAGAAACCCTCTCTCTCTCTCTCTCAAAAAAATTAATGTTAATCTAAATAACATTGGGAAATTGACTATAAATGAAGATATGAAGCCTGGAGTGTGATAAAACCTTCAAGAGTTTCAAGAACTTCCCCTGTAAAATGATGGAGCTGGACAAAGACTGGATGATTTTTAAGTTTCTTTTTAATTCTATAGTAAGAAAATGTTAGGCGTGTGTGTGTGTGTGTGTGTGTGTGAGGTTGCACTGCTACATTTCACCACAAGATGACAGTATCATCTTTATTGAAACAAAGTTCAATTGCTGTATGGAGTAAATAGAAATAAATCCAGAGAGTTCATGAGCGTTACAAATTACTTTGGTAAAGATATATGTGAGACATTCATTAGTTTGGGAAAATTATGTATCAAAAAGAGTTAACTTCCTTTTGTAACACATGGGAAATAGTTTGAAACATAGGTTTCTTCCTCCCTCCCTCTTTTCCTTTCTGTTTTACACCTAGTCTTCCTCCTTCCTTTTTTGTTCCTTCTTTTTCTTTCTTCCACATTCTCAGTTTAGTATGTAACAGATTTCAAGTCAAACAAAGCAGAGCTATACCAGAAAAGGTTAACATTTCCACTATTTTCTTTTAATTTCAATCCTCTGAAGCGACTAATTTTTTTTTTTTTTTTTTTTTTAGACGGAGTTTTGCTCTTGTCACCCAGGCTGGAGTGCAATGGTGTGATCTTGGCTCACTGCAACTTCTGCCACCCAGGTTCAAGTGATTCTCCTGGCTCAGCCTCCCGAGTAGCTGGAATTACAGACATGCAGCACCACAGCCAGCTAATTTTGTATTTTTAATAGAGACGGGGTTTTATCATGTTGGTTAGGCTGGTCTCGAACTCCTGACCTCAGGTGATCCACCCGCCTTGGCTTCCCTAAGTGCTGGGATTACAGGTGTGAGCCACCACGCACGGCAGTAACTAATGTTAATAGCTTATTTTTTTCTCATTTCTTCCTGTATATTCATATATGTACATACACATACAGACATATATGTTTCTTTTGAACTTTAATATCTGATCATCTGTTGGTAGATGAATTTAGATGGTTGAAAACTCTATCTCTTCCTTATTGTCACAAACACCACCACCACCACCATTATCACCACCAACACACACACACACACGTCCCACCTCTAATTACACCCTTGTTTCCATTTTTTCCTGTCTTGAGAAGAGAAACACTTATGATGGGAAATTGAATACTTTATCTTATGTTATTCCTATTTGCCTTCTCTGTTCTTTATACATTATCCTTTTTCAATCTTCACCAGAATCACTTGGATTAAAACCTGTGAATTTCTCAGTAGGAAATGTTCATGTGAAGACACTTCTGTAGTAACAGAACCTATAGCTGCTCCTGTAGAAGGAAATTGAAAGTCATCCCTTCAATAAAGGGGCCCTCCCCTTGAGATGCTACTGGGTTTTACATCCAGACTGAGCTTCCTTCCCTCACCCACGTGAAGTGTCTACCTTCTGCAGAGTCCAGTGGCTCAGGAACCGGGGATGCAGTGCCAGGCTCGTGGTATCCTGCAGCAGATGTGGGGAGTTTTCCTTCTTTATGTTTCCATGAAGATGGGAGGTAAGTCTCATTCTAATAGCAAATGCTGCTGGGAGTTTTCAAAACAATTTTCTTTCAGCTAAATGATTGCCACTTTTGACATTTGTAACAAAAGAGTCTTTCTTGATAGATATTTTCTTTATGTGGTGCTAATTGTTATTGGATATCAAATAATATCTATTGCTGCTGCTACTTTGCTGTCATTTCTTTCTAAGAAACTCCCCTTAATGGCAGTTCTTTTGTGACCACATGGAGGCAACATTTTTAATAATGATGGGGCTTCCAGGAGCGCCACCCTAGTAACAGTCATGTGTCTTGTCATAGGCACTGCAGGACAAAATATTGACCAGCCCATGGAGGTGACAGCTATGGAAGGAGCCATTGTCCAGATCAATTGCACATACCAGACAGCTGGGTTCAACGGGCTGTCCTGGTACCAGCAACGTGATGGCAAAGCACCCACGTTTCTTTCTTACAGTGTTCTGGATGGTTTGGAGGAGAGAGGTCATTTTTCTTCATTCCTTAATCGCTCTAAAGGGTACAGTTACCTCCTTGTGAAGGAGCTCCAGATGAAAGACTCTGCCTCTTACCTCTGTGCTGTGAGAGACACAGTGACTATGAGGCCTCTTTAGCTGCACCAAAATTCAAGAGGCAATCAGAGCAGCGAGAAGTTATATTTCCTGAGTGTATGCCTGCCGTGAGTTAAGACTGGGGACTTTGGAACCAGACTGCCTGGATTTGAGTTTGCGACTTTCTAGTTGGATGATCTTCAGCCAGTCACTATATTTTTATTTCCTTATCTAGAAAGTGAGAATAATAAGAGTATCTACCTCACAAGGCTGTTGTGAGTTATGATTCTCTATTTATATTAGCTATGTCTCTATCTAGAGCTATATCTAGTGTTACTGAGAGCAGTAGTGGCACACAGTCAGCTCTATTCAAGTTTAGTTATTTCAATTCTAGTCTTGAATTTTCACTAAGTTTTGTGTGGTAGGGCCTCTGGGACTGGAACTCAGTATTTCTCTCCCCTTGTTTTGTAAAAGGTGAAATCCTGACCACTATTTGTATCTTGTGGATCTAAAGCTGTAAGATGGGGTTTGTCGTTGGGGTGGATTGTTGCCTTGGAAGGATCATTGTGGTGGTGATACTCATTTTCTTTAAGGAGACTCTGAACTTTGGAAATCCAAATGCAAATGCTTCAGAGTGAGATGTTAAGTATTCTGATTAATTATGTAAGGCTATCTTCATTATGTGCATCCTCGATAAGTAAATATAATCTTAACATATTTTGGAGGTTTATAACTCAGGTTAGAAGTGAAGTTTAGGGGCTTTAGACTTGGGGAGCATGAACATCATCAGGGGAGTCAATAGAAGATGGCAAAGAAGAGTGAACATAGCAATTTGGTGGCAAATCTGGGTGAGGCAGGAGAGCCAGTAGGGGATTTCTATGGCAAGAGGTAGTCAATAGGCATTAATCGCAATACAGATCTGCAGTAAATGTTAAGATTTTCCTTTCTTGCCTTATAATTTCCTTATGTTCTCTTCCAATTTTTTAATGAAATCCATTAAATGCTACGGCCTGCTGTCAGCTGGGTTTAGAGAGTACATGATTGTTGTGTGGCTGCCTCCACGTGAGAAAAAGTCGACCAGAGAGCAGAAGCTCAGATTGTAGCTTATTGGGACATCAAAAGTGAGGGTTGCTCCAAGTTAACATAGGTTTATGATCAGTCATATGTTACATATATATATACATATATATATGTAAATCAAGGATTAAACAAAATTCTCTTCAGGTGAGGTAGGAGTGCTTTTTCATTCTAAGTTATAAAATGAACATTTGAGATGGAATTTGAACAGACATAGTCATGTTTGAAAGCAATCTTGACAATATGAATCCAGGCCTCGAAAATGTTCATGCTCCTTTTGTCTGATGATTCGTTTTTTTTTGAACTCTCATTTAAATAAATATAGGCTAGAAATCAGGTTTTGTTTTTTTTTCCAGTTTACAAGGAAACCAAAGAAACCATAGAAATGAGATTTAAGGGCTTTGGACTTGGTGAGTATGAATTGTTCACATAGTGGCATTATTAATTAGGGAAAACAATATTATGCAAATGATATTATGAATGCTATGATCAGTGGAATATTTTAAAATTGTCTTAGTTTCTATTGCTGCATAACAAATCACAATACTGATATATTAGTTTATGGTTCTGTAGGTCATAAGTCCAAGCAAGTTCATCTGAGTTCTATGCTTAGGTCATAACCACAGTAAAGTCAAGGCATTGGCTGGGTGAGTACTAAAGTGGAGTTCAGAGTCCTCTTCCAAGTTAATTCATTAGATTTATTAAAATTTTTAATAAATTTTTTAAAATTTAGAGACAAGGTGTTTCTCTGTTGCCCAGGCTAGAGGGAAGTGACATGATCATAGGTCACTGTGGGATCAAACTCCTGGGCTCAGGCAATTCTCTCACCTCAGTCTACCAAGTAGCTAGGGCTATAGGCACACACCACCATACCTGACTAATTATTATTATTATTATTTTTTGTAGAGACAGGGTTCTGCTATGTTGCCCAGGCTGGTTTTGAACTCTTGAGCTCAAGCAATCCTCTGACCTCAGCTCCCTGAGTTGGGATTACAGGTAATTTATTTATTTATTCATTTCTGAGAGATGGAATCTTGCTCTGTTGCCGAGGCTGGAGTGCAGTGGTATGATCTTGGCTCACTGCAACCTCTGCCTCCTGGGTTCAAGCAATTCTCGTGCCTCAGCCTCCCGAGTAGCTGGGATCACAGGTGCCTGCCATCATGCCTGGCTAATTTTTCTATTTTTAGTAGGGACGAGGTTTCGTCTTGTTGACCAGACTGGTCTCAGACTCCTGACCTCAAGTAATCCACTAGCCTTGGCCTTCCACAGTGCTGGGATTACTGGTGTGAGCCACCATGCCCAGCCAGTTCTTATTATCATCAGAATTCTAGTCCATGCAGATGTGGGACTGAAGTTCCCATATTCTTAATGTTTTTGGGCTGGGGGCATTTCCAAACTCCTTAAGGCAATCTGCATTCCTTCTTATGTGATTCCCACCATCCTCAAACCAGCAGTCACATGCCAAGTTCTTCTCACGCTTGGAATCATTCTGGCTTCATCTTCCAGACAAAGTTCATGTGTTTTTAAGGTCTCATGTCATCAGGCACATAGATATCTCCCTTTAAAAAGGTCAACTGTTGGCTGAGCACAGTGATTCACACCTGTAATCCTAGCTGTTTGGGAGGCAGAGTTGGGTGGATCACTTGAGGTCAGGAGTTCAAAACCAGCATGGCCAACGTAGTGAAACACTGTCTCTACTAAAAATGCAAAAAAATTTAGCCAGATGTGGTGATGGGTGCCTGTAATCCCAGCCACTAGGGAGGCTGAGGCAGTAGAATTGCTTGAACCCGGGAGGCTGAGGTTGCAGTAAGCTGAGATCATGCCACTGCACTCCAGCCTGGGCAAGGGAGCAAGACTCTGTCTCAAAAAATAAAATAAAATAAAATACAAAATGTCAACTGTGCCATGGAACCCAACAAAATCACCAGAGTAATATTGCATCACATTCAAGATTGTGGGGATTAGGGCAGGGAATCTTGGGTCTATTCCTTGAAATTTTATCTACCACATAGCAAATAAAGGATGTTTATTAAGACTGTATAAAAATGCTGAACTGCTTATGATACAATAATGAATCAAGAAACCCAGGATGAATAATTGAATATACAGAATAATCACAGCTGTGTAAAAACTTTTAGGCATACAAAAAACATGGAAAGGAATTACAATACTCCCTTTACTGCATTTCCCTTATATAGAGTCTTAGTATGGGTAGATTTTCTTCTCTCTCTCCCTCTTTAGTCTTTTGACTAGGATTGGAGGGTGTACTTCTAAGATGGCTTGCTCATAGCTGTCGGCAAGAGGCCCCAGATTTTTATCACATGGCTTTCTTTATAGTGTATGGAGAAAGAGAGAGAGAGAGAGAGAGAGAGAGAGAGAGAGAGAGAGAGAGAGAGAGAGAGAGAGAGAAACTGTCTTTTATAACCAGATTCAGAAGTGTTAGACCATCACTTCTGCTGTTTTTTTACCCCCAGCTTCTAACATTTTTCTCCTTTTACACATAACAAAGTGGAAGATATAATACAGGATTCAAACTGCAAAGGTAATCAATAGAACATGTATATACACACACAAAAGTCCCGATAAGAAGTAAGAACACAGGCTTATTTACAATGAAGAAACACATGTAAATTTAAGATAGTTCTCATATAAAACATTTAAAAATAAAACATCTGCTACAATGGCCACCACTGTTTACAGCAATATTAAAGGGGAGAAAATAACACTCATTTAATAGGAATAGATATACCACAAGGTACAGCATAAGTGCAATACATTCACAAAACTATATTACAGCTTGTTAATCCATTTAAGAATTGTTCAAAATATGTCATAGTTTTGGCCCTCAGAGGTGCATGCCTACAGATTTCAACTACTCTAAATTTCTAGCTACTGAGAGGTAGAGAATGATTATTATCATGACTATAATGATTACATAGAAACACACACACACTGAAAACTCACCAAGGAGTTACAAAATCTGTGGAGACCAGAGGCCAACTATCATCAACTCATGTCTGCTCTTACCAATAGCCTTGCCTTTTTCAGAGAAATATCTAAAAAAAAAAAATGGCAGACACCAGTGTGGTCACTATCTCCTATGCCAAACCTATTGGGACTTGAAACAGCCAGTATTATCATAAATGAGAACCTTGAGGTTTATCTTTAAAGGCTTATTCTGGTCTCAAAAATTAGTCAGATAAGATTATTTTCTATTGAAATGAATTTTGATTAACATAAGAGACTTGTCGTTTACTAACTGGTCTTGGAGTAAAGGTCATACATGTGAGTCTTGACATACTCTCTGTTATAGCTAAAGTCAGCTGAAAATCCAAAATTAAAACTATGCCAAAACTCCTAAGTACAATCTTTTGGAAGTCTACTAATAAAAAGCCTTGAAGGATGTACTAACTTGAAGTCTAAGTGCAAGGGCACAAGAGTTCTAACGCTGTTAGATCTTCCTGATTTGGGAGAAAGGATCAATGTTCCCCACAAAACGATAAGTTTTGTACAAGGGAGAAATCTACATATACTAGGGCATAGAATTAATTTAATTTTGTTACATCAGGATCCTTTTTCTATGGTAAAAAAACAGAATGAGGAATGAATCTTAATTGGTGTCTTCATCAGAAGGGGTAAACTTGGTCTCTATATTCATGAAGCCAGACAGTTTTTTAAGCAGACAGTGGAAGCAGACAGTAGAACAGACCTGTAGCCACAGACCACTACTTGATATCAAACTAAAACAAGGATCAACTTAAACAATTATCCAAAGTCACTTTAACTGTACTAAAGTGTAAAGTTCACCTCTGTATTATTTTAAAGGAAGTTGCCTAAATGTAAGAATTCCATTAACCCTGGGTGAGAAAAATCAAAACAAATCATACTCTCTAATGAGTTATCCATGTAAGACCACCAATGAAAATGCATTTAACTATATTTGACTCTAAGACACTTAGTTGGCAAGTCTGAATTTCTTTTTTTTTTTTTTTAACCTTTATTGGATTTAGACTATTGAATAATTAAGGCAGAATGAGGGAGAAAAAAGAGCTACTTCTTTAACATTTTAGTATCCAGATAGTATAGTAGAAACTGTTCCTAGGGACAATGTATATGCCATTAATCACATTGAATAAAGTAGATGAATTATTCATTTTTATTTACTTTTTGTTTGAGAAGCTTGCTTGTCTCCCTTTGGCCTTTCCAGTGTGGTTTGAAATGAGTCCGTGTTGGTTTAGTCGAGGAAGCAACAGTGAGAAAGTCACTATCAGGTAGATGAGAAGCAGGTTGTGGACTTGCTGTCCCACCCCAACAACTGCAGCGAGATAAATGATCATGATCACGAAATGCATTTCAGGCTTTTCTTCCTTCAGTGTAAAGATATGTTTCCACCAGTCCGTAGCTCTGCATCGAGTTTTTAGTAGATTGCTGCAAATTTCACGGAATCTTTGCTGTTAATCACTGGTGCATTTATTGGAGCCAAAAATGTTAGATGCTAGAATGGGAGCAAGGTATTCAGCCAAGCACCAAAATATAACAAAAGAGGAAATAGCAGACAGAATAGATGGATCTAGATAGTAGATAATTGAAACACCAAAGAAACCAAGTCCAAGATGGCAAGTGAAATCCATAATAGGTTTTCAAGTTGTTTCCCATAATAGGACCTTATCCACTATCAACATCACTTTTCTCCATTCTTGCAGCTATTCTCTAAACCTGCAGTTTCTGCAGCCTGCAAATTGTGATTACCTCCCTCTGTCATCATCCCTGAGGTGCTGTCTCAGCAATCACCAACCGCAGTCCAACTCAACCTTCCTCTTGAGACCCACAGGGCGACGCCACTTCTGCTGTATTCTGTTGGTCACACAGACCCACCCTTGTACAGTGTATAAGGGGACTGCCCAGTGACGTGAATACAAGAGATGTTGGAGATGATCGAGGTCACCTTGTTGACTGGCTACCAGTCAGTGCTGACAGTTGAAAGTTGGGCCAGTGTGCTAACACATGAAAAATGTTAATGGGTTATGCAGGGGACGGTATTGATAGTGTTGGTCAGCTCTTCCACTGCTTTGATACACTCTTACCCAACATTATATTTGCTTTGTCCTGTCATTTATTCCTCAGTGTGGTGGCTGATTACAGTTTCTTAAAAAAAAAAAAAAAAAAAAAAGACCTAAAACAGAAGAGTTAGTCAGATAAGCATAGTCATTGTGCTGCAGTTGGTCCCAAGACCATTATTGTTATCTATTGTCTCCCTCTTCTATCACTCATTCTAGGCTCCCTCATTCAGCATTTCTGGTGGTCTCAGTTTCTTGCTCTTTGGTGACTCAGACCTTCATCCCTGAAGGGCCTAAGTCCCTGGTTACTGTACCTTTTTCAGACCTTGGTTGATGCAATTACCTCTTCAGTGCTATCACCAAGCATGGAAACAAGACATGTTCCAATAAATCTCTGAGTTCCATTCATACTTCTCTCTATCCCATTATATAGTAGCAACTCTATATCCTCATGATTATAGTCAATTACCTCCGCCCTATAGTTTTGCCAAGTTTGGAGAGTTTTCAGGCATTATTTCTTTGAATAGTTTTTCAGTCCCACGGCTTTCCTCTTATTCGAAAACTCCAATGATATGAATTTAGATCTCTTGTTATTATCCTATAGGTCTCTGAAACTGCTCATTTTTTTTCTGTCTATTTTTTCACTGTTTTTCAAACGGGGTAAATTCTATTGATCTGTTTAAAGTTTACAGGTTCTGTTCTTCTGGTATCTCCCTTTTATATTGAATCTATCCAGAGAGCTTTTACATTTCAGTTACTGTAGTTTTCAGTTCTCTGGACTCAGTGCTGCCTCAAATTCCTGGGCTTAAGAGATCTTCCTGCCTCAGTCTTCTGTGTAGCTGGAATTACAGGCACTCACCAACACCCCCTAATTTTTAATTTTTTTGTAGAGATGACCATGTTGCCCAGGCTGGTCTCAAACTCCTGGGCTCAAGTGATCCTCCTACGTCAGCCTCCCAAATTGATGGGATTATAGGCGTGAGCCACTACACCCAGCCTCACTGAAGCATTTTTGTGAGAGTTGTTTTAAAGTCCTTTTCCAATAATTTGAGCATCTGATTCATCTTGGTGTTGATATCAGTTGATTGTCTTTTCTCATTAATATTCTGATTTCCTAATTCTTGGAATGAAAAGTAATTTTTGAATGAAGCCTGGACATTATTATTTTTTTTAAAATTAGGAAACTCTGGATCCTGTTTAATCTTTTTTTAGAAGGTAGTTTTCCCGTAGAGTACGTGTAGTGTAAAGTTTGGTGGATGTATATGTTCTGTTTCCTGCTGGGTGCCACTGGCACCACCCCAGCAAAAAGGGGGCCACTAAATCACGTTGCCTTATTGCCTCTGAATGGAGATGATCAGCTTTCTGCTGGGCCAGCTGGAAGCGGGGAAAGGAGAGGGCCAACTAGACTTACTTCTTCCCTGCTTGGTATGACAGGAGTGGAGGCTTAGCTCATCACTGGGCCTTGCTGACAATGGGGTGGAAACAGGAACTCCGATTAGCCCTGCTTTCCATTGCCTTGTTCAGTTACACGGCCACTGGGTGGGTGTGGAGGTTCAGCTCCTCACTGGGCATTGCTGACATTGGGTGGGGGAAGCTGAGTGTTGACTGCCTCACCTCACAGCACCTCATTCTACCTCGTGTTGCCAGGTAGAGATGGAGGCTCAGCTCATTGTTGGACCCTGCTGACACTATCTTGCTGGGAGATTGGAGCACCCCCTGCTTCTGCCATCTGGGGAATGAGAGACCAGCTCCCTGTTTGGCCTGCTGACACTACCAAGCAGGAAACCAGAGTCCACAGTTGGCTTCTATTGGGAAGGAAGGTGGGGTGGAAGATCAACTTTCCTCCTCACTGACTGAGACCTGGGGTTTGTTGGTGTTTAGCTGGAGCAGCAAGGGTACTGCCGGAAAGATTTTCTGTTGTTAGGCCACCACCTTTTTCCTTGTCCTTTGGCTAGAAGGAAAGGGCTTTCCCTGGAGCTTTTGTTATTTATGCCCATTGGTGGCTCTGGGTTGGAGGTTTCTGCAACATCCTGTCCAGAATTTATTGTGATAAATGTTAGGGTGGTATATTATTTTTCCTTTTTTAAAAATTCTAATGTAGTTATTGATATGATTGGGTTTAAATCTACCATTTTGTGATTTTTTTTTCTATTTTCTCCATTTGTTCTGTGTTCATTTTCTTTCCTTTTTAATCTAGATGATTGAGTTTTTTTGTTTGTTTGTTTTTGGGTTTTATTTTAGTATTTTAATTTTATTTCATCTTCACTATAATCTTATTAGTTATACTGCTTTATGTTAGCTGTTGCTCTAGAATTTAATTATATAAATTATATATTTTAATACAGTATAACTTCAAGTAATATTATATCATTTCCTATATGATATAAGAAACTTTCAAACCTCCATTTTTCTCCTCCTGGGCTTTTTGTTATTACTTTAATATATTTCACTTATACATATTATAAATTTCACAATATATTTTTGCTTTACATACTCAAAATATTTAAAAAGGGATTTAAAAACTGATTATAAAACAGCTTGAAATTCTTTTCTTACTTATAGAGATTACCCCTTACCAGACAATTGGTAAAGTGTGGAGAATATAGATTTATATATATTTGCTTTGAACATATCCCCAAGCAGTAAAAGAGGCAAATTAAGAAGTGTTTAGCAAGATACTTTTGGAAGCTAAGTTAGTTCTAGGCTGTATATCAGGCATCCTGGGTACCCATTGATTGGTACCAATTTACTTAGTGTTCATGGGTGAGGTTTCACTTGTTTATGGACTTTGAATCCCTGGTGTATATGGCAGTGGGTATTACAGTGGCCATATAAACTGATGTCATGCTAATTGCAAAGGTTTGGAACTCTTCCATATTTGAAGGCTGCTGGATTTGTTGTCCACTTATTAAATGGCTAAATGAGTGAGACTAATAACAAAAAATGCATTGGAATGGAAAACTTTTAATAATACCTCCGAGTATTCATTGATGGCAAATTCAATTATGTCATGTGATGATTATGTCATGTGATTTCAAAGTCCTTTGTCAGATAGATAAAAATTCCAAAGCTTTCAAGCCTAAAGTTTACCCTAAAGTACAGAATTTTGAGTTTCATGATTTTACATCCTAGGCTTCTATAAAAGGTTATCAGAGGAGAATGAAATCATTAGAGGAGAGAGTAGATGGTAAGTGTGTGATGTATATTAAGAAATTTATTTTAAACAAATGAGATATGTAGTTTTTATCTATAAACAAATGTTACTGATTGAACATTGAAGAATCTTGCTTTAGACTTTAGAAGAGAGCCTAAGTTTAATAGAGGTCCTGGGTTGATTGATTTGATTTCATGACACTGAGTTTTGCTATCCTCTTGCTGCCTTACCTTTATCATGTGATCATGATTATTGTTACTTATTTAAAGTGGGTGCTGAAGGAGGGAGAGAGGAGATAATAGGCTCTTCAAGAAAAGTTTGTCTCCTGAGAGTGATAAATGTTCAGTGGTCTTCCTATGTATTTCTAAATTCACCACAATCCCATCTTGAAGATCACTGCAAAGAAGGTAATTACATTAGAGTTCTCCAGTGGAACCAAAGTTTTACACACACACACACACACATGCACACACACACGTGCACACACAGATATAAATTAGTCCTTTGGTATACACGGGGGGATTGGTTTCCAGGATGCCCCTACTAGTAGCCAAACCTGCAGACATCCCTGCAGAACTGGCATATACTAAAAGTTGGCCCTCCACATACATGGGTTTTGCATCCTGTGAGTGCTGTATTTTCAATCTGTGTTTGGTTGAAAAAAAAATCTGCGTATAAGTGGACTCAAACAGTTCAAATTTGAGTTGTTTAAGAGTCAACTGTGTGTATATACATTGTATATATAATGAGAGAGACAGAGACAGACAGAGGGAGAGAGATTTATTACGAGACTGTGGACTGTGGGTTTGGAAAGTTTAAAGTCTGCATGGCAGGTCTGCAGGCTGGAAAGCCCAGCAGGAGTTACTGCTGCAGTCTCGCATCTAAAGGCAGTCTGGAGATAGAATTCTTTCTTCTTCTTGAGACCTCAGTCATTTTTCTTAAGGCCTTCTACTAATTAGATGAAGCCTCCCCAAATTATGGAGGGCAATTTGCTTTACTTGAAGTCTACTGATTTAACTATTAGTCACATCTGAAATATACCTTCAAAGCAACAGCTAGATCATTGTTTGACCAAACAACCATGGCCTAGCCAAGTTGATGCATAAAATTAACTATTATAGTAATTAAAAGGATAACATTATGACCCGCATTCCATAATGAAAATAAAGTTAAAAGACTTGCCCATACGCAGAGATATATGAGTCGGTTAAAGAGCAAAAAGAAGCAGAATCCAAATTTTTACATACAATGACTCACAAAATCTGCTTTCATTTGACAATATTTATTAGTTCTGATGCACAACAATAGAACCTGAGACTAACTGGCTTTGATTTGACACAGACTCCTTAAAAATTTTTATATTTTCTTACTGGGCACAGTGGCTTCAGCCTATAATCCTGGCTACCCAGGAGGCTGAGGTGGTAGGATAGCTTGACACCAAGAGTTCAAGGCTAACCTGGGAAACATAGTGAGATCTCAAAAAATGAAAAAACCCAAAAAACTAGCCAGGTATGGTGGCACGTGCTTGTAGTCCCTGCCACTGGAAATGCTGAAGCGGGAGGATTGCTTGAGCCCAGGAGTTTGAAGCTACAGGAAATTATGATTACACCACTGTATTGCAGGCCTGGGTGACAGAGCAAGACTCTGTTCCTAAAAAAAAAAAATAGGTGTAGAGTGGTTTTTTTTTTTACACTTTTAACTTAGCATGTGGTGTTGAAGTATTACTGTAGATCAAGTTTACGCACTAAGATGTGAGGAAATTGTGATTTGTTCTCTCCACCACGATTGAATTATACTTTTATTATCTTCTATCATTTTGAAACACTGCATTTTACCATGGGACACTGTATATATTTCTTGCCATGATGGTAAATGACTGATTGATATATTTAAGAATTAATAAATTTGGATTTCTGCTGACAAAAAAGAAAATTAAAAAAACATTTTTCTTAATGCAAAACTTTAAACTTAATGTTAGTATCAAGTTATATCCCCTAAAGTGTATGCTTTCTACTCATATTAACTAAAAATGAATACTTTCTTTCTATAAAAAAATTTGTTGAATGAATGAATGACGTTTGCGTAACAGATTTCTGGATGTCTTAAAATGCAGTTCTAATGGTGCCCATGGTAGTTACTGATTAAAGTGGTAATGGCAAGCAGACTTAGTTCTGTCTCTGTTGGCCAGAAAGAAGTAAAAGTATTGAAAAGGAAAAATGCAAAATTTGCAGCGAAGAAAAGGGATTAAAAAAATCCAAGGATCAATATTAAAAAGGTGAAACTGCTGGGTGTGATGGTTCATGCCTGTAAACCCAGCACTTTGGGAGGCGAGGCAAGAGAATCACTTGAGCCTAGGAATTTGAGACCAATCAGAGCAACATGGTGAAACCCCATCTCTAAAAAAAAAACAACAACAACGAAAACCCAACAAACAAAAAACCAAGAAACCAAAAAATTAGCTAGGCATGGTCGGTGTGTGCCTGTAGTCCAGCTACTTGGAAGGTTGAGATGGGAGATTAGTGTAAGCCCAGGAAGTTGAGGCTGCAGTGAGCTGTGATCACGCCACTGCTCTCCAGCCTGGGGGACAGAGTGAAACTCTCTCTCTCTCTCTCTGTCACACACACACATACACACACACTCTCTCTCTCACACATACAATTTAAAAAGACAAAACGGTTCAAACAGAAAGCCAGTTACTAATATCCAAATTAGAGTGTATTTTATTTCATGTTTTTTAGTATTTTGCTTTTTCTGTTTCATTTCTAGAAACAATTGTGAAAAAAGTGAAAGGAAGAACATTATAGTAACATTACAACAGTTAGCTAAAGCATACCTGCACCACTGGAGAAAAGTGGTAAGTTTTACCACTTGCATTGCTTCTCATGCTCTTTGTGGGTCTGCACGTGATTGCTCATTCGTGCATCGTACTGAACAAGACTCTGTCTCAGCCACTTGTCTGATATGTCACATAAGTGTGTGTTTAGAAGTTTAATAGAAGGCCTTTTAATTTATGAGAATTTTTAAAACCTCTTTTCTGTGTAAGGAATCAGAATACTTTTTAAAATATGTTGCTGTCTATGAAGGCACCTATACACACAGACACACACAGACAAAACACAAATATGCACATCCTCCAGGATTCCTCAAGATGCCTGGGGTATGACTTGTCACCTTTAGATTTTGCCACAACACCTGTTTCTTTTTCCTATTTATTGAACCCTCCATGTTATGGAGTCTTGAGGTTGGAAGTGATCAAGACCATCACTTCTCTCTGCATTTTTAGATTTGAATACCTAGCACAGTGCCTGGAACATAGCAGACACTCACACACAACTACGGGATGAATGTTGAATGTTGAAAAGATGAAGTCTTTTTTTAGCGGCAGATGGCCATCCAGTCTTTGTAAGAGCTCAGACGTCCTTATGCAGCAAAAGCCTGTGCTCTAAAAGTCAGCATACAGATCAGTTTTGGGCTGTTCTGCAGATTTGGAGGACTACAGTTGAGCCATGGTAGCTCTGCTTCTCTGGGATTTACCCAGAGTCACTCTTTGGGACATAACTCACCATGACTACATCATTGTAATGTATGGAGTCGTGATGTTAAATGCTTTCTATGTATGCAGAAGCAAGGACGTCATTTCGTTCTTATCCTAAACAACTTTCAGCTCTAACACTTCACAGCAGTTTTTTTTTTTCTCAGAGATTTCTTTCCCAGTTTTATTTAGTAACTTAGTAGATGGTCTCCTCATATATGGTGAAAAACCGAATCTTTAAAAAAGAAACTAAATTTAGTATACTGAAAGAGATTTAGGAGTTGATCTAACTCAGCTCTCTGCAGCCAACTTTTGAGTAACAGAAAGGTCTAGGAACAGGAGAATTGGGACAGAATTCCAATTGGCTGTGGAATTGGGACAGAATTCCAATTTGCATGGCTATGCTTTTGTCATGCAAAAGCCAGGAAAGCCCAAAACACCTCTGAAGCTTACCTACATCCCATTTTATTAGGGAGATGAAGCTGTCAAAGGTTAGAGCATGTTCCTGTGAATTTCTACATTGTCTCTTCTTCGGGGTTTAAGCCCTGGCGTTCAATCAATATAGGCAGTACTCTTATATCAGATCTATCTAAGCAAGACCTTGGAAGCTTTGGATTTTACAAATCCATTTGAGGATAACACGATAATGGTCTACTGTGATGGAAAATTACGTTTCTCTTGGTAAAAGGAGCATTCTCTAAAGTCACACTTTTCTGAGTGTGTCCTCCCCAAGGATTGAGACTTTAGTAATGAAAGAGGGATCAGGTAGAAACAGAGGTGAGGCAGAGAATGATAGGGTAGGAGGTATCATTGATCTAAAGCAAAGATGAATAGGCTGAAACTGGGGTCAGGGAGTAGAGGTCACTGATGTCTGCAAAGTCACTATACTCTTCAGAGGAGTGATTTCAAAAAGGGGAAAGTTGTTGCTGTCTACATTGTGGAGCTGCTGTGGGAACTCTAGAGCTCTTGGAAGAAACGTAAAAAAGGTAGACAAAGGGCAGAAAGAGACAGATTTCACTGACCTTCAGTTTTTTTTAAATAAAGAATTCTAATATACACAGTATACAATGCACAATGCTGATGTCTAGTGGGGATTCTGGTGCTTTTAGTTCAATTGCCCCTTTGTAGGTCAGATTTCTGCTGATTGCCTTAAAAAATGGGTAATTGTTTTGATGCACAGATCAACTTCTCCTCAAATTTTGGGATTTTTCATAATTCTTACTTGTAGTGTTACTTTAAAAATATCTGTAAAATTTTTATTTATTATTTATTTTTAGACAGGAACTTGATCTGTTGCCCAGGCTGGCATGCAGTGGCATAATCATAGCTCACTGCAGCCTCAAATTCCTAGGCTTAAACAATTCTCCTGCCTCAGCCTCTAGAGTAGCTAGGACTATAGACATGTGCCACTACACTCAGCTAATTTAAAAATTTTTGTAGAGATGCAGTGTCACTATGTTGTTGAGGCTGGTCATAAAACTCCTAGCTTCAAGCAATCTTCCTGTCTCAGCCTCCCAGCACTTTGGGAGGCTGAGGCAGGAGGATTGCTTTGTCCTATTTTTAAAATCTTAAAAAAATTAATTCAATAAGTATGCAGTGAGTTCTTCCTTTATGCCAGTTACTTTGCTCCATGGATAGAAAAATGAATGAGATATTTCCCTTCCTTCAGGGAGTGCATAGTTGGATCTTATTGTCACTTAAAGCCCACTTTATGCTTTTTTCCTTTAGTTCAATCTATTGAACCAAAGCAGAATGGCACATCGTTAAGAATGTGGGCTCTGAAAAATTCAAATTCATTTCAGAATTATTTAATCTTGCAAACATTTTGGGAAGAGATTTGATAACAATATATTTTGATAACAATAACAATCTTTAAGCTAGTAAACTCATTTCTAGTAATCTATTCCTAACAGAATAATATGTTAGAGAATTCATAATCATTTAAAAATATTTATTGAGCAACTACTATGTTCTATATACTTTCCTAGATAATTTGGATGACTCATTGAACAAAACAAAGATCCCTGTCTGTCCTTTTGGAATTTATATTCTAGTAGTGGGAAACAGAAAATAATAAACAATAGACTAACTAAATAGGTGAATTATATAGTATGTTAGAAGGTGGTCAGTGCTTTCAAGAAATAAAGAAAGTAGATCGTGATAAAGGCGATCAGGAGTGCTGGAATTCTGGGTGAGTTTCAGTTTTATCTATGTTCATCAGCATAAACCTTGTTGAGAAGGTGATGTTTGAGCAAAGACATCAAGGGAGTGAGGGAGTTAATTATGCCAGTGGTCCCCAACCTTTTTGGCACCAGGAACCAGTTTCATGGAAGACAAATTTTTCCACAGACTTGGGGTGGGGGGGATTGGTTTCAGGCTAAAACTGTTTCACCTACATCATCAGACACTGGTTAGATTCTCACAAGGAGCGCACAACCTAGATCCCTCGCATGCGCAGTTCACAATAGCATCTGCGCTTCCATGAGAATTTCATGCCAAGATTGATCTGAAAGGAGTAGAGCTCAGGCGGTAATGCTGAGGCACTCACCTTCTGCGGTGCAGCCTGGTACCCGTCTGTGGTCCATGGGTTGGGGACCCCAGAATTATGGGATATCTGGGGAAGACCTTCCAAACAGAGGAAGCAGCCAGTGCAGTGACCCTAGAGTGGAACTATGTATTTGAGGAATTTGAGTATTTGAGGAATACCAAGGAGGACGATATGATTGGAGCTGAAAGGAAAAGTGGTAGGAGACAAGGTCAGAGAGGAAATGGGAAGCTGTGTCATCGAGGGCTTTGCAGGCTAATGTAAAGACTTCTCTTATAATGTATGAACAGGGAGCCATTGAAAGTCTTTGATTAGTGGAATAATTTGATCTGATCTACTTTTATGTTTTTTAGAGACAAGAGTCTCGCTGTACTGCCTAGGCTGGCCTTGAACTCCTGGACTTAAGCGATAGATCCTCCCTACACCTCAGCCTCCTAAGTATTTGGGACTACAGTTTTTAAACAAAGTAACCCATGCTTATTATACAAACTTAAACAATTCTGAATTGCCGTGTAAAAAATTAATAAAATCCTATTTTTTCCTTCAATTCCATACTTCCAGAGTTAACTAATGTTAAAATTGATGTGTGCTCTTCAACATCTATCTTGTGTCCTTCTAGGAATGAATATCTACAAACACAATTCATGAATATGTATATATTTGAATACATATAAATATTAATATGATGAAGCATATGCACACACATATATGCATAAATATATATGCATACACACACAAATCTTTTTCAATTCCTTTCTTCCTTAGTTCATTTATTCCTTTGTCCCTTCCTTCCTTACTGTTTTCCTTCCTTCTTTCCTTCAAGGTTCATAATATACTCATAATGCGTTCTTTTGCTTAACAATATGTTATTGACATTTCATGAAATTAGTAGTTTGTAATCTTGGCTGCACATTGGAATCTTCAAGGAGCATTAATAGTGCTGATAGGTCTAATTCTCAGAGATTCTGAATTGTTTGCCATGAGGCTTGGTTATCAAAATTTATAAAACTTCCTTAAGTAGTTCTAATGTACAGCTGCATTGAGTACCACTCCCTTAGGTTATACATATAGATCCAACTCATCATTATTACTATTAATAACTCAGAGTATTCCTTATTGTGGCTGTATCAAAAGTTATTTATCTAGTCCTCTACTGATAAACATTTAGTTTGTTTCCAGTATGCTACTCTACTAAAAAGCCTTTAAACATGTATCTTTAGTTCTTTAGTTACTGGTTCCTTTATTTCTATAGAATACAGTCCGATAAGTGAAGTTCCTGGGTTTAGAGGTATGAGCATTTAAAATTTTAATTGGCACTGCTAGATTATTTTCCCAAAAGATCTCAATAATAATACATACTTCTGGTAGCAGTGTTAAGAGTACTCCATTCCTTATATCTTTGTTAATCTGATGAATGACTAAAAGGATTTGATTTTCTTTTTAATCTGTTACTAATTAAGCATATTTTTCTTCATACTTATTTGCACTTCTTTCTCTGTGATTTAAGTATACTCTTTGCTCATTTTTAATTGAGTCATTTGTCTTTTCTTATCAAGTTTTAAGAGATCTTTGAATAACAGGAATATTCTCTTTTTTTGGTCATCTAGTTACAATATTTTCTTCAAGTTTACTATTTTTTTTGATAATTTATATTGCACTATATAGTTTAAATTACTTAGAATGTTTAACATGCTCTCTCATTTTTATTCATGATGTTTTAGTATTTTTTTCATATTGGTAATCCTTTGTCATTATTGTTTCTAATGTAAGCCCCATAACATTGTTTCTAGTGTAACCCCTATGAACTATTGTTCCTAATGTAAACCCCTAATGTAAGCCTCATGTTATTTAAGATAATACTATAGTTAACATTTCCTTGGATTTAGCTTTTTTCATAGTTTGAATGCCTACTAGTGAAATATTTGGATCAAGAATATAAATTATTTTGTGGTTTGTAATAATTATCTCCCAACTGTTATAGTTTTTGGCCAGCCATCAGTACAAAAAGTTAGGGTAATATAACTTTGGTATTTATACAATAATATCATATTACAGAATTTAAAGAAGTAAGTTTTTAAAAATTTTTTTTATTATTTATTATTTTTTATTTTATTGTGATTTAGGTTTTGGGGTACATGTGAAGAACATGCAAGATTGTTGCATAGGTACACACCTGACAGTGTGATTTGCTGCCTTCCTCCTCATCACCTATATCTGGCATTTCTCCCCATGCTATCTCTCCCCAACTCCCCACCCCCCACTGTCCCTCCCCTATTTCCCTCCAACAGACCCCAGTGTGTGATGCTCCCCTCCCTATGTCCATGTGTTCTCATTGTTCATCACCCACCTATGAGTGAGAACATGCGGTGTTTGATTTTCTGTTCTTGTGTCAGTTTGCTGAGAATGATGGTTTCCAGGTTCATCCATGTCCCTACAAAGGACATGAACTCATTGTTTTTGATGGCTGCATAGCATTCCATGGTGTATATGTGCCACATTTTCCCTGTCCAGTCTATCATCAATGGGCATTTGGGTTGGTTCCAGGTCTTTGCTATTGTAAACTGTGATGCAATGAACATTTGTGTGCATGTGTCCTTATAGCAGAACGATTTATAATCCTTTGGATATATACCCAGTGATGGGATTGCTGGGTCAAATGGAATTTCTAATTCTAGGTCCTTGAAGAATTGCCACACTGTCTTCCACAATGGTTGAACTAATTTACACTCCCACCAACAGTGTAAAAGTGTTCCTATTTCTCCACATCCTCTCCAGCATCTGTTGTCTCCAGATTTTTTAATGATCGCCATTCTAATTGGCGTGAGATGGTATCTCAATGTAGTTTTGATTTGCATTTCTCTAATGACCAGTGATGATGAGCATTTTTTCATATGTTTGTTGGCCTCATGTATGTCTTCTTTTGTAAAGTGTCTGTTCATGTCCTTCACCCACTTTTGAATGGACTTGTTTGTTTTTTTCTTGTAAATCTGTTTTAGTTCTTTGTAGATTCTGGATATCAGCCCTTTGTCAGATGGGTAGACTGCAAAACTTTTTTCCCATTCTGTTGGTTACCGATTCACTCTAATGACTGTTTCTTTTCATGTGCAGAAGCTGTGGAGTTTGATTAGGTCCCATTTGTCTATTTTGGCTTTTGTTGCCAATGCTTTTGTTCATGAAGTCCTTGCCTATGCCTGTGTCCTGAATGGTTTTGCCCAGATTTTCTTCTAGGGTTTTTATGGTGTTAGGTCTTATGTTTAAGTCTTTAATCTATCTGGAGTTAATTTTAGTGTAAGGTGTCAGGAAGAGGACCAGTTTCTGCTTTCTGCATATGGCTAGCCAGTTTTCCCAACACCATTTATTAAACAGGGAATCCTTTCCCCATTGCTTGTTTTTGTCAGGTTTGTCAAAGATCGGATTGTTGTAGATGTGTTGTGTTGCCTCTGAGGCCTCTGTTCTGTTCCATTGGTCTATATCTCTGTTTTGGTACCAGTACCATGCTGTTTTGATTACTGTAGCCTTGTAGTATAGTTTGAAGTCCAGTAATGTGATGCCTCCAGCTTTGTTCTTTTTGCTTAGAATTGACTTGGGTATGCAGGCTCTCTTTTGGTTCCATATGCAGTTTAAGGTGTTTTTTTCCAGTTCTGTGAAGAAGGTCATTGGTAGCTTGATGGGGATAGCGTTGAATTTGTAAATTACTTTGGGCAGTATGGCCATTTTCACAATATTGATTCTTCCTAACCACGAACATGGAATGTTTCTCCATCTGTTTGCATCCTCTCTTATTTCATTGAGCAGTGGTTTGTAGTTCTCCTTGAAGAGGTCCTTTACATCCTTTGTTAGTGTATTCCTGGTATTTTATTCTCTTTGTAGCAATTGTGAATGGCAGTTCATTCTTGATTTGGCTCTCTTTAAGTCTGTTATTGGTGTATAGGAATGCTTGTGATTTTTGCACATTGATTTTGTATCCTGAGACTTTGCTGAAGTTGCTTATCAGTTTCAGAAGATTTTGGGCTGAGATGATGGGGTCTTCTAGATATACAATCATGTCATCTGCAAATAGAGACAATTTGACTTCCTCCTTTCCTAATCGAATACCCTTTATTTCTTTTTCTTGCCTGATTGCTCTGGCTAGAACTTCCAGTACTATATTGAATAGGAGTGGTGAGAGAGGGCATCCTTGCCTAGTGCCAGATTTCAGAGGGAATGCTTCCAGTTTTTGCCCATTCAGTATGATATTGGCTGTTGGTTTGTTGTAAATAGCTTTTATTATTTTGAGATACGTTCCATAAATACCTAGTTTACTGAGGGTTTTTAGCATAAAGCGCTGTTGAATTTTGTCAGAGGCCTTCTCTGCATCAATTGAGATAATCATGTGGTTTTTGTGTTTGGTTCTGTTTATGTGGTGAATTATGTTTATAGACTTGCATATGTTGAACCAGCCTTGCATCCCTGGGATGAATCCTACTTGATCATGGTGGATAAGCTTTTTGATGTGCTGTTGCGATCAGTTTGCCAGTATTTTGTTGAAGATTTTTGCATCTATGTTCATCATGGATATTGGCCTGATGTTTTCTTTTCTTGCTGAATCTCTGCCAGGTTTTGGTATCAGGATGATTTTGGTCTCGTAAAATGATTTGGGAAGGATTCCCTCTTTTTGGATTATTTGGAATAGTTTCATAAGGAATGGTACCAGCTCCTCTTTGTATGTCTGGTAGAATTCGGCTGTGAACCCATCTGGACCTGGGCTTTTTTTGGGTGGTAGACTCTTAATTGCTGCCTCAACTTCAGACCTTGTTATTGGTCTATTCAGGGTTTTGACCTCTTCCTGGTTTAGGCTTGGGAGGATGCAAGTGTCCAGGAATTTATCCATTTCTTCCAGGTTTACTAGTTTATGTGCATAGAGTTGTTTGTAATAATCTCTGATGATGGTTTGTATTTCTGTGGAATCTGTGGTGATATCCCCTTTATCATTTTTTATTGCCTCGATTTGATTATTCTCTCTTTTCTTTTTTATTAATCTGGCTAGTGGGCTGTCTATTTTGTTGATCTTTTCGAAAAACCAGCTCCTGGATTTATTGATGTTTTGAAGGTTTTTTTGTGTCTCTATCTCCTTCAGTTCTGCTCTGATCTTAGTTATTTCTTATCTTCTGCTAGGTTTTGAGTTTTTTTGATCTTGCTCCTCTAGCTCTTTCAATTTTGACGATAGGGTGTCGATTTTAGATCTCTCCTTGCTTCTCATGTGGGCATTTATTGCTATATATTTTCCTCTAGACACTGCTTTAAATGTGTCCCAGAGATTCTGGTATGTTGTGTCTTCATTCTCATTGGTTTCAAAGAACATCTTTATTTCTGCCTTAATTTCATTGTTTATCCAGTCAACATTCAAGAGCCAGTTTTTCAGTTTCCATGAAGCTGTGTGGTTCTGAGTTAGTTTCTGAATTCTGAGTTCTAACCTGATTGTACTGTGGTCTGAGAGACTGTTTGTTGTGATTTCTGTTCTTTTGCATTTGCTGAGGAGTGATTTACTTCCAATTATGTGATCAATTTTAGAGTAGGTGTGATGTGGTGCTGAGAAGAATGTATATTCTGTGGATTTGGGGTGGAGAGTTCTGTAAATGTCTATTAGGTTTGCTTGGTCCAGGTCTGAGTTCAAGTCCTGGATATCTTTGTTAATTTTCTGTCTTGTTGATCTGGCTAATATTGACAATGGGGTGTTAAAGTCTCCCAATATTATTGTGTGGCAGTCTAAGTCTCTTTGTAAGTCATTAAGAACTTGCCTTATAGATCTGAGTGCTCCTGTATTGGGTGCATATATATTTAGGATCGTTAGCTCTTCTTGTTGCATTGATCTTTTTACCATTATGTAATGTCTTTCTTTGTCTCTTTTGATCTTTGTTGGTTTAAAGTCTATCTTATCAGAGATGAGAATTGCAACTCCTGCTTTTTTTTGCTCTCCATTTGCTTGGTAAATCTTTCTCCATCCCTTTATTTTGAGCCTTTATGTATCTTTGCATGTAAGATGTTTCCTGGATACAGCACACCTATGGGTTTTGGCTTTTTATCCAATTTTCCAGTCTGTGTCTTTTGATTGGGGCATTTAGCCCATTTACATTTAGGGTTAATATTGTTATGTGTGAATTTGATCCTGCCATTTTTATGCTAGCTGGCTGTTTTGCCCATTAGATGATGCAGATTCTTCATTGTGTTGATGCTCTTTACCATCTGGTATGTTTTTGGAGTGACTGGTAATGGTTGTTCCTTTCTTCTTTTTTTTTTTTCCATTTATTTAGCCCTTCTTTATTTCAACAGTGGTTTACAATTTTCAGTATAGAGGTCTTACATGTCATTTACTAAGTCTGTTTCTAAGTACTTAATGTTTTTACATTGTTATAAATTAATTTTTCTTAAGTTTAACTTTTCTAATTGCCTACTGCTAATATATAGAAATACAATTTTTATTTTTTATTTTTTATAAAGACAGGGTTTCACCATGTTGGTCAGGCTGATCTTGAACTCCCGACCTCAGGTGATCCACCCACCTTGGCCTCCAAAGTGCTTGGATTACAGGCGTGAGCCACCACGCCCGGCCCAATGGTTGTTTCTTTCTATGTTTAGTGCCTCTTTCAGGAGCTCTTGTAAAGCAGGCCTGGTGGTGATGAAATCTCTGAGTACTTGCTTGTTCGCAAAGGATTTTATTTTTCCTTCACTTATGAAGCTTAGTTTGGCTGGATATGAAATTCTGGGTTGAAAATTCTTTTCTTTAAGGATGTTGAATATTGGCCCCCACTCTGTTCTGGCTTGTAGGGTTTCTGCTGAGAGATCTGCTGTGAGTCTGATGGGCTTCCCTTTGTAGGTAACCCGACCTTTCTGTCTGGCTGCCCTTAGCGTTTTCTCCTTCATTTCAACCCTTGTGAATCTGACAATTATGTGCCTTGGGGTTGCTCTTCTTGAGGAATATCTTTGTGGTGTTCTCTGTATTTCCTGGACTTGAATATTGGCCTGCCTTGCTAGGTTGGGGAAGTTCTCCTGGATAATATCCTGAAGAGTATTTTCCAGCTTGGATTCATTCTCTCCATCACATTCAGGTACACCTATCACACGTAGATTAGGTCTTTTCACATAGTCCCATATTTCTTGGAGACTTTGTTCATTCCTTTTTGCCCTTTTTTCTCTAATCTTTCTTTCTCGTTTTATTTCATTGAGTTGGTCTTTGACCTCTGATATCCTTTCTTCTGCTTGGTCAGTTTGGCGTTGAAACTTGCGTATGCTTTGCGAAGTTCTCGTGTTGTGTTTTTCAGCTCTATCAATTCACTTATATTCCTCTCTAAGTTGTTTATTCTCATTAGCGTTTCATCAAATCTTTTTTCAAGTTCTTAGTTTCTTTGCATTGGGTTAGAACATGTTCTTTTAGCTCGCAGAAGTTTCTTATTACCCACCTTCTGAAGCCTGATTCTGTCAATTCATCACACTCATTCTCCATCCAGCCTTGTTCCCTTGCTGGTGAGGATTAGTGATCCCTTGTAGGAGGAGAGGCCTTCTGGTTTCGGGTGTTTTCATCCTTTTTGTGCTGGTTTTGTCCCATCTTTGTGGATTTATCCACCTGTTGTCTTTGTAGTTGTTGACTTTCAGATTGGGTCTCTGAGTGGATGTCCAGTTTGTTGATGATGAAGTTATTTCTTTCTGTTTCTTAGTTTTCCTTCTAACAGTCTGGCCCCTCTGCTGTAGGACTGCTGAGGTCCATTCCAGGCCCTGCTTGCCTGGGGATCACCTGCAGCAGCTGCAGAACAGTAAGGGTTGCTGCCAGTTTCTTCTTCTGCTATCTTTGTCCCAGAAGGATACCCGCCAGAGGTCAGTCTGAGCTCGCCTTTATGAGGTGACTCTTTGGATATATGGAGGTCAGGGAGCTGCTTGAGGATACAGTCTGTCCTTTATAAGAGCTCAAGTGCTGAGCCATGAGCTCCGTTGTTCATTCAGAGCTGCTGGGCAGGAACATTTAAGTCTGCTGCAGCAGAACTCATAAACCACCCCTGCCTTTTTTTTTCCCCAGGTGCTCTGTCCCGGGGAGTTAGGGCTTTATTTATGAGTTTCTGTTGTGCTGCTGGCTTTTTTCAGGGCTGCCCTGCTCAGCAAGGAGGCAGCCTAGTCACTGTCTGCCTGCAGAGGCTTTGCTGAGCTGCTGTGGGCTCCGCCCAGCTGCCGTGTGAACTTCCCTGCAGTCCTGTTCATATGGGTGTAGTTAGAACTGCCTTGGCAATGGCGGCCCACCTCTGTAGTGGCGGACTTTCTGTGTAATGGCGGGCTGCCTCGGCAACGGCGGGCTGCCTCAGCAATGGTGGACTACCTCTGTAGTGGTGGAGTGCCTCGGTAATGGCGGACGCCCCTCCCCCACAGAGCTGGACTATCCCAGGTTCAGCTGTGCTTGCTGTGAAACTCTCAATCCAGAGCATTTCAGATTGCTGTTTATTTGTGGGGGTGGGACCAGCTGAAGCTGATCACCTGGTTCCCTGCCTTAGAGCATTTTTTTTTTTTTTTTTTTTAGTTGAACAGTTGACTGTCTTCTAGGTGTTCCAGTCACGTGTTGAAAAGGCACTGGGATCTGTGTGATTTACCATGTGGTGACCCACTGCGCCTGCGCCGGCTGAAACAGCAGCACTGAGATTTGTGGCGCTTTTTTGCCCAGGAATCTCCTGGCCTGGCTCCCTGTTTCAGTCCCCTTTTTAATCAGATGAATGGGCGACTCTGCCTTCCCAGAGCTCCAATCGCCAGCTAAAATGGCACCCGGACCCATGTATTTTGTATGGAGAACCACTGCGCCTGGGCGCTGGCAAAACAGCTGCACTGGCCAAAAAGCTGTGCTGGCGAAAACAGCCGTGCCGGTGAAAACAGCTGCGCTGGCCAAACCAGCAGCACTGGTGACCCGTGGGGCTTCTCTGCCTGGGAATCTCCTGGTCTGTGGGCAATAAAAATCCGTCTGGAAATCAGGCGTACACTCACCCTCCGTGCTTTCACTGGGAGCTGCAATCCTGAGCTGCTCCTAATCGGCCATCTTGGATCTCCTCAGAAGTAAGTTTTTAAAGTATTTTCTTAGCTCCCCTGTGCTGGAAAACTTGAGTTCTTTTTCAGGCTGCCTAAGAAGTTTGGTTCAGTTTAAGTAAAATTTTTTTGTATACCCATTATGTTCAAGGCACCTACTAAGTGCTGCGAAGGATAATGCCTGTGTGGTTATTACTCTTAAAAAATTTTTAATTTAATGGAGAGCAAAAATTAACATCTTATTTTACTTTATTTTACAGTCAAGGACCATGAAAGAAGCCTGAAAGGGAATAGGTAGGCTTTGATTGGATCAGGAAAGTTTTCTTAAAGGTAGCACTCTTTGAAATAGTCAAAGATGAAGTGAAGAATAAATAATATTTTTTTCTTCAACTTTTAAGTTCGTGGTTACATGTGCAGGATGTGCAGTTTTGTTTCATAGGTAAATGTATGGCATGGTGGTTTACTGCACAGATCCTCAGGTATGAAGCCCAGACCTCCACAGGTATACAGTGTGTCCATGTGTTCTCATTATTCATTTCCTTTATAAGTGGGAACAGGTGGTGTTTGCTTTTCTGTTCCTGCATTAGTTTGCTGAGGATAATGGCTTCTAAGTCCATCCATGTCCCTGCAAAGGACATGATCTTGTTCCTTTTTATGACTGCATAATATTCCATGGTGTTATGTACCACATTTTCTTTAATTGATGGGCATTTAGGTTGATTCCATAACTTTGCTATTTTAAACAGTGCTGCAATGAACATACATGTGCCTGTATCATTATAATTGAATGATTTATATTCCTTTGAGTATATTCCTGGTAATGGGATTGATGGGTCAAATGGTATTTTTGGTTTTAGATCTTTGAGAAATTGCCACACTATCTTCCACAATGGTTGAACTAATTTACAGTCCCACCAGCAGTGTAAAAGTGTCCCTTTTTTTCCACAGTCTTACCAGCACATGTTCTTCTGTTGTGTTTTGACTTTTTCATAATAGCCAATGGTATCTCGTTGTGGTACTGATTTGCATTTCTCTAATGATCAATGATGTTGAGCTTTTTTTTCATGTTTGTTGGCTACACAAATGTCTTCTTTTGAGAAGTGGCTGTTCGTGTCCTTTGCCCACTTTTTAATAGGGTTGTTTGTATTTTAATAGTCAGCAATGAGGTGAGGAGAGTACACTTGAATAGAGTGTGTGTTTTCAGAGCAGAGGGAAAAGAATAAGTAAAGACAAAGATTTTGGAAACTAAGTAAACAGAGTAGGATGCCTGGAGGACAGTGACTTGCTTGGCTGGAGAGAAGAATTAATAGGGATAGTAAGAGGACACTTACATTGAAAAAAATGAAAATGTGCAGCAGACTGTTGCAGGCTTTCAATGTATATTTAATTTGATAGGAAGGGTCAAATTATTTAGTTGGGATTTGTATTGGAATATTAGCTTAATGTTATCAGTGCCTCAGTTTGAAGTGAAAAGAGCCAAATAACTAATGGATAAAGGTTTTGGGCAATTTATTTATTCTTGTAAAGACTCATTCATCTCATCTGCAAGGCGGAAACAATTGATTCCTGTGCCATGGTGTGGTTGTGTTTAAATAGAAGTGCCTGGCATGGCTTCTGGTAAGTAGTGGGTATACTGTAGCAACTATTGTTAAATTGATTTTGTAAGCTATATGCTCTGATGATAGATAAGCAGTTCAGATAGAAACACAAGTCATTTCAATTAGTTCCATTCCTATAACAATAAAACTAAATTAGCTTTCATTTTTCTCCCCCCAAGCTCATTGAATGGACACTCTAAACCAAACAAGAGTGACTGAATTTGTCTTCTTGGGACTCACTGATAACTGGGTGCTGGAGATATTGCTTTTCATGGCATTCTCAGCCATTTATGTGCTAACGCTTGCGGGGAACATTCTCATCATCATTGCCACAGTCTTTACTCCACGTCTCCATACCCCCATGTATTTCTTCCTGAGCAATCTGTCCTTTATTGACATCTGTCACTCATCTGTCACGGTGCCTAAGATGCTGGAAGGTTTGCTTTTGGAGAGAAAGACCATTTCTTTTGACAACTGCATCACACAGCTCTTCTTCCTCCATCTCTTTGCCTGTGCTGAGATCTTTCTGCTGATCATTATGGCGTATGATCGTTATGTAGCTATCTGTACTCCACTCCACTACTCCAATGTGATGAACATGAGAGTCTGTGTACAGCTTGTCTTTGCTCTCTGGTTGGGGGGTACTGTTCACTCACTAGGGCAGACCTTCTTGACTATTCGTCTACTTTACTGTGGCCCCAACATTATTGATAGCTACTTTTGTGATGTGCCTCTTGTTATCAAGCTGGCCTGCACAGACACATACCTCACAGGAATACTGATTGTGTCTAATAGTGGAACCATCTCCCTCACCTGTTTCTTGGCCGTGGTCATCTCCTATACAGTCATCCTGGTTTCTCTTCGAAAACACTCAGCTGAAGGGCGCCGGAAAGCCCTGTCTACCTGCTCGGCCCACTTCATGGTGGTTGCCCTCTTCTTTGGGCCATGTATCTTCATCTATACTCGGCCAGACACCAGCTTCTCCATTGACAAGGTAGTGTCTGTCTTCTACACAGTGGTCACGCCTTTGCTGAATCCTTTCATTTACACCTTGAGGAACGAGGAGGTAAAAAGTGCCATGAAGCAGCTCAGGCAGAGACAGGTTTTTTTCGTGAAATCATATACATGATGGGCATTGGGACTGCAGACATAATTGCAGCCACATCCTTAACGAAAGAGCAAAAGTAAAGAGTCAAAATCAACTTCTATAACTTGGTAAATCAGGTAAAATGGCATGGAGCAGGTCAGATTTCTGCATTGTGGATAAGAACTTATTAACTGTTATTTAAATAAAACAAAAAATCATAGTGGATGATGTAAGGAAAAATAACCCAGAAAAGTTTAAAGACACCAGTAAAAGAATACAATTTGGGGAACTCAGTTCAGTCTCAGTTTCAGGAGCAGGTAGAGTGAGAAGCAACTCTCTTGATTTATACTGTTTTGTGGGCTATTGCCTCTGGGAAGCTATACATCACTCCTGTGATTTATACATTATAGTGGTTTCAGTCTTGCTTTCCAATTTATTTTCAAGTGTATAAATAAACCTTTACTTATTTATATCGAATTAAACTTTCATTGCTTTTGAATGTAATTCTCTCATGTCTAGATCTATTTTGTACTTTTTTTGAGACAGAAATTTTTTGTACTATTCCTGCAACTTCCTGTAAGTCTGAAATCATTGTCAAAATAAAAAGTTTAAACAAAACAAAGCTATACACCCACCAGAATGGTAAAAATTAAAAAGTTAGAAAATGCCAATTTTTGTTTGTTTTTTTTGAGACAAGTATCACTCCGTTGCCCAGGCTGGAGTGCAGTGGCACAATCTCAACTTACTGCAACCTCCATCTCCTTTTAAGCAATTCTCCTGCCTCAGCCTCCCGAATAGCTGGGAGTATAGGTGCATGCCGCCATGCCTGGCTAATTTTTGTATTTTGAGCAGAGAAGGGGTTTCACCACGTTGGCCAGACTGGTCTCAAACTCCTGACCTCAAGCTGCCTGCCCCTCTCGGCCTCCCAAAAGTGCTGGGGTTACAGGTGTGAGCCACGGTGCCTGGCCTATTTTGTACTTCTTGTAGTACTTTATTTTGATGAAATCAAGACAAAGATATATAAATTCATATAAAAATACACTTTCTTAAGGTAAAGTTACCTTACATAGAGTGTGCTCATTTTAATTGTACAGTTTGATAAGTGTTGACAAAGGTATACATATACTCATGGAACCACTTCTCCAATCAAGATAAAAACATTTTCACCACCCCAAAAAGTTTTCCTCAGTTCCCTCCCAGCTAATCCCTGTTTCTCCACCCAAGCATCCGAAGATCTGATTTTTGTCACTATAGGTAAGATTTATCGTTCCTAGAGTTTCATGTAAACTGAATTATGTAGTGTGCACTTTTCTGTGTCTGGCTACTTTTTGCTCTGTGTGCTGGTTTTGAGATTAATCCATGTTTTTGTGAGTATCAGTAGTTTGTTCCTTTTTATTGTTGAGCAATATTTCATTGCATTGGCACAACAGAATTTGTTTATTCTTTCATGTATTGATGAATATTTGGGTGTTTCCAGTTCTTGGTGGCCATCAATAAATTAGCTATAAGTGTATATATACAGGTTATTTTGGGCACACTTTCACTTTTCTTGAGTAAATACCTATGTAGAATTGGATCACATGGTAAATGTATGTTTGACTTTGCAAAAAACTGCAAGACAGTTTTTCAAATTGGTTGTATGATTTTATACTCTCATCAGAAGTATGAGAGTTTCACATCTAACAATTGGTATTGTCAGTCTTTAATTTGAGGCATTCTAGTGAGTATATGGTTTTAATTTTCATTTCCCTAATGACCGATAATGCTGAACATCTTTTTTGCTTATTATCTCTTCATATATCTTGTCTTGTGATGTGTCTGTTCAACTATTTTTTAATTAATTTATTTGTTTTATTGTCACTGCATTATATATTTTGCATACAAAACCTTTGCTGGATATGTCTTACTAATATTTTCTCTTCATATCTTGCAATTTCATTTTCTTAAAGGTATATTTTGAAGAGCAGAAATTTTAAATTTTGACTAAACTAAATTTTTAATTTTTAAATTTTTATGATTGATGCTTTTTGTGTCCTAAGAAATCTTTGTCTATCCCAAAGTCTCAAAGATCGTCTCGTGTTTTCTCTAGAAATTTTATAGTTTTAAGTTTAAATTCTAGATCTATAATCCATTTTGAGTTTACTTTTTACATGTGGTGTGAGATAAATGTTAAGGTTTATTTATCTATTTTTTTATCTATCTAGTTGATCCAGTACCATTGATATGATTCTTTCCCCATTAAGTTTTTTTTTTTTTTTTTTTTTTGAGACAGACTTGCTCTGTCATCAGGCACCAGGCTGGAGTGCAGTGGCATAATCTGGGCTCACTACAATCTCCACCTCCTGGGTTCAAGCAATTCTCCTGCCTCAGCTTCCCGAGTAGGTGGGATTACAGGCACCGACAACTATGCCTGGCTAATTTTTGTATTTTCAGTAGAGACAAGGTTTCACCGTGTTGGCCAGGCTGGTCTCGAACTCCTGACCTTAGGTGATCCACCTGTGTTGGCCTCCAAAAGTGCTGGGATTACAGGTGTGAGCCACTGCACTTGGCCATGTATCTTAGTTTATTTGTAGCTATTGTAAATAAATGGGATTACTTTTTTTGATTTCTTTTTCAGATTATTCACTGTTGGCACATAGAAATGCTAGTGATTTTTGTAGGTTCATTTTTTTATCCTGCCATTTTACTGAATTTGTTTACTAGTTCTAATAGTTTTTTTGCAGAGCCTTTAGGTTTTTTCAAATATAAGATTATAT
This sequence comes from Aotus nancymaae, assembly GCF_030222135.1. Lineage (NCBI taxonomy): Eukaryota > Metazoa > Chordata > Mammalia > Primates > Aotidae > Aotus > Aotus nancymaae. The sequence continues at coordinate 31,821,886 of NW_026988422.1, read as the reverse complement.
CATCTGCAAAAAAGGATAATTTAACTTCCATTCCAATTTGGATGTCCTTTATTTCTTCCTCTTGTCTGATGATCAAGCTAAGACTTCTAATACTATGTTGAATAACAGTGATGCATTTTTAAAACGCAAGTTTCCATTGAGTAGGTCTGGATTGAGGCCTGAGATTCTGCATTTCTAACAGGATTTCAGAAGATGATGTTCATGCTGCTGGTCCAAAGACCACAGTCGGAGTACAAGTTTCTAGGAAATAACCATCCAGCTTCTCCCTATCATCCCATACCTGAAGCTTGTACATTATGCTTTTGAGGTTTCTAGATGGTTTTTATTATTAGTAAGGTGAATGAAATAACTGGGAGTAAAAATACACTATTCCCCGACATTTTATAAAAATGTGATTTGTGTCAATTTATAGTATCAAAACTTAAGAAATAGTAGTGTTAAATAAAATAGAAATCAGAATTTATGGGAACTGGATTGGTGGTTATCAGAGGCCAGGAAGGGTAGGGGGGAGGAGGGATGAAGAGAGGTTGATTAATGGATGTAAATATATAGTTTGATAGAAGAAATAAAACCTTGTGATTGATAGATTAGTAGATTATAGTTTACAGTAATCTGCTGTACATTTCAAAATCACTGGAAGAGGATAATTCAATGTTTCTAGCATAAAGAGAAGACCAATATTCCAGGTGATTAATGTCTCAATTACACTGATTTGATTTTTACAAATTATATGGTTGTATTAAATTACCACATGCACTCCCAAAATATGTACAGCTACTTATGTATAAATAACAAAAAAATTTAAAATATGAGAGTGACTACAGTTTTCTAAAATAAAAGTTATTGAACACCAAAAAAAAAAAAAGAATTGGAGCAATACATGTATCAATAAATAGTGATGAGCTAGTTATTGCAATTAAAAACTAAACTTAGATGCAGATGATGTGGTAGGCAGAGTAATGGTCCTGGGAAGATGTCTATATCCTAATCTCCAGTACTTGTCAATATGTTAGGTTGCACAGCAAAGAGGAATTAAGGTTGCAGATGGAATTAAGTTTGCTAATCAGCTGACTTTGAGATAGGGCTAGTAGCCTGGATTATCCAGGTGGATCCAATGTGATCACAAGGGCTCTTAAAGACAAGAGAGGAAAGCAGAAAAAGAGAATCAGAGGAAGATGTGGTCACAGAAGAAGCCAGAGAGATTCAACATTGCAGGCTTTGAAGATGAAGGAAGTGGGCCACTAACCCAGAATGTGGGTGGCCACTAGAAGTTGGAAAAAGAAAGGAAATGGATCCTCCCCTACAACCTTCAGAAAGAAATGCAGCCCTGCTGACACCTTGATTTTAGCCCGGTGAGATTCACATTGAACTTCTAACATTCAGAAATGTAAGAGTAGATTTATGTTGTTTTAAGTGGCTACATTTGCGGGTAATTTTTTACAGTAGCAATAGAGACTTAACACAGATTTGTTTACATGCATTTTTTTTTTTGAAATAAAGCCCAATTGAAAAAAATTGCCTCTGAAAAAAACTACAAAGCTACACTGAGAAAACTTGAGGAGATGGAGATGTACACATTTTCCTGCATAGGAATAAATTTAGCCTTCTTAATTGATTTATATATTTAGTGTACTTATCATAACAATCCCACAAGATTATTTTCTACACACACACACACACACACACACACACACACACACACACACACACATATCGTCCGGGCTGGAGTGCAGTGGCGTGATCTCCGCTCACTGCAACCATGCCTCCCAGGTTCAGGTGATTCTCCTTGCTTCAGCCTCCCAAATAGCTGGGATTATAGGCACCTGCCACCACACCTGGCTAATTTTTTTTTGTTTTTAGTAGACACGGGGTTTCACTATGTTGGGTAGGCTAGTCTTGAACTCCTGACCTCATGATCCACCAGCCTCTGCCTCCCAAAGTGCTGGGATTACAGGCATGAGCCACCATTCCTGGCCAAATTACCAATAGTATTCCAAAATTTAGTTTGAAAAAATAAGCAGATGAAAATAGTTAAGAGGAGTACCTAAACTTACATAATTTCACAGCTGTTGATTTCCTGAGTTAACTAATATCACTTATTGGGCTGAAGTATATCAGTTTATTGTGGAATGTCCATATGAAGAGGGATCCATGACAAATTTTTTAGGTAACAATGATGATATTCTGTGGCTGAAATGAGTAGGATTATCTGTAAATGAAGATCTTATAGATGGTCAGAGAGCTACCATACAATATCAACTTTAATGGAGCTAATGGAATGAAATGAAATACGGTTAGTAATAAAAATGTTAAGTATAAATAGCTTTCTTTGCTTATTCTGAAAAGAATTTAGAATTGATTGGGGTCTTTGTCACTATTTTCCCGATGATCTGTCAGCTTATAGAAATAATGCTTGAGTATTCTGGAGGATTGGAGAGCAGACAACATGGCCAGCCACACACAACAGACATACACAGAACAGAGTGAGTGACCCACTAACTCTAACTAAAGGGTAATACATGATTACCTTTTAGCAATCAAAAGGACAAAGCATCAGAAGCAGTCCATTAATTAAACTGGGAGGTGTTCATGAAAATGTCTAAATATCATTACTTCAAGTTGACAAACAAGGGTAGAATATTGTCAGCCCCCTGCAATTCTCATATAAAACTTGAGTCATAATAGGTATTTTATATATCTATGATGAAATGAAGTCCAGATATCACTACTATGTACATATTAAAAACTTAGAAAAATGATCTAATTATGCCTCTAGTTTCTGGACCTTTATGTGCGTGGGCATTCATACTCGGTATCTTTTTTTTTTGAGACGCAGTTTCACTCTTGTTGCCCAGGCTGGAGTGCAATGGCACAATCTTGGCTCACCACAACCTCTGCCTCCCAGATTCAAGTGATTCTCCTGTCTCAGCCTCCCAAGTAGCTGGGATTACAGGCATGTGCCACCACGCTCGGCTAATTTTTTGTATTTTTAGTAGAGATGGGGTTTCTTCACGTTGGTCAGACTGGTCTTGAACTCCTGACCTCAGGTATTCTACCCACCTTGGCCTCCCAAAGTGCTGGGATTAGAGGTGTGAGCATCTGTTATGCAGAAATAAATCCCCACTGTCTTATTTGTTTATTTGTATTATGGCACTATTCATCACTTTACTGTATAGAACATGGTTGTAACCTGAAGAATTCAGTTGTTGAATACAAAGTTGCTGAACAAATTCCTATATTAATAAATAATGATTCTTCTCTCCTTGCTAAAGTAAACCACAGAGCCAAGAGTCAAGATCTTTTATTTTTATTCTTTAAGACTATTTATTTAGTGAGTAAATACATTTTTATCTTGTCTCTGACTCTGAAAACCTTTTTTTCTGTAAAATGGAGACTAAATGTTTTATTTTTACCTCCTCAGAGAGTTGTAAAGATTAGTGTGATTGAAAATTGGTAGTGTCAGAAATTTTGCTTGCTACTATGAAAAAAGTAAGCAAACATCACATCATTGTTCTGTTATAGTTTTACCAGCTACAATCTTAACGACTACCTTGAAGCATTGTCTTATTGACAGACAATATGACAATTTTGCACGTTTTCCTTTGTATGCCTGATTCCTGCATAAGCAGTTCTATTTGGGCTCATTGGAAAGATATTTATATATTTCTCTTTATTGTCTGCCATTGTCTATAATAAAAGGGTATTTATTTTATGTAAATTTTGTAATTCTTAAATTCAGCTCAATTATTTCACCAACAAGTTCAAATAAATATCATTTTATACCTTCTAGGGAGTTATCTTTGAGAAAGAAACTACTCTATTAATTATTAGATTTGGCTGTTGGAAGTTAACTTATGATACCCAGATAGCCCTACAGAATGCCTTTATAATAATGCCTCTCTATAACTGAAATGGCTTGTATCACTTGAATATCCTTCCTAACACATTTCCTAGCGAATAAAAATTTTCCTCCTAAAAATCATGATAAAGGTCTTTTGGCTCACAAGTTTATTGATCATATATTCACTGAGTGCCTAGGAAATCCAAGCTGCATTGAAGTATGCCTTTCTCAGTGATGGAGTCAGAATGAACTGATGATTCCCAGTGTGCCATGCTCTTTTGTATGCATGAATATGAGATACAATTATCTGGGATATCCTCTTCATATCCCAGTTCACTCACCACATTCCATTCTGCTACACTATGTGCCACCACAATGAGATGTAAGATATTGGTTTATAGACCATGGTTTATCCAACTTGGTGTTTTCTACCAAGTTGTTTTCTAAGTATTTATTACTAAATACTTAATAGTCATCCTTCATTGCTCTAAGAACAATATCGGATGCTATTGCTTAGTTGAGTGAATTCTCTACATATTAACTAAAATAATTTTATTGAAACACAAATTATTTAATGCCACACCTGTGCTTAAATCATTCTGGTGGCTTCTCATTGTATTGGAAAAGATTCCAAACTTCTTGAGAGGACATGGAAAGATTCTTTTTAGCTCTCTGATATCACTCTCTTGCCATTCTTTGCCTTGTAGTCTAAGCTGTAATCACACTGATCATTTACTTCCTTGAACAAGCCAAGGTCTTTCCCAGCATAGATCTTTGCACTGGCCATTTTCCCTGCCTAGAATGTTCATCACCTTTCTTTTCTCATGTTTGGCTCCTTTTAATCTTTCTCATCTTAACTGAAATATAACTTCCTCAGAGAGGCCATCTTTGACCACTAAAGCAAGTCTCTTCCATTCTCTCCAATAGCACCCTGCTGTTTTATAGCATTTATCAAAATCTATAGTTAAAATTTATTTGTTCATATTTTTGTTTTCTATTTTCACTAGATCTTAAATTCCATGAAAGCAGGACTGTGTGTATGTCTTATTTATGGGTATAAACCTAGTATCTGGTACATAATAGGTGCTCAGTAAATATCTGTCAAATGGATGAATAGTAAGATATCCCCATTTCATTGCTTTGATGGCAGATTTTGCCTGGATACTTGAGAGTGTCAGTAACTTCACCTGCTCAAAGTCTTCCTTCTCTGTCCCCAAAGTTATGTGGAAACTCACTTCATCTGATTCACTAGTGTTTGCTTAGACCTTAGTTATCACTCCAATAGAAAAGCAGAAAGACACAGCATGATGTAGTGAAGACAGCTTGAGTCTGTGCTGACACACTTGGATTAACATGTTACCATCATTGCTGTCTAGCTGAGTGACTTTGGGCATGTTATTTGCTCTCTTCAAGCTTTAATTTCTTCATGTGCAAACAAGCATAATAATACCTCCCTTTCAAAGTTGTGAGAAGTAAGTAACTACATAGTGACTAGAACAATTTCCAGCACAGAGAAGATATTAATAACCATAGTGATTACTGTGACTGTCAGATATTAGACCAAGGGTAATTTTATAAGTCACATAGTCTGATAAATATGGTATATAACTTATTCTTTGTAAGGCATTTCTTTGATTTGGAGCACCAACCATCCTAAGGATGTAGACATTTTCATTTTTCTTCTTTCCCCTCCTTTCTACCCACTAACTTGTTCAAGGCATTCTTCATTTCTTCATTCCTAAGGGTATAGATAATGGGGTTCAGCACGGGGGTGACTGCAGTGAAAAACACAGATACCACCTTGTCCTCTGGGAGGCTGGTGGATGGGCGGGAATAGATGAAGATGCAGTGTCCCAGGAATAGTGTAACTACGGTGAGGTGGGCTGCACAGGTGGACAGGGGCTTCCGCCTGCCCTTGGAGATCCGCTGCCTCAGACTCACCAGGATGACTGCATAGGACACCACCAGGACCACAAAACAGACCACGGAGATCAGTCCACTGTTGGAGACAATGAGGATCTCAATTATGTGAGTGTCAGTGCAGGCCAGCTTGATCACCTGAGGTACATCACAGAAGAAGTTGTCAATCTCATCAGGACCACAGTAGGGCAGCCTGATGGTGAGGGAGGTGAGGGCTATGGAGTGGATGGTTCCTCCAGTCCAGAGGGCCACAGCCAGCAGCATGCATACCTTCCAGTTCATCACTATCATGTACTGCAGGGGCTTACAAATGGCCACATACCGATCATAGGCCATGACAGTGAGGAGGAAGATCTCTGTGCAGGCAAAGAGGTGCAGGAAGAATATCTGGGTCACACAGGCATCAAAAGAGATGAGCTTTTCCTCTGACCAGGTGTCTGTCAGCATCTTGGGGACAGTGACAGTGGAGTGGCAGACATCAATAAAAGACAGGTTGCTGAGGAAGAAATACAGGGGGGTATGGAGCCGGTGGTCATAGATAATAGTTATGACAATGAGAATGTTCCCAATCAGGGTCAAGACATAGAAAATGAGAAACATGGAAAACACAGCTATCTGTGCCTTCTGATTTACAGATAAACCTCTAAGCTGAAAATATGTCACTAAAGAAGTTTGATTGAGTAAGACAATCTCTTCCATTCTGTTAGACAGCCTGTAAAGAATTAGAAAAAAAATTTCAATATAACATTTAATATCTGCATCAATCATTTGGTCATTTAATTTCTTGTGTGTTTATGCCTTTTCTCTCTAGAATTTATGGTAAAATATCTTGCATTTCTTTTTTTTTTTTTTTTTTTGAGACGGAGTTTCGCTCTTGTTGCCCAGGCTGAAGTGCAATGGCGTGATCTCGGCTCACTGCAACCTCTGCCTCCTGGGTTCAAGGGATTCTCCTGTCTCAGCCTCCCGAGTAGCTGGGATTACAGGCATATGCCACTGTGCTTGGATAATTTTGCATTTTTAGTAGAGAACAGGTTTCTCCATGTTGGTCAGGCTGGTCTCAAACTCCCAACCTCAGGTGATCTGGCCACCTTGGCCTCCCAAAGTGCTGGGATTACAGGTGTGAGCCACCGTGCCCAGCCATCTTACATTTCTTTTGAAAATCCCCGTTAACATCTTATATCATGATACACTCATAGTAGGTGCTTAAGATACACTTTTGGAATAATAGAGAATTTTCCTTCATTAAGAGATATAAAACAATCTTGCAGAGAGAGAGAGAGAGAGAACAAGTTATTTCTCCTTTAATGTAGTAAGATATCAATGCTTAGATTTAGGTTGTGGATTTTTTCAGGAGAAGAAGTTAAGATTCTCTTTAACCTAAATACATAATTTGTTTGAGGCTACACAAATCTGGCCCCTGAACATAGTTTTTTGTTTTTGTTTTAAATCGTCCTGTAGACTGCACTTTTCATTAACCCAAACTACTTGCTCTGTTGTTGGCTTTACCATGGGACTCTGAGACTGTAATTTCCACAATATAACTTTTAGAGGGCAGAAGCTTTGCATCAAGCTCCTAGACAATTGGCAATGTGGCTGTGATGTTCTCGAACAATTATTTAGAGAAGGCAGGATAAAAACCCTGGAAACCTTGGAAAATGTGGAAATTCACCTCTCCTCCACCTCTCAGCTGATGGCAGACTTATTCTTAAACTAGAGGTCAAGATCCAAGCCTATACCATTTTGATTAGATTACTCTGGCTCTTTTCAAAGTCGCATTCTGTTGTCTGACTTACCACCCCACGAATGAAACGAAAATAGTTGTTTTATTTTCTTTTAAATTAGCCTATGACTTAAGCACCACTTTTTTAAAAAAATAACAAGTATATGCATTATAGTCACAGGATTTTAGCTCTAAAAGGGACTTGAGAGTTGATGTATTTTTTTTCATTTTACAAATAGAGAAAATGAGGCACAGTGAGGCAAATCAACTGGTTCAAGCTTACATGGAACTGGAGTCACAGCTGAGTCTAGAGCTCAGGTCTCCCGACTCTTGGTCCAGGCTTTCTCTGCTCTACCACCACGCTTACCTGAATTTTTGTGGTGGTTGGTAGAATCAGGGAGTGAAGCAGAATATGTCTTAGTGGACTCTCTCTTCCTCTCTTTGATGTCCTGAGCCAGATTGTGGGCGGGGTTGGGAGGACTATAAGGCGCCTCTCTTTTCTAGCTTTCCTCCTTCATGCTGCTGCCCTGACGCACACAATCTTCCAAAGGTTGCCCACTGAAGGAAGCTGTCTCTCTTGGTTGCTCGGTCCCCATGATCCTTGCTACTTCCTTCCTATCACGGGTGACTACCGGTGATTTATATCATCCCTCAAGATCAGGCTCCCTGGCAGACTAATTAGTCAATACCACGCTGCTTGTGAAAATAGGCTAGAGAAGGCTCTTCATCTGCTGCTAGCTCTCTCTTTCTCCTCAAATATCTCCTATACCTTATCATGCTGGCCTTCTGAGATAACAGCCTTTTCTGTTGTCCATGTCAGAGGAATGACTAATAGTAGTGTCAAATCAAGGAACTGAAAAAGCAGTTCTGTGGTAAGGCAGATATTTTTGGGGCAGAGATTAATATTTACAGCAACATCTAAATGTAGCTATAGATTAATTTACCATTTAGGAAATTTTTCTTAGCAGCTTTTTTTTTATTTGAAGCTTTTGCTCCAAGAAGTGATTTTAAGTGTTACTGATTTACACCTGTTTTCATGGTTGCAAAATTCAAAGTTGAAGAACTGGACAAGCATGGGGCTAGGATTTTATTCGGTATGGGAAATTTCACCTGCAGAGACTGAAAAGCGTGTGCAGATCAAGAACTATGTTTGAAATGAAGACGTCTATTCTCTCCCCATAGAATATGAATATGCATTTTAAACTAAACTTTTCCATCATTATCATTTTTTTCTATTTCTGTGGAGCCACAGGAAAAAATGCTTTGAAAAATGGGGCTGTGTTCAACTGCAGCAGAAAGAATATGGTGCCCCAGAAGAAAACCTAATGTTTACTGCATGCATTTAAGGGAAATGGGGAAAGATGATTAAGAACAAAAATAAAATCCAAATGCAACAAAAATATCTATAAAAGTCATCTGGGTTGTTTCTGATGCTTTTAGTACCTCCAAAAGTCACAGAAGTGTCGGTCCTATACTTTCAATATCAAGAGTTTTATCTTCCAGTAGAAATAATAACTTATTTGAAATTGGACAAGTCAGAAAACCCCATTTACCTTGATTTTTCCATAAGGTGAGAGCCCCTGAAGTTCCTTCCTCAGGTCTTGTTCACAATTTTGGTGATAAGTCACAGTAGACGTATTTGGTAATATTTTCTGGTAAAAGGTACTATTACTGGCTGTCTATAAAACTCACAACATTGTACCTATATTATTATCATAATATTTTTCAGTATTTCAAAGTATGAAACTCTACAGCAAGATTTTCTAGGATTGGTTTCTAGTTAACAGAAGATGTAGTATAGAAATAATTTTTTTTTCACTTTTACAGATTGTAGTGGTGAGTAGAGGGGATTAAAAGCCACAATCAAGCCTGGGCAACATGGTAAAAACCCCATCTCTGCAAAAAATACAAAAAATTAGCTGGGCATGTTGGCTTACACTTGTGGTTCCAGCTGCTCAGGAGGCTGAGGCAGGAGGATTTCTTGAACCCAGGAGGTCAAGGCTGCAGTAAGCCACGATTTTGCCACTGTACTCCATCCTGAGTAACAGAATGACCCTGTCCCAAAAAGAAAAAAAAATAAGCCACAATCACACAATCAGCCACTTTTGCGGCCCTGCAGGTTTATTAAGACGCTCCTAACACAAAACTTGACCTAATTATTCAGAAAACCAGTGTGGCCGAAGCATCTTATTTCCTTTGCAGCACACTGTTTAGGTGCAAGTTTTGTATTGTTAGTTTCAGGTGGATCATTCCACCTTCAAGTACTGAAGGGGAATCTGTAGAGAAAGAAGCAGCCGGCACTGGCAGCTGTAGTGTTGCTGTTGTTCTACCTGCGTTATATAGGCTTTATGTTCTTGAGGACTTCTAAGCAATGACATCAGCTTGCCCTACTCACTAATTAGGAAAAGCTAATTCTGTGGGAAATGAAGTTACAGACTTTGCAATCATCACCGAGATAATTTAATGAGAAGGCAGTACTTAAATGTCTAAATCTTTAGGATGTATTTATATATGATTAAATTAACTACTATTTAGTGATTGCCTACTATGTGCTAAGTATTAGGTGATGGGCTTTCATGTTTTCTTATTTAATTAATATAAAAATACAGAGATGAGAGAAGGGTAATGAAGTTGAGAGTTTAGTCAGCTCTGTGACAGAGAGATTAAGTGCTTTGACTCTAGAAGAGATTGGGTGCAAATTCCAATGTCCTAGATGTATTAATTGGAGAAAGTTACTTAGCTTTTCTGGTCCTCTGTTTTTCCATCCATAAAGCATGAATAATAATAGTAAAACTTTTTAGAACTCTTGAAATCTTTGTAAAGCATGTAGCTCTTAGCATGCTACCTATAATAATATAATTACGTTAAATGCAAATCAAGGAAAAAAGAAAAAAACAGCCTACCACCAACTACCAGCCAACATTTTTGGCTTCAGTTTTTCATTATTTTGGATAACAGTGAAAATTTAGAACCTCTTGTTCCAATTCTCTTTTTGCTTTCTCTCTTTAGATATATGAGCTTGGTGGTTTAAATTGGTGAAAGAAGACTCCAAAGGAGAGGTAGAAAGATTATACTTTCAGTTTGAATTTCAAGATTGAATAGTTTTGTGGAATGGTTAGAATATTTTAAATAAAGGATATGGTTGCAAAATTCAAAGTTGAAGAACATAAAATAAGGCTTAAAATAATAAGGCTTAAAATAATAAGGCTTAAAAAAACAAGGCTTAAAATAAGGAGCATAAAATAAGGCTTATAGCCAACCCTCCAAGGACAGTGTGTAGAAAAGAAGATGGTAATAAGAGTGAACATATCAGAAGTTACAGAAAATGCTTACTCCTAAGGCCTTGTGGCTTGGGCATCTTTTCCCTAGTTTTCTTGTTTGATTTATTATCATTGATTAGAGGCCAGACTTGGCTGCAATGAAGAACCTGAAACTTCAAGAACTTTACAAAATTTTGCCACTCAGTCACTGTTGGACTTGTGTTGTCACTATAATAGCCTTGGAAATCAGGGGACACATTAAGAAGAGGGATGGCCAGGCACAGTGGCTCAAGTCTGTAATCCCAGAACTTTGGGAGGCTGAGGTGGATGGATCATGAGGTCAAGAGATCGAGACCATCCTGGCCAACATGGTGAAACCCCATCTCTACTAAAAATGCAAAAAAAATTAACTGGGCATGGTGGCGTGTGCCTGTAGTCCCAGCTACCCAGGAGGCTGAGACAGGAGAATTGCTTGAACCCAGGAGGTGGAGGTTGCAGTGAGCCGAGATCGCGCCACTGCACTCCAGCCTGGCCTGGCGACAAAGCGAGACTCTGTCTCAAAAAAAAAGAATAGGGATATGCTGGCCATACTAATTCTCTGTTAAAACAAACTAAATATGGCCTGAGAAGAACTCTGTACTTCTATATTTGAGTCCTTGTGGATGACCTGTAACCTAGCCTAACAGGCAGACAAGATTGAAAACCTAACTTAGGAGTATGCACCTGTAACGATAGCTGAGATTTGGCCAACCCCAGTGGCTATACTTCAACCACTCATACACTACTAAGTGTTCAAACTGTGTTCAAATAAGGCAGATGTCAACCTGGTACACCAATCCAGCTGTTTATATATCTCACTTCTGATTTCTGTATTTTATTTACCTTTCTTTTTTTGTCTGTAAATCTTCTTCCACCATGTGGCTGTGCTAGAGTCTCTCTGAATCTGCTGTGATTCTGGGAGCTACCTGATTTGTGAATCATTCATTGCTCAATTAAACTTCTTTAAATTTAATTTGGCTGAAACTTTTCTTTTAACAAATTGTGTCAGAAGTGGGATCCGAACTAGACCTTCTGATGACCTGCAGGATCAATGAGTGAACAAGCAAGGTACCTGATTAATGGACTGTGTCCTTTGATGTCTCAGAGTGACTGAGGATTGTGGTAAGTTCTCTCTCAGATTTTGGAGCTCCATAGATTAATGCTTTGAGCTTTCCAAGTTTCTATGAGCAAATTTCTGATCCAAACTGGGTTTGAAAGTCATGACAGAAACTGGACTGGGTTCAGAATCAAATTAGATCTGATAATTAACTAGCTTGGATTCAGTTAGAGGCTTCGGACATCTAACTGGGTCAGAAAAAAACTGGTAGTAAGTGGTAATATTGCAGGGGTTATAAAATTTTGCTTTAAAAAGTTCATGGAAATTTTTGTGTTCTACCCCTTTGCTTCATTTTTCTTGCACACTTAGGTAGGAAAGATTATTGGCTAAGTTAATCAATGAAACATAGAGAAAAGCCAATATTTTAGGTAAAAGTGGGATCCTCAATTTCTGAAAAACTGAGTTCCTTCTAGCTTATACATGAGGCCTGGGAAGCAGCCAAGTCCTACAGAAATGGTGAAATCTTACTAAAGATAACTTACAGTGAAACATTCTGAATAAACAACAATGCATTGAAGTACGTTTAAAAATGAGAGCTCCCCAAAATTAAATATGCTAACCTTTTAATTTAGTTACTATCCTGATCGAAAGGAAACAGATTACAGCACCAATAGCTGACTTTGGTTAAATAATGGGGTACATTTTACCTTAGTAAAGGGTGGGATTGGATTGGTGGCCCTCCCCTCAGTAAAGTCCCTCTTGGTTAAAAAAGGTAACAGGGCTCAACCAGGGGCAAGTTTGAGACTTGCCAGTTCAATATTGCATGCTACGCAGAGTGGCTAATATCTATGTTTTGTCACGTATATTTTGCTCTGGCCAGCATGCAAAATGTTAATTTGGTTACCCCATGCAGCCCCTTGGGTGGCATCCTGCAACACTGAGAAGAATTTTGCTTGTGGTTCCATAACTTTTCCTGTGTGTTGCGATTTGGCCCCCTGGGACTATAGTGTGGCTCAGGGAAGGGGAATCCAGGAACATAACATGCTGGCAAAAGGGTAAGAATTTCTTACTAGTCAGACTTCTGGCCTCTCTTTCCCTGTGCAAACTGGTTGAATGAATGGTAAAAATCACTGTTCATCTCCTGTAAAGGAGATAATGGAAAAAAGGATTTATGAGGCTAGTCTTAAGCTGTAGCCAATCTGGTATGCTTTATGTGTCTTCCTGTATCATTCTGTCATAAAGAGGAAAGGGTACCTTAAGATAGAACATGGGTTTAAAACCCCGTAAGCCAACTGCTCAAGATGGCCCTGCAAGCTGGTCAGTAATAAATTTTGCTGCAGGATCCTGAAACAAACTAAAAAACTGGATAAGGGTCTCAATCTTGTTTTATGTCCTTAGGAGCTTGACCTTGTGATCATGTGCTGGTACTTTCTCTTGGTCTCTGCCTTCCAGGGAACAGGAATTTTATGGTTCATGTCATAGTTAGCTCTAAAAATTATCTTGAGTAGTTAAAAGCCTTTGCAAGCTCAAAATTAACTACTCTAGACTCCTTCTGGGAAGGGCAATGGAGACTTCCCAGTGCTGTAGCTCAGTAGCTAAGGTTTTGTTCTTTCTCAGTGGTGCTTGGATTCAATCCTGGCTTAGGAAATGAATACTTTCTGGTTGATATCTCTGTGACCTTTACCGTTTGTTAATTCTCTTCTTCTCCATGAACAACTTCTGGCTTCTCTTCTTGAATTTTCCTTTCTTCAAGCTACCTTTGAAGACTCTAGATTTTGTAAAAACTGCATGTTTTCCCAGCCCTGTTTCTTGAAGGGCTCCAAACTGAGGACAGAATTAAGAAACTGGCAAATAAAAAATCTAACAACTATTGGATCTTCTTCCATCTGTCTGTGTAATTATGTATGTGTTGTATGTGTGTTATGTTTATATAAAAGAGCTCTAATTAATTGGCTTAAAAAATAAGCTATTACATTTCTTGAAAGAAAAAATAAAAACCTTAATGTATTTTAGTTCCTGTAACTTTAGTAATCTTTGGGAAATAAAAACAGTTTTAAAGATTATTGGTAAAATAAAGGCATTTGGTCTAAATTAAGCAAGTCAGATATTAGGTTTACTAAATGCTTTAAGGTCATGAACTGTTTTGACTTTTGAAAATTGTTCAATTTACCTACCTTGAATGAGTATTGAAGCAAAGATAGCCCCAATATTAGTTTCTATTTCTCACAAGTTGGGTTTTGTTGTTAGGATTATTATGACCTCAAAGGCAACATTTTGTTGATAGGGTGTCAAAATCCAATTATTTAAAAGACTGAATTTTGGATTAATTATATGAGAAAAGTAAGTACCAGAGCAGATATGTATAAGGAAATCTACTTTCTGGAATATTTAAAGGAACAACAATTACATTTTAATCAGCAGGATTAGATAGGGCATTACAAATCTGGCAGTCAGTTGAAACAGAATAGTAGCTACAGTTTAAGAAAGACACACCTGAATTTTTTTTTTTCTTAAGTGGTAGAAGACCAAAGGGTATCAAAATCAGCAGGATGCAGATAGGAGAGATTATCCTGATGCATCTTTTACTTAGGTAATAAAGGAGGTTAGATTAGTGGCAGATCAAAAGGAAAAAAAAAGGGCTGAGAAGTCAGAAAATGAATCTTGTTTTATGGTCTTGGGTGAAAGCTATCCACTTCTGCAGTCATCAACTTCTGGAGAATTTTTAAGAATCCTTAATTCAGGGTCTTCCAATTGAATGGATTTCCAGGCTTTGTAAGAAATGGATGTAGCTTTTTAGTTAGAAAGCATAACTTGCATTACTGGGTATATTCATACCCAAAGAAAAAGGAATCATTCTACCAAAGGACACCTGCACTTGCATATTTATCACAGCATATTCAAAATAGCAAAGACATGGAATCAACCTAGGTGTCCACCAATGGTGGGCTGGATAGAGAAAATGTGGTACATATATACCATGGAATACTACATAACCATAAGTAATAATAAAACCATGTCCTTTGCAGCAACAAAGGATGCAGATGGACATGTCACTGAAATCATTATTTTAAACCAATTAACACACAAACAAAAAACCCAAATACTGCACGTTCTCACTTATAAGTGGGAGCTAAACCTTGAGTACACACAGACACAAAGATGAGAACAGCAAACACTGGGGAATCCAAAAGTTGGGAGGGAGGAAAGGGGCAAAGGACTGAAAAAAACTTCCTATTGGATACTATGTTTACTATCTGAATGATGATTGTCAATAGAAGTCCAAACCCCAGGATCATGCAATATACCCTAGTAATAAACCTGCACATGTACCCCTGAATCTAAAATGAAAATAAAAAATAGAAAAAGAAAGCATGACTCCAAGGATCAACACCTTGAAGTTTTACTGTTGTGTTAGTTGTTAATAATACCTGCCAAGGTTCTTTTCACTGGGACTCAAGGGAAGATTTTCTCTGATGTCTTTTCTAGAAGACTAGATCTCCCAATTTCAGATCAGACAGTGGGTATTTTTGAAAATGTAAAGGAATAAAGCAAGGTAAAGAAAAGAGGGACCAACAAAGGGTGATAAGTATTCAGCCTGCAGGAAATTTAGAAAATGTTGCCAACTTTTAGAAGAATAACTATAAGCACTTTTCTATCTAATTCATGAGGGGAGAAAAAGACTAAGTATGCAAAGCATTTGTTATGGAATTATTTATTAAACTAAATCTTGATGTCCAACAGTAAGAAAATTATGATTTTCATCACAATACATTTTACTCCATGGAATAGTTTACAACCAATAGCAGGGTTAATTATGAAGGGATGTAGCAACTGAGGAAATAGTTATAGCAATATTCAATAAATAAAACTAGCAGAACCAGAAAAAAAAAAAAAGAAAATGTAGCTTGAACATGTTTCTGTTAAAGCTGGAAGCATCATATATGTCTCATGTGATATTTAGTCACATTAACCTGTAGTAGGTGAAAATCCAGGTTTAGAAGTAAAATTTACAAATGAACTGGGTAACCTATTATTAGCTCATAAGGAGATCACCTGTGGGTCCCAGAAAAGGTAGGTCTCATTGTCATCAAGGCTAACAGAAGTCTAGTATTTTTGAGAGCTATGCTAATTTTAGTTTTAGAATTTCATTAGTTCTTTTTACTTTTCTTGATGTTTGTAGATGGTAAAGATAGTGAAGTCTTAAGTAAAAGATACAGATTTACAGAGTTATTTGGTAATAGTGTAAGTGAAATATATGCCCCTATTTCTAGAAAGATAAGTTGAAATTTCCCATATTAGAGAAATAGAAATTAAACATTTTGGTCACAACTGGGCCATAGCTCTTTGTCAAGGACAAGTATCAACTCATCTCAAGAGTAAATAATAACGAGAACATATTTATAGCCTATTGGTGGGCATTTATATAAAATCCATTCGGAGGTGGTCAAAGTGGCCTTGAGCCGTTGGTTCCTGTCAATATTCCACTTTTGCAATCCTCCCAGGATGATCTCATAGAAGGTAGGACATGCGTGAGAAACGTCTTTGGCAATATTCCTAAAATTATTCCACTATGCTGGTTAAATATTTTTGTCAATGTTATTATTTTGGATAATATTGTGAAGCATTTTTGTTAAATCCACTTTTATTATGGCTATATCCTTAGGTAATAGCAAACTGTCTAAAAGTTCATTAATTCTCTGTTCATTTTATAGAGATTCCTAAAGAGATGAGGAAATTTGCTTGTTTTCAAAGCATTTTAAAGTAATAGACTAACTCAAAGTTATATCTAATATCATTATAAATATTTGTTTCTTTACTGTTTTTCATCTGGCTGGTCCAGGCAAGGGCAATGAATTTAACCATCAAAACTGATTTAATTTCTGAGAGAAGCTTATATTTCAAAAGTAAATTCAAGCTCTTGAATTAAAGCTCTTGAGATAGCATGACCTGCTTTGCAATTTTCAGCTTTTAAAAAATAATAAACTATTAAGTAATATTGAATCAAGAATGCACAAGGGAGTCTCTAGGTTTGTGAAAAGTATGAGTTGTTTTCTAATTTCAGTAAGCAGTCATGGGCTTCTCCTTTGGGTGAGGTAAGGAGGTGACCAGGGTTAGAACATTAAACTAATAGACGGTGATGTGTAAGTGTTAAAGTAATGGACAGTGACATGTAAAAGCAAAGAAACAACAATTCCTAAGAAGTTTGGCTAATAGCTGAGAAGCTTGAGGGATTTTTGTCATTTGAAGGGCCTGTAAAGTGTGAGGAATCATTAAGTTCATGTAAATCCTAGAACTAAATTAACTGAAGCTTTTCTTTGCTGATACAAGTTTTAGGCAAGGTGATGTGTCTTGACTATTATACCATAAAAAAGACTGAAATTGGCAATAAACTTCTGAGGATTCCCCTGTATTTGAGTCAGTATTCCTAGGCTTATCCACATCATTCATGAACAAAGGGAAAAAAGAGTTTGTGAATTTTGACAACTGGAAGCAAGTTTTTTTGCAGATAGTTGTCATACCACTGTTTGGGCCTAAATAAAAATATTCTGCTTTTAACTAGAAAAGAACAGTTTTAGTTGGAGAAGAACCAATTAGCTGCCTCCTATGAGAAGGCTCTGATGTGAAATAGGAATAAGACTGTGATAATCTCTAATAAGAAAAGAGAATGGGACTAGAAGCTAAAGTTTCAACATAATATAATTTTTTTTTTTTTACTAGTTAGAAGTATTCAAAGATGGAATCATTTCTTCATTAGAAATAAGGAAGAATAGCAAAAATTTAAATCAAAGCCTGGACTATCATTTGTTTAAAATACTTCAGTAAGAATTTAAATATTATTTGGACAGCTAGAATAAATTATTCAGGCTATTTAAACCTGAACATTATATGAGTGCACAAAAGGCTCCAGTTGTAAGGTACAGGTGAATATTCTGAAAAGAAGGGCACTTTCTGTGCTTCAAAAGACAATCATGTATATTTATGGTTTTGTTATACACTCAAGAGAAAGAGATGAACAAAAGTGACTGGTAGCTTTCTATTAGGGTTAAGAGAAAAAGAGGGAACTAATATTTATTGCATGTTTACTAGGTGCCAGTAAAATAAAAGGGAGATGCTAGAATTTTTTTTAATTCCAAATTTCTATACAGCAGTATACAGTTTACCAATAGAAAAGAAAGACAATTTGAAAAAGTAATGGTTATTATTAAACCTGCTTTATTTTCTACCAAGTCCTGGCAGGATGAGATTCAGGATTAGAACAGGAAGTTTACCTCCTTTGTAAGATACATCTACTGAAGGTGTGGGAAGAGAGGGCTAGAACTGCATGTTAAGAAGTATATATAAGTGTATAAACCTTATACAACTCTAAACCTAAGAGTTGAAGTGTATGGAAGTGAATTCGGATGAGATTTCTTTAGAGCAAAATAAATATTTTTCTTTTTTTTTTGAGACGGAGTTTCGCTCGTTACCCAGGCTGGAGTGCCATGGCTCGATCTCAGCTCACCGCAACCTCCGCCTCCTGGGTTCAGGCAATTCTCCTGCCTCCTCAGCCTCCTGAGTAGCTGGGATTACAGGCACGCGCCACCATGCCCAGCTAATTTTTTGTGTTAGTAGAGATGGGGTTTCACCATGTTGACCAGGATGGTCTCGATCTCTTGACCTCGTGATCCACCCGCCTCGGCCTCCCAAAGTGCTGGGATTACAGGCTTGAGCCACCGATATTTTTCTTAATAAATACTACAGATTGCTTAATCAGAATGACAAAACTGGTAAAGAGGCAAGGAGGTCATGATGCCGTGGTATTAATTTTATAAAGCTATTTGTTGCTTTGGAGGCATGGGCTCCAGTCTTAGAATTCCTGTGCTTGAGTTCTAGTATTTTCATTTTATCTCTTTCCTTATTCACAACATGAGAATTAATCATACTTATTTTAATTATTCGAAGTAATAAAATGTATGTGAAAAGCCTTTGTAAGGCGTAAGACACTATGAAGTGTTTGTTTGGCGACAATGAAATCATCCAGTAAGAGTCTTATTCTGCTAGGCATGGATATGCGTGGGCAACACTGGCTGCCTCCCCAGCTTCCAGTCACTCCTCTCTCTGTGTTGCATCATGAAGCTTGAGAGGAATGGATTGATTGATTGGTCCCAATTCCCAGCTCCAGTAATAGATTTGATTAACCCTAGCCCATATCTCAATAGAGTCATTGAGATGTATAGCATTATGTTGGGCATAAATAAAAATATTCTGGGCCTAAATAAGCCTTGCCTGAAGCCCTACTTTCTGTCTGTGTATTCTAGTTTCATGAGTCAGTAAATCTCCTTCAGCTTTAGTTGAAATGTTTGTTTCTTGCAATTGAAACAATCTTGATTGATAAAACGTTTAATAAATGTTGACTCACTGACAATTTTGTTGAAAAGAATGTAATGGAGACAATGAAGAACACTGTTACTCTGGATTTAATCCTAATTGATGGAAAAGATCTTGTTAATGACATGTCTGGTAGGTTAAATGAGGCTCCCCTGAAGATGTTCATATCCTAATATGGGAAACCTTTGAATAGCTGCCTTACATGGCAAAAGGGACTTTGCAGATATGATTAGGGTATGACCTTGAGGTGGTCATATTCCAGATTATCCTGGAATATCTGGGTAGGCCCAATGTAATCACAAGTATCCTTAAAAGTGAAAGAGGAAGGCAAGAGAAGCAGAGTGAAGAAGTAGGGGAAATGAGGTTGTTGACTGGGGGCCACAAGCCAAGGGATATGGGTAGCATCTAGAAGCTGGGAAATTCAAGAAAATAGATTCTTCCCTAGTGTCTTCAAGGAAATGCAGCCCTGTCGACACTTTGATTTTAGCCTTGTGAGACCCATTTTGGATTTCTGACCTACAGAGATATAAGATAATAGATATGTGCTGTTTTAACCACCTAAATTGGTGGTAATTTGTATAGAAGTGATAGGAAAATAACATATTTTGGAAGTCTCAGAAGCTTGGAGAGAATATGTGTCAATATAATTTTGGAGTTTGCAAAAATGGGGGAGGATCTACTGGGCATAGCTTGATGTTTCCTGGATATTAGGAAAGTTAATCTAAAAAAACTAAAAAAAAAGTATGGTTTCATGACCTGAAACACTAAAAAATAAATATAGATTATCGTAGATTTTATTTTTTTATAACAGGGTCTCCGTCACCTAGGTTGGACTGCAGTGGCACCGTCATATCTCACTGAAGCCTCAAACTCTTGGGCTTAAGCAACTGTCCTGTGTCAGCGTCCTGAGTAGATGGGACAGTACGAGCACACCACCATGTCTAGCTAATGTTTAAAATTTTAGTTTTGCAAAGAGGGGGTCTCACTATGTTGCCCAGGTTGGTCTCGAACTCCTGGCCTCAATCAACCCTCCTGCCTTGCTTCCAAAGTGATGGGATTACAGGTGTGAACCTCCATGCCCAGTCCCCTAGGACTTTTTAAGTGAAATTATGACAATTCGATAATCTTGTAAAGGGAGAAAAGGCAAAGGTACCTAAAGATATCATATAATTGTATAAATGATTCTCAGTTAAGAGCAAATCTTAAAAGGCAAAAGTGTGTGTATGTGTATGTATACTTGAAGGTTGTCACTGGTAATCAATAATGTATATGTAGGGTTATTTCTTGAAGCTGTGGGAATAAAGAAGTTTAAAGCACAGAATGAGCCAAAGTAAAACTTGTTACAAATAAGAGGATATGGACTTTGGCATACTTTCTTAATTTTGGCTGAGCTTCCACTTCTAAATCAAAGCTTGGTTCCTGATGTGCCCTGCAACATTAGTGTATCTTGCTGTATTATAAGGATTCAGAGATACTGGTCCCTTCATCAGGTCTAGGGTGACTGCAGTCCTTACACCAGTTGTCCCTGGTTGTATTCTGTTTGTTTCACAACAGTGGGCTGTTAAAATGTTATTATTTTCTACATGTGTCATGATACATAAAGTTTGAAAAGCATTGTTCCAAATCAGGTATAATCATTCTAAAACTGAAAATAGCAAAATACACATGATTAATAGAGTTATAAATTAAAAGAAAAATCTAGTAATGTCTATCCGTTTAAAATGGCTCTGTCATCAGTACCAGATGAAATGGACCCCAGAGTAGTAGGCTTGTTTCCAGAGAAACAGTTTTTTGGTTATCTTCGAAAAGTCCTACAGAACAAGAGAGATGTGAGAAGAGTAGAGTTGGAAGAATATCTCAAAATTCAAAAAAGTTAGAAGTTATAACCAGTAAGTCACAAATAATTAGGTTGACATCAGTCATTCCTGTATTTCTAGAATGGATACATTGGATAAAGATTTGTGAATAGTTAGCCAAGAAAGCAGTGACTGCTGGCAAGGACATAAGAAAACATATTGGAAAGGAGGATGTATGTTTGGAGTCAAGCAGGGTTCATGCTAGAGCTGGGTTTAAATCTTGTGGATTGTTAGTGGCAGCTTTTTGAAAATAGCAATAGTCTAAGACAGTGGTTCTCAGACTTTAGCATGCATTAGAATCATGTGGAGGACCTGTTAAAACACAAAGTTCTATTTAGTAGGTTTAATATGAGCCTGAGAATTTGTATTTATAAATTCCGAGCTCATGCTGTTTTAGGAACCATACTTTAAGAACCAATGGATTAGAACAATGTTAGAATGTAGAATTAGAATATCAATTTTCCCATTGCTTTTGGAAATCTTTTCTTGGAGGGTGTGCTGGTGTCATTTGCCTTAATTCTAGTGAAAAATGTATATGGTCCTAGCCAATGTGTATAGTCATAAGGTAAAGTCTCACAGTTCAAAGAGAGACATAAATTCTGCTGCTGTATCCCCATCAGTTCACTTCTCCCACATTCACATATTCTGAAATTCTAGAGAGGGAAACCATGATGGTGAAAGGTCTGGAAATGAGGCAATGTGAAAATGATTACAGGAAGACAGGTACTTCCTATAAAAATAAAATAATTAGTGGCACAAAAACATTTAGAGGTTTCTCCTGTAAAAGAGGGATTAGATAAAGGGTCATAAACTCAGATATGTAGGGGGTCAGGCAGGTAATATAAATGAATCAAGAGAACTGGGTAGGGACTATTGCTACTCAGGGAGTAAATGCATCTTCTCAAATAAAAGACTACTACTTAGGGCACACTAAATACTATTGTGTGGAAACTGTCTAGCCCAGTGCTGCTAAATCTTCTGCTTTTTGAAAGGTAGTGGAAATCCTGAGTTGCTTAAAAAATCGCCCAGGTTTTAAATATTGTTGATTGAAAACACTTAAAATTCATTGTGTGGGGCAGGCAATATGTGTCTGCAGTCTCAATTTGGTCCTTGACCCTAAAGCTTGCTATCTTGGGGTTAGACTTCCCCAATGTTAACTCCAGAAGGCAGACCTGGGAGGGAGACTATAACCTAATGTTAAATTAAAAAAAAAAATAGCATAGTAATTGAAAGTAGCTTTGGAATCAAATGTATTTGGGTCTAAGCCCTGATTCCAGCATTTGTTATCAGTGTTCCCTTAAGCAAATCACTTAATGCCTTTCAGCTTTAGTCTCTTCATCTATAAATTGGATGTAATAATGCCTATATCATTGGAGTGGCAATTAGGATTAATAGATAATTAATAGATAATGAACATAAAATATGCCATGGCACATATTAAGCACTCAACAAGGATTAGGTTTGAAAAACTAGAAATGGAAGATGCAGAATAAAGACTCAACTGCCCATTGCCCTGTCTCTAAAATAAACTGAAGACAATAAGGCAAATGAATTAGAAAGGGAGAAACATCATCTTTTGAAATTAAAAAGCAACACTTTAAGTGTGAAAATACACAAAGAAGAGCTAATGAGTGCATTTGAAATTAGATCAGGGTAAAGGAAGATGCCAGGAGAGGATGACTAGGTTATAGAGTTTGGACAGAGTCAGCACAGCATAGATTTCTCCATAGGGGCCAATGGTTAGCTGTACTTTGGAACATAATCATGGAAGGCTGTAAGTCTCTTTAACCTACTTGGTATTACAGTGTAACAGAAGAGGCAAGGTTGAATGAGGGAACTTTAAACATACTATCTTTAAGTTATCTTTAGTTAGAACAACAGCACTAACTATGAAGGCGAATCTGTGCCTGAAAAGGAACTCTACAGCTATTCACCTTTGTTAACCAATGAGGAGAGAAGGTCAAATCACCTTGCAATCTGACAGACACAAAAGATGTACTATATAGGGCTTCACTGTGAGCCAGGGAGTCTCCTTACTGGCCTAGAATATTCTTCTGAAGCCTAACCCACACTATCTTCCTAAAAATAACCATGAAAAAAATCACTTAATTTAAAAAGAAATATTATTTAAAAAGCAACAGAGGATTTATATAAAACACTACAATCTGAAAATGAAATAAGAAAACAATTTCATTTACATTGCATATAAAATACTTAGAAGTATATTTAATTAAGGAGATGTAAGACTTGTACACTACAAACTATAAAACATTGCTAAAAAGAAATTAAAGAAGACCTCAGTAACTGTAAAGACATTCTGTGTTCATGGATTGGAAGACAATGTTATTAAAATAGTAATACTACCCCAAATGGTTGACAGACTCAGTGCAATTTCTATCAAAATCCTAATGATCTTTTTTTTTCCCCACAGAAATAGAAAAATTTATATGAAATTGCGAGGGACCCAGAATGGCCAAAATAATCTTGAAAAAGAAAAATAAGGTAGGAAGACTCATACTTTTGTATTTCAAAACTTAACAAAACTATAGTAACAAAGGCATTATGCTAATGGCATAAGGATAGACATACAGATCAATAAAATAGATTGAGAGTCCAGAAATAAGCCCAATAATAATAAGCTCAAGAAATAACCTCAATAGAATAGATTGAGTATCAAGATATAAGCCATACACCTATGGTTAACTGATTTTCAAAAAAGGTGCCAAGACATTTCAATGGAGGAAAGAATGATCTACTTGACAAATTGTCCTGGGACAAGTGGATATTCATATGCAAAAGAATGAAGTTAGACCTCTATCTCATACCATGTGAAAAAATTAACTCAAAGTAGATCAGATATCTAAATTAAAAGCTAAACTACAAAACTCTTAGAAGAAAACATAGGAGTAAATCTTTATGACCTTGGATTTGGCACTAGATTCTTAGAAAGGACACCAAAACCACAAGCAATACAAGGTAAAGTAGATACACTGGGCTTCTTCAAGATTAATAACATTTGTGTGTAAAAGGACAGATCAAGAAAGTAAGTAGAAACTCTGAAGGATAGGAGAAAATATTTATGAATAATTTATCTGATAAGGGTCTAGTATCCAGAATAAAGTACTCTTACAACACAACCACAAATAGGCAACCTGATTAAAAATTGGCAAAAGACTTAAACAGACATTTTTACAAAGAAGATGTACAAATGGCCAACAAGTATATAAGAATATACTCAACATTTTTAGTCATCAGGGAATTGCAAATTATTCTACTTCACACTCAACTAGGATGGCTATAATTTAGAAAAAAGGAAAATAAGTGTTGGTGAGAATGTGGAGAAACTGGAAAGCTCATCCACTGCTTGTGGAAATGTAGAACGGTGTAGCCATTGTGGAAAACAGTTTGGCTGTTTCACAAAATTTAAATATAGAATTATAATATGATCTAACAATTCCAATCCCAGATATATACCCAAAATAATTGAGAAAAGGTATTCTAATAAATTCTTACATGTGAATGTTTATAGTGGCATTATTCACAACAGCCAAAAGATGGAAACAACCCCAATGTCCGTTGGTGAATGAATAAACGAAATGTGATAGAACTACAAAAAGAATATTATTCATCCATAAAACGAATCAAGTACTGATTAACCTTCAAAAGCTTTATGCTAAGTTAAAGAAACCAGACATAAAATACCACCTGTTGTATGATTGTATTTATATTGAACATCCAGAATAGGTAAATTTGTAGAGTTAGAAAGTAGACTAGTGTTTACCAGGGGATGAGGAGGAGAAGTGGAGAAAGACAGTTTAATAGGTATTGGGTTTTCTCATAGTTAGTGTTGTTGCAAGGATAGTACGTTTAACCTTACCTAGAGCTGAGACAAATTTACAGAGTCAACCAAAATACAGGGGTAGAAGAAGCAATGGGAAGAGCCTTGTGGGTAATCTCAGTCCCTAGGGAAGCCATTTTTAACTTTGTTCCACAGAGGTCCTTGGGGAGGGCTGCCAGAGGAACTGGGAAAAGACCACAGGCAGGAGGAGACATCCAGCTGAACTTTGTAATAATTTTGACTGAACTCAAAGTTTCCTGGACAGAACTCAGAGGAGGAGGAAACTGAGAGTGCAGACACAGCACAGAAACTGAAGCAGGTGGGGAGGTGCAAAACCTGAAAACCCTGTTTGCTTTCTCAACCAGGAGGCTGGTAGCTTGGGGTAAGTTCTCAGCTCTGCTCACCCACTGCTTGGAAATAAATTTGGTGCTGTTATGGGGGCATGAAAAGCACTTGGTGCTGTTTGACGGGGGCAGGCTGTTTGACGGGAGTGAGACCAGCCTTTTGGGCTTTGTGAGAGCTGGGTGAGGCCAGTAATTGCTGGCTTTTCCCCACTTCTCTGGTGACCTGTATGACTTAGCAGAGGCAGTCATAATCCCTCTGGGAACATAACTTCATTGGCCTCAGAACCACGCTCCCATCTCAGTAGCCTCAGCAAGCCCCACCCAAGGACAGTCTTGAGTTCAGACATGCCTAACCCTGCCCCCACCTGATGTTCTTTCTCTACATGCCCTGGTAACTGAAGACAAAGAACATATTCTCTTAGGAGCTCTAGGACCTGCCCACTGCCTGGTCCTCCCTTTACTACCACAGCTGATGCTCTCTTGAAAACACCACCTCCTGGCTGGAGGCCAACCAATATAAGACTAGTGCAATGAGCAAAACTATAACTAAGGACCCTCACAGAGTCCATTTCACCCCCTGCTACCTCCACTGGAGCAGGTGCTGCTATCCACAGCTGAGACTCCTGAAGATGGTTCACATCACCAGACTCTGCAGACACCCCCCAGTACCAGCCCAGAGTGCAGTAGCTCCACTGGGTGACTAGATCCAGAAGAGAAATAACGATCACTACAGTTTGGTTCTCAGGAAGCCACATCCCCAGGGGAATGGAGAGAGTACCACATCAAGGAAGCACATCATGGGACCAATAAATCAGAACATCAGCCCTTGAGCCCCAGATCTTTCCTCTGACATAGTCTACCCAAATAAGAAGGAACTAGAGAAACAATTCTGGTAATATGACAAAACAAGGTTCTTTAACACCCCCAAAAGATCACACTGGATCACTAGCAGTGGATCCAAACCTAGAAGAAATCACTGAATTGCCAGAAAAATAATTCAGAAGGTTGATTATTAAGCTAATCAAGGAGGCACCAGAGAAAGGTGAAGCCCAACTTAATGAAATTTAAAAAAAGATAAAAGATATGAAAGAAAAAATATTCAGTGAAATAGATAGCATAATTAAAGAAAAATCACAACTTCTGGAAATGAAAAGGCACACTTAGAGAAATGCAAAATGCACTGAAAAGTCTCAGCAATAGAGCTGAACAGGCAGAGGAAAAAGCTTTGGAGCTCAAAGACAAGGCTTTCAAATTAACACAATCCAAGAAAGACAAAGAAAAAAGAATAAAAAAATTAACAAAGCCTCTAAGAAGTCTGGGATTATGTTAAATGACCAAACCTAAGAATAATTGGTGTTCATGAGCAAGAAGAAAAATCAAAACATATTTGAATGAATAATTGAGAAAAACTTCTTCAGCCTTGCTAGAGATCTAGACATCCAAATACAAGAAGCTCAAAGAAGACCTGAGAAATTAATTGCAAAAAGATTATCACCCAGAAACATAGTCATCAGATTATGTAAAGTCAAGATGAAGTAAAGAATCTTAAGAGTTGTGAGGCAAAAGCACCAGGTAACCTATAAAGGAAAACCTATCAGATTAATAACAGATTTCTTAGCAGAAACCCTACAAGCTAGAAGGGATTGGGACCCTATCTTCAAGGTCCTTAAACAAAACAAGTATTGGTGAAGGATTTTGTATCCAGTGAAACTAAGCTTCACAAATAAAGATACAGTCTTTTTCAGACCAATAAATGCTGAGAGAATTCAACACTACCAAGCCAGCACTGCAAGAACTGCTAAAAGGACCTCTAAATCTTGAAACAAATCCTCAAAATACACCAAAATAGAACCTCCTTAAAGCATAAATTTCACAGGACCTATAAAACAAAAACACAATTAAAAAACAAGGTATTCATGCAACAAATAGCACAATGAATAGAATAGTACCTTATATCTCAATACTAATGTTGAATGTAAATGACCTAAATGCTTCACTTAAAATATACAGAACGGTAGAATGGCTAAAAATTCACCAACCAAGTATCTGCTGTCTTCCAGAGACTCACCTGACACAAAAGGACTCACATAAACTTAGGGTAAAGGGGTGGAAAAAGACATTCCATGCAAAGGGATGCCATAAGCATCCCTTTTAAAGTAACCACAGTTAAAAAAGACAAAGAGGGACAATATATAATGATGAAGGTTTTGTCCAACAGGAAAATATCACAATCCTACATATATATGCACCTAATGCTAGAGCTCCCAAATTTATAAAACAGTTACTACAAGACGTAAGAGATGAGACAGACAGCGATACAATAATAGCAGGGGATTTTAATCTCTCACTGATAGCACTAGACAGGTCATCAAGACAGAAAGTCAACAAAGAAATACTGAATTTAAACTATATCTTAGAACAAATGAACTTGACAGGTATTTACAGAATATTCTACCCAACAACTGCAGAATATACATTCTATTCATCAGCACATGGAATATTCTCCAAGATAGACCGTATGGTAGGCCATAAAACAAGTCTTAATAAATTTAAGAAAATTGAAATTATATAAAATACTTTCATGTAATAATTACATAATTTTATGTCTTGCAGTTGGGTTTTCACACTTACTATCTTATGGAATCTGTTCCCTTGAAGATCACCAGTGACCTTATAATGGTTATTTCAGAAAACCTTTTTCTCCTCCCATAATAGACTTTTTAGGGTATAGCTGTCACGCAATAAATTGAATATATTTTAAGTGCACAGTTTGATAAATACTCACATATGTATATACCCATGACACCATTGTTAAGCCTCCAAGTCCAGGCCTGGCCATTTTAGCCTTGGTGACCCACACGTACACCTCCAGAAAGTCCCCAGGAGCCAGAAAGTCTAAAGTAATCACTAATGACCAGGTGGCCACAGAGAGAAGTAAAACGACTTATTCCTGCCTCGACTAATTGCTCTGCAAACTTGTACCCATTGTTTCTGTTCAGCCTTGCAAAAATTTCCCCTGGACATTGGGTTTCTCAAGACCCCCACCCCTGTAATTATGGAATCTATTGCACCCTCCCTTCTGACCGCAACCAATATTCCTCACCCTTATGATCATGCCTGTTTTCCTCTACCCTTGTGATCATCCATCCTGTGATGCCCTCCCCTTCCCCAAGATAGAGAATCATCTTTAGCTGACTATTTGCTCCAACCTATATAACCAATCCCCTCTCCCACCCACTTTGTCTAACTCCTTTCTCAGACTTGGCCCGCTTGCACCCGAGTGTGAAATAAGTGGCCTTTTTGCCCACACAAAGCCTGTCTGGTGGTCTCTTTATGTGAGCAATGTGCATGACAACCATTACCACAATCAAATTCATTAACAAAATCATCAATCATAAAAGTTTTCCTGTGCCCTCTTGTGATCCCCCCTTTTCCCTTTTTGCCCCATCTTCCTTTCCCAACAACCATGAATACATTTTGAGTAACTATAAATTAGTTTAAATTTTCCAAAACTTCCACAATTTTATGTAAATGGACAATATATACTCTTCTTGGTCTTTTTTTTCCCCTCAGTATAATCATTTTGAGATTCTTTTATGTAATTTCCTTTATCAATGGTTCACTCATCTTCACTCCTGAGTAATATTCCCTTGCATGGCTATATCACAATTTGTTTTTCCAATTTATAAACACATGGTTGTCAAAACAAAGTAAAGCATAGGCAGCTAACTAAAAGATGCATGGAACAACAATGACAACAGCACAGAAATAAATGCCACTATGCCTAATAATCTATTATGTGATAAAAAGGAGAGTATAAATCAATAAAGTAGGAAATTTAAACCAAGGATTTTGGAGTTATTAAATGGATAAATGGGGCAAAAAATCATTGTTAAGATTATATAGTTTACATTTATTAAATTGATTGTGACATCATCTCCTTTTAGAAAGATTATTTAGCTGTGGTGTGAAGGATGAACTAGAAATAGTAATCACTGAATTATGGATGCTAAAGCAAGGAGGGTATGGTAGCATTGGGAGCATGAGTTAATACAAACAGGGCAATGAGAATGGAGAGGAAAGGGAAACTATCAGACAGATTTCAAAATTTCAGAGGAAAAAGTAATCGGGCATCATATTTTTCTAACTGCAATTTAATTGAAGCAATCCCTTAATTTTTTTCCAGGCTTGTCTTCAGGTGACAGAGACTTGTAATTTCTCTTGGAAGAACATTTTACTAGGAGACTAGGATTAAACAAGCTGTAAATCTTGTTTAATCACAAACTTTATGATCTTAGATAAGTTGTGTAACCTTCTGGACTGTTTGCTTCCTCTCCGGTAAAGGTCAACTCTACGACTTCTTTTGACTTCAGATTTCTTGGATAATAATTTATTATCTTGAACTGCATCTCCAGTAGGCCCTAAGACAACAGACCAGTTCAGTTAGAAATGAAAATAATAAGTGAATTGTATGGACTACCACGCTCAGGGCTCTGGTGAAGAAGGTGACTATAATCTAGGTTAAAAGTCTTCTTTGCATACTGTGTTTTCTCTTGATGAAGGAAGCTGTGCAGAGAGGAATAAGATTACAGGGTACTAATTTGCTTCTGCTCTGCTAGGTCAAATGGCACTCAAGAGGTTGAGTGTAATCAAACACACACAAGTTCTGGGATGCAAGAAGACTAGTGTTTGGTTACTTTTGAGAAGTTACAGGTCAATAGAGACTGCCTCTTAAGAAGACCTAGAGGAAAATTCAACTTTTTAATTGATCTCCTGTGTTTCTCTGGCTCATGCCATTATAATAAGACCAAGGGATGCCTCTGGTGATTCATTAGAACTCTTATGCTCACTGATTACTCTTTGGTCTCTAAATGCTTCTCT
The DNA here is from genome assembly GCF_030222135.1 of Aotus nancymaae. NCBI lineage: Eukaryota > Metazoa > Chordata > Mammalia > Primates > Aotidae > Aotus > Aotus nancymaae. Next base: position 31,791,762 of record NW_026988422.1, on the reverse strand, counting down.
GTGGTAAGAAGAGTAGTTAACAAAGGGAGCTGGGATCCCCAGAGGACCTTATTAAAACTGTTGTGGTTTTGAAGTGATTAACATGTTAATGAATTAATGTGCTCAATGATCCAAGCTATGAACACAGAGAATATCTGGAGGCAGAGGCTCATACGGTCTAGTCATACTCAGGAGGAAACAGTTTAACATTTAGAGGTGAATTCTGGAAGAAAGATGAAAAAAGAATTCGGAATTATTGCTTTGATTTCAGAAACACTAAACATGAAATGACAGAAGATTAGAAGATCTTGGTAGAGTTTGTACATGTTGCTTTAGAATAGATTCCTGGAGCAAAAGTAGAAATGACTTACCATTAGAGCAAGCGGATTAGCTCAAGAGGCTATACTAAGCTACCTTTGCACACCTGGTGGCACTACATCATATTGGCAGTCAGCAAACATCACCAACTCCCTTATATGTGACACTTGTTATATCTCAGAGGCCGATTAATCTTACTCCACTGTATAGAATAGATTAGAGGGTGGAGTGAGCTAGCTGATTTCAACTCTAGGCGAATGTTAGAAACAAATACTGAAATTGGAAGTCAGAGAGGCAGGTTATGTAATTTTATGTCTTGCAGTTGGGTTTCCACACTTACTAACGTATGGAAACTGTGAATGTTAGAAACAAATACTGAAAGTGAAAATCAGAAAGAAAGGCAGGTTTTTGTGAAAAGAAGTTAAATTTTGACTTAATAATAAGATCTCTTGAGTAAAGAAAACTAAATTTATCTTAGGAGTTCATCAGTTTCCTTCGCAGTCCTAACTTACTAGGGATGTCAGAGTTAGGGTCGTTATAGCATTTTATGTGAATTACAGTTAGTTGTAGCACGTTTGCATTTACTGATTTTTATAAGATAAAGTTGCTTTACTGCCATTTGCCTACAGATTGTAACGGAAATTAAAATCTATGAGTTTGTAATGTGAATAGTTCTCCTAGGGTTGGACAGTGCATACCTGCATGACTATAGGCAAAGTCATGTCAGATTAGATATTTATTTAAAAATAAATGGCTCACCTACTTTTCTAAAGTTTGTCTTTAAAATGACTACTAAAGATACAGGTAGGACTGATTGAGAAAGGGCAGAAAGTAAAGGTCTGAAAATGGAACCCTAGGGAATTCTTATAAAAATAGAGAAAAGTCAAGAAAGAAGAATAAAAAGATGTAGTCTTGGAAGTATTAGGCAAATTAGGCTTAAGCAATATGAAAATTTTAAGCATTGTTTCCTCATAATTGCAAAATGGGAAGTATTGTCTCTGCTTTCATTTTTTGGAAGAGTTTGTGAAGGATTGGGGCTAATTCTTTAAACATTTGATACAATTCACTAGTGAAGCCTCCTGGATCTGGACTTGACTTTGTGGAATATTTTTTGTTTACTTATTTGATCTCTTGTTATAGATGTGTTTAGATTTCTATTTCTTCTTGAGTCAGTTTTGATACTTTGAGTCTTTCTAGGCATTTGTCTTTCTCATCTAGGTTATCTAATTTGTTGGCATATGTTGTTGTTCATAGCATTCCCTTATAATAATTTTTATTTCTGTAAATTTGGTAGTAATGTTTGTATTCCTGATTTTAGTCATTGCAGTATTTTCCTTTTTTTCTCTTGGTCAATTTAGCATAGCAAAAAGTTTGTCAATTTTCTTGATCTTTTCAAAGAAGTTTTTGGTTTAATTTGTTTTTCTCTATTGCTTTTATATTCTCTATTTCATTTATTTCCACTCTAGTCTTTATTATTTCCTTCCTTCTTCTTGCTTTAGGTTTAGTTTGTTTATTCATTTATTTCTAGTTTAAGATAAACAGTTCCTTTATTTCTAGTTTAAGATAAACAGATCATTAATTTAATATCTTTTTCTTTTTATAATTTGGTGTTTATAAATTTCCCTTTAAGCACTGCTTTAGCTGCATCCCATAAGTTTTGTTATAGATTTTTTGAGTGTGTTTTTGTTTCCTTTAATCTCAAATTATTTTCATGTTTCTCTCATGATTTCTTCTTTGATTCATTATTTAGGAATGTGTTGTTTAATTTTCACATAATTGTAAATTCCCCAAATTTCCTTTTTAATTTTTAATTTAATTTCATTATGGTAGGAGAAAATTGTATAGTTTTAATCCTTTTAAATTTATTGATTCTTTTCTTTGGTTCTTTTATTATAACTTCTATCTCTTCATTGATAGTCTATGGTTAATGGGACGTAATTCTTATACTTCTCTTAGTTTCTTATTTGTGATTTCTTTTAGTTCTTTGAACATGTTTAAAATAGCTGATTTAAAGCCTTTGCCTTGTAATTTCAATATCTAACTTCCTCAAACTTTCCCTTTCTTGTTTGACTTTTCTGTAGACCATATCTTCTTGTTTCTTTGCATGTTTTATCTTTTTCTTTGTTGAAAACTGGATATGGATATTTTATTTTACTTTTGCATTGAAACATTTTATTTATTTATCTTTAAGATTTTATCTTTTTTTTTGGGAAATAGTAAAATTTTAAGTCATAAAATGTGGCAAGTCTGGAAATTTCACTCACCCCCTTGGGGTTTGTTGCTGCTGCTTGTTATTGTGTTTGCTATCAGTTTGTTTACTGACTTTCCTGAAGACATTTGTAAAGTCCATGTTCTTTGTCATGTGTGGCCATTAACGTCTCTGCTTGTTTGGCTTAATGGTCAGCTAATGATTGAACAGAGATTTCCTTAAATGTCTGGAACCAGTAAGTCTCTTATCCTTCACTGATGGGCTTAGTGTGTGTGTTTCATCAGTCCTTCAATATTTAGCTGGGCAGTTTGCAACTCTGCCTTAGCCTTCACTTCTTGCTCTCACAGAGCTTCAAGGTCAGTCTTAGGTGAGGTATTAGGTACTTCTTAGATCTTTCCTAGGTCTTCAAATGGGCTTTGGCCTGTATACAGGCTTCTGTGTGCTTGTGCATGGCTTTCTATAGTTTCAGGAATATGTTGGGAGTTTTTCAGAGCCCCGCTATGGGCATTTCGTTATTCAGCTTTTCTTTTAAGTGTTTTGGTCAGTTTCTTGTTCCTTCCACTATTATCATCTCCTCAAGCAGTGGCAATGTTAAATAATTGGTGCTTATTGTTTTCCACCCCCTCCCCTCCAGACACGTTGTTTACAATGAGCAAGTTCTGAATAAGATCAAAGAGAGACAAGTCTTGCCGATGGAGGTTGCAGGAATGTGACAGATAGGTCAAATAATGACAATTCTCTGAGAATAGTGTTTTTGGGGAGCTCCAAACCAGTTTTGCCCATTCTAGTGGCTTCAAGGCTGCTGTTTTTCACCATTATGGCAGTGTTGTTGGTTTTCAAGACTGTTGGAGAGCTGGGGAGAGGAAGAAGAGAACAGGGCAAGTTAAAACACCAAAGTTGCTGCTCACTCTTTTTATCTAGATATAGCCAGTTTTCTTGAGTAAATGCTTCTTGAATTATTGAAGTCTTTCGTTAATTTCCAGAGTTCAGAAAAAGTTATTTATTTATTTATTTGAGATAGAGTCTTACTCTGTCACCCAGGCTGGAGTGCAGTGGCATGATCTCGGCTCATTGCAACCTCTGTCTCCAGGTTCAAGTGATTCTCATGCCTCAGCCTTCTGAGTAGCTGGAATTACAGGCATGCACCACCACACCCAGCTAATTTTTGTATTTTTAGTAGAGACAGAGTTTCACCATATTGACCAGGCTGGTCTCAAACTCCTGACTTCAAGTGATCTGCCTGCCTCAGCCTCCCAAAGTGCATGCAGGGATTATAGGCATGAGCCACTGTGGTGGGCAAGAAGAAGTTATTTTGACAATTTTTTTGACCAGTGTTGTCCTTGCCTTTATGAAGAGGTGGTTTTTGATTGTTATGCTGCTATTCCCACTGACCTCATTCATGCTATTCTGTCATGCCTCAGTCAGCCTGCATCCTAGAGCACAGCCTCTTCATCATTTCCCACAAAATCCAATTACAGCAAGTAATTAATTTTTAATAGACTTTATCTGAGTCTATTTGAATAATTGACAGATAAAGTTCCATTTTTTTTTTGTATGTTACTTTTTGCCATCTTGGGGGTTTTACCATTTTTTCCCTTTACTTATCTCCCACCCCATCTCCAGATGCCTCTCCCTATACTAATAAGCCTATTCTTTCTTCTTTGAATAGGTATTACTTGGTATTATTTTCTTCTCTAATCACTGTCCTAAACCAATGAAATTCTCTTAGAACTTTGGAGGAATTCAAATGAATTAGAATTATGTCTTGTTATATATATTATATTTAAGTCCTAGGTAAGTTGGCTATAGATTATTTCAAAATGTCTTTTTAAGCTATACAATGACATTTTGACTGGCTGCTGCTTGTGAAATCACCAGCATCTTCATCCTTTTTATTTCTTTGTCTCGCCACACCTGAATTAGTTTTTCTCCTTTCATAAATGAGACCTATTTTTTTGTAACTTGTAGAGAGGAGAGAAAATTTGGGTGAGTAAAGAGGCTAAGGTGAAGATAAGAAAATAGTGGAGGAGGAAGGCATACCATCTGTTTTCCTTATACTGATTTTGAGCCCCCTGTAGCGGCAGAAGTTTAGAGATAGAAGTGGACTGAAATATGTTCAAAAGGAACTTGTGGGGTGTACATAAAATACACACTCTATTCCAGCACTAATGGGGTATTCTAAAAAATTGGGCTTGTATTAGGCTATAAAGGAAGCCTCAATAATGGAGACATTGTAGCTGCATTTCCTTTTGGTCAGAAGCAAGACAGGGATAGCCATTATCAGTGCTACTCTTCATTTTCCTCCAGTGGTACGTTTGCAGATGTATCCTTTAGTGTATACATTAGATGATACCATTTGGATATTTGTTCCCACTCAAATGTTGAAATGTAATCCCCAGTGCTGGAGTTGGGGCCTGGTGGGATGTGTTTGGATCTTGGGTAGGGGGGCGATCCCTTATGGCTTAGTGTTTTCTTTGTGATAATAAGTTCTTGTGAGGTCTGGTCATTTAAAAGTGTGTGGCTCCTCAATCCCCAATTTGCTCCTGCTTTTGCCATGTGATGTGCTTGCTGCTCCTTTGCCTTCTACCATGACTGTAAGTTTCCTGAGGCCTCCCTAGAAGCTCAGCAGATGACAGCATCATACTTCCTGTAAAGCCTGCAGAATGGTGAGCCAATCAAACCTCTTTTCTTTGTAAGTCACCCAGTCTCAGGTACTTCTTTATAGCAATGAAAGAAAAGGCTAATATAGTAGGGATCAGCCTAGCACTTCTTGGGCAGCAATAGAAGGACTTTGTATATGCAGTACTGAGTGTTCTTGTTGCTGGCTGAGTGAATTTGTAGTGTTAGGCTGAGTAATGTGAGATTTGATTGATTAGATAATTCCTGTACTGTACATAAACATTGTTTTTGGCTGTATAGCATTGAATTCTCATTGCCTATCTCTGCTGGAGAGTCTGTGATCTACTTAATATATCTTTTTTTTTTTTTTTTAAAATCGAGTTTCGCTCTTGTTACCCAGGCTGGATTGCAATGGCACGATCTCGGCTCACCGCAACCTCCGCCTCCTGGGTTCAGGCAATTCTCCTGCCTCAGCCTCCTGAGTAGCTGGGATTACAGGCACGCACCACCATGCCCAGCTAATTTTTTGTATTTTTAGTAGAGATGGGGTTTCACCATGTTGACCAGGATGGTCTCGATCTCTTGACCTTGTGATCCACCCGCCTCGGCCTCCCAAAGTGCTGGGATTATAGGCGTGAGCCACCGCGCCCGGCTAATATATCTTAATATCTACCTTTTTTGCTTAAATTAGGTGAGTGGATTTTATTAAATTACATCTGAATATTTGACTGATAGAAAGGGGATCTTGCTAAAGCCCAGATAGTAAAAATAGTATAGTAGTATGGCTGAATGAAACAATAAGATAAATATAAAACTCAGGAAGTTCAGTAGGTTACTTTGTGAATCAAATTCATAGGTAACTCTAACATCTATATAGTGATGATACCACAAATCTGTGGGGAATTGTGGATTATTTAGTATATTGTGCTGTTACAACTGTCCTTCTCTATGGAGAAAAATAAAGTAGCTGGGTCTTCTACAGATGTAAATTTTAGATGAATTAAAACCTAAATGTAAAAGACACATCTACAGAGATAATAAATACACTGTAAGAAAATGTATTTGTGGCTTTGGGGTGAAGAATGATTTCTAAATCAAGATCCCTAAAGTTCAATAAGGTAAAAAGAAATGATAATGTTGATTCCTTCAAAATTAAGGATTTCCATTAAAAAAAGACACCACAGACAAAGCTAATAAACTAGGACCATATTAGAAAAGGGTACTTGTGATTTTGGATACATCAAAAAATTAATATATGAGAAACTCTTATGATTTACCGAGAAAAACTAGAGGTCTAATTTCAAAGTGGGAAATCATTTGTATAGACAACATGGGAAAGGGAAATACAAATGGCCCAATTTGACTAATAATTAGAGTAATGCAAGTTGAGATTCCATACTCAGTAGATTGATAAAAGTAGATAGTTTTATAATACTAAGTGCTGTTGAGGTTATGGAAAGACTGGAATGCTCATGCACTGCTGGTAGAAGTGTAAGTGGCTATAGCTACTTTCAGTCATTACCTTAGTGAAATCGAGTATGTGTATTTTCTATGACTGAACAATACTTGCTGTGTACATATGCCAAAGAAATTCTCACATAGTAAATAGATGAAATGTAAAAAATATGTTAATTGCTGTGTTTGCAGGAGTTAGAGGTAGCCTATAATTCCATCACTAGGGGATTGCCTAAGTAAGCGTGGTGCATGCTGAAATACTGTGCAGCGGTTACTTTGAACCAAAAGTACATAACCAGTATCTAAAAAGAGTTTTAAGTTATCTATAGCTCCATACCACTTGGCTTCAGTAAGAAGCTACTTGAAGGCTTAGTCAGCTTACTTGTAAAATTGTATCACTTTTGTGTTCCCCTCTGTGTTTTGGTTGTCAGAAATTTCAGAGCTCAAATTAATCATAGTAGCTATTTTAGTACTTCCACTAAATATCTCTGTGACCACTTCCCTTGGATTGTTCTATCCTCATTTTAGAGCCATATTGGAATTCTGTATTTTAATTGAAAGATTTTGAGCTCATAAATAGACATAAAAGGTTTCTGCTGGACCTAAACAATCATCTTACTATTTTATTTTATTTTATTTTATTTTATTTTTGCCAGAGTCTTGTTCTGTTGCCCAGGCTGATGTGAAGTGGCTTGATCTTGGGTCACTGCAACCTCCACCCCCCTGGGTTCAAGCAGTTCTCCTGCCTCAGCCTCCTGAGTAGCTGGAATTACAGGCATGTAATTCCACCATGCCACCATGCCCGGCTAATTTTTATGTTTTTAGTAGAGACAGGGTTTTGCCACATTGGCTAGGCTGGTCTCAAACTCCTGACCTCAGGCAATCCACCCATCTTGGTCTCCCAAAGTGTTGGGATTATAGGCATGAGCCACTGCTCCCAGCCCATCTTATCATTATTAAGGACTCTCTCATTAAGAAAAGAGAAAAGATTAGAAAAGAAGTAGATTTCCTCTGACCTAGGAGACTATTAAAGAAAGGAAAGGGGACGCATAAAGCAACCATCTGAAGATGGGAAGAGACGTTTGTTGCTCCATGGAAGTATGTGATGAATAGCCACTCACCTGAATGAAGAACATCTTTTAGTAATCAGAAGGCTTTCCCAAAAGGCAGTTATTTCCTCTGGATAGCCTTCATATTCCTAAAGACATTGGATAAGGATGAGGAACTTTAACAAAAGCAAAGGACATGAAATCTCTTAAAGATATGAGAAGCTGTGAACACTTGTCTAAGAGGGTGCATGGGGAAAATTATTTTTCATCAGTTCCCATGTAGTCCACTAGGTGGTGGAGGTTACATAAAAACTCTACTGTGTAAACACTGAATTGCTACAAACTGTGTTTCCTCTTCTTTTTCAAGTAAAAGCCCAAGGAAACCTATACAATATAATAAAAGCTGAAGGGAGAACTTTGTAGTAATACCTATATTAATAACAATAACAGTGTCAGGCTGCAAAATGAGGATAGGTACCATACCAAAAGAGATTGTCTCCAAATGTGTTTTTGTTTCTTTTGTTTACATAAAAAGTACAACTGACATTTTCTCCCCCGTATTTGTTCCAAAGATCACCTTGAATGCAAGGAGTCAAATTTTGATCAGTATTTTTACACAGTAACTTTTGTACCTTAAAAAAATCATTTCTTGTCTACTGCAGTTACTAATATTTCATGCTCATTGTTTAAACACATTAGCACGTCATCATGTCATATGTGATGGGATTTAGCCTACTTTTTGTGTGAATATATCACTTTAATTTGAATGATAAAGCAGTGCCCGATTAATTATGTGACTCCTAATACCCTTAGAGAAGAAAGGAAGCTCCTTGAATACTAAATTTTTACAACCACAGTGACCTTATAAAGGGTGCATTCCTTTTAAGATTAATTTCTCAGAACAAAGCACAGTGAAGTCATTACTAAGCAGCCTCACAACTGTGGCAATTCTTCTAAGGGTTGTAGATTCTGGCTGATGATGTCACTGACACAGAATAAAAAATGCAAAACAGGTAGTCTTAAATAAGCTTTCTGGTGAGACCAGCTGCATTTGGCCATGGCTTTGCAGAGCACTCTGGGGGCAGTGTGGCTGGGGCTTCTCCTCAACTCTCTCTGGAAGGGTGAGTAGGCTTCATCACCATTTGGTTTTGTAAAAGTGTATAAAATTGTTTTAAAATTTGTACTAATTTTTAATTGAAAAACAGCGAAGTCAGGTCTAATAGTCACTGTACCTAAGTGTCAATCAACAAGTCAAATAGCAGCATTCAAGTGACAGTCCTCTTTGTTTAATGCAGTTGCAGAAAGCAAGGACCAAGTGTCTCAGCCTTCCACAGTGGCATCTTCCGAGGGAGCTGTGGTGGAAATCTTCTGTAATCACTCTGTGTCCAATGCTTACAATTTCTTCTGGTACCTTCACTTCCCGGGACGTGCACCAAGACTCCTTGTTAAGGGCTCAAGGCCTTCTCAGCAGGGACGATACAACATGACCTATGAACGGTTCTCTTCGTCACTGCTCATCCTGCAGGTGCAGGAGGCAGATGCTGCTGTTTACTACTGTGCTGTGGAGGACACAGAGGCAGGGAACCCATGAAGAGCTGAACAGAAACAGAGATCATGGCCTTTGCAGGAGGCAGAACAGAGACGAGCAATAACTTTTTCCTTCTTAATTCAGTGTTACCCAAGCTTTTTCATTTGGTATTGCTATTAGAAAAAAAATTGAGTCCAGACACACTATATATTAGCGAATGTCTATAAAAATACGCTTTCAAATTTTTAATTAATTTTCTCTTGAGACAGGGTCTTGCTCTGTTACCCAATCTGGAGTGCGGTGGCATGATCATAGCTCATTTTAGCTTTGAACTCCTGGGTTCAAGGGTAGCTGGTACTCAGCCTCCTGAGTTGCTGGGACTATAGGCATGTGCCACTATGCCCAGTGAATTTCCCCCTTTTTGTAGACATGAGTTCTCTCTCTGTTGTCCAGACTGGTCTCAAGGTCTTGGCTTCAAGTGATCCTCCTGCCTCAGCCTCCAAAAGTGTTGGGATTACAGGTGTGAACCAACATACCTGGCCCAGAAAATATGGTTTAAAAGAGTGATTATTTCAAATAGTCATCTTGATATTTGAAACACTTTCGACTCACTTTTATGAGATCTGATTACATTATTTTTGTTTTTCCCTCATACAATGGCTGATGATGAACTTGTGATGTAGTAAGAGGCATGTCAACTCTTCCATCTTCTTTTCTTTTTTAAAAATTCAGACAGCTGGAGTGCAGTGGCATGATCATAGCTCACTGCAGCCTTTAACTCCTGGCCTCCAGTGATCCTCTGCCTTGTCCTCCCAAAGCACTGGGATTATAGGTGTGAGCCACCAGGCCTATTCAACTCTTTCATTTTCTTATTGCTCTCTGTGCTTACCTTTTAAATATTATCTGCTACCTTCAGTCTCTTTGCAGCAATATTTTCAAAGCATGTATCCATTTTGTAAAGGGTGGTTTAGTTAACACTCGGTAATGTAATAAGAAGTGAAAAGGGAATGAATGAGCGAGTAGCTGCTCCCAACAGCCCTGCATTTGGAACCTCAATCCTTGGCTCAGGATACTTTGCTTATAATCTAGCATACAGTCTCATTGAGGGTACCCGTCAGTGAGTATATGAAATATTAGTAAAATGGAATCTTCTTCATAATATTTAAACTAAAAACAAATGCAAGTGGAAGTATTAATTTCTAGGTGAAAAGCTATTGTAGGGATCCTGAGCCTGTAGATGGAGAGCAGAGCTGGAGAGCTCACCAAACAGGCCCACGTGAGTGCTGGGGAGCTGTCTGAGGTCTCTGAATTGGTCTGTTCTGTCAGCTGCTGGTTTTGTCTGCACTGATGGTGACGTTTTCTTGGGGGCAGTATCTAGGCTCACCTGAACTCTTCAATTGTCTGAGGAGCTCCTCTGAAGGGTATCTGTGTCTGCCACTGGCTCCATGAGATTTGAAAGGCTTGCCATGACTTGCTATTGTGTCCTATGTCCTCTGACTTCACTGCTACTTTTTTTCTTTGATGGGGCCATGAAAACCACCTGCGGTAACCTCCTGTACCTTCTGAAAATCAGAGCGCCACAGAGAATGGGTGGTATTTGTAAGACTGTGTTACTTGCATTTTCTTCCAAGGATTAGTGTCATCAATTGAATTGCATTCCATGCCCTTTACCCGCCCCCAAAAGGATGTTTTTTTGGGTAGGGGACATGGGTAAGTCCTAGCCCTGAGTACCTCGGAATGCAAACTTACTTGGAAATAGAATGTTTATAGTGGTGATACAATTAAAATGAAGTCATTAGGATGGGCCCTAAGCCAATAATGACTGGCATCCTTACAAACAGTGGAGATTTGAACACAAACACAGGCAAGTATAGAGGGAAGACAATGCGAAGAGCCACAGGGAGAAAATATAACAAATGTAGTATTTAAAAAAAAGTTAACTTAGTGATTTTATTGTTAAAAAATCTATTACATAAAAACAATTGTGATATGGAAAAATGTCATATTCCACCAAAAATAATATGCACATGTACCCCAGAACTTAAAGTATAACAAATATAGTATTTTTTAGAAGCTTGAGAAAGCATGGATATAGTTAGGACAAGAACACGGCAATAAACTGTGTAGGCAGATTGAAATTCAGATGTGAATTAAAATATTTGGCAGATGCTTGTGTAGACACATAATGATCTCAAGGTCCAGTTTACATTTATTTTCCCAGTGATACCTTGGAACTACATAAATTGCATAGAAATTAGATGTAATCTCAGGAAAAGGTAGGAAAACGGATTTGACTGAGATTTGGTTTCTGATACTTGGTAGAATATAGCTTTAAATAGAAGTTAAACATAGTTATGAAAAATAAAGGTTTTTTATTTTATTTTTTTTACCCTTCTTGAGCATCTATTTTTGTGTACTGAAATTATATCCCTTACATAAAAACTTTGCTTTCTTGGACATGTATGAAATGATGAAGACTTTGGTAAAAGAGATAATACTGTCTTAAACCACATAAGGGGAAGACACTCTCAATAGAACTCTCATGGATTCCCTTTGGACTCATTTTTGAACATCTGAACAATAAAACTGAAGATTTCAGAAATACACATAAACATTCACAAATTCATCTGTAACATCTTTTGCATAATCATTGTTCTAGTATTTAACTGAATTTTTCCATAATCTTCTATAGCCATTTTCTCTCCTGCTGTTCTACATTCCTTTACCAGATTATCTCAAAATGTATCTCTGATTTTATTATTTCGTAAATAAAATGCTTCATGCTTTTTAATTTTATATATAAGAAAAAGAAAAAACAGCAAATCTAAATAGAGGTACCCTCTGCTTAGTAAAGCTGCCATATTATGAACCCAATGAAACTTTTCTGCTTTACTCTCTGCTACCACATCCTCTATCTCTTTGGGTCACCAAATAAGTTTATTCTCTATCCTTTAAGACCGATTGGCATTGTCTCCTGTATGAATTGTATCAGATTATTTTCTCTGCTTGAAATGCCCTCTTTCTCCCTTTATTCAGATTCTAGCCCAACCCCTATAACTGCCTCAGCTGAGGACCCTCTCCCTTGTCTGTGCTACTATAGTACAATGATCCACAAAGTGTTTGACTGTGTACTATTGTCAGTAAAATATGTTATATGTTACTCCTCCAATATATGCATATTTATATGCTCATAGATTATGATAGTGTGTGTAACAAACAAAAACAGAAATTTGGAAAGTTTGAGATAAATATAATACTAAATGTTATGATTTTTTTCTTGCAGGCAGGGGGATCACCTTGTGCAGCACATCCCTGTCCCTTCTACAGGATGAACGAACTAGACTAACTTGGTCTTTAACTAGTTGGCTAAATGTCTTAAACTTTGTGAAACTCTTTCTTTTCTGATTTGCAAGAAATATCTGTAATGATTTTTCCATTGATAAAATTCTTGCACATTTTACTTCAGATTTTTAATAGTCTTTCCCCTAAGTGTTCATTTACCAAAATGGATGGTAAGTTTCTTGAGGGCAAGGATTATGTCTTGTTCCTCTGTTTATTTCTCAATGCAAATGGTATCTTACATTTAACAGGTACTGTTATTTGTGATTTCTGAGGATCAGCTGACTCACAGGGCTTTCTCCTGGAATTGTCAGGATGTCAAGGCTGTTCTTAAGTAAATCCCTGGATGAGAAACTCTCTCTGCGAAGGACAACCATTTGTGATGAACGAAGGGAAACAGAGCTCTTACTCCTTTGCTTGGTGTCCAGCAAATAAGATGACCTCTCATTACGTGGATTTCTGTTAGTTCTGTGTACTTATTTAAAGTTTCAATCGTCTGACAATTATTTATTGGGTGCCTATAATTTGCCAATCATATGGTTTTTTCTTTATTCCTCTCTCATAAAACAAAATAAAACACTCATCGTCAGAGCTTCTCTCCAACAGAAAGACACCAAACTAAAAAGAAAACAGCATGACTCTCAGAAGTTCTAAAAGACAGCCTAGACCATCTTATGCTTGATTTTCTCAGCAGCCTCACATCAAGGGAATTGCCAATATTTTCACAACAGCTTCTTGCAGCAGGGTTCTTGTTGCTCCCATACTGTCCATTCAAACTCCTGGCAGCTGTGAATTGAAAAGCAATTACTCTTTATGTTGAGGAAACATCTGTGTGGCTTTTACACCTTTGGGAATCTGAAACAGTTTGCATTTCTCCTTTATATATTTTGAACCAGATACAACATTTCCACTGAGTAGTTTTTTTCCATATTAAATATCTGTAAGTTATCCCAACCATGATATATATATATATATATGCTACAATTTTGATTTCTTTCTTTGTTGTACATTTTGAACAGTTTCCAGTCGGCTTGTATTTCTCTTAATATAGAATTCTTAGAACTTAACAAAACACTTCAGATGTGGCTTGATCTATTTTAAACTACAAGAAAAGAATGAGGAAACTGGGTCAAGGTGAGACAAGGTAAATATATTAAACCCAGAGACACTATACAAATCTTTTCAGTCCACTGAGACATGGATGGCCACTGATTCTTGATCTCTTTTATTTGGAGGTAGGAGGGCAGAAGTTCAAACTGCAGATTTGCCTACATCTTTCTTTTGAGAGTTCCTTAACTTATGTGAAGTGTGATTGGCTTAGTTGAACTGTATTTTTTATCAGTTTCATGGAAAAAGCACTGATTTCTGTCTGTTCTAACAACTTTATTTTGTGTTGATTTTTCTTTGATACTTCTAAAATAAATACAATCTACATTTCAGAGTCTAATATTTGCAAAGGGCTTTGTCATTAGTTTACATGAGTCATTTCTTGTCTTGGGTAATCAGTGAGATTTACAGAATTCTGATTTTTTTTTTTTTTTTAAGAAATAGTACTTGTTATGTTGCTAAGGCTTACCTTGAACTCCTGGTCTCAAGGGATCCCACTCCCACCCCCACACCATCTCAACCTCCCAAGTAGCTGTGACTATAGGCATGTGCCATGGTGCCCGCTGGAGTTCTGATGTTTGCAAGTAGTTTCTTGGGAAAGGCAGTAGGCAGCCTTGGTGAAGCACCTGGAGTCTCAGATTGATACTCTTTGACAGTGCTCTGTGCTACTCTCATTGTCTTTGCGTTGTGATGTGCATGTCTCAGTGGTAGTCCAGTTAAGAAGTAAAGGAAGTTATCCTGAGGGGAGCACAGACATCTACCTGCAGCATTTTGGGCACATTCCCCATTGGCCCACCCATCTCGCATTTAACTGACCTCTAAATGGACAGCACTACACCCAGTTTACTATGGTTCGGAGAAACAGTTCATGTCAACTTTCTGTGAATGTCATGGTTCTTTCAACAGAAATTGAAGAGTTGGACAGAATAGCTAAAATGTGGTACAGATGGGGCACATACGGCAAATTGATAAGATAGAGTCAAATTTTGATCAAACTTTCTGTACATAAACCTGTACCAGCATAGCAGTGAGCAAGAGGTGCAGGAGAAGGTGGATAGTCTTTGAGTGCTGGTGATTCAGAATTAACTATCCAGCGGTTGTTTTGGTTCAGTGGCACACACATGCAGGATCAGCATTTGGTATAATGCATTCAGTTGACAATATGACCTCTAAAGTTCTATTTAACCTATTCAAGATAGATTGTATAATTTTTTTTATGATAAGGAAGCTACTTTCCAATATTATATTGTCTTTAATAGAAAGTAAATGACCAAAATTGATATTCTCACTGTGTGATTTAGTGGAAAATGCCTTTGAAGTCAGTAAAATATGGGTTAAAAATCTTTGTTCTTTTTCCTTTAGGGTGATAAGTAAATTATTCAATTTTCCTGAACTGTGGTGTCCTCATCTCTAAAATGGGGCATCTTAAGAAGAATAAATGTGACAAGGAATGTACAGGGTTTAATATTATGCTCACAGTGGCATTTGATGAATAATTTCTTCATTAACCTCATAAATCAAAGGAGATAAGCTGAATAGCCACTGAGGCTATGTTGTTAAATTTTGAAATTTCAGTCTATGCCCTAGGAATTCTTTGGGTGCTGCTGGTGACTGTGTGCAGTTCATTCTGTGGATGTCCCTGAATCCTTCCCTACCTGCTCAGCAGTTAAGAGTCAGTTCTTTAAATGGAAGCAAACATGAAGAATAACTTTCCTAGTTTTGAATAATAATATTATGGGTTCTGCAACATTTCTGTCATTGAAAATGGCTGCCCATAAGTTGTAACCATGATATAAATTCAGAGGAAAACTTGCCTCTTTATATAGCTGAACATGCTTAATTAATAAACATGGTTAGTTCCTTCTATAAGTACACTTTAGGGGGAACCACTAAACAATAAACAATTTCTAGAAAAAAATTAAAAAGATGAGTCTCCCAAAGATTTAGTTCACTTGTGCCTCTTGACATTAATCGTTAAATGAATGAAGTCAAACAATATCTGAGCCACTTGCATGATCTAGGCATAATCTTGTGTGCTGTATCTATAGAGGACAGAGAAAGTAGGGATTAGAAAAGTAATCAAGGCATTAAAGTCTATACCAGACTATTGCTTTAGTAAAACTTACTTTGCCTTTTTATGTTGGTCAAATGCAGTATAGCTATGCTCATACATGCATTTGTAGGGCAGCAATAAACTCCAGTGTCAGGGGGCTGGACATTCTCTGTTTTCCTCTTCAGGTCTATTCTGTCCTGCTCTGTACCCCAGGAGGCTGACTTCTGTATGTTGTGTGGACTGGTCTCCCATGTCCCTTTGCTTCTGGTTGGGTTTACCCCAGTGGGAGGTAATAGCAGGAGAGAGTGGTCAAGATATTTGTATTCTAGGATCCTTTCTTTACTGAAGTCCACAGCTCCTGTTGGGTGTACTCTCCCTCAGTTACAGGTGTCCTGAGATTAGGGTAATTTCATCTTCTCCTGTCCCTTTGGGCCTAGGAGTGGTGAAATCTTCTGGCTGTTATTTAGCCCCAGGTGATTCACCTTCCCTTGTAGTCTTCCCTAACTTTTGCACATACATTTAAAATTAATCTCTTTGTTAAGCTTTTTAAAAAAATGATTTTCTTGTGTTGATTACCAGGACCCTCAAAAAGGCAACACTAACACTCATTTTAGGCTTGAGGCAGAGAGGGAAGAAAGAGGAGAAATTCACTGTTTCCATTTACGACAACTCTCTCTGGAACTTGAAGATCATTGTTTAAAGACACCTTACCAATTTCAAAGAAAGACATTATATGGCTATGGTTTCAATTATTAAAGTAGGAGATCTTTAGCAAAGCATTCAGAAAGAATTATGTTTCACTTTTTTTCTGATCAAAGCAAAGAGATTTTTCATCCTTTCCTCTGAGTATATAGTGAACATTATTTGGACAGTATTCAAAAGAAACAGAAGGCAAATCAGAGGAACAAATTCTTTATATTGATACATACTTTTTACATTAAAATTAAAATCTATCGAAGAATCACTCTGCTGCTATTGTGGCCTTTTTTAGTACAAAACTTTAGCCTGTCCTCCCCTTCCACTGCGCCCTTTTTCACCATCATAATACCTCAAGTTTAGTTAAGCATACATTTTTTACTGAATATGCACATCATTCAAAGTCTGTTTTAAGTAGTCTCTGAATGTGGAAAGTACCTATTTTGCAACCCTTCTCCTTGTTTCGTTTTTTGTTTTATATCTACTGTTTAATATGACAAATGTTTCAAAAATATTTACAGCACCTTTTTCTTCTCTCTCTCTAAAAATGTTTAAAGAGAAAGTTCAAGTTTCTTTTGAGACTAAAGATCATTATGGGATGGGCTCCTAACAGGCCTGACCTAGAGAAAAATCAGTCTGAGTTATCGTTTGGTCAGAGGTTTACACAGAAGCCAGCTCTAAATTACTTCTAACGAGAAGAGCAAGTCTCCTCTTTTCTCCTGTCATTTATGTTCTCTTGCCTTACTCTTTTCTTCTATTTGCTTTTTCTTATCTCTCTTTTTTTATTTTTCTCCCCTCTTGATGCAACGCTGTATTTTCCTTTCTTTTTCTGTGCATTTTCCCATCCTATTTCCCTGTTTCTGTCTCTGCATTATGTTAAGAGAGCACAAATCGTTTACAACTTGATCCACTCGGCCTGCATCTTACCCACTTTGATTCACAAACTTCTGTTTCTTCTCCTTTGAATCCCCAATTTGCTCCGTGTGTCCCTCATGGAGCCCGTAACCATCCGAAGGTCGGCCCAGGGATAAGACCAGGAAGCACCAGCTACTAGACAGGTAAGTCGCTGTTCCTATGTATGGGCTCTAGGGGGCGATGCAGCGTAAGGTCTGTGCTGGGTACAGGAGGAGCAGCAAGTTGTCTTGCTCCCCACAGAGCTTTGAGGAGCTGGACCAAAAGCGTGCTCAACAGAAAGAAGATACTGGTGCCGGGAAGCACCAGTGCCCTGAGGCAGGGCCATTTCTAAAAGCCCTGTGCCGACAGGGGTGCTGGTCCCTCTTCAAGAGCCCACTCTCTGGGGTGGGGCCGTATCTGCAGCAGAGGTGTACTGAGCAGAGCCATGGCCTCTGCACGCATCTCGACGCTTGTGATGCTCTTCACATTGAGTGAGTAATGTCCCCTTCCCGTTTTCCACTCGCGCGATCTACTTACATGCTCTCCAGCAGCTTCACTGATGCAGCATGGATTAATTTACAGGTGGACTGAGAGCTCAGTCGGTGGCTCAGCCGGAGGATCGGATCACGGTCGCTGAAGGAAATCCTCTGACTGTGAAATGCACCTATTCAGTCTCTGGAACCCCTTATCTTTTTTGGTATGTTCAATATCCCAACCAAGGCCTCCAGTTCCTTCTGAAATACATCACAGGGGACAACCTGGTTAAAGGCAGCTATGGCTTTGGGGCTGAATTTAATAAGAGCCAAAGCTCTTTCCACCTGAAGAAACCATCTGCCCTGGTGAGCGACTCCGCTTTGTACTTCTGTGCTGTGAGAGACACAGTGATGGGGGCTGCAGGGTGAGCAGAACACAAACTCTTGAGTCTAGTACAATCCATTTCTTGAAGTCTTTGTTCCTTTACATGAGAGTGATGTGGTTCCAGGATGTGTCACTTGTTATAATTAAACCACAATTTAAAGCCATAGAATTTCTCATTCAACAAGTGTTTAGTGAGGCCTGATGTGCCAGGTACTGTGCTAAGCACTGGTCATAAAAAGGAGAAAGAAGTGTAAAACAAATAGAAAAAAACATAGGGAAAAATTACGATGACCCGGGTCTAGGCTAGGACTCTTCTTTCTCTCTCTCTCTCTCTTTCTTTCTTTCTTCTTTCCTTTCTTTTTCTTTTTTCTTTCTCTCTCTCTCTCCCCCCTCCTTCCCTCCCTCCCTCCTTCCTTTCTTTCTTGCAGAGTTTTTTCAACAGACATTTCTTTTTATGCCAAGGAATGTCATCATCATAATAATTTTGCAAAATTACATACCATGTTGCGACCATTAAAAACATTAGAATCATAGGGTACAATTCCAGATCTGTTACAAAAGCATATTGTGTGATGCTGTGATTTGGGCATCTATTGATCCTGCCACCCAAAGAGTGAACATAGTACCCAGGAGAAAGCTTTGCATCCTCTGTGAGCAAGGAATTTTTGAATATGACCCCAAAAGCACAGGCAACAAAAGCAAAAATAGACAAATGGGATGATATTAAACTACAAAGCTTCTGCACAGCAAAAAGAAACAATAAACAGAGTGAAGAGAAAACCTATGGAATGGGAGAAAATATTTGCAAGCTCTACATCTACTAAGGAGTAACATTCAAAACGTTTAAGAAGCTTACATGCCAAAAGCACCCAAATAACCTGATTAAAAAATAGGCCAAGGACCTGAATAGCCATTTCTCAAATGAAGACATATGAATGGCCAAGAGGTATGTAAAAAAATGCTCAACATCATTAATCATTAGGAACATGCAAATTAAGACCATAGCGAGATATCACCTTATAAACTGTTAGGTTGGCTATCATCAAAATGGCAAAATATAACAACCGTTGGTGAGACAGTAAAGAGAAGGGAACTCTTCCACACTGTTGGTGAGACTGTAATTTCCGTAATGTGCAGCCATTATGGAAAACAGTAGGGAGGTTTCTCAAAACACCAAAAATAGAACTGCTATATGATCCAGCAGTCTCATCATTGGGCATATATCCAAAGGAAATGAAATCAGTATGTCAAAGAGATGTCTGCACTCCCACGTTTATGGCAGCACTATTCACAGTAACTAAGATATGCAATCAATCTAAGTATCCATCAATAGATGAACGGATAAAGAAAACGTGGCATACATACACAATGGAATAATATTTAGCCTTAAAAAAGGAGGAGATCCTGCTGTTTGTGACAACACAGTTGAACCCGAAGGACATTATGTCAAGTGAAATAAGCCAGGCACAGAAAGATACGTCCCACATAATCTCATTTGTGGAATATAAAAAAGTTGAATTTATAGAAACAGAGTAGGATTGTGATTACCAGAGGCTTGTGGGGGTAAGTGAGGGGGACTGGGGAGACGTTGGTCAAAGGATATAAAGTTTAAATTAGATAGGAAGAATAAGTTCAAGAGATCTATTGTAATGGTGACGATAACTAATAATGTATTTGCAACAGAAATTTCTGAAAATTGCTGAAAGTAGATTTAACTGTTCTTACCACAAAAATGGTAAGTATGGGAGGTAATGCATATGTTAATTAGCTTGATTTAGCCATTCCACAATGTACACATATTTCAAAACATAATGTCATATACCATACATATATACAATTTTATTCGTCAATTTAGAAAAGAATTGAAAGAAGCTATTCTTGATCTCTATGTGCCAGGTGTGATTCCAAACACTAATGAACACATTAATTCTCACAAGTGTTATCATCAGCTTCACTTTATAGATGAAGAAGCAAAGGCACAGAGAATTTAAGTGTCTTGCTCAGGTCACAAAGGTAATAACTGGCAAATTGCAACCCAGGCAGTCTGTCTCTAGGGCACATGGTCCAACCACTCCACCCTCTGCCAGTCTATAGGCTTCTTGAGGCAGGAGACTGATTTTAGTGATGGTGTAGCTCTAACTCCAGAAAGGGGTGCTGTCAAAAAAGTGTTGGTTGTATGAGTGAACAATAAACTGACAACTCTAAACAGTTTGGTATGTGCCAAGATAGAGAATTCATAAAATGCTCTATGAGATGAAGATATAGGAATAGCTTAGCTGTGAAAGAAGATAGAAGCACTCTGTAATGGGAGGAGATTTTTGAATCAAGGAATGGTGTAAATGTGAAATTCTTACAAGGATGGCTGCTTACAGTTCCTATGCTGGCATCTCACATATACTCTTGAGAGGGACTGGGCTTGATGCACTTTTCTCTCTTTATCCTTGCCCAAGTTTGAGTGCCTGGGAAGGGCTCTGTTTGACCTAGTGAGTAAGGTGGCTCTTCCTTGGACTAATCAGTGGTTGCCATGGGTGCAGGCTGCAAGGATTAGCCCAGCTTGGCTTCAAACTTTGGTGGCTGGTGGTAGGAGTGACGATTCTGCAGGTTAGCAGCTCCATTTTGAACTGCATGGTTAAGAGGAGTATGTCCCAAAATAAGTTAATTTTTACACAGGGATCTACATTTGTTTATTTTTTTTCCCTGCATGGATAACCAGTAATTCTTATACCACCTCCTGAAAAATTCACTTTTGCCTTGTAGATTTAAAATACCACATTTATAGTACATTAAATTCCTACATATACCCAGATCCACTTTTGAACTCTTGATTTTTGTAGTTTTGTGCTACAACGTGCTGCTTTAGGGAGATTCACCCTGCGGCTTTTGGTGTGTATCTTATAATTTACCTGCTTCTTTTCCTATCCCTCACTCCATCACATACCTTGAGGAGCGTTACGCAAAAGGATGTAGACACCTTAGCCCACATATCTACAATCCAGGCAAACAGTGACCTTTTGGCCACCCACTGGGCCTAGAGTTGTGCACACTGGTGGGATAACTGCTTCTGGGAAGATAAACCTTGAAAGAGGCTCATGCAGATCTTAAAAATGGGTTTGGGGATGTTTGTGCAGGGAATTCTGAAATCCTGGGTACCCCAGAGTATGGTCAAGACGAAGTATTTAGACTCTAAAGGGCCATGTCTCCTTTGTCCTGTGATTTTCTCATAGGGAAAGGGATAGGAATAGCTGAATGATGGGTGGGGTGGAGGCACAGAACTCAGAGCAGGAACATCACTTACTCAGGTCTAAGAGTGGCGGTGCTCTGTACCATTATTGTCCCAAATACATTTGCCTTCAAGAAACCATGGTATCTGTTTTAGATTTAAGTATACAGTTGCCATAATTCTAGGTAAGCCCTCAGCCACCATCATTACTTCACTCCAAAGGAAATTCATGTCCCTTGGGATATTTTTAGCACATTACACCATTGACCTGGCTGTGGGTGGCCTGTTTCTGCCTTTGATACTTATTGATATGTTTTATGCAAGTCCTGCAAAGGAAAAAAGGCTTTTTACACAATTATGACTTATTTGTTCATTTAGCCATTCACTTACTCACTCAGTGATTATTTGTGGAGTTTCCACTATGTGCTGGCCATTGGTATCATCCCTGCAGATGCAGTGGTGAACAAACGTTTCCCTCCAGTCATTCCCCAGGCTGCACATGTGTTGATATCATTTCCCCACCCAAATGGAACTACTTCTTAGTCAAAGAGATACAACACCCAAGATTATTTCCTTCTCAGGAAAATTCTTCAAGGCTAAGCTAGCCCTTAGATAGTAATCTTTTGTCATGTGGTAGTGATTGGTGGTGGTGGTGATGGGAGGGGAGTTATGAGGGGAAATGGGAATTCATATTTTCCCTCCTTTTTAAGGTGGCTAAGAGGTAGCAACTGTGTCTTTTTAGAAGTTCTGTTTTGACTTAAAGAAAAGTTAAGTTTAGCATTCCTTTTTCCTGTTTGTTGGAAAATACTCCTTATAACCAGACAAACTTCAGGAAAAACTAGAAATCCTGGAAAATCTATCCTCGTAATATTTATTTTTCTTCCTGCTTTTATATCACTTCAAGAACTCTGTGGGAAGAGAACTGAATTAAGAATTAGGAAGCATAGGTTGTTTCTGATTCTTCCTCTAAGTAACTATGTGACATTGGACATGCCATTTCTACTCTATGTGCCTCATCTCAATTAATGAAATTGAGATAATTGGAAGGACTGTTGTCAGGATTGCTGTATGTGTGAAATATGTCTTAGACCCCAAATAAGAGAGGGTATTTAGGGGGGCACAGCAATCAGATACCTAAGACGCCAATACTATGGAGCCCTGATCTGCTGATATTTGAACTATATCATAAGTTACTTTATTTTGGCCTTTGTTACATCAGTTGGACCTGTATTCTAATTTAATCTTCTATACCTGAAAATCTGCTTTCAGGAAAGGAGCTAAAATTATCTATGTACATTGTAGTTAAGTTGTGTTTAGGCACCAATGTTCAAAAAAGTTATTTGTGGAATCACAGTTTTTGTCCTTGATACATAATTTAAAGCATTTTAGAGAAGGTAAAGGTAGAGAAACACGATTTGGGGAAGAAAAGTTGTCCCGATTTCCTGAGAACATGATGTAGACAGCCATCTTCTCATCCATGTGAGAATCTGTCCCTGCCTGGATCCAAGGGGACACTTCTCCCCACAGGCTTCTCGTGCTACATTCACTCCTCCCTCCTCTCAGCTTTCCCTGGTTGTGTAGTGAGTTTCACTGGGTTCTCTGAAAGAATCATTGAATTCCTTTCTAATTCTCAAAAGTTGTGCTTCTGCGATATGCAAGAGTTGGGGGAATGTTCACTGTAGTGTAAGAACATGGATTCCAGGAGGGGCCATAGGTAAGTTGTGGTCACTTGCTGTCATCAGCACTGCAGGTGCTGATGACACAGATCCTGCAAAATGCCTCCTTCTACAGTATCAGTAATGAACAAGTATTAAGTAAAATGATATTTCATTTAACTATGAAATTAGCTGTTGTAAACTATATAAGCAGTATGGACAAAGAGTAAATGGGTACTGAAGTATGCTATTGATGGCATAAACTCATATGATGCTTTTGGGAGGCAGTCTGGCAATCTTCACTGTCTTTCTTTTCTCACTTTTTACTCACTCTTCCACCCACCAAAGTGTGGTTTTACCTTCCACCATTGCCCCAAACTATTCTTGCCAAGGTTGGCAACAAGTTTCTTGGGTTATATCCAAAGAACGATTGATTATTCCCTGTTTGAAACCTGGTCCTCTCTTGGTTTCTGGGATACCACTCTTTTTTTTATTTTTAAGTTTAGAGTTGACTTTCAATAGATTGCAGTGAGGGAGCTGCTATGCTATGTACGAAACAACAGTCCGCCTCTCTCTTTTTGATGTTCTTATGTCTTTGACTGAACCTGCTCTATCCTTTGTGGGCTTTTCTTCTGCCTACTCTTTAAAGTTGGTGTTCTATTTTTCTTTTTATTGAGATGGAGTCTAGCTCTTGTCGCCCAGGCTGGAGTGCAGTGGCATGTGTCATCTCGGCTCACTGCAACTTCCACCTGGGTTCAAGTGATTTTCCTGCCTCAGCCTCCTGAGTAGCTGGGATTACAGGCAGCTGACACCATGCCAGGGTGATTTTTGTACTTTTAGTAGAGACGGGGTTTTGCCACGTTGGCCAGGCTGGTCTCGAACTCCTGACCTCAGATGATCTACCAGTTGGTGTTCTTTAGGTTCCCTTACCCTATTTATTTTCTCAGTCAACAAATTCTTTCTGGGTAATATTATCTGTGCTTATGCTTCAACTATTATTTTCTGATTATTTTCAGCTCATATATTTGTTCTGAGCTTCAATTAAATATATCAAACTGGGTTTTGGCATATGTGAATTTTCCAGAAGCAGCTCAAATCAAATGGTGCAAAGCTTAGCTCTTTATTTTTCTTCCCTCTTCCCCACCTCCACCAAATGAAACAAAACAAAACAAGATAAATTTGCTCCTTTGTGTTTTTCTTATCAAACAACAGGGCCATCATGTACCCAAGTGCCATCCACTCTCTTGCTCCAAGTCTGTCCGGATGCTGTGCCTTCTGCCCGTTTCTACTCAGCCCAGCCTTCCTCAGGCCCATTCTTCCTCTTCTCTTAGGTTTTAGTTTAGGTGGGTGTCACTCCTGCTGGGAAGCCTTCCTGCAACGCTACAACCAAAACAGTTGCACTTCCTGTGTGTTCCTATAGTACTCTGTGGTTTCCCTATCATGGCAGTTACCGTGAGGACTATTACTGCTTTTAGAATTCTCTTCCTTCTTACTGGACCACTGGGTCCTTCTCGTCATTGAATGGCCGGTGTCTACCCCAGTGCCTGACTCTAATAGGGGCTCCACAAATATTTTTTGATGAATAAATGGATAGTGTCTAAGAGTCTTAAAATGTTCTTACTTGAATCCAGGAAATCCCCTTTGCAGAAGCTAGTCTAAAAAAACAATTGGAAGTTTTGACAAAGATTTATGTACAAAGGTGTTTATCATGGTATTCTTTCTAAAATCCAAATGTTTAATACTAGAGGAATTGGTACATAAATTTAGAACATTTCTACCATGAAGTATGTTGAGGCTATTAAAATTGGAATTTTATGTATATGTATTGACAAGAAAAAATGTTTGGAAAATAATATTAAGTTGAAAAAAACTCCAGCATGTGCAAATTTGTGTGTGTGTGCAAAAAATGTTTTGCAAAGGAGTATACATATATCAGTTAAAGTTCTCCAGAGAAACAGAACCAACAGGATATATGTGTGTGTGTGTATACACAAATACTTATTAGAACATATATATGTGTATATATATATATTATATATATGTAATCATTGGTTATATATAAATCTTGGTCCAAGTCTAAAGGCCCAAGAATCAGAAGCGTTGATGTTGGAGGGCAGGAGAAGACAGATGTCCCAGCTCAAGCAGAGACAGAAAATTTGTCCTTCCCCTGCCTTTTTGTTCTGATCAAGCCGTCAGTGAATTGGATGATGCCCACCTGCATTTAAGGTGGTCTTCACTCAGTTTACCAATTGAAATGCGTATCTTTTCTGAAAACACCCTCACAGACACACCCCACAATAACATTTTACAAGCTACCTGGGTATCCTTTAGCCTAGCCAGGTTGACACATAAAGTCAACCATTGCAACATACATAATATATAATATAATGATTAGCACCATATGTTAGTTTGCTAGGGCTGTGGTAACAAGAGGCCACAAACTGGGTGACTTAACAAGAGAAATGCATCATTTCACAGTTCTGGAGGACGGAAGTTCAAAGTCAAAGTGTTGGCAGGGTTGGTTCCTTCTGAGAGCTGTGAGGGAAGGATCTGTTCTAGGCCCCTGTTCTTGCCTTGTAGATGGCCATCTCCTCCCTGTACCTCTTCAAAATTTCCTTCTATTTTTGTCTGTCTCTGTGTCCATGTTCCCGTTTCTATAAGAACACCAGTTGTCATTCAGCAGTTTGGATATGAGCCCACCCAAACACCTCATTTTAACTTATCTCTGTAAAAACTATCTCCAAATAAGGTCACCTTATGAGGTACTAGGGATTTCGACTCCAATATGCATATATATTTTATGGGTGGGAGGAAGACACAATTCAACCCACAACACACCACTGTCATCAATAATTACTTTCATTCCATAGGCTGAGGCATAGAAAAGCTTCTAGTGTTTCTTCCTCTAGGTGCCTGGTTTCCAGTAATATTCTCCTAAGGGAGGTAACAGGTGGCAGCACAGAAACATCAAGTTCCATTTTTTGACCTGAAAAAGGAAGATCATTTTGGCTTGGTGATATTTCCTGCATTAAAAATAATTTGTATTTTTATAGAATTCTCTAGTTTGAAATAACTTACTTATGCTCATTTAATTAATCCTTATAATCTCTCTTGCTGAGATGAAGAAATTTTGTCTCTCAAATGATGATTTGAACAAAATAGCACAGCTATCAAATCCAAAGGATTGTTTCAATTCAGTGTGTCTAACTTCTCATTCGGTGTTTTCTTCCGTAACAGAAAATAGACTCCATAGCCCAAACCAAGCTAGCTGCTATTGTATTTACAAAGAAATGTGATACTCCATAAATTGTGCCGATCTGAGACCTACTGACTTGTGTGAAACGTTTTTTTCTGAGTATAGTTACCACAAGAGGTCGCTGTTGCAACAAGTTGCGTTGTAAAGCATGACCCATTTATTTTCATTTCTGTACAAGGTGTTCTAGTGTCTTCGGGTCCCTCTTAAAAACCACTTTTCTCCTTCACTTGTTACTGAGGAAAATCTAGTTTTTATTTCATGACTTGTGATAGCTCCTCAGTCAAAATGTTACTGGAAGTCATCAACACTCACTGATTTTTTTTTGCGTGGGAAAATGGAAAAATTGCTGATTCAGAATGCTTTCGGCAATTCTGGACCTAGAAGAGACACCTCCCAAATATTTTCCAGTGACTTTTTCCCCCACGTTATAGGAGAAAAGAACTCAACAACACAACACTATCTTTTCCACATTAATGTGAGTATCTAACATGTTTTGTTTGTAGCATTTGGTTGATTCAATGAATACTACTGTCTTTTTTGCATGTGACTCTTTTCCTGAATGACTGTTTTTCTCTTTTCAGTTTTTGCACTTCCAATATAGAATTTATACTAAGTATTTCTTGAAGGAAGTATGTATGCTAACTACAAAAAATTAGACATATAATCCTACACAACTGCCTTCTGCTAGCCATGGTACTCTGCACTCTGAATCAGATGAGAAGAAGGGGAGAGGAACTACAGTTTGCTGTTGACTACGTGCCACAGGTTGACCCTGAAATGCATATTATTGTTCCCACTTTACAAATGAAGAAACCAAGGCTCAGAGGAGTGAGCTGCCCCAGGTCACAAGGTGGCAGAGTTAGATTTAGATTTACATCTGTCTGAGTTGGCCTGTGCCCTTTCTTCTTGGTCACCTCACCTCCTCTGTGGTTAGGTGAGAGATTCCACACCAAATGTCCTACCCTAGCTGGTCAGTAGGGACTAATGAGGGGTTTGTTCCTCTGTTTAGTGTCTGTCACGCAGGGTCTGAGAAGCAGGTATTAGCTGTGGACTTAGTGGGATTATAAAGAATCCCAGGGCATCAGGAGATGGCAGGTTCAGTCCAGACTGCCTCATGTACTCTTTCTTGGAATAGGATTAAGATTCCCTGTTTCTTCTTGGCTAAATAGGAGTCATTGGAACATTGCAGGGCATAAAGTACCAAGTCAGGCAGGTTACCAAGTCAGTTAGAACATGACTGTCAATGAGTCCATGAGTGTCAGACCAACACAGTAGATGACCATCTGCTGGGGCTGTGGACAGTAACGTAATGGGGAATGGAGTCCAGTGGAATCTACCCTCTCATAGCATTGCCTCATTCAGACCAAATCTTTAAGGGATTAGCCCTCTGCAAAGATCTAAAACGAAATTCAGGCTGTTGTGCTTCAGTACCAGCAGTTTTTGCTCCCTACTCTTCTTGGGGGTTTATTTGAACTTCGAGGGGAGCCCCGCTCTGGGGAGCTGCTGCCCTGCTATTGGCTGCTCTCCTAGGACAGCCCTGAGTGACAGCTGCTGGCGTGGGCCCTGGCAGTTGCTGCTGGGCTCATTGCAGCTCAGACACAGCAGAAGAGCCTAGAACCTGGTCCTGGTTTGCACCTAGAATATGAGGCAAGTGGCAAGAGTGATCGTGTTCCTGACCCTGAGTGAGTTATTTTGGGATGGAGAGGAATGGGATCTGGGCCTGATGATGCTGGAAAGGAATCCGTAACTCTGCCTGTTAGCAGTTGCTCTTTATCCAAGACATAGAGGGATCGCTTCAGGATCCCATTTTTCTCCAGGCAGCTCCTGAGCATTTATGTGAGATGTGTCTCAGGTCAGCAAAGATTTTCTGGGTTTCTAATCCCGATGGTCTGTTCATTGGAGGGAAAAAATAGACCTGATCCTTCTGTGTATGTTTTCATGGGCCTCCCTGGGATAAAAATAAATAGTATTTTTGTATCTAAACATAAATGAGAAGTAAATTGTATATGTAAATACATGACAAGGAAATAGAGTGTAGGGGTGGATTTGACTGTGAGAGGGAACCGTGGGGGTGCTGAGTGGGACCGTCTAACTCACTTTGGTTTCAGGACAGGAGTTAGGATTGTGTTTTACTCCCATAGGTACTTGGAGCCTTGCTAAGACCACCCAGCCCATCTCCATGGACTCATATGAAGGACAAGAAGTGAACATATCCTGTAGACACGACAACATTGCCACAAGTGATTACATCTTCTGGTATCAACAGTTTCCCAACCAGGGACCACGGTTTATTATTCAAGGATATAAGACAAATGTTGCAAATGAAGTGGCCTCGCTGTTTATCCCTGCTGACAGAAAGTCCAGCACTCTGAGCCTGCCCCGGGTTGCCCTGAGTGACACTGCTATGTACTATTGCATTGTGGGTGACACACAGTGAGACAGATGGGCCTGCACCTGTACAGTTTTCCTCTGTGGGGTGGGAGTCACAGCCTAGAAAGAAGTCCAAAAAATGCTTTGTGAGATTTTTAAAAGATATTGGTAAATGTACCTTTTCTTCCAATATTTATAAAATTGATCTTATTTATTTTTTAAATAGGTATTTTATTTACATGATCTAAAATTCAAAAAGTATTAAAGGGCCTACAGCAAAAAAAAAAAAAACAAAAAAAACCCTATCTTAAATAATGCAAATTATGCTTTTCTATATTTATGATCCCTGGAAATCTGGAAACCCAGACTGGGTACCATTAAACCAATTTGATTCTGAAAAAAAAAAAAAAAAAAAAAAAAAAAAAGGCCTACAGCATGACGTTTCTCCTTCTACCATGGTCCCTGAGTACTCAGCTATCAAAGTGAGGCGTCTGTGGTATTTATACTATTGTTGCTAAGTTCACTGGTTCTCCTTAGTTTGTGTGTATAGATAGACACACACTACACATACCTTATATGCACACCACACACAGTCAACATGGGTAATATGCTTCTTAGCTTTTGAAACGTTTAGCCTAAGTCAGGTTATTATTTATTGCTGCACACATTTGAACGCTTCTGTGGCCATTTCCAAGGATCTACAAGCTGGTTTCCATGCACCCCGAGCCTAGCTCTCTCACTCTCTCTGCTGCCTGTCTTTCTCTTTTCTTTTGTCCCACTTCTCTGTTGTGCGTGGTATGTAATGGAAGATGGAGATGATGGTAGAGGAGGGGATGGGAGAGAATTTGTTTCTGATTTGCATTGCAGACAATTTTTCGACATCTAAATCAGAAACATAGAGATTCTGGGTCATTATTAGTTTTTAAAGTTGGGTTTTTTGAGGTCCCAAAGAGACAAGAATAATAGAAAATTTATTGGGAGTCCTGCTTATGTTCCTGTGGCTTCATTAGGATCATGGAGTACGTTTTTGTTTGTTTTTGGTTGGAAGTTGTCTCTGACTTTGATCATAGGGAAAGCAATATTTGATAATATTTTCTATTGAGAATGAGAGGATCAGGCTATGCGGTGGGAGGCAGTTTCCATATAGTCCATCTGAGGGTTTTGTTGAGAGTAGTATTGTGGAAAGAAAACAAACATTTGTAGGGTATTACAGCGTATATACTCATCTCCTTTGGCTGACTTCTCTACACAGGGATGAGGAGCCTGCAGAAAGTGGAGTTGTGGTCACCAAATGTCCAGGATGCAACCAATTCTTCTCCGAAGTGCATCGCTATTTCCAGTACTTCATGTGGTACAGACAACATCCTCAAAAAAGCCTAGTGTTTCTGATTTTCACATTCTCAATGGAGAAAATGAGGAAGGGATATTTATAGCTCATTTGAATAAAGACAATAAATATACCTCTTTGCACAAAACAGACCCAAAGTCTGGAGACTCTGACACCTACATCTTTGTGAGAAGGTCAGAGTGATTCTAAATTCCCTGGACAGCCTCTGCCCAAAGCTGCACTCCTGTCATGAGAGTTGAGAGGGTGGAGCAGAGGGACATCTCTGTCATGTTCCTGCCTAGTTATGAAAATCAATACCCATATCTGAGAGGCTGTGTGGGATTACCTAAAGAAGATAATATGCTATTTTGTAGATAATTGATCTGCAAAAGAATTAAAGGTGGAATATTGGATTGGGAAATTTCAAAATGTTTTCTAACCACTGGGAGTTCATTCCATGCCTGCTCCTGGGATCTTGATTGGATGATGTCTTTGGGGTAGCCCAGAGGAAAAGATCTGTGCTTTGGAGATGGAGAACCAGGGAATGGTCCAGGTTCTTTCAAGGAGGCACTGACTATGAGAAAACAACACAACTAGCTTTTGTTTCAAGATATATTTTTATGGACAGTCATCTGCATGTTAGCCACTTTGGAAGAGAGAGTTTAACGGCCACTGAAGGATGGTAGAATGGGAACTCTAATTCTAGTTGTACTTTATTTTTGCTACATGCTCTGAGCAGCAAAACATACTGGAAAAATAATCAGCTCTAAAGCCAGGCATTCCTGGATTTGAATCTGAGATCTCCTGCTGTAAGAGTTTGAACTTACTCAAATACTTTTGGCATTTGAGCTTTAGTACTTTGTCTATAAAATGGGGATCATAATACTATTTTCCAGATATCTCAAAGAGTTCTTTTTTCCAGATATCTCAAAGAGATCATAATACTTTTTTCCAGATATCTCAAAGAGATCAAATAACTACTATTTGATCTAGCAATCTCACTACTGAGTGTTACCCAAAGAAAAAAAAATCATATCAAAAAGATACCTACACTCATATGTTTATCACAGAAGTATTCACAATAGCAAAGATATGGAATCAACCTAATTGTCCATGAACCGATGACTGGGATAAACGTATTATACAGACACAATGGAATACTATTTAGCCATAAAAAGAATGAAATCCTGTCTTTTGCAGCAACATTGATAGAACTGGAAGCCATTGTCTTAAGTGAAACAACTCAGAAACAGAAAATATTGTATGTTCTCACTTATAGGTAGAAACTAAATAATGTGTACACATGGACACAGAGAGTGGATAATAGACACTGGAGTCAGAAGAGTGAGAGGGTGGGAGGGGGTGAGAGATGAGAAATTGCTTTAGGTACAATGTACATTATTCAGGTGATGGCTACACTAAAACCCTAGACTTTATATTCATGTATAAAAAATGCACTTGTATCCCCTGAATTTATACAAGTTAAAAAAAAAACAAAACTACCCGTTGGTTGATTCCTGAGTTGCGCATGCTTAAGACAAGACTCTAAGAAAGTAAGTAGAAAATAATAGATGGCTGAGAGAAAAGATTTTAGCAGTTACCCTGCACTAGAGAAATGGAATTGGAAATGCAGGTGCTGCCAAATGAAAGAGCTATGGTAAATATCTTAGGCTTTCTAGTGAAAACCCAGAAGGACCATATCCTAGAAATAAGGACAATACTCTGGGACTAAAGGGTATACCCTACAACTAGGGCTAAACCCTAGAACAAAGACATTTAACAATAAATTAATGCTGAGAGTGTTTTATCAGCAGAACCATACTTCAAAAATTATCAAGTATTTTTGTTAGGTGGTTTGTTGACTGAAGGGAAATAATGTCAGATGGAATTTCTGACCCAAGGAAGTAATAAAGAACATTAAAAATAGTAACTATGTGGCTACATTAAAAGAGATTACTTTTCTAAATTTTCAAAATACAGTTGACAAATGCAAAAAATAATAACAATGTATTATACAACCAATAACATATATAAATAAAATCAACAGCAATAACAAAACAAAAAAAAAACCCTGAAGGGGCAATAGGATTAAACTGCTGTAAGACCCTTGCATTATGTACGAAATAGTATAATATTAATTCAAGAGAGAATCTGATAAACTAAGAATGCATATGATGATCTATAGATAAACAATCAAAAAACCAAAGCAAAAAAGTTTAGCTATAGCCAATGGGGGAAATAGAATGAATAAGTATAGAAACCTCTGAAATAAATCAAAAGAAGGAAGAATAAAGCGCATATTAACAAAGACTAGAGGAAAAACATAGAATATGGATTATGATTGTGGATTCAAACCAAATAAAAAAATTACATTAAATATAAATAGCATAAACATTCCAAATAAAAGGGAGATATTGTCAAACTGGATAAAAAGACTCAATTATATGTAATTCACAAAAAATGTACTTTAAAGACAAAGATAAGTTGAAAGTAAGAGGCAACCTATGCCACGCAAATAGCAACCGTATGCCATGCAGTTAGTAACCATAAGAAAGCTATGTGTCTCTATTAATATTGAAGAATATTTCAGGATGAAGGGTGTTATGAGATAAAAGGATTATTTAATAATGAACAGAGGGTCACTTGATCAAGAAGAGATAATATTCTCTAAAGGTTTATGTACTGATAGCAGAGTTATAAAATATGTCAAACAAAATTAACGGAATTAAAGGAGAAACAGGCAAATCTGTAATCAGAGTTGGAGAATGTAACGCTCTTCTCTAAGTAATTACTAGAACAAGTAGACAGAAAGTCAGTAAAGATATACAAGGCTGGAACAACTAGCTAGATATAATTGACATTTATAGAGCACTGTATCCACCAAGTGCACCGTATATATTCTTTCCAAGTACACATAGAACATTCATCAAATAGACCATATTTTTAGATGTCAAACAGTCTCAATAGATTTGAAAAGATTAGAATCACACAGCTTTCTGACCACAATAGAATTAATTTAGAAGTCAATAACAAGGTATACAGTAGAAAATCCCCAAATATTTCCAAATTAAGCAATATACTTCTATGTCACCCATTGATAAAAGAATTTACAAGGAAAGTTAGATGATATTTTGAACTAAAAAATGATAAAATTTAACAGAAAAATTCTAGGCTCAGAAAGCTTCAAAGGTGAGTTGAATAGAACAGTTAATGAAGAATTAATTCTAACCCAACACAAACTAGAAAATCGAAGGAGGGCAGTCTGGTCTCATCTGTAAGTCATCCACATTGAATCATCAGCATCAGTATCACTCTGGAATTTGTTAGAAATGGAGAGTCTTAGGCCAAACTCCAGTCCTGGTGATTCAGGATTTGCATTTTAGCACAGTTCCTGAATTTGTACCTTTTTGCTCAGCAATGTGGTCCTGGAGTGCTGAAGTAAACAGAATGATGAAGCGAGGTGGGGAAAATAGTTTTTTCAAGTTCTAGGTTTTTTTTTTTTTTAACTAGTTAATTGTTTTATTTTGTTGAGACTCTAAACTTACCTTAGATTCATGTTTTTATTTGTTAGTGAGATTGGGCTAGAACAGTGGTTCTCATCGGGGATCAATTTTGTCCTTCAGGGGATATTTTGGAATATCTGGAGATTTTTTTTATTGTTGTACAGAGAGTTGAAACTGGCTTTTAGTGGAGAGAGGTCAGAGATGCTCTACACATCCTGTAATGGACAGGATAGCTTCCAAACAAGAATTATTTTGTACAAATGTTAATAGCACCCATATAGAAAAACCATGGACTAGAGAATCCGAAGGGTCCTAATAGCTCTGAAATGCTGAGATTCAATTTAACTGAAGAGACATTCACTGAATACTGTGTGCCAAGTTACTATGGTCTTACATTGGTGTGCCAGCAGGGAGACACTGTCCCACAGCATGGACATACATTCTGTGGCCCCTCACCATGTGTATGACCATTTGATCTATGCCAACCAGACAATACGTGTTCAGAATTTTGAAAAGAATAGAAGACCTAGGGTCAGCCACTCTGATACTGCAAGGAAATCAGTAATTCACTCTCTAACATAAGAGTAAGCTAAGAACTGTTTATAACTAGCCTCATCATTCAGGCATACTTTGTATTTCATATTATTAGTAACAAATTATACTCATCGTCCTGTATTTATAAATATAATGTGCATCACATAAAGACTGAAAGAAAAAATGATCAAGGGAAAAGAAAAAGTGGATACATTGGGAGCAAAATGAACATTGCTTATGCATGTTGGAATCCATGACAGTATTAGAAAATAAAGCTATTCCGTGCCATTGTGCTTGACAATAAGGCGATATTTTATGAAAAAGTCATAAAGGTAGAAATTTTTCCAGGTCATAATTGTGAGTAGTGTTATAGTAAATATGTGGAACAGAAGCAGACCACCTAAAGACTAGTATTTTCAACTCTGGATGCTATATCTCTGAAGGACAGATGTTGACCTCAAGTGTTAAGAAAAGTTCAAGGAAAATGCAAACAAAAAATATGATAAAGGATCTGGGAATTATATTTTATGATGAATGAGTGAAAGAATAAAAAAATTAAATGAAAAATTTAAATACATTCAATGTATATAAATCTACATACATTTGGTAATATGTACATATCTTTGTATTTCAGGAATGTGATTCTGCATAATCACACTCGAGATATATCGGTTATGCCATGTAGATTAGACTAATTTTCTACATTGCTTGGAGATCTACTAAGTCAAGCACAGGGAAGGGACTTCAACTTGCGAAAGACAGTCAGAGTAAGTATCCCTGGATGGAGAGTAAATTTGCCATTGTCAGTTTCCTACGTATATTATGCTACTCACTGGCATTGGTTTTATGCTTACTTATATTTATTCTTACAGGAATGAATCAGAAAGACTGAAGAAATTAAAATAGATGATGTATGGTTTGGATAGAGAATTTAAAGTACTGAAGGACTTTATCACAGGATGATACCTTAACAATGATTTTTAGCAATAGGCAATAAAATCGAGGGAGAAGTTTTTGGGTCTGAAATCTAAGTTAGTAGTGTCCAAGGTAACAGGATGGGAAATTCTACTACGGATCATTATTCAGTGATCACATTTGAGGACAAGCTTACTCATTCTGACAATAGGAATAAGAATACACTTGGAAAAGATACACACTTGTTTACATTATCTCAATCTGTAGCCTGATGTTTTCTGAGACGTTTCCTTTCATGCCAATACTTTGCAATAAGTAAGCCACATATCCATAATTTCAGATGATCTGTTCTTCCAGAGGAAAAGTTTTCAGAATGCATGTCAGATTTTTCATCACAGTCTATAGACTAAACTCTTCCCTTTCATTAGCTCGATATTATTAACCCATGGAAAACTTTCTGCCTCCTTTTATCTTTTACTGTATAATTTAGTGATTTTATTATTATTATTATTATTATTTTATTTGAGACAGAGTTTCGCTCTTGTTAGCCAGGCTGGAGCGCAATGGCGCGATCTCGGCTCACCGCAACCTCCGCCTCCTGGGTTCAGGCAATTCTCCTGCCTCAGCCTCCTGAGTAGCTGGGATTACAGGCACGCGCCACCACGCCCAGCTAATTTTTTGTATTTTTAGTAGAGACGGGGTTTCACCATGTTGACCAGGATGATCTCGATCTCTTGACCTTGTGATCCACCCACCTCGGCCTCCCAAAGTGCTGGGATTACAGGCGTGAGCCACCGCGCCCGGCAATTTAGTCATTTTAAAGACGAAAACATGTTTTGACCTATGGCACTGTCAATTTCCTGGGAATGACAAGAACAGGAGCAAGGCCAGGCTTGGAGGAGCAGAGCTTCAAATAGCGTGTATCTGATATATTTAGTCAACCTGTCTTACTCCAATTTTTGTGCTTAAATGTTATCTTTACAAACTGTTTTTCTCTGTGAGGGCTGAACCAGGATGGTTAATTTGGCTGATTGATTTTCTGGCCAATTCAAAAAGTAGTACAGGGATAAGAAGGAAAGGTTTTACTCCTCAGTGGCTTTGTAGACTGAATTACGGCATTTTCTTGATTTCAAATACACTGTCGTTAATAAACATGAGAAACCTCTAACTTCTTCAAATATATTTAAAATGATTCAGTAGTGTGCTGAGAAGGTAAGATGGGATTCTGAAACCT
Organism: Aotus nancymaae; assembly: GCF_030222135.1. Lineage (NCBI taxonomy): Eukaryota > Metazoa > Chordata > Mammalia > Primates > Aotidae > Aotus > Aotus nancymaae. Next base: position 31,755,644 of record NW_026988422.1, on the reverse strand, counting down.
AACGTTTGCATTTTGCTCTCTGCTAATCCACATAATTTCTGACTGGAGGTACACTTGGAATTTACTTTATTTGGCCTTCTGCTGTTTTACGTGCCAGAATCTCCCACAGATACAGAATAACTGGTTTAGCATTTGGGGATCTGACCACAAGATGGCAGAGCTTCTCTGCTCATGTAGACCGTATGAAAGGATCATTTTAGTTGACGTCTGTGAGTAGGCTAACGACAGAAGCAGATGCATCTGTGGACAGTTTAAGAAACCACAGTGCTTTGGAGGAAAGGAAGAGATACTCGATAATAGAAGTAGTTTTCCTGGCTTGCAGGTCCCAGTGGGGAGAACAATGAAGACACTTACTGGATCTTTGTTTCTGTTTCTGTGGCTGCAGCTAGACTGTGAGTTGAGAGCTTTTGGGGAACAGAGTATTTAGTAAACATTCATTAGAAGTCTGAGGAGGAGGCTCATCTGGTCTTTTCCAGAATCCCTGAAGTTACTACAGTGAAAAAAATAAAAAAGCAAATTCTAGAGAACGATGACCTGATGATCTTGTCTGACTTTTCCTTTTGCACAGGTATGAGTAGCGGAGAGGACGTGGAACAGAGTCTTTTCCTGAGTGTCCGAGAGGGAGACAGCGTCGTTATAAACTGCACTTACACAGACAGTTCCTCCAGCTACTTATATTGGTATAAGCAAGAACCTGGAGCAAGTCTCCAGCTGCTGGCATATATTCTTTCAAATACGGACACGAAACAAGACCAAAGACTCACTGTTCAATTGGATAAGAAGAATAAACATCTCTCTCTGAGCATTGCAGAAACACAGACTGGGGACTCAGCTATCTACTTCTGTGCAGAGAGTACACATTGCTTCTCAGGCACCTGTATCTTGTACACAAACCTGTGCCTGGGGCCGAAGCCACACTCTGTTTCCTTTGGCACTAACCTTTAAGTCAGGGATTTTGCTGTATTGTATTTTTAATGTATGGACATTATAAAACATCCTAAAAGTTCAGTTTCAAGATGACCTATTAAGTTTCAGAACATTTCGATTAAACTTTTTGGGAATTATTGATTTCTTAGTTGATATCCTGGCCTTAGGGTTGACTTTATGGGCGCCATAAAGTCATCTGAATGATTTCTCCCCTACCAAGGACATCTTGGTGTCAATGTCAGAGAATTTTCTCCTTGATGGAGTCTCTTATCTTTTAATATTAGTATTTATTAACTTTTTCTAATTATAAATATATTAACTGCATGGTATAGGAAAAAATAGGAAATTATAAAATAGAAAATAAAAATGTCTTGTAATCCTATCATACAGATAATTTATAGTTAACATTTAGTATTTCTTCTTCATTAAAAAAAAATTAGAATTGCTTTTCCTGTGGCAGCAGCTGGGGTGAGAGGAGCGTGGCTCTCTCCTCTCTTTGCCATGGTGTGTGGTTGCCCACTGATACCGGTCTACTCCAAAAAGCGGGAGTCATCTGGCAAAAATGCCACTTGTCTGCTGTATTCAAGGATCCTATTTGACCAGATACTGTGAATTTTGTTCACACCAACTTTTGCAAAAACAACAGACAGCGCTGTGGTGTCAATGAATTAGCAGGTCATCTGACTGGTGGTGAGTCTTGGGGTACTGTCAGATCTGTGGCTTGAAATCCCAGAGTTCGAGGTGGTGGGACTCACCTTTCTGGCCAGGGTGCTTTTGGAAACGTGTCGTGGAGGCTGAATGTTGGTACCAACCAAAACCTGGAGCCATTGGTATAGTAGAGTGAACACAACCCCAAAACGATATGCCATCTGTTCTTCCCTGGCTATGGCAGCCTTACCAGCGCTGGTGACGTCTAAGGGTCATTGTATTGAGGAAGTTCCTGAACTTCCTGTGGTAGTTGAAGATAAAGTTGAAGGCTACAAGAAGACTGAGGAAACAGTTCTGTTTCTTAAGAAACTTAAAACCTGGAAAGATACTGAAAAGGTCTATGCCTCTCAGTGAATGAGAGCTAGGGAGGGCGAAATGAGAAATGGCCGCATATCCAGGGCCGGGGCCTCTGCATCATCAATAATGAGGATAGTGGTATCATCAAGGCCTTCAGAAACATCCCTGGAATTACTCTGCTTAATGTAAGCAAACCAAACATTTTGAAACTTGCTCCTGATGGGCATGTGGGACGTTTCTGCATTTGGACTGAAAGTGCTTTCAGGAAGTTAGATGAGTTGTATGGCACTTGGTGTAAAGCTGCTTCCCTCAAGAGTAACTCACTATATCTTCCCATGCACAAGATGATCAATACAGACTTAGCAAAGTCTTAAAAAGCCCAGAGATTCAGAGATCCCTTTGAGCACCACAAAAATTCATTGCAGAGTCCTAAAGAAGAATCCACTGAAATATCTGAGAATCATGTTGAAGCTAAACCCATATTATGCAAAGACCACGCCAGAACACCATTCTTTCTAGGCCGGGAGTCACAGGCTCCAGGTGGATAAGGCAGCAGTGGCAGCAGCAGCACTAGAAGCCAAATCAGATGAGAAGGGGGCTGCAGGCAAGAAGCTTGTGGTAGGTAAGAAAAAAAAAGAAGGGGCCGGGCACAGTGGCTCATGCCTGTAATCCTAGCACTTTGGGAGGCCGAGGTGGGTGGATCAAGAGGTTAGGAGATCCAGACCACTCTGGCCTACATGGTGAAACTGCGTCTCTACTAAAAATACAAAAATTAGCTGGGCGTGGTGGCATGTGCCTGTAATCCCAGCTACTCGGGAGGCTGAGGCAGGAGAATCACTTGAACCTGGGAGGCAGAGGTTGCAGTGAGCAGAGATCATGTACTACTGCACTCCAGCCTGGGTGACACAGTGAGACTCTGTCTCAAAAAAAAGGAAAAAAAAAAAAAAAAAAAAAAAGGAAAAGAAGGCTGTTGTTGGTGTTAAGAAGCAGAAGAATCCTCTGGTGGGAAAAAAGGCAGCAGCTACCAAGTAACCAGCAGCTGAAAAGTAGCCAGCAGAGCATTTTATTTCTCCTATAAATATTTCTCCTATTTCATCCCAAATATTGTAGTGAAAGACAATATTTTTCTGAACTCAGGTATTACCCTTTAAATGGTTTCTTACATGTAGAAAGTTTTAAGTTTTCTAGAAATTTATTTTTTCTTCTGTTCTAGAAATAATTTTTTTTTCAACCACTCATACTCTTTCCTCCTGTTCTTTCTTCCTTCTTGAAGTGCTGAATCTTTTCATTTGTCCCATATTTTTTCTATTTTTCACAGCACTTTAAAGGGAAAGTTATATGTTTCTAACATTGTATGTTAAGGTCTCTTTCAGCACTGATGATATTGGGATTTATTAAATATTCCCGGAGCAGATAAGGAGGTCAGGGTTGATTTGGAATTTTTTGCCAAGCCAGAAACCAGGATGTCTTTTGCTAGTAAGAATGGTACATCGTCCAGATTGAGACCCCAGTTGGAGCACTAGCTGGAGAGTTCCATAGTGATACCCACTTCTGTGCCTGAATTGCTTTTATATTACCATCTCTTTGTATAATTGTACCATTCTAACAGGGAGAGCAGTTTGGTGACCTAAGATCAGTGGTTTGGTTTCTTAAAAATGACAATGATGCTATTTGTTATTCTTCTAATGGCATGCAAACAAACCATATTTTGTTTCTAAGATTAAAAATTTTGTTTAAAAACAGTTGTTTACTTTCTGAAATGCCTTATAGAGACAGCTGGTGTTTATTTTTTCACTTCGTACTCATTATTGTCAATATCATCATAATCATCATCAAAATGGAAGCCCATTCTTCCTCAAATAATTCAAGATCAGAATTACCCTTTAGTATTTTACTTTTTGACCTCTTTCTACTCCCTAGGACCCCTGCCACTGCTTTATAAGTGTAAGTCTAATGGCTCATTTGTCCTTTGAGCTGTCTCAGGTGGGCTTTTATCATGTAGGCAGTAACACATGGGTTGATTGGACTATCCTTCAAGCCTATCTTGTTTATAATATCTTGAAAAAGTTGCTCAGTTTTTAGAGCTATGACTTGTGCTGCTCCTTGCATCCAGCACTTGTGTATATTTCACCATTTTTAATGTTTTGTCAATGGGCATTTAAGGAAAGGCGCTAGGTAAAATGCACTGAATACACAGCTCCATCAATATGTTTGAAATAACAGGTGTGAAGCACCTAGCCTGATTCCTGGCATGTTCTCATCATTATTTAATACTGAATGGGTGCTGACATATTAGTAGTGTTCATCCTCACTATGATGTAGCTAGATAAAAACAAACAGAATGTAGCTCCCTCTTATTTCTGGTTATGTGTTCCACTTTTTCTGGTATCATGACATACACTCAATTGAACATGTCCAAAACTAAAATATGTCTTTTTAAATTTTAATTAATTAATTAATTAAATTATTTATTTTGAGATGGAGTTTTACTCTGTTGCCCAGGCTGCAGTGCAGTGGCGTGATCTTGGCTCACTGCAACCTCCACCTTCTGGGTTCAAGTGATTCTCCTGCCTCAGCCTCCTGAGTAGCTGGCATTACAGGTGCCTGCCACCATGCCTGGCTAATTTTATATTTTTGTTAGAGACTGGGTTTTGCCATATTGGCCAGGCTGGTCTCAAACTCCTGACCTCAAGTGATCTATCTGCCTCTGCTTCACAAAGTGTTGGGATTACAGGTGTGAGCCACTGCACCTGGCCAATATCTGTCTTTTTAAAAAATAAGTTTTTATTTCTCATTTAGCTATTTCTTTTAGTCAGACTGAAATGTTGAGTACATTTCCAAAAACAGTACATGACACCTTTGGCCTCATATATATTATTTTCATGTTTTCTTGTAACTTTTCAAAGTATCAAAAGGTTACCTTCAAAGGCTTTTTCTGGACATCTTATTTAAATGACAATCATCTTTTCTCTCCTCTAGGATGCAAACCTCATGAAACCAGTGAGTTTTATTTTCACTGTTGTATCTCCAATGCTGAACAGTGCCTGCTACATCCCAGACACTGAATAATGCTGAATGAATGAATGATGATGACTATTTTTTTGACAAAGAGGAACAATGAAAGGGACAGCTGTCACAATGGATGGCAACTTATTTGTTCCTGCTCTAAGAATATTACTGGGCTAGTATAGAATAGCCAATAACAATACCAATAATAATGACAGCGAGTAAAAAGAGTGAAAAAAATAAGAAATAGACTTAAATAAAGAATAATTTTGAATAGGGCAAAAAAGAATTTCTAAATCAATGGAGAAGAATAGTATTATTTCTTAAATTGTGTTGTATCAATTGTATTAATTAATCAGAGATTCTCAGACTTTCTGCAGATGCATTCCTACAGAGCAAGAAGAATGAACAGGACCCCTTTCCTTTCCTCCCTGAAATCTGGATGATGGGTGCACGGTGGTCCCAGGTGGTTGCGGTCTGCTGGAAATACAAACAGTCCTGTGTTTGTTCTAAAAACACTTGATTGATAATTTTTATTTTACTACAAAACATATTAATTATAGTGCAACATAATCTTTTTTTATTTTTTTGACAGAGTCTCACTGTGATGCCCAGGCTGGAGTGCAATGGCATGATCTTGGCTCATGGCAACCTCTGCCTCCCTGGTTCAAGCGATTCTCCTGCCTCAGCCTCCCGAATAGCTGGGATTACAGGCATACACCATCATGCCCGCCTAATTTTTGTATTTTTAGTACGGATGGGGTTTTGCCATGTTGGCCAGGCTGGTCTTGAACTCCTGACCTTGGGTAATCTGCCTGCCTTGGCCTCCCAAAATGCTGGGATGACAGGCATGAGCCACTGCACTTGGCCAACATAATCTTTTAAATAATTTACCAGTTCATCAAATTATCTAATTTTTCAGTAACAATGGTGTTCCCAGATGGTACATCATATTTATCTTATGTTTTGTCTTGAGGGCAGGTCCTCTAATTTGAGGAGCACAAAGTTAAATATTTGAAAACAAGTTTTGCAAAATCACTGGGAATCAATAAATATTGCTTGAAAGAACAAATGAAATATCTCACATGATGGAGTAAATTTCAAAGAAATTAATGAAATCACAAAGTTAATATAAAATATAACTGTATATTAAACAAATAACTGAAAGACTTTCTAAACTTTAGAGTAATGGAAGAAATTAAGAGAAAGGCTAGAAGGTTTGTTTGCATAAATATTAAAATCTAATTTATTCTGTGAAAAGAATGACCAAAATTACATTCAAACTGCAACTTGTTGTAAATTTGCTGCTAATTTGACAACAGATTAATATTTTTTCTAAATAATTTTATGTGCATAAAAAGTAAAACAGGGCAGGGTGCAGTGGCTCATACCTTTAGTCTCAGCACTTTGGGAGGCCTAGGTGGGCGGGTCTATTTAGCTCAGGAATTTGAGACCAGCTTGGGCAACATAGTAAGGCTCCATCTAAAAAAAAAAAGACTCCATCTCTATAAAAAATACAAAAATTAGCCAGGTGTGGTGGCTGCACCTGTAGTCTTAGTTACTCATGAGGCTGAGGTGAGAGGATGCCTTGAGTCTAGGAGGTGGAGGTTGCAGTGAGCCAAGATGGGGCCACTGCACTCCAGCCTAGGCAATAGGGCCAGACCCTGTCTCAGAAAAAAAAAAAAAGTAAAACAGTAATAAAGAGATACATATACAGAAGATACAATGAGACAACTTATACAAGGAAAAGCAACATGGTTCACAAACTTATGGGAAATGTTTAAACCTACTGGTATTAACAAAAGTGAAAGTAAATAACTTAAAAAACCTATTAGGAAATTATAGGAATAGCAAATTTGAAAGGGAGATAATTTGGAAACACCGAATGTTCTCACTCATAGGCGGGTGTTGAACAATGAGAACACATGGACACAAGGAGGGGAGCATCACACACTGGGGTCTGTTGAGGGGGGAAACAGGGGAGGGACAGCGGTGGGTGGGGAGTTGGGGAGGGATAACATGGGGAGAAATGCCAGATATAGGTGATGGGGAGGAAGGCAGCAAACCACACTGCCATGTGTGTACCTATGCAACAATCTTGCATGTTCTTCACATGTACCCCCAAACCTAAAATGCAATAAAAAAAGTCACATGTACATGGTAAATGCAAAACTTGAAAGAGAGAAAAACAGTGTACAATTTTTAAAAGTTCCAGATTTTTGGTTGAACATGGTTGATTAAATATTCATGTTTATTCTCTGCTCCCTCCTGAGGCCCTACTGAAATGCTAATAAAGAAGTTCAAAACCTGTATAAACACACAAGCACCAAGTGAACTGAAAAGATGGTGACAGCACAAGAGAGAACAAGATGGCGTTGAATGTGTTGAAATCAAATGGAAATGTGACAAACCAGTTTAACCGAGAGAAAACCTGTGCCTATAGAGAGGAAAGCTGAGAGGAAGCAGCCCTCTGCACTCTGCAGCATTCTGGAAATGCTCAAGAATTAGAAGCAACAATTTTGATGGGGAAAAAAGTATCAGGTGTAGAGGGTAGATGGGAAAGAAATAAGAATTAATTGAAAGCCTAGCCTCGAGAAGGAGCAGATGGAAGCCAGTGTAACCCTCCTATGTCCTTTGCCACCCTGTACTACGGGCTGCAAGCTACCTCACATCTGGTAGAAGATTAAAGGTTGAATCTGGTTATTTTGAACTAGACAGTTTCTGGATTAGAGAATACTAGAGACATCTGAGGATGAAGTGAGGTGCCATAGAGAAAACAGGGGGAATAAGTGAAATTCTATATTCCTAGTGTTAAGTCCATCAGTTCCCATGTTCAATTCAGTTTAAAATTCTAGTTTTCCAAATAATTTTTCCGCAGAATCTTCTAACAGTTGTTGATGCTGATTAGAAATCTAATCCCAGTGTGACTCTTTTTACCTCAGTGATTCTGTTACTTTTCTCTCCATAGTCATCTAGGATTTTTCCCCCCTTATTATAGATTTGCTAGAATACATTTAAGTCTTTTAAATTCAGTGATAGTCACACTTTGTGGGCTATTTTCATCTAAATATACGATGTCCTTCAGTTGTGGGAAAATTTGTTCTATCATTTCTTTAGTAAATCTCTCTCTTCTGGTTTTTTTCTAGGACAAATATTATTTGCTTGTTTTATCTCCAAGACTGATTTTCTATGTAGTAATATATTTCAGCGCATTTTTGACTCTGTCTTTTTCTTTTGTGTCCTGAGAGATTTTCTCAGTTTTGATTTTCAGACCATCTGCTGATTTTTATAAAGTTTTGGTAACAACATTTTACTTTTTAAAGAGCGTTTTCTGATTGTTGAATTTTTGTTGTTGTTTTTTAGGATATATTAAACTAGATATTATTGAACATTCTCTTTTATTCTTAAAATTTTGTTTCCCTTTGCATCAGCCTTTCTGATTCTTTTCTTGATTATATTTCTTGCTTTATACTGAGGACTAATCTTCCCTTTATATTATAAGAAGAAAGGACTATACGACTACAGGTATTTCCTGTGTCATTGTTTATGTAGGTCTGTTTTCTAATAGGTTTCCTTGAAGATGTGATTTAGTTAAGGACCTTGAGATAGAAATGTTAGCCTAGATCATCATCCATCCAGGTGGACTCAGTCTAATCACACGGGTTTTTAAAATTGGAGAAACATTCCCTGCTGTGGTCAGAGGGAGATGTGACTATAGTTGAATGATCAAAGAGATGAAACATTGCTGGCTTTGAAGATGGAGGGAGGGGCTGCGAACTAAGGAATGTGCACATCCTCTAGAAGCTGGAAAACTGATTCACTCCTAGAGCCGTTAGAAAGGTATATTGCTGAATTCTTGATTTTAACCCAATGAGACTCATGTTGAACTTCTAGCCTGCAGAGCTGTAAAAGTAAGTTTGTGTTGTTAAGACATCAAGTTCGTGATAATTTGTTTTAGCAACCATATGTCAATTTGCGGCTGTTTATTTAGAATATGTGAATAAGGGTTTGATGCCGTTTTCAACCTCCTCACTCTTGAATCCCTCAAACCTCCTCCCCACTCTCCACCAGTGCACCAATGCCAGATTGAAGGGTTACTCATTACAATTTACATTATAGTCTCTCATAGTTGTGTTGTTTCCTGTGATTTTCACTACTCTAGTTAAATCATCATCCCCTTTACGTTTCTATCCTTTTATCAGTGAGAATTTTGGAAAGATCAGCAGTGAGCAGGTATGGTCATCTGAATTAGAAGCATTATTCATGGACTTCTTATAAGTGAGAGACAATCTACAGGCAAAAATAAGCAAGATAACGAGGATCCCGAGAACAGATTTGATTTCCTGTTGCTGGAAACAATCACAGTCCCAGAAAAGAGGCTTTCTAACTTTAGAAAAAGGTCTCTATCACCCTGAGGAAAGGCGGCTTGTTTCTCTCTTCTCATTTTCCCTGAAATTGATCTCCTGGTGTGATTGTTACTCTTTTAGCCTCAGGGTCTACAAGCTGAAGTGGGTGGGAAGAAAAGGCTTCTTTCAGAAGAACAGCCTTGCTATTGCCACAATCAACACTACCTTGTTTTACAAGACCTGATTCATTCACATAAAACTATTGGTTGCCTATCTATGTCAGATTTCATGATCAAACAGCTCGCGTCTTTTTTCCTTTTAGATGTTTTTCTTAGCTCTGGTCTGCTGGTGGTACTCCTTCTTGGATTCCAGGGTAAATGCAAATGTATTTTTACTCTGTCCTTAGTTCCTTCAGGAATTATTTATTTTGCAATGCTTTCATCAATCCTCTTAGTTTTGTCTGTAGATAAAGTCTATGAATGTTGTCTTGATAATGTAGTACCCAGAATTGGGTGTAATACTCTGGTTATGTTCTGAGCAAATGACAATGTTATTTTACTTTCTTATCTGAATATCATACTATAATTTTTGTTGATCTAAAGCCACTATATCTTTGTAATTCTGCTTGAAGAAGACAAAGATAATCCTATTTTCTTTTCCTAGATGAGGGCTTATGTTCTAGGCTTTTATTTTGTACATCTGATCTTATTTTTAATTTTACTGAAGCAGATATCTCCATATCCTACCACATCCTCCTCTCAATCTGATGCTCACTGCAACAAGGCCATTTAAAGCTCAGCCAGAAGGGTTGATCGGACTGTCTTTGCTTAAAGAATGTCTCCACTGCTTTTACACAAAGGTACTGAGGGACTCCAAAATCTGCTAGATTTAGTGTGTGATCTTTTTCTCTGTAAATTCCTCCTCTCTTTTACAGTCCTCACTTTTCATTGAGGCTAGGATTAATGTAATATACTACAGAGGGCAACATAGCACTGATCAGGGAAGAAAGAAACGTTCACTGGAAGTTTTTGACCTGTCTCCAAACAAGGAAAGCACAGGTTCGCTTCTATATCCTCAGTCCTGCATCTGGCCTCCAGAGGGTGATGTTGCAAAAGGGACAGATGCCTGTTTCCCTTGATGATCAACACTTTCTGTTCAGCCCCTTCTTCCTGCAGCTGGCTTACTGAAGCACCACACTGGAGTTCTTTGAAGATGGGGCAAGCGGAGAGAATCAAAGATTGAAAACCAATGAGGATTATCTCAGCAGTTTTTGTATTTTTACCAAAACAAGAGACTTGCCCAGCCCAACGTTCCTCAGACTCGCTATTCCCGAGACTTGGGTTCCAGCCACTTTCTTCCTTGCTCCAAGGAGAATTTCCAATGAGATGCCTGCAGTGTTTCCATAGCTCAGCCATGCTCCTGTTGCTCATCCCAGTTCTGGGGATGATTTTTGCCCTGAGTGAGTAACCTTCTATTATGGTCTCTAGTTCCACATAAGTAACTGTTTTCTGATTCAAATCTTAGTAGAAAAACATTTCATAGACAAGTCTGCACTGTTTTCATTGATATAACATTGATTTTTTTTCAGGAGATGCCAGAGCCCAGTCTGTGAGCCAGCCTGACTACCATGTAATTCTCTCTGAAGGGGCCTCACTGGAGTTGAGATGCAACTATTCCTATAGTGGAATTGTTTATCTCTTCTGGTATGTCCAGAACCCTGGTCAAGATCTTCAACTTCTCCTCAAGTACTATTCAGGGGACACACTGGTTAAAGGCATCAAAGGCTTTGAGGCTGAATTTATGAAGAGTAGATCTTCCTTTAACCTGAGGAAACCCTCTGTGCAGTGGAGTGACACGGCTGAGTACTTCTGTGCTGTGAGTGCCACAGTGTCTGGGACTGCAAGGGGAGATGAACACAAACTTTGTAAGGTGCTGGGGGAATAACTGCCTCTGAAAGATTTTGGATTCTGACACAGTAGAAACCATGATGCTTTAAAAAAATTTGTTTTTAATTTTTATGGGTACATAGTAGATGTATATGTTTATGGGGTACATGAGATATTTTGATACAGGCATGCAATGCATAACAATTACATCACATAAAATGGGGTACCCATCCCCTGAAGCATTTATCCTTTGTGTTACAAACAATCCGATTATACTATTTCAGTTATTTTAAAATGTACAATTACATTGTTATTGACTATAGTTACCTTGTTGTGCTATCAAATACCAGGTCCTTGGAACCAACCCAAATGCCCATCAATGATAGACTGGACAGGGAAAATGTGGCACATATACACCATGGAATATTATGCAGCCATCAAAAACGATGAGTTTGTGTCCTTCGTAAGGACATGGATGAACCTGGAAACCATCATTCTCAGCAAACTGACACAAGAACAGAAAATCAAACACCGCATGTTCTCACTCATAGGCGGGTGTTGAACAATGAGAACACATGGACACAGGGAGGGGAGCACTACACACTGGGGTCTGTTGGGGGGAAATAGGGGAGGGACAGCAGGGGGTGGGGAGTTGGGGAGAGATAGCATGGGGAGAAATGCCAGATATAGGTGAAGGGGAGGAAGGCAGCAAATCACACTGCCACGTATGCACCTATGCAACAATCTTGCATGTTCTTCACATGTACCCCAAAACCTAAAATGCAATAAAAAAAATTGAAATATAAAAAAAAAACCAGATCTTATTCATTCTTTCTATTTTTTGTACCCATTAAACATCCCTCTTCTCCCCCACCCTCCCAATACTGTTCCCAGCCTCTAGAAACCATCCTTGTCTTCTATTCTCTATCTCCATGAGTTTGATTGTCTTGATTTTTAAATCCCACAGATAAGTAAGTGTATGAACATGTAATGTTAGTCTTTCTGAGCCTGGCTTATTTCACTTAGCATAATGACCTTCAGTTCCATTCATGTTGCTGCTGTGACCCCAAAAGTATCTGAGACAAGTCTCAATCAATTTAGAAGGTTTATTTACCAAAGTTAAAGATGCACCCATGACACAGCCTCAGGAGGTCCTGACGACATGTGCCTAAGGTGGTTGGGGTACAGCTTGCTTTTATACAGTTTAGGGAAACATAATACATCAATCAATACATGTAAGATTTACAGTGGTTTGATCTGGAAGGGTGGTACAACTTGAAGGCGAGCTTCCAGATCATAGGTAGACTTAAAAGTTTTCTGATTGGCAGTTGTTTATTATCAATAGAAAGCAATGTCTGGGCTATGATCAGAGGTTGTGGAGACCAAAGTTTTATCATGCAGATGAAGCTCCAGGTAGTAGGTGTCAGAGAGAATAGATAGTAAATGTTTCTTATCAGACTTATCAACAGTGCATGTTGATGTTAATGATGGTTAGCTTTTCTTGAATTCCAAAAGGGAAATTCAAAAGGGAAGAGGGTATATGAGGCATGTCCCCCATTCCCATCGTGGCCCAAACTAGTTTTTCAGGTTAACATTGGCATGCCCTTGGCTGAGAGACATCCATTCAGATGGTTGGAGACCTTTTTTTTTTTTTTTTTTCGCTTTATATTACACGTGATAGAATCTCATTCTTTTTGTGAAGCCATGATGTTCTTATTCCACAGTATGGAGGTACTCAGGGATTTGCTGGGTGAGTGTGAAGCTGTTATACTTTAAATGGTTGAATATGGAAATTGTGACATGGCACAGAGTTTTGCTTTTCATTCATCATTTTATCTTTCAATAACTGGAACAAAAGGTGGACTTCTTTTGTAAGCATATCTTCTTGCATACTTAACTACCCTCTCAACTTGATAATTTTAAGGTAGTTTTTCTGGAAACTTTTTCCTGATTCTACACTGTGCTGATTATTTTCTTTCCTTTTTAAGTGCTTCATTTAGGAGGAAGGAGATTTATTAGGATGCTGAATGGCTTAGAACAATGGTGTGATCATGTAGCGTCTAGTAACTTTGTCAGGAATACTGAGAAAGGAGAGTGAATAACTGAAATTCTTTAGTAGTTTTTAAAGGACTATTAAGGAGGAAGAAAATGCTAGGTCTATTTTCCAAATCCCATTTGTTTTTTGTTTTTCCTACTTTAAAGACCAGTTCTTATTCTTTTGATATCTTAAATTCTGCAAATCCACATTATAAATCTTCAAAACTGGTGAAACAGTAACTTTCACCAATTCTTCCAAATGATGTTTTTATTTTTTTAACTCTTATTCCAGTTTCATATGGTTTAACAGTTGGAATATTAGAAATGAATTTTTATTTGTTTAACATTGCTATAATTATGTGCAAAATTTATCAATGTCTGGCCCCTGAAGATATTCTAATTAAGTATTGTAATGGGAATAAAAAGGTGAAGGGCATGTGATAGATGTATGACTTCCCCTGGCTAGGAAGAAAAAAGTATACAAACACTTTTTAATTTTCTTAATTGAAGGCTTCAAGGTTAATAATGTCTCGAAGAAAGGTAAAGAGGAGGAGGAGGAGGAGCAGGGTTGGGCTTTTTTGTTGTGTACCTCCTGATGCTGTCATGAGTAAGAGGAATAGGAATTTGAAGATATAGATAATAACGGTGCATTATTTCTAATGATTTACCTAAGCCAAAGGGGAAACCAGTAGGGATCAGCATTATTTTTTCAAGTTATATTGATATGGCCGTTTGTGGTATATACATTTGGAGGATTTCTGGAAATGAAGTAAGATATATAAAATTATTTATAAGAAATATATACTTATTTAATGTCTTGTTCTTCAGGTTATATTCTCTACTGTCTCTGAGAGGCTGATGATCTTTATAAGACTTAAAAACACAACTCAGTCTTGTGTTCCAGAATGACTGCAAGTGGGTACTTTATACACTACATATGAGAGGGAGAAATGGCAATGTCTTTCAATTCCAAACTGAAGTTCAGTACCGAGGAAATGTAACTGCTGGCACCAAGAACCTCAAGCACCTGGAAATGCATTTTTCATTCTTACACCAACAACCCTGTCTGAGATGTCAGAGTAGTTTTATTTATATGATTGTTTTATAAATGTAAAGAACTTTATATAATACATGTATATATTAAGTAGAAAGCAGAAATATGTAATTTCTAACACAATTATATTTGCCATATGAGCATATTGTAACATTTTAAAACAATATTATATTATTTCTATCACTTGATATTAATAAATACAGTTACACATAAATATAAAGTTTCAAATTTTTAAAAATAAACATTACAAATAAAATTGCCATCTCTCTTATTTTTCTCCTCAGTTTTAATACCTTCATCCCTCTCTCAAAATAAACCCATTATGAACTTTTTTCAAGTCCATGTTTTTTTATTTCTAATACATAGATATTTTTAAACAATGTGTGGTTTCATGTCTTGTGTTTTTAAAATTATATGAATGCAATCCAATTGTAAGTGTAATGGTGAAACTTGATTTCTTCTCTCAGATATTTTTGAGATATAGAAAAATTTATACATGTAGATATATTTCATTGCTTTTAGCTGATATATAGTACTCCATTTTATGAATATATTATATGTCCCTTTTCGTGCATATTGGATTGTGCAATGCCATCAGCAGTGATAGACTTAGGCTCAGTTAGACAATCAAGTTTACAAAGCTCAACAGGCCACATAGGTATTGGTTTCCTTCACACCCTAAGTGTTGTCAAGAGGAGTCCTTTCAGCTGTCTATACAGGTCACAGATTATTCTTTTTGCAATGCCTCCCTCCCCTCCTCCCACATGAAGAGCTAAGGTGTGAGGGAATAAGACCAAACAGGCCCTCCAGACTTAGAAACCCCATATCCCAAATGGAAACCAGTATCTCCTGGAACAATTATAAAAGTCACTGCTCCAAAACTATGGCATCTTGAAAAGTATTCACAGTCCATTTACAGTCCAGATGCAGTTTATCAACCAGGATCATTTTTACCATAACAATCTTACTTGATAATATAGCTGACATTCTACTTTTATTGGATTTTCAGAGAAACAGAGATTAAAAAATTAATTTTGTTTTTTTCATGCAGAAAGAGAAAGGATTTTGTTAATCCTTTATTCTATGAATGTTTCTAATTTTTTATTGTAAAATTCTACAAGGAATACAATTATGTTTCCTTATATATAGATATAGAATGTTTTATGTTATACACCTGGAAGTGATTCACATCTTAAAAAATTTACCTGCAATTGTCAAATTGCTCTTGAAATATTCTTACCAATTTTTGCTCTCATTAGCAGGGTAGAGGAACTCCTGTTTCTTCACACCCTTGTAAACACTTGCATTTCTTATATAACATCCCGCCTTCTCTATCTGCATTTCCTGCACTTCCCAAATAAACTACTTATAATCATTTTTTCAAGATTTGCTTCTGGAAGAACCCAGTGTAAGAGATTTGGTACAGAAGTGGTCATAGAGAGCAAATACATAGAAAGAGATTTTGGAATTAAGTTATTCATGGCCAGAAGGGAACAAGGATCCCATTATTAGAAGTAGGTGTGGTAGTGATAAGTGCAGAAAGATCATAACATCAAAATTATTAATTACTTGTGGTGAATTGGCAGGGGGTTCATATGTAAGTTGTTGCAGTAGCTTATGCAATATACTTAGCATTTGAGAACTACTGTGATAATGGTAATTTAATGTGATGTGGAGCTGGTTATTTATTGTCAGGTGCCATCAGGGAAGAACAATAACAAAAATGGAACCAGCCAAGACCACTGTGTCTTTCACCATCTCTAATCAATGGTGATCTTAGGAAGATAATGGCTGCTGCTTCCCGTCTGCCTTTCAAATCTTGTGCAGATGCACTTTTGTATTCAGAATCACACACACAAAAAAGGGGATTCTGGGCACTGTATTTTCCAGTGCAGCCACATCAACAATAGAATAATCCAGCATAGAAAACCAAGAGCCAAGTTCACTGGTGTGCTGCTTAGTTCACCAGAGTGCTGTGTTATACATTGTTAACCGGGCTCCTTTCTTGTGCCCTTTAATATACTCCCTTGTTTTGCTAGAGAAGAAACCCAAACAACAATTCACACAATTCCTTTCATTCATTTAGTTTTAATTCTACAAATGAGAGGCATTTGGGAATAATATTGGGCAAGTAGAAAAGAAAGAGAAACCATTATTCTTCTGTAGGGGCTGTGTGCAGGCAGCTCAGATTACCAGCTGTGAGGACTTTGACTTCTGGGTTTCTTCCTAAGAATCACTCATTTTGGTGTCAGAGGCAGTTGGATGAGGTATCATACCTTAAAATTTCCTGTAATCAGTCTTTCTCATCTTTGCTTCATTAGCCCTTTCAGTAGTTGTATGTCTAATTTCCTGTGTTAAATCTTACTTTTTAAAAGAGTTTTAAAAATAACTTTTATTTTAAAAAGTTAATATGTACATTATAGAAAGCTGAAAAACACAAGAAGCAAAGAATAAAGTCATTCACAATTACAAGCAGCTTATAGTTTGATATGTCCTTCTGGGTCCTGTGTATGTATATAGACAGCACCCAATTTTATGTGTGATTGAGATCATACAGTATATATGATGATTTTTTCATACATTATGAATATTTACCAATTCAAAATCCCAAAGAAAGACAAGATAGGCCAGGCACTTTAGAACATCAAGGAAGACAAGATAGACAGGGTGGCTCACAGCTGTAATCCAGCACTTTGGGAGGCCAAGGTGGGCAGATCACCTGTGATCAGGAGTTCGAGATCAGCCTGGCCAACATGGTGAAACCCTGTCTCTACTAAAAGCACAAAAAAATTAGCTTGGTGTGGTGGCAGTCACCTGTAATCTGTTACTCGGGAGGCTGTGGTAGGAGAATTGCTTGAACCTGGGAGACAGAGGTTGCAGGGAGCTGAGATGGCACCATTGCACTCCAGCCTGGGCAATGAGAGTGAGACTCCATCTCAAAAAATAAACAAACAAACAAATAAAATGAAAAGAAAGGCAAGATATTTCAAAAAAATGCTCAGCATTGTCAACAATATATATGTAGTAGGGAAGAATAAAATGCACACATAAAACAGTGGTTATAATATGAAAATGTCTCCTAATGTAACGAGTCTTGAAGGGAACCTTCTCATTCTCACTGCTTTCTGCCCCATGGCCTCTAACCCACTGAATGAACATGAAGGTGTGTTGCTCCTGGGGTCACTTCTAGAGCTGGTCTAACAACTTCCATTTCAATGAGTCATTTTCAGAAGGCGTTTCTATGATTTTTTTAAAACAACAAATGGGCATTTATAAGATGTGTGATTTTCTAACTGTATTATACATCAGCAACTTCTTTAAATCTAGAAGGGCTAGGTGGAGCAAAATTTTCTTTTAAAAGGTTGAGGGAAAAGTCAAGAGTAGCTTTTTCATATTATTTACATGGGCCTTCTATGAAGGCCAGTAAATCCTCCCAAAGGGTGGTAGGCATTTCCTATCCACCAAATGTGGCATGCAAGTTCTCTCTTTGGATACCAAGGTTGGTAGAACAAAGAGCAACCACCCAATGGCCTGCTAACCACTTCACCTGTCCTTGTAGGGGCTCCGCTCACCATTCAGGTCCATTAAGGCCTTTGTCCATCATTTCTGGTGTTTTTGGGAGGAGGTAAGGTCTTCTCTAACTGGGACAAAGTGGTCAGCCTGGGACCTGCATCTGTGCAACTCCATGGCATAATGAAGTTCCTGAGCTTGTTTCTCTAGACCCCCCTTCTTGGGTTCACCAAACTACTGCAGCCACCAGGGCCTTCTGGCAGCTGCCATTTTTCTCCCCCTGCAACATCCATTTCCTCCCAAAGGCACAGTGTGCTCTGCAGCTCAGTGAGGGCTTTGCAGAGGTCAGCAGGATTTCTAGATATTCTAAAGTGCTTCATAGCCCAGTGAGGTCTGGGCTCAGAGAGGCTGCTGCCCATCAGCTCACTGAGGTGGGGAGGGAAAGAAATTCCCAAGGCCCCAGCTTACCTGCCCCGCTGTGCGCTGCTTCTCACCACATTGTCTGCTGAACTCTAAATGTCTTTCTACTGAAAATTTTTGGATTTATTTTATGAGGAGAGCGAAGATCACCTGGTGGCCATCAAGCAGATCATCCAGAGGCAAAACTCCTTATCTGAGAAATTCAGAAGTAATTATTAATAAACATCCCTATTATCAAATGCAGGCATATGGTACCAGGCTTCTTTCCCAAAAATGTATAAGTAACCAGAATTTCTATACATCTTTGGAATGCATGTATGTTGAAACTTAGTGTGCAGTCCTTGCTGACATCAAGGCACCAAAATGTCTACAAATGTAACCATTTATCATGACCCTGGTGGCTAATATGGTCCAAATTACCCTTAAACTCCTGCTTTAAGGTTCATAAATGGCCCTAAGGAAAAATCCACCCTGGCTTGCTCAGTCCCCTCTCGCCGAAGCGCCCTGCTGCACTCCTCTGCAGCATTGTTTCTAATAAAACTCCCCTTTCAAACCCATACTGTTGTGGATAAATTCTTCTTATTACTTTAAGCCAATCACTTCCTGTTGCTGTGGCTCTGACACCTTGCCCAGCATTTCTGTTTGCCAGACTGACTCTTGACTGACAACACATCTGTATAAATTCAAGTACCTGAAGCAGAGCTTCTGAGGCTTGGAGTCAGACCATTCAAATAAATCTATTATTAATTGGGAATTAGCTTAAGCGTTTTTTTTTTTCACTGATTGCACAGTTCTACTGTATTTCACTCAAATCTGCTACAGTTCCTCTATGACATTCATCTCCTTATGAAATCATGGTGATATGGCTTGGGCCTGCGTCCCCACCCAAATCTCATGTTCAATTGTAATCCCCAGTGTTGGAGGTGGGGCCTGGTGGGAGGTGGTTGGGTCACTGAGGTGGATCTTTCATGAATGGTTTAGCATCGTTCTCTTGCTACTGTTCTTGAAATAGTGAGTTCTTGTGAGATCTGGTAGTTTAAAAGTATGTGACACTTTCCCGCCCTCTCTTTATTGCTCCTGTTTCTGCCATGTAAGATGCCGTGCTTCAGCTTTGACTTTCACCATGATTGGAAGCTTCCTGAGGCTCCCAGAAGCAGAAGTCTCTATGCTTCCTATACAGCCTGCAGCACAGTGAGCCAATTAAATTTCTTTTCTTTACAAATTACCCAGTTTCAGGTATCTCTTTATAGCAATGCAAGAATGAACTAATACACATGGTGCGGAAAATAGATTTCCTCAAAAGAAAGGAGGGTTGTTACAATACGAAGGACAAGGATTCCTTGGAAAAAGTGAAGAAAGTTAGGGACAGTGAAACTGCTCACTCCATATTTCTTCTTATACTTCAGGTAGAGTCAGTTAGATGAATGGGCCAAAAGAACCAGGAAAAGGAGGAAGACACAGCTTGATCCCAGAGATTTGACACAGGGTAAGAGGGAAAAGGAGGAGAGCCTTTGTATAGACCCAAATAATGTCCAGATCAGAATTTTCTTCCCAAATTTAGAGTTTGTTAATATTTATACCTTGCTGCAGGACCATGTAGCTGGTGTCTCTGAATTCATGGAGACTGAATGTTTCAGGAAGCACAATGGAAGGCTTCCATAGTCAAAGATAAATGTTAGTGGGGCTGACAGAAAAACAGCATCCTTCTCACCAAGTTTGCCCTGAGAACATAGAGAGATTTTTATTATGAGTTGAATGAACAAGAATAGTGAGAGTAAACAGCATTTGTTTTAGCTACTGTGACTTCAGTACTACCACGAAAGGAGAATCTGTGAGGATTGGAGATTTTTCTCATGTGGATCCCAGAAGCGCTTCACTGATACCTTGTCTGTCTGCTTAGGTCAGTGTTCCCAAAGATTATTTCGTAAATTTGAATAACACTGGCTGCATCACAAACACCTGAGGAGATTTTTAACTTCCAGGACCTTGATTCTGAACATTTTGATTTCGTAAGTGGAGAGACCTCCAAATCCATATTTTTAAGATGATCACCAATTAAGTCTTACATGCAGAGAAGTGACATTCTTGCTATGATGTTGTACATCAGCAGACGTGTCTGTACCAATCCTAGAAGCTGAGATTGAGCTTATTCTCTGGTCTTTTGAGGCAAATCCAAACTATTTAAGTATCTTATCCTGTGGTAAAAATAACTATAGGTCAATAGCATTGGTGGATGAACTTATGTAGAGGGTATATAATGAAGGCTAAATTTCCATTAAAAGTTTAATATCACAACATTTTGCCTGATGCACATAGGCCAGTCACATTATCTGGGAATCCTTTCTTCTCTTATAGGAGAAGAAAGTGATGCCAGATAATTTTATAGGGATTCAACGACTTTAATTACTATATTTTTTCATTACTAAGAGTTATATATTCTTTACTTTTTAATCAATATATGTGATAAAATTTCCCTTTTCCTTTGAAAAACATTTATTAATTGCATTTCTGTTATTGATATCTTAAATGTGAAGCAATATGATATTTCAAGTAGTAGGAATTCCTCAACCAAAGACCATTCATTTATTTACGCATTTGTGTGTTTAAGAAGTGTTTTCTAATCACCTGCTGAGTGTTTGATATTGTACTAGGTATGGGAATACAGCAGTGAAAAAAGTTTAAGTCTTTGCCATCTCAAATAATCTACTAATGATTAAACATGTGTTACTGACATTCCTTTAGTTTTATCCTAAAAACTTGCTTATATGATATTTTAGTGGATCATGGGGTGGGCAAAGATAGATAAATAAGAAAAAGCAAAATGAATTATTCTCAGAAATGTCATGGCATAAAAAGAGCTTTCAGGTCAGACAGTGTGCTGTAAAAAAAATAGGGTTATAAAAAAGACCAACTATTATTTAGATATACAAGGGACCATTAGACAGCTAATAGCTGTCTTAGACAAAAAAAAAAAAAAGCCAAAAGTGAAAATACAGGATTGACTTTTGGGAGAACAGATCAACAATCCTCTGATTTTAGTATCTTGCCCACAGGGGGGTGCATCTTCCTAACACATTGACATTTCCTGCTCACACTCATCCCTTCAGTGTGAGCTTAACCTTTCCTCACACTAAGAAGTCAACCACCCAAGGACACCAGAGGGTCTAAAAATGAACTCTTCTCCAGGACCAGCGCTTGCACTGTTCTTAATGTTTGGTAAGTAAAATGGTGCTTACAACTTAGAATCTTTTGTTCCATTGTGTTGATTTAATCTTTAACCACAGTTTTCTCTGAGGGGTAGAGCTCAGATCACGTCTACGGTAACTTGGTATAACTTATTTTTTTTTTCCAGGGGGAATCAATGGAGATTCAGTGGTCCAGACAGAAGGTGAAGTGCTCCTCAATGAAGGGGATTCCCTGACTGTGAACTGCTCCTATGAATCCACAGGGTACCCTTCCCTTTTCTGGTATGTCCAATATCCTGGAAAAGGTCCAGAGCTCCTCCTGAAAGCCATGAAGGGCAATGACAAGGGAAGAAGCAACAAAGATTTTGAAGCCATATACCGTACAGAAACCACTTCTTTCCACTTGGAGAAAGGCTCAGTTCGAGAATCAGACTCAGCTGTGTACTTCTGTGCTCTGAGTGACACAGTGACAGGGACTGCAGGGGGAGCTGAGCACAAACTCTAAGCAGCACAAGGGGTCTGGCTGCTGAGTGTCAGCTGCTGTGATCCACTCTGGTTAGGGACCAGGAACTACTCTACTGTTATTGTTGTTCACCACTCACCCCAGGCACTCTGAGTGTGAAAGCCATCCAAATAAACTCTAAAACACGATAGAAGAACATGCCTTACACCAGATGCTTTAGCAATAAGAGTGAAAACAGAATGTCACCATAGTTCCTCAACCTTGCTTGACATTTGTGATTTTAAAAGTATAAAACCTCGAGGTAAATGAAATGGTCTAGCTGTACATTCCTGTATAAAATCTAGCCTCCTGGCCTTGTCTCAGGTCATCCAAGGAAATAGTATGTTTACAGACACAGATGAGGTTGCAAATGCTTAATGTATACCTGATGAGCTGGGGCAAGATGGGATGATTTCTTAGGAATGATTCTGCCCAAGAAATAATAGGTTCTTAAAGGAAACAAGAATTGTAGGGCAGGTGTGGTGGCACATGCCTGTAATCTCAGCACTTTGGGAGGCCGAGGACAGTGAACCATGAGGTCAAGAGATAGAGACCATTCTGGCCAACATGGTGAAATCCTGTCTCTACCAAAAATACAAAAATTAGTTGGGTGTGGTGGTGGGCATCTGTAATCCCTGCTACTTGGAAGGCTGAGGCAGGAGAATTGCTTGAAGCCAAGAGGCGGAGGCTGCAGTGAGCCAAGATCATGCCACTGCACTCCAGCCTGGGTGACAGAGTAAGACTCCATCTCAAAAAAATAAAAAAATAAAAAAAGAATTATAATATGAAGAAGTCAAGTGTTTTCCTTATTTGCAGATGATATGATTTTATATTTGGAAAATCCTAAAGACTCCACGAAAAAAAAACCTTAGGACTATAACTTCAGTAAAGTTGCAGGATACAAAATCAACATACAGAAACCAGTAACATTTCCATATGTCAACAATAAACAATCTGAAAAAGAAATAAAAAAGTAATTCCATTTATAATAGCCATGAATAAAATTAAATACCTAGGGGTTAGTTTAACCAAAGAAGTGGAAGATCTCTATAATGAAAAGTATAAAATGCTGATGAAAGAAATTGAAGACGACACCAAAAAAAAAAAAAAAAAAAAAAAGTAAAGAAGAGAAAAACAACTCCATGTTCATGGATTGTAAGAAACAATATTGATAAAATATCCATACTACCCAAAGCAATCTACAGATTCAGTACAATCTCTATCAAAATACCAATGACATTCTTCACAGGAATAGAAAAAAATTTCTAAAATATATATGGAACCACAAAAGACCCAGAATAGCCAAAGCTATTCTAAACAAAAAGAACAAAACTGGAATAATTACATTATCTGACTTTAAATTATACTACAGAGCTATAGTAACCAAAACAGCATGGGACTGGCATAAAATTAGATACATAGACCAATGGAACAGAAGAGAGAACCTAGAAACAAATTCACACATCTAACAATGAACTCATTTTTGATAAAGGTGCCAAGAACATACACTGAGGAAAAGACAGTCTCTTCTATAAATGGTGCTGAGAAAACTGGATATCCATGTACAGAGGGATGAAACTAGATCCCTATCTCTCACCATATACAAAAATAAAATCAAAATTGATTGAAGACTTAAATTTAAGATCACAAACTCTGAAACTACTACAAGAAAACACTGGGGAAAATCTCCAGGACACTGGTCTGGGCAAAAATTTCTTAAGCAATAGCCAAGCACAGGCAACCAAAGTAAAAAGGGACAAATGGGATTACATCAAGTTAAAACACTTCCACACAGCAAAAGACACAATCAACAAAGTGAAAAGACAGTACACAGAGTGGTGAAACATATTTGCAAACTACCCATCTGACAAGGGATTAATAAGCAGAGTATATGAGGAGCTCAAACAACGCTATAGGAAGAAATGGAATAATCTGATTAAAAAATAGGCAAAAGCTTTGCATAAACATTTCTCAAAAGAAGATGTACAAATGGTAAACAGGCACATGAAAAGGTTCTTGATATCACTGACCATCAGAGAAATGCAAATCAAAACTAAAATGAGATAGCATCTCATCCCAGTGAAAATGGCTTATATCCAAAAGACAGGCAATAACAAATGCTGGCTATATGAGGGTTCCCTTTTCCTCACAGCAATAACAAATGTTGTGAGGAAAAGGGAAACCTCGTACACTATTGATCAGAATGTAAATCAGTACAATTACTATGGAGGATAGTTTTAGTTTCCTCAAAAAACATTTTTGTTTATCTTTTTAGCATCACTCCACTCCTGGTACCAATTTACTGTATTAGTCTGTTTTCACACTGCTAATAAAGACATACCCAAGACTGGGCACTTTACAAAAGAAAGAGGTTTCTTTGGACTTACAGTTCCAGGAAGCTGGGAAAGCCTTACAATCATGGCAGAAGGCAAGGAAGAGCAAGTTATGTCTTACATGAATGACAGCAGGCAAAGAGAGCTTGTGCAGAAAAACTCCCCCTTATAATAACCATCAGATCTCGTGAGACTTACTATCATGAGAATAGCATGGGAAAGACCTGTCCCATAATTCAATTACCTTCCACTTGGCCCCTCTCACAACATGTGGGAATTCAAGATGAGATTTGGGTGGGAACACAACCCAATCATATCAACTTCTTTACTTACTAATATGAATTTAAGGTTTCTAAGTGTTTTTCATATCTTCATAGCTCATTTCTTTTTAGTAGTGAATAATATTATGTTGTCTGAATATACCACATTTTATTCATCCATTTACTTCCTCAAGGGTATCTTGGTTGCTTCCAAGTTTTGGCAATTATAAATATAGCTGGTATAAATATCTCTTTACAGGTATTGGTGTAGACATAAGTCTTAACTACTTTGGGTAATTACCAAAGAGCACAACTGCTGGACTGTATGGCAAGAGTATGTTTAGTTTTGTAAGAAGTTGCCAAACTCTCTCTTAAAGTGGCTGTACCATTTTGCATTCTCATCAGGAATAAATGAGATTTCCTGTTGCTCCGTATGCTCACCTGCATTTGGTGTTGACAGAGGTCTGGAACTTGGCTATTGGAATAGATGTTTCAGGGCATCTCATTGTTTTAATTTACATTTCCCCAATGGCATATGATATAAAGCATCTTTTCATATGTTCATTTGCCATTTGTGTATCTTCTTTGGTGAAGTGTCTGTTAAGGACTTTGGCCCATTTTTTAATCAAGTCGTTTGTTTCTTATTATTGAATTTTAAGGCTTCTTTGTATATTTTGGATAACAATCCTTTTTTTTTTTTTTTGCAAACATTTTCTCCCACTCCGGTTTTGCTTCTCATTTTCTTGACATTGTTTTTTTTACAGAGTAGAAATTTTAAATTTGTTATTGATTATTTTAAGCTCAGTTTATTATTGATTTCTTTCATGTACCATGAATTTGGTGTTGCATTTAATGACTCATTCCCATGCCCAAAATCATCTAGGTTTTCTCCTATATTATCTTTTGGAGTTTTATAGTTTTGCATTTTAGGTTTATAATCCATTTTGCATTAATTTTTGGAGTGTAATGTCTGTGTCTAGATTCATTTTCGTATGTATGTATTTTTTTGCCTGTGGATATCCAGTTGTTCCTGCATCATTTGTTAAAAAGACTATCTTTGCTCCATTGTATTTCCTTTGCTCCTTTATAATAAATAAGTTGACTTTGTGTATGCAGGTATTTTTATAGGCTCTCTGTTCTGTTCCATTGATCTATTTGTTCCTTTTTTCATAAATGCCACACTTTCTTGATTAATGTAGCTTATGTCAATCCTTTGATTTGTTCATGTCTTTCAGAATTGTGTTGGTTATTCTGGCCTTTCCGTATAAGCTGTAAAAAGAGTTCATCAATGTCCCTCCAAAAACCTTGCTGTGCTTTTGATTGTTATTGCACTGAACCTGTAGATCAAGCTGGGGAGGATAAACATTTTGATAATATTGAGGTCTTCTTATTCAGGAACACGAAATTCGTTTTTTCTGTAGTTGTCCTTTGATTTCTTTCATCAGAGTTTTATAATTTTTTTCATGCAGATATTGTACATATTTTGCTAGATTTATGCCTATATATTTTACCTTTTGGGTGCCAAAGTAATTGTATTATGTTTTTAGCTCAAATTCCACTTGTTCATTGCTGGCATATAGGAAAATGAATATGTATAAGATGTATATAATAATAAAAAATTGCATTTATACAATATATCATATTTTGTATGTTAACCTTGCATCCTGAAACCTTGCTACTATTGCTTATTAGTTCCAGGAGTTTTCCTTTTGTCAATTTTTTTGGATTTTTTTATGTAGATGGTCATGCCATGTGGGAACAAAGTTTTATTCTTTCCTGCCCAATCTATATAGCTTTTCTTTTTTCTTTTCTTTTCTTTTCTTTCTTGTCTTGTCTTATTGCAGTAGCTAGGACTTCTGGTATGATGCTGACAAGGAGGGGAGAAGTGACATCCTTGCCTTGTTCCTGATCATGATGGGAAAACTTGAGTTTTCCCATCATGATCAGGTATGATGTTAGATGTACGTTTTTGTAGATACTATTTATTGTATTGAAAAAGTTCTTCTCTATTCCTGTTTTACTGTTTTTTTTTTTTTTTTATGATTAGGTGTTGAATTTTCCTAAATGCTTTCTCTGCATCATTGATAAGATCATGTGATTTTTCTTCTTTAGCCTGTTGATGTGATGAATTACATTAAATGAGTTTCAAATCTGAACCAGCCTTGCTATTTGTAGCCCTTGTCCTTATTTTTGTCTTCCATTTTTTAAATAATTCCTTCTCTGGTTTCTTTTAGGATTCTTTTTTTAAATCTATGATTTTCTTTCATCTCTTCTTTCTCTTTTTTGGGGAAGGGCAGGGTCTCACTCTGTGCCCAGGCTGGAGTACAGTGATGTGATCTTGACTCACTACAGCCTCAACTTCCTGGGCTCAAGTGATCCTCCTGCCTCAGCCTCCAGAGTAGCTGGGACCACAGGCATGCATCACCACACCCAATTAATTTTTGTATTTTTTTTGTAGAGATGACTTATTGCCATGTTGCCCAGGCTGGTCTCCAAATCCTGAGCTCAAGTGATCCACTCACCCTGGCCTCCCAAAGTGCCGGAGTTACAGGCATGAACCACTGTGCCTAGCCTATCTAAGACTTTCTACAATTTGAAAAGGAAATATTTAGGTGTTTTGTTTTGCTTTGGTATATATCCTGCTGTGTGTTCTCTGAGTTTCCCGGATCTGTGGTTCAGTGGCTGACATTATTTTGGGGGAAATTCTCAGTCATTGTTTAAAAAAAATTCTTTTTGGTTAATTTTTCTCTTTCTTCTCTATCTGATATTATCCTTATGTGTTTGTTACACTTTTTGCAGTTGTCCCACAGTGTTTTTTTCCATTTCTTTCTTTTGTGTTTGTTTTCTTTTCTTTTCAGTTTTAGATTTTTCTACTGATCTGTCCTTAATCTCAGAAATTATTTCCTTGGCTGTGACCAGCCTACTAATAAACAGTGTTTTGATCTCTAGAAATTTTTTGTTCTTTCTTAGGATTTCCATCTCTGTTACACTGCCCATCTGTTCTGGCATACTGTCTACTTTATTATTAAAACTCTTAGCATATTTATTTTAAATTCCTGGTCTGATAATTCCAACACCCCTGATGTGTTTCTCTGGTGCTTGCTCTGTCTCTTCAGATTGTTTTTGCCTTTTAATATGCCCTGTAATTTTTTCTTGGTAGCCAGACACGATGTACTGTGTAAAGGGAGCTGCTGTAAATAGGCTGTTAGTGCTGTGGTGGTAAGGTGTATGGGGAGACGCAGTGTTCTATAGGCCTACAATTAGTTCTCAGTCTTTTAGTGAGCCTGTGCCTCTGGGCTGTAAACTTCTCAGGTGTTTCTTAGTCTCCCTCACTCCTCACACACCCTTTAGCTGGGAAAGAATTGTAGAGTGGGCTGAAATTGGGTATTTCCCTTCCACCAGGTCAGTTAGCCTCGGATAAAATCCCAACAGGTCTTCTTTGGTTAACTGGTTTCTCCCGAGGGAAGAACTTTGTTAAGGACAGAGTGCTGTAGTGTATTTCAGAATTATTCCTTTTCCCCTATCCCTGCTGGAAGCACAAGGGGATTTTTCTGTGATATTTACTGTGGAAACCCGGTCAAGTTGATAAAGATAAAATTTGTAAAAGTGTGGCCCAGCCTCCCCACCCCATGACTCAGCCTTCCTGGAGTTTTTGACTCTCAGATTTGTCCTTTCTGAGCCCACAACAGCTTTTCAAATACAGTTCAGGTTTTCCTACCTCAGCAGTGGTTCCAATAAATGCTTCTACTTCTGAGTCTTTGCTCCACTAGCCATATCTCCCAGTATTCACCTGTTTGTGCGATCGGGGGGCAGTGATGTGCCTGGTGTCCTCACCTTTATTATAGATCCAAGAGGAATTGTTGAATTTTCAGTCTGTTCAGCTTTTTACTCATTAGGAGTGAGTGGCAACTTTAAAGCTCCTTACATGCAGAACCAGAAACTAGAAATCATCTGCTATCATCTTCTTAATATAAATTTAAAAGAACATTCTCTATATTAAGAAAACTTGTCATATAACCATTGATGTATATATATCTTTTAAAAAAAGATATATAGAATATATATAGAATATATATTCTTAACAAAGTTCTGCTCTCAGGAGAAACCAGTTAATCAAAGCCTAACCTGTTGGGATTTTTATCAGAGGTGAACTGACCTGGTGGAAGGGAAATACCCTTTTGACTTTATTTATAATCTTGTTTATCATGCAGAATTAAAAAAACACTGTGTAGTCAAATTTATGAAAACCTTTTTTCATGGATTGTGAGTTATAAGCCCTGCTTAAAAATCCATGCTACTTCAAATGGTAAGATTTTATATATTTTCTTTAGTTTTTCACATTTTTTCTATTTAAATTTTAATAAGAGCGTGTGTGTAAAAAATGAGGTTGCTGTCCAAGGCTGTTTATTTTTCTTAATTTTCTTGGTTTATTTTGAGGCTGCCATTCATGCTCAACATCCTTTTTTGAATGACTAATTTTTCTTCATTGATTTAAAATGTTATATTTGTCCATTTTTTCCATGTTTCTTATTTTTCACTACTAAGGTTTTCAACTTAAGCATTTTTAAAAAATCCATAATGTATTGTTTATTGTTAATGGTGCATAATACCAATAGCTTACTGAAATGAGAGCAATATGTAGGCAGTCATCACTGAGCTCATGCTAGAAATAAGCATGAGGATATGATGTGAATAGAAGGGATGTTACTAGAGAAAGAGATAAACTACAGGAGTGTGTAGTGAGGTGTCATCTAAGGCAATGTAAACTAAATGCCTGTAATCCCAAATCTGTCAGTTGTTTTGAGTTGAGAGGAGTCAGACGAAGCAGTAGACAATCGTGCTCATAAATTGTTCACTGAGTGAGAAGTAGACAACCAGCTTTGGAAAATGACAACTTGGTATCTTCTTTGTTCTTCTTGAAGAGGAGAAATGAAATAGTCAACACTTGGTTTTAGGGTTCTGACAAGTTCGGCTAGGTGAAATGCCTTGAAATTTGCAGCTACTTCAAATTTGGGATGCTGTCATTGTTCTGGAAGAAGATTTTTGAATTTTTTCTGTTACCACATATGCTTCTTGATGATATTTGGTTATAGCCACTGCAGAAACTATCATAGCTCTCTGAAAACATTGTTGAAATTGATTATATTTCAAATACAGTACTTCTAATTTAAGCAGAATGAGTATGAACAGTTTTTTTTGCTGAGATTTCTTCTTCCTACCTCTGCTTCTCCTTAACCCTCTTCCTCCTCTCTTTGTCCCCTGTCCTTATTTCTTTCTCTTCCTTGACTTTGATGGACTGATTCTGTGATTCTTTCCTGAAGTAAGCAGCTCTGGGGGAATCAACCCTTACTTTGGGCAACAATGCCATTGCCATCAATACTTAAAAGTAATCTCATTATAAGATACTATCTCACACCAGTTAGAATGGCGATTATTAAAAAGTCAGGAAACAACAGATGCTGGCGAGGATGTGGAGAAATAGGAATGCTTTTACACTGTAGGTGGGAGTGTAAATTAGTTCCACCGTTGTGGAAGACAGTGTGGCGATTCCTCAGGGATCTAGAACCAGAAATACCACTGGACCCAGCAATCCTATTATAGGGTATATACCCAAAGGATTAGCAATCATTCTACTATAAAGACACATGCACACATATGTTTATTGGAGCACTATTTACAATAGAAAAGACTTGGAACCAACCCAAATGCCCATCAATGATAGACTGGATAAAGAAAATGTGGAACATATACATGATGGAATACTATTCAGCCATAAAAAAGGATGAGTTCATGTTCTTTGCAGGGACATGGATGAAGTTGGAAGCCATCATTCTCAGCAAACTAACAGGAACAGAAAACCAAACACCAGCTGGTTGCAGTGGCCCACTCCTGTAATCTCAGCACTTTGGGAGGCCAAGGCAGGTGGATAACCTGAGGTCAGGAGTTTGAGACCAGCCTGGCCAACATGGTGAAACCTTGTCTCCACTAAAAATACAAAAAAATTAGCCAGGCTTTGTGGCAGGGGCCTGTAATCCCAGCTACTTGGGAAGCTGAGACAGGAGAATCTCTTGAAATGGGGAGGCAGAGGTTGTAGTGAGCTGAGATCATGCCATTGCATTCCAGACTGGGCAACAAGAGCAAAACTTCATTTCAAAAAAAAAGTAAAATAAAATAAATAAGAAAGAAAAGAAAAGAAAACTGAACACCACATGTTCTCATTCATAAGTGGGAGTTGAACAATGAGAACACATGTACACAGGAAGTGAAACGTTACACACTGGAGCCTGTTGGGGGTTGGGGGACAAGGGGAGGGAGAGCATTAGGACAAATACCTAATGCATTTGGGGCCTAAAACGTAGATGATGGGTTGATAGGTGCAGCAAATCACCATGGCACAGGTATACCTATGTAACAAACTTCCAAGTTCTGCACATGTTTCCCAGATCTTGGAGTAAAAGAAAAAGTAATCTCATTATAAAATAGAGCAGCTGTTCACAAAAGTATATAAAACAAATAATGGATCTGTATTATTTAGGTTCACACAGATTTAAGAATGTGGTGTCTATATCTAACTCTCTGTATATATCTATCTATATTAATATAGATATGTATCTATCTATATTAGATATATATCTATCTAGAGAGATTTATTTTAAGGAATTGTTTCACATAATTTTAGGGGCTAGGAAGTCCAACTTCTGCAGGGCAAGTTGTCAGGCTGGACAACCTTGGAATCATTGATTTTCAGTTTTAGCTTGAAGACAAGTCTGGAGGCATAATTTCTTCTTCTTTGGAGAGAACCTAAGTATTTTTCCCTTAAGACCTTCAACTGATTGAATGAGGTCCATCCACATTATGCAGAGAACCTGCTTTACTCAAAGTCTA
Source organism: Aotus nancymaae (assembly GCF_030222135.1). Lineage (NCBI taxonomy): Eukaryota > Metazoa > Chordata > Mammalia > Primates > Aotidae > Aotus > Aotus nancymaae. The sequence goes on along the minus strand of NW_026988422.1, from coordinate 31,724,288 downwards.
CTGATTCAAATATTAATCTCATCTGAAAATATCTTCCCAGTGATATCTAGACTGGTGTTGGACCAAATACCTGGGTACTGGGGCCTATCCCAGTGGATGCATACAATTAACCATCACACTGTCTTTACCTCTGGCAATTCTCTTCCAAAAGCCTACTTTGCCTTATACAAGTGTAATATACCAACTTTCTTTTTATTGTTTCTGGTATATCTGTTTCCATTTTTCAACTTCTCTGTGCTTTAAATCTCAAACTTAAAATAAATCCTCATATATCTATACTCTCAACTGTTCATAAGCTTCTGATTTCTCTGAGAAAATAGAAACAATCAGAAGAGAATTTTCAAAAGCTTCAACACTTACCAATCAATTGCATCTATGCTCAAATACTCTGTCTTTCCTCTCATTAGAACGAAATCCCATGAGCGCAGTACTTTACTTATTCTTGGCACTTATCATCATACTTGAAAAGTCAGGCATTTAAAAAATAATTGTTGAATTAAAATGAATAATAAAAATGCCTCTGTCATTACCAGAACAAAACTACCATTTATTCATTCACTCAATAAAAATTCATTGTATGCCTATTTATTGACAGGCCATATTCTAGAAACTGACAATATAGCAGAGAATAGAATAGAAAAAAATCCCTTATATTTTAGTTGAAGGTTAAGTTCATGTTAGCCATTACAACAAGCCTTTACATGAATCATCTCTTTTCAATCTTTCAAAAATTGTTAGGTGTTACCATACTTAGTTTCAGATGAGAAAGCTAAGGCTTAACTCTCCTATGTAATATCACATAGAGCCAGAATGTAGGGTTTCAAACATATGTCCTAATTACTAATCTATTGTGCTGACATAGACATGAAGGGGCTTATCATCTATATCATGTTGCAAACGGTGAGGAGGAAAAAAGCTGAATCAAAGGTTCTGAGCAATTGTAGCTCTGACCCCAAGATGGCAGTATTTGCATTCGCCCTCCTGCAGTTCTGAATGTGTAGTATGTTTAAGATAGTGAAGCCTGGTGTCTAATTGGCTAGGTGTACTCTCTGAGGAACCCTTTGTTTAGTGTTAAAAAAAGAGGAGAGTTTGAATACACAAACCAACTTCTGGGAGCAGATCTCTGCAGAATAAAAATGAAGTATCTGAGGACCTGCTTGGTGATTTTGTGGCTTTGTTTTTATAGTAAGTTGGTGGACAGTTTTACCAAGGTTAACATAGTAAGTCAAGGGAATATTTTCTTAGGATTTGGGGTAAAGGTATAGTCCATTGGGATAGGAGGAAGGGAGAAAACAGGATCATTTTCTATTTCACTTGGGATTTACTGTGGGGAGTAAGGAAGGGATGCAAATTAGATGGTATTAATACTGGATAATGGATGTCTTGAATCTCACTTTGCTTTCTGAATAGGAGGGAGTGGCAAAAACCAAGTGGAGCAGAGTCCTCAGTCCCTGGTCATCCTGGAGGGAAAGAATTGCACTCTTCAATGCAATTACACAGTGACCTCCTTCAACAACTTAAGGTGGTATAAGCAAGATACTGGGAAAGGTCCTGCTACCCTGATAATCATGACTTTCAGTGAGAACACAAAGTCAAATGGAAGGTACACAGCAACTCTGGATGCAAACACCAAGCAAAGCTCTCTGCACATCACAGCCTCTCAGCTCAGCGATTCAGCCTCCTACATCTGTGTGGTGAGCGCACTGTGGTCCCCAGGCACTTGAAGCCAGTACCCAAACCTGCACCTGGAGGTTATAGGAGTTGGAGTAGTACATTATTTTTGATGCAGAATATAATTTCACAAATGAGCAAATATTTATCTCTCAGACATGATTTGAGTTGAGTTTGAGCCTAGAGTTCTACATAGGTTCAAGTAGGGTACATATCCTCAAGTGAGAGTAAAGACATTCTCACTCAACACACATAGCTAACTGCTACATCTGGCTGTTCTCAAGGGCAAAACAGTCAGTCATGCTGTGTTACTCCTGCTGTGTTACTGTTACTGACAGTGTTGGTTTGAAGGGAGAGACTAGCTTGGTTTGTGGTCTGCAGACCTACCAGCAGAATGTTGACTAAATGAAAGAGCAAGTTGATGTGGCTGATGGCAATATCCTGAGAAGTTTCCTTCTGCTGAAAGACATTCAGTTGTCATTTCATAGCTATTCAAGTTCTCAGAAAGCATCCTGTGAGAAGAAGTCTGCTCTGCCATTTAGCCATGCTCCAGATCAAGGCATCTGTTCAGGTGCTGCACCAACTCTTTATCACCTTCCACCAATGCTCCTTTAGAGGACACTGGAAGGCCAGGGGACTCTGGCAGGCACAGTCACTCTCAGGCAGCAGAACAACTGTGCCAGGCTTTTCAACTATCAGTGTTCCAGAAAAGAGATTTAGGGACAGAATGCCTACCTGCCATTGCGAATTCTGGTTTGTACAGCTTAGCTGTGAAGTTCTTTTTGGGACAATTAGAGAAATGTATTTATAATTTGAGAATTAGATGAGAAAAGTATTTATTTAAAAGGCAGATATCAACTGTAAGAAACAGAAGGATATATACTAAGATATTAAAAATGACAATCTTTTGGTGATGGGGATATAACGTTTTTATTTTTTATCTTTCCTTGTCTTCTGTACTTTTAATTTTCTGTAGTTCTTGGATTTTTCTTCTATCAAAATAAAGGTTATTAAAAATAACAAATGTCTTAAAATTTAAAGGAATGCATCTGATCTGTCATTATCAACTCACAGGAATTGATATTTAGAGATGATCACGCATTCCAGGATATTGTTGAACAAGACTAATTTGTTATCTTTATAAACTCTACAAGTAAGTTCATTTCCAAGCTTAGTGAATTGATAATTTGTGAATAAATGAAGCCAGGACCTGGACTGTTCTTTGTAACTAGTCTGGAGATTGCTCAGGTGTCAAGACTTCAAAATACCTTGAATTCTAGAGCAAAAAGTAAACCTAGATATATTCAGTAATCAGATATTTTTTCCTGTCCTGTACCTCCTTTAAGTCTTTAGAGTGAAGAAATTAAAGTTCAGATTGCTGCTACAGCAGACTGGTGTAAGTAATTATAAATTAATTGAGGAAAAAGATAAAATGCATGAAAATGGAATCAATAGGTAAAATTCCAAGTATGTGAACAAATAAATTTTAAAGGTATTCTCAGGAGGAGATCACTGTGGCACAGAAAAGATAAGAGAAATTATCATGGGGAATAGCAAATTTAGTTAGGTCTTGAAGGACAGACACACACTGAATTTGTTCATTAAACAAATAATAGGGCCAGGTGTGGTGGCTCATACTTGTAATTCCAGTACTTTGGGAGGCCAAAGTGGGTAAATCACTAGAGGTCAGGCATTCGAGACCAGCCTGGCCAATATGAGGATACCCTGTCTCTACTAAAAATACAAAAATTAGCCAGGCATGGTAGCGTGTGCCTAAAATCCCAGCTACTAGGGAGGCTGAGGCAGGAGAATAGCTTGAAACCAGGAGGTGGAGGTTGCAGTGAGCTGAGACTGCACAACTCCATTCTAGCCTGGGTGACAGAATGAGAGTCCATTTCAAACAAAACAAAACAATAATAGTAAGTGACAGGTGTTTTTGTAGGTAGAAGGAGTAGGATAATAAACAAAATAGATAAATGCAGACACAAAAAACCATCCCTCACAAGGCTTGAGTTTGTATTTGTGTGTAGTGTTCACTTTCTTTTACAGGAATATCTTGCGAAGTTTATATTCCAATAAAGGCATTTTCCTTGCTTGCTTTAGTTTAGTTCACAAAGGTTTCACATGGTGATTAAAAGGCATAGGTATTGAAACATGTATCTATCACTTACTAAATTACATTACCCTGGACAAAATTACATAACCTCAGAGCACTACATATCATCAATGATAATTATACATATACCACATGGTCATAAGAATTGAATTAAGTTAAATGAATTTAATTAAATGATTGAATTGCACTGGTAGAAAATAATTTTTCAGCTGATGGTAGTTATTCTTGGACATAAATGATATAGCAAAGGTAATTTAAAATAAGACAGTAAGAAAATTTAAGTATAGATTAAGGTTTACTTTTCCACTCTCCTTCTGTTATGTTATTTTACTATGGTTATGGCCAAGAGTCATCCTATATTTCACATTGGCCTTATTCCATCCAATTATTTGAATTGACAGAATCGGCTTTCTTGTTTGTGTCTTTTTTATCTCATAGGTTTTCTGCACAGAAAATAAAGCCTTCTTGCTGTGGTATAACTTAGTGTAAATTCTATGATGAATCCACATGAGCTTTATGGAGCAGAACTCAGATATAACACCATTTTCCTGACCTACAGTGCCAATAACTAGATCTATACCCGGGAGCTCATTTAACAGAACTCTGCATTGGAAAGGAGAGAAATAACCTTTCTAGGTTTTCCTTGGGGGAGAAATCCTTTTCAGTTATTCAATTTATAACTTGTACATACATGGTAGATGCTCAGGAAGTATTATAGAAGAAGAAAGAGAAACCTCTAGGGGACGAACGCTAGCTGCAGCTGACTGACAATCGGTACCTGGTCCTTCCAGGGTCCTTTTCCAGGTTACCTCTTCAGAGATCAGGAAGAGCTGTGTAACCTGTGTGTGGAGGAGTAAATCTTGTTCCTGGCTGGATGGGGAGACTCTCAGCTTCCTGCAACAAAGAACTATGAATATTCACTCAGAGAAACAAGAGATTTGACTTGGTAGTGTTTGAGGACTCTAAGACCCTAACCAGAGACCTCACTGAGTCTGAGGGATAAAAATGGAGAAGGCCTTGGGAGTTTCATTTTTGATTTTCTCCTGGCAGCTGTGCCGTGAGTTTTGGGGCTCTAGAAATATCATTAAAAAAGAGTAGATTGTAGTATCTTCTTTAAAAGTCTGGAAGTTATAGAAGGGTGGTTAGGACCTCAATGCTCACCTGTGGGGGCTGTGAAAAGAGAGTATATCTTCCAAATGAATGAATGTTCCTCTATCTGTGCTTCTGTTTAAACAGAGGTGAACAGCCTACATATACCAGAGCAGAGTGCTTTAATCCTGACTATCCAGGAGGGAACACACGCCATTCTTAATTGTGCTTATCAGGAGAGAACACTCTTCAACTTCCACTGGTTCCGGCAGGATCCTGGGAAAGGACTTGTGTCTTTGGCTTTAATTCAGTCAAGCCACAAGGAGCAGGGAGACAAACATTTTAAAGAACTGCTTGGAAAAGAGAAGTTTTACAGTGTTTGGAATATCCCGGTCTCTCATCCTGGAGATTCAGCCACCTACTTCTGTGCTTTGCGGCACAGTCTCCCCAGCACCTGCAGCCGGTACCACGACCTGCAGCTGGGACCCTTGACGCAGGCCTAGCCTTGCAGGTGGGAGTGAAGGTGTTTTTTTTTTTAAATGTGCAGAAGGAATTTACTTTATAACCTCTGTCTCCAAACAGAAGTGAAGGATAATGCATCTTTCTTATGTAACGAATCTGAATTTATATTAAATTAAATTTCCTTTTGTTATTATTGAAATTTCATTCCTGAATGCAGATTGTTTGCCCACAGATTCTTTCCATTGCTTTACTCTTTAAGAGGGCAGACCCCTTTGTGGTGCAGGCTCTGAGTCCACGAAGCAAGTTTTCTACAGGCTGTACACTCATCAACAACATTTTACCCGTTTGATCATATATTCATGATGTTTTTGGTATCTATGTACCATATATACCATTATTTACTTAATTTAATATTAAGTTGATGTTTATGTTAAATAGACTTTAAAAATAACTATGTAAAAATTGTCTTCATTTTACCAGATGCCATCTGTGAAATCATGTATATGATATAAATCATATATTTAAAGTTCTGGTTATATTTTTCTGAATACAAATTAAAATAGCACCATATATGTAACAATTGGAAAGGTTGTCTGTATACTGCCTAACAGGACCTCTTGTATCAATCACACTTCACGAAATACTGATCCAGCTCATACCCTTCATTTTATAAATGAAAGCATTAGGATCCACAGGTATGGTGTCTTTTACTCAAGGATGACTTACAGTAAAATGAAAGCTAGGAGGAGAATCTAAGCTTTTTGATCCCTTGTCCATTGCTTCTTCCACCAAGGATGCAAAGCAGAATCTAGAGTGTGAAGGAAAGAGTTGTATGTTTTAAATTTAAGTTAAATTAAAATTTTAATTGAATTGTGTATGTTCAACCTAGATAAATTAGAAGATATGAATAACTACCACAATAGAACATTCTCATAACTTCTTCGCCTAGAAATAACAAGTATTACTATTTTTCAAATTTTCTTGTGTGCATATACAACTATATTTCTCTACGAATGGGGCTGATAATGTCCCCAGTATTTATTAACATGCTTGCTTCTCTCAACATTATATTATAGATATGCCAGTGATCATATATTGAGAATGCAATTTTAAATGACTGTCTAGTTTTCATTATATAGATACATTAAAAAAAAGGATCACCTTTTGATAATATTTCCAATTATCCAGTATTAGAGACAGTGTTTGTATTAGCATCATTAAAGTCACAGCTTTAACAGAATGGAGTTGGGTGAATAAGGGAAAACACTAACATCACATATCTAATTTCCAGGAAGATATTTTTCACCAAATTGCAATTTCAACAATAGCATTTAATGCTTTTTGTTTTCCATACTTTCTTTACCTGTTATGAACATCATTACTTTAAAGAACTTTCCACTTTGCCAAGTAAAATTTTTAAATGTTTTGACTCTTTTACTCTATGAAGTTATTCATTTCTTATTAAAAATAAATCAAACAGGATTAGAAAATATACAGAGTAAGAGTGTTTCACACAATGTAAGTATCTTTTCATACAATAAGATATATTAAAGAAAAAGTTTGAAAAACACTGTCGTGGTCCCATTTACCTTCTAATGGTCTCTTCTTTCAAGGGTGTTTATTCTCCATGTCCTTCCTACTCAAAGTGTGGACCAGCACTATCTGCGCTTGTGCAGAATCTCGGACTGACTGAATTTGAATCTGCATTTTAACAAAACAACCAGGTGAGTCTATCCTTAAAAGTTTGAGAAGCACCCATTTGATGTGGCGCCAGAATGATTTTTTACAATATAAAGTAAAAGCTGTCTCTACAAACCCCAAAATGCTTCAGTGGCTTTCTATTGCTTCTGGAATAAAATGCAAATTTCAGGCTGTGATACACAAAGATCTGTATCATATGGACTTCCTCTTCGATCTCACCCTTTAACTCTCTTTTCCTGGCTCTCTGTGTACCAATACCACTAGTTTCCTTTCAGTATTCTGAATTTGCCATGTTCTTTCCCACATTTTGTCTAACTCGTCCATTTGAAATACTGTTCTTCCAAATATGGGCAAGCCCAACTCATTTTCACACTTCAGGTCTCAGCTGAAGTACACTACTATAGATAAAGCCGTCTGACTTCTGTTCATCTTCCTGACTAATGTAGCCATCCATGGCCCTCCCCATAGCTCAGTCACAAAACCATAGTTATTTCTTTTATGGTAATAATCATAACATCTAGTTATAATATTGATTTATGTGTCAATGTGTTCATGGCCTAAACTTCCAATTATGATACAACTTCTATGAGGTCAGGGATATTGTTTGTTTAATCACATCTTTAACTTTGGTGCCTACCTTTAGTGTCTGACTCATAATAGTCAGTGAAAAAATATCTACTGCATGTGGCTGGGCGTGGTGGCTCACGCCTGTAATTCTAGTACTTTGAGAAGCCAAGGTGGAAGGATCAGTTGAGGTCAGGAGTTCAGGACCAGCCTGGGCAATGTAGTGAGACTCTCATCTCTACAAAAAACAAAAATAAAAAATAGATGAGTGTGGTGGCATGAGCTTGCAGTCCTAGCTACTCAGGAAATTCAGACAGAAGGATTTCTTGAGGACAAGAGTTGGAGGCTGCACTGAGCTATGATGGCACCACTGCACTCCAGCTCTGGGTGACAGAGTGAGACCCTGTCTATTAAAACATAAAATAAAAAGGAAATATCTACAGAATAAATTAAGCGAATGTTGCTTGGCTTTCTTTTCTTTTTTCCTTTTCCTTTCTTTTTACTCCCATCCTAGCAAATCTGAACTTTGTGTTTGTGCTCCCTGCTCAGATAGGTGGTAGCGTTCTGCTCATGTTGGCACTTACCCCTTGTCTCAGGACCAGGCCTTCCTATGCTCAGTGAGCTCTGTCAAATAACTAGATCAACTCAGGGTCTCAGCCTGTCCTCACTCAACTGACGTCAGGTGTAATCCGAATGAGCTGAGTAAACTCTAAACATAACCCCACTGTAAAATATCTGAAAGAAAAAAAGATAAACCTAAAAGATGTTGGAAAGTATGAAGACAACCTTCCAAATCAAATTATAATGAACATATGTCAAAGTTTAATCTCAAATTAATGCAAGAGAAAAATTGCATCAGGAAACACATTTAAATAATTGGACTAGGTATAGACATTTTATAGGAGACTAGATTTTTTTAAAAAGTCAGGTTATAGATAATTATTATGGTTAAAGTATTGGTTCATAATGACTGTACTCTGTGTAATGGTTGTTAGGCTCATCATGAGATTAATAGTCATCTGAGATTATAACACTAATAGAAAGAGTCTTTTTTTTATTAAAGTATATCAGAAAATTGATCAAACGTTTGATCTGATGTGATAGTTAATTCCTGTATGGGGCTATACATTTTATGCTTCAAAAAAGGTTCATTCAAGACCAGCTTTGGGAAACTTATTGTTGTCAATATAATTCAAACTGAGTGTTGTGGTGTGTGCCTATAGACTCAGGAAGCTGAGGTGGGAGGATTTCTTGAGCCCAGAAGTTCAAGTCCAGCCTGGGGAGTATTGTGAAACCTCGTCTTTCTTAAAAAAAAAAAAAGGTAATTCAAGTCTTTAGTCTTTACTATAATGGATAAGAGGGATTTGTCAGGTTTTGGATGTTTTCCCTTCTTTTATTTTTGAGATGGGGTCTCGCTCTGTTGCCAAGCTGGAGTGTGGAGTACACTGGCACAATCTCTGCTCACTGCAACCTCTGCCTCCTGGGTTCAAGTGATTCTCCTGCCTCAGCCTCCCGAGTATCTGGGACTACAGCCATGTGCCACAATGCCCAGCTAATTTTTGTGTTTTTAGTATAGACAGAGTTTCACCATGTTGGCCAGGATGGTCTTGATCTCTTGACCTTGTGATCTGCCTGCCTCGGCCTGCCAAAGTGCTGGGATTACAGGTGTGAGCCACCGTGCCTGGCCTGTTTTCCCTTCTTACAAGATAATAAGGTTGTTTGATTGAGGCTGTCAGTAAGGACATGAAAACTACTTAGTTAGAGATAAGGGATTTTGTTACTCATGACACAGCAAACAGCATAAACATTGGTATATTCACTTCAGTTGTTCTTTCTCTTAAATCTTAAAAAGATGATATGTGTACTGATGAATACTTTGGTGAGGTGGTACTGTGTCATAACTGAGGAACTCTGAGCTTGGAGAATTCATTGCTTTTATAGTAAGCAGTAAACCCACTTGCTCTTTGTCTCAGAGGGAAACAGTACCTCAGCCTTCAAGGTTGCTTGCTGCAAGCATAACTCTGGAAAGTGGTCAGGCAGAGTGATCATGGTCTTATATCATTGGAAGACCTAACATGACATTTAGGAGTATAAGCAACTAATGATGGTCCGTTTTTCAATAATACCTACTCCATATTCTTCATGAGTATGCCACTCCAGAAGCCATTCTAATTAATTTGACTGACAGAGGTTTTGAGACTAAGTACATTGAATTTACCTCAAACAATTTTTAATTAAGGCTACTATCTGCAGAACTCTAAACAAAAGAATGAGACCAATCTGCAATATTAACTTCACCCATTTGGCCAACTGTGACAAAGTCCCAAAGTATAGATAGCTAGGATGTAATTTCTTATCCATTATACATGGAAGTTAAAACTGACATACTAGTCTTTGTTTTAATTGTCAAAAAGAGGCCCAAAACAGCTATCATTCCCAATGGAAAGATGTTCTGCCCCACCTATTTGTTCCCCAGACTAATCAATAAAAAGGTAACTGCAACCTAGCAGGAGAGATTTGTGAGAGTATAACTTTCCTTTGCTCCATCTTTCCATCACTGGCTTGAAAATAGTCTTTAAATGGCATCCTGCATTCCCCATGTGGGTTACTGGGGCTGATGGAAAAAGAGTAGACCCGTTATCAAAGAATAGTGCCTGACTATGTTGACCTGTTACGTGGTTTTCTGAAGCGCTAATTCAAAGGATTTTCCTGTATTCATATAACTCAAAACACGCTCAGAGTGGAGAAACGGCTATGCAGGGGAAATTTAAAAAAAAAAAAAAAGAAAAATTGATAAAAGGACTCAAAAGCAGGCAGGAGAAAGAATCTGAAATGTGAAGCTAGGCCAATTGAAATTATTTAGTCTAAGAAGCAGAAGGGAAAAGATTGAAGAGAGCTTAAGAGACTTGCAGAACATTGTAAAAAGTACAGCCATAAGTATAACAGGATTCCCAGAGTAAGAGGAAAGGAAAGAGCAGGGAGACTATTTGTGAAAATAATGACTCCAAACTTGTCAAATTTGTTGGAAGACATGAACCTATACAACCGAGAAGCTCAACAATGACCAGGTAGAAAAAAGGCAAAAAAATTAAAAAAAAAAAAATCAGATTGAGACACATTATAATCAAACAAATGGTTTAAAGAAAAAGACAATTTGAGAATCTTGAAAGCTGCAAGAGATAAGTGACTAATCACATGGAAGGGATCTTTCAAAAGATTAGCAGTCAATTGTTCATCAGAAACCATAGAAGCCAGAAGGAAGTGAGATGGCATATTTGAAGTGTTTAAATTTTAAAAAAATTGTCAACCAACAATTTTATATCAGGCAAAACTACTGTTCTAAAACAAAGAAAAAATTAAGACAGTCCCAGATAAATAAAAGCCCAGAGTATACATCACTTGTAGACCTACTCTACAAGAAAATCTAACCGGAATCTTTCAGACAGAAAAGAAATAGCACTAGACAGTAACTTGGAGTCATGCTAAAATAGTGAACAATGGTAAACGTAGTTACATAGATAAAAATAAAGCCAATATTTTGTAGTTTTTGTTTGTAACTCCCATTTTTCCTAAATTAACAAACTAATGTATAAACAATAATTATAATTATATTGTATATAATTATACACAATAATCTCATTGTGTATAATGAGAACACAATGAGTAAAAAGGTATTTTTCCCTGTGTATAAAAATTTCCTTTGTTGTTGTTCTTGTTGTTTTTAATAGTACAACTTATGTATTTCAAATAGATACAAAATTAGTAGCATTTACAGTAGTATCTTAAGACACATTGACTTTGAATAAGATCTTGCTTTCAATACTTTGAGGTTCACAAGACATATCTAGAAAATTTCACGCTATGGAAAATGAAGACTGTTTAATCTAATGGGGAAGGGGACTATGATTTCTCTTTGACTGATTGCCATAACACTGCCTTTAAGGCATGTGAAGGAGTCTCATATGTTTTTTAGAAGTTAGTAGGCACAGAAGCTTTTGCAGTACAACTTTGATGTATAAATTCTGTCATTTTGCTAGCACTGATATTGCTCATGGGTCCACATTTTATCTATTGGCCCATACTATTTTTTGTTACAAATGTCAAAAAGGTGATTTCCTCCTGAAAATACTGTGTTCAAGTCCCCATTCAATTTTAGATGTTATATTTGTTTTTTATAAATTTTTCCAAGACTGTAGTGGCTGCATTCTTGGGTTGCTAGCACTCTTCCTTTGGTTTTTACACTTACTGAGAAGTGGCTGTTGTAATTTCTGTCATGTGCAATGTATTCTTGGAGAAAGCGATTTCAATATTAGCATATTCTCCTTCATTCTATGTCCTATGCAGTTGTTGGTGGGAATGGGAAGGGCCTGCCCAGGCCATCATTGATGAATACTGACTAAATGGCTCTTGAGCAGAAAGAGCCTGCATCATTGCTAGCCTATAGCTGCCAGCTTCTGCAAGGACACAAAACAGATTATGAACAAGAGGAGTGTGCTTGTTTCTCTGTAGACTCAGTTAAGTTTCTTGCATAGTTAACCCTCCAGAGATCTGGTTTGCTTTTTAGGTTAGAACGAAAAGGCAAAGAGAAAGACCAGTTTCATAAATTTTGGATTCATTCCTAAACTTAAAACCAGAAAAGAAATAAGGGGAATTAGACAAATCAACAGGCACAAAAAAGTCCAGGTAGTGAAGGTAAGTCAATCTCATTTGCAACAGCCCAAATAAGTACTGTTTTGACATGTATGTGTCATTGATATAAGACAGAATGATGAATTCCAAGCTCTAGTCCCTGGCTTTGTTAAAAAATGTTGCCTAGGCTGTGAGGTGGAACCATGTTTGTTCAGTTAGATTTTAGTCCATTCTATTTTGAAAGAATTCTTTAGAGTTACAGGAAATTTCTTTAAAAATTGGAGATAACAGAAGGGTAAGGGGATGTGTGACCTGACATGGAGAAGAGCTGTGCAATGTGAAGTGCTCCTTGAATTGCAAGAATCTCACTCAAAGTTTTGTAATAGAATGCTTCACGACTGAGTGTTCAGTGTAGGAAAGTGGCTATTAGAAACAACTGCTCTTATACAAGAGTTGCCATATGATACCAACACATACACACATAAACATCCCCTACAGACATTGACTTGGAGCATTTGCTTCTCAAAATTTTAATTAACGAATATGTCAGAGTTTTATATTCACCTGTTCACTTAATACAGGTCTACATTTTGAGTACATCTTTGATTGCTATCATGTCCACAAGATGGCAGTGTGTTCTCAGGGACCCTGAGGACAGCTCTCAGGTGCTCGTGTGTGTCTGTGTGTGTGTGTGTGTGTGTGTGTGTGAAGGAGAGAAAGACAGAGAGAAGGGACAGGGGATAAGAGGAGGGGTGAGTGATGTATCAGGGGTTGTGAAAAGAACCTCTTTTTCTAATTGGTAGGACAGATTCTTTTTATGATTCCTAAAGTGAAAGAAATAAAATATCTGTGCTAGGTTCATTTTTTTTTTTAAATTTAAAGTTGGAATCTTCAGTGAACCAGAGCAGAAAAGAATGATGAAATCCTTGGGAGTTTTACTGGTGATCCTGTGGCTTCAGTTAAGCTGTGAGTTTGGGCATCTCTACAGGAACATAATGTACAATATTTGGAGATAATGTCTATCCTAGGCCGGTGGCTAGAAGCCTGAATTTTTTTTTTCTCTAATTAAGGGAGTGTAGAGGGCCTGTAAAAAGATGATTAAAATTCTGGGGAGTAAGTGTTTACCTCCTAATTTGTCTTCTCTGTCTGACCACTGTCTTTTTCACAGGGGTTTGGAGCCAACAGAAGGAGGTGGAGCAGGATCCTGGACCCTTCAATGTTCCAGAGGGAACCACTGTTGCTTTCAACTGCACTTATAGCAACAGTGTTTCTCAGTATTTCTTCTGGTACAGACAGGATCCCAGGAAAGGACCTAAGTTGCTGATGTCCGTATACTCCAGTGGTAATGAAGATGGAAGGTTTACAGCACAGCTTGATAGAGCCAGCCAGCATGTTTCCCTGCTCATCAGAGACTCCCAGCTCAGTGACTCAGCCACCTACCTCTGTGCAGTGAGCACACAGTGCTCCCCAGACACCTGCAGTCTGTACCCAAACCTGCTGGGCTCCAGGAATGCCTGATGTAGAGCTTAGACTGCAGGGCAGTAAAGTTCTCTTTGCTCTCTAGATTCAAGTGCAAATAAAGAGTGCTACTATGGAGGACTGATTGATTAGGAAAGTATTAATATAATTCTGAAAATGATTGAGACCCTCAAGGAAAATGAAAGATACAATCTTGATCTGGTTAAAATATTTTCCAGTATTCCCTTTCTACTTTAGTTTTAAAAAAAAAAAAGATATATATATATATATATATATATAGAGAGAGAGAGAGAGAGAGAGAGATAGAGAGAGAGAGAGAAAGAGAGAGAGAGAGAGACAAAGTCTCGCTCTGTTACCCAGGCTGGAGTGCAGTGGTGTGATCTCAGCTCACTGCAACCTCCACCTCCTAGGTTCAAGTGATTCGCCTTCCTCAGCCTCCCAAGTATCTGGGACCACAGGCACGTGCCATCACACCTGGCTAATTTTTTCTTAATTTTTAGTAGAGACGGGGTTTCACTATGTTAGCCAGGATTGTCTTGATCTCCTGACCTCGTGATCCGCCTGCCTCAGCCTCCCAAAGTGTTGGGATTACAGATGTGAGCCACTGCTCCTGGCAGTTTTAAAATATTTTTATCTTTCTTCTGGAGAGATTAAAAAAAAAATAAAATGTTTTTTATTGAGATAACTGACAAACCAAAAGGAGCACATACTCATTTCATACGAACATCACAGTCAATGCCATAAGCATATCCATCATCTCTAAAAGTTTACTTCCTCCTTTTAAAAAATTTAGGTATGATTGATCTACGGCAAGGTGCATATATTATATAATGTATACATTTTAATGCCCACTCTAGTTTTATGCCACATCCTTGCTTTATGAGATTGTTTTTATGACTCTTTTTGTTTATATCAGGAAAAGATTTTCATACAATAACAGATATTCTGTCACTGTCTATAGGACATCTTATTATTTCCCTGTTTAGTTGCCCAGGAAGTTTGAAATGGAGAATTAAGATTTCTGTCCAGGGTTGTTCCCGTAGTCACTGATGAAAAGAATGCAACTCAATCAAATTTGCTTCAAATTCTTAATCTGAAGAACAAAAGACTGAACAAATCTTTCCAAGTCTTAGCAGAAAGATTTGAAAGGCAGTAAGGAAGGGCGGAAAGTTGAGCCAGAATCAAGATACTTAAATTTTAGTTCCATATTTATTGTATCACTTCTGGTTTCCTGGCATTCTGGAAAGAATCTGTGTTGTGTTTTTTGTTTGAATATTTATGTTACTAATGGGCCATCTATTAGACTATATATTATATCTATTTTAGGATTCGTTTCAGTATTAAATGAGATAACATACAGCCTTGGGATGAGTTCCTTAAAAGCAGAGACTGCACTTGGAATTCTTTCTCCATAATTGATTGAAGAAACCAGGTTGAGACGGGGGACAGGCTAAGCATGGACATGGTCCAGCGGGCATCTTGATCCAGCCTGACCTCATAGGGAGCTCTGGAGCGTGAACTACATCACAGGGTTGATCCCTCTCACCCTGAGGCAAGGGGACCAGACTACTCTGACGTACTGTGGGTAAGAATAAGGTCCTCATTGGCTGCGGTGTTTCTTGGGGTAGTGGTAAATGCTGCTGGACTATGGTGACTCTCTTTGGCTGAGGTCGACTAGGAAAAGGGGCAACTGTGAGCCGAGAGTAGCCAACACTCACAGTAGCAGGGGATGGCTACACTGTCCTGGGAAAGGGGATCGAGGCTGAAGACCAGCAGTGTTCATTATTAACATGGAACTTGCCTGGGATGTGGGCAGCATTCAAGAAATAATAACCTTTAATTGTATTCTGAAGTTTAATTTCTTTCTCTATTCGAAGGGGTTTATACAGGTGGCCTTACCAATTTTGAAGAGTTGAAATAATGTTAAAACACTTGTTAACAGAAACCATCTAAATAAATATAAAAAATAAATATAAGGAAATATTTTTTTCAAAGCTAAAATTCAGAAATTTTTAAAAGAATAGTGACCAGAGAACCACTCTAACTATCTTGGTTGCCTTTGGAAATTATGAGATGGCATTCTGTTCATCACTTTCTATCCTGGTTGCAATGATTCTCGTGATTTACAGTTCATAACTTGGGGCTTCCATGTGTAGAGAGAACAACAGAGATTCCATCTATATTTATACATGACTAATGCTATTTTGTTATTAATTTGTATTTAACAATGGAGGACTGGGTAGCAGGATGGCCTCCTCATGTCATTGTGCCCATGTTCCCACAAGGTTTCTTCTTGAATGGGGTGCCTGGCCAGTAGTGTGGGTATGTGGGCCCATCATGTGAATTGACAGGCTTCTTTATAGGATGAATGAGGAGAGGGAACTGGTAATCAAGTTGCTTCTTTTTGTTCCCTGCACCTAATATCATTGAAAATGGCCTAATTCTGTCAACTACTGATATAAAAACTGAAACCGCCCCACATGGTTCATGTAAACTCTCATGAAGATTAAATGCCCCAGGTTGGCTTCATGTCCTTCTCACATGCAAATACAGAAGCAGGAGGGTGAGAACAGAGAGAGGCTAACTGCGTGTGGGCTTTCATTACATTCTCTTGTGTTCTATTCCTCTCACCCTTTATTACCTACTCTCTTTCTCAACCCAGAATCTCTCCAGGGTCCCACCCAGTAGGTTCCCTTCACTCACATTTCCACTGTAATCTTCTTGTAGTTCATTCTGGCCTGGACTTTTTCCCTCTCCGTTTTATCAATCAGTGTGCTTGCATCCACTTTTCATCTGCCTCACGGGAATTGTGATATCTTTCATCTTTTTATTACTTTTACTATTAATGGATTCAGGTCATTCTGTTTATACTTTTAAATGTCATTTCAGTGGGAATTTTAGAGAGTTGAGAGGACAGCACATATGTTTAGTTAGAAGTTTTGTATCAGAAGCCCACCCTAGTAGCATTTAACTTTTCAAACTGACTATATAATTTTGTCTTAAGTGTGGTAAAAAATTTATAGGCAGAATCAAGGAACTGATCCCCTCCCCTCACCCTGATGAATGGCTTTACTAATACAGAGTGTCTCAATGGTTTTCCAAAGTCTAGAACGTTGTCTTCTGTGACTAATTTCTCAGTAAAGTAAATTACTCTTCTATTTTTACATAACTCTCATTTCTCATGTATTTAAAATTAAAACCATATACTCTACGGAAGGTGATGTCATCACAGACTTGGGATGAAGGAAACACTTTCTGTTGGTTTTGATATCACATCTCTCAAATGAGAAGTAAACAGTTCACTTCCTTGGATCTGGGGTTCCGCCTGTGGCCTCCAGGGGGCGACGTTGCACTAAGGAGGCATCTGTTTTCGTCCCAGACCATCCTCATTTCACTGAGCCTCCCCCCTGCAGCTGGCTAATGCAGCTCACCAATGTCTGTGTAGATAGAGAGTTGTGACGAGAACAAGAGAGCAGAACACATCCAGACTCCTTAAGGGAAGTCTTCTTTCTGTTTTTGAAACTTCAAAGTCAGAGACTTGTCCAGTACAACCTCCTCACTGCTCCTAGCTCCCGACAGCTCTTGGCTTCTGTCCGCCCTGCTCAGGGTCCTGCAGCGTTGCCACTGCTCAGCCATGCTCCTGCTGCTCGTCCCAGTGCTCGCGGTGATTTTTGTCCTGGGTGAGTAGCATTCCATTCCTTTTCCTCCTTTTGTAAATGTGACTATGTTGTAATTGCCTCTAAATAGAGACATCTTTTCTTAGAGAAGTCTGTGCTGCTTTTACTCACACAGCATTGGTGTTGCAGGAGGAACCAGAGCCCAGTCTGTGACCCAGCTTGACGGCCAGGTCGCTGTTTCTGAAGAAGCCCCTGTGCTGCTGAAGTGCAACTACTCGTCGTCTGTTTCAGCGGTGTATCTCTTCTGGTATGTGCAATACCCCAACCAAGGACTCCAGTTTCTTCTGAAGTATGTATCAGGACCCACCCTGGTTAAAGGCATCAAAGGTTTTGAGGCTGAAATTAAGAAGAGTGAAAGCTCTTTCCACCTGAAGAAATCCTCAGCCCAAGTGAGCGACGCAGCTGAGTACTTCTGTGCTGTGAGTGACACAGTGCCTGAGACTGCAGGGGAGCTGAACACAAACCCCCTGAGATGCTGAGACTTTCTGTGACTTGAGAACTCAACCTTGAAGTCTGTTTTATAATATTAAATAGCCATTCCAAGTTTCTGATGCTTACTGATATATGCTATATTTTTTTCCATCTGTTTATTTTTAAACTATGACTTTAAATTTAAAGTGTGTTTTCTTTAGGTAGCTTAATATAGGGTCTTCCTTTCTATCCACTACGTCAATCTCTGGTTTTGCAATGGGAAGTTTAGATAATTGCAATTTAATATGTATTGATGAAATTTAATTTTAGTATACTATGTTATTATTGTGTTTCTGTTTCACCCTTATTTATTTTTTGTTCTTTTTTTTAACTGACTTTTTTGGGATTATTTGAATATTTTAAACACTATGTTATCTATGGACTTCTTTGGTTATATTTCCATATTTTTTCAGTGGTTGCTCTGGAGATTATAATACATATGACTAACTATCCAGAGTCTTCTGTGATATTGTACCTCTTTATGTAAAATGCAGAAATTTTTGCACAATATGTCTCTTTATCCATCAACACTGAAGTTTGTTGTAGTAGTTCATGTATATTAAAGCTACATATATTGGAAACCTCACCATATAGCGGTACAATTTTTGTTTTAAATAATTGTATGGACTGTATAAAACTTACAGGAATAATAATAAATATGTCATGTTTAACATCTGTTTACCAACTCTGGAATCCTTGCTTTGTTTCTAAAGTAAGTTTTCCTCTGACACCAGGAGATGTGTTTGAAATGATGTCGTTCCCTTCAAACTTGAAAAACTCCCTTTAATATTTTTTTCTAGAGGAGGAGTGCTGGTAATTGTATTTTTTAGTCATATGTTATCTGAAGAGGTCTTTATTCTTAATTTGCCCTTTATTTGTGGAAGATATTTTTACTGGATTTGTAATTCTGTGCCAACCATCCCTCCTCCTCTCATCGTCTGTTGGTCTCCAGGTTTTCTGGTTAGAAATCTATGGTTATTCAAGTAATTGTCCCCAAATGATATTAATATGTTGTTTTTCTCTAGCTGCTTCATAGATACGCTATTTGTACACACACGTACATGCAGGTAAAATCATATCGATTTTTGTTGTCCTCAATTTAATTTCGATGTTTACATGTGGTTCCCTTTCATTTTATCCTGTTTGGGACTTGAATTCATAAGTTTGTCTTTCTTTGAATTTAGTATGCTTTCTGGTCCAATCTCTTTCTCTTCTCCTTCAAGGACTCCAATTAGTTACAGCTTAGAATTTAGAACATTGTCCCACTAGGTCTCTTTGGCTCTATTTTTTTTCTTTCATTTTTTTTTTCTTGATTTTAAGGTCTGCCTCTACTCACTAGATGCTTGTAGATTACATACCCCAAGTTGTGACAACCAAATTCGTATCCAGATTTGTCAAGTGTCTCCTGAGGGAAGCAAAGTCAAAATTAATTAGGTTAGATAATCTATACTGATCTGTTTTCAAGTTTGTTATTCTTTTCTCTATCATCTTCATTTTGCTATTGAGCCCTTACTGTGAGATTTTCATTTTGGGTATTATATTTTTCACTTCCAAAATTTCCATTTTTAAACTTTGTGGTATATAATCAAAAGAGCTACTTTAACATCTTTTTCTATTACTTCTAGCATTTTAGTCATCTTGACCTTTCATCTGTTGATCTTTTACTTAAATATTAACCCACTTTTCTGATCCTTTGTATGTCCAATCATTTTGAAATGCATCTTAAACATTTTAAATATTATGTGTGTAGACTCTGTTTTCTTCTTCTTCTCCTTCTCATTCTTCTTTAAAAAGCATTCCTCTGAAGAATTTTGATGTTTTTGCTTTAGCAGGAAATCAAACTAGTTTGGTTCATAATGTAAGTTTTCTCTCCCCTTTTGTGGACTTTGGTAGCTCAAAATTTCATTTCAGTTCTCTAATCATTTGCAATGTTGGTTTGGGTTTATACGTGTCACATGTAGTTCAGGGATTAGCGTGAAACCTGTTTGGGTGGCTCAAATCTCAGGTCAGCCCTGAACTCTCTGCTACATTGGTTTTAGTTTGTCCTGCATCGGTGCCACTCAAGAGGTAGTCTGAGATGGAAATGATGATTCAAATATCAGTTAAATAACCTAAACTTTGTTGATCTGGTTTGAGTCAGTCCCAGGGACATGGAGCTTTGGGATTAGCCTGAGACTTGAGCTGTTTTCCATCTCTTCCCTAGGGTCTCCCTTTTCTAGCCTGGCCCACAGAGGCAGAAAGATTGTGCCTCTTTCAGAGTTTTGGTCTCCTATAACATTGTTATTGCTACCCTGCCATACACCAGAGGACTTTCTAAGTGCAAAGCCAAGAGAGAAAAAAAAATGAAATTCACATTTGCACAAGTTGCTTCTCTAACGTTTGACTCCCCTACACATTTTACTTGCTTTGAGTAATTTCAGAGTCCACAGATAGTTATATTTTTCGTGTTTTATTCAGTTTTCACTTGTAACCAATGGGAGAGATGGGCTGTAGGTGTCCTAAAGCTATCTCCTATTCTACTATGTTTCTGATAAACTCTGGTTCTGCACCTGGCCTCCAGAGGGCGATGCTGCACAAACTGGAGCTCTTGTTTCTGTTGAAGATCAATCCACTGCTCGGTTCCTCCTCCCTGCAGCTGGTTCCAGACAGAGACAAGTGACAAGAATTAGAGGTTTAAAAGCAAAGAGATTCATCTCAGCAGTTTTTGCAGTTTTATATAAGCGAGGAGCGTGTACAGCAAACCTTCCCCACACTTCTTGGTCTTGGTCTCTTCAGCCACTTTCCTTCCTGTTCTTGGGAGATCTTGCAGAAAAGAGCCTGCAGTGTTTCTCTTGCTCAGCCATGCTCCTGGTGCTCATCCCACTGCTGGGGATACATTTTGCCTTGAGTGAGTAAAATTTCTTTATGGTCTCTAGTTCCACGGGTTGTGACTAGAAATGCTTACTTTTTATACTGAGGCTGCACTGCTTTCATTGATAGTACACTGTTTTCCAGGAGATGCCAGAGCCCAGTCAGTGACCCAGCCTGACATCCACATCTCTATCTCTGAAGGAGCCTCACTGGAGTTGAGATGCAACTATTCCTATGGGGCAACAGCCTATTTATTTTGGTATGTCCAGTCCCCCGGCCAAGGCCTCCAGCTGCTCCTCAGGTACTTTTCAGGAGACACTCTGGTTCAAGGCATTAAAGGCTTTGAGGCTGAATTTAAGAGGAGTCAATCTTCCTTCAACCTGAGGAAACCTTCTGTGCATTGGAGTGATGCTGCTGAGTACTTCTGTGCTGTGAGTGCCACAGTGCCTGGGTCTGCAGGGGGAGCTAAGCACAAACTGTCTATGCTAGAGGAGTTTTCAAAGACTCAATATCTCTTTCTGTGGCATTTTCAAAGATCTCTTTTTTTATGATGGTGGGTGAGGCAAAGAGGGCTGAGCCGACTCAGGCATTTCTATATAATTCTGCCATTCCTGTTATGCTCCATGTCTGATAAATTTTGTTTCAGAAGCTTTTTCTCATTGTAGAAACTACATAATGGGAAATACTATTCTACAATGATGGAAGAGATAGTGTTCTTACAACAGGTGCTCCATGACTTACCTTGATGTTGTCTGCGTTAGGGTGTTGACTATGTGATCTGTGACATGGCCTAGGAGAAACTTGGTTCTCATTGATCATTTCATCTCTCATCTAATCTGGAAAACAGAAGATGACTTTCTCATGTTCTTACCTTGCAAATTTGTTTTCTTTTCAAGTTGGTCATTCATAGGCTTTTTTTTTTTTTAGAGTTTCTTTTTCTGACTCTAACTGTGGTATTCATGTGTCTAAATATTTTGTCTGAGTTTATCCTTATTTAGAAAGAACTATGAGAAATTATTAGTCAATGATAAAAGAGTGATTAGAATCATAAGGGACTTGGAAAAATGTTAGGTGATGTTAGTTCTGGCAACTATTTAAGAATAGTGCAGAAGAAAAATAAAGATGAAAAATTCACCCGTGTTTCTCCAAATACTTTTTCACAGTTAGAAAAGTAGTTTCCTATTCTTTTGGTGTCAGAAATGCTGCAAATCTGTATCAGAAATTTGTGGCTATAATCCCTTCATTTTTCTTCTAGCTACTGGCATTGGCATTTCTATTCATTGCTTTCACCCCATTGTTATATGATTTCAGCTACTGGAATATTAATGATTGATTCTTATAACATTTTGATAATCAATCATGTGATAAGTTTAGCAATGCCAAACTGTGCTGGAAACACTGATAAAAATTATGATCCATAGTAGAGGGTCACTGGACCCAGAATAAATTTATGACTTATTTTTGGTCTAGATTGGAAATAACTGTTTAAGAAGCTTTATACTTCTTGTCTGCTTGAAGCCTTGGAGGATAGCAAGTAGTCTGGAGAAAAAGGAGACGGAGAAGGAAGGTTTCTAGCTGTTATTTGGCTGACATTAGAATGTATAAGAGGGTAAGTACATAGGAACCCTCAAATATAGAGAGAATAAGTGAATTGTGGCCTATGGTACACCTTAGCCAAATGGTGAACTAGCAGATCAGCAGTATTTTTTAGGACCTAGTGAGATGATTATATGTGACAGATGTGTTTCAATGATTCTTGGATGGGTATAGGGAAGGTAAATGGAAGATTAGAGATGTAAAATTATGAATAAGAAATCTGGGGCCGGGCGCGGTGGCTCACGCCTGTAATCCCAGCACTTTGGGAGGCCGAGGAGGGTGGATCACGAGGTCGTGAGATCGAGACCATCCTGGTCAACATGGTGAAACCCCGTCTCTACTAAAAATACAAAAAATTGGTTGGGCATGGTGGCGCGTGCCTGTAATCCCAGCTACTCAGGAGGCTGAGGCAGGAGAATTGCCTGAACCCAGGAGGCGGAGGTTGCGGTGAGCTGAGATCACGCCATTGCACTCCAGCCTGGGTAACAAGAGTGAAACTCCGTCTCAAAAAAAAAAAAAAAAAAAAAAAAAAAAAAAAGAAATCTACTCATGTAATGTCCCCTGCCTCAGTCCCTCCATTCTTAAAGCACACTGTCTTCTATCTTTGATAAAATGGTTAACTTCAGACGACTCACTGTTATCAGCTCAGCCACATTGCCCAAAGGGAGTATTATGGGCATTTTAGGCAGAATCTCGAAGGAGGTAGAAATATAGAATTGTTTTGTTGTTGTATTTATTTCAAATGTGTGTAGAAAGTTGCATATAGAAGTTGAGTAGTCCAAGGGGTGGATTGATTTATTGACTCTGAGCTTCAAATTCACCCCTTGCCTCTTCTGTAATGTGGATCTGTACCCTTCAACCATGTTCCTTGCCAATTGTCACAGTATTATACTTTGTCAGTAGAGGATCAGGAAGAAGAGGTTTTGCTTTTTGCTTTCTGTGTTCCCACGCGACAGGTTCCCGCAGCGTGGGAGGCTTCTCCGGTGTCCAGTTCTTGCGGTGCACCCACACCAGGTTCCTGCGCTGCATAGTGGCCAGCAGAGTCCTCCAGCACTTCCATTTTTGGGTGATACTGTAGAAGAGAGCCTGCAGTGAGACATTTCCCTTTGTCCAGCTTTCCCCAGATTCAACCCTAGATTTGTGAATTAACACCTTAGATTATGGTTTTCTGGTATGTACGAGAGGGTGAATTTCTCTATAGAAAGTTCACAGCACCACAGTGACTTCTCTGTCATCTAGTAAGCCACAGTTGTGGCTTTCCCAGTAAGAGCTGGGTCACAGCCCTGGGGTGTGGGGGTAGGGGGTCTCTTCTTGGGGCGTTATACCCAGCCCTAGGAGTAGAGACTGCACCTTATATCTGCTATTCCTACAGGAATAGGTATAGCAGTTTTCTTTTATTTGTATTACCTATTTCCTTGTTACTCTAACCCCTGTTATAATTAATAATATTTTATATTAATATTAAACTTTTACTACAATTACAAAAAGCATTTCCTGTTCAAATTATTATATGGTCTCTCTTTCCTTATTGGACCAGACTCATACATGGACCAAGGGTCTTAAGCCACTCCATCTACCCACTCACTCCTGCCTAAGTCAAGTTGCTTGCTTGTTTTATTTATTACTCATTTGTTGCATTTATTTATGGTTTTATTATTTTACTTATTTATTGTTGATTATGAGGAACTTTATGCAATAAAGAATTACATTAAGAATTTGGAAATGTTATGTTTTTATATTAATGAAATTAATTTTATTTTTCACATTTTGTGCATGTTTGACACAAAATTTTATTTTACCATTGAAGCAAATCGTAATTCCTTTTAAATGTATTTTAACTTCTGACACAAATAGTCTTTCATTCACCAATGAGACAGTGTCTGAAGATGTTAAATTCCAAGTCATTTTTCATTCATCCAACTCTCTTAATTATCCTTATTTTTGATTTCTTTCAAATGAAGGGAAAAGACCATGATAATTTTAAAACAATCTGAAGATAGAATATTTCTATCATCCAGGAAGTTTTTGAGTGTACCTTTCTAGTCAACCCACCTTCTGGAGGCAACAGATATACTTTAACAATTTTAGAGCTTCACATCAATGGGATTATTAGGTAGGTACTCTCTTGTGCCTGGTTTCTTTCACTCATCATGTTCTGGAGGTTAATCCATGTTCATTACTATAATTGTTGAGAAGTTTCCTATTATATGAATAAAGCACAATTTATTTATTCATTTGGCTGTGCACACCATTGGCTGATTACAGACTCTTTTAGGGATTAAAGCTTTGTTTCCATTCTTTTTTTAAAAAAAATTAGATTCGGAGGTTACATGAGCAAGTTTGCTATGTGTGAACATTGCGTGACGCTGAGGTTTGGGCTTCTAATGATCTTGTAGTGAACCCTATAGAGAGTTTTTCAGCACTTCCCTTTTCTCTCTCTCCCCACGTTTGAATCACCAGTGGTTATTGTTCTCATCTTTGTGCCCATGCGTAGTCAATATTTAACTCCCACTTATAAGTGAGAACATTCTGTATTTGGCTTTCTGTTTCTATGTTAATTCACTTAGGATAATGGCCTCCAGCTTCATCCATGTTGCTGCAAAGGACATGATCTCATTTTTTTATGGCTGTGTAGTATTCCATGGTGTACATTTTCTTCATCCAGACTGGTGGGAATTTGGTAGCATTCTTAAGGGTGCAAGGTACAGGCTGTTTTAGGTTTTTATATGCTGTTCATGTAAGAGTAGGGTTAAAGTTCTATAGTTCAAATCTGTATCTTAAATGCTTTTATTTAAAAACCCATTTCTAAAATTCATTACGCTATTTAACCTGCCACTAATTTTTCTAACAAAAGCCCAATATTTGATATTTCCTGTGCTACTTATAAAAGCTTCAGGTGTCATTCAAGCTGTGGGTAACTGAACTGTAATTTTCTCTGTTGTGATCTTACATATTAATAACAATGTAGCTGACTGCCTTGGGGTTTGCTTTCTTGACTAAGTCAGTTGACTGTCTTTAGAGTTGAGACTTAAGTTAACTAGTTCACTTTTGATATTCTGTGGTTTCTGTTGACAAGATTTCATGTAAATTATATATTCTAGCACTTTGGTGTATTTATTTTTACTTGGTAACCAATATATAGATATTATGAACAATATTTAGGTAATTGTTCCTGCAAATCCTGAAGGTCTGTAAGTCATGTAATTATAATCCTTGCTCAACAGTCATTCCAGAGAACTTATTTAATATTTAGAGACATTTTGCTATATACAGTACATATTAAAATATTTTAAAGCTTATTGGGTAACTTATGAAGAAAATTTTCACTGTTATTTAATATGAAATACGCAGCACATCCAATACAAATTTCCAATTGTTTAAGCACATTAACAAAGTTGTCAAGGTAATTAGACCTCTATCCAGAACTCTTATGAGGATGTCTAAGACGAGGGAGCACTTTTGTTTAGGAAACAAATGCACCAAAACGTGAGTATAAAAGGTAGAATGTTAAGATATTGAAGTAATTTGATATGTATATGTATGACTTCAAATTGCTTTGCATGATATGTTTCATATAATTGGATATTAAAAATTTGCCTTCATATTAATTTTCTAGAGCTACTGTGACAAATACCACAGACGGGATGGCATGAACAACAGAATCTGTTTTCTCTCAATTCTGGAGGTAGAAATCCAAGATCAAGGTGTTGGCAGCGTGAGTTGTTTTTGAGGCTTGCAGATGGTTGCCTTCTCACTGTGCCCTCAGGTGGGCTCTCCTCTCATGGTGCACATATCTGTGTCCAGACTTCCTTTCTTATAAGAACACCAGTTATATTGAATTAGAGCCCAGCTATGTGATCTCATTTTACCTGTTTAAAAACCCTGTTTTCAGACACAGTTTCATTCTGATGTACTGGGGATAAACATGTAAATTTTACATCAACATGTAAATTTCGGCTGAGTCACGGTTTAGTCCATAGCAACCCTCCAGGGAAGTAAATGTTAAATTCATAAAGAAGATCATTAAAGCCTCTCTTGACACAACACTTTGCTAATTGCTTGTGCACACAATGATCATACATAATTTTGATAATGACATTTCCCTGCTTTCTTTTGTGTTTCTAGAGCAAACAGAAATGTGCAGTAACAGATACAGGTAGTTCCTAAATATTTTAAATTGTAAAAGGAAGTAGAGAGACCAATGATAAAAATGTAAAAGCTATTATTTGGACTTGTCTTCTTTCTCTCTGCTTCATTAGGATATGGAATTTTCTCGTGTTTAGGTTTGTCCTTTTCTGCGGCTAAATCTTAATTTCATTTTGGTTTTTCATCTCAGTTTTCCTTTCTTTCTCTACTCTCTTTTCTGTTTGAATGTTGAATTTTTTTAACCTTTTTTTCCCTCTCTCTTGTCTTAGATTTCAACTTTGCCAGAGCTAATCTAGCTAACTTGCTATTCTTGTCTTGCACTGCTCCTTTACTACCTAATCAGCAGAACTGACATTAATAAAAGGAAAAAAAGAATGGACATTCTTTGGGAAGTTGTTTATGGCAGGTGCAATGGGTTAAGTGGATGAGGGAGGGGGCTACAGTCCTTGAACACAGGGGCAGCAGGAAGAATTTCATCCTATATGTTCAGCTTTCTTGGGGGTTGTTGTCTGTTTTTTCAAGCAGCATGTAGCAAGATTTTTAATTTTGTTTGATCATAGTCTTTGATAAAAATGTGTTGATTACTAATATGTTTGGATTCATTTGTAACATTTTGGCTTTGCTCAGCATGCTCTTGATCTGTTCTTTCCTTTTTTAGTCTGTCTTCTGTTGCATTGATAAAGTTTTCTTTTCTTTTTCTATTGTTTTAAAGTATAAATTGTATTTTTGTTCTTGAAAGTATCCTTAAATTATATATACATGTATACACATATATAATTTTTAAATGCCCAATGTTATTTTTTTCTTTGCCCGAAGTTATTCTATAACATTTTTTTCCTTGTATGTCCCCCTCCTTCTTCTTGGGTGTGTTTTTTCTCCTTTTGACTTACTATCTTTAGGATTACTTCTGTGGTTGATTGGAAGAAACTACACACCAGCTATATATATCAAGATGGTAATTTTAGAGTTTATCAAATTAGCCAATAAACTATAGCTCCAATGCACACTAAGAAAAGTAATAAAAAAGAAAACCATTCAACACAATAATTGGAACATTAATCCATTCCCTTCTTCCTCAGAGGATTTGCTTGATCTTCCCTCTGCCTGGAGTGTTTTTCACTACTGGCCACATTGATGGTTCTTTCACTAGCTCCCAGTCTGTACTCCTGGAGCAACATAAGTACATGTGAATGAAAACAGGGATTCTTTAGAAGCCTTATTGGCATTTTATATTTTACGGTTACAAAATAACATCTTAGGAGAAAGGCCGTATAAACTGAAGTATTTTATATTTTACGGTTACAAAATAACATCTTAGGAGAAAGGCTGTATAAACTGAAGTATATCCCTAATATGATGCAGTATAGCAGAAGGATCCATATGTGTTAATACAATAACACCTAAATATTTATTTTTGAGTTTATAAAGTGAGTTGCAAAAAGGTATGCACAAGATGTATCACTTCTATTACATTTTAAAACTATAAATGAAATACTATATATTTCAGCTGTTTCATATATTTTGTATAGGTATGCAAATAGCATCAACTTCAAATTGATTAGATGAACGAATACAGGTAATAAGGAATGGAAGCACTAGAACTGGGAGTTGCGGTCAGAGGAGATTTTAGTCTATCTGGAATGCTGTATTACTTTAAATAATTTCATATATTTATGAATTCTTCTTAGTATTAAACCAATAAAAAGTCATAAAAGCCATCACAAAGATTTATCCACATTCTTTTCTATTCTTCTCATAGAAAAAAGGAAAAAAGAGAAAATGATCACCTTCTTCATTAGGTTTTGTTCAACCTTCCTAAGTATTTTTCCTGCCTCTGGGATCATATAGCTTGTAGTTTACACTCTTCTTAGGGTCCTACTATGTGATTTATATTATAGATATGTATTTTTGTCCACTCCAGTAGACTATAAACTAATGTCACATCCGCTTTTAAGTATCCTTAAAACCCAATAAATAATTCACTTGTAGTAAAACTTCAATACGTGTTTTGGACTTATTTTGAACTAATAGAAGGAATTAAGTGAAGAGTACGAGATGATAATTGCCAAATTGAGATATTAATTTCCAAGAAATGACATTTTTAAAGTGGCAGTTTGTTCATTCTTAACCTCCATTTAATCTAGGCAGTTATATGGTTTTCTGACCATCTCCGTTTTCTTCATAGGAAACATGAAGTGAATGGGGCTGGGTTTGTGACTACTGAAGAGTCAGTTGGTCCAAAGTGGTCTTTGTTGATGATTTCAGTCCACTAGGGGGCCTCTCTAAGATTTCCAGAAATGAAGACTTTTTCTGATGGTCCCAAAGGGTGGAATTGAGGATACAAGAGGGCATGTGTGTCAGTCAAATCACAGATAACAAGGGACTGCAGTGGGGCGGGGGACAGTGTGTGTGTAAAGTTCACCTTAGGTTTTCAGCTCTGACATTCTATATAAAATCTCAGAAAGCTGGAGTTCGTAGGTCTATAAATCCATTGTGAGAATGATTCTCTAAGCAGAGGTGAGGGATTTAGAGTTTTACTGGGAATCGAGAGAATGGACACTCAATAGAAAACATCTCTATTATATATTTTCAGTTTTAAAATTTTTATGACTAAAATTCCTGAAATTCACTGACATGGAAATTATTCCAAAATACCCCTGATATCTGATTTCTTCATATATCTTCTCTGAGACTAAAAGGACAAGAAATTGGCGAATAGAAAGAAAATAAGGACCAAAACCAGAAAGAGAATAGAGAGGCAATATTTAATTGACCAGCAATATGTGTCTGATGGTAACAGCTGTGTGGGCCTGCAGGGTGTGTGGAGAAAGGGCTGCACAGAGTGGGAGAGGTAGAAATTAAGTCAGGGTGGATATCATACACACATCGTATTTTTCTTTTAATCAACCAAACTCTAGTTGGAAACATTTTCTATGCAGACAATCTCCTGATTTCAAGAAATTGTATTTATTTCTAAATTCACAATACATGCTGTCAAAAAGTTTTCCTTTATTAAAATTTTCATATAATTGAATTCTGCAATTTTCTGTCAAGCTATGTGATATGGGCTTCCCATGATTCTTCAAGGCTCCACTTCCCCCAGCTGAGACATGAATTCCTCTGAGGTGTATCATCCTCTTTCTTCACACACTCTCCTACAAATTTCTCTCATATAACGTAATTTAAGGGAAAAAAATTCCTATCTTCACACATTGGAAATGTTGCTTCTTCCTCCCTTGCACTATTCACATCCACAATTTTGGAGAGATTACTGTGCAGTCTCAAGGGTCACTCCTGGTGGAGCTTCCTGTTCAGATGAATGACAGAACTTAGGTGTGATTGGTGCTCAGGGAGTCTGTAAAAACCATTGACTGGAAGAACAAGATTGTTTGGACTCAAGACTTGACCCCATTCCAGAGCAGGGGTGAAGGCACCCCAGCAACCAGGCAAGGAGCCATAGAGAGGAGACTGGGACTTCTGCTGGGCCTTTTGTGGGTCCTGGTTTGCTGTGAGTCGGACTGTCCTAGATGAGGGCTGTGGGCAGTTCCTCTGCCGACAGGGAAAGGGAGGGAAGGAAGAGCTGACACAAAGCTCCTGGACTGTCCTACATCCTCATGAGTGTTTCTAGGGATATTTCACAGGTTTGGAAACTGCATCAGTGATTCCCTAGTGACATAATACATATTTGCATTTCTCTTTCCAAGCAGGAGTGAGGGGAGTGAAGGTGGAGCAGATTCCTTCAGCCCCAAGTTTCCAGGAGAGAACCAGCTCTACTTTGAGGTGCAGTTTTTCTACCTCTGTGAACAACATGCAGTGGTTCCGACAGAGACCTGGGGTAGACTCATCAATCTGTTTTTTTTTTTTTTTTTTTTTTTTTTTTTTTTTTTTAAATTCTCTCATTTTTATTTATGGGTTATCATTCGGTATGACATATTTTTTTTTTTTTTTTTATTGCATTTTAGGTTTTGGGGTACATGTGAAAAACATGCAAGGTTGTTGCTTAGGTGCATACGTGGCAGTGTGATTTGCTGCCTTCCTCCCCTTCACCCATATCTGGCATTTCTCCCCATGCTATCCCTCCCCAATTCCCCACCCCCCCCGCTGTCCCCCCCCACTCCCCCACAACAGACCCCCATGTATAGTGCTCCCCTCCCTGTGTCCATGTGTTCTCCTTGTTCAACACCCGCCTATGAGTGAGAACATGTGGTGTTTGATTTTGTGTTCTTGTGTCAGTTTGCTGAGAATGATGTTTTCCAGGTTCATCCATGTCCCTACAAAGGACGCGAACTCCTCGTTTTTAATGGCTGCATAATATTCCATGGTGTATATGTGCCACATTTTTCCTGTCCAGTCTATCATCGATGGGCATTTGGGTTGGTTCCAGGTCTTTGCTATTGTAAACTGTGCTGCAATGAACATTCGTGTGCATGTGTCCTTATAGTAGAACGATTTATAATCCTTTGGATATATGCCCAGTAATGGGATTGCTGGGTCAAATGGAATTTCTATTTCTAGGTCCTTGAGGAATCGCCACACTGTTTTCCACAATGGTTGAACTAATTTACACTCCCACCAACAGTGTAAAAGTGTTCCTATTTCTCCACATCCTCTCCAGCATCTGTTGTCTCCAGATTTTTTAATGATTGCCATTCTAACTGGTGTGAGATGGTATCTCAATGTAGTTTTGATTTGCATTTCTCTAATGGCCAGTGATGATGAGCATTTTTTCATATGCTTGTTGGCCTCATGTATGTCTTCTTTTGTAAAGTATCTGTTCATGTCCTTCGCCCACTTTTGAATGGGCTTGTTTGTTTTTTTCTTGTAAATCTTTTTTAGCTCGTTGTAAATTCTGGATATCAGCCCTTTGTCAGATGGGTAGGCTGCAAAAATTTTTTCCCATTCTGTTGGTTGCCGATTCACTCTATTGACTGTTTCTTTTGCTGTGCAGAAGCTGTGGAGTTTGATTAGGTCCCATTTGTCTATTTTGGCTTTTGTTGCCAATGCTTTTGGTGTTTTGGTCATGAAGTCCTTGCCTACGCCTATGTCCTGAATGGTTTTGCCTAGGTTTCCTTCTAGTGTTTTTATGGTGTTAGGTCTTATGTTTAAGTCTTTAATCCATCTGGAGTCAATTTTAGTGTAAGGTGTCAGGAAGGGGTCCATTTTCTGCTTTCTGCATATGGCTAGCCAGTTTTCCCAACACCACTTATTGAACAGGGAATCCTTTCCCCATTGCTTGTTTTTATCAGGTTTGTCAAAGATCAGGTGGTTGTAGATATGTTGTGTTGCCTCCGATGCCTCTGTTCTGTTCCATTGGTCTATATCTCTGTTTTGGTACCAGTACCATGCTGTTTTGATTACTGTAGCCTTGTAGTAGAGTTTGATGTCTGGTAGTGTGATGCCTCCTGCTTTGTTCTTTTTGCTTAGAATTGACTTGGCTATGCGGGCTCTCTTTTGGTTCCATATGAAGTTTAAGGTGGTTTTTTCCAGTTCTGTGAAGAAGGTCATTGGTAGCTTGATGGGGATAGCATTGAATCTGTATATTACTTTGGGCAGTATGGCCATTTTCACGATATTAATTCTTCCTAACCATGAACATGGAATGTTTCTCCATCTGTTTGTGTCCTCTCTTATTTCGTTGAGCAGTGATTTGTAGTTCTCCTTGAAGAGGTCCTTTACATTCCTTGTTAGTTGTATTCCTAGGTATTTTATTCTCTTTGTAGCGATTGTGAATGGCAGTTCGTTCTTGATTTGGCTCTCTTTAAGTCTGTTATTGGTGTATAGGAACGCTTGTGATTTTTGCACATTGATTTTGTATCCTGAGACTTTGCTGAAGTTGCTTATCAGTTTCAGGAGCTTTTGGGCTGAGGTGATAGGGTCTTCTAGATATACAATCATGTCGTCTGCAAATAGAGACAATTTGACTTCCTCCTTTCCTAATTGAATACCCTTTATTTCTTTTTCTTGCCTGATTGCTCTGGCTAGAACTTCCAGTACTATATTGAATAGGAGTGGTGAGAGAGGGCATCCTTGTCTAGTGCCAGATTTCAAAGGGAATGCTTCCAGTTTTTGCCCGTTCAGTATGATATTGGCTGTCGGTTTGTCGTAAATAGCTTTTATTATTTTGAGATACGTTCCATCGATACCTAGTTTATTGAGGGTTTTTAGCATAAAGGGCTGTTGAATTTTGTCGAAGGCCTTCTCTGCATCAATTGAGATAATCATGTGGTTTTTGTCTTTGGTTCTGTTTATGTGGTGAATTACATTTATAGACTTGCGTATATTGAACCAGCCTTGCATCCCCGGGATGAATCCTACTTGATCATGGTGGATAAGCTTTTTGATGTGCTGTTGTAATCGGCTTGCCATTATTTTATTGAAGATTTTTGCATCTATGTTCATCATGGATATTGGCCTGTAGTTTTCTTTTCTTGTTGAGTCTCTGCCAGGTTTTGGTATTAGGATGATGTTGGTCTCATAAAATGATTTGGGAAGGATTCCCTCTTTTTGGATTATTTGGAATAGTTTCAGTAGGAATGGTATCAGTTCCTCTTTGTATGTCTGGTAGAATTCGGCTGTGAACCCATCTGGGCCTGGGCTTTTTTTGGGTGGTAGGCTCTTAATTGCTGCCTCGACTTCAGACCTTGTTATTGGTCTATTCAGGGTTTCGACTTCTTCCTGGTTTAGGCTTGGCAGGAGGCAGCTGTCCAGGAATTTATCCATTTCCTCCAGGTTTTCTAATTTATGTGCATAGAGTTGTTTGTAATAATCTCTGATGATGGTTTGAATTTCTGTGGAATCTGTGGTGATATCGCCTTTGTCATTTTTTATTGCATCTATTTGGTTATTCTCTCTTTTCTTTTTTATTAGTCTGGCTAGTGGTCTGTCTATTTTGTTGATCTTCTCAAAAAACCAGCTCCTGGATTTATTGATTTTTTGAAGGGTTTTTCGTGTCTCTATCTCCTTCAATTCTGCTTTGATCTTAGTTATTTCTTGTCTTCTGCTAGGTTTTGAGTTTTTTTGATCTTGCTCCTCTAGCTCTTTCAATTTTGACGATAGGGTGTCAATTTTAGATCTCTCCTTTCTTCTCATGTGGGCACTTATTGCTATATATTTTCCTCTAGAGACTGCTTTAAATGTGTCCCAGAGATTCTGGTATGTGGTGTCTTCATTCTCGTTGGTTTCGAAGAACGTCTTTATTTCTGCCTTCATTTCATTGTTTATCCAGTCAACATTCAGGAGAAAGTTGTTCATTTTCCATGAGGCTGTGCGGTTCTGGGTTGGTTTCTGAATTCTGAGTTCTAACTTGATTGCACTGTGGTCTGAGAGACTGTTTGTTATGGTTTCCGTTCTTTTGCATTTGCTGAGGAGTGATTTACTTCCAATTATGTGGTCAATTTTAGAGTAGGTGTGATGTGGTGCTGAGAAGAATGTATATTCTGTGGATTTGGGGTGGAGAGTTCTGTAAATGTCTATTAGGTTTGCTTGTTCCAGGTCTGAGTTCAAGTCCTGGATATCCTTGTTAATTTTCTGTCTCGTTGATCTGTCTAATATTGACAGTGGTGTGTTGAAGTCTCCCACTATTATTGTGTGGGAGTCTAAGTCTCTTTGTAAGTCTTTAAGAACTTGCCTTATGTATCTGGGTGCTCCTGTATTAGGTGCATATATATTTAGGATCGTTAGCTCTTCTTGCTGCATTGATCCTTTTACCATTATGTAATGTCCTTCTTTGTCTCTTTTGATCTTTGTTGCTTTAAAGTCTATTTTATCAGAGATGAGAATTGCAACTCCTGCTTTTTTTTGCTCTCCATTTGCTTGGTAAATCTTCCTCCATCCCTTTATTTTGAGCCTTTGTGTATCCTTGCATGCGAGATGGGTTTCCTGGATACAGCACACTGATGGGTTTTGGCTTTTTATCCAATTCGCCAGTCTGTGTCTTTTGATTGGGGCATTTAGTCCGTTTACATTTAGGGTTAATATTGTTATGTGTGAATTCAATCCTGTCATTTTGGTGCTAGGTGGCTGTTTTGCCCTTTGGTTGATGCAGATTTTTCATTGTGTTGATGCTCTTTACCTTTTCGTGTGTTTTTGGAGTGGCTGGTACTGGTTGTTCTTTTCTATGTGTAGTGCCTCCTTCAGGAGCTCTTGTAGAGCTGGTCTGGTGGTGATGAACTCTCTGAGTTCTTGCTTGTTCACAAAGGATTTTATTTTTCCTTCACTTATGAAGCTTAGTTTGGCTGGATACGAAATTCTGGGTTGAAAGTTCTTTTCCTTAAGGATGTTGAATATCGGCCCCCACTCTCTTCTGGCCTGTAGGGTTTCTGCTGAGAGATCTGCAGTGAGTCTGATGGGCTTCCCTTTGTGGGTAACCCGACCTTTCTCTCTGGCTGCCCTTAGTATTTTCTCCTTCATTTCAACCCTGGTGAATCTGATGATTATGTGTCTTGGGGTTGCTCTTCTAGAGGAGTATCTTTGTGGTGTTCTCTGTATTTCCTGGACTTGAATCTCGGCCTGCCTTGTTAGGTTGGGGAAGTTTTCCTGGATAATATCCTGAAGAGTATTTTCCAGCTTGGATGCATTCTCTTCGTCACATTCAGGTACACCTATCAAACGTAGATTAGGTCTTTTCACATAGTCCCATATTTCTTGTTGACTTTGTTCATTCCTTTTTACCCTGTTTTCTCTAATCTTGCCTTCTCGTTTTATTTCATTGAGTTGATCTTCGACCTCTGATATCCTTTCTTCTGCTTGGTCAATTCGGCTGTTGAAACTTGTGCATGCTTCACGAAGTTCTCGTGTTGTGTTTTTCAGCTCCATCAATTCGCTCATATTCCTCTCTAAGTTGTCCATTCTTGTTAGCATTTCGTCAAGTCTTTTTTCAAGGTTCTTAGTTTCTTTGCATTGGGTTAGAACATGTTCTTTTAGCTCACGGAAGTTTCTTATTATCCACTTTCTGAAAGCTGATTCTGTCATTTCATCACACTCATTCTCCGTCCAGTCTTGTTCCCTTGCTGGTGGGGAGTTGTGATCCCTTGTAGGAGGAGAAGTGTTCTGGTTTTGGGTGTTTTCATCCTTTTTGCGCTGGTTTCTTCCCATCTTTGTGGATTTTTCCACCTGCTGACTTTGTAGTTGTTGTCTTTCTGATTTTGGTAATTTTAAGTCTGCTGTGGCAGAACTCATAAACCCCCTGCTCTTCCCCCGAGGTGTTCTGTCCCAGGGAGTTACTGTTTTCTGATGTTCCCCTGTGCGGTTGCTGTTTTCCCTGCCCACAAGGTGGCAGCCTAGTCACACTCAGGTTGCAGAGGCTTCGCTAAGCTGCTGTGGGCTCCACCCAGCTTCCGTGTGAACTTCTGGGTGTAGTTAGAACTGCTTCCGCTATGTTGGCCCGCCCCTGTAGTGACGGAGTCTCTGTAGTGGCGGATTGCCTTGGTACAGAACAGCAGGGTGCCTATGGAGAACGCCCCTCCTCCACAGAGCTGGACCGTCCCGGTTTCAGTTGTGTTTCAGGTCTTCTTGCTGGGTAAGAGGGGACACCGTCTCATCCGATCTGCCTCCGGAGCCGCTGCGTTGGCTAAAGCCGCGGCTCTGAGATTCGTGGCGCTGGCCTGGCTCCCCGTTTCAGCTCCCCTTGCTGGCTTATAGGGGACTCAGACTCTCTCACTTTATACAGTGAGCTGTTGCCTCAGGGTGCCGGCCCAGCGGCTGCGCCGTTCAAGCCAGCGGCGCCAGCGGCGCTGGCGACCCGTGTGGCTTCTCTGCGTGTGAATCTTCTGTTCTGTGGGCAGTAAAAATCAGTCTGGAAATACGGCGTCCACTCACCCTCTGTGCTTTCTCTCGGAGCTGCATTCCCGAGTTCCTCCTAAGCGGCCATCTTGGATCTAGACCCATCAATCTGTTTTTCATGGCTTCAGGGATGAAGCACAGTGGGAAGTTATGGTCAAAAAGGAATTCTAAGGAGCTCTATAGTACCCTACACATCATAGCCTCCCAACTGAAAGACTCAGGCACGTACTTCTCTGCAGTGGAGGCACAGTTCTCCCAGGAAATCTGCAGCCTGGATCCAAATTGCAGCTGGGCCTGCAGCCCCAACCCTTTCCATGAGAGACATGTTGCCTCCACAGTATCATTTGCACAGCTTTGAGTTTTCTGATTGATGTTGCACTTTTATCTCTGCTAAAATTAGACATTTCAGGATTGTCATTTAACTTTTTTGTTCTACCCTTTTACTCTCAGAAATCTCTTTGGAGGAAAAAGCTTTGATATGGAACCACTGGAGCAACTTATAAAGAAATGAGGACCCAATGTACCGTTAAAACAGATCCTCTAGTAGAGAGCATATAAATTACTGCGATAAAAAAGTTTTGAAAAAATATATACTGGTTAACAAATAGAAAAGAGGTGACTCAGTGTTTCATCTAAATGCAGATTTTTCACTTTTCTAGTAAAAGAGAAGAGAGTATGTATGATGTATGTTATATATATATTTTAATATTGGTATTCATATTTTTCACTCCTGGAACCAATAAAAGATAAAATTTTAAAGCACGTAATATCATTGTCAGGCGTTCTCTGGATTTACATATGTTATCTAGGTGCTGACAATACCTCTTTACTTTACACATGAATAAACTGAGGATTATAGGGCACACATGTCTTGCCTGAGCTTGTATGGTTACTAAACTAGCAAGGAAGCTGGGCTGGGATTCCCACTCTTGATGTCTGACAGCAGATTGTGTACTCTAAGCTACACACTACAGAAGACTCTTTAAAGTCACAAAATAAAAGTTATTTCAACAGATAAATTTGTGCAATGTCCTCACACACATTGCTGGCAAATATTTCCATCTGGATAATTTCTAAATTGCACCTAGTAAGAAAGAGTTCATTAAACCTTTCATTTTGTTTCATTAAAATCCATTTGTCTTGCATTACTCATGATTTTGTAACATCATTCAAGGTCTGGAAAAGAGAGAAGAAATTTCTAGGGTTGCCCTCCAAAAACTTACCTGCTGTAGTCACAGTTTAAGACTTCTGAGAAGCAAACCCAAAGTTTAAACCTAAATGTGGATCAGTTGCAACACATGTAGAATTTCAACCTTACATTGTCTGTTATGTGGATGTAAGTGAATGGACTAGGAAGGATTGGGGCTCTGAGCACCAAGATGAAGACAAGCTGGCAGACTCCACTGAAGCTGGGAACAGGGCCAGCTTCCTGGGTATGTGACCTGTGCAACCCACAGGACCCTGGTTAATGCTCTGCTATCACTGCCTTGACATTTTAAACAGGACAGAAACATATGCAGGCTCAGGTTCATGGGCACAGTGGGCAGCGTGTGAGCTGAGCAGTTGGATGGGCTATTTTGAATGCACGAGCACACAGGGCTCTCTGGTGTTCTGCAGCTATCCAAAGTGAGTGACAGTAAACTTTTCAGTAAATTGTAACACAACAAAAGCATATACATGGACAGACGATAAGATATATTGGAGAGTTATCAGAATCCTTAAAAAAGTTTAGAGACTGGTTTTGAAAGTTGATAGTAACATTACAATTTGAATATCTGCAGGTTTAGAAATAGAAATTACATGTAAGGATAGCAGCTTAATGGAAAAGAACAGCATTTTCTTACTTTTCAATGCTATCTTTTTTTTTCTTAAAATCTTTTTTTTCAACTTTATTTTAGAATTGGGGGTTCATTTGTAGATTTGTTATAATGGTATATTATGTGATGCTCAAGTTTAGAGTTAGAATGAATCAATTTCCCAGGTAGTGAGCACAGAACTGAAAAAGTGATTTTTTTCAACCCTTAATCCCCTCCCTCTGTCCCTTGTATTCCTTAGGGTCTATTGTTCTCAATTTTATGACCATGTATACCTAATGTTTAGCTCCTACTCATAAGTGAGAACATGTCATATCTGGCTTTATGTTTCTGGCCTAGTCCACTCAGGATAATGGTTTCCAGCCACATTCACGGCTGCATGGTATTCCAGGTGTATATGTACCATGTTTTCCTTATCAAATCCACTGTTGATGGGCACCTGGGTTAATTCCATGCCTTTGCTATTGTGAATAGTGCTGCGATGAGCATATGGGTACATATGTGTTTTGGTAGGATGATTTATGTTCCTTTGGGTGTATACCCAGTAGTGGGATTGCTGGGTGGAATGGTAGTTGAACTCTCAGTTCTTTGAGAAATCTCCAAACTGCTCTCTACAGTTGCTGAACTGATTTACATTCCCACCAACAGTGTGTGAGTGCTCCCTTTTCTTCACAGCTTCATCAACATCTGCTAGTTTTTGGCTTCTTAACAAAAGTGAAACATGGTGGTTTTAGTTTGCATTTTTCTGATGATTAGTGATGAACATTTTTTTCATGTTTATTGGCCTCTTGTATTTTTTTTTTGAGAAGTGTCTGAAGAACATTATTTGCATGTGAGGTTTTAAACAGACATGTTTTAACATAGAGGATAATTTTGAAATTAATTCTTTAATAATTGAAGATACAGTGATAAAATGAATAAACAAGCCTTGTGAATTATATCTATATCATTAAGCCACTTCCAGTTTCTTATACAACTTCTACAAGTTACTACAAATTTCAGAGGAAACATTAAAATAGCATTGTATAAATTTACATTGAAAACTGAGTTCAGATATACATAAAACTGATTTGTGGTAAGAAATAAATTGTTTTAGGAAAATTGTTTCACAGGAACCATCAACCATTAATTTACTAAAATTTATATTTCA
Source organism: Aotus nancymaae (assembly GCF_030222135.1). Classification (NCBI taxonomy): domain Eukaryota; kingdom Metazoa; phylum Chordata; class Mammalia; order Primates; family Aotidae; genus Aotus; species Aotus nancymaae. Next base: position 31,685,093 of record NW_026988422.1, on the reverse strand, counting down.
ATTAATCCATTAAATAATTATGGTAATGTTGTCACAGTATGTAAAATACTCTTAAGAGCTCCAGTGTCAGTTGCATCAGCAGAAATATCCTTCTTGCAGTTAGAAATGAAAAATTCTAGTTAAGATCTTGCATTTAATAAGAGCACTTGACATTGCTTTCATTTATATGCTTGAAAATGAAGTTGCTTCAGGCATGAATTTTGCTAACTTCATAAATTAATTTGCAGAAAAGTGAGCCATAAAATTTTATTAATCAAGATACTATATTAAAGTATTATTATAATAATTTATGACACCAAAATTTTAAACCAATTTTATGTTTTTCTTAAGTATCATTATAACCCTATTGTGTTTTATAAGTAACAAAATATTTTAAGAAAAAACCTTTACATTTTATTACCTAATGGCACATTTTTTCCTGTCTTTTGAATAAGAAATCCTAAATTTTCATTTTGCACTGAGTCGCACAAATTGTACAGCCAGCCCAGCTGGGAATCTTGAATCCCCAAGCTAAATTTTGAAGGAAAGATTTTGAAACCAGAAAACAGTTAGTGTGTTTGAGAAAGTTCTTTTTGCTTTACATATTAGTTAACTCCTATACTTCTTCCATGTACTCCAAGTTGCTAAGGAGTGTGTGTGTGTGTGTGTTTCCTTCAAGACAGATATGATACGTTATAAAGATAAGAAATAGATCTCCAGAAGGGAGAATCCTGCCTCCTTATAGCCCAGCCATGGTGTCCACCCTCATATCACTGCTTGTGATGGTCTTTGAACTTAGAGAGTAAAGTCTTATTTTATTTCATTTTACTATGGATTTAGGCTCCCCTTGATCTATCTAGCACTAATGTGATAGGAAGAATGAAAACTCACATAGAAACTCATCTGAAGGACCCTGTCTTTGTTTCTAAAGGAGCCAAGGACTGATGAGGGTAACCTCAGACCCACTACATTGCGTATAGACGTGGAAATGGTTTTGGGGTTCCATGATGCAAGACAATTTCTCCATGCATTACCATACTTTACACTGCACACAACTAGCCCTCAATAAATATTTGCTCTGTTAAATAGAATAAAATAATTTTACAGCTGGAAAAGCACTTAGAAATCCTCTAGTCCAATTTCATTTTACAAAGACAGAAACTATATTCAAGATACCAGTATAAAACCATTAGATAGTAAATGAGCCGGGAATAGAAAGAAACTGGATTTCCTCCCTTCCTCCTTAGCATTGCTTCTGCCTCCTTCCTGCAGGACCATATTGCCCAGCAAAGAAAAACTGATGAAAATCTAGCCACTTTGATCTCTGCAGTTTGGGTCTGGGAAAGATTTGGTCCAATCAGTTTGACCATGAGAATGGAGAGTTCCAATTTGTGTAAACATTTGCCACTTTGGGCAAGAAAGATACTCAGGCTGAACCACTGTTATTCTACTAGCAAATCGGTCCATGACTCACTGGCTTCTGTAGGAGTGAGCCAAAAGTGATGGTGCCATCCTCAACCCCTGGATGTATTTCTAAGAACTTTCCTAAAAATAGCAAGGTATATACCTTATGCTGGGTGGATATTCCTTGAAAGAAGGATGTGAATATAATGAGCATCATTTTACAATGTTTAGAAATGTTCACTAAATTGGGAAGCTAAGGGGAACGCTGCCCTTCTGTAGCTGACAGTTCATGAAAGTGCTGGAAAAGCTTTTCTGGGCCAATACTTTGATAATGAGTCTACGAAATTCAATGAAATAATCACCAGGCTGGGAGTCTTGTCCAGGGCATGACTGTACCCCAGATACAGTTAATATACAAATGCTGTGCTCCATATGAGTGGTCATATTCAGACCATTACATTCAGTTCTGAATGCCACAACTCAAAAGGACAAATATTAACCTATGTGTCTGTCTCCAAAAAGAAAGTAATTTGCTCAATGAAGGATTTGATAATTGTATTGTATGAGGAATGGGTGAGATAACTGAAGACCCTTAGAGTGGAGAAATTTCATGTATGCAAAAACACACATTTCATATATAAATACATATTTATGTACTGTGTTGAAATTCCTAATTATAGCTGTCTGTAAATATTTAAAGGTGTGAGACGTGAATAAATTATTAGATTTAGCCTCTATAACTCCAGGTGACTAGTGAGTACAAATCACAGGAAAGGGGCTTCCGTCCTGGAGATGAGATAGTCTTGGTTTCCTAGGTATCATTTCACATGATCAGTATTTTACTGTCAGTTTTCTGTTTGTACACAGGAAATATTTAGGCTTCCATTAATTTATTCTTACAGAAGTAATTGGAAAATATCAAAAATTAAAGTAGATGAGAAAGATTTTTTGGCAGAAAGAAAAAAACCAGGAAGCATCCGGGACTGAAGGACTTTTTCAATATCTTGGAGAAAAACGTTATGGTGGTGTTTGGAAGAAAAATGATAGATATGGAATTTGTACCAGCAATGGCTGAGGCAACAGCAGTTCAGACCAGAAGAGTTGGCCCATACTTTAGAGGAAATTCCACTAAGGATATGAGGCAGTCACTGTATTTAAGGATATATCATATTGATATCATCCATTTTGATATCAAAAAATAAAATCATCTTAATAATGAAGTTACATATGGTTACATTTTTTGAATCTGCAGCCTGATATTTTCTGAAAATTTCTTCTTGTTCTTTCAACACTTTGTAGAAAACAAGACATATAGCAATAGGAAAAGACTTCTTAAAACATGCCAGATTTCTCCTTGCAAACCGGCCCAAACTATGGGTCAAATTATTCCTACTGTTGGAGTATGAATAACTTATGGAACTTGTCCCCCTCCTCCTCTATCTTTGTGCTTTAAGTTTTTGCCTTTTATTAAAGGTATTTTTCTTCAAGAAATATTCCACATTTTGATTGTTGGTATTGTCAATTTTCTGGGAATAGCGAGGTCACATGCAAGACCAGGCTTGGAGAAGCAGAACCTCCAGTAATATGCGCTTGAAATATTGAGGGATCCTCTCTCTCTTACTCTGATCTTTGGCTTACATATTCCTTAAAGAAAGAGTTTTCCTCCATAACAAACAAGTCACGATGGTAGACTTGACCTAAACGGAAGGCATTATTTTTTCTTTGTTTATGAGCGTGAATTATGGTATTTTCCTAATTTCAAACATACAAACTCAACCCATTATTAACTAAACATCAATAGCATCTACTTCTTTCCAGTTTATAAATAATGGCTCAGTAGAGTGAGTAACTGTAGAGTTAGATATCTACATTCTTACTGGGCATTTAATCTCTGATTGAACACCCAATTTGTTTGACTCACTGCTGCTCTTGTGCACCTGAGTGGCTCATAGGGTTAGCAAAAAACATTCAACAAGCAAGTTTTGTAATTAGGAATGTGACCACAAGATGGTAGTGCTTCTCTGCTGAGGCAGAACAGAGGGTTCTGAATGAATAGGCTTATGGTAGAAGCAGAGGCTTTTTCTTATTGGTTGGGTACACAATGTGAGAAATCACCATGGTTGTTAGAGGAGAGAAGGGACAACCTGATGATAGAAGTGACTCTTATAACTGGAGGTTGCAGGTGTATGACTTATCTTAATTGAGAAGAACAATGATGACATCCATTCACGCTGTATTTATATTCTTGTGGCTGCAGCTTGATTGTGAGTTGAGGGTTTTTGGGTAACAGAGTAAATTAGTGGATATTCTTTAGAAGTTCAAAGAGGAGACTTGCTTTATTTGGATTTCCTCTTGTTACTATGAAAAATAATTCTAGAGAGGAATGACCTAATAACCCCTCTTATATCTCTGATATTTTTCTTTCTGCATAGTGGTGAATGGAGAGAATGTGGAGCAGCGTCCTTCTACTCTGAGTGTCCAGGTGGGAGACAGCTCTGTCATCAACTGTACTTATTCAGACAGTGCCTCAAACTACTTCCCTTGGTATAAGCAAGAACTTGGAAAAGGACCTCGGCTCATTATAGAGATTCGTTCAAATGTGGACAAAAGGAAAGATGGAAGAATGACTGTTTTATTGAATAAGATGGCCAAACATTTCTCCCTGCACATCACAGACACCCAACCTGGAGACTCAGCTCTCTACTTCTGTGCAGCTGGTGCACACTGCTTCCCAGGCACCTGCTACCCGCACTGAAACCTGAGACTGGAGCTGAAGCTGCACTCCCTTTCCTTTGTCATAAACCTTCAAGTATACCATTTGTCATACTGTTTGTTTGCAAGTTGAAACTAACATATTGACATTAAAAGCATATAAAAAAAGATTAGTTAGGTTCAAGGTGACCTGGAAAGGCTTAGAACAGTTTGTTGACTGATTGTTGCTTAATGTATTATTTTTTCTAACATTTATATTATTGTATATGTTTAAGGTATGCAACATGATGTTTTAACACACATATACATAGTAAAAAATGAACAGCCAGATGAAGAGATGCATAGGGCAAGGTGTAGGGGAGGGAGTGCCGAGCTTCCGTGTCTTCTCTGGCTGTGCCTCCTCCCAGACACCTCTATGTGCTCATTTAGTGATCAAGAGGCTCTGCTCAGTAGATTCTTAAAAGGAATTATTTTAAAATCTAGGCCTTAAAGATGAGTTTACATTTTCCTATAAATCTGGACTCCTTTGCTATAAATAACCCCTTAATATCAGTATCACAATTCCTATTATGAATGTGCTTTTCACTCTTGCCATTTGAAAATTGTGTTTTTTCTTTTCTGATTGTAAAGCATTGTATGCCAAATACAGAAAATATGTAAAAGGCTGGGCACTGTGGCTGATGGCTGTAATCCCAGCACTTTGGGAGGCCAAGGCCGGTGGATCACAAGGTCAGGAGTTCAAGATGAGCCTATCTAAGATGATGGAACCCCGTCTGTACTAAATATACAAAAATTAAACTGGGCGTGGTGGCTCACGCCTGTAATCCCAGGACTTTGGGAGGCTGAGGTGGGCAGATCACGAGGTCAGGCATTCAAGAGCAGCCTGGCCAGCATGGTGAAACCCTGTCTCTACTAAAAATACAAAAATTTAGCAGAGCATGGTGGCATGTGCCTGTAATCCGAGCTACTCAGGAGGCTGAGGCAGGAGAATTGCTTGAACCCAGCAGGCAGAGGTTGCAGTGAGCTGAGATCCAGCCACTGCACTCCAGCCTGCGTGAGAGAGCGAGACTCTGTCTAAAAAAAAAAAAAAAATACAGAAAATGTGAAATTCATAATCCTATACCCCAGGTATTGTTTTGCTAATATTTGGTTAGAGTCTTCATATATTTTTATGATAATTAGGATCATGATTTTTTTTACTTACTATTATTATATTGTGAACTGAGCATTCTTCATTTTATCATGTCCTCTCCTCAAACACTTCTTTTTCAAAAGCTCTGTGAGAAACTTTTTTAAGTCACAGCAATTTTTATTTTCTTAGTCTCTATACTTGTGGTAAAATATAGCATCTCTTTCTTCCTGCTGTTTTTTGATAAGAAAATGTGACTGGGGTTTTCCTTTAGAGTCCAGTGATTATACATATTGTTTGTGTGTTTGAGGGAAATTAAGATAGGAATTTATATGAGAATGTGAGCTTCAGAATAGACTTGCCAATCGATTATTTTCAACTCTTATTAATATGCTAGCATTTACTCTCTCATAGAACTTAGAAAGGAGAGATGTGTGTTTTAATAACTGCTATATCTGCAAAGCCCAGAACAATCTTTTTTGCATAGTTAATAGTCAATAAATGTTTGTTAAAAAATAGTCAAAATTTTAATTTAGGCTTTGTGGTTAAATTAAATTTAAAAATTGATTTTTGAAGTATAAAACATCTTAAAATGTGTGCTTGAATACCTACCTGATTATTCAAGAACGTAGTATTTCTTTTCATTTTCCTATGTCTTTCTCCATGAAGCTTTATTGTTTTCAGATAGTTAAATTTATTCCCACACATTTAATTTTTATTGCCACCTTTATCTTTCTTTCTATGGTACATGAGAATGTTTTTTACACACATTTTTCAGTTATCCTACACATTTTCTTTCTTTCTTTCTTTTTTTTTTTTTGAGACAGAGTATCACTCTGTCACCCAGGCTGGAGTGCAGTGGTGCAATCCCAGTTCACTGGAAACTCTGCCTCCTGAGTTCAAGTGATTCTCCTGCCTCAGCCTCCTGAGTAGCTGGGATTACAGGTGCCTGCTACCACACCTGGCTAATTTTTGTATTTTTAGTAGAGATGGGGTTTCAATATATTAGCCAGGCTGGTCTCGAACTCCTGATCTCAAGTGATCCACCTGCCTTGGCCTCCCAAAGTGCTGGGATTACAGACGTGAGCCACCATGCCCGGCCCTATATTTCTCAATTCTTATTAGTGGATTACAACAGGCCTTTGGACCAATGGTTAATTTACAGACAGCTTGCTACAAATCTCCCTACCTCATTTTCATGTTTGACTGAATTAAACATTACTACCACAATTTCCTTTAAAAGAGTTGTATGTTTCAGTGTTGTAGATAAATCAGTGGAAATAAAGACAGTGCATAAATAATTAATTCCCTATTTCTCCCACCTGTGGTCAAGGGTAGGCTAATTTTTAAGATCTCTTATATTATTCCCAAGGATGGATCTAATCAGCAGTTGGCATGGAGAGAATAATTCCACCTGGCTGAGTTATGGCTGTTAGTTATGGTTTGTTCTTAAAGGAAAAATAATTAGATTAAATTAGGGTTAAAAACAGCTGGACAAGAAAGGTCAGCTGTTCCTTGTCTCTTCCAGCTCTGATGGCTGCCTCCATTACTTGGCTCGTGGCTCCATTACTCTGATCTCTGCCTCTGTGGTTGCACTAATTCTCTTCTTTTGTCATCTCCCTCTGCCTCCCTATTAAAAGTACACACGTGATTACATTTAAGGCCCATCTAATACAGGATAACCTCTCATCCCAGGATCCTTAACTTAATCATAACTGCAGTATCTTTTTCCCCTTGGCTACATAAGATAACTTTCATGGATTCCAGGGACTGGGGCTTATTTTGCCTACCACAGTTGGCATGCCTGGTGCTATCCTTTTCACAATTTGAGAAAAAAATCAGAGTTCCAGATAGGAAAATGGAAACCACATCAATTGCTTTATTTTATTTTCTCAGTTTTTACAATTTTCACTTTTTAAATTACCATGTTAAAAAGGAACGCATTTTGATATGCAATTCACTGTGTGAAATTTGAATTTTGCTATATTTATGGTTTCATAATTATGTATGATATGATTACCACTACATAATTATTATACAAAACAGATTGCTCACCCCAAAAACTCCTTAGTGCTATCTGTGTGAAATCACATCCTCTCCATCTCAAACTTCTTGCAAACCTTGGTCTGTTCTTTTATATTTTTATCTTTTTCAGGATGTCACATGAATGGAATTATGCAATATATAATCTTTTGAAATTTCCAAATCTTGATTAGAGAAAGCACACACCATTGGGCACATACATGATCATCATCTCTGCTACCACTCTGTTTTTTCTATACCTGAGTGTTTTAAACTTTTGTCATGTGATAGGAATAACTCCATATTTCAAATACTTGAATTTCTTTGGAGGTTTAATTTATAGTTTAAAGAAACACTATAGCAAGTATAGTGTTTAAGCAAACAGTATGGCAATTGATAATGGAGAGGTTCAGTTGAGGATTGAACCAATCCCTATAATCAGAGTTAATCACATCAAGTTTAGTTGTACCAACTCTACCCTAAATTTTTATCAATAGATATTTTTCTGATATTTTAAGACTAAGTTTATTGATCAAAATTTATTTTAATCATATTTATTGGGTATGGTTAATACTTGGATTTTCCCAGGATTTAGCATAGAATGACATATCTCACAATTATTTAATTTTTTTGCACTAGCTATGGCTTTGTAGAGGTGAAAAGTGTTAGGATGGTTATTGCCTCAAGTAAAGCCTATACCTAAGCAAATTGTTTCATCAGTAAAAGAACAAAGTAGAAAAAATTACAAATCTATGCAACATTGTGCCATTAAAGTTGAGAAATACCACTGAAAGGATGAAAAACAAAAGAATGCAAAGATAGTATAACAACCAGTGATTCTGGTAATCTAGATAATACTCTTCCAATCTCCTCGGATGGAGCTGTCTACTTTATTTACTTATACATGTGTTTTAAGGATCTTAGGTCTGCACTCGTTTTCTGAAAAGCTCTAAAGAGTCTCTGAAGAACCTCAGTTTAAGATCTGTAATGTGAATAACTTCTCAATTCTTGTCATATAAGGTCAGATGATGTCAACCTAATTGGTAAAAAGTAACCACAGACCAATTCTTTTATCTGTTGAACTGCTAATAAATAGTACCTAATAAGGTCATTTTCACAAGGTTGATAGGCAGTCTTTATCTGGAATTTTTTTCCATATACCATTGCATCCAGGCTTAGGTCATGTAAAGGCTGATTAAATGAAAGGTTAGGAAAGAAAACTGTACCTGTTGGTATAAGGACTGAGTATAATGGGTTCATTTATCTAGTTAAGTTTGTGAAAGAATGGATTAAATATGATTCCAGAAATTAGGAGTAATAAGGACCTACGAGTCACCAGTTGATAGTGAAAGAACCTATGACGTTAGGGGAAAGAATTCAAGGCCATGAGAGCAAAGGGTAATAATGCATTATCTCATAGAAATTCAAGGATATCTGATACCATAATTAATTTCAGTTTTAATATTTCCCATGTGTTGTTTCTCCGTTTTTAGAGGATAAGGAGGTGATAAGAAAAGAGAAGTTTCTGAGTGAAGGCAAAATATTATATAATTGCCCCAGAAAAATATGTTCCCCTATATGTAGATAATTTGAAATGTCACAGGTAGGAACACAAATTTAAATTGATGTTCAGCCATTGTTAGTGCTGTGTATTTCTCACAAGAGAGTGGTTCGACCCATGTAGAAAATAAAACAACTCTTACTAGTGCATACTCATAACTCTCTAGGGAACATAATTGTTTAAAATCCCTTTGGAGATATTCAGCTGTTTCCTTAGGACAGTATTCCAGTTCATATTCCATTTTTATAGTTTTCCTGAAACCTTACAGGTTACAAAAAGGCATAAACTGGTCACATTCTGTGTTACCCTAGAAAAGTTTTTCCCCAACTATTTGTATAATATTGCAGCCAATATATCCCTACTATGATGGGTTGTTTCTGGAAGGTTGCTAAAACAAGTAATCATTGGAGATCATTTGGTTCCACCATGTAGCCTTTCTGGCTGATGAAACAAAACCATAACTGATTTAAGATGTAGTTACTAAAATTTTTCATAGTTTTTTTTTTGCATTCTATAGGAGGTACTTGCATGAGGACATTAGTCAGAAAGCCATATTTAGTATAATTTTCTGCCCATGTATTTTTTTTTCTAGCTTCTCTAGTGTCTTTCATACTTTGGAACTTTGTCTTTTCTTGAGTAGTATCAAGACATCAAATAATTTTTGTATTTGGTATCCATTTTTTATACGAATACATGAGATGTATGAAAAGTTTAAGAAAAGGTTAAGAAGGTTAAGAAACCTCATTAACTCCATAGTATTTGAGAGTTGTGAACTATGTTAAAACATATAGACTATCACTGTATATAATTTTCATAACTGGACATGGCAGTTTTCATAACTAAACATAGTTCTTTGTTTTCTCCTTCAGAATCTGGTTTTGCTGAGAAGTACCTCAAATTAAACCAGCTACATTGGTGCAGGAGAAGGAGGCTGTGACTCTGGACTGCAATTATGACACCAGTGCTGGAAGTTATGGTCTGTTCTGGTACAAGTAGCCCAGGAGTAGGGAGATGATTTTCCTTATTTATCAGGACTCACGATCAGCAATATGCAACAGGTCATTACTCATTGAATTTGCAGAAGGTAAGGAAATCCATCAACCTGTCATCTCTACTTCACAACTGGAGAACCGTGATGTGTTTCTGTGCATTGAAAGAGGCTACAGTGAGAGGACTGTTGGAGGGAGGTACACAAAATCCCTAAGGGTCTGCTTGAGACATCCACCTGCTGGAGAGACCAAAGAAAGGATTCCCCATCACAGGCAGGAAGTGATTATGGTTGTGACAGCACAGGTGTAGCATCGGAGGAAAACACTCACTCTAAGAAAATACCTCTCTAGGCTCATAGACCATTTCCAGAGTTATCATTCAACAAAAAAATCTGAATCCCTGAGTCTTTGGTTTGAAGTTAGACACACCAAATTTTTGACAAAAGATTGAAGAGAAAGAACTGCCACAATAAACAATTTGCCATCTGGCCACTAGATTGAGCTAGAAGAAATGGCTAAGGTAATTCAGAAACATGATTGAAAGATGAATAAAAATAAATTCAACACTCTTTGTGAATTGTTGGATTTTCAGATCAGCTTATTCAATAAATACTAGATGTTTTTGAAAAGTTCATGGAAAAAGGAAACTGCATATTATGAAAACTATGCATGTATTTCAATTTTTTGTGCCAAAATAAACTTATACTAAGTTGTTATAACATATCTGAACAGGATTTAGTTTGAGGCACTAAGAAGGATAAGACCTCAGTTGAAAATAGCCCCTATCAAAGCAACGTGAATTCTGTTAAACTTGAAGCAAGAACAAACATCAAATTTATGGTGAAACTTGGGTGGAAGAATAGTGAAATCATTGATGCTTTATGAAAAATTTATAGGGTCAATTCCCCAATAAAATCAGCCATTCCCTTGTCTGTCCATTCCTAAACAAAATGGATAATTTGTTTAAGAACGAACAAGAGGATGCTGATAAAGCCCACAGTGGCAGACATTCCACAACAATTTGTGAAGACAAAATTAATCATATGTGCCCTAATCAAATACAACTGACAATTAACAGTAGAAACAATAGCCAACACTATAAATGTCTCAACTGGTTTAGCTCACACAATTCTGACTGCAAAATTCAAGTTGAGCAAACTTTGTACTTGATGGGTGCCAAAACCATTATGCTCAGATCAGCTCCAGATAAAAGCAGAGCTTTCAGTGAAATTTTGAATACGTGGGATAATGATCCTGAATCATTTCTTCAAATAATTGGAAAAGGAGATTAAACATGGCTTTATCCTTGTCATTCTGAAGATAAAGCACAATCAAATCAATGACTGTCAAGAGGTGGAGGTGGTCCAGTTAAGAGCAAAAGTCATGGCAACAGTTTTTTTGTGATGCTGAAGGCATTTTGTTTATTGAATTTCTGGAGGGCCAAAGAATGATAGCATCTGCTTATTATAAGAATGTTTTGAGAAAGTTAGCCAGAGTTTTAGCAGAAAAATGCCTGGGAAATCTTCACTGGAGAATCCTTTTCCACCATGACGGTACTCCGGCTCATTCCTCTCATCAACCGAGGACTGTTTTATACAAGTTTTTATGGGAAATCATTAGGCATCCACCTCACAGTGCTAATTTGGCTCCTTCTGGCTTCTTTTTGTTTCCTAATCTTAAGAACATCTCTAAAGGGCACCACTTTTCTTCAGTTAATAATGTAAAAAAGACCACATTGACATGGTTAAATTGGTGACTAATCATCTAGTAAGTAAGCATGAAGGATACATATTCACCGAGAATAAATATGAAGCCCCTATGTGTACAATGTACTGTATTAGGATCTTTGACTATGCTGATAGTAGTATAAAATATTACTCTTAAGCAGCATAAGATTTACCTGAAAAATCTTACAAATTAATTGAAGAATGAGATGAAATGCATGAAAACTTAATCAATAGATAAAATTCCAAGTATGTGGGCAATTAAGTTTTAAGGGTATTTTCAGGATAACGCTGTGGCAAAAGACAGACAAAAGTAAGCCTCGTGGAGAAACAGAAAACTTAATTAGGCATTAAAGGACAGACACACATTGAATTCATTCATGATACAGTTATTTATTAAATACATAATAAACAACAGTAGTTTTTGTAGGTATGAAGAGTAGAATAACGAACAAAACAGACACATGCAGACACCAAAAGACCTTCCCTCATGAGGTTTAGCTCTACAATTGTCTATAGTGTTCACTTTCTTTCACAGGAATATCCAATGTAGGCATTTCCATTATATATGTTCTAATATAGGCATTTCTCTTGCCTACTCTAGTGATTGGCAGGTTCCATGTGATGATTAAAAGGCATAGTCATTGAAGCACTATTAATATATCTGTCTTTTACTAAATTATTTGACCATGGACAAATTACTTAAACTCAGGCCACTTAGACATCATCAATTATAATAAAAATAACAGTCACCTCTCCAAATGGTTGTAAGGATTGAATTGAATTACATGAATTTAATTAAATGATTGAACTGTAGTAGTAGGGAATAATTTTTCACCAATGGTAGTTATCCTTGGATATAAATGAGATAAAGATAACTTGAGATAAAATAACAAGAAAATTTATGTATAGATAAGGCTTAACCCTCTACTCTCCTGCTATTGGTTATGTTATTACATTTTACTATATTTAGGGCTGAGAGTCACTCTTTATTCACATTGGCCTGATTTCATCCAATTATTTGAACTATTTCTTTATCTCATAGGTTTTAAGAGTAGAAAATGAAACTTTCTTGCTTCAGGTATAACTTAGTGCAAAGTCTATGATGGATCCAATGAGCTTTATGGAGCAGGGCTCAGATATAACACCATTTTATACTGAGCTTCAGTGCCAATAACTAGATCCATATCTGGGAGTTCATTTAACAGAGGTTTGCATTGGAATGGGGAGAAAATAACCTTTCTAGGTTTTCCTTGGGGGAGGAATCCTTTTTAGTTATTCAATTTATAACTTGTACATACATGGTAGATGCCCAGGAAGTATTATAAAAGAAAAAAGAAAAGAGAATTATCCCAGAGACAAATGCTACATACAGCTGACTGAGAATCAGCACCTAGTCCGGCCAGGGTCCTGCCAGAAACAAGATTTAATCCCTGTGCACAGATCGCACAGCTCTCTCTGATCTCTGAGCGATCCCATTTTACCTCTTCAGAGATCAGAGAGAGCTGTGTGATCTGTGCTTGGGGGAGTAAATCTTGTTTCTGGTTGGCTGGGGAGACTCTCAGCTTCCTGCAACAAAGAACTATAAATATTCACTCAGAGAAACAAGCTATTGGGCTTGGTAGTGTTTGAGGGTTCCCAGACCCCAACCAGAGTCTGCAGTAAGTGTGAGGGATAAAAATGAAGAAAGCTTTGGGAGTTCATTTTTGATTTTCTCTTGGCGGCTGTGTTGTGAGTTGCTGGGCTCTGGAAATATCATTAAAAAGAGCAGATCATTTTTAAAAGTCTGGAAGTTATAGAAGGGTGGTCAGAGCCCCAGTGTTCCCCTGTGGGGGCTGTGAAAAGAGAGTATATCTTCCGAAAGTAGTCAGTCATGAATGAATGTCCTCTGTTTGTGGTTCTCTGTTTAAACAGGGGTGAACAGCTTACATATACTGGAGCAGAGTCCTTCAATCCTGAGTATCCAGGAGGGAACACACGCCATTCTTAATTGTACTTATCAGGAGAGAACGTTCTTCAACTTTCACTGGTTCCGGCAGGATCCTGGGAAAGGACTTGTGTCTTTGACCTTAATTCAATCAAGCCAGGAAGAGCGAAGAGACCAACATTTTAAAGAACTGCTTGGAAAAGAGAAGTTTTACCATGTTTTGAATATCTCGACCTCTCATCCTGGAGATTCAGCCACCTACTTCTGTGCTTTGTGGCACAGTCTCCCCAGCACCTGCAGCCGGTACCACGACCTGCAGCTGGGAACCTTGACGCAGGCCTAGCTTTGCAGGTGGGAGTGAAGTTGTTTTCTTTATGTGTAGGAAGAACTTTCTCCAAACAGAAGTGAAGGATAATGCACCATCTCTCTTATGTGATGAAGCTGAATTTAAATGGAATTATGCTTCATTTGTCATTATTGAAATTTCGTTCCCCAGTGTAAACTAGACAGATCCTGGACCTGCTTGCCCACAGAGTTCTTCCACTTCTTTATTGTTAGCTCTAAGAGGGTGCAGGCTCTGAGTCCATGGGGCATATTTTCCCCTGGTTGTACACTCATCAGCAGCATTTTACCTATTTTTTCATGATACTCCAATGATGTTTTCTGTATCTGTGTGCCATCTATTTGTTATTTACTTAATTTAATATTAAATTGACTTCTATATTAAATAGATGCCAAAAATACATAAAATATTGTCCTTATTTTAATAGATGCTATCAGTGGAACCATATATATGTTATAAACTGTGTACTTGATATGCAAGATATTTTTTCCTAATACAAATTAAAATAATGTTACATATATAACAATCAAAAAGACCATCTGTATTCTGCCTAATATGACCTCCTGTATCAATCACACTTTAGAAAATACATTTCCAACTCATTCCCCTCATTTGATAGATGAAAAAAAGCAGGCTCCACAGGCATGGCATCACTTTACTCAAAGCATGTGTTACAGCGAAATGGAAGCCAGGAGTAGAACCCAGGTATTCTGCACCCTTGTCAGTTGCTTTTTCCATGAAAGATGTAAAGTGGGATTTGGTGTTTGAAAGAAGGAGTTGAATGTTGTAATTTTAAACTAAATTACATTTTGATTACTTACACACACATATATAAAGACACAAAAAGATATATAAAGATATAAAGAGATATAAAAAGATATCAAACACCTAGAAAAAATAGAACACATCTATAATTTCATAACGAAGAAATTATAACGATTATCATGTAAGCATTTTTGGTATACATATGCAGCTGTATGTTTCTATGTAACTGGTTTGTAATATGTCCAGTATTTATTACCATGCTTGTTTTTCTCAACATTATATTTAAGTGTTTTCATCCCAGGAAGCATATACTGAGGGCATAGTTTTCTTTTCTTTTCTTTTATATTCAACCTTTATTTTAGATTCAGGGGTAGTACATATGCAGGTTTGTTACCTGAGCATATTGCTTGATGCTGAGGTTTGCGGTGTGAATCATCCCGTCACCCAGGTACTGAGCATAATACCAATAGTTATTTTCTCAACCCTTGCCCCTTCTTTCCTTTCCCCCCTTGTAGTGCTCAGTGTCTATATGTAGTCTTTATGTCCATGTGTACTCAAGGTTTAGCTCCCACATACCAATGAGAACGTATGGTATTTGGCTTTCTGTGTATGCGTTAATTTGCTTAGGAAAATGACCTCTATCTTCATCCATGTTGCTGCAAAGAACATGATGTCATTCTCTTTTATGGCTGCAAAGTACTCCATGGTATTTATGTATCACATTTTCTTTATCCAATCCACTTTTGATGGGCACCCAGAGGGCATAATTTTAAGTGATTGCCCAGTTTCCATTACATAGATAAGTTTTAAAAAATCAATCACTTTTGGTATTGCTTCCTCTTATACAGTGTTAGAGATAATGCTTCTTAAAAACATAATTATATTTGTAGTTTTAATGGAAATGGAATTGCTTGAATAACAGAAAACATATAACACTAAATGCCTAATATTCCTGAGACACGTTTCACCAAAGTGTAATTTCAACAGCAGTGCGTGATGATGCTGATTTTTCAATACTTTATCAGTTATGATCATTATTATCTTAAAGTAGCTTCCATTTTATCAAATAAATACTTTCACAATGTTTTAATTTTCTTTTCTTTTAATGTGTAAGTTTATATATTTTATTATTAAAAAGATGATAAAAAACAGAGTCCATCATGTAGAAAAATATTTTTTCATACAATATTTTTTAAAGGTTTGAAAAATACTGTTCTGGCCCATATTACCTTCTATCAGGCTGGGGTAATTAGGCTGGTGCAAAAATAATCGCGGTTTTGCCATTACTTTCAATGGCAAAAACCGCGATTATTTTTGCACCAACCTAATAGCTGTTCTCTTTTTTCTCAAGTCAATCTATTCGCCATGTTTTTGCCACTCGAAGTGTGGGCCAGCACTGTCTGGGCTTGTGCTGATTCTCAGGCTCCACCCAAGGCTGACTGAATTTGAATCTGCTTTTTATTAAGATTCCCAGGTGATTCTATCATTTCAAAGTTTGAGAAGGACCCATCTGATGGGTTGCCAGAATGATTTTTTAAAGCATAAATAAAGAGACGTCTCTAATTGCCAAACATGCTTCAATAGCTTTCTATTGCTCCTGGAATAAAACGCAAATTTAGGCTGTGGGATACAAAGATCTGTATCATTCAAACCTCCCCTGTCCCTTCAGCTCTAAACTCCCTTTTCCTGGCTTTCTGTGCAGCAAAAACACTGACCTCCTTTCAATTTTCTGAACCTGCTAGTCCTTTTCCACATTTAGTCTAACTCTCTCAACCATTTGAAGTGCTCGTCCCCCAAATCTTGGTGATTTTGACTCATTTTCACTCCTCGGGTCTCGCTCAAATACCACTACTATAGAGAAAACCTGCTGACTTCCGCTGAGCTTCCTGACTAACGTAGCCATCCGTGGCCCTTCCCCTAACTCTGCTATAGCACCCTTGTTATTTCCATTATGGTAATAATCAAACTGTGAAGTTATATTGTTGGTCTATGTGTTTATTGTCAATGTGTTTGTTTTCTATATCTCCACCAAGGATACAAGTTTTATGAGGTCCAGGAGTATTGCTTGTTTAATTGACTTTATTCTTAGTGCTCAGAAAAATGACTGGCCTATAGTAGTTAGTAAAAAAAAAATACTAAATGGTGAATGGATGAATGTTGTTTGGCCCTCCTCTTTCTCTTTTTCCTTCCTCTCATTCTCACCCTAGCAACTTTGACCTTGTTGTGTGTTCTCTCTACTTCATTATGTGGGGCAGCTCAGTTCTTTCTCGCCCTTGCTCCCAGACTCAAAACCTAGCTTTTCTTGCTCAGTGAATGCTGGTCAAATAGATCCATTCAGGGTCTCAGCCTTTCCTCACTAAACTGACCTCACTTTATCAAATATAATCTGAAGCACTTAGTCAACTCTTAAGACTAGTTACACATAATGAAATATCTAAATGAAAAAAACACACACTTAAAACATGTTGGAAAGTATGAAAGTAATTTCTCAAGTCCAACAATTATGAGCTCAAGTCAAACTACTAAAAGAGAAAAAGCTCCTAGGGAAACAAATTCAAATAAATAGCCTTGGTAGACTATAGGGTCCAGCCCTATAGGGTTCTGTGAGCCCCTCCCTGCTGGTTCAGAGACAAGAAACTGTTGAAATAAAAGACACACACACAGAGATAGAGAAAAGAGAGTTTCGGCTCAGGGGTCCACTGCCAACAAAAGCCTGGAGACCTGCAGTGGCACCGAGTGCCTGGACACTCTGACTTTTATTGAGTACAAAGCAGTGGGCAGGGAAGGTAGGGTGAGGTAATGGTGGTTGCTGATAGGGTCAGGTAAATCACACGTCTTGAAGATAGGGGCCCAAGACTTTCAAATAGCGGAGGCGAGGAGTAAACCTAAGGCATCAGCGCTCTTCGCATATTTGTTAGAAATGTCAAGGACATTAATTCTTATCTTCTGAGAAAAATAGAAACCAGGTGCAGAGCAGGGCGTGAGAGTAGACATGGAATGTGACCACTGAAGCACAGCATCACATAGAGACAGTTAAGCCCCCAGATGTCTGTAGGCTTCCCTGACAGCTGTCAGACCTTGCCACAAGAGCTTGGAGAAGCAGAGTTTTCTCCTAACTTCCCCAGGAAGGAGACATCTTGGTCATTTTAGACATCTCCTTCCCTTGCTTGCTAAACAGCAGGCGCTTTCCCAGGGCTGGCACTGCCACACAGCCGAGGCGCCCTCCAGCAGCCCTTATGCGGGCGTGACAGAGGGCTTAGGGCATCTTGCCTTAGGATCACTTTGTTCACAATGTCACCTCAGTTCCATGCTTCATAAAGGTTATATTGAGTATATATCTTTATGATTAGTATATATCATAAAGATATATCTTTATGATATATACTAATATATAGATATATCATAAGATATATATCTTTATGATTGAGTACATATATAGATATATCATAAGATATATCATATCTTTATGATTAAGTATATATCTTTATGATAAGGAACTATAAGATTATATATGATTATATAAAGTAATAACTATATGCCTACATTTCTAATTCTTTTCTAAATCAATTTATTTATATGGGAACAGGCTGAGGCTTCAGACCCTTGCCACTGCATTTTCGGGGTTTCCCCCCTATAGTAGACATGTTGTAGATTAGATTTTTAAAAGATCTGGTTTACAGATCATTATGTTCAAAGGACTGGTTCATAATTACCCTGCTTTTGATTATCTGTGTAGTGGCTATTAGGCTTCTCAAAAGATTAATAGTCATTTCAGTTGGTAACACTAATTTCCCAGAAGGAGTCATTTCATTAAAGTATATTAGAAAATTGCTGAAGCATTTTATTGGAAGTGATGGTTAATTACCTATGGGTCTGTATACATGACAGTCTTCAAAAAAGGTCTGTTTCAGACTAGTTTGGAGAAACTTATATTTCTCACATGTAGTTCAAACCTTTACTATAGTAGAGAAGGGGGTTATCAGCTCTTGGATTTTTTTCCTCTTCCTGAAAACTAGTAAGCATGTTGTTTCATTGAGGTTGTCAGTAAAGACATGAGATTCCTTAGAGACAAACAGTTTTGTTACTTATGGCACAGCAAACAGCCTAAACATTAGTATGTTCACTTTAGTTACTCTTTCCCGTAAGTCCCCAAAAGATGATATAGTCAGTGCTGATGAATACTTTGCATGCAGTGGTGCTGTATCATAGCTGAGGAACTCTGAGCTTGGGAAATTTTTAGCAACAGTAAACAGTAAGCCAGTTTTCCCTTTGTCATATAGGGAGGCATTACCTCATCCCTTAAGGCTGCTTGCTGCAAGCATAACTCTGAAAAGTGGTCCAGGTAGAGTGGTCATAGCCTTACAGTATTGGCATACCCAGCAGGTCATATAGGGGTACAAGAGACTCACGGTGGACTCTTGTACCCCTACAAGAGACTCTTATCCCCTAGTGGATATTCAACAATATCCACTCCATGGTTCTATATCATGTTAGCTGCTAGAAATTTTTCTTATGAGTATCCCACTCCATCAGTCATTCTGATTAATTTGACTGAAGGAGGCAGAGACTAAATGCACTGAATTTGTCTCACACAACATTTAATTATGGCTACTGTCAGTAGAACTCTAAGCACAAGGAGGAGGCCAAACCTGCAATGGCAACCTCAATCATGCCTCATAGCATCCTAGATTCTGCCAGCTGTGAATAAGTTGGAAAGTACAGACAGCTGGGATATAGCGTATTATTTAATGTGACCCACACATGGAAATTTGGACTGACATGCTGATCTTTCTTTTAATTGCCAAAAAGTGACTACTATTCCCAACATAGAGATCTCCTATGGTCCTATTCTCAGACATAAACGTAACCAAAGGTATTGAGATTAATCCAGTTTGAAATTTATTGCTAAACTTTATTTGGATTGACATTAATTCACTTTGGTTAAGCTATATGAACAGTGTCAGGGAGTATTTGCAACCTCTGTAGCCATTCATGGTATAACCCAAGACACCAGGGGAAAAATGCACATTTGTATGAGTCAGATTGAGAAAATGTTGTGCTGATTGCTGTATTTTCATACTTAAGAGGATGGGGAATCTGTATTGGAAAGCTGACATTCATGTTGCAGAAATGTTCAGGAGAAGCCATATTCACAGGAGTTTTCTGTTTTCATGGAATAGTGGAAGATGACAAACCAACAAACAACCAAACTGTATGGTTGCCTTGCTAGGCTGTGTGCTTCATCTAGCATACAAGGAAAGCATTAATCCTCACCCCCTCCACCTTCAATGGTCCAGGGTTTTCCCTTCCTAGGTGCCAGTATTGTTGCTTTTTTCCACACTCACAAAATTTGTTCATCCCATTCTGGTGGCTAAAGCTATGTCTTTTTTTGTGGTCAGTTCTAGTTATACTCAAACCTTTTGTCTAGAACAATAAATAGAGGAAACAATATTTTTATGACATTTATATTTTATTCATCACCTGGACCCTCATGGACCATTGTTCAAGAATTCATAGAGCAGAACACTCAAATTAATGATAGTTAATTTCATAATATAGGACCATGTTTGTCCAACAGAAGAATCCAGGTGGCTGAACCAGAATTCAGTTTTAATGCCATTCTGACCATGTTGCTACTAGGAGAGTAAACCTCCCAGGCTGTTCTGAGGTTGCTGTTGGGAGAAAAAAAGAAGCATCATGCCTTCCACTTCTAGAAAGTTAGAGGTGTATTTTTTCCCCATTCATCTTGTTACACACAGCTAATGATTCTGGATAGTACAGATGTTCCTTGACTTACAATGGGATTGCGTCCCCATAAATGCATTATAAGTTGAAAACACTGTAAGTAAAAAATACATTTAATACACCCAATATGCTGAACAACATAACTTAGCCTAGCCTATCTTAGATGTGCTCAGAACACTTACATTAGTGTATGGTTGGGCAAAATCATTCCTAACAAAACCTATTTTATAATGAAGTGTTGAATATCTCATGTAATTTATTGAATACTGTACCTAAAGGGAGAAACGGAATAGTTGTATAGGTATACAAAGTACAGTTTCTACTGATTGTGTACTGCTTTCACACCATTGAAAAATTGTAATTCAAGCCATTATTATCTGTGCATAAAATAATCAAAAGATTCTAAAAAGTGGGGATAAAAAACCCAACTGGTTAAGAAATTTAGGACTCGAGCAATGCTAGAGCAGTGAGTTTTATGAGTTTCCTTTTGTCTCATACAACCAGGAGTAGCCACTCGCCTGGAAATGTTAGTGGATTTGTACAAAAAAGCCCAAGGACCAGACTTTTACTTTCCTTAGTCAGAAGACCAAGAAAATAGCAGACCGTCAAGACACAAAACTGTAAGGCCATAACCAGTTTACTCCAGCCAAATACCACAGAAAGATTTACAGCTACCAAACACATATTTAGTCAATAA
This sequence comes from Aotus nancymaae, assembly GCF_030222135.1. Taxonomy (NCBI): domain Eukaryota; kingdom Metazoa; phylum Chordata; class Mammalia; order Primates; family Aotidae; genus Aotus; species Aotus nancymaae. Next base: position 31,664,096 of record NW_026988422.1, on the reverse strand, counting down.
AAATGTCATTGCAACCTGGTAGGAGAATTTCGTGTTATTTTTAACTTACCTTTGCTCCATCTCCTCATCACTGGCTTTAAGAAAGGAAAGTACACTTGGAAGAGACCCAAGATTTGATAGAAGACATGGATCTACACACCCAAGAAATTCAACAAGCACTAAGTAGAATAAAGGCAAAAAAAAAAAAAAAATTCACAGTGAGACACATTATGATCAAACTGTTTAAAGAAAAAGGCAAATTGAGAATCTTGAAAGCTGCAAGAGAGAAGTGACCAGCTACATGCAAGAGATCTTTAATAAGATTAGCAGTCAATTGTTCATTAGAAACCATGGAAGCCAGAAGGCAGTAGGATGGCATAAAGTGTTTAAAAAATTATCAACCAACAATTTTTATCTGATAAAACTGTTGTTCTAAAACAAAGGAGAAATTAAGAAAGCTCCAGATAAACAAAAACTGAGAGTATTCATCACTTGTAGACTTGCTCTGCAAGAAAATCTAAAGGGAATCTTTCAGGGAGAAAAGAAATGACACTAGACAGTAACTTGGAGCCATACAAAAATAATGAACAATGAGGAAGGTAGTTACAAAGATAAGAATAATGCCAATATTTTTGTAGTTTTTTTTTTGTAACTACCATTTCCCCCCTAAATTATTCGACAAACTAATGGTAAACAATAACTTTAGATATATATTAATGGGAACGCAATGGGTAAAGATGCTGTGTTTTTGCATGCGTATAAAAATCTCTTTTGTTGTTTTAATAGTACAACTTACATATTTCAAATTGACACAAAATTAGTGGCATTTGCAGTAGTATCTTAAAATAAGTTGCCTTTGAATAAGATCTTGCTTTTCAGTACTTTGAAGTCCACAAGACATTTCTAGAAAATTTCATGCTATGGAAAATGAAGACCACTTAATCCACTGGGGAAGGGGTCTGTGATTTCTCTTTGGTTGACTGCCATAACACTGTCCTTAAGGCATATGAAGGAGAGTTTTTTACATGTTATCTAGACATTATTAGGCACAGAAGCTTTTGCAGTACAACTTTGAGGTAGTATAAATTCTATCATTTTGCTAGCACTGATGTCACTCTTGGGTACAACATTGGAGCTATTGATCCATATTATTTTTGTTACAAATATTCAAGGAATCTTGCCTAAATTTTTATAATAGAATACTTCATGACTGTTATTTCAGTGTAGGAAAGCGACTATTAGAAACAACTGCCCTTACTCATACAACAGTTGCCATTTGATATCAAACACATACAAACATAAACATCCCCACAGACATGGATTTGGAACATTTGCTTCTCAAATTTTTAATTTAACTAATATGTCAGATTTTTAAATTCACCTGTTCACATAATAAGGCTCTTCATTTTGGGTACACCTTTGATCGCTATTGTGATTCCACAAGATGGCAGTGTATTCTTAGGGACCTTGAGGAAAGCTCTCAAGTGCTCGTGTGTGTGTGTGTGTGTGTGTGTGTGTGTGTGTGTGTATGTGAGAGAGAGAGAGAGAGAGAGACAAGAAGGAGGAGGAGGAGGAGGAAAGATAAGGGGAGGGGCTTAGTGGTGAATTAGGGGTGTTAAAAAGAGCATCAATTTTTCTAATTGGTAAAAGATTCTTTTTATGATTTTTAAGGTAGAAACACTAGAAACATTCATTCTAGGTTCATTTTTTTTGTAGAATTTAAAATTTGAATACTCAGTGAACCAGGGCAGAAAAGAATGATGAAATCCTTGACAGTTTTACTAGTGATCCTGTGGCTTCAGTTAAGCTGTGAGTTTTGGGCATCTCTATATAGGAAAATAATGTACAGTATTTGGAGTTACTGTATATTCTACATTTACAGGTAGAATCATGATTTTTTTTTTCTAACTAAGGGAGAGTGGGGGCACCAGTGAAAAGAGGATTTAAATTCTGGGGAGTAAGCATCCATTACCCAGCCAGTCTTCTCTGTCTGACCACTGTCTTTTTCACAGGGGTTTGGAGCCAACAGAAGGTGGAGCAGAATTCTGGACCTCTCAATGTCCCAGAGGGAGTCATTGCCTCTCTCAACTGCACTTACAGTGACCGAGGTTCTCAGTCCTTTTACTGGTACAGGCAATATTCTGGGAAAAGCCCCGAGTTGCTGATGTCTATATACTCCAATGGTGATGAAGAAGATGGAAGGTTTACAGCACAGCTCGATAGAGCCAGCCAGTATGTTTCTCTGCTCATCAGAGACTCCCAGCTCAGTGACTCAGCCACCTACCTCTGTGCAGTGAGCACACAGTGCTCCCCAGACACCTGCAGTCTGTACGCAAACCTGCTGTGCCCGAGGAATGCCTGATGTAGAGCTTAGACTGCAGGGTAGTGAAGTTCTCTTGGCTCTCTAGGTTCAAGTGGAAATTAAAAGTACCAGTATGGAGGATTAATTAATTAGGGAAGTATTTTCATAATTCTGAAAATAATTGAGATCCTAAAAAAATGAAAACAAAAATCTTCTTCTGGTTGAAATATCTTTTAGTCTTGTCTTTCCACTCTATTTTTAAATATTTTTAAATTGAGGTCTGATTGATAAACAAAAAGGTATGCATATTTACTTTACACATACAGCACCGTCTATGCCATAACATCATTTAAAAAGTTTACCTCCTCTCTCCTTTTTTAAAACTTGAGTTATGATTGCTATACAAAAAGGTGCACATATTTAATGTATACATCCTGGTGCTCAGTCTAGTTTTATGCCACTTCTTTATGAGATTGGTTTTATGATTTTTAAATTATATGACAAGAAAATATTTTCACACAATGACAGATATTCTCTCATAGTTCCCAGGACACCTTCCTTTTTCCTTCTTTAGTTACTCAAAGTGTTTGACAGTCATTGATTTGGGAATGCCACAGCAAAACAGAAATGCAAAGTAGAGAAAAAGTCAGAAGCACATGACTTCAAAAATTCTGTAAGTCATAAATTCTTTTAGTTATAGAACCCTCACCTCATCTCCAGCCTCAGCTGCAGTACCACTCCTGATTTATATAAGGGTATATTTGGTGGATAGATGGAAGAACTAGAGTCAGAGTGATTTGTTTTAACCAGTCGGAACTGGTTAAAACTAGAAGTCTAGATAGTTGCGGCGACTAAATATTAGACAGGGTCTATATTGCCATTTTGGCGTAAAGTCTGAATTGAACTTAAAACTCCTGGCTTGAGCCTTGTAAAAGAATATATTGATACCTATGTATTTAAGTGAGTCTTCGAGATGATAGGGAGCATTAGCCCACACCATAGCATGCCATATCCCTAGGCAGGGGATGGGAGCATGGAACAACCTACATTTATTGAGGAGGATCTCTGAGTAAGTATCTAAAAGAAGTCCAGACATCAAGGGGCTTTAGTACGATGAGCAAAGACCTGTATGAATCAGTTGCCAAAGACCATATGGTATTGAGAAGGTTTCAGAAAATGTTGGTCAGGAGAGCTGGACATGCTAAAAAGCATATAAATGCCTCCCTCCTCTGACTGCCTGGCACTATGGATTTGTCCTGCAAGGTAAGCCAAGTCCAGGAAAAATATTTGCTTTCTAATGAAAATAATGCTGTTTAGCATTTAGTATATCGAATTATAGAAAAAAGCTTGAAAACTCACATTTATTGTAAAATCAAATTTGTGGTCTGTTAGTCATGACATTGTTTACGTAGTACAGGAGGTGGAAAAAATTTGGAAATGAAGAATCAAGATTTCTGTTGAGCTAGTTTACGTAGCTACTAATGAAAGAGGCAAACCAGTCAACATTTGCTTCAAATTTTTAATCTGCAGAACTGAAGACTTTGAAGAAATATTGCCAAGTCATGTAAGAAAGATTTGTAAGGCAGTGAGGATGATCAGAAAGTTGTACTGAAATCAAAATCAAAGTACTTGAATTTTAGTGCCACTTTTATCATGTGCCTTCAGGCACCCTGGCACTCTGGAAAGAACCTGGGCTGTGGTGCTCATTTGAATATCAATTAAGTTCCTAATGGGCCATTTATATTAAGCTATACTATTATATATATTTCAGGATTGGACTCAGGATTAAATAAGATGAAATATTGTCTTGGGATAAGTTCATTAGAAGCAGAGCCTAAATTGGAAATTCTTTATCCGTAATTGATTGAGGAAACCAGGTTGAGATGGGAAAAGGCTAAGCATAAACGTGCCAGCTAGTGGAGTCTTTATCCAGCCTGATCTCATGGGAGCTCTGGAGCATGAATTGCATCACAAGATTGATCCTTTCCACACTGATGCAAGGGGGCCAGACTGCTGACCTATTGTGCATAAGAATAAAGTCGTCATTGGCTGAGGTGTTTCTTGGGGTCGAGGTATACTCTACTGGACAATGGTGACTCTCATTGGCAGAGGTCGATTTTCTAGGGAAAGTGGCAACTGTGAGCCAAGAGTAGCCAAAAGTTGTGAACCTTTCATCTTTTTATTATTACTTGTACCATTATGGTAATTCTTTTTATACTTCTAAATTTTATTTCAGTGGGAATATTGGAAAGATAGGAGGAGAATATATACACTCAGGAAATTTGAATCAGAAGCACATCCTAGTAACATTTAAATTTTCAAATTGGCTACGTAATTTTGTCTTACACACAAAAAATCTATAGGGAGAATCAAGAAATATATCAGAAGTGCAAGGGAAAACTGATTCCAGGCTGGCACGAGTGAATGGAGTACACAGGAAAAAGAGACTTTGTTCTGACCTTGTGAAAGGAATACTTGTTGGCCAGATTCTCACTTTGCCTGAGATTTCTCTCCTCGTTTGGTGTTTTCAATTTTAGGATCCGGTGATCTCTATGCTAAAATAAGTTGGATGAAGACAGCTTCTCACTCAAGAGTTTCATCTTATTAGGCTATAAGAGTTGACCGCTCCAGTTCAGTACCACCTGTATCCCATGCACAGGGACTGCTGCTTGCCTAGCTCTGTTAGGCAACAGAGTGTCCCTGTCAATGTCTCCCAAATCTTCTATACCTCCCACAAGGTCCTCTCATTTCTTGTCTGCTGGTTGCACTCCTCCCAACTTTACTGAGTTAACACAGGTTTATTTTTCTTTTCTTTTCCTATTTCTTCCCAGGATTATTTATTTGTTATATTTTCTTACACTTATTCCACTCAAGTTTCTTCATAGATGGGCCTCTATTAATGTTCTTTTTAGTGTGAGATATCATAACGTGGCATAATATATCAGTCTATGGGAGCACTGACAATTGGAACAGGACTCTTTTTAAACATGAAGTACCTAAGTTGTTATTTCCTACAGTTACAAATATCAAAGTTGTGGACCTGAAACCAAGGGGCCTCTTTCACATTTTCGTTCAACAAAAAAAAATCTTGCCATATTTGTTTGCCTTGATTAAGTAATTAATGACATGTGATCCACACTGACTTTAAATATGACTCTCTGGTCTAACTTATTTTTTTTTGAAGAATTGAATAAAGGAATAATCTTTTTCATTTACTGTAATGCTTACATTCAGAAACACAAGACCATATGAACTCAGCCCCCACTGAGCCAACTGATCAACTCCCTTCTCCTTGATGAATGGCTTTACAAAATAATGTAGAATGTCTCAATGGTATTTCAAAGTCAAGAATATTGTCTGCTGTGAATAATTGCTCAGTAAAGTAAATTACTCTTCTATTTTTACATAACTCTCATTTCTCATGTATCTAGGATTAAAACCATATGCTCTACAGAAGGTGACATCATCACAGATTCGGGAAGAAAGAAACACTTTCTGTTGGTTTTGATACAGTGTCTCTCAAATGAGAAGCAAACCATTCACTTCCTTGGATCCGTGATTCCGCCTGTGGCCTCCAGGGGACGACGTTGCACTAAGGAGGCATTTGCGTTCATTGCAGACCATTCTCATCCACTGAGCCTCCCCCCTGCAGCGGGCTGATGCAGCTCGCTGATGTCTGTGTAGATACGGAGCTGTGACGAGAACAAGAGGCCAGAAAGCATCCAGGCTCTTTAAGAGAAAACCTTTCTTTAACCGTTTGCGAAACTTTTCAAAGTCAGGGACTTGTCCAGTCCAACCTCCCCACTGCTCCTAGCTCCCGAGGCTCAGTGCTCTTGGCTTCTGTCCGCCCTGCTCAGGGTCCTGCAGCGTTGCCACTGCTCAGCCATGCTCCTGCTGCTCGTCCCAGTGCTCGCGGTGATTTTTGTCCTGGGTGAGTAACTGCATTCCATTTCTTTTCTTCCTTTTGTAAATGTGACTATATTGTAATTGCCTCTAAATAGAGACATCTTTTCTTAGAGAAGTCTGTGCTGCTTTTACTCACACAGCATTGGTGTTGCAGGAGGAACCAGAGCCCAGTCTGTGACCCAGCTTGACGGCCAGGTCACTGTTTCTGAAGAAGCCCCTGTGCTGCTGAAGTGCAACTACTCGTCGTCTTTTTCAGTGTATCCCTTCTGGTACGTGCGATACCCCAACCAAGGACTCCAGTTTCTTCTGAAGTATGTATCAGGACCTACCCTGGTTAAAGGCATCAAAGGTTTTGAGGCTGAAATTAAGAAGAGTGAAAGCTCTTTCCACCTGAAGAAATCCTCAGCTCATGTGAGCGACGCAGCTGAGTACTTCTGTGCTGTGAGTGACACAGTGCCTGAGACTGCAGGGGAGCTGAACACAAACCCCCTGAGATGCTGAGACTTTCTGTGACTCGAGAACTTAAGCTTGAAGTCTGTTTTATAATATTAAATAGCCATTCCAAGTTTCTGATGCTTACTGATGTATGCTGTATCTTTTTCAACTATTTATTTTTAAACTATCTATGACTTTAAAGTGTGTTTCTGCATTGTGAAGTTTAGATAATTTAAATTGAACATAAATATCTATCAGGTTGGATTTAAGTATATTTCATTATTGTTTTTATGTTTCACCCATGTTCTTTTTTTTCTGACTCCTTTTGGATTACTTAAATACTTTTAAATTCACATTTTAATTATCTATGAACTTTTTGGCTGTATCTCTGTACTTTTTGAGTAGTTGCTCTGGAGATGGCAACGTACATGCCTAATTATCCAGGGTCTTCTGTGAGCAAATATCATACCTCTTTATGTGAAATGTCGAAATCTTATACAATGTCTCTTTACCAACACTAAAGTTTGTTATTGTTGTTCATATATATTAGTTACATACATTGAAAACTTCATCAGGCCTGGCGCAGTGGCTCATGTTTATAATCCCAACACTTTAGGAGGCAGAGGCGGGAGGTTTGCTTGAACTCAGGAGTTTGAAACAAGCCTGGGCAACAAAGTGAGACCCCATCTCTACGAAATAAAAAAAATTAGCTGAGTATAGTGGCATTTATCTGTAGTCTGAACTACTCGGGAGATTGAGGCTGTATGATGGCTTGAGCCCAGGAGTTCGAGGCTGCAGTTAGCTATGATAATGCCACTGTATTCCAGTCTAGGCAATAGAGCGAGATCCTTGTCTCATTTTTTTTTTTTTTAATCACAATATACAGAAAACTTTACCATACAATGTTATAATTTTTTGCTTTCAACAATTAGATGCTTTTCGTAAAACTTAAGGAGAAGAATAAGAAGTATTTTATACTTGACAGCTATTTATCGTTTCTGATATTCTTTTGTTCCTGAAGATTTGCCTTTTCCTTTGATACCAGAGGATATATCTGAAATTCCCTTCAAACTCAAAAACTTCCTTTAGCACTTCTTCTAGAGTAGATTTGCTGGGAACCATATTTTTTGTTTGTTCATTACCTGAAAATATATTTTTAACTTGCCCTTTATTTCTGGAAGACAGTTTTTACTGGGTCTGTAATTCTGTGTCAACGCTCCCCCCGCCCCACCCCACTTTAAAGATGCTGCTTCATTGTGTTTTGGCCTCCATGCTTTCTGAATAGAAATCCATAGGCCATTCAAGTAATTGTCCTCCAATAATGTAATATATTGTTTTTCTCTAGCTGCTTCACATATAAGCTGTTTACACACACACACACATGAAAAATCATACAATCTTTTGTTGTCAGTGGTTTCATTATAATGTGTTTAGGTGTGGTTCTCTTTGGTTTTACCTTACTTGGGGCTTAAATTGATAAATGCATGTCTTTCACTGAATTTGGCAACCTTTTGGCCATTCTTCCTTCAAATATGTTTTCTGATCCAATATCTTTCTTCTCTCCCTCTAGGATTCCAGTTAGATGTAATTTAGACTTTAGAATATTTTCCTAAGGTCTCCAGGGCTCAGCCTTTTTTTCTTTCAATTTTCAAATTGATTTTAAGGTTTTTCAGTGTTTCCTGACCTTGGTACTACTGACATTTTGGCCCTAATAATATTTATTGGGGTGTGGGGAAGCCCTGTGTGTTGTAGAATTTTTAACACCACCGCTGGCTTCTCCACACCAGATGCCTATAGTACTACACACCCCAAGTTGTGACAGCCAAAATTGTGTCCAGATTTGTCTCCTGGGGGAAGAAAAATAAAAATTAGTTGAATTAAATAATCTATATTGATCTATTTTCAAGTTTGAACATTCTTTTCTCTATCATTATTTTGCTATTGAGCCCCTACTGTAAGATTTTTATTTTGAATATTGCATTTTTCAGTTCAGTTTCTATTTTCTTTCTTCGTGGAATATAATCAAAAGAACTACTTTAACATCTTTTTCTATTAGTTTTAGTATCCTAGTCATCTTGGTATTTGCATCTGTTGATCTTTTACTTAAATATTAGTTCATTTTTCTGGCTCTTTGTATGTCAAATAATTTTGAAGTGCATCTTAAACATTTCAAATATTATGTGTGTACACTCTGTTTTCTCCTCCTCATCCTTCTTCTTTAAAAAACAATCATCTAAAGAATATTAATGCTTTTGTTTGAGCAAGAAATCGACCTAGTTCATACTGTTAGTTGTGTCTCCCCTTTTGTGGAATTTGGTAGCCCAAAATCTCAGTTTAGTTCCCTAATCATTTGCAATGTTGGTTTGCGTTTATACCTGTCACGTGTAGCGCAGGGATAAGTGAAACCTGTTTGGGTGGCTCAAATCTCAGGTCAGTTCCTGAACTCTCTGCTACATTGGTTTTAATTTGTTCTTCATAGGTGCCACTCAGTGAGTAGTCTGAAACTGGAATGGTGGTTCAAATACCAGTTAAATAACCTAAGATTTCTTGTTTTGGCTTGAATGAGTCTCACATATGTGGAGCCTTGGGGTTAGCCTGAGACTTAAACTATTATCCATCTCTTCCCTAGTATCTCCCTTTTCTAGTCTGACCCACAGAGGCAGAAAATCGTGTTTCTTGCAGAGTTTTGACTTTCTACATCATTACTATCTTGCTGTGTGCATCAGGGGTCTCCCTCAGGGTAAAGCCAAGAGACAGAAACAGAAATTGTATGAAGTTCACCATTGTGCAGTTTGCTTCTCCAATTTTTGACTTCTCTACACAATCTGCTAGCTTTGGGTAATTTCAGATTCCATGGGTAGTTTTATTTTTTATTTTTGTATTTTGCTCAGTTTTTACTTACAATCCGTGGCAAAGATTTGCTGTAGGTATCTTAAAGTTATCTCCTATTCTACTATGTTCCTGCGTTAATTCATGGTTCTCCATAATATTCATCACGAATGGCTACTTGACATTTTCTTTTTCCACACTCTTTAGTTGTATTACCCTTTTTAGTTAGTCTAATTCATTTTTTTATATTTGTAATTTTTTTCTCATCAAGATTATAAGACCACTTAATTAAGGTCTTAAATTTTTTCGATCTTTCATTTCTTATTTTCCAAATTTATGATGCTCTTTCTTTGGTGCAAAAAAAGTTGAGAATGCATACTTGTTTTTATAAATAATTCAAGTGCTATTTTTTTTCTAAAGTCTAAAGATTTTTGTATTCTGAATTATGTCTGGATTTAAGAGTATGTTAAGGCATAGTAGGACTATTCAAAGACTATGGTTTTTTTTTTTTTAGTACCTAAAACAGACCTGATTAGTTTTTAATTTTCTCTTTCTCTATTTTTTTTATTTATGATTTTTTGCTTCTTTTGAGTGGATCATGTATTTTGGGGCTGTGTTTGGAGACTTTCAAATCTTCCAGGAAATCATGTATTTCTTAAAATGCTGCCAACATCCTTAATTGAGAATATTCTAATTTTGATCTTATTCTTATTTAACGATGAGGTGTTGCTTCTACTATTGTAGAAGATTGAAGGATTTCTTTACATTCTTCCAGTGCAGAGCAAAAGGCAATGTTCCAAGACATCACACAATCTTATGGCCTTTGACTTTGAACGCACTGGGCTTTGCAAATGTCCGGAAACTGAGAAAAGTTACTAAAATGACCACCATTCTGAAATCCAGAAGAAGTTGCTCCTCATAGCTTATTTTTGACTATTTTTTTTTCTGCTCTGACATTAATCTTCAATATGATTCCACCTACTTTCTGTCTCCTAGAAATATGTGTTACTCTTTCCTCACCAAATGACCTTCATTCTTTTTATTCATGTGAAGTTTGGTCTGTTTCCATTTTTATTTCTATTGTTTAATTTAGGAAGAAATTTTCAAGAGTTTGGAAATGAGCATAGAGCACTGGGAATTAGAAGTCCACACTCAAAGGCTACATGTTTACAAAATGACAGCATTACTCAATTTTCTTCATTCAAGACAATCTCTTCAGACAGGAACAAGTGAATCAAGAACCCAAGGAGAGAACTGGGCGTATGCTTTCAAATCAAAGGAAAGAAGTATTCTGACTTTGTCAAGGATCCCATTGGCCACAGAGAAAGCAGTGACTTTCTCCATTCTTGTGTTTTCAGAGTTTTCTTTTCTTTCCCCATGCACCATCTACATTTATTATTATTTGTTTTTTTATTTTTAAATTTCAACTTTTACTTCTCACTTGGTGTGGTTGTACTTTATTCAGCCCCAGAGGATTCTGTAGTTTTATCTTCTCTAGCCCTACGGAAAAAGCCTTCCCATCATGAGTTATGCCTTGTCATTAGTCACATGGAGGCACTACTCTCCTTACATGAAATCTGTCTTTTACTCTATGGTTGCATAAGCATCATCTGAGGGAAATATCTCTACCATCTTCCATCACCACCATGGCAACACTGAACCATCCAAAACTCAGCCCAAGGCAATTGGTCTGAGCCCAAACTCTCACAGACTCAAATCTAAATTCTGATATACTTTTAAATAACGATTCTTCGGTGAGATAACGTATTACTCCATCTTTACATGACATCTTATTGCTAATGGACTCTAGGACTAAAACACCACCATAGATTTGGTCAGGAAGAAACATGTCATGTGGAAAATTTGATATATCTCAGAAAACAAGAGGAACACACTAATGAACCCTCTGCACTAAACTCTCGTTCTGCACCTGGCCTTCAGAGGGCGATGCCGCGCAAACTAGAGCTCTTGTTTCTGTTGATCCACTGCTCAGTTCCTCCTGCCTGCAGCTGGTTGAGTTCTTTCCAGAGGCAAGTGACAAGAATCAGAGGTTTAAAAGCAAAGAGATTCATCTCAGCAACTTTTGTATTTTTATGTAAGCAAGGAGCTTGTCCAGCAAACCTTCCCCACACTTCTTGGTCTTGGTCTCTTCAGCCACTTTCCTTCCTGTTCTTGGGAGATCTTGCAGAAAAGAGCCTGCAGTGTTTCCCTTGCTCAGCCATGCTCCTGGTGCTCATCCCACTGCTGGGGATACATTTTGCCTTGAGTGAGTAAAATTTCTTTATGGTCTCTAGTTCCACGGGTTGTGACTAGAAATGCTTACTTTTTATACTGAGTCTGCACTGCTTTCATTGATAGTACACTGTTTTCCAGGAGATGCCAGAGCCCAGTCAGTGACCCAGCCTGACATCCACATCTCTATCTCTGAAGGAGCCTCACTGGAGTTGAGATGCAACTATTCCTATGGGGCAACAGCCTATTTATTCTGGTATGTCCAGTCCCCCGGCCAAGGCCTCCAGCTGCTCCTCAGTACTTTTCAGGAGACACTCTGGTTCAAGGCATTAAAGGCTTTGAGGCTGAATTTAAGAGGAGTCAATCTTCCTTCAACCTGAGGAAACCCTGTGCATTGGAGTGATGCTACTGAGTACTTCTGTGCTGTGAGTGCCACAAACTGGACGTAGCTGAAGAAAGAATTTCTGAACATAAGGATATATCAGTAGAAACATCCAAAACGGAAAAGCAGAGAAAACAAAGACTGGAAAAAACCCAGAAAAGAAAATCTAAAAAAATTCAAAAACTGTAAAACAACTATAAAAGTGTAATATACATGTGATGGAAATATCACAAGGAGAAGAAAGAGAAATTAACAGATGATACATTTAAAACAATGATGGAGAATTTCTCCCAAAATAATACCAGATACCAAACCACAGGTCTGAGAAGCTCAGAAAACACTTGGTAGCATAAATGCCAACCCCCTCCAACCCTAAGCATATTATTTTCAAACTAGACAATCACAGATAAAGAAAATATCCTGAAAGAAGCTGGAAAGAGGTGGGGTGGGGGAAATGCCTTACCTACACAGAAACAAACACAAGAATTATATCCAACTTCTCAGAAATCATGCAAGGAGGAAAGAGTACAGTGAAATATTTAAAGTGTTAACAGAAAAAAAACCAACCTAGAATTCTGTACCCTGAGAAATTATCTTTCAAATGTGAAAGAGAAATAAAGACATTTTCAGACAAAAATTGGAGAAATTTGTTGCCAAATAGCTCTGCCTTGCAAGAAATGTTAAAAGTTCTTTTTTTTTTTTTTTTTTTTTGGCTTCAAACAATATAAGTTTATTATCTTACACTTCCTGATGTGAGGAATCTGAAGTGGGTTTCACTGGGCTAAAATCAAGGTGTCAGAAGGATGACATTTTCTCTGAAGGCTCTAGGGCAGAATTCATTCTTTCCAGCTTCTAGAGGTCACCTTGCCTCGTGGCCTCTTTCTCCATCTTCGGAGCCAGTGACATTGTTTCTCCCAATCTCTTCCAACTTATTCTGCTGCCTCCCTTTTATAAGGATCCTTGTGATTACATTGAGCCCACCCTAACAATCCAGGAGAATCTTCTTATTTTAAGACCACCAATTTAACCAAATCTACAAAGTCCCTTTTGCCATATAAGGTAACATCCACAGGATTAGGATTTGGGTATCTTTGCAGAAGAAGGATTATTCTCTCTACCACAGACAGTTCTAATGCAACTTGCAAAGAAATTTTTCTTTATTTATATTACCCCCTAAAACTGCTGTCCCAAAAGGCTTAGCTGAGAACTATCATTGAGTTTTCATGAATGGAGTTGGAAAGTAATTGTTAGGAATATTGAAAAGATTAGGCTTTCATTTTTTCAGTTTTCTCTCCAAATGATGTAGTCTAGTTAATGGCATTTCTAGGGACAATGCTTATTTACAGTTGCATTTTGTTTTGATTTCTTCTTTTTTTATTATTTATTTATTTTTATTTATTTATTTATTTTATTGCATTTTAGATTTTGGGGTACATGTGAATAACATGCAAGGTTGTTGCATAGGTGCACACGTGGCAGTATGATTTGCTGCCTCCCTCCCCTTCACCTATAGCTGGCATTTCTCCCCATGCTATCCCTCCCCAACTCCCCACCCCACCGCCATCCCCCCTCCCCCCCAACAGACCCCCGTGTATAGTGCTCCCCTCCCTGTGTCCATGTGTTCTCCTTGTTCAACACCCGCCTATGAGTGAGAACATGTGGTGTTTGATTTTGTGTTCTTGTGTCAGTTTGCTGAGAATGATGTTTTCCAGGTTCATCCATGTCCCTACGAAGGATGTGAACTCCTCGTTTTTAATGGCTGCATAATATTCCATGGTGTATATGTGCCACATTTTTCCTGTCCAGTCTATCATCGATGGGCATTTGGGCTGGTTCCAGGTCTTTGCTATTGTAAACTGTGCTGCAATGAACATTCGTGTGCATGTGTCCTTATAGTAGAACGATTTATAATCCTTTGGATATATGCCCAGTAATGGGATTGCTGGGTCAAATGGAATTTCTATTTCTAGGTCCTTGAGGAATCGCCACACTGTTTTCCACAGTGGTTGAACTAATTTACACTCCCACCAACAGTGTAAAAGTGTTCCTATTTCTCCACATCCTCTCCAGCATCTGTTTTCTCCAGATTTTTTAATGATCGCCATTCTAACTGGCGTGAGATGGTATCTCAATGTAGTTTTGATTTGCATTTCTCTAATGACCAGTGATGATGAGCATTTTTTCATATGTTTGTTGGCCTCATGTATGTCTTCTCAAAAGGCTGCAGGTAGTGGGAAAAATGGTCTTTGTACAAATTGATGCAGAGGCTGTTTCTTAATGGTGTGTGGATTCTTCAACATATGACAGAACCTTCAGTAATCCTTATATGCCATTGATAAGCAAGACGACTTTACTGGGATACTGTGGGACTGTAACCCATATAGTTTCTTAGATGCGCCTGCGCAGCCCCGCGGCAACAGCCGCAGCTCCCCAGCCCCGCCTGGCAGCCGCCGCCATCTTAGTCCGGAGTCAAAAGTTCTTTAAAGAAAAATTAAAAGTTCAGGTTTTTCTGTGGCAGACTTGTATAAGTATTCATTCATTCAAATTATAAATGTATAAATAAAAACAAAGCTTAAGTCAGTCTCAATTCAACTATAGAAAAATAAGAAAGTACTTTTATGAGATATTTAGCTAAAAGTGTAATTCCTGTTTGTCCTTTTGCATACCAGTGGAGGCTGTTCCATAACCAGAGAGCCCACTTGCAAATTTGAAAACCTAATTTTTTAGAAACCTTCCTTTTTAGAAACACTGCTCATTCTTACATTTATCAGCTTCTGAGAACATGACAGCAGCTGTAAGAAGATTCTCCATCAGTATCCAAACTCAGTGCCTGTCATTGTAAGGAATATGCAACTGATGTGGAGACCAGGGATTTCACTCCTGCTTTTGCAGGGAAGAAGTGAGCTTGGGTACACCATGATCTCTCTCGTACCTCTATGACAAGAATTCTGCTACTGCTTGATGAAAAGGGGGTCACTGGGAACTCTGGATTTCTTTTTAGTGCTCATTAGATTCCAATGAGGGGGCAAGTAAAGGCTCTGAGAGCCTGATGGTTGCGCTCTCTGAACTCAGCAACACGTTGTAAAAATAGTATATAAAAATAAAAGGTAAATGACACTGATAAAATTTTATTCTTCTCTTGTAAGTGTGCAGAAAATGATACTTTGCCTTAGTTTTTTCTTAGTTATATCAAAGTCTTGAAAATTTAGCCTTTACCAAAGCATTTCTTTTTCCATGTAGGCATAACACTTTCTTTCTAAACTTATTTAAATTTTTAGAATATTCCTCAATTCTACAAAATTTCTTCAATTTCCTGTAATTAGTCACAGAGGAAAACTCTTATGATAAAAACAGGTGGTATTTGTTCTAGCATAGAAGGGAATAATTTATGTTTCATATGAAAGTAGAAATCACAGCATCAAATAATCCAAGTTGAATAGAGTTTTTAGCAGTAGCCTGTTGGTATCCTCTTCTGCAAATTTCATCCTCTCCTTTCTTAAGGAGGTTAATAAGGACAAAGTGTGGCCTGTCTGTGTTCTCTCTCAGCTCAGTCACTTTCATGTCTTTGAAATCAAATAATGCCATGGGGCTGAGTCCTTCTCAGCTGAATCCATGAGAAGTAGTTCATCTTTTCACAACCTGTTAAACAAGAGAAGCATTTCAATTCACACTTTGGGAATGTCACCATTTTCCATGTGATTTGTTGATTAGGGAACAAGGAGAGGTAGTCAAGTGAATGTTAAGAGTAAGAATTTAGGAGCCCGTTTGCCTGGGTTTGAATATAATTTTGGATGCCTATAACTGTATAATCTTGGCTAAGTTACTTAACTTTCTGACTACCATTTGTAGTGGGATTAAATGAATATATATATTTGAAATTCTGGCCCATGATAAATGCTCAGTAATTGTTAGCTGATTATAAAAGTTACTATAAAATCTGTAATATTGAGAAACTAAGAAATCACATGTGTTCAGGGAGAGAAAAATTATCATTTCTGTAATTAATCATTGTAAATAAGCAAGAAAAGAAGAATACATGTTGACCTAAAATAATAATGAAGTCCTTATATGTACAGTGTGCTGTATCAGGACATTTGTCTACTGATAGCAGCATAAAATATTGCTTTTACCTGGAATGAACTTATCAGAAAAAATTTTATAAATTAAGTAAGGAACAAGATAAAATACATAAAAACTTAACCAATAGTTAAAATTCTAAGGGGAGGTATCATGGGGAAATAGAAAATTTAATTAAGTTTTAAAGGGCAGACACACATTAAATTTGTTCATTATACAATTATTTCTTAAATAAGCCACAGGTGTTTTTGTAGGTTTGATGAATAGAATAACAAACACAACAGACAATTTCAGACACCAAAAGAGCTTCCCTCGTGAGGCTTGAGTCTAGCTTTGTCTACAGTGTTCAACTTTCTCTCACAGAAATACCTTGTGAAGTTTGTGTTCTAACATAGATATTTCTCTTGCTTACTATAACAATTGGCCTGTTTCATGTGGTGATTAGAAGGTAAGATTTTTTTTGTTCAGTTTTGTTTTTAGAAACATGTATCACTATGTTGCCCAGGCTGGTCACAAACTCCTGGGCTCAAGCGATCCACTTGCCTCAGCCAACTGAGTAGCTGGGACTGTAGGCCCATGCTACTATACCTGGCCGAGGTCTGAGTATTTAAGTGCTGTATCTGTTGCTTACTAAATTGTGTGACCATGGACAAACTACTTAATTTAGAGCATCTAGACATCATCAGTTTTAATAACATCCACCTTACCACATGATTGTAAAGACGGAATTAAATTAAATGAATTTAATTACATGACTGTATTTAGTCAAAAATAATTTTTCAGCTGATGATAGTTATTCTGGAATGTGGATGAAATGTGGATAAGACAGAATATAAGATAAAATAACAAGAACATTTAAGTATAGATTAAGGCTTAGCTTTCCACTCTCCTGCTATTGATTATGTTATTTTACTATGGTTATGGCTGAGTCACTCTTTATTTCGCACTGACCTTATTCCATCCAATTATTTGAACTAACTGTAAGGGCTTTCTTGTTTGGTTTCTTTAGATCACAGGTTTTATGCACAGAATGAATGTTCTTGCTTCTGGTGTAACTTGGTGTAAATTCTAAGATGAATTCGCATGAGCCTTATGGAGCATGGCTCAGATATAATACTACTATATTAAGCTACAGTGCCAATAATTAGATCCATATCTGGGAGCTCATTTAACAGGAAGAAAGCTTTTTGGTTATTCAATTTATAATTTCTACATACATGGTAGATGCTCAGGAAGTATTACAGAGGGAAAAAAGGAAGGACAATAATCTAGCAGACAAACAAGTGTCATTCTCCAACAAATCACCTGGTCCTAGTAATGTCCTTTTCCATGACATCAGGAGGAGGTGTATGATCTGTGTATGAAGAAATGGATCCTGTTTCTGGTTGGCTGGGGGGAATCTCAGCTTCCTGTAACAATGAATATTCACTATGACTATGAACTGAGTGAACTATGAATATTCACTCAGAGAAACAAGCTGCTTGGCTTGGTAGTGTTTTTGGGCTCCCAGACCCCAAGCAGAGTCCTCAATAAGTGTCATGGATAAAGTGGAGATACCCTTGGGAGTTTCATTCTTGATTTTCTCCTGGCAGCTGTGCTGTGAGTTTTGGGGCTCTGGAAATATCATTGGAAAGGGCAGATTGTAGTATCTTCTTTAAAAGTCTGGAAGTTATAGAAGGGTGGTTAGGGCCTCTGTGCTCACCTGTGGGGAATTGAAAGGAGAGTATATCCTCCAAAAGTGGTAAGCCATGAATGAATGTCATCTGTCTGTGCTTCTCTGTTTAAACAGGGGTGAACAGCTTCCATACACTGGAGCAGAGTCCTTCACTCCTGAGTAACCAGAAGGGAATGTACATGATTCTTAATTGTACTTATGAGGAGAGAATGTTCTTCAACTTCCATTGGTTCCTGCAGTTCTGGAAAAGAACTTGTGTCTTTGACCTTAATTCAGTCAAGCCATAAGAAGCAGGGAGACAAACATTTTAGAGAAGTGCTTGGAAAAGAGAAATTTTAGTGTTTTGAATATGTTGGCCTCTTATCCCAGAGATCCAGGCACCCACTTCTGTGCTTTGTGGCACAGTGTCCCCAAGAACCTGCAGCCTGTACCACAACCTGCAGCTGGGACCCTCGACATAGGCTTAGCATACAGGTGGGAGTGAAGGTGTTGTCTTTATATGTAGAGAGAACTTTCTTTATAACCTCTGTCTCCAAACAGAACTGAAGGTAATGCACCATCTTTCTTATGTGATGAAGCTGAGTTTATCTTAAGTTAAACTTCATTTTGTTATTATTGAAATTTCATTCCTCAGTGTAGATTGTGCTCTGCTGGCTTCAGGCCTGTGCCCACAGATCCCTTCCACTGCTCTGTCCTTTATTGTAAAGGGACAGACCACTGTGGCACAGGCTCTGAGGCAAGTTTTCCCTACACTGTACTCTCACCAACAGTATTTTACCCATTTGCTTGTAAATTCATGATGTTTCTTGTATTGGTATCATCTATATTATCATTTACTTAATTTAATATTAGATTAACGTTTATGTTGAGCAGACTTCAAAACTGTGTAAAATATTCTTATTTTAATGGATAATATCAGTGAAACCATATTTAATATAAACCATACATCTGACGTGCAGGCTGTATTTGTTCCCGATACAAATTAAAATAACATTACATGTGTAACAACTTAAAAGACCATCTGTGTACTGCCTATCATGACCTCATATGTTAACCACAATTTAGAAAATACTGATCCAGCCCATGCCCCTCATTTAATAGACAAAAAAAGCTGAATCGACAGGGATAGCATCACTTATTCAAAGTCTGAATTACAGAGAAATGGAAGCTAGGAGTGGAGCACAGACATTCTGGCCCCTTGTCACTTGCTTTTTCCATGAAGGGTGCAAAGCAGGATTCAGTGTTTGAAAAAAAGAAGTGATATGTTGTAATTTAAAACTAAATTATATTTTTATTACTTAATTATATGTTCATCGGAATAAATCAGGAGATATAAACACCCAGAAAAGGTAGAGCACCCCTATAATTGCATAACCTAGAAATGACAGCTATTTGCATGGAGAAAAAATTTTGGTACACATATAAAGCTATATTTTTGTATAAATGCAGTTTATAATATATCAAGTTTATTAACACACTTTTTTATTTCAACTTTATATTTAGGTATTTTCAACTCAGGAAGCACATATTGAGGGAATAATTGTAAATTATTGCCTAGTTTCCATTATATAAATACGTTTTCTAAAAAAATATTTTTTGTATTGTTTCCACTTATACAGTATTATAGACAATGTTTTTATTAACATCGTTAAAGTTGTAGCTTTAATGTAAGTGGAGTTGCTTGCATAAAGAAAAACACATGATACTGAATCCCTAATTTCCATGAAGCTATTTATCAGCAAACTTCAACAGTAGCACGTGATGATGCTGATTTTCCAATATTTTACCAATTGTAAACATTATTATTTTAAACTAGCTTCCATTTTGTTAAGTAAAAATTTCATTTTTTATTATTCTTTTAACTTGTGATTTTATACCTTTTATTATTAAAATAAATAAATAAAATGAGATAAGAAAACATCAGATTTCATCACACAGAATGAGTATCATTTCATATGGTAACATGTATTTTTTGAAAGTGTGAAAAATACTGTTCTGGTCCAATCTACCTTCTAACTTGTCTCTTTTTTCTCAAGGCAATTAATTACCTATGTCCTTGCTACACAAAGTGTGAACCAGCATTGTCTGAAATTGTGCTTATTCTCAGGATCCACCCCAGGCTGATTGAATTTGAATCTGTATTTTTTCAAGATTTTCAGGCAATTTGATCACAGCAAAGTTTAAGAAGCACCCATCTGATGTGTTGCCAGAATGATTTGTTAAAGTATAAATAAAGAGCTTTCTCCACTTGTCAGACATGCTTCAATGGCTTTCTATTGCTCCTGGAATAAAGTGTGGTTTTCAGGCTGAAAGCCTGAAATAAACTATACATCTATATGTGCAGGTTATATTTTTTCCTGATACAAATTAAAATAACATTACATGTGTAACAATTAAAAAGACCATCTGTGTACTGCCTATCATGACCTCCTATATTAACCACAGTTTAGAAAATACTGATCCAGCTCATGCCCCTCATTTAATATATGAAAAAAGTAGAATCAACAGGGGCAGGATCACTTACTCAAAGCATAAATTACAGCAAAATGGAAGCTAGGAGTGGAGCACAGACATTCTGGCCCCCTATTGCTGCATAATAAATTGCCCCAAAGCTTAGGGGCTTAAGACAACAGCAACCATTTTTATTATCACTCATGGTTTCTCTGGGTCAGGAATTTGGGAAGTGCTCAGCTGGGCAGTTCTGGCTAGGACTCTAATGCAGTTGCAGTTAGACTGTGGCTGGAGGTGGAACCACAGGGGACTGGGTAATGTGATGTTTCCAGTTTTGTTCTTTCTTTTGCTAAGGATTACTTTGGCTATTCAGGCTCTTTTTTGGTTCCATATGAATTTTAGGTTTTCTACTAATTCTGTGAAAAATGACCCTGATAATTTGATAGGAATAGTTTTGAATCTGTAGATTCTTTGGGCAGTATGGACATTTTGATGACATTGATTCTTCCAATCTATGAGCATGAAATGTCTTTCCATTTGTTCATGTGGTCTCTGATTTCTTTCAGCTGTGTTTTGTAACTCTTATTTTAGGTATCTTTCACCTCCCTGGTTAGCTGTTCCTAGATAACATTTTTGTGTGGCTATAATGAATAGGACAGCATTCTTGATTTTGCTCTCAGCTTGGATGTTTTTGGTTTATAGAATGCTACTGATTCTTGTACATTGATTTCATATCCTGAAACTTCGCTGAAGTCTTTTTTTAAATTAAATCTAGGAGGCTTTTAGCAGAGGCCATGGGGCTTTCTAGGTAAAACATCGTATAGTGTGAGAAGAAAGAATTTGACTTCCTCTCTTCCTATTTGGATGCCATTTATTTCTTTCTCTTGCCTGAATGTTCTGGCTAGGATATCCAGTACTATGTTAAATAGAAGTGGTGAGAGTGACCATCTTTGTCATGTTTTGGTTCTCAAAGGGAATGCTTCCAGCTCTTGCTTGTTCAGTATAATATTGGCTGTGGACTTGTCAAACATGGCTCTTATTTTGACAGATTATTATCATTTTGAGGTATGTTTCTTCAATGCCTACTTTGTTGAGGATTTTTAACCTGGAGGGATTTTGAATTTTATCAAATGTTTTTTATGCCTAGTGAGGTGATAATGTAGTTTTTTTCTAGTTCTGCTTATGTGATGAATCACATTTATTGATTTGTGTATGTTAAACTAACCTTGCATTTCAGAAATAAAGACTACTCGATTGTGTTGGATTAGCGGCGGGATTTGGTTTGCTAGTATTTTGTTTAGGACTTTTGCACGTACATTCACCAAGGATATTGGCCTGAAGTTTTCTTTTTTTTGTTGTGTCTCTTCTAGGTTTTGGTATCAGAATAATGCTGGCCTCATAGAATGTGATAGTGCTGCAGTAAACGTGAGGAGGCAGATATGCCTTCAATACACTGATTTCCTTTCCTTTGGATAAATACTCAATAGTTGGATTGCTGGATTGTATGATAGTTCTCTTATTAGATTTTTGAGAAATTTCCCTACTATTTTCCAGAGTGGCTGTACTAATTTACATTCCTACCAACAATGTTTGAGAGTTCCCTTTTCTACTCATCCTCATCACATCTATTACTTTTTATCTTTTTAATAATAGCGATTCTAATTGGGGTAGGATGATACTTCATTGTGGTTTTGATTTGCATTTCCTTGATGATCAGTGATGTCAAGCATGCTTTAAATACTTATTGGCCATTTGTCTTCTTTTGAGAAATGTCAACTTAGATCTTCTGCCCATTTTAAAATGGGATTGTTTGACTTTTTTTCTTTTTTTTGGTGTTGAGTTGTTTGAGTACTTTGTATATTCTGAACTTAACTAAAGTGTCATTTTCACTTTTAACAGTTCACATAACATGGATCTGTAGTTTGAATACATCTTTGATCACTTTTGTGAGTCCTCAAGATGGCAGTGTCTTCTCAGGGACCCTGAGAAAAGCTTTCTTGTGCTCCTGTGGGGGGAGGAGAGGGAGGACACAGGTGCACGTGCAAGTGCACACACACACACATGAATGAGGAAGAGACAGAGGGAGGTATGAGGGAGGAGCTTAGTGATGGAGCAGAGGTTTTAAAAAGAAAAATGAGAAACGTCTGAGCTACATTCTTTTTTTTTAGGGTTTAAGATTTGAATCCTCAGTGAACCAGGGCAGAAAAGAATGATGAAATTCTTGAGAATTTTACTGGTGATCCCGTGGCTTCAGTTAAGCTGTGAGTTTTGGGCATCTTTATAGAAACATAATGTACATGTACATTGTTTGCAATTATTGTCTATTCTAGGCCTGTGGGAAGAAATATGAGTGATTTTTTTTCTCTAATAAAGTGAGACTGGGGAGAGTGGAGGACCTGTGAAAAGATAATTTAAATTCCAGGGACTAAGTGTCCACTACCCAATCTGTCTTCTCTGTCTGTCCACTGTCTTCTTCACAGGGGTTTGGAGCCAACAGAAGGATGTGGAGCAGAATCCTGGACCCCTCAGTGTTCCAGAGGGAGCCATTGCCTCCCTCAGCTGCACTTACAGCAATCGTGCTTTTCAATACTTCATGTGGTACAGACAGTATTCCAGAAAAGGTCCTGAGTTGCTGATGTTCATATCCTCCAGTGATAAAAAAGATGGAAGGTTTACAGCACAGCTCAATACATCCAGCCAGTATATTTCCTTGTTCATCAGAGACTCCCAGCCCAGTGATTCAGCCACCTACCTCTGTGCAATGAGCACACAGTGCTCTCCAGACACCTGCAATCTGTACCCAAACCTGATGTGCCTCAGGAATGCCTGATGTAGAGCTTAGACTGCAAGGCAATGAAGTTCTGTTTGCTCTCTAGATGCAAATGAAAACTAAGAGTAGTCATATTAAAGATTTGATTGATTTGGGAAATATTTTCATAATTCTGAAAATAATTGAGAGCCCAAAGGCAAATGAAAGACGCCATTTGGTCTACTTGAAATGTTTTCTAGTCTTGTCTTTCCACTTAAGTTTTAATATATTTTTTTGGCTGGGCTTGGTGGCTCATGTCTGTAATCCCAACACTTTCGGAGGCAGAGGGAGAAGAATAAGTTGAGTCCAAGAGTTTGAGACCAGCCTGGGCAACATAGGGAGACCTTGTCTCAAAAAAAAAAAAAAAAAAATCACCAGGAGTGCTGACATGTGCCTGGAGTCCCAGCAACTTGGGAGAACGGAGGTGGGAGCCCGAGAGGTGGAGGCTGCAGTGAGCTGTGATCACACCACTGCACTCCAGCCTGGACAATGGAATTAGACCCTGTCTCAGAAAACAAACAAAAACAAAACACAAAACAACAACAAAACAAAATATTTTCATTGAGGTATCATTGACATACAAAAAGGTCCACATATTCACTTTAGACAGACAAGACAATCATGTCATAAACATATATCATTTCTAAAAATCTGCTTCCTCCCTTGTTTTTTTATTAAGTTATTATTGCTATACAAAAGGTGCATTTATTTAATGTATGCCCATTCTGCCTTTATGCCACATCTTTACTTTATGAGATTGGTTTTATGATTCTTTTTATCAAGGACAAGAAAAATATTTTTATGCAATAACAGATATGCTCTCATGGTTCCTAAAGTACTTTGTTCTTTCCCCAAGGCATTTGATAGACATTGCTTTAGGAATGAAACAGCAAAACAGAAATGCAAAGTGAAGAAAAATAATAAGCGAACTACTCTAAAAATCCTGTAGTCATAATTTTTTTAGTTATAGAACCCTAACTCCATCTCCAGCCTCAACTGCAACATCACTCCTGAGTTATATAAAGGTACATCTGATGGATAGCTGGAAGAACTAGAGTCAGAGGGCCAGAACTGGTTAAAAAAAGTCTAATTAGTTGCACAGACTAAAAATTAGAGAGGGTCTATGTTGCCATTTTGGGATAAAGCCTGAATCAAATTCAAAACTCCAAGCTTGAGTCTGATGGGACAGTTTATTGATTCCTAAGTACTTGAGTGTGGCATGGAGATGGAAGGGAGCATTAGCTATAGTTACGGAGTACCTCGTCTCCCCAGCAGGTCATGAGAGAACAGAAGGACTTAAACTTTTTTTGAGAAGGGTCTCTAAATATCTAAAAGTGGTCCAGACACCAAGGGTCTTTGTTATGTTGAGTAAAGACCTGTATGAAATAAGATACCAAAGACCATATGGAATTGAGACTGCTTCAGCAAATGTTTGTCTGGAGAGTTGGAAACACTGAAGATCATATGAATATCTCCATCCCCTGACTAGGATGCACCACAGATTTGCCCCACAACGTATGTCAAGCACAGGGAAAGTGTTTGTGGCCTGATAAAATAAGGCTTTTTAGTAGATATTACTTTGAATTACAGGCAAAACATTTGAAAGTCACATTTATTGTAAAACTGAAGTTGTGGTCTGATAGGCATGACATTATTCATATAGTCCAGAAGTTGGGAAAAGCTTGGAAATGAAAAATAAAGATTTCTTTCCAGTTTTGTTGATAGTCACCGATGAAAAGGATGCAGCCAAGTCAGAAGTTGCTACAATTTCTTACTCTGCAGAAGTGAAGATGATGAACAAATATTTCCCAGTCATGGAAGAAAGGTTTAAAAAGCAGTGAGGAAGAGCAAACAGTTGTGCTAGAATCAAGATACTTAAATTTTAGTTTCACTTTTATCATATGCCTTCTGGCTTCATGGCACTCTGGAAAGAATTCAGGCTGTGGTGCTGGTTTGAATATTGATTATGTTACTTATGGCCCTTTTCATATTAAGCTATAGTATTATATATATTTCAGGATTGGTTTCAGGATTCAATAAGAAAATATTGTCTTGGGATAAGTTCCTTAAAAGCAAAGACTGTATATGGAATTCTCTTTCCATAATTTACTGGGGAAACCAGGTTGAGACAGGGAAATGTCTAAGCATGGACACGGTCTAGCAGGAGTCTTGATCCAGCCTGACCTCATGGGAGCTCTGGAGCATAAAATACGTCACAGGGTTGATTCCTCCCACAGTGAGGCAAGGGGACCAGACTGCTCTGACCTATTGTGGGTAAGTATAAAGTCATCATTGGTCGTGCTGTTTCTTGGGGTAGAGGTATATGCTACTGGACAATGGTGACTCTCACTGGCCGAGGTTGATTTTCTAGGGAAAGGGACAACTGTGAGCCAAGAGTAGCCAACACTCGCAGTAGCTGGGGATGACTACACTGTCCTGGGCAAGGGAGTCTGTTATTAACATGGAACCTGCCTGGTATGTGTGCAGTATATAAGAAATAATAGACTTGAATGGAAGAAAGGATATTAGAGATTGAAGATCAACTTACTGAAATAAGGTGTAAAAACAAGATTAGAGAAACAAAAAGAAGAAAAGGAACAAACAATGCCTCCAAGAAATATGGGACTATGTGAAAAGACCAAACCTACGATTGATTGGTGTACCTGAAATTGACGGGGCAAAAGGAACCAAGCTGGAAAACACACTTCAGGATATTAAACAGGAGAACTTCCCCAACCTAGCAAGACAGGCCCACATTCAGATTCAGGAAATACAGAGTACACCATCAAGATACTCCTCAAGAAGAGCAACCCCAAGACACATAATCATCAGATTCTCCAAGATTGAAATGAGAGAAAAAATGCTGAGGGCAGCCAGAGAGAAAGGTCAGGTTACCTATAAAGGGAAACTCATCAGACTAACAGTGGATCTCTTTGCATAAACTCTAAAATCCAGAATAGAGTGGGGGCCAATATTCAGCATTCTTAAAGAAAATAATTTTTGGCCCAGAATTTCATATTTAGCCAAACTAAGCTTCATAAGCAAAGGAGAAATTAAATCTTTTACAGAGAAGCAAATGCTGGGGGACTTTGTCACCACCATGCCTATCTTACAAGAACTCCCTGAAAAAAACACTAAAAATAGAAGGAAAAACTGATACCAGCCATTGCAAAAACACACCAAAATATAGAGATCAAATGACATAAAGAAGCTGCATCAACTAATGTGCAAAATAACTGGCTAGCATCATGATGACCAGATCAAATTCACACAATAATATTAACCTTAAATGCAAATGGACTAAATGCCCCAATTAAAAGGCACAGACTGACAAATTGGATAAAGAGACAAGACCCATTGGTGTGCTGTATTCAGAGACCCATTTCATGTGCAAAGACACACATAGGCTCAAAATAAAGGGATGAAGAAATATTTACCAAGCAAATGGAAAGCAAAAAAAGCAGGGGTTGCAATCCTAGTCTCTAATAAAACAGACTTTAAACCAACAAAGATTAAAAGATACAGAAGGGCATTACAAAATGGTAAAGTGATCAATGCAACAAGAAGAGCTAACTATCCTAAATATATATGCACCCAATACAAGAACACCCAGATTCATAAAATAAGTTCTTAGAAACCTACAAAGAGACGTGGACTCCCACACACTAATAGCAGAAGAATTTAACACTCCACTGTCAATATTAGACAGATCAATGCAACAGAAAATTAACAAGGATATTCAGGACTTGAACTCAGCTCTGAACCATGCAGACCTAACAGACATTTACAGAACTCTCCACCCCACATCAACAGAATATAGATTCTTCTAAGCACCACATAGCACATATTCTACAATCAACCACATTAATTGGAAGCAAAACACTCCTCAGCAAATGCAAGAGAACGGCAATCATAACAAACAGTCTCTCAGGCTGCAGTGCAATCAAATTAGAACTCAGGATTAAGAAACTCACTAAAAACTGCACAACTACATGGAAATTTAACAACCTGCTCCTAGATGGCTACTTTGAAAATAACAAAATTAAACTGGAAATAAATAAGTTCTATGAAACCAATCATAATAAAGAGATAACATACCAGAATCTCTAGGACACAGATAAAAGAGTGTTGAGAGGGAAATTTATAGCAGTAAATGCCCACATCAGAAAACAGGAAAGATCTAAAATTGACAGCCTAACATCATGATTAAAAGAACTAGAGAAGCAACAGGGAACAAATTCAAGAGCTGGCAGAAGACAAGAAATAACTAAGATCAGAGCAGAACTGAATGAGTTAGAGACACAAAAACCCCTTCAAAAAATCAAGGAATCCAGGAGCTGTTTTTCTCGTAAAGATTGACAAAATAGATGGACTGCTCGCCAGAATAATACAGAAGAAAAGAGAGAAGAATCAAATAGATATAATAAAAAATGATAAAGGGAAGATCATCACTGATCCCATAGAAATACAAACTACCGTCAGAGAATACTATAAACATCTCTATGCAAATAAACTAGAAAATCTAGAAGAAATGGACAAATTCCTGAGCACATACACCCTCCTAAGACTAAACCAGGAAGAAGTTGAAACCCTGAGTAGACTAATAATAAGTTCTAAAATTGAGGCAGTAATAGTCTACCAACCCCGCCAAAAAAGCCCAGGACCAGATTAATTCACAACCACACTCTACCAGAGGAAAAAAGAGGAGCTGGTACCATTCCTTCTAAAACTATTCCAAAACATAGAAAAAGAGGGACTCCTCCTGATGCCAAAACCTGGCAGAGACACAACAAAAAATGAAAAATTCAGGCCAATATCCCTGATGAACATTGATGCAAAAATCCTCAATATTCCCATCAATGATAGACTGGATAAAGAAAATGTAGCACATATACACCATGGAATACTATACAGCCACCAAAAAGGATGCATTCATTTCCTTTGCAGGGACATGGATAAAGCTAGAAACCATCATTCTCAGCAAACTGACACAAGAACAGAGAACCAAACATCGCATGTTCTCACTTATAAGTGGGTGTTGAACAATGAGAACACATGGACACAGGGAGGGGAACATCAAACACTGGGGCCTGTTGGGGAGTGAGGGGCTAGGGGAGGGATAACAGGGGGTGGGTGGATAAGGGAGGGATAGCATTAGGAGAAATACCTAATGTAGATGATGGGGTGATGGATGCAGCAAACCACCATGGCACGTGTATACATATGTAACAAACCTGCACATTCTGCACATATACCTCAAAACTTAAAGTATAATTTAAAAAATCCTCAATAAAACATTGGCAAACCGAACCCAGCAGCACATCAAAAAGGTTATTC
This sequence comes from Aotus nancymaae, assembly GCF_030222135.1. Taxonomy (NCBI): domain Eukaryota; kingdom Metazoa; phylum Chordata; class Mammalia; order Primates; family Aotidae; genus Aotus; species Aotus nancymaae. The sequence continues at coordinate 31,635,682 of NW_026988422.1, read as the reverse complement.
ACAACGATCAAGTCAGCTTCATCCAAGGGATGCAAGGTTGGTTCGACATATGCAAATCAATAAATGTAATCCATCACATAAACAGAACCAATGACAAAACCACGTGATTATCTCATTAGATGCAGAAAGGGCCTTTGACAAAATCAATTTTTGTGTATAGTGACGGGTTGGGGTCCAGTTTCATTCCTGCATGTGGCTGGCCAGTTATCCCCAGCACCATTTATTGACCAGGGAGTTTTTTCCCAATTTCTTGTTTTTGTTAACTTGCTCAAAAATCAGATGGTTACAGGTGTGTTACTTTATTTCAGAGTTTGCTATTTTGTTCCATTGGTTTATGTGTTCATTTTTGTATCAGTACTATGCTGTTTTGGTTACTGTAGCCTTGTAGTGTAGTTTGAAGTTGGGTAGTATGATGCCTCTGACTTTGATAGGAATAGTGTTGAATCTGTAAATTACTTGGAGCAGTATGGACATTTTAATGGTATTAATTCTCCTACTCCAGTGTATGCAATGTTTTTCCATTTATTTGTGCCATCTCTGATTTCTCTTAGAAGTGTTTGCAGTTCTTTTTGTAGAGATCTTTCACCTCCTCGGTGTCTATTCTTTTTGTGTCTATTGCAAATGTAATTTCTTTCTTTATTTGGCTGTCAGCTTGAACATTATTGATGTATAGAAGTGCTACTGATTTTTGCAAATTGGTTTTGCATCCTGAAACTTCACTGAAATCTTTTATCAGGTCTAGGACCCTTTTGGCAGAACCTTTAGGGTTTTCTAGATATCAAATCATACGGTCAGCAAAGATAGATAATTTGACTGCTTCTTTACTTATTTGAATGCATTTTATTTTTTTCTCTTGCCTGATTGCTCTGGCTAGGACTTCCAGTACTATACTGAATAGGAGGACTGAGAGTAGGCATTTTTGTCTTGTTCCAGTTCTCAAGGGGAATGAATCCAGCTTTTTCTCCTTGAGTATGATGTTGGCTGTGAGTTTGTCATAGGTGGCTCTTCTATTTGTGGTATGTTCCTTCAATGCTTAGTTTGTTGAGGGTTTTAATCATAAAGTGATATTGGATTTTATTGAAAGCAGACTCTGCATCTATTGACATGATCATATGGTTTTGCTTTTAATTCTATTTATGTGGTCAATAACAGTTATTTATTTGTCTATGTTGAACCAACCTTGCATCCCGGGAATGAAACCTACTTGATTGTGAATTAACTTTTTGATATCCTGCTGGATTCAGTTTGCTAGCATTTTTGTTGAGGATTTTTACATTTATGTTCATAAGGGATATTGACTGATATTTACTTTTTTCATTGTGTCTCTGCTGGGTTTTGGTATCAAAATGATGCTGGCTTCAGAATGAGTTAGGAAGGAACCCTCCTCCTCAGTTTTGTGGGAATAGTTTTAGTAGGATTGGTACCAGTTCTTTTTACATCTGGTTGAATTCTGTTGTGAATCCATCTGGTCCAGGGGTTATTTTTGGATGGCAGGTTTTAAAAATTTATTATTACTGATTCACTTTCAGAACTCATTATTAGTCTTCTCAGGTTTTCAATTTCTTCTTGGCTGAATGTTTAAAGTTATTTGTTTCCAGGAATGTACTTATTTTCTCCAGGTTTTCTAATTTGTATGAATAATAGCGTTCCTAGTATTCTTTTAGGGTCTTTTGTATTTCTATGGGATCAGTTGTAAAGTCCCCTTTGCCATTTCTGATTGTGCTTATTTGGATATTCCCCCTTATTGTCTTCATTAACCTACTTAGTGATGTATCAATCTTGTTTATTCTTCCAGAAAAACAACTTTTGCTTTTATTGATCCTTTGTATGGATTTTCAAGTCTCAATTTTGTTGAGTTCTGTTCTGATTTTGTTTATTTATTTTCTTCTGCTAGCTTTGAACTCTGTCCTTCTTTTTCTAGTTCCTCTAATTGTGGTGCTAGAATTTTCACTTGAGATCTTTCTAATTTCTTGATGTAGGTGTTTAGCACTATAAACGTTCTTGTTAACAGCTTTAGCTGCAAAACAAAGATTCTGGAATCTTGTGTTTCTGTTTTCATTAATTTCTGCTCTAGCTTTGTTGTTTACCCAAAAGTCATTCAGGAGCAAGTTGTTTAATTTCCGTGTAATTGTGTGGTTTTGAGAGCTCTTCTTGGTAATGATTTCTATTTTTATTACACTGTGGCCCAAAAGTATGCTTGGTATGATTTTGATATTTTTGAATTTCTTGAGATTTGCTCTATGGCTGCAATTTCTCATGTATTTTGAGATTAATACCATGTACTATACAGAAGGTGACATAATCACAGATCCAGGAAGAAATAAACACTTCTTGTTGATATTTTGAAATCATGTCTGAAATGAGAAGGAAGCAGCTTGCTCCCTTGGATGCACGGTTCCGCCTGTGGCCTCCAGAGGGCGACGTTGCACAAGGGAGGCATCTGTTTTCATCGCAGCCATCCTCATCCACTGAGCCCCACCTCCCTGAAGCTGCCTGATGCAGCTCACTGATGTCTGTGTAGATAGGCAGCTGTGACGAGAGCAAGAGGTCAGGACACATCCAGACTCCTCGAGAGGATGAGCTCTTTCTGTTTTTGAAACTTTTCAAAGCCGGAGACTTGTCCAGTCCAATCTCCCCACTGCTCCCAACTCCTGATGCTCAGCGCCCTTGGCTTCTGTCCGCCCTGCTCATGGTCCTGCAGGGTTGCCACTGCTTAGCCATGCTCCTGCTGCTCGTCCCAGTGCTCGAGGTGATTTCTATCCTGGGTGAGTAACAGTCCATTCTTTTTCCTTCCATAGAAAGAATTACAGAATCTAAATTGAGACACATTTTTTTTTTCTACTCACAAAGCATTGATGTTGCAGGAGGAACCAGAGCCCAGTCTGTGACCCAGCTTGACAGCCAAGTCCTTGTCTCTGAAGGAGCCCCTGTGGAGCTGAGGTGCAACTACTCATCTTCTTTTTCACTGTCTCTCTTCTGGTATGTGCAATACCCCAACCAAGGACTCCAGCTTCTCCTGAAGTATGCATCAGGACCCACCCTGGTCAAAGGCATCAACGGTTTTGAGGCTGAATTTAAGAAGAGTGAGACCTCCTTCCACTTGAGGAAACCCGCAGCCCATATAAGCGACGCGGCTGAGTACTTGTGTGCTGTGAATGCCACAGTGCCTGAGGCTGCAGGGGAGCTGAACGCAAACCCCCTGAGATGCTGAGACTTTCTGTGACTAAAGAACTCAACCTGCGAACTTTTCAAGAGGCTCTCTCTGTTTCTGTGCCCCTTTGAAGGCATATAGGGCAGGGTAGGCTGAACCCTTGAGAGTGTTTGTCTCTGGAATAATTGCTCCAATGTTAATGTCATGCCACATTCAGATACACTTTGTCCCACATGGAGGTTTCCTGATGAATTTCTTCAGGAGGGACCTCCTCCACATTCTGAAGAAAGTACATCACAAGGTGTCAGAGCTTTGAAATAAAAAGCAACAGCATTTTAATAAAAAAATTATTTCTAGCATTCATTATGATTAGCATTGCCTCAGTATTGATTAATTCATGAATAATTGATGTAATTGATTAGAATGTTAGCTAAAAGCTGTACAGGATAGATTCTCAATTAGGGCAACCCATACAGCACAGAGTCTCAATCAGCATACTGTAGATTCTCAACCTAGATTTGAACCTTAACATCTAGCACATACTTAATATCTCACTGTGTGGTACTGGCATATTTAAAGTAAATTAGACATAATATCAAGATTTTTAATCTTGTGAGCATTACACAAAACAGGAAATTAAACATAAATCTTAATAAAATATTGAAAAACTAAGCCACTAAGTTGTGATCTTTTTTGAAGCAGCTATTCCAGTGATTTCCAGGTTACAAATTTGAGGGATAAAAATGTAACCAATAAAATGATATCAAATACACTAGATTCAACTACTTTAAAACTCGAGGGATTTTAAGAGATTACACAAATTTATTATTTAAAATTACACAACTAAAATTTCCAGTTACATTATCAGAGAGTACATTAATTCTAATAGGGGTATCCAAGACCAGGGTACACTATTATTTACTTGGAAATAATTATATCAAAAAACCAACATGTTTAAGACATTTTATGTACATGATTATGACTCAAAATTTTTATTTGTAGTTTGATCACATGGTAGGATTTAAAAATTGCCCAAAATACTATAAAACGTTCACACATTTTATTTTTAAGAAGTGAGATGATTTTATAATTTTTCTTGACAAAAATTATGAAATGAATCATCTCGCTTCTTAAAAATATTTACAATGGCCTAAGTCTCCTCTTTTAAAATGAGATGAAGTGGTAATCTTCCCTTATTATAAAACATGCATTTAAAGTAGTTTAAAAATATTCCTATGAATTGAGTTAAAGAGAGTAGAAGGTTTATAATCAAAGGTATTTAGACTTGGCTGCTTCTGTTGCACCAAACACTCAGGTTCTTGCTTTTTGATTTCTTTGGCTGCTGACATTCTTTAGTTACTTCTTAGAGTGCCACCTCTTCCAGTGTTACTTTTGTCCCCCTTTCCATTTTTGTTTGCAGTTTTTCTGACAGATTTGTCCTTTTGTTGTGCCTTTTATGGCCCTTTATTTTGATTATGTGTAAAATTTACAGGCCAAGAACACTTAACATGATGTCTATTTTAACAAAATTTTAAGTGTACAATTCAATTATTGGCACAATGTTGTATAGCAGATCTCTAGTAATTTTTCATCATATCTAATGAAAACTTTATACCCCTTCATCAACATTGCCCCATTTCTTCTTCCCCCAGTCCCAAGAATGCCAACCACCATTCTACTCTCTACTTCTATTTGACTGTTTTAGTATCTCATATATAAGCCGAATCATGCAGGCCTTCTATGACTGGCTTATTTCACTTAGCATCATATTTTTGGGGTTAATTCATGTCGTTGCATGTGGCAGGATCTCCTTTTTTAAAGGTTGAAGAATGTTCCATTTTATGCATGTATCATTTTCTTTATTCATTCATCCATCAATAGATATTTAGATTGTTCCCATATCTTGGCTAATGTGAATAATGTTTCAGTGACGATGGGAGGGAAAATGTTTCTTCAAAATTATAAATTTAACTTTTTTGGATAAATAACCAGTAGTGGGATTGCTGAATCATCCGGTACTATTTTTAATTCTAGAGTGAAACTCCATACTGTTTTTCATAATTGCTGCACCATTTTGCAGCAAGGGTTCCAACTTCTCCACATTCTTATCAACATGGTTGTTGTTGTTTTACAATAGCCAACTTAAAAGATGAGAGGTAATAACTCATTGTGATATCTCATTTCCTTGATGATTAAGGATGCTGAGCACATTTTCATATATAACTTTGGCCAATTTGTATGTCTTCTCTGGAGAAACATCTGCTTAAATCCTTTGCCAATGTTTCAATCAAGTTATTAAAACATTGATAGTTGTAGGAGTTCCCTATATAGTTTGAAGATTAACCCCTTATCAGACATATGGTTTGCAAATATTTCTTTCATTCCATATTTTGGCTTTTTTTATATTGATTATTTTCTTTGATGGGAAGAATCTTTTAAATTTTGTAAAGTCCTGCTTACCTGCTTTGGGTTTTGTTGCCAGTGCCTTTGGTGTCATATACAAGAATTGGCTGTTGCCTAGACCACAGTTATGGAGAGTTTCCCATATATTTTTCTAACAGTTTTACAGTTTCAGGTTTTACATTTTTAATTAATATTGAATTGATTTTTGTGTATTTTGTTAGATAGGAGTCCAATTTCATTCTTTTGCAAGTGGATATCCAGTTTCCACAGCACCATTAGTTGAAGAGACTACTGTTTCGCCGTTATGTATTCTTGATGCCTTTGTCAAACATCAGTTGAGTGCATATGTGTGGGTCTATTTTTCAGCTCTCTATTCTGTTCCATTGGTTTGTATGTTTGTCTTTGTGATAATAGTATGACTTTTTAATTACTGTAGCTTTGTAATATATTCTGAAATCAAGAAGTAGGGTGCATTTAGCTTTGTTTTTCTTTCTCAGGATTGTTTGAGCTATTCTGGGCCCTTTGTGTTTCTATAGAAATTTTAGAATTAAAATTTTAGTTTTTCCTATTTCCATAAAAGTTTCATTGGGATTTTGATAGGGATAGCATTGTAGACTGCTTTGAGTAGTATAAACATCATAACAATATTAAAACTTCCAATTAATGAACATAGACGATCTTTCATTTATTTGTGCCTTCTTTCATTTTTCTTATCAATGTTTTGTAGTTTTCTGTGTACAAGCCTTCAGCCTAATTAGTTAAGTTTACTTCTAAACATTTAGTCTTTTATAGCTATTATAAATGGGATTGTTTTCTTGATTTTTTAAAGGAAGGTTATTGTTAATATGTAGAAATGGCACTGATTTTTGTGTGTTGATGTTTATAGCCTACAACTTTACTGAATTCATTTATTATTTCTAATAGACTTCTTTTCTTTGGTGGAGTCTTCAGGGTTTTTATTGAATTTATGTCATCTACAAACAGAAATAATTTTACTTCTTTTCTCATTTTGGTGCCTTTAATTTATTTTTCTTGTCTATTTACTCTGGCTAGGATTCCTAGTACTATTCTGAATAAAAGTGGGGAGAGTGAAATCCCTATCTTGTTCTGATCTTAGAGGAAAAGCTTTTTGTGTTTCACCATTGAGTGTGATGTTAGCTGTGGGCTTTTTATATATGGCCTTTGTTATGTTGGAGTAATCTCCTAATTCATTGGATATTTTTATCATGAAATGTGAAGCAGGTTCACTGTGCACTAGTTACCAATTTGTCTGAGTCCAGTGAGACAGAACACCCATGTATATAACAAGGTACATGAAGTAGGTTTATTAATTACAGATAAGCAAAGGACAACAGAAGCTTAGGTTTCATTGCAAACAGGTCCCTCAAAGCTCAGGAGAGCTGCTTAGGGTGGATGGAGTATCATCTGCATGTGGCCCAATTGTACCACACTGAGGGACCCCAGAAATTAGCATGTGCCTGGGTTTTAGACCCCTGGGTGATGTGACACCCTGGGCTAAAAAGCACTGAAGGACACTCTGTTTCTAGGGGGCAACTGAAGTACAGTCAGCCTGTTTCAGCCATTTCATTCCTGTCTGAGGTTGTTACAGTCCCAGTATGTTCTACAGTTATTCTTTTTTTTTTTTTTTTTTTTTGAGACGGAGTTTCGCTCTTGATACCCAGGCTGGAGCGCAATGGCGCGATCTCGGCTCACCGCAATCTCCGCCTCCTGGGTTCAGGCAATTCTCCTGCCTCAGCCTCCTGAGTAGCTGGGATTACAGGCACGCGCCACCGTGCCCAGCTAATTTTTTGTATTAGTAGAGACGGGGTTTCACCATGTTGACCAAGATGGTCTCGATCTCTTGACCTCGTGATCCACCCGCCTCGGCCTCCCAAAGTGCTGGGATTACAGGCTTGAGCCACCGCGCCCGGCCTCTACAGTTATTCTTAAGACTCACAAAAAAGAAAATGGAGAAAACTGGATTGGTCCAAGACCACCTGGAGAACCATTCTGCATGAGAATGTTGTCAGGTTCTTTTCCTGCATCTATTGAGATGATCATGTAATTTTTATCCCTCATTTTATTATGTAGTAGGTCACATTAATTCATTTGTGTATATTGAAACATCCTTGCATACCAGGGATAATTTCCACTTGGTCATTGTATACGATTCTATTAGTGAGCTATTGAATTTGGTTTGCTAGTATTTCATTGAGGATTTTTGCATCTATGTTCATCAGGAATATTGGTCTGTAATTTATCTTCTGTAGTGCTTTGTCTGACTTTGGTATCAGGTTAATAATGGCTTCATAAAATAAGTTTGGAAGTATTCCCCCTCCAACTTTTTGGAAGAATTTAAGAATGATTACAGTTAATTATTATCTTCTTTCTTTGGTTGGTAGAACTCACTAGTGAAGCCATCAGGTCCTGTGCTTTTCTTTGTTAAGAAGTTTTGGATTGCTGAATCAATTTCCTTACTAGTTATAAATCTGTTAAGATTTTTCTATTTCTTCATGATTCAGTCTTGGTAGGTTATATGTTTTTATAAATTTATGCATTTCTTCAAGGTTGTCCAATTCGTTAGCGTATAATTGTTTGTAATAGTCTCTTAAGACTCTTTTTATTTCTGCAGCATCTGTTGTAATGTCTTCTTTTACAGTTTTAGTTTATTTGAATCTTATCTCTTCTTTTTCAGTCTAACTAAAAGATTGTCAATATAGCTTATGCTTTCAAAACTGTTTTTTTTTTCTATTTTTGTACCTATGTTTATTTGTTTCTGCTCTAATATTTATTATTTTCTTCTTTTCACTAAATTTGGTCTTCATTTGTTCTTTTTTTTCTAGCTCTTTGAGATTTTTTTTTTTGTTTGAGATCTTTTTGAATTTAAGCATGTATTGCTATAAACTTCCCCATTAGTACTGCTTTTGCTGCATTCTATAAATTTTGATATGTTGCATTTTTGTGTTTATATCTCAAAACATTTTCTAATTTCCCCTTTGATTTCTTTGACCAATTTGTTGCTCAAGAATATGGTGTTTAATTTTCATTTTTTTTTTGAATTTTCTAGTTTTGCATCTGCTATTTATTTCTAGTGTTATTCCATTCTCATTAGAAAAAATACATGGCATGATTTCACTTTCTTAAATTTGTTGAGACTTGTTTTGTGGTTGGGCATGGTGGCTCATGCCTGTAATCTTAGCACTTTAGGAGGCTGAGGTGGGAAGATTGCTTGAGGCCAAGAGTTTGAGACCAGTCTGGGTAACAGTGAGACTCCTTTTCCACAAAAAATAAAAATATTGGCCTAGCCGGGTGGTGTGTATCTGTAGTCTCAGCTACTCAGGAGGCTGAGGTGGGTTGATCACTCAAGTCCAGGAGTTTGAGGCAGCCATGAGTCATGATGGTGTCATTGCACTCCAGTCTGGACAACACAATGAGACCCTGTCTCAAAAAACAAAACAACAAAAACTTGTTTTTGTGGCAAAAATGTGATCCACCATGGAGGCTGCTTTGTGTGTACTTAGGAAGACTGTATATTCTGTGTATACTGACTTCATATGGGAGAAGACCCTCACTATTCAGCATGGCCAGATATTTTGGGGGCCTCTCAAATATTGTGCTAGTCCAAACCACCATCTTTGTTGTGAGTGGTCCCCAGGCATCTAGAGTATGTTAGTCCCATCAGTGTTCTGAGACAAGTGAAATGGAAACCAATTCCTTGGGAACTCCCAGAAAAGTTGGAACACTGGACATCTGGCTCAGCTCTTTCCCTCCCCAAGGAGAATGTGGGAGCTGGCAATTGTTTTGCCCACTGTGTCTGCACTAAATTGGGGGAAGGGCTATGGTGAGTGCTTATGCAGTACTTCAAAATGCCCTCTTTGTTCTCAGTGACCCTAGGCATCAGGAATACACTGGGTTCTATCAATGCTCCTGACAGGTGTGATGGAAGCCAGTCTTTCAGGCAGCCTGTGGAAAAGCTAGAGTGTTTGATGTAATGTCCAACTCTTTCCCTCTCCAGGAAGAAGCTGAAACTGGGGCTTTCCTCTCATTTATGGGACACCGTACTAGGGGTAGGAATTAGGGCAAGAAGATGTCACAAACTTTCCTGTCATCTTTGATGTGGCTGGTTTCTTGATTATTCAGGGTGCTAGAGACTCTCAACTAGTTACTGGGTTTTTCACAGGTGAATTGATTTAGTGTCTATTGGGGAAAAGAGGGTTAAGGGATTCCTGTTCTGCCATCTTGCTGATGTCACTCCTTTCAGAGACAGAATTCTTACTGTTCTCCTCATGGGCTTCTTTGTTTGCTCTTCACTAGAACTGACCTCCTTTTGGGCATCTAGCTGAATGCGGTGTTCACTGTGGGCATGGTGGTGCCTGAGTGTCAGCAGGCAGCCCTGCAACGAGACCCCAATCATATGATTTAAACTTTCCTTGACATTTCTTTTAGCAGTGCCTCTTAAGCAGTAGAAGGCTGGATATGTAAATCATTCAGATCATTTCTATATCTTAATAGAAAAACTTAGCCTTTTAAATTTATGTATACATGCATTTATTGCAACAACTGGTATTTTTAACTTATCTTACTTGTCATGGTGACATTTGACATTGTAGAACACTCCCTTCCTGAAATACTTTCTTTATTGCTTTTTAGAAATCCCAATCTTTTTTTCATTCTCCTCCAGTATTATCAGTTGTTCCTTCTCAGTCTTTTTTGCTGTTTTTGTCCCCTCATTTATCTAATCTTTAAACATTGTCATGCCTCAGAAATTTATCCTTGGAACTCTTTTTCCTCTATAAATACTTTTTTCAGAGCTGGTTTTATTCAGTCTCTTGGCTTTAAATCCCATTTAAATATCCAAATTTATAACTGAATCCCAGATAACTCCTTTGGTTTCTGGACTCAAGTATCAAATAATCTGTTTGAAATCTTCTTTTTGACATCCTCCACTTAATATATCTGAAAATAGTCTACTGATTTAGACCTCTATACTCACTAAGCCTTCTTTATATCACACTTCTTGTGAATCCTTCTTCATTTTGGTGAAAGATTACTCCATTTACCAAATCTTCTAATCCCTTTAGTCAAAAGCTTTGAAATCATCCTTGTCTTATCACTTTTCACATACCCCCTCTTGATCCATTAGGGATTCCTATCAGCCATTTCTTCAAAATATGCCCATAATCAACCAGTCCTCATTACTTTACTGCCACCACCCTGATCCAAGCCACAGTCATCTCTTGTCTGGTTGATTGAAAGAAACCTAACTGATCTTCCTTCTTTCACCACTGTTCCTCTTCTGTCTGTTCTCCATGCAGCAGGAGAAGTAATGTCTTTAAAACATAACTCAGATAATTTCATTTCTGTGCTCACAACTATATAATGTCTTACCATCTCACACAAATGAAAACCAAATTCTTTAATATACAAATCAATTTAGCTTCCTGCCATGTCTTTGATATTTGGCATCAGCTGCCACCTTCCTGCTTATTCCCTCTTTCCAGCCTCACTACACTTACTGTAGCTCTAACAGACGAATTATCTTCCTGCCTCAAGGTCTTTGCAGCTACTCATTTCTCTGCCTTGTGTACTAGTACTCCAGGTAACCACATGGCTTATTTCTACACTTTATTCCACCAAGTAGACATGCAAATATATACTGCAGATTCTTTTTGTAATAGCGAAAATTAAAATACAAGGTGTTTCTCAGAGAATGGCTACAGAAACTGTGATAAATCTACAAAATGGAATATTCAGAAGAAAACATGTTAACATCAATAGGTTATCAGGACATATAATTGGGTACCAAACACATTGCAAACTGCTGTGTGCTTGAAAGTTATAGTCAGATAGAAATTTAAACTATACATATAGGGAGAGTATGTTCCATCCATATGTTCCACAATATTTCTAAATTAATAATAAAAATAGGCTCCAACTTCTTTCTACATCTTTGTCCATTTACTCTTCTTTTATTTTCATTTAGTGAGGGTCTCTATTCAACTCCCAAGCTTATTTAGCCTCTTGATTTCATTCTGTTTTATCTTTTCTAGGAAGAGACAACAATGATCATATTCTCCTCAAATCTTTATCTAAGCATCCTTCGTTGTAAGAAATGTCTCCTTATTTCTGAGTTCATTTTGTACTTTTTGAGGTGCTACTTGATATATATATAAACACACACATATACACATTTGTCTTTCCTGCTAAACTGCAATGTCTTGTGAGTAGAGAAAATGCCTTACTAACTTTTTAATTTCTTAGGACCTAGCACAAGATATAGCTTATAGTAGACTTCAATAAATTACTAAGGACTTATTCTGACATAAATTGCAGAAATCGCATTAAAACTTGAATATGCAGTTTGACAAAAATATTTTAATATGGTAATCTCTAGTATATGGAATTTGGAGGAAAAAAGAAGTTTATTTTTCTTTAAAAAAAAAAAAATCACCATAAGCCTGACAGTTTTTTGCTCTTGACAATCTGTGGGTGGTTCTTCAGGAAAGAATAGGGATGAAGGCTCTGGGACTCCACAGATGAGCTAGTTGGCCTGATGGTTTCAGACCATTAGGAGGCTCTCTAGGCTTTACTCTAAATGAGGAACATTTCCCTCAATTTCTGAGATAGTTGACTCAGCGAAAAATTGAGAGCATCAGTTAGCAAAGCATCTGAACTAGTCATATATGAAATGGACAGGGGGGGTCTCCATTTACTCATCTGCAAAGACGCTCTGTGGCTGTGATGGGTGTCACAGAGATGGTCTCCCAAGAAGATTGATCATAGAAATCAGCAAGGGAAATGATAAAGCTGGAAGCTTTGCAGCTTTAATTTTTATGACTCAAACTTCTAAAATATGAGTTTCTATTCTGACTTTGAAATTATTTCAATAATTTCCACCTTCTTTTATACCTCTTTTGAAACTAGAGAAGTAAGAAAAAGGAAATGAGAAGAAATGAGAAAAAAAAACAATGAAAATATTCAGAAAGAGGATAAAAAGAGAAAAAGAAATAAGAAATAAGGGGAAAAGAAAGATGATACATTTAATTAATTTCAAAATGTGGCCTATGCCTCATATAGTTTTCATGTTGCAAGATTGAAAAGTTCTAGAGATCTGATGCACGACAGTGTGAAGATAATTACCACTACTGAATTGCACACTTTAAAATAGTTAAGATGGTAAGTTTAATGTTATGTGTTTTTTACCACAGTAAAAAATGTGACCTCTACCTCTTGTTCACAGAGCAGGATTGGCAGGTTGGGCTGCAAAGTGAATAGAGAAAGTGTTGGATAGGAGAAGAGAGATGGAAATAAGCTGGGGTGGCCATCATACACATGTGCTATTTCTCTATCAACCAAAGTCTTGTTGGAGACATTTTATATGTTCATGATGACCATATGTCCTATGTTAACAGAATTCTCTTAATTTAATTGTATTGTATTTACTCCTTTAAAGATAATTAAATAAATAATGCATTCGATAAGATATTCTTTGTGAGAGCTTTCTTATAAATGAAATCGTAATCACTTTTCAAATCACATGTCCTGATTTTTTGGCTAAGGAAATTGGGTCACTGACCCTGATAATTTTTTCAGGCTATACTTGATCCAGATGAGGCTCCCATTTGTCTCTGAAGTATCTTTTCCCTTTCTTCACTCCCCTCCTGACATGTCTGATTACTGGGCACTTTAAGTGGAGGCAATGCTGAGAGCATAAAAAACCTAGACACTTCTGTGTCTCCAGTCAGCAACACAGCACTCAGCAGACTGCTGACATCAGCAACTATGCTAGCACACTGTGGGAAAACTAGAGGAAAATCTCTTTGCTCTCCGATCTCATTGTATTCCACCTCATTTAAGTAAAAGCATATTTCTTACTTTCTTCTGAGCTATTTGGAGGCCAGAGAAGAGACTTTCTCAAGATAATTAGTTTTCTTTTTAGAAGAAAAGATATCTGCAGGGCAAGCTATCTCCATGATGCATAGTTTTCTGCTTTTAATCCTGGAGTTTCTGGCTATTTAACCCCAGATTTATATCTGACCCCAAAATGGGATACCTCACTTGAGCTCTCTCAACATAGCTTGACTGGTAGCCAGAGAAACTCTTTGGTTAAGGACTAGGGATTGGGGACATTTTCAATTTACCATTTTTTCTAGAATTTTACTCTTTCTAAGCCAAATGATTGTTCCCCCCTTTTTATGGCCCTTCCTTTTTTCCTTTCCTTTCCTTTCCCTTCCCTTTCCTTCCTTCCTTCCTTCCTTCCTTCCTTCCTTCCTTCCTTCCTTCTTTCTTTCTTTCTTTCTTTCTTTCTTTCTTTCTTTCTTTCTTTCTTTCTTTCTTTCTTTCTTTCTTTCTTTCTTCTTTCTTTTCTTTCTTTAGCTTATAGAACTAAAATCCTAAAGGGCCATTTCATGTGTGAGGAGTAAAGTCAGAATCAATGATAGTAGATGGAAAATAAAATAACTTGATCTGGTAATGTTTAAACATTTCATTAAAACATCTGTATAGAAGCTTAAATTTCTATGGAGTGTAATCTATCAATATTTTCTCTTATGCTTTTTGACTTTCATGCTTAGAAACTCCATGACCATTCTAAATTTGTTTTACAAGTTTTTTTATTTTACTTAAAGTATTAAATGTTATGTCCTTTGAACTTTATTTTGTAACAGGTATTAAGGTAGGCATCCTAATTTATCTGCCAGCTTCCAAATGATTGTTAGGATTACACATTTTCCCCAATTTAAACCAAATTTCCGTACGTATTTGTATATTTGGTCTTTATATTCTACTTCATTAATCCCTATATGTGGATTTAAAAAATAATCTTCTATTTCAATTAGTACAGCATCACATTTTGTCTTACTAACCGAGGAGGAAATTCTCATTCTCTGAATTTGAAGGTTTCCTGAAGCCTGAGTTAGCTGCAGTATTGTATTTGGCCTCTAGAGGGAGATGTTACACAAATTGAATTTGATAGCTAAAAACAACCAGATCTTTTTGAAGAAGAGCTTTTTGCTTTACACGCTGGGTAAACTCACCCACCTCTCTGTCAGAGTGTCCATGTGGCTGAATTGTTTCTAGAAAAGACCTCCAGAAAATAGATTCCTGTTTCTCCACCGCTCAGACATGAAGCCCACCCTCATCTCAGTGCTTGTGATAATGTTTACACTCAGTGAGTAAAGCCTCTCTTTAATCTATTTTTCTATAGTCTTCTGATTTAGAATAACGTTAATGAATATTATACCCAGTCTGTAAGGCTCTTCCTGATTCATAATTGTTATTATAGGAGGAACAAGAGCCCAGAGAGTGACTCAGCCCGAGAAGACCCTCTCTGTCTTCGAAGGTGACCCAGTTCAGCTGAAGTGCAACTACTCGTATTCTGGGAGTCCTGACCTCTTCTGGTATGTCCACTACCCCAAACAACGCCTCCAGTTACTCTTGAGACATACCTCTAGAGAGAGCGTCAAAGGCTTCACTGCTGACCTTAACAAAGGCGAGACATCCTTCCATCTGGAGAAACAATTCGCTCAAGAGGAAGACTCAGCCATGTATTACTGTGCTCTAAGTGGCACAGTAGCTGGTTTTGCAAGGAAGCAGAACACAAACCCTTTAGTTACAGGAGCTACTTCTTTGTAAACTCTCTGTATGGCCACAGTGGGGCATTCTTTCTCCAGATATTAACATTAATTTTGTCCCCTAGATATTATATCATCAGCTGTCAGTTAGCTATAGAATTACCTCGTAATTTTGTCCAAAAAATTCTCATTATCTACCCTGCTTAAATTAATTTTCAAAATAGTAAATGTATTTATTTTGTCTAGTAGTACTGGAAACATACTTTTGAACTAAAAACTATATTGCACAGCATAAAAAGTATTATTTTCTTGGTCCAGAGGTCCCATCCAGGCTTCCATGGCACAGTCCTACCTCTCCAGCTCCTCTGCTTCCCCACATGATCCCTGCATGTAGTTGTCACCACATACCTGAGCACAGTTCCTTAAAGTGCTCTGCTGTTTCACGGCTTGTGATTGTTCATCTTTCTGTATCTATTACCTTTCTTCCCATGCATTTCTTAGACTGAGATAGGAGTGTCTCAGTTAAGAGTCCAGCCAGGAAAGACTAAACCCAGTAATTTGAACAATGAAGTTTAATATACAGATTTATTAAATAATAATAAGTAATTAACTGCTAATGGGTAAAAAGAATATAGGAATGCACATGTAAGCAGAAGTTCCCGTCTCTAGGACTAAGGTAGAATCCCAGGAAAGAAACACATTGGAATAAGCATGACCCTTACCCCTCCTGCCAAGGCTATAATTCAGATCTTGTTGGGAGTGGGTAGCTGCAGCCTGCTGGAGGGTGGAGAAGTTTGCTGAGGTGCCAGAGAAAAATACTGACAAGCAGAAAAATACCTACCAGGATTCCAAAACAATTCATAGGAAGCCTGCAGAAGAGTGCTGCTGAACTTGCTTGTGGTGGTTGTGAAAGTTGCCAAGAAACCACCGGTCAAGCTGCCTTACGGGAGCGGAGTGCCACTGTGTGTCCGACAGGCCAACCAAGCATGTAGGACAAGAAGTGTGGAAAACATACCAGAACCAGGAAGAGAAGCATCATCCTTCTGCAGGGCCCTTCCAGCCCTCTCTACTGACAAAGCTTAATATCAAATATTTAGAGGTTCCAGATCCAGTTCACAAATAAGGTAATGAGGGTGGATTTGGAGCTGAGAGGCAATACATTGATAACTATCACACCCTATCCCTCAGGCTACTGATCTTTCATATGCATTCCTTTTTTATTTTATTTTATTTTATTTTATTTTATTTTATTTTTTTGAGATGGAATCTCATCCTGTAGCCTAGGCTGGAGTGCAATGGCGTGATTTTGGTTTACTGCAATGTCCACCTCCTGGGTTCAGTGATTCATCTGGCTTAGCCTCCTGAGTAGCTAGGACTACAGGCGTCTGACACCATGCCCAGCTACTCTTTGTATTTTTAGTAGAGACAGGGTTTCACCATGTTGGCCAGGCTGGCCCCAAACTCCTGACCTCAGGTGATCCACTCTCTTCAGCCTCCCAAAGTGCTGGGATTACAGGCATGAGCCACTGCACCTGGCCCATATGCATTCCTACATGGATATTTGAAATTCCAAACAACAGTGAATTGACACTATGTTTCTACCTAACAAACTAAAGCTGTCCTTGAACAAGTGAAGTTTTCATTATTTCTCCCAAATGAGACCATCCGTAGTCCCAACAACCGCTGTATGAATCTCTGGCTGTATTAGCCACATCGCAAATTCAGAGGAAGTTCCACTGAATATGCTGTTATGTACAGACTAAATTATAAAGTTAATCTCCAATAATTTACATATAAAAGAATTATGATGAGAAAGAGAGAGAAGAAAATGGCAGCATATACAAAGCAATACCTACATATGATGAGCAAAGAGAAAATATAGAAAGCTACTACATTCCTTGATTCCAGACTTGGTCCTGAACTTTAATTGATATAGACAGTTTCCTTCTCTTGTTACCTGTTTTATATTCTTCTGCCCTCAGCCACATCATCAGTGGATTGGGGTTATTTGCCTGGTGGAATAACAAAAATCTCCATTCTCAAAGAGTCTGAGTTCTCAATAGTCCTGCCTTTTAATTTGTTGCTATAATTTCCCTTAACTTTTACCATGGGGCATGACAGTGCCAATAGGCGCTACTTAAAACATGCCCTGGGATTCAGATGTAGCTCTCTCTATACCTGTTATATAGCAACATCTCAATCCCCTTAGTAATTGGTATCAATAACTCCAGCCAGTAATCTCTTTTCCTACTTGTGTGTTCAGAGGCATAATACATAGGACAAAATGGCCACATAGCAGTGCCATCTTTCAATGCAATTGAACCATTTTGTTTGGTCTCCTGGTAGACATATTCTTCCCTTTAGAGAATAAGACCTTCCAATGAACACAGCTTAAAGTCACAAAGATGGAGGCAAAAATTCTGCCAAAGGGCTACTGGTAATAGGAGTGAGAGAATCCATTCTCAGGACCACTTTCTTGATGTCTGAACCCATGCATTCTGGCTGTGAGGGCAACAACACCATATTATGGTTTTTGATGTAAACCAGATACTGCATCTTGTAAGATAGAACCCTATCTTTTCAGGGTGTCTTCAAACTAGTGCCATAGCTCAATCAATAAACCATTCCACAGTTCAACAGGCCAACCACTTGTGCATTGTAAGATATATGATAAGACTATATGATTCCATAAGCATGTACTATTTTGCAGTAAAATTAGTTCCTCCATCAGAATAAATACTGTGAGGATTATTCTGATGGTGAATTAGGCATTCTGTAAGTTTTTGAAGAAGGGGTCAGCAGAAGCATAACATACAAGGAAGGCAAATTCATATGCAAGTGTATGTGTCTATTTCAGTGAGGACATATCTCAGTCATCTCTATGATAGAAGAGCAATCAACAGGTGTCTGGTTGGTTCCCTGGGGCATGACATCATACGAGGAGCTCAGTATTAGTCTCTGTGGTTTACGGATTAGGCACTCAGCAGTAGCATTAGCTAATTTAGCCTTAAAAAGGAAAAATCCATGCTTTTCAGCTCATGCATAACATCCATCCCTGTCAGCGGGGCCACTTTCTTCATGTGACCATTAAGCAAGCACTGGCATGGCTGGGGAGAGTGTTGACATATCTATTAAGCATCATTGTGTCCATTATAATAGTTTCTACTGCATTTGTTTTCCCTTGGTCAGTTTTCACATTGAGCAAAATTATCTTGAGAGTCTTTGTTCATTCTGAGAGGTCCATTAAGATACCTCTTTCCTAAATTCCCTTGTCATCCATCTTTTAAATCTATTCCTTCTAGGTCTCCTGCCATCCGACTAAACCATCAGCAAGTTCCCATGAATCAGTGTAGATCAGCACCTCTGGCTATCTTTCACCAGATAATTTGGACAACCAAAATGTACCACTTGAGGGAGTAAGGAACTCCCCAGAAGGATACAGCATGGATTACAGAAAAAGAGACAATAAGAGAAGTTGGTGTCAAAGGAATCTGAGCCACCTACTCACGGAGCTAACTTGCACCTTATGGATCTGCCTCAATGTGGTCTCTTATGTACAATTTCCACTTGATGATCGACTGCTTCTGGGCATGCCCAACATTACAGCTGATTAGGTCAGACAACACTTGGTTCTTGGTCATCTATTTTTTCTAAATGAGACATTCAGACTTCACCAAGGTAAACTAGCAAGCCAGAAGCTGTTTTTTAAAGGAGAATAGTTATCTAAAGAAAAGGGAAACTATGCCTCCCAACTACTAGAGGACTACGCTGTGATTCTCCCATTGGTGTTTCCCAGAGTCTCCACAGAGCATTCTTACTTTCCATGGAAACTTTGAATATCATTGTTGGATTTGCTGAATCATAAGACCAATGTGATGAAATGGATTGTACTGAAACCTGAAATTGTAGAGCCTCCTGTTGCTCTGGTGTCCACTGAAAACTGGCAGCTTTACAGATGACTCTGTAATTAGGCCAAAATAGCACACCCCCATGTGGTATTGATTGCCTCCAAATTCGAAATAGCCAGTCAAATATGTGCCTCTTTTTCTGTGGTAGGTGGTGTGGGGTGCAGCAACATGTCTTCCACCTTGGAAGAGATGTCTCAATGTTCTCTGGGCTCTTGAACCTCTAGAAACTTCACTGAAGTGACAAGTCCTGAATTTTTGTGGGGTTTATCATTAAAGGTATTGATCTTCAACTTCCAGCTTAAGGGCCTCTTATATTTTAAGCATGTCATAACTTCTGGAGCTACTCGCCTCCTTCCTAACAATCCTGCAATGTTCTGGTAACCATCGCAGTATATTAAAACTTTATCTTATCTCCTCTTCCTATTGAGCACAATGTTCCAGAGAAGAGCCATTATGTTATCTCTGGCTTTTACCTAACCTTCTAACACAGTATGGAGCACATAATATGTATACTGTAAAGGAATGCTAAATAAATTCATTCTGACAAATATAAAAATTAGCAATCCTCTCCTATGAGCGTGTGAGTCGACCTCCACTAATGTGATTTCACTGATTTCTTCAGGGAACCATGTCAAATCAATTAATATAAGCAAACAGTATGTTCATCTGGGCAAACAGATGCCTAATAAGGGTTTGCTTAATTGGAAAAATAGCTTGCTTAGGAAGACAATAGTATTATCAGTAAAACTCACCTCAAGACTTTTGGTACATCCTTCTGCCAATCCCAAACTCATATATCATGAACTTCGCCCACTCTAAACTGGTTCTCAGCTTTGAAATACCTACCTTAAACTGCTTGAGAACAAACAAAACCCTGTAAATATTGCTCCATAACTTAATTTGAGATACTTCTAATGTAAAATATAGAAGTTAAAAAATGGAGAAAATATTTGAGAAGCAGAGCTAGATAGTGAGTTCTTAGACATGAACTCAAAAGTTCTTAGACATGAACCCAAAAAGTTCTTAGACATGAGCCCAAAAGTTCTTTTATTGTAGACCAATTTATTAATTTTTTCTTAAAAATTTTTTTTCTATGAAAGAAAAAATTGATAAATTGGCCTTCAATAAAATAAAGCCTTTGGTATTGTGGAAAAACCTTGTTAATAGAATAAAAGGCAACCTATAGACAGAGAAAATGTTTATAAATTACACATTAGACAGAGGTCTTATATCTAGAATAAATAAAGAGCATTCAAATCTCAATGTAAAAAACAAACAAATAAATAATCCAATTAGGAATAGAACAGATAGTTCACCAAAGTAGAAATATGGGTGAAAAATAAGCAAATAAAAAATGTTCAATATCATTCTTCATTAGCAAAATGAAAATGAAAATCATAATGAGATATCACTATAAACATATTAGAACAGCTAAAATACAAAACAGTAATAATACTAAATGTTGGCGAGTATGTAGAGAAATGGAAACTTTTAGACATTGCTGGTGGGATTGTAAAATAGTATGGCCATTCTGGAAAATAATTTGGCAGTTTTTTATAAAACTAAACATGCACTTATCATATGACCACACCATTGTGCATTGAACATCTATCCCAGTAACATTCACGTGAAGTCTTATACAATATTCATGGTAGCTTTATTCATAATTGACAAAAACTAGAATCAACCTAAATGTTTTTCAATGGGTGAATGGTTAAATAAACTATAGTAATTCATACCATGGAATAATATGAAACAAAAGAAACAAACTATTGATACATGGAACAACCTGTATGGGTCAATTCCCAAAGGTTACATACAGTTTGATTCCATATACATAACGTTCTCAAAAATAGCAGAACTATAAGAGATGGTTGCTAGAGGACAGAGATTGGGGATGGGAGGGTGTTTGTGCAGATAGATGGTTAGGATGAGAGAAATCTGTGTTGGTGGTTATATGAGATAAAATCAAGAACCACATACATGTATGCATGGACACACACAGAGAAAAGCATGAAAATGGTGAAAATGGAACAATATCTGTAGTCTAGTTAGTGGTATTTGAACAATGTCACTTTCCTGGTATTTATATTGCATTTCAGTTAGTTAAGATGCCACCGCTGGAAGAAGCTATGTGAAGAGTACATAGGGTTCTATAAACTATTTTGTCAGCTTCTTATGGATTTATAATAATTGCAAAACAAATGCAGTACTATAGTTTCAAAAGTTGCATTCTTTACTATCACCACCAATCTTATCAGCAAAACCACTAAGAACTGACAAGGTGTCAAGCCCAGGGTAGTGAATGCAAATTTTCCAAAATTCTAATTTTCCTTTGGAGGCTCAAATATTATCATTGGCAACAATCACTATTAGTTGTTTTCCTTAAAATTGTAGGTTTGCACTTTATCATTTTCAATAACATATCTTCCAGCTACCCAAACCTGTTGTTCCATCACTCATGCCTTCCAGAAAAAAAGCTATATGAAAAAACAGCTAGTTTAGCTCACAACTCAAACAACGCTCCAGTGCTTTCCTCTCCTGAGACACCACTGTGTTAGCACACCACAGATGAGCTTTACGCATATGTCCTATAACATCACACAGAATATTAAAAAGGGGTACTCTCAAGGGTCAAGCTTTAATTTTGAAAACCAAATGCCAGCACTTTGACCTTGAACTTGTAGTCTCTAAAATCATGAGAAAATGAATGTTTGTTGTTTAAGCCATGCAATCTGTGATATTTTATTATGGGAGCTGCAGTAAACTAACACAGTACATTCATAACCAGCCTACTGAGCAGATTGATGTGGGCACATGGCTTGGGTTCCAACAATTAGATGAATTGTTCCCTAACTTTCACTCAGGATAGACTTATGAAAAAAATAAAAGGAAAAAGTAAGTTTCCTTTTTGAGAGTGGTGGTAATTGCAGCAAGATGGAGATGAGAGTTTACAGAGCTGGAAGGCAGTGGAATTGTAGCTGCATACATTGTCCTGCATGAACAGTCTTGAAGAAACTACATGCAGTGTCTGGAGCTCAGGAGCGGAGCCAGCGGGATACTCAGAGGAGTGGTTCTCCAGAGTGATTTTCTGTATTGCTGCTGACTATTGAGTTTGGTTCTGAGACAAATCCAGTATTCATTAATTTATTCCTTTTCTACTTAGTTCAGGCAAGTCTATTTCTGTTGCTTACCAATAAAAATCCTGACTTGTATAACATCTCATTTCAGGGAAAAATTTTTAAAAGGCAGCTCATAGATACATGATCAGAGGTTATAGTAACTACAGGGAATTTCACAGTGCTTCTCAGAGGTAGTCTGCAAATGCTGGGCACCAACCTTGTTTTGTAGTTGTGTTCGTACCTGAATTGAATTGTATCTGTTCCTATTCTAAGTTAGAACCAGAATTCAATAAAGGCAGAGACTGGAATAGCTTTGTAATTTCCTCTGAGTCAGCTCTGAACACACATGGCTGATCCAGAGCACATTCTAGCAGTAGGATGATGTTGCCATCACAAGATGGCAGTGCCTCCCTCTCCTCAGACTAACTTGGCTTTACATCAGCCTGTCTGTGTTGAAGCAAAGGACTGAGCTTGCCTCTGACTGGCTAGGCAGGAACCTGAGACTAGGGGACAGAAGGACCAGAGACACACCCAGTAAAGAGAGCTTTCTCTTGACTGAGGAGCCTGGCTCCATTTCAGGCCTGTGATTTCAATAAGGAAGAAGAATGGAGCCTCTCCTGGGAGTGTCTTTGGTGATTCTGTGGCTTCAACTGGCCAGTGAGTTGGGGTTTTTGGTGATGGGGATGGCAAGTCCAAAGTTCAGAGCTGACAGGACTCGGGGGTAAAATGTTCTTATTAATTTGGAAATTTAATTTGAAAATGCGATGACTGACTCCTGGACCCTGACCTGTGTTTCTTCCTAGGGGTGAACAGTCAACAAGGAGAAGAGGAACCTCAGACCTTGAGCATCCAGGAGGGTGAAAATGCCACGATGAACTGCAGTTACAAAACTAGTATAACCAGTTTACAGTGGTATAGACAAGATTCAAGTAGAGGCCTTACCCAACTAATTTTAATACGCTCAAATGAAAGAGAGAAATATAGTGGAAGATTAAGATTCACGCTTGACACGTTCACGAAAAGCAGTTCCTTGTTCATCGCGGCTGCCCAGGCAGCAGACACTGCTGCTTACTTCTGTGCTACAGAAGCACAGTGTTCACCAGGAGCCTGCAGCCTCTACGCAAACCCTGCCAAAGCAGCTTCTTAGAAGCCCTAACAGTGGGTAGAGTTGGTAGTTATGTCTTTCAGTGAAGAAGAATCTACAAACAGCTGGCAAAGTGTAAGGGAACCCTTTCAAATTCATGATTTTTTAAAAAGCATCTTGGACTAGGTGAAAAGGCATGAAAGTTGGAATGGGAAATGGAAATGCCAGGCTTAGTTCTGCTGATCCTGGCTATGTAGGGACATGGTCAGTGTAGCAGCTTCAATTTTCTCAGTTGAAATGAAGGATTTGGATCAATGAGCCCAAAATATTACCTAAGCCCTACTTTTATTAGGGAAAAAAACCAATCACTGGGCACTTGTGGAAGAGGAGGGAGGCTGCTCAGTTTTAGAAGGTCACATTTGTGCTATGTGCAGCCCTCCCAAGACGTCAGTGGGTCTTTGAGATGCACGACATGGTTCTTACATTCCTCTAATTCTTGTTTAAGAAGCAGTAGATTCATTAAGCATTAGAATTGGAAGGGGTCCTAGGACTCTCAACCAAGCTTCTCATTTTAGGGCTGAGGAGAGACACCGTTGCGTAATAAGAGAGACAAAGATCTGAATCTTCAGAGTGATAGTGACAAATATCTGGATCCGATTTCACCATTTATTAGTTGTATGATTCTCAAACTTCAATGTCTCCATTAGGTAAAATGGGAGTTTATAAGAAAATAATAACTTTTTTCCGTCCAAAGGAGAGGTAGGTGTTCACCACCACCAGGTCCTAAAATGCTGTGTTTTGAAAGCAGGCATTTCTAGTATCAAATACATAACAGTTTTTCAGCCATTTATTCTTGCTCCTACTGAGAAATAAATGTTGACTGTAGTTTTCTTGACACAATTTTGGTACTACCTTAAGTGTGTTTGTAGAGAAAATTAGAGCCTTTGCATTTAGGTGCATGCTTTGGTGAGAAAAGTGGGGAAACACAGGGCAAGGTTGTATAGGACAGTGGTTCCCACAAGTCAGACCTTGATCCATCAGTATCAGCTATACCAGAATCACTAGAGCACCTTCGAAGATCTGGACTATTAGGCTCAATTCTGGCTCACTCAATCAGTCTCTGATAAAGTCATGAATTTCAATTTTAATGAATGTCTTCAATATATGTAAGAGATTGGCTCAGATTCGCATTTTAAAAACCCAAACAGTAATGTTTTTAACAAGATTGAGGGTGGTTTTTTTTCCCCACCCCCCCCCACACAAAGGAGCTTTGTAATATGCAGGGCTTGTGAAGTAGCTTCATCATGTTACAAAGGAACAAGGGTATTTCTAGCTTACTGTTTTTCACTCTTAATGTGTCACTCTTTCATTTATACTTTCAAGAGACTGCCAGAGATTCTTCCACTTTATACATCTTCCAGACTGGAAGAAGGAGAAAGTCAAGGGCATGTGTACACGCTGGCTGAGTCCGTCTTTTCCAGAAGCTCTGTCCAATGTCTTCTCCTTACACTCATTTACTAGTGTTATTCCACGTTCCCACCTCCTCCCATCTGCAAGGGAGGCGGGATATCAGGATTATTATCTAAGTATGTTTCCATTCACATCAAAATGGGGGTTCTATTAGTAAAAAAATAGGCAATAATGAATATTTTACAGAGAATCAGAAGTTTCTGCCAGACCCTTAGTTTAGGGCATATTAGAACTCATACGATATTTTTTGGTTCGTAGTTATTTTTGAATGACCATATCCAATGTATTTCCAAGTTCTATTGTGTGTACCACCTATTAGGTTTTGCAGAAGACATCACAACCTCTATAACTTAATTGACCTCCATACCCTAATTTAAAATCCTCCCTAATCCCTTGCTCCTCTGCCCCCAGCACGCTTGACAGACCCCATCACTTCTTAGTATAGTCCTTTGTACATGGTGAGGGCGACCCTTTTAGAGTGCAAATTTGACCATGTCAACCACCTGGGTCCTCATTGGTTCTTAGAGTAGAAAAAAACTGCTTCATGTGATTTACAAAACCCTGCATAATTTAGGGTCTTAAGGCCTCTCCAGTCTCTTTCCACAATATGGTCCTAATTTATTTTTTTCTTCAATACTGGTCCTGTCTACGTTTCTTGGAAGCACTTTGTTCGTCTTATATAACTCCCTCAAAGTGATTTTAGGATACTTTCTTACTCTTTAAAAAATTCTTCCCAGCACTTTGGGAGGCCGAGGCGGGTGGATCAC
Source organism: Aotus nancymaae (assembly GCF_030222135.1). NCBI lineage: Eukaryota > Metazoa > Chordata > Mammalia > Primates > Aotidae > Aotus > Aotus nancymaae. The sequence goes on along the minus strand of NW_026988422.1, from coordinate 31,610,205 downwards.
GAGGTCAAGAGATCGAGACCATCCTGGTCAACATGGTGAAATCCCGTCTCTACTAAAAATACAAAAATTAGCTGGGCATGGTGTCGCCTGCCTGTAATCCCAGCTACTCAGGAGGCTGAGGCAGGAGAATTGCCTCAACCCAGGAGGCGGAGGTTGCGGTGAGCCGAGATCACGCCATTGCACTCCAGCCTGGGTAACAAGAGCGAAACTTCGTCTCAAAAAAGAAAAAATAATAAATTCTTTTTTCTTACCTTGAAAGTAAAACCCAGTGAATTCCTACTTCTTCTTGTACATCTGCTCAAGAGTCAGTAACAGAAGAAAGCTCAATATGTTCTCTTAGAATCGTGGACCTCTGCCTTAAGTGTGCGGTTTCTCATTTTATTTCTTTATTTAATTAATAACTGCCTCTATTATTATTCTATGTGCTCCTTAAGGGCAGGGACCATTATCTGTGGTGCTCAGTCTTGAATCCATTGGAATACCAAGGTATCTTAAGCACTAAGATAATCGATTTCCCTCTTCTTCCTTTCTATTAATTTATTTAATATATCGCATTTATTTTAAGCCTCATCAAAGAGTTATAATAATGTTGTAGTGATAGCACACATAAGAAAATAGAGCTGAGTTTTTCAAACTGTAATCCATGGATATTTGGAATTGTGTGAACAAATTGTTGGTGTATAATCGGGGTCAGAAAACTATGGCCCAGCATTCAGAACAATCTGCCACCTGTTTTTGTAAAGTTTTATTGCAAAATAGCCATGCCCATCTGTTTACACTCTGCTTATGATGGCTTCCTTGCTATAACAGCAGAGTTTGGTACTTGCAAAAGAGAGTGTATGATTTCAAAGCCTAAAATATATATTATTTGCCCTTTTATAGAGAAAAGTTCACTAATCCCTGAGGTATAGAAATTAAATGAGAATTTTTAGATTTGCAATTTTCTGTGTGATTAGGACAAAATAAAATAAAAAAGGTATATTTCTAATCATCTAGATAACTAATAGAATAGCTCCCTGGATTTTGATGATTATGTCATTTTTACCAAATTAAGGGCAAGTAGGATAATAATACTTTACAAATGAAGACATTGCAGTTGCTTAAATGGTGAAAGTTTTTAGAAAATTTTGGTTATGATATAGCACACAGCACATAGTGCTATAGATAGGCCACACTCCCAAGAACCTGCATCTTTCCATTAAAAGAGGATGTATTGCAAACATTCATTGTTTGTTTGTATCAATATGCAGTTCAATAGACATAAAAGTAGCAGTAAATACAAAACATATTTTTTTCAGTGCTGAATTCTTAGGTGCTTCATTAAATAATAAAATTGTGGCCGGGCGCGGTGGCTCAAGCCTGTAATCCCAGCACTTTGGGAGGCCGAGGCGGGTGGATCACGAGGTCAAGAGATCGAGACCATCCTGGTCAACATGGTGAAACCCCGTCTCTACTAATACAAAAAATTAGCTGGGCACGGTGGCGCGTGCCTGTAATCCCAGCTACTCAGGAGGCTGAGGCAGGAGAATTGCCTGAACCCAGGAGGCGGAGATTGCGGTGAGCCGAGATCGCGCCATTGCACTCCAGCCTGGGCAACAAGAGCGAAACTCCGTCTCAAAAAAAAAAAAAAAAAAAAAAAAAAAAAAAAAAAAAATTGTATAAGGGTGACAAACATGAGTATTTCCGAATAGGAGAAGTGAAGAAAAAATCCTTGTAATCATTACTCACAGTAACTCAGACAATAGTACATCAAGCTTCAAATAACCTTAATCAAGTCAGTTATTCAACTATACACATCCATAGCTTTCTTTTAATAAGCCTACACTAACCCTTTAGTTTCAGTGAAAAGTCATTTCTCACACTAATGTTTTAATTAGAATTTTATTGATTTTATATTTTGTTTGCATTTTTTGTCTGATTTGATAATTGTATAAAACCTATGAGCTTAAAAAGTTGATACTCAATTTTATTGTTGGGTATACGAAAGCACCATAATATTAAGAAATAGTCCGTATGAGAGTAGCCCCTTATAGGAAGACCTGCACCTTACTTGATTTTGTAAAACACTGAATGTACCTGCTACCAGGTCCTGGATCTGCTCCTAAATGAAGCCAGTAACACCAGGGACCTAAGACGCATCTTCCCACAGACTGTCCTTCATCAAAGATAATTTTGCCCACCAGACACAGCCATTCATTCGTTTTTTTTTTTTTTTTCCACCAATTTTAAAGTTTTTTTTTTTAAGCGTTTCATATGAGCTAAAGGCCTGGAAAAAGGGCTGCTGATTCAATTTCTGATCTCAGGAGCACCAAGTGCCGCTTGAGAAACGGGACAGAAATGACTCTGATATGATGTGGTAAGGACAGAAAGTATGGTGAGAAAAAAGGAGAGCACGAACTCAGCTCGGGAGATGGGAGAATGTTTTCACATGGAGGTGATGAACAGGAGTCGTCCAAGTGAAGGGGAGTGGGGAGAGGGAAGGGCATTCTAAGCAGACGTGCTCACCCCCTGGTTTCGAGGGACCAGTGGGGAATATGCCGAGAAGAAATATCACAATATATATATTTTTATATTCTCAGGATATCCTAAGATGCCTAAAACTAAATTACCACTTGGTGTGAACACATTAGATGCTGGGACTGGGGAGATTTAAGGGAGTCATATTGCTCTGTGCCTTAAAGCAGGTAACAGAAATCTCCCATCATCCACACGGTGAAGTCAGCAGAATGTTTGATGCGCCTTCCTTGAGTCCCACCCTTCACCTTAGACACCGTTTTCCTTCTATTTCTGCAGGTTAAGCCGCACCCCAGGGTGAAAAACAGCATCATTCCGAGATGCAGCGCAGGTTTCAGGGACAGCGAAGAGCCTCAAGAGGGCGCTGCTCCCTTCAGCTTGCGGTTTGACAAATTTCATCTTTTCTTCCTGCGCGCATCTCTTTGTTCCAGCTTGCGGCCTGATCTTGTAGAGCAGTTTGCCCTGTTAACACGTGAGTCAAGATTTTGTAGACGATCCCACCAAAGGATTAAGAACATAAAGAAACATACCTCTTGGTTTGGGGTATCTCTCAACAAAACCTACTTCTTCTCAGCCAGCCATGCTGTCCGCTTCCTGCTCAGGACTTGTGATCTTGTTGATACTCAGTGAGTAATGTTTACCCAGAACTTCTGAGATGTTCTATTCCTTAGCTTTAGGATGACCTTTCACCCCTTCCAAACTGGAATCTATGTCTCTTCTATTGCCAGTATAACAAAGCCTTTCCTTTTTTTTAAGGAAGGACCTATGGAGACTCGGTGATCCAGACAGAAGGTCCAGTCACCCTCCCTGAGGAGGCAGCTCTGACATTAAACTGCACTTATCAGAGCAGCTATTCAGCTTATCTATTCTGGTATGTCCAGTATCTAAACAAGGAGCCGCAGCTCCTCCTGAAAAGCTCAGAAAACCAGGAGATGGACAGCAGAGGTTTTCGGGCCAGTCATGTCAAGAGTGACAGTTCCTTCCACCTGGAGAAGCCCTCGGTGCAGCTGTCGGACTCCGCCATGTACTACTGTGCTCTGAGAGGCACAGTGGGAGGGACTGCAGGGAGAGCCCAGCACAAAACCCCGGGGACACAGGTGGGGCCTGGGTGTAAGCCGCATTATTTTCCCTCTCTGGGGTTCTATGCTGGAGGCTTCCTCCAGGTATTTCCAGCTCTGATTCTTCAGTGCCAAGGAACCATGGAGATCTTGGATTCCTCCCCACAGAGGAATTGGGGGAGGAACAGTCTAAAGCAGAGCCTAAGCTCTGTTTTCTAGAAATGCCTCTGTCCTCAGCCCAGATGTCTCTTCCCCTAGATGGCATACATTCCTAATAAGTGACATTAACTTTGCTACGTGACAGTTTAGTTGGTCTATGGTGAAATACTTCATAACCTGTTTATACAAACTCTAAGGGAAAACAGTTCATGGACTAATGTGCCACCTTGAATCTCTACTCCCTTGTGTTTACAATTGAGACCAAGGTTGTTTGTCTTGCTGAGTTTCACCTGCAGAAACTCCGTCTGCAGCGACTGCGGCATTGATCCTCTCTTCCCATGACTTTTCCATCTCTTCTGGTTGCTTAGAAATTCTGCTGCCTGAGTAAGTTCTACGAGGAGAGTGTCCTGCTGAGAGGTTTTACTTGTGTCATCGGCACTGTGGTTTCTGAACAGCCCAGTCAGTAAAGGCTGCGTCCATGGCATGTCATGCCCACACTGCTTACACCCCTCTGCGCTGATCTTCCTGTTGGCCTGGCAGCTGTTTATTGTAACACTAAGTCGTGACCTGGATTTCTGACTTGAGGATCTGTGTTATGAGAAATTCTGGATTTGGGACATGACTTTAACTGCAGGAGCTAATGTATTATTTTTATCATTGCATTTATGCCCATGAACCTTCTAAAGTGCATCAAATTTAGCAGTCAAGAAAGACTGTTTATAAAAGGAGGAGAATGAACATGGACTCTTGTTCACTGGGACCCCCAGATGGATAAAATAATCTCATATTTCTCCACATCAAAGAGCACAAAACAGAAATGTGTCCCCCTCACTGAAACTCTCGGGGATGTAGCTCACCATGAGAAACTTTTCCTAATATGCTGGAGCTCTGTGAGCCTTGTTTGTCTTTTATGTATCCTGCATGATTCTGTGAGTCTTACACATAAAGATACAGGTTTTGTGGGGCCTGATGCTTCTTTGATTTCTGGGGCTCTCTTTAAGAAAAAGAAAATTAAATTATGAATATAAGTTTCTAGGTTCTGGGGTAGAAAGGGACCCTAAAATCAAAGCCTAATATGCTTCATGGTAAATCTGCATTTGGAGTCCCATAGATATCATCTTCTTTAAGACTGAAATATTATAATAGTCTTAGTTTGCCCTGATATTGGGAGGTTCCCTAACCCCCAGTCCTCTTTTCCATGGCATCACTAGAATCGCTTTAGCCATCATTAATATGAGTATTTTCACCATTATCATATAAAAATAGCATTATTGGGATATAATTCGCATACCTTAAACTGCATCCTTTTAAGTCTGTAATCCAGTGGTTTTAGAATATTCACAGTTATCCAGTCATTATTGTGATCTAATTCCAGAACATTTTCACCACCTCACAAAGAAACTCTGTGCCCACTAGCAGTCACCTCCATTATTTTCTTGCCCTAGTCATAAATCAAATAAAAATATGGATTTATGAAGAATTATAACCCCAAATTTTGATGAGCCCAGTGTTATGTAAATATAGGAACTTTCATGAACCTGTATCTAGAGGGATGAAACATAAGTCCTGATATTTAAGACTGCAAGGAGTTTCATGACTGTGATGCAAGGGACAAAGGCCCATGGAGATTGAGCTCTGCTGGTATTTCAATAGGATTTCTATTGTTTTTGGTAATGCTCGGTTACAAATTATATACTTTTGGGTTTTTCCCTATTCTAATCTCCACCATAATTAATGTGTGTGAATTGGACTAGCAGGGGGATTTTCAGGAACACACATATTGAGTTATAACAGAAACTCCTATATCTGAGCAGTGAGTAGAATTTTTGGAATTTATTTTTGTTTACACACATGAAAAATATGCATGCAAATAAGCATGTATGTATTTTTACCTGCTGTTACTTGACATAGCAAACACTGAACAGATTTGGTGACTCAGGAGATATGATGTGAAATCATTTATTAACAATAAACTATTTCTTTTTTTTTTTTTTTTTTTTTGGGACAGAGTTTCGCTCTTGTTACCCAGGCTGGAGTGCAATGGCACGATCTCGGCTCACTACAACCTCCGCCTCCTGGGTTCAGGCAATTTTCCTGCCTCAGCCTCCTGAGTAGCTGGGATTACAGGCACGCGCCACCGTGCCCAGCTAATTTTTTGTATTTTTAGTAGAGACGGGGTTTCACCATGTTAACCAGGATAGTCTCGATCTCTTGACCTCGTGATCCACCCGCCTTGGCCTCCCAAAGTGCTGGGATTACAGGAGTGAGCCACCGCGCCCGGCCAACAATAAACTATTTCTTATATAACTTTTGCTGGATTCCATTACTGGCAAAGTAGTAACAAAGATTGAGACAAAAGTTTTGCCTTCCTTCTAGAGAGTGAAAACTCTGTGTGATTTTCGCACCTTGATTTTATCTAGAGAAAAAGACATACATAAGACCAAAAGGTGTATAACTACATCATCCCATGTATTCACTATGGTTCGTAATAAATTGTAAGTCTCACATTTTCCATCAAAGATGAATTAACTAACCATAATTCAATTTTACCACTGTATATGTCAGTCCAGTAAGTTATATTGAGAAAATTGGCACTTAGGATGGTCTAGCATCTTCCATCTTACACAGGAAGCATGTGACATGGCACAGTTAAACTCATCACATATCTGCTAACTGTACTTCCTGTAAAAGGCAGAAGCATCACACAGCCCAGTAACTTTGCTAGTACCTCTTGAGTGCAAAGTGTAGAATTAAGATCTGGATTTGAGACCCAGCACAGAACATCTCACTTGGGAAGAGCTATGAACATGCTGACTGCTAGCCTGCTGAGGGCAGTCATAGCCTCCATCTGTCTTGGTAAGGATGACCACCAGCACAGGACTCAGCCTCCTGTTAGCTTGGAAAGATATGGAGAGAGGCAGATCTTTGTAGGCTAATGAGGCTTAGAAAGAAGGGGTAATGGGCAATGGAATCAGAGCACTAGGTCCTAAGCTACTTAATCTGTTTTATCCCCAGAGTTATAAATAAGGGATCAGTCTATTTTTTTTCCCCTATTTTCTGCAGGATCCAGCATGGCCCAGAAGGTGACTCAAGCTCAGACTGAAATTTCCGTGGTGGAGAAGGAAGATGTGACCTTGGACTGTTTGTATGAAACCAGTGATACTACTTACTACTTATACTGGTACAAACAACCACCAACTCGAGAAATGATTTTCCTTATTCGTCAGAACTCTTTTAATGAGCAAAATGAAATAAATGGTCGGTATTCTTGGAACTTCCAGAGATCCACCAGTTCCTTCAACTTCACCATCACAGCCTCACAAGTCATTGACTCAGCAGTGTATTTCTGTGCTCTGAGTGAGGCCACAATGAGATGGGTGCCTGTGGGAGCCCTACAAAAACCTCAAGAGATAGGGCTCCCGGGGAGAGACTCCATCACAAACAGGAAGAAGCAAGGAGGGGCTGTGTCAGCACAGGTGGTTTGGCAAGGAAACCTGAGTTCAATTCATGTCCAATGTCTAGATATATCATTTATTAGAAGCATGTGTATCTTCTATTCTTTAGAATAGAGACAGAATATATAGTGCCTATTTTTATATCACATATAAAATCATGCAACAAAAGGTGCAATAACAAAATGTATTAATCTTGTGTTGCTTTTGTTAAGGGTGGAAAATTATCCAATTATCTTCAGACCAAATGGATGATTCCCTTGATAAGCTGTTAAGTTTCCAGAATCATTCATACATTTATGAATTAATTATTATGTAGGATGCTTTAATCTAAGTGTTATATAAATATCTGTCATTGATTTTTCTTAAGAATGGTATCATTACTCAATGAGGTAGAAAAATTAAATTTAGACTTCTTTCCATAATCATACCAGCAACCTCTTGTACATCAGAATAGATGTGAAATGTTCCTCAAATTTCCTTTCTCTGGCTCCTCTTTTTGTGACATGATTATGATTTTTTGAAAGTATCTACATATTTTGCCCTCATTTAGAGGCTGCCTACAAAGAGAGCTGTTTAAGGTGGGAACTTGTCCTAACCTATTGAATATCTTGCCTTAACCCTTTCCCCTTTGAGTTCTGGTCAGTTTGAAGCTGAGAAGTAGTTAGGGCCAGAATTACAGCTGCCATGGCAACCAGAGCCCAGATGGCATGTCCAGTGTCTACTTCCTGTCCAAACATATATTTTTCTCTGGCTGTTACAACAGTTGCTCAGGAACAAGGATTTTTATTTCTTTTGCTCCACACAAGTTTTTAGAAACCTGAGTTTTCAACATTAAAAGAAGACAGATGTCAGATTAAAAACTGGATTTCTAGCTTACCTATAAACATGGGAAGATCTGGGAACACTACACTCCCTAGGGTAGAGGTCAAAAGTTCTGTTTAGACACATAATGGCTTTGATGTATATGTATTTTATTTTTAAAGTTTATGTAAATTTACTATTCATGAATTCATTTAAAAGTAAAAATGTAAATTATTAGTTACAAGACACAAAATAATTTTCAAGACCACTTGTTTTTCCCTCATGATTTTATGTATCATATGTGTATTCCAGCTTGAGAAACGTAAGTATAGTTTATTCTTAATTCAGAAGGTATTTGTAGCTATAGTAAGTATTGGAGAAACATTAAATAATAAGACAGACATGGTTCTTTCCTTTATGGAGGTCATGTTGTAGGGGGCTGTATCCAATATAGTATGGTAGGCAGAGGGAACTAAAGTTTTATACAAACAATCTATGTAACCTTAAGAAAGTTATAACTCCCCTGAACCTGTTCTCTCATTTGTAAAACGTAGAGATTTAATTGGAGGCTTATTTCAGCCTCTGTGAATAAAGTCAATGATAATGACCCTATCGTTAGGAAGTAGCCCCCACTTCCTCCTAATGATTCTCTTCAGGGTATTTCTTCAGGTGTTCCCTGAAATTAGTCACCCTCATACCCCACATCTCAGAGCCTCTGATCTTGCATACGATGGATGTCTTCACTGAAGAACTGTTCCAGTATCCCTGGGCTAGAGTTTGACTGAGTTCAAATAAAGCACATCACACACACACAGAGCTCGTCAAGCTAATGAGCTGTCCAGGGTCCTTAATCACTTGACTTACACAACTTCTGTTCTGGACCTGATCCATTGTCATAAGCATTTTTTCATAAAATAATGAAAGCAAATATTGAGCACATATGTGTGATACAAATAATCTCTGAACCTTACCTCTTCTAACTACATATAGTAGTTGCCTCTTGCCTGACCCCTAGTACAACCTGCTTACCAACTACATCCTTCGTGTGTTTGCCCTCATTTCTATCTTATTCCAGACAATAAGATACAAGTTCAACAGCCTGGTGCTGCTCCAACCCCAAATGGTAGCATTACCACTGAATTTTTTCCACCTCATTTCATAACTGAAGTTTCCTTTTCTTTAGAAAAGAGGAAAGGTTCCCATCAGAATTGGATACCCTTGGGAGTGAACAGTAAATTGTCAAATGTGTACTCTCCCAGAAGTAGAGTAGAATTCTTAATGACACCATCATTATTCCACAACCTCCAGTCTCTTTTCAGAACTTCCAAACAGAGGGAAAAAATTAGGTGGACTTGAAATAGTAACTTAATCTAATAGACTTCCCACAGAAGTGAAAAATAGCTTTGTTTTTGTTCACTGTATTTTAAAAAATACTGCCCTCTAGATCCAATCACCAATTTATAGTAAGTACAAAGGACAGCAGAATATATTAAACCAATCACAAGTACATAGTAAGCAAAATTTATTGTATGAAAAACTCTGCAAGACAAACAGCCTGGATTATTTTCTTCCCACAATAAACTACAAAGAATGAATGAGGGGATCTACAGATTAAAGGAGGCTTTAAAAACATATCAACCAGAACTGTGGCTCTCCCAGTGCCCCATGCTCACACCATGTAGAGGTGCAAGCAGGCAAAACCCCAGCATGCCAACTTGGAGGGGGACCAGGGTGAGCAGCAACTGAATCCAAAGTTCACAGATGTGGCCTGAATGGTGCCAGTGGTGGGGGCCTGGGGTGCTCCAATGGTTCACCAAGGGAATGATGATGAAGCAAATGAGGACAAAGCCACATAGTAAAATGGCTTCATTGGGAGGAGATGGATACTTGTGAGAGATACTGTTCAGAGTTCTTTAGCATCTCTGAGTTCTTGGAACATAAGAAAAATTGCACTAAAAATCCCCCTGTCCACATCAGGAATGACAGTGAGAGGCCATGACAGCTCTCTGGAGCCGGAATAAGTGACCAGCCACCCAGTCCAAGTAGTAAGGATGGCCACAGGGAGAACAGTGGCAGCTCAGGGGACATAAAGGAGAAGTCGGGTGTGGAGTCAGACAGAGATGGCCCTGCCACTCACACCTAAGCACATAAGCTATTTATCCACAGGCAAAGTGGCCAATACTAATGTGCCCCTGCAGGCTCTTTGGGGCACCAAGGTGGCAATGAATCAGTGGAGTGCAGGTGCACTGCCAGCCTGTGCCCAGTGCTAACAGCATCCTGTGAGTCCTGCAGCAGATCTTATATCTGCAACAGCAGCAACAGCAGATCCAGATCACCAAGCAGTTCTACACTGAGGTGGACATGTGGGCTTTGTCCACAGCTGCAGCTGTGGCTTTGTTCAGCCAGAAGGCTGGAAGCCAAGGTCTGTCTCTAGGTATCATGGTGACAGGCCAATATACCGCACGCCAATATCCCTTTCACCTGCAACACTCTTCCCCAGGGTTGATACCTTGTGCTCTGAAGTTAGATGGGAAAAGGGTGGTCCCTTCCCTTCCCTTCCCTGTTTGGGATAATATCATATCTCCCCTGCTGAGTGCTTCGCTCCCTCAGATTCTGGGCTTGGTGCTCTTTCAGAGTCCTTTCTCCACTATGGTGTTATACTCAACTGAGAAAGGGAAAGGAAAGCCACAGAACATCTCTAACCACAAGTGTCAGTACTCTAGCAACGTTTCCGGGACTGATAGCTTCTCGTAGATCCACCTCTGCTCCCACACTGGAGAGAGACTGTTCATGTGCTCTGTCTGTAGTCATCACTTCACCATCAAGGGCAACCTCAGGGTGTGCTTTCACAAACATCTTCAACAGAAGGTGAACCCCCAGCTGTTTGCTGAGTTCCAGGATGAAAGGGCAACAGACAATGGCAACCCATATGCATTCTGTACCTGCCCCCATAGATGATTCGAGTCTCTCTTTAGACAGCAAACTTGTCCTTGTAACTTCCTCTCTGGGGCTACCTCAGAATCTCTCTAAGAGACTAACCCCACGAACCTCATGGGTGGCCTGTTGTCCATTGATTTGCAGCCCCGGCCTTATGAAGAAACTGAGGGCAGGTTCACACTCCCTGAGGTGGGGACAAATAATAATTCACCAAGGATTGGTGGCTTCTAAGTAAGTGGGATCCCCAGCCAGGACCAAAGACCCTAAAATTGCTACAGCTGGTTGAGAACATCCACAAGGCTGCCACTGACCTCATTTTCTAATGATTCCTAAGCTCTCTCAAAATGTATTACTGCACACGCACCCACATACCAGGGAAAGATCATTCCAGTATAAGATTTGTGGCTGAGCTTTTTCTACCAAAGGCAACTTGCAGACACACCTTGGGTGTGTGAGCTGAGAGCACGCCACTGCACTACAGCCTCCAGAGCAAGACTCCATCTCAAAAAAAAAAAAAGAAAGAAAGAAGAAAAAGAAGAAGAAGGAAAATGTGAACACTTACCATTTTGGTTGTGTTTTTAAAAAGTCAAAATTTAGTGATATGTAATAAAATAACCAAAAGCAAAATAATATGATATTTACAAAATATATGAATGGGTTTAAATATATATATGAATGGGTAAATGTAGCTGGGGCATAAATAAAACAAGATTGACCAAGAATCAATATTTGATGAACATGCGTGATGGGTACATGGGGTTTCATTGTTCCATACTCTATACTTTTCTATACATTTGAGAAATTTTCCTTAATAAAATTAAAAATAGAAATTGGCTAGATTCAAATCCTGTCATCTCCACTGCAGCCTGACAATGATATACTCTTTAACCTGTTGATGCCTCAGTTTCCCCATCCATTAAATGGTGATAATAGAATTTGCCTCATGAAGTTGAGTTGAGAATTAAATTATACATATATACATATACCTATATGTTTAAATTAAATAATACCTGATTTTACACAGATACAGTTTTCGCACAGTACATAGCATGGAATGTTGATGCAGTAGAGACTCAGTTTGTGACAGCCAATGTTCATGTCAAGGGTGGAATTTGTTCAGGGCCTACAATAGATTTTCAATCATGTGCTAGTTTTATAACACCACACTGCTTCTTGACCTGTTTTTCAAAGGAAAAAGCCAAAACTCATTGTTATCTGGGCACTGCTTGAAAATCACCCCAACAGGGGCCTACAGGCCCTCCAGTAAATATCCCTATTTACAGCTGCCCCCACCCCCCACCAGCACCCACCCTGCTGATAAGCCCCAGGCCCTATCAGAGAAGCTGCACATGGCTGATATATAACATAAAAGTGTATTCAAGGGGCAGGCAGGGCTGCTTTAATTCCCCCAGCCAGATAATTTAACATACATTTTCTCATTTCTCATATTTGCTAACAGACCAGAGAAGAAATGCTCTAAGATGTAATCAATATTCGCATCAGCCTTCAAACCAATTTGGTTTCAGTCTTTCACACTATTGAAATAAACAACCCAGTGAAGTCCCACACATCAAGATAAAAGATAACAAAGAAATGGCATTTTCCCCTTGAGCAAATATACACCTAAAAGATGACTTGTGAAGCAATAAATACAGGTTCTGGAGATTTCCCCCTCTTACTCTAAGAGTGCATAAACACTTTTAAAAGATACTTGAAATATTATTGATTGCTGAATTAATATATTTTGTAAGATGAGGTAATCATTGACACAGAAGATATTCTCATCCTGTATTTAGTTTAAATGTAAGCTGTCATGCAAATGAGAGGAGATTTATAACCTGCTCCAGGAAGCTAGGAGAAGGTTTCATCCACCCCAAAGCACAGACACCTCCTCACTCTTCTGATGCCACTGTGTCTGGTCACGGATTTGTGTCTGTGCTTAAATTGTCCCCATTGCACAGAATGTCCTTTCTCCATCCCCACAGGCTAAACTGTCTCAACCTCCTATGACTGTACTTTCTGAAAGGAAAGTGGGTGAGAAAAGACATCTGTTTTGCTGGTTGATAGTCTAGAAGATGTGGCCTAGACACTGAATTATTGTCATTTCATAATTTATAAGAACAGCTATTAAAATGCAGAGTGGTCCTGGATAATGTATAGTCACCATTCTTATCTTACAAGACCTAGCTGTCCTGATGCACACATACAATGTGTGTAATCTTTCCTTTTCTAAACTTCTCAATCACTCTTTAACCTTTGTTGCAAACTCTTGATATGTTGCATTATGCTTCTGAAAATTCCTATCTGTAACTATGCCATGATCAGAATGGCTGAAGTGAAAAAGACTGCACTAAATATTGACAAGAACATGGAGCAACAGGAATTTACATATTCGGCTGGAAGGAATGTCCACTGGTATAACTTCAAAAAACATTTGGTAATATTTACTAAAACTGAACATGTACATTCCCTGCGATGAAGAAATTCTATATCTACTTATATTCCCAATAAAAAGTTACATATATTCATTTGCAAAATGTGTACAAGAATAAGAACATGACCGGGCACAGTGGCTCACGCCTGTAATCCTAGCACTGTGGGAGGCTGCGGCGGGTAAATCACGAGTTCAGGAGATAGAGACCATCCTGGCTAACACGGTGAAACCTCATCTCTACTAAAAATACAACAATGAGCCCAGTGTGGTGGCACACACCTGTAATCTCAGCTACTCCGGAGGCTGAGGCAGAGAATCGCTTGAACCTGGGAGGTGGAGATTGCAGTGAGCCCAGCCACTGCACTCCGACCTGGGCAACACAGTGACACTCCGCCAAAAAAAAAAATAATAATAAATAAGTTTTGTATTTTTAGTAGAGACAGGGTTTCACCATAATACCCTAAAACTGGAAAACGACTCAGATATACATCAGCAGTTTCAAAGATAAATAAATTACGATAATGAAATACTACCCAGCAATGAGAATGAATAAATTTGCCATATGCTCAAGGCAGATTGAATCACACAAATATTATTGAGTGAAAAATGCAAACAAAAGAAATTTTAAAAAAAGGCAAAACTAAGCTATGAAGATGTAAGTCAGGAGAGTGTAGGGAGGAGTGATCTTTATAAGGAGATAGTGACTCATAAAGACTACAAGGGAGGCTTCTGGATGTTGGCAATGCTGTTTCTCAATTTGCGTGCTAGTTACATGGGTGATTTCCTTTGTGAAAATTTACCAAGCTCTACATTTAAGTTTTGTGCACTTTTCTGAATCAATGTTATACTTCATAAGTTTTAAAAAGAAACCTTATTTATCTCATTGACTAATTTTGAGAACATAATTCTTATTCAATCCATCTTCATATCCCCACTGACCTTCGGATTAGCCCTCATTTAAAACATGCTTTATAATTGTTTTCTCAATAAAAGACTGAACTACATGTTTAAAAAGATGCTTTGCTCCCAGGTTGTAGAATCTAGTATGTTATTAGGTGGACTTGAACTTCCCTGTGTAGTTGCTAATTACTGCTCTGAGTTTAGACCTTGGTTATTGATAGGGTTTTCTTGTGTCCCCAGCCAAATCTAATGTTGAATTGTAATCCCCAGTGTTGGAGGTGGGGTCTGGTGGGAGGTGACTGGATCATGGAGGTGGCTTCTAATGCTTTAGCACCATCCCCCTAGTGCTCTCTTGTGATAGAGTTCTCAAGAGATATGATTGTTTGAAGGTATGTGGCACCTCCCACTTTGCTCTCCCTCTCTCTCTCTGTCTCTCTCCTGCTGGCCTTGTGAAAATGTACTTGCTTCTCTTTTGCCTTCTGCCATGATTTCCTGAGTTTCCTGAGGCCTTCCCAGCCAGGCCTCCAGTATAGCCTACAGAATTATGAGTCAATTAAACCTCTTTTCTTCATAATACCCAGTCTCAAGTAGTTCTTTATAGCAGTGTGAAAATGGACTAGTACAAGTATGTTACACCTGATTTTCTGTAACAGGCTTTTAACTGGTGTCCCTCCTTCCAGCACTTCCTCCCCATAATGCACCCCCTCATCCTACAAATGACTTATTCTTTTAAGAAACACAGCATCAGTCACATCAGTCTTCTGTTTAACAAACTTCAATAACTATCTTTTTCCTGTAGGAGTAAGGTTAATTAAAACTCATGGTGTAGCTCTTCATGGCCTCTACAGTAGTCATGAACTTTCTGCTTCATCAGATTAAGTCTAATTTGTGAATGAGGTTGGGAAACATTTACTGTCCTCCATTAATAGCTCTGCCCACAGTCCTTTACTCTCATCACCACACCTGTCTGCATGCGTACCATCATTCTTTCTCCTGGTCCTAGAGACTGTCTCAGACCATTATTATCTTGTGAAGAATTTTCTGGTGACCCCAGCCCACAGTGATATCTCCCTTCTGATAAATTACTCAAGAATTTTGTAAAAAAAAAACCTCAATTTTTTTCAAAAAATTTTTGAAATATATTTTTATAGATTTTATGTATATTTAAAAAATGTAGTTCACTTAATTTTACAATGTACTTTCATTAGCATTATCTCATTCACTCTTTATAATAACGTGAACAAGGTAAGTTACAAAGAATTAATCTCATTTTGTAGATTAAAACTGAGGTTCAGAGAAGTGAAGTGACCTAAACCAGTGTGCTCAGCCAAGGATAAAGCTCACTCTTTTCACCCAAGCTCTCTATACCCAATTACCTGATTATGAGTATACACATTATCTCCTCCCAATATACATTTTTTATAAATGTGCTTACACTTTTGTTTTTCTCACAACACTGGACAAGACATTTATGGGCTCTGTACAGCTGAGTGATTTTATTTTAACATTGTTCCCACCAGGCTCAAGGACTGACATAGCTGTACCACCTCTGCTCTATGGGATTTCTGTAGCAAAAACCAAATTGTAGAGAGAAACAATCACTACATCTCCAAAAAATCTACTTTTGGAAGTAAGGAAGAGACAAGAAAAAGAGTCTTTTAAAGGTCAAAGTAGCCTTAATTTTACCTCTATATCCCAGGCTCCATACTGAAAAATTTCAAAGTACGCTGTCAGAGGTGATGGCAATGGTCTTCAAGAACTACAGATGAATCACAATGAAATAAGTTTCAAAGTGATCAAATTCCAGAAACCACTCCTCTAATAATTCAGCTGGTAAGCAAAATGGAGAACTTTTTGATTTTGAAGCCCAGTTCAATAGGATTTAAAATATATTAGTATAAAACTTAATTTTCTTTATTCCAAAGGCTGTACTATACTAAATCTTTCTGGAAGGTAGCCAGAGAACTAATGTGATGAAACTGAAAGAATGGGGAACAAACTAGGTGGACGTCTGGACACCCCAAACTGAAGGTAAACGCCGCCTTCCGCCCTAACATTCTTGACTCCCATACACTCAGGTGTTAGACACCTGAGCACTGGAGGTTAAACATCTAGATATGAAGGCTAAGAAAAGGAGAGGGATGTAGAAGGACCAGAATAAATCTCAACTTTGTAAAGAAGATATTCACACAGTCTTTATTTGCCTAGTGCTAAATATGTCCAGAAATAGATTTCTAGTCTATCTCTTCATTTCAAATGCCTGTGCCTGGGCTAACGGGTGTATAGGCAGGGAATAGAATTTGCTTTCCTATCTGCTCTTCACTCAAGTGAAAGCAATTTGAGGTAGGACTCGTGTTTCGTTTTGGTTTGGTTGTTGTTGTTGTTGTTTTGCAGAGCTTTACATGTATGTAAGTCTGAATTTCTGGAATAAATGCTTGAGCTTAGGGATGCCTGAGCATGCATAATCATGTAAGAGCAGCTACATGATCTGCCTAGCCAGAGAATCTTGTCAGTATAGTAACTGTACTCAAGATCATAATTTTACTAAGAGTTGAAGTGTCTAAGCAATTTTAATTGGTGAGAAAATTCATTTAGGATATTTATTATTTGAAGATTACTTTTATGTTCAACTTATTTTTGCCATAGCTATTGTTACTATATTGACAGCACTTCCCATCAGAGCCTGTGTAAAAAAATACTATAGCAGTCCTCAGTAACAAAGTCCCAATGCTTTAAAATGGTTTATGTAAGCAGAGAACTATGCTTTCACTTATTACTATAATACAACCATACCTTGCATAAAGTAAATCCAATCCTAGAGAAATGATGAGCTATGAAATTGGCCCTTTTAAATCTTCTGCTGGTCTTGTTTCATTAGCACAAATAATTTCAAAAGCACTAGACAAATAGGCCAACAGATGTTGAGCAAACAGAACCTTTAACTGAGATTCCTGAAATCCCTAATAAAACAAATAGGAGACAGCTATAATAAAATAAATGCCTCTATAATGAAGAGAACTGTGTAATAATAGTAAGCATCTAAACCTGGGATTGTAAAAGAAAATAATTGCTTAAATCAAAACAATGATGTGACAAAAAGTAAAAAAGATGGCATTTCAAACATCAAGTTACTGAAGTTAGTTTACCTATTTCTCATAAGGCTAAAGATGCAAGGCTGCTGTCATCCAAGTATGGTCCAGGGAACCCTAGACCGACCTTTCAGGGAGTCTGGCATTCCAAAACTATTTTTATAATGATAATAAGACATTATTTTCCTTTTTCACTTTCAAAGCCTCGCAGGCATATATGCAAGGTTTCCAGTCTACGTGGTATGTGATAAGGTCATCACCCTGATGGTTAATGGAATATATCTCTACCTCTATCTCTATTCCACAAAACCTGTTTAGAGTCTTCTTGTAATCTCCGAGTAAAACTATGAAGGGATCCTGAGACCAACAAGTTTGAGAACTGATGCTTCACAGACTACAAACTCAATTCATTACAATATGACTTCGAATAATATTTTACCACTTCACACACAGTGTAATAAACTTACAGCATTTCACCTTCATTCTTTGTGCAATTGTTGTCAACACATTTTTATTCTGCATAAGTTAAAAGCCCCATGATGCAGTTTAATGGTTTTTCCTTTAAAAAATTATCCTTTAAAGTTTTTTTTTTAGCACTTTAAATTTCTGTTCTGAAATACATTGTCTCTGATGAAAAATTGGCTGTTATTCTTTGTTTCGATGCCCTCTACCTAATGTGCTTTTCCCCATCGTTCTATCCTGCCACCCCAACTGCTGTTAAAATTTTCCCTTTAATTAACTGGTTTTCAGAAACTTGATTACAATGAGTCTTGGGGTAATTTTCTCTATATTTCTTCCCTGTATCTATGAAAAATTGTCAGCCATTATTTCTTTAAGTAGCTTTCTTTCCCTCCCTCTCTTCTTCTGAGGCTTCAGTTACACCTATTTTAGACTATTTGATTTTGTAGAGTTCAGGGGCACTATTCCTTTTTTAAAATCTTTTTCTTTACTTCAGTTTAGATTATTTCTATTGCTTTTTCTTCAAGTTCTCTGAGCTTTTTTCCTGTGATTTCTAATCTACTGTTAATCTTGTCCACTTGTTTTTCATATTACTTATTTAATTGTTTTTTATGTCTTCAAGTTCCATTTGGATCTTTTTATGTCTTCCATTTTTCTCTTCCTGTGTTTCTATATTTCTTTACATAATTGAATTCATTTTTATTGTATATATGTATTTATATGCACTGTTTTAAAGTCCTTTTATAATAATTACATAATCTGTGTTATTTTCAATTCCATTTCTGTTGATCTTTCTCCTGGTTATAGACTTTATTTTCCTGGTTCTTTGCCTGTCTGATAATTTTGATTGGGTGCTAGTATTACTTATTTTACATTTGCTGGATACAGATTTCGTTATATTACTTTAAACATCATTGGACATTGTACTGATCATTAAAATAATTTGCTTATTATTTTGATTTTTTGAGACTTCTTTTAATTTTTATCTGAACAGCCTTTATTCTGGGACTAATTTAATTCACTGCTAATGTATCATCTTTCTGAGGATTCTAGTGCCTGCCCCATGTATTACAATGTCTCTTGAATCCTGGATACTGGGAATACAAACTATGCCCAGCACTGTGTGAACTCTGGAAATTATTTGGCCTGTTGCTTCTCTTGCCTGAGTTTCCTCTCATACAGGTACAGATCAGCCAAAGACAAAGAGCGACCCCTCCAGAGCCAGAGTTCTCTTCTGAATCTCTCTCTCCCACCATCTCTCATTGTCTCTCTCTCTCTCTCTTTCTCTCTCTGTCTCTGTCTCTCCAAATCTCTCCTCTCTGGTACACTTATTCACACATTCCTAGATGCTTTAGGATCCCCAAACTCTAATTATATTCCTCAACACAATGAGGCAACTGCGCTGAGCTGTGGTTAATCCTCCCTGTGCTGTTGCCTAGAAACTGCCACCAGGAAATAAGTGGAAGCAATGTTTGGACTCACTTCATTTATTTTCATTATCTCTGCACTATCTGTAGTCCAAGCTCTGAAAATTTCCTTTATTTTGTTCAGCTTTTTAATTAGTAGGTCAATTTCTGTAGCACTGTACATTTATCAAGGAAACAAATGTCAAAGTAATTTATTTGTGTTTTATTTTACAGTTGTATCAGTCCATGATATATTGATGAAAACACTGATTCTTTATCATAGATTATTTGAGAAGAGCCACATTAGATAACATTTCTAACACGCATTAGCATGTTTATAAAATGGCATGCTGATTGTGTCTTGGGGACTTAACAGAACCGATTCAGGTAAAGGAATAAAGGAGAGTAGAGAGGACTTTCTAGGCAGATGTATCCTTCTCTGTCCCACGAGAACTATAAGGACATGTGCAAGGAAGAGGCTTCAGACTTTTCTACTTAAAAGTTGTGCCTGGAATTATTTGGGATTATTATCTGTACCCAAGGAGAAAATGATGCAAGTAATAATTGAATATTGCCCCAATTATTGCTGTGAATCTATGAAATGAATGTTTAGTGCTTTCTTCCTAGAGTCCTATTCCATTCTTCTTAGATATCTACATACCCTTGAAGTTATTTTATTAAAAACAGGGTCAAGATTCTTTTTGGCTTTTGTTTTCTCCAAGATGGTGGATTGGAGGCATTGTCAGCATGCCTCTCCCACTTGGAAAGACAAAATAATGCGTAGAGACACACTGTAAGCTTTTCTTCCAAGAAGTAACACAGAAACTTAACAAGAAAACTGAAAGAAACCACATACCCTTTGAAAGAAGCAGCAGGTTGCAGCCTGCACTGTGAACCAGGATGAAAATAAGTCCCCAGAGTGTGAGAGGGCTAGAAACTGCTTCTGGGATACACATGCCCACTGGGGAACCTGGCAATCCCGGCCACGGGGCAAGCCTTAATCCTACCAAGCCCTGGAGCTGATTTAGTGAGCTGCAGGTGATACATGAGAAGGAGCATCATTGGGATGTGCTTTGCATGCATTCCCAGTCTCCAGTGGGGACCAGAGGGAGGCCATTTCTGATCCTCACAGGGGACCTCACAGACGTCCACCAGGTAGCTCAAGCGGTTCTTGAGAGAAGCTTCCAACTGAGATTTGCAATATAATCTCAAGTGGGGATAAATTCCCTTGGCCAGAACTGAGGGACAAGTAGAAAGTGTACTGTAACCATGAGCACAGGAGCTAAATGCCCCTGCTTTGCAGCTGGATCAGGAAGGGAATAGCCTGAAAATCACAATTTCTGTCTCTATGGGGAAGGCTTATGGCCTGGAAAAGCTTTGAGTTCTGGGCACAGGCTGCCTGAAATCCAGCTAGCTGCTGATAGTGAAACACTGCAGGTGTGAAACCTGCCTTGCCAAGTGTGTGGGGGCTGAGTGAGGCTTACTTCTGCCTGCTACTCCTCACTCCCCATGTGGAAAAGTCCACAGGGGGAAGTGCTTTCTGTGCAACAGAGCTAGCTGTGCTCCTCCGCTTGTGCCAGCTTGTGCCTCTGCTTGTGCCAGCACATGGAACATGGACTTCCCTGACCTAGTCCTCACCTAGCTTTGCCCCTCCACCAGCTCTGATTGCTTAACACAAAGGACAGAGTCTTCTGGGAGCTCTGTGGCCCTTCCCATTGCCTGAGACACAAGAGTACCTCTCTCGGTAACATAAAGCAAGCATAAATTCCACTCTTATTACCAAAGTTGGTGCCCCTTTGCAAGCACTATCTCCTGGCTCGAGGCCAACCAACACAGTCCTTTACAGCATTTGTAGGGAGAATAAAACAGCACCAAGAAGGGGGAAACTTGAGTGTGACCTCAACTACCACCATTGCCTGCATCACCCTGGCTAACCAGGAGGTCCTTAGTCTGTCCACATGATCAGTTCTTTACTAGTATAACTGGCATTTGAGAAAGCCAACACGCTAAGGCTATTCATAACCAAGTAATCCTTCAGAGTCTAAGTCACTCCCCTGACACTCCCATCAGAGCTGGTGCTGGTACCCACTTCTGGGAGACTTGAGAACAGGTCAAAACACTAGATCCCTTGCAGACATTCTGCAGCACCAGCCTTGATTGTAGCAGCCCCACTGGGTGGCCAGATCCAGAGGAGCAGCAGCATTCACAGTAGTCTGGCTCTCAGGGACTCCTACTTCTAGGGGAAAAGAGGGTGCACCACATCAAGGGAGCACCTGGTGGGACAAAATAATCCAGATGGCAGGACTTGAGTCCCAGAATTTTCTGCTTCTGGGAAGTTTCTTTCAACAGAGGCACAGATGTAGTGCTGGGCTTGGCAGGGAAAGCTTGTGGCTCTAACTCAATAGTCAGGCAGCCCTGCTGCGGTGAATAGTCTTGAAAAGCAGAATTCTCCCCACCCCGCATCCACCACTGCAGACACATCTGGAGCTTCTCCCACAGAAGCTCAGTGTGGGTTCATCTGCAGACAACCTTTCTGGAATACTTCAGGGTAATTGCATCCCCACAGGAAAAATGCCTTCCAGGTTCAGGCTTACACAAGGGGGAAGAGTCATAATCCTTGTCTACATGGAACATCAGCACTCTTGTAGGTGAAGAAGAGGTGCCTATATGATCTGTATAGCTGGAACACTGGGTCAGGAGTATGACTGGAGGTGGATCACCTTCCTGCTCGACTGGCAGGGGAGCTGAGGTGGCTCTCTCCCTTCCCCTTGAAGAGGACTCGGTGCATTTTACTGAGAGTTCCCCCAGTTGCTTCTATCAAGGCTAGGACCTCTGTCCACCACTAAATATTGCATTTACCCATCTGCTTTAGCCATAGCTGTTTTCTCCCCCTTGGACATGTCCTACTGGCCCGAAGCCTGAATTGTTCCACCCAGTGAATAAAATACTGGGGAAAAAAGTGAATAAATAAAAGGTGCACACCACAGGAGAATGAGACATGCTCCAAGGACCTCTGCCTTTCAAGCCCCACAGGAGACAATGAACTTGCTCACATACTGAGAACACTGCTACTGCAACCAGCATCCAAGAAAGCCATCAAACAAAGACTGTAACCAAGGAACCCATACAGAATCCACCTCTGAAAGCACCCAGAGCCAAACTGGATTACAATAAACTGTAATCAAAGTCACATCCTCAAGAGGGAAAAAAAGATATTAAAAAAACCTCACAAATGAATAAAAAATAAATTAAAAATTATTAAAAGAAATGGTCTATTTAAATACAAGAAGCACAAAGAATAGAATTAGGAGGAATACTTAATGTAGATGATGGGGCGATGGATGCAGCAAACCACCACGATGGCACATGTATACCTATGTAACAAATCTGCATGATCTGTACACGTACCCCAGAACTTAAAATATAATACATAATTTTTTTAAAAAAGAACTACTGGGAGATTAAACCATACCCGCAAAAATGTGACCGATGTTCAAAAAAGAGAACAATTAATAGAAACGAACCCAAAAAGAGATGATCCAGGTGTTGGATTTGTCATATATACTTTAAAATAAATATAATAAAAAATACCAAAGGATTTAATAGAAATTGTACACAATACAATTGGGATATGTAAATTTAGGAGAGAGAAGGATATATATATATGGAATATATTAACTAGTATACTTAAAAATATGTATACAAAATATACTAACCAAAAAAGAAAAATTGACAGGATGTTGAACAAAATTTTAAAATGGTGCTCATCAAAAGACAGTATTAAGAAAATCATTACATAATGGTAAAGGGATCAATGCAACAAGAAGAGCTAAGAATCCTAAATACACAAGTACCAACTTCAGGAGCACCCAAATACATAAAGCAAGTTCTTAGAGAACTGCAAAGAGACTTAGACTCCCACACAATAATAGTGGGAGACTTTAACATCCCACTGTCAATATTAGACATATCAGTGAGACAGAAAATTAACAAGGATATTCGGGACTTGAACTCAGCTCTGGACCAAGCAGTCCTAATAGACATCTACAGAACTCTCCACTCCAAACAACAGAATATAAATTCTTCTCAGCACCACATCATGCTTACTCTAAAATTGACCACATAATCGGAAGTAAAACACTTCTCAGCAAATGCAAAAGGATGGAAATCATAAAAAACAGGCTCTCAGACCACAGTGCAATCAAATTTCATCTCAAGATTAAGAACAAAACCATACAACTACATGGAAACTGAACAACCTGCATCTGAATGACTACTGGGAAAATAACAAAAGTAAAGCAAAAATAAATAAGTTCTTTGAAACCAACGAGAACAAACACACATTGTGCCAGAATCTCTGGGACCCAGCTAAAGCAGTGTGTAGAGGGAAATTTATAGCCTAAATGCCCACAGGAGAAAATGGGAAGGACCTAAAATTGACACCCTAACATCACAATTAAAAGAACCAGAGAAGCAAGAACAAACAAATTCAAAAGCTAGTAGAAGAGAATAAGTAACTAAGATCAGAGCAGAACTGAAGGAGATAGACACGAAAAATTCTTCAAAAAAAATCAATGGATCCAGGAGCTGGTTTTTGAAAAAATTAACAAAATAGATAGACTACTAGCCAGACTAATAAAGAAGAAAAGAAAGAAGAATCAAATATATACAATAAAAAATGATAAAAGGGATATCACCACTGATCCCACAGAAGTACAAACTACCATCAGAGAATACTATAAACATCTGTATGCAAATAAAGTTGAAAATCTAGAAGAAATGATTAAATTCCTGGACGCATACTCTCCCAAGACTAAACCAGAAAGAAGTCGAATCCCTGAATAGACCAATAACAAGCTCTGAAACTGAGGCAGTAATTAATAGTATACCAACCAAAAAAAAATTCAGATTCACAGCCAAATTCTACCAGAGGTACAAAGAGGAGCTGATGTCATCGGCTCTGAAACTATTCCAAACAATAGAAAAAGAGGGACTCCTCCCTAACTCGTTTTATGAGGCCAGCATCATCCTGATACCAAAACCTGGCAGAGACACAACAACAACAAAAAAGAAAATTTCAGGCCAATATTTCTGATGAACATCAGTGCAAAAATCCTCAATAAAATACTAGCAAATGGAATCCAGCAGCACATCAAAAAGCTTAACCACCACAATCAAGTCAGCTTCATCCCTAGGATGCAAGGCTGGTTCAACAAACACAAATCAATAAATGTAATCCATCATATAAACAAAACCAATGACAAAAACCACATAATTATCTCAATAGATGCAGAGAAGGCCTTCAACAAAATTCAACAGCCCTTTATGCTATAAACTTTCAATAAACTAGGTATTGATGGACCGTATCTCAAAATAATAAGAGCTGTTTATCACAAACCCACAGCCAATATCATATGGATTTGGCAAAAAGTTGGAAGAAGCAAACCACTATGGCCCATGTATACCTATGTAACAAACCTGCATGTTCTGCATGTGCATCCTAGAACTTAAAGTTACAATAATAATAAAAAAGAAAAAAAATTAAGCTTTGTGGTACCATAATATAGATCTGTATTTTAAATTCCATATTCAATAAAGTTTTTCTGAGGTGTTAGAAAGAAAATCAATTAGCAATCCAAAATCTGAAAAAATATTCAAAAATACATAGCTGAAAAAATATTATTTCCAGAATATATTTAAGAAACTTCCATAAATTAATTAAAAATTACACAATAATAAAATACATAAATGGGATAACTGAGTACTACTATAGATTGAATGTTTGTGTCCCCCAAAATTTATATGTTGAAATGTTTTGTGATTTTAATGTATGTATTTTTAATTTGGACTTCAGGTCTCCTCTCTCCTGAGAATGGCCATAAGCCAAGATAATCACTGCCTAGGAGAGGCTTGACTAGGGGAAAAATTAGGTTCAGGTGTGTGGATCAGGTAAAATGGAATGGATTTTTAAAACCTAATGTTGAGCAATAAAAACCAGGCCCTTTTCCCAACATACTGTATAAGGACATGAAACCAAAATGCATAAAATAGAAGGAATTTATTACTCACAGGTCAAAGAGCTTTCAGGTGCCAATGGGAGGCTGATGGGAAGTTTAGAGGCAAGAGAGCACTGAACCAGCAGGTGGAGAGAGAGAAAGAGAGAGACAGAGACAGAGGGAGTGTGGGACTATACCTTTATTAAGGTTCATGGGTATTATCCCTTAGGCTTATCCATGGGTGTTGAGGACTGTCTAGTTTAAAGAAAACACATAAGAAGGGGAGAAATTATGTACATGACTCTGGCATTGGCCATTAGATTTATCATGGTCAGCATCTGTGGAATGTGTTGAAGTTTGGGTCTGTGGAATGAAGAACAACCACAAAGGGAGGGGAAGTTCTAACTAGGGCAAAGGTGATGAAGTATGATTTATGTCAGGCCTGAAAATGGATGCCAAGGCAGCAACCACATTAAACAAACTTATGACAGAACCTAATTCCCAATATGATGGTATTTGGAGGTGCAGCCTTTAGGAGGTGATTAGGTAATGAGAATAATGCCCATATAAAAGAGATCACAGAGAGCTTCCTTGCTTTTTTGACCATGTGAGGACACTGAAAAGATGACTATCAACCTGAAAGCAGCCCCTCACTAGGCACTGAATCTTCTGGGAACTTGATCTTGAACTTTGCTTCCTCCAGAACCATGAGAAATAAGTTTCTGTTGTTTACGAGCCACCTATCTATGATATTTTGTCATAGTGACCCAAATAGACTAAGACAAATCCATAAAATATGCTAAACATCATAGGTCATTAGGGAGATGCAAATAAAATCTACATTCAGATGCCATTCATCCCCACTAAAAACAAGCCATGTGACAACCCCAATATTGGCAAATATGTGGAGCAACTAGACATTTCATGCAGTGCTGGTGAGAATATAAAATGGCACAATCACTTGGGGTCTTGCAATGGCCCAGCAAGAACACGCATAGGTGTTTAGCAAAGATAAGTGAAAGCACAGGCCCACAAATGATCCATATTAGAAATTTGGTAAACACCTCATTTATATTTGCCATAATTGGAAACAACTTAAATGTCCATCAACAGGAGATAAAAAGGAACTACTGACTGATACACACACAATATTAATAAATTTCTAAAACCTATGTTGAGCAATGGAAACCAAGCCCTTACCCCAAAATACTGCATAATACCAGTTATATGAAATTCAAGAAAAAAAACTAAACTATCCTGATGGAAGTAAAAATGTGGTTTCTTGTGGGAAGGAGGGTTTGACTAAAAAGGGGCAAAAAGGGACTTTTTCTGCGATTATGGAAATGTTCTACATATTGTTTTAGGTAACAGTTACACAGGTGTATAAAATTCTCAAACTCATTGAAATGAATATATTTCATCAGTGCATTTTATTATGTCAATTATACTTCAATAAAAAAGAAACAAAAATAAAATTAAATAATCTATATAGAAAGAAATGTGCCCCTGCACAATTATAGAGCAAGGTAAGTTTTCACAACTTGGAAAAGCCCATGTAACCAGCACCCATATCAAGAAAAAGGGTACTACCCACATGGCAGGCTACTCTTATACTTGCTCCCTGTCTCTAGCAGCCCAAGTAACCATTATCCTGACATCCTGTACAGATTAGTTTTATACTAATTAAAGGGGTCATTTAGTATGTACTCTGGCTTCTAGCAAATTTTACACAATCATAACTTTATGAGATGTTTTTGTATTATTAAGTGTAACCATAAATCTTCATTCTCAGAACTATGGGGCATCTCATTTTCTTTAGTCATTTCATTTGTGTATATTTAGCATCCCAGGCCGTATTAACGTTCAGCTAGTCTTTGTTGATTCCAAGTCTCAGACAGTTATCAGAGTAGATTATAATCACAACAGACCACAGCTGCTCTGTAGCAATTAAAAAAATACAAACAAATTCGTGCAACAACTTTAGAAAGCTAAAAATATTAATTTTCTCTGTGTATACATTATTTTATTTTGGTTTTTTAAAAATGAGGTATATATTTTTCTACAGTGAAATCAACTTACATGTTGTTTAATGTGTTTTGAGAACAATATATACCCATGTAACAAGACAATGTATAGAACATTCCCTATATCCTCAAAGGCCCCTTTTGCCCCTTTCCAGTCTAATTTTTCCTCCTAGAGACAACCACTTTCTGATAATTTTATCACTAGTTAAATCATCCTGGACTTTAAAAAATTTATTTTCTCATAAGAGGGACTTTAGGTCACTATATTATATTCAATTATAGTTACTCAAAGAAGAGAGCATAAACAGACAATTAAAAGCTGCGGTCAACTGAATCACACTCATAAATCTGCCCATTGACACCCCGCAAATCGATTAGTCACCAACTTTCATGCTGCTGAGAGTAAAACTATAGTGTTGCCCCCAGTGACAAGAGTCTTTCAGCCACAGCTGCTGCAGTAGTGGGCTGACAGAGGGATTTGCAATGTTCCAATTGCTTTATTTATGATATAAGAGAATACAAATGCATGCTCTGATGAGTTTGGCTGCACTCATTTAGACTATCGGGTGCAATGTTTGAAAGCCAGATGTTTTCTAGCACAGACTTACTATTGATTGCTATTGGGCACATGCAACTGGACAAATTTTGTCAATTAAGAAATGGCAGTAATGCCATTAAGCAGACAAGAAACTTTAATATAAATTTTCCCAGAATCCAATGCCTTAGTGCATAGGTAGAAAGAATTATAAAGATTAAGAGTGAATAGTTTTATCTCCCTGTCTGGAAGAAAAATCTGTGAATATATTTCACTGTAGATTTCAGCTAGAGACCAAAAAGCATACACCATGCAAAAAGATGGATGATAATTTGTTCTCAGTAGTCACCATAACTCATAATAAATTGTTCTTTCTTATGAAACTTCTGAGTCCATCTCTGATGCATTGGCTGAATATAGTGAATGGTTGAATCATTAAAGCCCTTCAATTTAATTTAACTCATGTTTTACATGTACAGATATAATTGCAGTCCATTAAATTACAGTAAGACCAAATAGGCAGGTTAGACTTTCCAACCATGTCAGAAAGGTATGGCATAACACAGGCAAACTGATATCAGCAAATCACATTTCCTCTTTTGGCACAGGAACATCTTATAGCTTGGTACTCAGAAAAACTTGCACCATTCTGCTCCCCTGCCTACTGAAGATGGTCATGGCCTCCTTCTGACTAAGGAGGGTAAAGATGGCCACAAATGCAGGATTCTGGCTTTTCTCAGCTTTGAAATCTGGTGGCAGCAGCAGGTTGTTATTGTCTGATGGGGTTTAGGAGAAAAAGGTAATGAACAAGGAGTCAGAGCCCTGTCCTACATTAGTTCCTTACAACCTCATGGGTACCACTAGAAGAAATGGCATAATACTCTCTCCCTTCCTTACCTGTCTTCTCTTTTCTCTCTTCTTTAGGATCTAGCCAGTCCCAGAGGGTAACTCAAGCCCCAATGGCAATTTCTATACTACCAGGAGAATCACTATAATTCTCTCACCCTTCCTCACCTCTCTCATCTCTCCTCTCTTTTCTCTCTTTTTCAAGATCTAGCAAATCACAGAAGGTAACTCAAACCCAGGCTAAAATTTCTATGTTGTAGAAGGAGGCTGTGACCTTGGATTGTGTACAGGAAGCTACTATTTACTCTGGTACAAACATCCACTAAGCGGGAAAATTATTTTTCTTATTGATCAGGAATCTTTTAATGAGCAGAATGGAACAAAGGGTTGGTATTCTCTGAACTTCTGGAAACCAGCCAGTTCCATCAGTCACATCATCACAGCTTCACAGCTTGAGATCTTGGCAATGTACTTTCATGCCCCGAGTGAAACTACAGTAAAATATGTGCCTGAGGGGGCCCTGTAAAAATGTCATATCTCAACATCCCCTGATATAAACACCTGGGCAAGAGTCACAGTGTGAACAGGAAAAGGCAGGGAGACACTGTCAACAGAGATGGAGATTTAGAAGAAACTTCACTCTCAGGAAAATGTTCTCTCTGGCTCAGAGAATGTATCTTAAAGTGTCATTCATCAAAAGCATGTTTATCTTCAGTTCTTTATCTTGAAGTAGATTATTTGGCCATATATATATATATTGAGATGGAGTTTTGCCCTTGTCACCCAGGCTGGAGTGCAATGGTGCCATCTCAGTTCACTGCAACCTCCACCTCCTGTGTTCAAGTGATTCTTCTGCTTCAGTCTCTTTTGTATTTTTTTGTTAATAGAGACAGGGTTTCATCATGTTGGCCATGCTGGTCTTGAACTCCTGATCTCAGGTGATCCTCCAGCCTTGGCCTCCCAAAATGCTAGGATTACAGGCGTGAGTCACCATGCCTGGACAGCAAAAGATTTTTTAAAAATTTATGGGTGACTACATTAAAGTGTGAAACTGACTCTTAAAAAGTTAAGAAACACTTGGCCAAATCTACATGCGAATTGTTAGATGATTTGTGTTCATTCCACAGGTATTTATGCATTGCTTACTCAGGCCGAACGCTGTTCTAGAGCTGGAATATCCCTGAAATCACACCTCTTGGACCCTCGCTCTTCCTTCAAATCATGCTGCATCGTAAGTGACTTGGAATGCTATGCCTAGGATAAACATTACTACAAATCTTAACACTAAGGAGAAATGAAACTCTTCAGTTTGCTCAGAACTAACTCCACCACCTAGTTACATTCTCTATATGCAATTATAGAGTTATTTATGTTTCAGGTAAGAAAAACAAAATATCCAAAGAAGGAAAGCTAAAAATAAGATAGCTCCAGAATACTACCTTTCAGAAAAAAACTTTATTATGGAATCATGTGGTATAGGATATTTCCTATTACACATTTTTACCCAGCAGTATATTGTGAAATAATTACTTACAGAATGTTATTTATAGATTAACATTACACATTCTAATGATGATATTGTAAGGTATGATTTTAATAATACTTTCAGTGATCTCATTTTTTGGCTATTTAGAGTGTCTTAATTATTCACTGTAACAAGTAATGCTGAGATGTACACAAATATACAGTTATTTCATGATTTCCTAGATTATTTCCAGGAGTTGAATACCTGATACTTAGCCTGAAATTTTTCAAGTATTGCTCCCTGACCATTTTTGTGATCCTGGAATATAGCTCATTTTTATTCTGCAACCACTAAACACTTTTGTAAGTGCCCTGATTTACAAAATTTTCTGTATCTAGAAAGCTACTAATGACTATCCAGCTTTTTTCTACCTCCTGGTGAGTTTCCTGTCATCAGTAAGCTATCACTAGGAGCTTCCTTATAATCTAACTGCTAATGACACCATGTGGCCTCTATTCCGACAATCCTGCATTAAATTCATGTACAGATTAGCTGTCATAAAACTACTTAATAGTCATTCCCTATTGCTATTGTTTGATGATATTAGAAATACACCTGGTAGATCTGTCTTCATCTGGCATTCCAAATGAAGAGATATTCTTCCTTTTAAAAAGAATTTCTATCCTCAATGTGCAAATAATAATACTAAAAAAAGAGAGCATAATTTTGTGTGTGTGTGTGTGTGTGTATTAGAGAGAAAGAGGAGAGAGGGAAATGGAGACAGAGAGAAACAGAGAGAGAGAGATAGAGATACAGAGGGAGAGAGAAAGAGAGTCAGAGATACAGAAAGGTGGAATTACGTAGATTATATAGCCAAGTCAGCAAGTAATAAACTAAATAGTTAAATTTTGTAAAACATACGGGAGGAAAGTAAGCAGAGTGCTCCAGAGAAATATTCTAATAAAAAATAGATGTTTAAGCAGTTTATAAATGAATAAATCAAAGATTTGAAACAAGAAAAATACATCCTAGAATCTGGTGCAGGAAATAGTAATAATGAGAGATATTCAAAAGAGGATTCTCAGCATTCAGCAGAAATTTAAAAATACGAGACCTGAAACAATAGATTACCTGTCTCATTTAAGGGTTATTTCCAATCTATTTGTTTTGTATACACTTTGCAAAAATCCCCAAGTATATATTTTGGTCTGTACTCCTTTGTTGGTCTTTCCAAAGTCCAATTCAATAGAAAATGTTGCAGTTAATATTTTTTACACATCTTTGTCTATGTCTACATTTATGTATAGATTTCAAACTCCTGACATCGTGATCCACTCACCTCGGCCTTCCAAAAGTGCTGGGATTACAGGAACGAGTCACCCTGCACGCCTATGGATAGATTTCAAAAGTTCCTGTTACACCTATAAAAGTGAGAACCGTAGGGTCAGGAAACATGTATGTATTGTATACCATTAGATAGGTCTTGTCACATAGTGGTTGCACATCAAATATTTATTCATTGAAGATTAAATGGATTGATAGCATTAAAAGGTACAGAGTTTTATTTTGGGGATGTTGTTAGATAAGTATAGATCAATTATTTTCTGAATTTGTCCTTTTCTCATTACCATAAGAATATTCCTTATATTTAGATGTGTCATATATCTCCTTTCTGTTTTTACATATTTTTCTCACAAGGTACTATTTCTAGGCTTGAAATTTAGATGGTCTCCACCTTGTTGGCACAGACAGCGGCATCAAGATCACCTGATTCCATACAAAGGTTTATACCTGATTTAGTTTCTTGCAGACTTGGAAGTCCCTCCTATATATGTATGCTGATTCTTCTTGGCTTTGGCCAGTGATGGCGTCCCTCTGTCTTACCTCTTTTCTGGTTTATCTCCAGGAGTTTTAGAATTTGAGCTTCAAATATTTACTTACTGTGGCGGGAGATATGGGTTTTATAAAACTAAGAGCAATCATATAGTGACTAGGCTGAAAGAAAATCACAGTTGTCTCAGTTCTCTCTGTGTCCCCCATACCTTCTCCTCCTATCTTAAATTCTGCAGAACAGACAAAATAATTCTTGTATGTACGTGTTCTCATACATCATCTGTTGCCCTTGAATATACCTGGATGGGGTCACGCTCTCTGTTGCCATTTGTCTTTACCTTGCCAAGACTTGCTCTTTTTTTACATATTTTCTTTCCCGTTGAGTGACCTAGTTGACTTACTTAATATCTGGGTAGATATTCCTTCCATTATAAGTCCTAGTCTAAGACTTAAGGAAAATAAGCTTGCTTTTCTAATTTCCTGACTCTGGTTCCAAAGACTGAATTATTTCAATTGAAATAAACACTTCTTGATTCTTAACCCTTAAGGAGACCTTTAGAAAGTATTATTCTCAATTGTAATATGGGTCTTTTCAAAATTCACCCATAAGGGCAAAATCAGGACCCTGTTCCTGGAAGAAGCATGACTATCTCCCAGGGAGCCAGGCCATTTGGGCTTGAAACTGTGATTGTGAAAATAAGCAGATGAAAGCATATGATTTTCACAAAAAGTAATGACAGAAAAAGAGATTTCTCATTCTTGGGACAATTTGGAGAGAATTAGTCTTTTCTTCAGGAAATACATGCCTAAATATCAGAAAAGAAGTTGTAGATGAAAAAAGAAAATCTTATTTTCAGTTGATTTTGATGACTTAAAGATGGAGGGGCAATTTTCCTGGGGAATATTAAGGCTTAAAAAAAATAAATGTTAGGAAAAGTTTCCAGTTATTCTTGATAATAAGACAGATATAACTATTTTCCTAATCTATAATTTAAAAAATCTACCCTATAATAAATGATAGGGGATTTCAGAAGGTGATGGGTTGTAAAGGGTTTGGTGTGGGTCTTATATTTTGTAATTAATTTTTTCAGGTAGAATAATCATAGTGAGATAAAAAGGAAAATTTTCAGCCTGAAAATATAGAAGGTTTTTAACTCCTCTATTAAAAGTCTTTGATATACATTTTGGTTATTCAAAGCAGACTAACCACTGTACAATTCCATTTATATAACATTCATGAAATAACAATTATAGGGATTAATAACAGATTAGTGATTATCAGGGGTTATGATGAGGGAGAGGGAATAGTTTTGGCTATTCAGATAAGAATAATGACCTATTACCCCTTTCCAAAAATCTATTTAAAAATAAACATCATAAAATATAAACTCAACATGGATCATGGAATTAAATATAAAATGTAAAACTACAAAACTTTTAGAAAAAATGAAGAAAATCTTCAAGATGCAGAGCCAAGCAAAGAGTTCTTAGGTTTGACATCAAAGGCACAATGCACACACACATATATACACACAAATTGGATTTCATCAAAATTTAAAACTTTTGCTCTGTAAAAGATCCTGTTAAGAAGATCAAACGATAAACTACACACTGGGAGTAAATATTTAAAAACCAGGTATCTGAGGCAGAGTTATAGCTACAATATATAAAGAATTCCCAAAATGTAATGGTAAATAAATAAACAGAAAATAGGCAAAAACCATCAAACAGATATTTCACTTTGAGGATACACATATTGCAGATAAGCATATGAAAAGATGATCAACATTATGAGTTATCAGTGAAATGCAAATTAAAACCACAATGAGATATTATTATACCTATCAGAATGGCTAAAATAAAAAATAAATATAACATCAAATGGTGTTGAAAATGTAGGGAAACTGGATCACTCACATGTTGCTGGTGGGGATATAAAATGATACAGGCACTCTGGAAAATAGCAGTTTCTTATAAAATTATACATGCCTTACCACATGACCCAGCAATTACACTGTTGGGCGCTTATTCTAGAGAAACAAAAACTTATATTCACACTAAAACCTGTATATGAATATTCATAGCAGCTTTATTCATCACAGCCCAAATCTGGAAACAATCCAGATGTCCTCCAATGGGTGAATGGTTAAGCAAACTGTGGCACATTCATAACATAGTCTATTATATAGCAATACAGAGGAACAGAAACGTTTATACGCATAATAACTTGGATAGATATCATGATTTTATCACTTGTGCAGAGTGAGAAAAGCCATTTTAAAAGGTTACTACTGTGCAATTATATTTATATGACATTCTTGAAACAACAAAATTGTAGGTGTAAGTAACAGATTAGTGATTATCAGGGATTAATGATGTGGAGAGGGGATGGGTATAGCTGTGAAGGAGTGGCGTGAGGAAACCTGTGACTGTGAAACTGTTGTGAGTCTTGATTGTGGCAGTGGTTACATGAATCTATACATATGATAAAATTGCATAGAACAAAACACAAATTAGTGCATGTAAAACTTCAGAAACCTAAATAAGCTCTATGGATTATACCAATGTTAATTTCTTCATTTAGATACCGTTCTATAGCTACACAAGTTATTATCAATGGGGAAGGATGGGTGAAGTTTACATTTATGCAGCCAACAAATGTGAAGCAAAGCTCATCATCACTGGTTATTAGAGAAATGCAAATTGAAACCACATTGAGATACCATCTCACTCCAGTTAGAATGATGATCATTAAAAAATCAGGAGACAACAGATGCTGGAGAGGATGTGGAGAAATAGGAACGCTTTTGCACTGCTGGTGGGAGTGTAAATTAGTTCAACCATTGTGGAAGACAGTGTGGTGAGTCCTCAAGGATTTAGAAATAGAAATACCATTTGACCCAGCAATCCCATTACTGGGTATATATCCAAAGGATTATAAATCATTCTATTATAAAGACACAAGCACATGTATTTTTATTGCAGCACTGTTCACAATAGCAAACACTTGGAACCAACCCAAATACTCGTCAGTGATAGACTGCATAAAACAAATATGGTACATATACACTATGGAATACTATGCAGCCACAAAAAAGGATGAGTTCATGTCCTTTGCAGGGACATGGATAAAGCTAGAAACCATCATTCTCAGCAAACTGACCCAAGAACAGAAAACAAAACACTGCATGTTCTCACTCATAAGTGAGTGTTGAACAGTGAGAACACATGGACACAGAGAGGGGAACATTACACACTGGGGCCTGTCAGGAGGTTTGGGGGCTAGAGGAGGGATAGTAAGAGTGAGGGGGGAGGGACGGCATCAGGAGAAATACCTAATGTAGATGACAGAGTGATGGATGCAGTAAATCACCATGGCATGTGTATACCTATGTAACAAACCTGCATGTTCTGCATATGTACCCAGAACTTAAAGTATAATTTTAAAAACAGAATGAGGAAAACTCTAAACTGAAAAAAATAAATAAAATAAAAATTTGATTTCTTCAATTAAAAAATACAAAAATGCAAAAGTGTTTAAATATAATATAGTTCAGTCGAACAATGTAATACTATGTGGCCATTTTGCATGGACAAAAAACAAGGCCCAGAATGACGTATGCATTTGTCTGAAAATAATGAGTGTGTATGTGTGTGAGAGTGTTTGAAAGAATAGATGCCTCTATAATAAGAACTGTGATACTGAAAGACAGAAGAGGAGAAAAGACTTACTTTTGCTGTATATTATTTATATTGTGTAAAATATTTATAATTTGCTTGGAATAATCTCTCCCCAACATACACACACAGACACACACAGACACACACACACACACACTCTCTCTCTCTCTCTCTCAGATCTCTCTGAGGTCCAGAAATGGAGACCTATTTTTTCTCTCTGCCATGTTCTTTCCTTCCTTCCTTCTAAGAGCTACCAATTTTGTGACCCTGAATTTTGGTACAGTTGGTCTCAATCCCTGTAGTCACACATAAAATTATTTGAAGACATGGATTTCTTAATTTTTGTTCCAAATTCTATGCACATTGCATCAGAGGGGTTTCTAGACATATTTGCAAGTTATTTGATCCCCTTACCCCATCTTTTATTTTCAGAGCTCTAGTCTTTTTTTTTTATTGTACTTTAGGTTCTGGGGTACATGTGAAGATCATGCAGGATTGTTGCATAGGTACATACATGGCAAGGTGGTTTGCTGCCTCCATCCCCCTGTCACCTGTGTCTGGCATTTCTCCCCATGTTATCTCTCCCCAACCTCCCCATTCCTCTCTGTCCCTCCCTTAATACCCCCAACAGACTCCAGTGTGTGATGCTCCCCTCCCTGTGTCCATGTGCTCTCATTGTTCAACATCCACCTATGAGTGAGAACATGCAATGGTTGATTTTCTGTTCTTGTATCAGTTTGCTGAGAATGCTGGCTTCCAGATTCATCCATGTCCCTACAAAAGACACGAACTCATCGTATTTTATGGCTGCATAGTATTCCATGGTGTATATGTGCCACAATTTCCTTGTCCAGTCTATCATCGATGGGCATTTGGGTTGGTTCCAGGTCTTTGCTATTGTGAACAGTGCTGCAATTAACATACGTGCACATATATCTTTATAATAGAACAATTTATAATCTTTTGGGTATATATCCAGTAATGGGATTGCTGAGTCAAATGGAATTTCTATTTCTAGATCCTTGAGGAATTGCTAGTCTTTTTAAGATTTTACCAGTGAGTTTCTTGTTTATTTTAGTGAGAAATATAACCCATTACACCTACCTCTTAGGTTCAACTCCTTTGTAACCTCTGGTTGCAGCTTAGCCTTAAAAGTAATTCAAAAGACAATTTAAACAATTAAGAGTACAAATAACAAAAGGTTTTATGGACTGCAACATTAAACCTCTTGCGCACTATGCCCACCAAATATGAAGAATGTCCTTCCTTCAATCTTTTTCTTGGTAGGTGGCATGAAGTGGGTACTGTGGGACTGTACTGTGGCCACGAGGTGGCAGTGGCTCAATTACTCTCATTCTAAGACTGCCTTTAATTTCAGAAGCATGAAAATTACGGGAGGACTTGCATTTGATTGGTTAAGCAGCCAACAGAAAGGCTCTCTCCTGCACTAGAGAATGTGAACTTAAGATACAGAAGCAGTTCCTCTGAAAAAAGAAGGTTGGAATTATCATAAATTGTCTCTAGGCTGAGATACCAGGATGGAGAAAATATTGGAGTGTGCATTCATAGTCTTGTGGCTTCAGTTTGGCTGTAAGTTGGAGGTTAAGAAATGGGAACCATTCATGCAAAGCTGAGAAAGAGATATGAAGATTTAATTTCAGCTCATTCAGTTTTCCTGTTGGAATTTTTTAAAACTGCTCAACTAAAAGCTTTGTGTAATTTCCGATTTTGTTTTCCTGAACAGGGTTAAGTGGAGAAGACCAGGTGACACAGAGTCCTGAGGCCCTGAGACTCCAGGAGGGAGACAGTAGCAGTCTCAACTGCAGTTATTCAGTCGGCAATTTAAGAGGGCTGCTCTGGTATAGGCAAGATCCTGGGAAAGGCCCTGAATTCCTCTTCATCCTGTATTCAGCTGGGGAAGAAAAGCAGAAAGAAAGGCTAAAAGCTACATTAACAAAGAAGGAAAGCTTTCTGCACATCACAGCCCCTAAACCTGAAGACTCAGCCACGTACCTCTGTGCTGTGCAGGCACAGTGTTCCCCAGGCACCTGCAACTTGTATCAAAACTCTGCAGCTGGGGATCTGGAATGAGGGCAGAGGCATCTCTGCTGTTCTTCTTCTTGAAGGAGTATTTATTTAGTGCTCAGGACCTTTTTCCACATGGTCCTTTGGAGAACGAAGTCATGAGACATAGCCGAGGGCAGACTACTGTTCATTCTGTCCAGGCATCCTAAACAGTCCCTTGTGCATGTTCATGGGTCAGTCTCCTTTGTATAATATCCCAGAACTTCCCTCACATAAATTCAAAAGGGCTATATGTAATATGAACAGTCCTGGTTTCCAGTTGTGGACCACTTGGAAAAAGACTGCACAGGTGCATACACTGCCTGTTGAAAAAAAGTTGACACAATTTCCGTGTTGTCTCATAATAATCTGGCCGCAAAATAGAAGTGAATCTTGTTCATCTTAATATAGTCTTCTTGAAGTCCACGTCTCCACCAGCCACAGCTCTCTATTTCTCATCCCGTCATAATAAAACCAATTTTTAAGAACTGTCTGTACTCATTCTCTTAATTTCCGTTCTTCAGTCTCATTCCAATCTGGCCCCTGTTAGCATCACTCCAAGAGAAGTTCTCCCTATAACACCAGCAGTTTTGGTATTGATAAGGCCATCAGATATTTTTCAGTACTCATCTTGCCTAAGATTTTCAGCAGTCTTTCCTCCCTTATCATTAAAATAAACGTTATTTTCATCGAAATAATACTCACATATATTTACAAAATCCAACAGCACTGTTCTTTTGCTCTCAACTCTCCAGACACCCCTGTCAGGTCTCCCCATTCTTAAGTGATGGTCTCACATTTATCTGAACATTTAAAATGCTATTTCTTTGCTTTTCTCTTTTTGAAATTGAGGTACAACACATAGTAAGGCGCACAAAACTTTAGCTTACACCTCAATGGAATTTTACACTTCTTTGGATCTATGTAACACCATCCAAATTTATATACTGAAATTTTCCATTACTTCAGAAGATTCTCACATGCCCCTTCCAAGTCAACAGCCCTTCCTCCACTCTCCACCTGGAATAACCACAATTCTGGCTTCCATCACCTCGTCTTAAACTTCGTGTGACTGGAATGATATTGTACTGTACAGCATATATTCTACGGTCTCAATTTTTTCCCTCAGTGTAGTATCTTTGAAATTCATTAATGTTGCTGTATGCATAAATTTTTTTTTTTTTTTTTTTTTTTTTTTGAAACGGAGGTTCGCTCTTTACCCAGGCTGGAGTGCAATGGCGCGATCTCGGCTCACCGCAACCTCCGCCTCCTGGGTTCAGGCAATTCTCATGCCTCAGCCTCCTGAGTAGCTGGGATTACAGGCACGCGCCACCATGCCCAGCTAATTTTTTGTATTAGTAGAGACGGGGTTTCACCATGTTGACCAGGATGGTCTCGATCTCTTGACCTCGTGATCCACCCGCCTCGGCCTCCCAAAGTGCTGGGATTACAGGCTTGAGCCACCGCGCCCGGCCCAATTATTTTTAAGTTTACATTTAAAGTCCCCCTGTATAAATATGCAATAATTTATTTTTCCATTCTTCTTGAAATAAACATTTGGGTTTTTTAGATTATTTACAGTTTTGTGCCATCATGGAAAAGGCTGCTACAAACATTTATTTATATATTCTTTGGTGGACATATAAACTCATTATTCTTGGGTAATTCCACTGGAATGAACTTAATTAGGCCATAAAATAGGCATATATTTAGTTTTAGTAGTAATTATTAAATGTATTTCAAAAGGTGACCAAGTTTCGTGCTCTTATGAACAATGTATGGGAGTTCCAGTTGTATCTCATAAAATTGTGGTTTTAATTTGCTTTCCCTGAAGAATAATGATGCTGAGCACCTTTTCATATGCTCATTGGCCATCTGGATATTCTTTTCTGTCTAGCGCCTGTTCAAGTCGTTTGTTTATTTTCACATGTAGGCACTCTTCACAGATTCTGGCTATGGCTATAAGCCCCTGCAAAACCATGTATTGTGAATTCTCTACTAATCCATTACTTGACTCCTCACTTTCATAATGATGTTCTTTGAGGTACAGAAATTCTTAGTTTTGATAAAGACCAAATAACTATTTATTTTTCTTTATTAGATTATTTTGTGCCCTGTTGAGAAACCTTTGCCACTTCAAGTAATAGACACACTTTTTTTTATGTAGGTCTATTTTCCACCTCAAATCAATTTTTGTGATGGTATGCAAAAGGTGTCAAGGTTCCAATTGCCCTATGACCATTTAACGAAAAGATCTTCCTTTCCTCCATTGAATTGCAGTGATGCTTTTGTCATAAATCAAGTGATCATACACGTATAGACATATTTCTGCACTATATTTTATCTGTTAGCTCAGCATCCCAGGTATATCATAATGTGCTTATTAATATAGCTATAGAGTAGAATTTGAAGCTCATCAGTGTTTTGTTTTTCCTTCATTTGTGTTCTTCTCCTTATTATTTTATCCATTGTACGTCCTTTGATTCCGTAAAAATTTTAGAATTAGTTTCTAAATTCTAAATCCTTTTCGAATCTATAAAATTTCCCTTGCAGTTTTGATTGGTATTGCATTAAGCCTATGGATAATTTTGGGGAGGATTGCTACCTCAAAAATATTGACTCACTGTGTCAAAAATATAGACTATTCATTTGATAAGGTCATCTAATAGCTTAATGTCTTAAGCAATGGTTTTAGTTCTTAGTGTAGCGATTTGCATATCCAGTATCAGTTTTACTTCCATGTATAGACATTTCATGCAGATTTAAAAATTTTATTTTCTAATTGTTCCTAGTATATGAAAATACAATTGTTTTTACATATTGACCTTGGGTTCATTGAACTTGCTACACTTACTAATTTTAATCATTGGGTCATGAATTATTTTGGATTTTCTAAGTCTACAATCATGCCTTCTGCAAATGAATAAAATTATGTTTCTTGCATTATAATCTTTATATCTTATTTATTTTACTTGCCTCATTGGCCAGATTTAGTGGCAGGGGTTGGCCACTCTATTTAGATCTGCTTATCATCCAAGGGAGGCAGGGACTTAAAAATGTAAGAGATAATAAAGTAAGCGAGTGGATTATGGAGTTCTAGCTATTGAGCCAAACTAATGACTAACGCCCTACTTATATATGGACTCTAAACAACAGAATCAGCTCTTCCCACCCCCGCTTTGTGGGGAAGAAATGCAGGGAGGCCTAGAAACAAGGGAGCAGAAGCAGAAGCTTCTGGGTTTAGGAAGAGAGAGACAGTGTTCTTTTACCCATGTCATCTGGTTTTGCTGTATTTGACCCTTTGGATTTACAGCCTTACAGTTTGCTCAATGTATTCAGGTGAAGTGATACAAAATTTCCATAGGATTTCTACTTTACTTGGTCCCAATTTTGTCATCCTCATCATCATCTTTATTGTCACAAAAACTATGAAGTAATATTAACTCATTTCTCAGATTGCGAATTAAGGCTTAAGTAAGTTTTGAGATGAAGGAATTTCTGAGATAAAGTAAATGCTGCAGGCACCATAAAATAAAATGAAGAAACATAAAACTCCAGAGTTAACCAACTAGACAGCAATTCTCTAATTTTACTCTACATTTAAGAATCACATGAAAAGATTTTTTTTTTTAAATGCTTTATTCTCATAGATTCTGATTCTGTAGATTTGATATGGAGTCAGGAGTCTGCTTTTTTTTAAGTGAGTTGTCTAATGATTTTGATCATTAGATCAGGAGATCTTACTTTGAAAAACACTGCAATTGGGAGAGTACTGCATTTCAAGAGGATGGATAATATAGACATGCAAGCGATTTTCTGTTAACTTAGACAATAGTGCTTAGGGAACCAGGAAACACACCTAGAAATGCCTTAATGTAGGTAATGCCCTATTCTGATTAAACTATGTCCTATCATGATTAGTATAAAATACCTTGTTTTGATGATAAAGAAGGGAATGATTTTTGTTTTCAACAACAGAAGGAAATTTATCTATGATTTGAAAAGCAGCAGAGAGGATTAGGGGATATATAAGCCTTTTGGTTGCAGACTTGTCAAGAAGAAAACAGGCTAAAACAATGTATGAGATTCTCCACTATGAATAAATGCTTTTTCATTCTTTATTGTTAATTAAAAAATAAAACTAGTATATATTTTAAAGGCCATAAGCCAATTATCTTAGTGCTTCTTTCAATGTTCTAAAATTTAGACATGTTTTATCTAATTATTTTATTTACTCTTTTGACTCTTTCTGGGTTCTTTACAACATTTTCACTTTCTATTGAAGAAAGCTGGTTCCAGCACTGTTAAAGCTCTGCTTATTGCAGGATATAGCACAACAGTGCTCTACACTCTGCCTTTAACATGCTCATAATAATTTCAGCATAGACCATGCTAATACTCATATTTGTTTCATGACCATGCTTAGTCATCTGCTACATCCTCATAGCCAGGCTTTCCTTTTCCTGAATCTATGATGAGTTTGGTTGGTGTGAGGACTGTTATTGAATTTTGTCCCCAAAGTTCACCTAATACTGTATTTCTAATATTATTAGAATACAAATGTGTCTATTTACATTTATATATCTATAATATACGTTATACATTATATATTTCTATTTATTTATGTTATATAATTATTGGAATATATATTTATTTTGTCTTTTGGAGAATTAGCTATAGAATCAAACAGATATTTTTCCCATTAGATCAATAGGATATGTTATGAGACATTTACTGTTGTCATGAATTTGGCAAATAGGACCCAAAGCTAGGAACCAAGAGTCATTAAGCAGCCATCATTTTCATTTTTCATTAAGAATGGCTCACATGTTAAGCAGAGCGGCATTTCTCAAAAAAAAATTTAAATAAAAAATTTTTAAGAAAGAATGGCCCACAGTTGGACATTCTCTGTAGAGTTTAAGAAGCAGCAACTGAACAGGCTCTGCAACCTCCAATCCTCACCTCTTAGCTGGTGCGAGGAGGTAGCGAGGGATGGGAGGAGTCAAGAAGAGAATATCATCAGAGTGTTCACCTTTTCCCACAAGCCACATGAGGGGTCAATACTCCAAGATAATTACTTTCAAAGACAGAAATCAGCTGAATAAATAGGAACATTGTGTGGCTTTTCGTCTTTGCTCTGAAGCAGATTTTGACCTACGTTTGCATCTACTTAAACAGAAGACAGGGACACTGGAGAGAGATGGCAGAGTGGAGAGGGGCAGCCATGGCCTGCCTGGGTTTCTGCATTGGGCACGGTGAGGAGGCACGTGTGTTTGTGGGCAGTTGCTGCCTGTGAGGTGGCAGGGCCGAGCTATCCTGCCAGAGCTTCACCCAGAGGAGAAGGGCTGTAGAGGGTTCTCTTGAGTGGGGGGCTGACAGGAAGGGGAGACACCTCCCTTAAGGAGCCCCTCAGGTCCCCTGGATGCACTCTCATGGGGACAATCACCACACACAGGCATCAGTGGTAGGCCAGGGAAGCAACAACACCAGAGGTGCACAGTAGTTAAGTAACAACAGTTTTGTTGTTTCTTCCCCTTAATCTTTTTCTTTCACCTTAACCCGGGAAGTTAAAATCAAAGAAAAAGGAGGGAAGTAGAGAACCGAGCAGGCTGTGTCCACCTCACTGTAGCTCGAGGTCAGGTCTGAAGTTTGGAGAGCAGAGGAAAGGTGAAGATTGGAGTGTTAAACAGAACTTCCCTGAGATTTATTTCACCACTGAAAGTGACTCAGAGGTTTGGAGTTTACTTTCCTAGACCTCATTAGGGGCATAAGGACCAGGGCCCCTCTGAAGGACCTGACCATGCTTAAGCCTCTTTGATGCTCTTTTCTTTGACACTTTTTTCGCTTATTATTACTCCACCAAGAAAATGTTTATATAGACTCAGATAGGCAGACTTATATTATATATTTGTATCATTTCCTATAAGTCAGTTCACGCCAGATTCTTTAATTTGCCTATAAAGCTGAAAGTTTTGAAATAAGATGGTAGGAAAGACTTCTTTAT
Source organism: Aotus nancymaae (assembly GCF_030222135.1). Taxonomy (NCBI): domain Eukaryota; kingdom Metazoa; phylum Chordata; class Mammalia; order Primates; family Aotidae; genus Aotus; species Aotus nancymaae. The sequence goes on along the minus strand of NW_026988422.1, from coordinate 31,566,545 downwards.
TTTTTTTTTCCAGCTATACTTCCTTTCTTGAAAGTGATAAGCAGAGAATCACCCAACTGCCTGAATGGAGGAAAAGATATGCAGTTAAAAATAATAACATAAAAAAAAGCAAAGACTCTGTTAATATTGCAAAAATGGCTTGTCACACATGGTGATTATCCTGAAACCACAAATGACCAAAATTGTTAAAGTCCTTTCTGTAACATCACAAGGACATATAAGTGATTCTCTTCCATATCTGTAAAGTAATTTTATGAAAGCAGTTGGAAGACTTGCCCAGGACCTGAAGGAAAGCATTCATATATTTAGTCACAAGAGGGGGCTCCTGTGTCTGTCAATAAGATGCCTGTTCAGCTGGGAAAAGAGTGTTTGGCTCACACTCAGTAGTGAAGTCATGCAGAAACTGTGACAAATGATACATTTTATTCTCTTTGTTCTAAACAGAATAGTCTGTGCATTGCTTCCAACATTCAATAACTCCTAGCCTTGTCTCAATCCATTGTGAAAAGTTTTGTTTCCAATCAAAAGAGGACAACATAGAAAGAGCAAGACAGGAAGTAGCTATACATCTTTCAAGGTGAATTAATCTATCTTTGTAAAGTTTCTGAGATAGAGAAAAGTAGACATTTTTGGTGGGGAAGATACTGTTTTTCTCAATCTATTTCATTTCTCTTAAACTTGAGAAGATAATGAGAAAAAGTCTTGCAAGCGAATCATTTCTTCCTACTTACAGTCCCCTCCTTTCCCCTCTCTGCATGTCAATTCTTTGTGTATGCCACCACCAGGCATACATATAGAGAATGGGGGAAGGTGGGTCAGGGACAGGGTTTCTGGGGTGTAAGGATGAGTATGAGCCCAAGTCTTTTGTGTCCTTTGTACCAAGATATGCAGTCTATAAATGCTCTCCTAGAGATATATGATAGCTAGAGGCATTTCAGGAAACTGGAGACATGGCTTCCTGATCAGGCTCTAACTATACCTTTCCTGGTTACTTTGGACATATTTCTTTCTGTGTGAGCCTCATTTTTTCTTTCTTCTTATTTTGATGAGCTTTCTCCATCTTCCTATGATGGTGTAAGACTTGGTAGTGTTTTCCTGAATACAAAGAAAAATTATTTGCACTCATTGGGGCATGGGGTCCTTAATAAGATAAATTCTTTTTCTTGGGTTGTAAAAAATTGATAAAATTGATTTAAAAAAGAGCAGTTCCATGTGAATGCTATTTATCCTTAAGATTTTTATTTTAGAATTTAAAACTCATAAATGCTCTCAAGGGTCCATCTAGGTTGGAAATAGATGCTTGTTTCATAGTTTTACTCTCTTTCCAGGAACATGGCTAAACCTGGGGAGAAGGTATCAGCCAAGTAGCTCCTTGGCTGACTCTAAGCCTGAGGATTCCCCAAGTGACAGCTGCCAAGCAAGGGACTGTGCCACAGGTGATGCATTTGCTGATGCATCTGCACTCTGTTACCTCCTCCAGCCCAGGTTGAGACACAAAGGCTGAGCAGTGGGCCCTGGATTCTACTGTTGACTTGAAATATGAAGCTCATGACAGAGTTGACTGTGCTCTGACCCTGGGTAAGAGTTTTAGCCCTAAGAAAAGATGATGTTCAAAACCAAGAAATCAGAAGAGGAATCTGCTGCCTGTACCATCCTACTGTCCTTCACCCAAGATGCTAAGGGCAAGTGATTGAACCACAGCTGTTTCCTTTTTGAAGAAGTCACATCCTCAGTGTGAAGGGCTACATCATACCCAGTGTATTAGTTTGTGCCATAGGCTGGGGACTTAAAAATCAGAAATTTATTGTCTCATGGTTCTGGAGGCAATGTCTGAAGTCAAGATGCCAACAGGATCCAGGAGAGAAGGATCTGTTTCAGCCCTCTCTCTTTGGCTTGTAGATGGCCATCATACCCCGGTGTCTTCATATTATCTTCCCTCTCTGCATATCTGTGTCCAAATTTCTCCTTTTATATTGCATTAGAGCCCACCTCATTTTACTTGATTACTTCTGTAATCAAGAGAAAATCTTGAACGCAACTCCAAATAAGGTCACATTCTGAAGTATGGGGGATTAGGAGTTCAACATATAAATTTTAGGGGGACAAATTTTAGCTTATAACCCTCAGTGAAAGCTCACAGAAGAGCTTTCTCTGCTATAGAATTTCCTGTGTTATTGAGCACAAGGGAAAATGAGAGACAGAGCCATGGGGTCCTGCCTCTTAACCAGTTCAACCCCACGATCCAATCACCTCCCACCAGGCCGGATCTCCATCATTGGAGATTACAATTTGAAATGAGATTTGGGTGGGACACAGATCCAAACCATGTCACTGCCCATCCCTAAGGACAGGAAGTCCAGTACCCTGGCCCTGCACCAGATAACCTCAAAGACACCACCATGTGGGCAGATTGAACCACACCTGTCTCCCTGGTGAAGAGGAGAGATAACATCCATTTAAAGAGGGCATTGCACAAGAAATTGAGAGATTAATGGAAGAAGGTGGAAAATAAAATGAGAAGAAGGAAAGGGGAAAAATAAGGAAAAGGTACATGAAATCAAAAACTGCACCAGTAAAGAAAAAACAGGGAGCAAGAAGATCCTGGGTATTGTCCTTTCTACAACTAACATTTTCATTCTTGGTAAAGGTCCAGTGTCAAGTTTATAAATTGAGCATTAGTTTTCTGAGGAGTGTCTGGGCTCTCTCAATTTTTTCGACTATAGCACCTGCATTGAGAAATAAATGAATCTTGAAAGTTTGCTAAAATGAAATCATTATATTAATATTTCTTATTTCAACATTTCCCTAGTTTTATATGCACCCATACTCCATTTTTTGTGACTGATCGCATTGTTGTTTAAATATCTAGGCAATATAGAATAAAAAGTGATACTTGATTGATTTGCTCCTGACAAGTTCCTAATTACTGTTAAAGGTTTCATCACACTTCCATTTAAATACAAACTCACAATAAACACACTTTTAAAAAACATAAATAGGATTGCACTATATGTTAAATGCTGTGATTCAACTGAGTAAGGGAGAGTTTTTGCAATTCAGAAAATTTAACCCATCTTGTATTTTGTCACAAGTGTAGTAAATCATAATACAGATCTACCATAATGTATTCACTATCTATATTGAAAGAATATTTAAAATTTTTCCACCTTTTTAAACTACTGCATGCAAGTTACAATCTCTAAGTGTATTTACAAGAGTATTTAAGAAAAATTCCCAGTCAAATGGTACTTCTGCATTCAATAATATGTAAATTACCCCATAGACATTTATCAATTATATTTCAGCTATCAGAATATGAGAGTATCTATTTCCTGACATCATCTACAAAATTGAATATTAATATTATGATTCTGAACTCTTTTTGCCATTTGAAAGTAAGAGATGATAGAAAGGGACTTTTCACAGAAATGCGAGTTACAGGAAACCAGTTCTTAAGCACCGAAGTGGCAAGAAGAGCGAGAAGTCATAGGAATCTGGAGAAAGTTGCTGTAACAGTATGGAAAACATTTATATGTTTTTTTCTTTTCTAATATAAGCATTTAAGAAAATAAATTTCTCTCTATGCACTGAATTGGCTGCATTCTACAAATCTGATATTCAAATATTTTTGTTTCTTTAAGAGAAGGAGGAGGAGGTGAAAGTGGAAGACAAAGAAGCATTTCTCTAGCAGTACTGTGCTTGATTCTGAAGTGGCAGTGTTTTCATTCCATTTCCACCTCCCACATTGCAGATCTGTGTGTGTGTGTGTGTGTGTGTGTGTGTGTGTGTGTGTGTGTGTGTGTGGAGAGAGAGAGAGACTTGTTTTAGATTGGCTGGGCCAACTCTGTGTTTCCTGTAGAAATGTTTGAACGTATGAGGCAGCAAAGCAGAACGTTTATCTTGTGAACCGTTCTCCATGTAGCAGACATAAGATTTCTGTTCTCAGTGAATTTAAGTGACAAAAGGAATGGAGACACTCTTGGGCCTGCTCATCCTTTGGCTGCGGCTGCAATGTGAGTTAGAGGGAACTGGAAATGAGCAAAGAGCAGGCAGACTCCAGGACATTTTTCCAAGGAGAAAGAGAGAAAGAAAGGGAGTTGTTACGTCTGTATGGTTCTCTGGGAGTTTCTGTGGAAATGGAAAGAATAAATTTAAAAGTAATTTCTAAGGAATCATTAGCCGCTAACCGGTCTATTGCTCTTTTTCTGAACAGGGGTGAGCAGTAAACAGGAGGTGATGCAGATTCCTGCAGCTCTGAGTGTCCCAGAAGGAGACGGCTTGGTTCTCAACTGCAGTTTCACTGATAGCACTATTTACAACCTCCAGTGGTTTAGGCAGGATCCTGGGAAAGGTCTCACATCTCTCTTGTTAATTCAGTCAAGTCAGAGAGAGCAAACAAGTGGAAGACTTAATGCCTCGCTGGATAAATCATCAGGACATAGTACTTTATACATTGCAGCTTCTCAGCCTGGTGACTCAGCCACCTACCTCTGTGCTGTGAGACACAGTGCACTACAGGCACCTGCAACCAATACCCAAACTCTATAGTTGGGGCTCTAATCACTTTTTATCCTGAGACTCAGGAATGTTTTTGCATTAACAGGTCTTCTAAACTGACACTGTCACTACATAGAAGCAATTAAATACACAAAACTTGAATTAATAATCTGAAGTTAAACTATGAATTCTCTCATCTTTAGATTTTTATCAATTTTAATATAAATAATATTTTTATTTCAATTAATTTACATGCCATACAGTTCAGTCTTTTAAAGCGAACAATTAAGTGGTATTTAGTAGATTCACAATGTTCTGCAGCTTTTATCTCTGTGTAGTTTCAAAACTTTTTAACATCCCAAAAGGAAACCACATACTCATTGAGCAGTTACCTTATCCACCTCCCCCCAGCCCCTGGCAGTCACAAACCTGCTTTCAGTCTCTATGGAATTGCCTATTCTGTACATTTCATATAAGTGGAATAATATAGTATGTAGTGGCATTCTGTATAGCTTCTCTCACATGGCATAATTTTCTGAGGTTTATTCAACTTAGGAAGGACCAGAGAGAGCTAAATATGCACATCTAACCAATCACATAGGATACCTCACTTTTAGTTAGCCTGCTTATATCTTCCCCATGCAAGAGCCTCCAATCAGGGCACACCTGAAGCTTTGTTAGTTTTCTTCCACTCTAAAGCTTCCCTACTTCTCTGCCTATCTTTAGGTCTCTGACAAAACACGAGGGACGGTAGCTGACTCCTTTGGTATAGGAAGCTCTGAATAAATTGCCTTTGCTTTTCTCATTTAGGTGGCCCTCACTTATCTCCACAGATCCCTTGTAAAGACACTTAATTTTTCTTTCCTGTCAAGTTCTCACTTTGCCATAAGAGTCACTTTGAACATGAAAAATTAATGAATCACCATAATAAATGTTAAATCTGGAGGGCAGCTTGTCCTCCATTCAGATAGGTCATTGAAGCTTACATCAATCAGATAGCACTTCTTAGATAAGTCAGAGAGATGCAGTGATATAAAGCAGTTCTCAATATTTATGTCTCAAACCCTGTCATCAATAAAACCTTGAAACGTCAAACAGATATCTTGGCCTTCCTGGAAGATTTTCTTATCAACAAGTTCTTGTTCTCATCTATTTCTTTCAATAAATATTCAGGCTCCACATTGTGTGATGAGGAGTTTGCATTCACAACCTCTGCTATATCTGGACAACAAAGCTGCTTTCTTTCTTGACATCACAAGCCAAGTTGTGAGTAAGTAACGCATTCAGATATGTAAGCTATAAAGGAGCTTAAATAGTGGGGGACTTCACCACCCCATTGACTGTGTTAGGCAGATCATCAAGGCAGAAAACTAACAAAGAAATTCTGGACTTAAACTTGACCAATTGGATCTGATAGAATTTTATAGAATACTTCACTAATCAACCACAGAATATACATTGTTCTCATCTGTAATGGCCATAAAGCAAGTGTCAATTATTTTTTTTTAAAAAATTGAAATCATACCAGCCATACTCTTAGACAACAGTGAAATAAAAATGGAAATCAATACTAAGGAGATCTCCCCAAATCACACAATTACATGGAAATTAAACAACTTGCTCCTGAATGATTTTAGATAAACAATGAAATTAAGGCAGACATCAAAAAATTCTTTAAAATGAATGAAAACAGAGACACAACATATACAAATCTCTGGGATGCAGCAAAAGCAGTGATAAGAGAAAAGTTTATAATGCTAAATGACAAGCTCAGAAAATAAGAAAGATCTTAAATTAACAATCTAACATCATATGTAGAGAAACTAGAAAAAGGACAAACTAACTCAAAACCTAGCAAAAGAAAAGAAGAAACTAAAATTAGAGCAGAACTAAATAAAATTAAGACACAAAAATCCATACAAAGGGTAAATAAAGCCAAAAGTTGGTTCTTTGGAGAAAAATAAATAAACAAGATGGATAGACTGCTAGCTAAATTAACAAAGAAAAAAATAAGTTCCAGATAATCATAATGAGAAATGAAAAGGCAACATTGTGAATTATACCACAGAAATAAAAGATCCTAAGTCTATTATAAACATTTCTATGTATATAATGTCTAGAGAAAGTGGTTGAATTCCTGGAAGTACACAATCTCCCAAGATTTAATCAAGAAAAAAATGGAAACCCTGAACAGACCAATATAAAGTTACAAAATTAAAGCAGTCATTAAAAATCTACCAACCAAAAAAGTCCTGGGCCAGAAGGATTGACAGCCAAATTCTACAACATGTACAAAGAAGAGCTTGTACCAATTCTGCCGAAATTTTTCCAAAAAATTGAGGAGGACAGACTCCTCCCTAACTCATGCTATAAAGCCAGCCTCACCCTGATTCAAAAACATTGTAAAGAAACAAAGAAAAAAGAAAACTACAGACCAATATTCCTCATGAACCTAGATGTGAAAATTCTCAACAAAATGCTAGCAAACCAAAACTAGTACTACATCAAAAAGTTAGTTCAGCAGAATAAAATAGCCTTCATTCCTGGGATGCAAGTTTCATTTAACATATGCAAATCAATAAATATGATTCACCACATAAACATAATTAAAAACAAAAGCCGTATGATCATCTCAATAGACAGGGAAAAAAACGTTTGATAAAATCCAACATCCCTTCATAATAAAAACCTTTCACAAACTAGGCACTGAAGAAACATACCTCAAATTAGTAAGAGCCATCTATGACAAACCCACAGCCAACATCATACAGAACAGGCAAAAACTGAAAGCATTCCTTTTGAGAACTGGAACAGGACAACAGTGCCCCTCTTACCACTCCTAGTCAACATAGTATTGGAAGTCCTAGCCATAGCAATCAGGCAAGAGAAAAAATAAAAGACATTGAAGTAAGAAAAAAAGAAGTCTAAATATCTCTCTTTGCTGACAATATGATTCTATACTTAGAAAATCATAAAGACTCTGTCAAAAGACTCCTGGAACTGATAAATCTTTCAGTTCCTTGGTCAGATGGATCCTAGGTGTTTTCTTTTTATTTTGTGGCTATGGTAAATGGTTTGAGAGTGAAAGATCTCTACAGGGATAATTACAAAACACTGCTGAGAGAAATCAGAGTCAACATAAATAAATGAAAAACCATTCCATGCTCATGAATTGAAAGAATCAATATTGTTAAAATGGCAATACTGCCAAGAGCAGTCTAGAGATTCAACACTATTTCTATCAAACCCCCATCATCATTTTTCATATAATTAGACAAAACTATTCTAAAATTCATATGGAACCAAAAAAAAAAAAAAAGCCCAAATTGTCAAAGCAAAAAGAATAAAGACAGGGCATCACATTACTCAACTTCAGACTATACTATAATGCTACAGTAACAAAAATGACATTGTAACAGTACAAAAACAGACACATAGACCAATGGAACAGAATAGAGAAAAGAGAAATAAAGCCATGCACCAACAATCGTCTGATCTTTGACAAAGCCAAGGAGAACAAGCAATGGGGAAAGGACTTCCTATTTAATAAGTAAACAATTAAAAACAAAAGATTTATGGTAAGACTTCAAACTATCAAGATTTCAGAATAAACCTAGGAAATACCCTTCTTGACATCAGTCTTGGCAAAGAATTTTTGGCTAAGTCTCCAAAGGCAATTGCAACAAAACTAAAAATTGACAAGAGGGACATAAATAATGAGCTTCTGCACAGCAGAAGAAACTATCAACAGAGTAAACAGACAACCTACAGAATGTGAGATAATATTTGCCCACTACACATCCAACAAAGGTCTAATATCCAGAATCTACAAGGAACTTAAACAAGTCAACAAGAACAACACAAATAACCTCATTAAAAAAATGGACAAATGACAAGAACAGACACTTCTCAGAAGAAGACATACACAAGTGGCCAAGAAATGTATGAAAACAATTCTCATCGTTGCTAATGCAACTCAACACCACATTGAAATACCATTTCACACCAGTCAGAATGGCTGTTACTAAAAAGTCAAAAAATAACAGATACTGATTGGCTGTGGAGAAAAAGGAACATATACTCTGTTGGTGGGAATGTAAATTAGTTCAGCCACCATGAACAGTTTGCAGAGCAGTTTGGAGGTTTCTCAAAAAAATGTAAAACAGATCTACCATTCAACCCAGCAATCCCATTACTTGGTATATATCCGAAGCAAAACAAATTATTCTACCAAAAAGACACATGTTCATTGTACTGCTATTCACAATAGCAAACACACAGAATCAACTTACCAACCCTTCAAAGGCGGATTGAGTAAAGAAAATGTGGCACATACATACCATGCACATATATACTATGCAGCTACAAAAAAGAATGAAATCATGACCTTTGTGGCAACATGACCTTTGTGGCAACACAGAGGCCAAATTTCTAAATGAATTAATGCAGAAACAGAAAACCGAATACCACATTTTCTCACTTATAAGTGGGAGCCAAGCCTTGGGTACACAGGACATAAAGATGAGAACTATAGATACTGGGGTCTCCTGGTGAGGGTAGGACTGAAAACTACTTATTGTGTACTCTGCTCACTACCAGAGTGACAGGATCATTCATACGCCATACGTCAGTGTCCCGCAATATACCCATGTGACAGACCTGCACATATACTCTCAAATCTAAAATAAAAGATGAAATTATAAAAAAATTAAAAATAAAATTGGATATAGTTATGAAAAAGGGGGCTTGATTACTGCTACTTTAAAAACTATTATGTTCCATGATATAAATGAACTTCTATTGTTAATGAAAATTAATAAACTACATTGCAAGAATAAATATGAGTGTTTGTCCTTGAAAGAAGTTACTTCCCCCTACACATGTGGTAGCAGCATCTTAGGTAGGCAGACACTTGGCTGTTGGCAATACAGCAATGAACAGTCATAATTTAACAGGGGAGATGTATACATACAATAAAGCAATTCAAGCAAATATATAATTTCAACACATGATAAGGACAATACATTTTAAAAATGGATATGAAAGATGATAAAATTGTATTTACTTTGGCAGGGTGGAGATTATGCTGCTGGTGGTCAGAGAAGGCCTCTTTGAGAAAATAATTACATTGAGATATGTCAGAAAGATCGCAATAATAAAATTAATGTTGTTGCTAAAAAGAGCTGTAGGCAGAGAGAGCCACTTGTACGATATAGTGAACTTAACAACTGTTGTATGTGTGTTGTGACTTCTCCAACAAGTGGCTGATTGCTCCTCCCTTTCCCCTTCCTCAGATCTTTCTATTCTCTAAGACATAACAATATTGAAAATTGGCTAATTAATAACCCTACAATGACTTCCAATGGTTCAAGTGAAAGGAAGAGTCGAGTATCTCTCACATTTATTTTTCTTTTTGTGGAGATGGGGAATCTCACTATGTTGCCCAGGCTGGTCTCAAACTCCTGGGCTCAAGCAATTCTCCTAGCTTGGCCTCCCAAAGACCTGGGAATATAGGCATGAGCCACCATGATGATATTCTCACTTTAAGCCAAAAGCTAGAAATGATTAAGCTTAGTGAGAAAAGCATGTCAAAAGCCCAATAGGCTCACAGCTAGACCTCTTGAACTAAACAGCCAAGTGTGAATGCAAAGGAAAATTTATTGAAGAAAATTAAAAGTGCTACTCCAGTTAAATACATAAATGATAAGAAAGTATAACAGCATTACTGCTAATATGGAAAAAGTTTTAGTGTTCTGGATAAAATATCAAACCAGTCATAATATTCCCTTAAGCCAAAGCCTAACACACAGCAAGGCCCTAACTCTCTTCAATTCTATGAAGGCTAATAGAGGTGAGGAAGCTTCCAAAGGAAAGTTTGAAGCTAGCAGTGGTTGTTTCCTGAGGTTTAAGAAATGAAGTCATCACTGTAACATAAAAGTGCAAGGCAAATTAGCAAGTGCTGATTTAAAAGCTATAGCAAGTTATTCAGAAGACCTAACTAAGACCAGTGATGAAGGTGGCTACACTAAACAGCAGATTTTCATTGTAGACAAAATAGCTTTCTATTGGAAGAAGATGCCATGTAGAACTTTCATAGCTAGAGAAAGGAAGTCAATGCCTGACTTCAAAAATTCAAAAGACAGGCTGACTCTCTTGTTAGGTGTTAATGCAGCTGATGACTGTAAGTTAAAGCCAGTGCTCATTTAGCATTCTGAAAATTCTAGAGCCCTTAAGAATTATGCTAAATCTACAATGCCTGTGCTCTATAAATGAGACAACAATGCCTGGATGACGGCACATCTGTTCACAGCATGGCTTACTGAATATTTTGAGCCCAATGTTGAGATCTACTGCTTAGGAAAAAAAGATGCCTTTCAAAATAGTACTGCTGATTAACAACACACTTGGTCACCCAAGAGTTCTGATGGAGATGTACAAAGGGATTAATGTTTTCTTGCCTGCTGATGTAACATCCATTCTGCAGCTCATGGATCATGGAATAATTTTGGCTTTCAAGTCTTACTATTTAAGAAATATATTTTACGAGAATATAACTACTATAGATAGTAATTCCTCTGATGGATCTTGGCAAAGCAAATTGAAAATCTTCTAGAAGATACCATTAAGAACATTTGTAACTCATGGACGAAGGCCAAAATATCAAGATTAACAGAGTTTGGAAGAAGGTGATTCCAACAATCATAGATGACTTTGCAGGGTTCAAGAGTTCAGTGGAGTAACTGCAGGAGTAAATACTTCAGTGGAATAAGTAACTGAAATAATTTTGAAATGATATTGATGGTTCTTGTTTATTTTAATTATCTAGGACACTGCTGTAGAAAGCTTTTAAGAATGGGAGGGAAATCGTAGGTTTGGCATGGTTAAGTTGTTTGCTTTCTGAAGGCAGTGAATGAGTTGAAAAGCTCTTGAGGTGCCCTCTGGAGCTCAGAATTTTTAAATGCCAGTTTTGAAAGATCTGAATGATAATCAAAACATAATGGTAGATAGCAGGAGAACTAGAATTAGAAGTGAAACCTGACGATGTGACTGAATTGCTTCAATCTCATGATAAAACTTTAGTAAATAAGGAGTTGCTTTTTATGGATGACCAAAGTAGTTCCTTGAGGTGGAATCTACTCCTGGTGAAGATGCTGTGAACATTGTTAAGATAAACAACTAAGGATTTAGAATATTATACAAACTTAGTTGATAAAGCCATAGCAGCGTTTGAGAGACTTGACACAAATTTTGAAAGAATTTTCACTATGGGTAAAATGCCATCAAACAGTATTGCAGGCTACAGAGAAATCTTTCATGAAAGGAAGCTAATTGATGCGGCAAACTTCATTGTTGTCTTATTTTAAGAAATTTCCAGTCACCACAACCTTCAGCAATCACACCCTGATTAGTCAGCATCCATCAACATCAAGGCAAGACCCTCCACCAACAAAAAGATTATGACTTGCTGAAGAATCAGATGATCATTAGTATTTTTTAGTAATAAAGTACATTTTATTAATGTATGTACATTGTTTTTCATAGTGCTATTACTCACTTAATAGACTACAGTGTAGTGTAAACATAGTTTTTACACACACCGAGAAACCAAAAAGTTTGCATAACTCACCTTATTATGGTGATCTATAACAGAATCAGCAATATTTCCAAAGGAAAGTTTGAAGCTAGCAGAGGTTGTTTCCTGAGGTTTAACAAATTTGACTTTGCCATCAATTCAATGACTTACACCCCAGAAATTGTCATTAGCAGAAGCATACCAAAGGTCAGGCAGTGGAAGTGGTCTGCCCCGGTTGCAAGTAACAAGGGGGTGCTTTAGAGAGCTTTTTAAAAACAATAGTAAAAACGATTAATAGCCAATCTGATTTTTATTACCCTATGCCAGGAATTCTAAACAATGTCAGTGATAAAATATTACTCCCTCAAAAAAATATTTTGTTAGTCTAAGTTCTAAACAAATGCAGAGGTTACTATTGAGTTTTAATAATATATATATACTTCAAATCATCACATTTTTATTTCTTATTATATAATAAACAGTTTTCTATATGGAAGTCATTTTGGAGATTCTCAATTTTGCAGATGTCTTCAACACACATGAATTCTAATACAGAGATTTTCCATGTACTTTTATCCAGTTTCCTTTAATAATACATTAACTTGCAAAACAATGGTATAATTACAACCAGAGTATGGATGCTGGTATAATCAAGATACAGAGCATTTCCATCTCCACAAGGATCCTCATGTTTCCCTTTTATAGCAGTAGCAACTCCCATCATGCCCCTACCTACTATTTAACCCCTGGCAACCACTAATTTGTTCTCCATTTCTATAATTTTATCATTTGAAGAATATTATATAAATGGAATCATTCAGCATGTTTATGAACATGTTGGGATTTATTTTTTCACTCTGTATAATTTTCTGGAGATTCATACAGGTGGTTGCATATATCAATAGTTCATTCCTTTTCATTGCTGAGTAGAATTTCATTGTCTGTAGATACCAGTTTGTTTAACAATTCACTTAATGAAGGACATTTGGGTTGTTTCTAGTTTTGAGCTATTATGATTAAAGCTGCTATAAGCATTCATGAACAGATTTTTGTATGAAGGTAAGTCTTCATATTCTGGAATACATACCAAGGAGTACAATTACTGAGTCATGGGGTAAGTGTATGTTTAGTTTTATAAGAAATTACCAAACTATTTCCTAGATTGCTGTACTGTCTTGCATTCCCACCAGCAATGTTTGAGTAATCTAATTTCTCCACATTCCTGCTAGGATATGGTGTTGTCATTGGTTAATATTTTAGCAACTCTAAGAAATACGGAGAAATCATTGTAGCTTTATTTTGCATATTTCTAATAGCCAATAATGTTAAACACCTTGGTTTTTCTTTTTTTAGTTAACTAAAGCCCACAGTTTATACTTATTTCCTTAGTTTTCGCCAAATATCCTTTTTATATCTGCAAGGTCTGTAATAATATTTCCTGTTTCATTTCTAATATTAGTAATTTGTCTTTTTTTCTTTGTTTTACTACAAGTTTGTCAGTTTTGCTGATCTTTTTAAAAATTGCTTTTCATTGATTTTTAAAAATTGTTTTCTGCTTTTAACTGTATAGATTTCTGCTTTTATTTTGATTACTTCCTTCTTTAAACTTGGTTTGGGTTAATTTTTCTCTACTTTTTCTTGTGTTTTGAGGTGGGAACTTAGATTTCTGATTTGATACTTTTTTTTCATTTCTGATATTTACATTTAGGGATATACATTTTCTCTCAATGCTGCTTCAACTATGTCCTTGAGCCCAAGGTGGATGGATTGCCTGAGGTCAGGAGTTCAAGATCAGTCTGGCCTTACAGAAACTGTAAGATGATAAACAGGTGTTATTCTAAGTTGCTATGTCTGTGGCAATTTGTTCTACAGCAATAGAAAACTAATACAGACTTAATAAACTAGATAACGAGTGTCATCAGTTCATAATATTTAGGATATATTACAGAATAAGAAAACTTGAAATGTAATGAAGTTTTATAGCATATAGCAATTTGCTAGATACTTTCTCAAATTTGACTATATTCCTAAAAATTTATGACATTAGCATAATGTACTGTGATTTTTGTACTGTGTACCAAAAAAATAGAACGAATAAGACCTAATATTTGATAGCACAACAGGGTGACTACAGTAAAAAATAATTTAATTGTTCACTTAAAAATAATGTACAATTACACTAAAATAATATGATTGGACTGTTTGTAACACAAAGGATAAATGCTTAAGGAGAGGAATACCACATTTTCCATGACGTCATTCTTTCACATCGCATGCCTGCGTCAAAACATCTCATGTACCCCCAAAATATATACACCTACTATATACCCACAAAAATTAAAAATTTAAAAATAAAGTATTATAGAAATGTGTCAGATAAATAAGTAATAAAATATGTAATTTTCTGAATTTTATATTTATGGTATTTGTGCTTTAAAATTTATAGTTTGCTCTGATTTTATTTTTCACCTGAAACTTATTTTTGTACCTGGTTTTATTCTTATTTTTGTGTTATTCTTCTAAAAATCCTCCATCTTATATAAATTCCAGGCTTACAAACATAAATCCTCTTTGGTACATTACCATAAATCTTTGAAATTCAACACTAGAAGGGCAGGAAGGATGTGGAGGAAATTCACAAAAATTGTGAATTTCTCCTTAGCCCTCTATTTGGCCCCTGGAGGGCGTTGTTGCCTAAATTGGAAATAGCTTTTCTGTAAAAGATTAGAATCAGCTCCTTCCTTCCCCACAGGTTAAGGAGGTGTTCTTTCTGACTGAGCATTATTTTAGACAGCGATATATAAAGAATCTCAGACACCAGAGGCAGGCAGGTTTGTCAAGACAGCATCTCTTACTAGCAGTTTTTACAAGATCCCTAAGAAGAAGAATCTAAATCCCTGCCATTTCTCCTTAGATTCAACCTGGATTCAAGTTACCCAGTGGTCAGATTGTGTCTGTGGGGAGTCGCCTGGAAAGGTGTGTGCTACTCCCTCAGTGCTTGGCCAGATCTCAGTGTGTGTCTTGATGCTTGGGGTACTCCTATTCCCGAGTGGGTATCATTCCATTTTACTCTCTTGTCCATAAATGGAGCATTGTCTATTTGACTCTGGATACAGACTTTTTGTGTGAGCTGAGTTCACTGACACCGCATTGGCACTGTAGGAAAAACCAGAGCCCAGTCTGTGACCCAGCCTGACGTTCATGCCGCTGTCTCTGAAGGAATCCCTCTGGAGCTGAGGTGCAACTATTATTGATTTTCTGTTCCATCATATATTTTCTGATATGTGCAATACCCTAGCCAAGGACTCCAGGTTCTCCTGAAGTACATATCAGGATATAGACTTGTTTCAGGAATTAAAGGTTTGGAGGCAGAATTTATTAAGAATGGAAACTGCTTCCTCCTGAGGTAACCCTCAGCCCATTGGAATGACACACTGAGTACTTCTGTGCTGAGTCCTGCATTACTCAGGACTGTAGTGGGGGCTGCATACAAACTACCTGAGACTCATAGCTTAAACAACTGAGGATCTCAGCTTCTGTTATTTTCGGGAAGTTGACGTGTTCTGTGAAAGCAAATAGTACAAAGAAAGTAGAATCCTGTCTAGCGGTTAGTTCCTATGGACATCTTAGATTTCTTTAATTTATTTTCTTATTTGCCATTTTACAAAGGAAAGAGCTTGTACCTGATTCTGGAGAAATTAGACTATAGGATTTTCAACAAGCTGGAGGATGTGATTTGCTCCATGTTATTTGAGATAGTGATGGGCTGAGATGAGGTTGGCCATGTGGATTGGTATAAAGCAAAACAATTTGCTTTAAATTATTAATCTCATCTCTCAAGCAATCAGAAACCCAGAATAAGTGCTTATTTCAAACTGCATTATCAGATTATTTTACCCAGTATCCTGACTTCAGTGAGCTACAGTCTTTTGAGGAAAGAAGCCTCTTCAAAGGACTTCGGCTCACTGATGAAAGTATTTGAAATTGGGAGACTTAATTAAAGCTGACATTTAAGGATGTCTTCAAGGCAATCTTTCCAAAGACAATATAAGTAGGAAGAAAAAAAGGACTTTTTAAATCTGGTGGTCCCCAGCAAAAGGCAATCTAAATGAAACACAACATCATAGCAAAGTTCCATGTGGAATCTTGGGGTTGCTTGTTTAATGAATAAACTGCTCTTTATTAGTTCTACCCAGATTACCTCTCTCCCATTTTTCTCCCTTCTAATTCAATTTCTCTAATACTTGCTGAGTGCCCAATAACAATTATTGATTCCTTAATCATATTTACTTATTTTTTTACACTATTCCTCATAGTGCCAATAGCAACTATTTGCAATGTTCTTGAGCAGTTAATCCAATGTTGTGCTTGCAGAACTTTTATTTCTACTTCAGTGAAAATATAGACGTTCTCATTTTTCATCCCCTTTACCTCCAAATCCATCTACAGATAATTATTATTATTTATGGAGTCTGGGACAAAAGCACAAACAAATTATTTTCATATAAACAGAGACTGCCTCCTATGGCAGCAGCGGCACAACCCACAAATATTTCTAATATTCAAATGTATTGTCAAGAAGAAAGGTCAAGGTATGGGAAGAAGTATTTTTCTTAAACCTGAAAAATGCTGTTAGTAGTTTTTTAGGTTACAGATTGTGCCTGGACCTGAGTGACAGAAACAGCCTGTGTTCTTTAGCACATTTGTGTGTATGCGTGTGTGTGTGTGTGTGTGTGTGTGTGTGTGAGAGAGAGAGAGAGAGAGAGAGAGAGAGAGAAAGAGAGAGAGAGAGAGAGATTGAGTGTCCCCATAAAATACGAGGCTCTGGGCAGGGCTCTTGCCTGAGTCTAAGGGTCGTACTGTCCACATCCTTGCTTATCTTCTCTCCTCCTTGTATTTAAAATAGTCACTATTCAAAGTTTCCCACCTTTGCTTTTGTTACCATCCAGTCTTGTCACCTCCACAGAAAGCATGTAGCATCACATCCCCCATCAAGTCACATCCTGTAATAGAAGTTTGTAGTAATTGTTAATGTCTTGGTGCTCATGTGGTGTTTAAGAATGCTTTTTTTTTTTCCTTTTATTTGGACTTCTCTGCGCTAGCAATTAAGGACACTTTTTAAAAATGATATCCTGTAGGCCTTTATTACATTCAGAGAGATGTTTGTCTCCTCACTAATCACAAGCTCTCTGAAGGAGAAACTGTATCTAATTCATTTTAAAAAAATTTCCAAGGTCTCGAATACTCTTAAATATATTGGCTTACCTATATTGAATCAAATAGGTGGGTTCATATTTTTTCAGTTCATAGGTATGAATTAAATGGATGTTCTTATTACATAAAATTACATTTAAAGTATTTATTTTCATAAAAGCCACCATGGGGTCTCATGGTCCTATATATGGTACTCTCCATTTTGTGGACACTTCTGTTGGGCCAGGACAACCCACAGGTACAGCCCTGGGGAAGGACAGCTGGGCTGAGCTGTCCATATATGCTGAGAGAGATGTGGTCCTTCTCAAGGTTTTAGCACATCAGGAGGCACTCACTATAGGCTTTTCTTAAATTGAGGGACGACTCTGAAGGACCTAGTAGAGAATAGTTGTTGAAAGATTTGAGAAACATATTGAGTATAAGGATGAGGGCCAGTAATAGTAAAGAGGGAAGAATAATTGTGTGCAAGACAAACTCAATCATCATCAGCACATAAGAAACATAATTTTGCTAAGTATTCTTTTCAATTGTAGCTCTGTCATCTAAAACAAGACAAATGACATATGAATATTCAAGTACTAGGTTACATTTGACATGCAAATATATCTATATTTAAATTTTTTATCTTTATCTATATCACTATCTTTATCAGTATTTATCAGCAAATATTCCTGGATCAAACAGAATCATATATAGCAAAAGAAAAAGTAGAGAATTCCAAAGAAGGGAATCCGGATTAAAAAAGAATTTTATTTCCCAAGATTTTTATATAAGAAAAAAATATGAACTTTTATTTCATAGGTCCAAAATTATTTCTAAGCTGTTGAAGTCCATCTTTTCCTTAGTATTCTTCTGTCCCTTTCCTGTAACTAGAACCTCCACCCTCAACCAAAAAATAAATAGAGAGAGAAAAGGAAGAACATGGAAACAAAAATGTAATGATAGGAGAAAGTGGAAGGAAAAGAGGAAGGCAGAAAAACAATAAAGAAAAAAGATTTACTGGACTGCAAGATGAGCTACAGGAAGTTTGTATAAAACAAGAATTAGAAAAATAAAGCATATTGTCCATCCAGGGTAATATGTAGAAAAAATATTTGAATTGATCTTATTTTTTCTCTCACAATTTACAGTCTTACTAGCATCATTTTTTATAACAATATTTACCACAATTCTTATTTCAGGAGAGTCCTAATCCACATATTTCATATATTCTAGTAATAAAATTATTACATATATAATACATAATATGTATGTTCTTACTACTTTATATGACTGGAATGACTTTCACTTAAATTAATTCATTGGTTAATAAAGATCCTTTTGTTAGAACACATTCTTGTTTTGGGGGTTAAAAATGTGGACGCTCATTCTGTGATCCTCCCCAGGCTTGAATTAGTATAGTGGAGGCACGTGTTCCTTCCGAGGAGGCCCCTCCGTTTCCTTCTCACGGGACCTTTCACATTCTTTACTATATCCAGAATTATCAGAAAACATCCCTTTGGTTATGGAATAATGACCTTTCTTTTTCCCTCTCACTCCACTACTTTCCACCCCAGTTCTCAGCCAGACTGAAGCCGGCAGGTTGGGCTTCCTGTCACAGACGCTGTTTAACTCGGTAGTGTCTGGGGCTGAGCAAGCTTTGTCAGGTGGAGCTGATTGGTTGCAGGAGCAGCAATAGTTCAGAACCAAGTCATTGACACCCACGGCCCAAAGGTTTAGTTAAATACATGTTATGGTGAAAATGCCCGGAGCAAGAAGGCAAAGCGTCATGAAGAGGACACTGGGAGCTCTGCTGGGGCTCTTGAGTGCCCAGGTTTGCTGTGAGTTGAGGCTGTCCCAGGTGGAAATCTGAAAGGATTTAGCAGCTGTAGCGTTGTTGAGGGGAGGAAGGGAAAGGAGTTAGTAAGTCTCGCAGTCTTTTTATTCACATAATCTGTGGGGGCATTTTCAGGGTTTTTCAGATGTTAAACTGACCATCACCCATGACTTTTTCTCCATTTCTGACCAGGTGTGAGAGGAATACAAGTGGAACAGAGTCCTCCAGACCTGATTCTCCAGGAGGGAGCCAATTACACACTGCGGTGCAATTTTTCAACCTCTGTGAACAATGTGCAGTGGTTTCGCCAAAACCCTTGGGGACAGCTCATCAACCTGTTTTACATTCCCTCAGGGACAAAGCAGAATGGAAGATTAAGCGCCACGACTGTCATTATGGAACGCTATAGCTTATTGCACATTTCCTCTTCCCAGACCACAGACTCAGCCATTTATTTCTGTGCTGTGGTGCCACAGTGCTCCCCAGGCACCTGCAGCCTGTACACAAACCCTCAGCTGGGCTCAGTTCCTCCACCAGTAACAAGCACATCATGAGGTCACCACAGCAGCATTTGGACAGCTTAGTAGTTCATGTCCTTTGCAGGAACATGGATGAAGCTGGAAAGCATCATTCTCAGCAAACTAACAGAAGAATAGAAAACCAAACACCACATGTTCTCACTCTTAAGTGGGAGTTGAACAATGAGAATGCATGGACACAGGGAGGGGAACATCACACACCGGGGTCTGTCAGGAGGTGGGGGACTAGGGGAGGGATAACATTAGGAGAAATACCTAATGTAGATGATGGGTTGATGGGTGCAGGATGTCACCATGGCATGTGTATACCTATGTAACAAACCTGCCTGTTGTGTACATGTACCCCAGAACTTAAAGTATAATAATAAAAAACATATATTCCTTTTGTACATAGGTAGAGTTTTAACTACGGATTCTTTTTGGCTCTACAGGTTTGAGACTTTGGTCTTTATTTTCCCTTTTCAATACACACTTTCTCCTACCCTATAAATATCTAACTTGGAAGGTGTAGAGTAGCTGGTAAGAGGACAGAATCCAAATAAATATTTAAGTGAGAGTGTGCAGGACACCAAAAGAGTAAAAAGTAAGAAGAATAAAAAGAAAAGAAAGAACATTCCAATAAACATGTTGTTAGACATATTAGACTATGATCCAGTTTAGTTGTGTGTCTCAAGCACGTTCAGGTCTACCTCATCTCATTATGTACCAACAGACAAGGTCAAATATTTGCATCTTATCCCACTAGTGCAGCAAAGTAAAATTTCTTCAAATATTAACATATTGATAAATGGCTGTGGAAAGAAAAATCTTTAAAATGTTATGCTCCACTCAACTATGTCCAACTATGTCCACTCACTTGTGTTTTTTTAGGCTTGTTATATAACCTAGAATATGGTCTATCCTGGAAAATATAACCATGCATACTTGAGAAAAATGTGTATTCTGATCTTGGGTAAATGGATGCCTGTGAGGTCTACATGGCTTATAGTGTTGTTCAAGTCTTCTATTTCCTTGTTGATATTTTCTTTGTCCTATCTATTATTGAGTGAGGTACTGAGTCTTACCTGTTATTCTTGAATTTTCTGTTTATCCCTTCAATTTTGTCAGTTTTTGTGCATTGTGTATTTTGGGGTATGCCATTAAGTACACATATGTTTATAACTGATATATTCTTAATGGAAAGTCCTTTTAATCCTTATAAAATTTCCTTTTTTCTCCCTAGTAACATTTTTTGGTTTAAAGTATATTTTGCCTAATAATGGCATAATGACTCCAATTCTCTTATGTTTGCTGTAAATGACATATCTTTTTCCATTTTTTTACTTTCAACTTATTTGTATCTTTGTATCTAAAGTATGTCCCTGACAGTGTATAGTTGTGTGTGTGTGTGTGTGTGTGTGCATGCATGTGTGTAGCCATTCTGATAATCTCTGCTTTTTGATTGGATTGTTTAGTCCATTAACATTTAATGTTATCACTGACATAGATTATATCTGTCATTTTAATTTCATTTTCCTCTTGTCTTATGTCTTTTTTGTTCATTTGTACCTCCTTAACTGCTTTCCTTTGCATTAGGTGAATATTTTGTAGTGTAATATTTTAATCCCTTTAATTATTTTTTTCACTATGCTTTTTCAATTATTTTCTTGGTGGATGCTTTAGTACTTACAATATATATATACCTCTAAACTTGTCAGAATTCACTTCAGATTTTATGCTAACTTAATTCCAATGGGATTTTCAGATGTCACTTCTGTTTTTTTTTTTTTTTTTTTTTTAGAAAGAAAGAAAAAAAAGAATGAAGAAGAGGAGGAAAAGGGAAGAGAAAGAGAGAGAGAGAATGGGAGTATTGCTTTCTTGCCCAGGCTAGAATGCAATTTAGTAATGGGTATTGAAAACCTCTTTTATACCAATAATTATACTTAATGATGTAGTCAAGAAGGAATAAGGGAAGAAAATAACAAACAGCCAACCAATATTTCATTTAAACCTATGAAATGCTATGCGATTACTGAGGAGTGATTTACTTCCAATTATGTAGTCACTTTTGGAATAGGTGTGAGGTGGTAATGTATGTTTTGTGTATTTGAAGTGGAGAGTTCTATAAATGTTTATTAAGTTTACTTGTTCTGGGTCTGAGTTCAAGTCATGAATGTCCTTGTTAATTTTCTGTCTCGTTGATCTATAGAATCGTTAGCTCTTCTTGTTACATTGATCCTTTTGCCATTATGTAATGTCCTTCTTTGCCTCTTTTGATCTTTGTTGCTTTAAAGTCTACTTTATCAGAGGTGAGAATTGCATCTCCTGCTTTTTGTTTATTTGTTTATTTTTACTCTCTGTTTGGTTGGTAAATCTTCCTCCTTCTCTTTGTTTTGAGTCTTTGTGTATCGTTGCATGTGAGATGGGTCTGGATGCAGCATACTGATGGGTTTTGGCTTTTTATCCAATTAGAATATATATAAGTTTAATACTAGCATTTGATGCTAGCTGGCTGTTTTGCCCATTAGTTGGTGTAAATTTTTCATGTGTTAATGCTCTTTGCTTTTTGATATATTTTTGGAAAGGCTGATATTGGTTGTTCCTTTATATGTATAGTGCTTCTTTCAGAAGCTCTTGTAAAGCAGGCCCGGTGGTGTTGAAGTCTCTAAGTACTTGTTTGTTCGCAAAAGATTTAATTTTTCCTTCGCTCATAAAGCTTAGTTTGGCTGGATATGAAATTCTGGGTTGAAAGTTCTTTTCTTTAAGGATGTTAAATATTGGTCCCCACTCTTTTCTGGCTTGTAGGGTTTCTGCTGAGAAATCTGCTGTAAGCCTGATAGGTTTCCCTTTATGGGTAACCTGACCTTTCTCTCTGGCTGCCCTTAGTATTTTCTCCTTCATTTCAACCCTAATAAATCTGGCGATTATGTGCCTTGCGGTTGGTCTTCTTGAAGAATATCTTTGTGGTGTTCTGTATTACCTGGAATTGAATATTACCCTGCCTTGCTAGGTTGGGAAAGTTTTCCTGAATGATATCCCGAAGAGTATTTTCCAACTTGGATTCATTCTCTTCATCACATTCAGGTACACCTATCAAACGTAAATTAGGTCTTTTCAAATAGTCCCATATTTCCTGGAGACTTTGCTCGTTCCTTTTTATCCTTTTTTCTCCAATCTTGTCTTCTTGTTTCATTCCACTGAGCTGGTCCTCGACTTCTGATATCCTTTCTTCTGTTTGATCAATTCGACTGTTTAAATTTGTGCATACTTCGTGAAGTTCTCATGTTGTGTTTTTCAGCTCCATCAATTCACTTATATTCCTCTCTAAATTGTCCATTCTCATTAGCATTTCGTCAAACCTTTTTTCAAGGTTCATAGTTTCTTTGCATTGGGTTAGAACAAGTTCTTTTAATTCACAGAAGTTTCTTATCACCCACATTTTGAAACCTGCTTCTGTTATTGGAACACACTCGTTCTCCATTAAGCCTTGTTCCTTTACTGATGAGGAATTGCGACAGATGTCACTTCTATATAGGTCTATTTCTTATTCCCTTTTTTGCTATTATTGTTATTCATATTATATCTATGTATGTTACAAACAATATATTATTATAATTATTTTTTATATAATTTTAAAATTATTTCTTTACATAATTTTATGTTATATAAGCTGAGAAGGAAAAAAGGAAAGCAAATATATATTGAAGTGTTTGTTGTTAACCTTCTTACTTCTCATTTCTGGTTCTCTTCATTTGTTCTTGTGCACTTAATTATAGCCAAAAGGTTGAGAAGTGATCATTTATTCCAGTGGATTCAAGTTGCCATCTGGTGTCATTGTCTTACTCCAATATAGTTTTGTAATTTTCCTTCCTCCTTTGTTCTTTTGTTGTCAAATAAATTACATTTCTACAAGTCCAATAACATAATAATATATGTATAATATATGCAGTCACACTATCTTTTTAGTATGTGTGTGGATACAAATTACTGTTTGAAGCCCGTTGCTTCCAACCTGAAGATCTTCCTTTATTATTGCTTGAAGGTGGTCTGCTTGCAATAAATTCTCTGTTTGTGTTTATCTAGAAATGTCTTTATTTTCCCTTCATGTCTGAAAGATACTTTTGCTGAATATAGGATCTTCATTAATGGTATATTTCTTTCAGCACTTTCAATATCTCTTCTCACTGCCTTTTAACTCTTGTTTTTGTTGAGAAGTCAGCTGCCAATTTTATTGAGTTTCTCTCATAAAGATTTGTTTTTCTCTTTCTACTTTGATGATTCTATTTGTCTTTCAACATTTCTGCTTTGAAATATCTGAGTGTGAATCTCTTTGCATTCATTTCAATTGGGTTCACTGAGGTTCTCAGATGAGTAGATTAATGCTTTTTTTTTGAATTTGGGAGTTCTCAGCCATTGTTCCTTCAAATTTTTTGTTCTTTTTTCTGGTACTCTCATTATGCATATATTGGTGTGCTTAAGGATGTGCCACATTTCTCTGAGTCTTTGTTTATTTTTCTTTATTCTTTTTTCTGTCTTTTTTTCAGATTGCATAATCTTTGTAGATCTGTGTTTAAGTTCACTGATTTCTTGTTCAGGGAGTCCAAACCTACTGTTTGATCCTCCAGTGAATTTTTCATTTGCTCATTGCACTTCCCCAACTCCAGGATTTCTATTTTTGTTCCTTTCATAAAAAATACTTTTTACCACTTTATAAATATTACTTGGCTGGTTAGAAGTCATCATCATATCTTTTTTATTTTCCTAAGCATGATTTTATTTCTTTGAGCATACTTAAAACAGCAATTTTGAAATTTTTGTCTGTGAAATTCAACATCTAAGTAATAGAAAAGGCAGTTGCCAATACCCAATTTATTGTTAAGTAAAAAAAAAAAAAAGGCAGTTCCCATTACTCAATTTATTGTAAAGTAAAAATCACACTTTCCTGTTTGCGGCATATTTTATAATTTTTTGTTAAAAACTAGGCACTTTAGACAACATATTGTATTAGTTTTCAATGGATGCTCTTATAGGTTGAATTGTGTCTCTCAAAATTCAAGATGAAATCCTAACTCTCAGTACCTCAGAATGTGGCCTTAATTGAAAATAGGGTCATTGCAGATGTCATTACTTAAGATAAAGGCATTAGAATGGACCCTAATTGTGATGGTTAATATTAGGCATTAACTTGATTGGATTGAAGGATGCCTAGATGACTGGTAAAGCATTGTTTCTGGGTGTGTCTGTGAGGGTGTTGCCAGAGGAGATTGACATTTGAATCAGTGAACTGGGAGAGGAAGACCCACACTCTGTGTGGGTGGGCACCATCCAATAGGCTGCCAGTCCAGCTAGAACAAAGCAGGCGAAAGAAGGTGGGATAACCTTGCTTGTGAGGCTTCTGGCTGCTTACTTTTTCCCATACTGGGTGCTTCCTTCTGTTTCTCCTGTCCTTGTGTTCCCAGACCAAACTGAGGTTCGGGCTGCTATTTTTCATGGCTGAATAACGAGATTCAGATGAACTGGGGAAGAAGAGAGCTTTTATTTCTGTATCCAATTACAGGGAGATGGCCTGGAAATTATTGCCCGACCAACTCAAAATTACAAAGTTTTTTCAGAGTTTTATATACCTTCTAAGTTATATGTCTATGTGTAAGTGTGCATTCATTTAAAGACATAAGTGATTAACTTCTTTTAATCTATAACTAAGGTTTGAGTCCTGAAGATCTTCTTCTAGAGCCTCAGTAAGTTTACTTAATCTAAATGGATTTAGGTGCTGGGGTGCACATACACACAGAGGGAGAACAGCATTTAAAGATGAAGGCAGAGATCATGGTGGTACTTCAACAAGCCAAAGGATGCTAAAGATTGCCAGAAAACTATGAGAAGCTGGGCAAGAGAAATGGAATAGATTCTCACAGCCCTCACAGGGAGTCTCTCTCTAAACTTCCACTCTCCAGAAATGTGAGACAGTAAGTTCCTATTGTTTAAGCCACCTAACTTGTGGTACTTTGTTATAGCTCTAGCAAACTAATAAAGCTGCTCTAACAAATTACTGCAAACTTGGTGGCTTAAAATAAAACAAATTTATTCTCTTACAGTTCTGGAAGAAAGAACTCTGAAACCAGTTTTACAGGGCTACAGTCAAAGTGTTGGCAGGGCTATTAAATCTGCTGATTTATGAACATGACATATCTTTCCATTTATTAAGGTTCTTTAATTTTTGTCAGCATCGTTTTTGAACTTTTCAGTGCAGAGGTCACGGACATCTTTAAGAAAACAAAAAGACAAGCTATTGACTTGAAGAAACTATTTGAAACATATAAAATATTCAAGTCTTGTGTACAGCATATGTAAAAAGCTCTTACACCTCAATAAAAGAGAATGAATGACCCAACTTAAGAATTAACAAAATACTTTAGCAGAATCTTTACAATAAAAGATAAAAATGACCAATAAGCACATGAAAAGATGCTCTACATCAGGAAAATATGTTACCAATGGCCTCTTTCATGCTGCAGTGGCAGAACTGAGCAGTTGTCATTGAGACTAAATCACCTGCAAGGCTGAAAATATTTACTATTCGACCCTTTATGGAAAAGGTTTCCTGACTCCTGTGTCATTAATAATCAGGGAAGTGCAAGCTAATACTGCAATAAGATATGCAGCCATTATAGCATAGTGGCCATATAGTATATATATATGCTATAGTGGCTATATAGTAGCACTATATGTATATATATGTATATATGTACATAGTGGCTACATAGTAGCACATATGTGTATATATATGTATATATGTGTGTATATATACATATATATGTATATATTTATGTATATATATGCTACTATGTAGCCACTATGTTGGCTAAAAATAAAAAGATGGCTACCATACCAAGTGTTGACAAAGATGAAGTATAATTATCTAATTTAGATCTATTTAAGGACACATTCTCTTTAGTGTGAAGACTTCTCCCTGATTCGATGTTGCCATTATGTGGCAAAGGAGAGCCCATGCAGTGATGGCCAATTTCTGCCTCTGAAGGGACCCCAGAGCAGTTGTGGTGTCACTGTTTCAGTAGCCCTGTTCTCTCCTGGTACCTCCAGCATCCCAATCAGTTCCTCCAGATCCTCCTGAGACATACTTGACCTCAGCAAGGGCAAAATCTCCTTTCATCTGAAGAAATCATTGGCTCAAGAGGAAGATTCAGCCACTTATTTCAGTATTCTGATAGATGTAGGGATTTCTGAACAGTTTTAAGAAGCTGTAGGAAATTGTTCTGTGTAAACTCCCCATATGGCCACAAAGGGGCAATGCTTCTTCAAAGAAGATTAACATTTGTCCAAATATATATATTCAGTAGGTAGCCAGAGATTTTCCTTTCAAAATCTAGTAAATTATCTCCTACTCTGTTTCAATTCACACATCTGTTTCATTCAGTGTATTTGTGTATTTATCCGTTCATCTACCTGAGAAGTATCTGTGTTTATTCTAGCCTAACAGAGTGGCAAATACAACTTTGGAAGTCAACACTTTTTTGAATTTTACATGTTATCCTTCAAGCCCACATTAACTTTTCTAGTATAACTTTATAACGTTTTCACCCATATACAGCCCAATCTCCAGCCACACTAATCTGTGCCTGAAATTCCCTTATTTATGGGGAAATCTATCATGGTTTAAGGCCCAGTTCAAGCATCTTCCCCATCTATACTCTTCTTTGACTGGGTACAGAAGCATATTTTATCATTCTTTCCTTCGTCACATTATCTAGACACACTGGGGTCTTTGTCAGGTATCATTGGCTGATACCTGAATATTGGGACTAGGTTGACTGAAGACTGGGACTGAGGCTCTTTCATGAATGAAACGAGATGCAAGTACTGCCTAATTTAGTAGGCATTTAGTAAGCACTCAGTATATATGTATTGAAGATATGCATACATAAATGAAAATGAAAAGAAAGCACATCAAAACATAAACAACTTCTAAAAAGTATCTTAGGGTACTGGGGAAGAAAAGGATTGGATTCTAGATTGAGGAATGTGGACTACTGTCTCCTGTTGGACTGGTATGATGTTTTTTTCAAGTGAATTTGGGATGACATCAAACATAGATCCAACAAAATTCTTTTTGTACTTCTGAAAAAAATGTACTTCTCATGTTATTTTAACTTCTATGATTTATAACACAGATGATCCCTATTTTAGGGCTGCTTTAGAATTTATCTTCAATTTCTGCCTGTGTATCCTGCCTGTGTTAACATCAAAGTTAAATTGATTTCTCATATTTTCATGGCTGACCCATTATAAAGTGTGAAGAAATATCAAATTTTATTCAAACTCAGGATAAGAGCCACCAAAAATGACTGCATTACTGGATGGTTATAGCTCTATACCTTCTGAATTCTGCAGAATTTTTCTATCCTCTCTTACACATTTAAAGATCACAGCTCCTCCAGAATAGGTAATTCCAGTATTTCCTAATTTCTTTAGGTACATTTAAAAAAATATTTAATTTACCTAATTTGAAATTTAGAAAAAATATGGAGAAAAAATCAATGATTTAATTATATTCTGTCATTTCTGAGGATCATGTAAAACATGGAATGAATACATCTGAAAAATTGTAATAAAATTTAAGTTCTCTGAGGACAAAGGGACCACATATTCTCTACGTTCTGATCCATGACCTTAGCTTGTAATAGGATATTATGCCTATTGTGTGCCCTCAATAAAGTTTTTAATATTCACAATAAAAAAGAAATGCCACTGTACATGTCAATCTTGTGGTTTCACAGGAGTTCCTCTCTTCCACCATTGTAAAATATTTTAATATTCTAAAATATTAAATCATTTATAATGATTTATAATGATTTAATAATCTAAAATAATAAAAATCACACAGTAGGATAGCTAGATATGTCAATAGACTTTGTTTCACCTGCTCCTGGTCACTTTTCTCCTTCTGTTGGCCATTCAACCCTGCTTAGAGAGATAACAAAATGTCATTAGGCCCCAAAATAATATTTTCTTCTTAAAGTTTCTACCTTCATGAGTTTGTCTATACCCCAATTTTCAGGGAAACTCCCCTTTATAAACTCATCAGATCTCATGAGACCTATACACTATCACGAGAATAGCAAGGGAAAGACCTGCCCCCCATGATTCAACTACCTATCAAATTATCAGAATATTAAAATATTATTTATTATTTTAATATTCTAAAAGGTATGAGGAAAAGTGTGGGGGCTTGAGCTGCAAAAATTCTAAACTGATCCTTATCTGTGTGTAAAGAGGGGATTACTGATTCCCAATGAATGTATTTTCAGCAATTCTAAATTTGGACAAAGTGGGGAAGTGCTTCCTTTGACAGACATAGCTTTAAGTGAAAGCACTTGTGAAAGGGCGGGGCCTATTGAAAGGATTCAGTTGAGTGTGAATTTATAGTCAGAGATGCAGTTGGTTGGGAAGACCAGAAGACTACCTGGGCTGTCACTGAGCTCTGGTTTCAGGAGGAATGGACAAGATCTTAGGAGCATCATTTTTAATTCTGTGGCTTCAACTATGCTGTGAGTTGTGGAGGAGAAACTCCAGGATATGTTACTCACTTGAGTGAATGAGAAATTTAGGGTACAGACAAGCTCATGAAGGTAGAAACTTTAGGAAGAAAATATTATTTTGGGGGCCTAATGACATTTTGTTATCTCTCTATGCAGGGGTGAGTGGCCAACAGAAGGAGAAAAGTGACCAGCAGCAGGTGAAACAAAGTCCTCAATCTTTGATTGTCCAGAAAGGAGAGATTTCAATTATGAACTGTACTTATGAGAACAGTGCATTTGATTACTTTCCATGGTACCGACAATTCCCTGGGAAAAGCCCTGCATTATTGATAGACATACGGTCAGTTATGATTGTAAAAGAAGAAGGAAGATTCAAAATCTTCTTCAATAAAAGTGCCAAACACTTCTCACTGCATATCATGGCTTCCCAGCCTGGAGACTCAGCCACCTACTTCTGTGCAGCAAGCACACAGTCCTCCCCAGGCACCTGCAGCCTGTACCCAAACCTGCAGTTGAGGCCCCAGCGAAACCCCACAGTGGGGGCTTATGTGGGCAGAGATGTAGATTAATTTTCATTTGCACACACAAGTAGATGAATAAATGTATAAACACTAGTGTGGTAGTATGAGAGTTGTAATTAAATAAAAGAAACTTTTCTTAATAAATGACTATCTAAAACTAATTTTTTATTACAGTTAAAGTATTTGAAATTGTTATAAGCATCCAACCAGTTGTGGGGCAACTGGGACTTTTATGCCTTGCTGATGGGATACAAATCAATATTACGACACTGGAAAATCATTTGGCAGTTTCTTATAAATTGCTCTTAACATAGGACCAGAAATTCTACTCTTAAGTATTTATCTACAATAAATGAAAATATATCTTCACACAAGGACTTTTGTTTTACAGCAATTTAACCATAATAACCCCAAGCAGGAAACAACCCAAATGTCCATTAACTGGGGAATAGAAAAATAAATTGTGGTGTATTCTTATAATGGGATACTACAGAGCAATAAAATGCAATAAGCTAGTGATATAGGTAACACGTGATGGATCTCAGAAACTTTACACTTCATTGAGTGGATTGATAAATATACTGTGGTACCTATCTACGCAAGGGAGTATTATTCATCAATAAAAAAGAGTGAACTATTGATGCATGCCACAACTTTGATGAATCTCAAGGGCATTGTGTTGAATGAAAAAAGTCAATCTCAAAGTCTACAAAATGTGTGATTTCACTTATATAACACTATCAATATGTAAAAATTACAGGACAGTGGTTGCCTAGGGTTATGGGTGGAAAGTGGGTATACAGGGAATTTCTTTAGGGTGATGGATGGAACAGTTCTGTATCCTAATTGTAGTTGTGGGTAAGGAAATCTATACATATGATAAAATGTCACTGAAGTATATATCCAAAAAAAAATGAATATAAAAATGGGTGAATCAGAATAAGATCTGCAGTTTAATAAATACTATTGTATCAATATCAGTTTTCTGGTTTTGATACTAGTACATAATGATAATGGTACATAACTATGGTTATGTAACATGTTATTAGAGAAAGCTGGGTGAAATGTGAAAGAGAACTCTGTGTCATTTTTGCAACTTCTATGTGTGTCTGAAACTATTTTAAAATAGAAAACCAAACACCATATGTTCTCACTCATAAGTGGGTGTTGAACAATGAGAACACACGGACACAGGGAGGGGAACATCACACACCGAGGCCTAAGGGGTAGGGGGCTAGGGGAGGAACAGCAGAGGATGCGGGGATTGGGGAGTGATAGCTTTAGGAGAAATACCTAATGTAGATGACGGGGTGATGGATGCAGCAAACCACTACCATGGCATGTGTATACCTTTGTAACAAACCTGCATGATCTGCGCATGTACCCCAGAAGTTAAAGTATAATAAATAATTATTTTAAAGTAAGGATGTGGAAAAAAAGATTTTTAAACAAACATTACATTTAAAATTTTTGGAATATAAAATTTTTGAATGTGGAATTTTGGAACATGGTTGAAACAGAAACTGGACAACCACTTGGCGGATTTTCATAAAACTAAATGCATTTCTACCATGACCCAGTGACATCATATCTGGGCATTTACCCAGGAAAAATAAAAGCATGTCAACACAAAGACTTGTACAAAAATGTTCGCAGCAGTCTTATTCATAATAGCCATAAATTTGAGAAAATGTCCGTAAACAAGGGACTAAATCAATAAATTGTGCCACATACATTCAATGGAATATTAATCAGCAATAAAATGACCTGAACCACTGATACACATATGAATAAGCCTAAATTACATAATGCCTAGCAAAATGGCCAAATACAAAAGGGTACATACTATTTGACTCCTCTTATGTGAATTTCTAAAGTAGATAAATTAATCCACGGTGAAGTAAACCAAACAGTGTTTAAATCTGTGAGTGGGAATTATTTGGGTGGGGCACAAGAAATTTTCATAAGATAAAGGAAAATAAATGTTCTAGTTCATGATAAGGGTGTGGTTTACAAGCCTGTTTGCAATTTTCAAAATTCATCTAACTCCATATTTATGACTCATCTATTTCACTATGTAAACTATACTTCAATTAAAAATAAAGATAAGTAGAGAAATTAATCAAATAGGAAACAAAAACAAAGCAATTAAGGGAAATCCAATGCTAGATAAATTTGAAGAAATAAAAAAGTTAAATACTTGGTAATGTTAATAATGGGAAAAACAGAAAATAGTCAAACAATGCAGTACACTGAATTCTGATCCCCAAAGATGTCCATGTCATAATCCCCAGAGTCTATGAATATGCTACTTTACATGGTATATTAGTTGTGTAGGGCTGCAGTAACAAAGTACTGTGGACTAGGTGGCTTAGAACAACAGAAATGTACTGTTTCCAGGTTCCAATGGCCAAAAGTCTGAAATCAAGGTGTTGCAGAGTCGTGATCCCTCTCAGGGAGCTAGGGAAGATTTGTTTCAGACCTCGCTCCAAGTATCTAATAGTCACAGGCATCCCTTAGCTTGTAGATGGTCATGTCCTCCCTGTGTCTCCTCCCATCGTCTTTCCTCTGTGTGTGTCTCTGTGCCTTCATGTAACATTCTTTTCATGAGGTCACCAGTCTTATTGGACTAAGGGCCTACACTACTTCAGTAGGACCTCATTTTAACTAATGGCATAGGCAATGACCCTATTTCCCAAAAAGGTCACATTCTAAGCTTCTAGAGATTAGCACTTCAACATATGAATTTTCTGGGGATACAATACCAAATAACATATAGCGAAAGGAACTTTATGTGATTAATTCAAGAACCTTGAAATGAGGAGATTTATCCTCAATTATCCAGGCAGACCCAATGTAACCACAAGGATCTCTTAAAAGGGAGGCAGTGGAGTCAGAATGAAAGAAAGCAATGTGATGAGAGAATAAGGACAAACTTGAAGTTGGAAAATGCAAAAACAAACAAACAAACAAAAAACAAAAAAGATTATTCCCCATAGCCACTAGAAGGAAACCAGACCTGCTGTACCTTGATTTTAGCCCAATGATTTTGGATTTATGACATCCATGATTGCAAAAGAATACATTTGTGTTGTTTTAAGCCACTGAGTTTGTGGTAATTTCTCATGGCCATAATAGAAAACTACTAAATTGAGTAATAGGAGAGATTAAAAAGCAGATATGTCTAGAGATAAAGTAGAAACTAAAAAAAAAAGTTCAGAAAAAGTTAAGTACAATTTAAGCCAATAATTTTTAAAACTCTTAAAGTAGAAATAATTTGAATGAAAAACATATACTACCAAAAGTAACTCAAGAAGAAATTTTTAAAAAGTAGATTTATAACCATTAAAATTATTTGATAATTGTAAATGAAAATCCCTAAAGAGTTAGTAATAGAAAGGAATTTTTTAACCTGCATGTGTACCCACTACAAAATTAAAAACAAGACATATGCTGAGATGTATTTGTAAACAATATAACCAATAAGATTTTAGAAATTAAGGTTAAATGGAGAACTCTTACAAATAAATAAGAAAACATCCAAAATAAGAAGAGACAAGGATATAAAAGGCAATTCAAAAGAAAAAATAGGAATGGCCACTGAATATATAAAACGTCAACATCCAGCCGGACGCAGTGGCTCACGCCTGTAATCTCAGCACTTTGGGAGGCGGAGGTGGGTGTATCACAAGGTCAAGAGATCGAGACCATCCTGGCCAACATAGTGAAACCCCGTCTCTACTAAAAAATTACAAAAGTTAGCTGGGCGTGGTGGCGCGTGCCTGTACTCTCAGCAACTCGGGAGGCTGAGGCAGGAGAATTGCTTGAAACCGGAAAATGGAAGTTACAGTGAGCCGGGATCATTCCACTGCACTCCAGCCTGGGGATAGAGTGAGACTTCATCTCAAAAAAAAAAATCAACATCCACAGAACTCAAGGAAATCAAATTAAAAGAAAGTATCATTTCATTTCTATTAGATCAACAAAATCTAAAATGTCTGATAACATTAAGTATTGGTAGGAAGATATGGAGATAAAGCTATTGCACTTTTCCAGATGGAGAAAAATACCACATAGAGAACTTAGGAGAACCATTTGCCTAAACCAGTTACAAATATACACATATTTAAAAATCCAGCAATACAAATTTCTGATATTCAAGAGAGTCAACATGTAAACTAGGAGGCATTTACAAGGATGCTCACTGCAACACTCTTTAAAAATAAGTATAATCAATAGTGGAATGAAAAAATAGTGGCTTATTCATACAATGAAAGTATTAGCTGTTACAAGCAAATAAGTGGTCCTATACATATTTTCTTAGATGAATCTTACAAATAAAATGTTGACGTAAAAGTAGAATGATACATACTGCATGGCACTATCAATAAGAAATCTCAAAATACAAACATAATGCAGCATATTGTTTTGTAATACATGCCTGCAAAGGTTAAATTCTAAAAGACATGCATGAAATCTTCCCAAGAGTGG
This sequence comes from Aotus nancymaae, assembly GCF_030222135.1. Classification (NCBI taxonomy): domain Eukaryota; kingdom Metazoa; phylum Chordata; class Mammalia; order Primates; family Aotidae; genus Aotus; species Aotus nancymaae. The sequence goes on along the minus strand of NW_026988422.1, from coordinate 31,532,358 downwards.
TTCCTATCTTTGAAAGAGTAACAGGAACAAGGGCTATTGTTCCAGTTTTGTCTCAAATGTTTGAGAGAGAGAGAGAATATTTTTAGAAAACATAGCAAAATTAAGCATCTGTTTATCTGTTTATTCTTATTGCTGGATACAAAGGTGTCTGCTATATAATTTTCTATACTTTTTCACATGATAATTATTTAATACATTTAAAAATATTTTTTAAATGGAGAATAGCACCTTTATTGCCTATGACTTTGCCAGATATATTTCTGATAGGCCACATAAATGCCAATAAAAATCCAAAAATTAGAGGTTTGGAAAAAACCTCTAATTTATGAATAAAAGAATGTTCAACCTGAAATAAACAACCTGAAACTCCTTCCCCTGAACCACAATGCATACTTTTTCAATACATAAAAAGAAGAAGTGAAAAAAATTCAATCAGTTATCTCTTAGCAAAGGGAGATGTGCCCGCAAAATGTCAATATTTTGTGAATATGAACTCCCCTGGGCTCTCAAAGTTTATTTTACTTTCTTTTCTAGTAGTTTGAAAAATTGAAGAAGAAATTGGGACAGTATTTATGTCCGATTGGAGTGGCTTTCAGTGGACTGAAATATTCAAGAATAAAGTAGAATACAGTGCCTAGGTTGGAATTTTTGGTCAGCATGGGAGGAAGGCTGTTCTCAAGAATGTGAGAGAGAGGAAGAATTGGGAAGAGCTGGAAATCTCAACAGTGATTCTGTGGCTTCATACAGATATGAGTTTCAGGATTTCTATAAAGAACCAGGAAGAGTGTGAGGACAGTTTGCCATAGAATAACTCAATTATTCCCATTTGGATTTCTTTATGGGGCAGTCCAGCAAAAATACAGCTTTTGGAATTTGGTGCTTTGACATAAACTGCTTTACCAGACGAAGTTTCAGCATAAAGTGGAAAAGAATCTTAATTCTTTCAATGTTCAAAGACAGAAATATTTTTGTTTTGGACATTTAACTATTAATAGTTTTTAATATTTTCACTTATCAAGCAACATTCTGTGAGAGGCCTTGTCTTCTTGATAACTATGAAAAATTGTAGAATTGCACAAAACAGTACACATGCACTCATGGCAACAGCATGACCAAATATTTGAATTTAGAGGGCCCATGAATTCTTCCATCTTAGAACTTCTAATAAAATTAATCATAGAGTTACAATAGAAATAGTAAGCTTTTGCTGCTACTATTGACACTCAAACACATAACTGGAGAAAATACAGAACTTGGGAGTCTTTTGTTTTTTAAATCTCATGTGTCTGAGCTTTGCCATTGTGAAGTTACCAGTTCCTGGGTAAGTAGGAAGGATGGAAGGTGATGACTTCTGGTTTGTCTCCTGTGTCTAAGCCAAGGATTAGTAAGCAGCTTCACCTTAGACTCAGGTTGGTGGCAAGTGAACAATCAAAACATGAATGAATATTCCCAATCAAAGCCATGATTCATAATAAATTTATTTCAAATAAGCCCCTCAGATTTATCACAGATCAATTTACTAAACTTGGAAATTTTAAATGATTAATATCCTTCTAACAATTCCTTCAATATTGTTTTATGCATGTCCCTTACCAGATATAATACTTTGTCATTTGTTAGTTAAATTATAACAAGGGGCAAAACAGTGTTTAGGATAGGACCAATTTCCCAACCTAGGGGTTATCACAGCACATTCACGCTTGACCCACCCAGAAACCACATTTCAGAGGCAGCTTCTACACAGAACTGAGGGACCCTGCACTTGTACTGGCAGGGCACAGAGCGGGGCTATTTCAACACAAAGGAAATCCTGCCGTCATACTGCTTCCCAGACTAGTGTGGGTATTAATGGTCTCCATCTACTTAGGTACAAATAATTGCAAACCAGAGCATGGCTACTTGTCAGCACTCAGAGGTGAAACGCGACAGAGGAGTCTACGTCTCAAACAATGAGAAACTCTTCCTGGCACCACTCAGAGATATGTTATTTTGACCTTTATGAAAGAACTGGAAATGTTTTAGAGACCTTGTCTGCACTTTCTTTTTTAGCTATCTCTCGGTCCCTTATATTAATTCATCCGTTAAGGCAGTGAAACCAGGGGCTGGGTTCACACACATAATTCTAGCACTTTGGGAAGCCAACATAAGAAGATCCCTTGAGGCCAGGAGTTTGAGACCAGTCTGGACAATGTGTAGAGACTCCATCTCTACAAAATAAAATAAAAAATTAGCAAGGACTGGTAGCTTGCAACTGGAGTCCTAGACATTTGGGAGGCTGAGGTGACAGGATTACTTGAGCCTAGGAGTTCCAGGCTGCAATGAGTTATGGTTGTGTCACTGCACTTCAGTCTAGGTGACAGAGAGAGACCCTGACTCTAAAACAATTTTTTTTTAATTTAAAATTTTTAAAAAGACAATGAAATCACATGGAAAGTTAACATCTAAATTCCATACAATCACATAACAGCATACAAAAAATTTAGCCACCAACTTCTGTGGTATTGATATGCACAAAGTTCTTGAAACCTTTAGATAACACATTCTGTGGGAGTAGATTATAGCATTGTATTACTTGTATCACGAGAGATTTGGTTTGCTTATCGTGACAAACAATATCTTACGCTTAACATTAAAAATAAAAAAGCATGCCCAGCCACAGAATGTAACCAGTGAGACTGAATACTTTGGGTCAATGGGATAGAAATTTGATATCAGGACAATTCTTGAACACATGATCTAAGAAGTACAATTCTACTTCTGAAGGTAACAAGACTGAATATCCTGATCTTCTTCAGTCTAGTAAATAAAATTTAACATGAGATTTTGAAAGGATGACATTTTATTCCTGTTAGAATTTCATAAAAACATAGTCAACTGAACAGCTTCTGAAAGTCAAGAAGGACTGATTTTGAAGTAGCATTACTTATTGTAGAACTTAACTAGGACCCTAGAACTCAGTAAGGAGGAAGAAAGAGATGCAGTAATTATTTAGACTAGGACTGACTTTCACAGAGAAAGTCAAAGATCTGAGTATTTTTCCTTTAAATTTAATTAGTTTCTGATGGCACAAAGTAAATATATGCTAAATGAATGACTACTTTAAATGGGTCCCCACAATTATTCCATTGAATAATATCAATATACGTTAACTAGTTCAACTGCAGTTCCCCTCAGCTACGACCCTCAATACAAACTGCTTTTCTTGTATCCCTTTTCTAGGTTCTGTCTAGCCTAATGACTAGGGAATGACAACTAGACAAAGTAAAGATTTGGGGTGAGCCAGACATTTTTTCTCATCTGTACATAGACATGTAGTTTGTAAACCTAAGACTCAATTTCCTGTTTGGGGAGATAGCATCAGAACCCAGGAACTATATACACACCGCAGAGCCCTCAGAGGCACTGAACTCTGAGCTTGAGGCAGCACAACTCACATTTGTGTAGAGAGCTACATGCCACATGCTTTTCTCCAACCTGCTGTGCATATTTGTGGCCTTCAGCTACTCTGGTATTGATGGTTCCAAGTGTGGGTAAAAATGTTAAGGATGGAAGGATTACAAACAGGCATGTGGTATTTCTCATGGACTTGAGGAGGAAAGGAGAAAATGGAGAAAAGCGAGCCTACTATGATTTTAATTTGGTTTGTCGTCGGCTCCTAAATTAGTCTAGTTCTTATAATATTTTATTCACTACATCAAAGGATCAGCTCTGTTTTCTGATTTTTCCCACAGGATCCAGTGTGGCCCAGAAGGTTACTCAAGCCCAGCTACCAATATCCATGCCAGTGGGGAAAGCAGTCACCCTGAACTGCCTGTATGAAACACGTCAGGAGTTTTACTATATTTTTTGGTACAAGCAACTTCCCAGCAGAAGGATAGTTTTCCTTATTCGCCAGTATTCTGCTGAACGGAATGTAAAACGTGATCGCTATTCTGTCAACTTCCGGAAAGCAAGGAAATCCATCGATTTCACCATTTCAGCCTTACAGCTAGGAGATTCAGCAACGTATCTCTGTGCTCTCTGGGAACTCACAGTGTTTAAAGTGACAGTAAAAGCAAAACAAAAACCCTAGGCTCAATAAGAGAACCCTTCTCCTCCCATCCTTTGCTACAGGAGCCAATCGGCAATGCACACGTGCAGATCTCAGGCAAGAGAAGGCAGCCACTGCGGTCTGTGGATTTAATCTGTGGTCTGGATCAGATGATTTAATTCTAAGTAAAACCTCCTTTTATCTCATTTGGAAACAGGTGTTCAGAGCAACTTTCTTCTAATACTTACATTTTTGCTTAAAATATATCATGCAGAAAATGTATAAAGTTGTCTAAAGTTGGAAAGACTTACCACATAATAACTTAAAGTGGCAGTTTCACTTAACGATGCTCACAGCAGAAATCTGGGTCTAGTTATCTAGAATCATCATAAAATCATTTCCTTAGCCCTTTCCTTTTAGGCTTTATGTCAATTAGGGTACAATCAGAGAAGCAGAACCACCATGAAAGATATATAATAAGATTAGTTATAAAGATTGAACCTCATGCAATTTCTGGAACTGGTGGCTCTCAGAAATTATTGAGTTGCTCATGTTTTATGAAATTATAACAGGAATAAAATGCAATCTTTTCAAAATCTGACACTGAGTTTTACTTGCTGGACTGAAGAGGATAGATCATGTGAATTGTCCTGATATTACATTTCTATCTCGTTGATCCAAAGTATTCAGTCTCACTTATTACATTCTGTGGCTGGGCATGTTTTTTATTTGTAAAATAAAGTTGTGATGAGCATGGCAGCTCTCTCTGTGATACAATGCCATAATCTACTCTTACTCCTATGCAAAGCTGTTGCCTTTGTATCTAGTATTGAGCCTGAATTTACTCCAGGTCAGCTAGACTAACATTGAGGAAGGAAAGTTGAAGGTGGACAAGAGCATGCAAAAACTGTGATCTATAAGGACATTTTGGAACCCGTGGTGACAGATGGAACCCACAAGGACAAACTAAAACTTGTCTGTCTCTTACCTCCTTCAATCTCATAGTGGTGGTGATCTTCAGAAGAAATGGTGTTATTTGCTATCATGCTCTCTGGGTACTTGGCTCAAGAAAAAGAGAAGCTGAAGGAGGTGATCTGGGAGTAGTGGAGGAGTTGTGAGTCAACAATAAGATGAGTTAGCAGATCGGTAGCAACATGTGTGAGTTGCCACAGTGCCTGGAGCCAGGCACCCGTCTTGAACAATTTTTTTTTCAACTTAATTGAGAACAATATAGGGAAGGAGTTTCTTGGAAATATATTTCCAGGTAGTTATGATGAGATAGTACAAAGTTACTATAGTACCCCCACCTTGTAAACTTGACATCCATACGCGTGCCTTTAAATAACACTTAGCTTTCAAATAACAAATTTTAAAAAGCAAGCTTCCTGCCGAGATGATGTCACTATTCTTCATTCAACCACAAACACCCTAACTCTCTCCCCCAAAGAGAATACAAAGTATGTTTATTCATCTTTGGGTGATATTCTTTCCTCTTCCAGCTGAGTCACACTCTCCCATTGATATCCTGTAGTTTAGCTTCTGAGATAGAATGAAATACAAGATTAACTTATTAACATACCTTTCACTACTATGTATAGGCAAATAAGAGCAGAGTAAAAAATGGTTAACATGTATTTTAATATTTTCATATCACAATGCAAAAGAAATGTTTACAACATTATAGTCTTTTTCTTCCACAGATGGTCACATGATCGTAGCTGGTTTCTATAACTACCATTTCCACAACCCATTTCTTCACTTACCCATTTCATAATCTGTTTTTAGCAAGCACCTCCACTCTGGTACACTTGACTTTCTATAAAACAAGCTCCTTGGTCAGGAGCAATGCTATACAGAATGCCGTAAGTTGAATATGGAATTCTCTAAGTCCACCACTGCGGTTCTGCCAGAAGCATTGCAGATGTGGAAGGCAAGTCCATATTCAAAGTGTCTAAGTGGAATAAAACAAAACAGAACTTGCCAACAGCCAGAGAAAGTTGATATATCATGTTCTGGAAAATGTCTTTAAGAATAATGCCTGACCTCTCATTAAAATTAACAAAAGCCAAAGAGGAAAAAGTATTTTTAAAGTACTTATAGAACAAAGCAAAACTCTCTAGCTAGCTCCCTGTGAACATGAAAGTCTAATTTTAACCTCTTTGTCAAAAATCATTTTATTTTTGTTAAGAAGTGGTGGAAAGTCAGTGCACAATTGGAAAATTACATTTGCATTGGTATATTTCTGAAAAAGATTCAAATGCAGAATAGATAAAAAAATGTACAAATTAATAAGCAACGAAAAACCAATACAAATGGCAAAAATTTGAAGAGAGACTTCAGAAATATGTTATCTAATAGTTATAAGCGTACAAAAAGCACTTAATATAATTACTCATTAGGTAAATGAAAATTAAACCCTATTGAGTGATCCACTTGTACTCTTTCAGCACCCAAATTGTATTAATGTAGCCAGAAGGAAATGACCACAAGAGGATAATGAAGAATAGTCACTACCTCAAGGGAAAGGGATAGCTAAGTAGGTTTTCTGGAAACTTCTGTTAAATTAAGTTTAGCCTAAAGCTGCCTCCTTCCTTAATTTAAGCTCAAGGCAAAGGCTTCTCCATACATAGTTCTCTGTAACCTAACAGGATACGTAAACAGGCTACAGTCTACTCTCTACCAACCCCTAAGTTTTGGCCATAGGTGGCTAACTTCAAATTACATTCAAATAAGGCAAATGCCAAGCTGTAACCAATCCAGCTGTTTCTATACCTTACTTCCTTTTTCTATAAGTCACTTTACTTTTTCTGTCCATAAATCTTCTTTGACCATGTGGCAGTGCCAGAGTCCCTCTGAATCTGTTCTGGTCTGGGGCACTGCCTGAATCTCTAATGGTTCTTTGCTCAATTAAATTTTGTAAAATTTAATGCATCTAAAGCTTTTCTTTAACACTTCCATCATTGAACCATGTTCAATGGAAGAAGAAAAAGCAGTAACAGACTCCAGACTGGGACACAGAAGGAAAAGCAGGTTTTACTAGGAAAAAAGAAAGTTGATATTCATTGGCAGTACTACATGTCAGGTGGCACTATTTATACATTTCATATTATTATCTAATTTAAGCATCATACACCCTACAAGATAGGTTTTATTGTTCCAATTTTTTATATTTGGGAAATGAGACACAACTTTCCCTAACTTTGAAAAGCATCTCTAACTAAAGTCAGCCAAGTGTAACATCTTAGAGAGCTCCTAAAAAGCAAAGTTTGGACTATAGAGAAGCAACTGGCCCCAAAGCAGCATTGGCCTTCCCAGTGAGGGTGACAAGATGCCAAATCTAGGCACAAATTGCCTCATGATCAACAGACCAGGGAAATCACCAACTAAGCATTTGAGAGTGCTGAATGTATTAGCAAGTCTCTTCCACAGTAGTGCACTGTGAAGCACAAGAGGCTAGAGGGAAAGATGGGATACTATGCCTTAAACACTCCAAGCGGGCTTCCCTATCAGGACCTTTGCCCGTGGCCTTTGCCCACTCTGCCTGCAATGCTGTACCCCCACAAAACTTCATGGTGTACCTCTGAACTCCTCTATGGCTTTACGCAAAAGTCACCACCTTGTGAATCCTTTATCAAAATCTTTCATTTATATTTTCCTTCTTTGAGAATCAGGCTCTAGCATAGTCCACGTGTTGAGAACTAAAGCACCAAGTTCTGAAGCACTGCCACCTGGTGTCCCGCTAAACTATTTGGTGAGGTTTACGCTGGCCTCCCTGCTGCCCTCCAGTGTTCATGGGCTAAGTTGTGGTGAGGCCTGGTTGCAACAGTAGCTAACATTTCTGAACCAATGTCAGTAACCTTCCCATTGTAGTAATCATGTGAGACAGGATTCAGCAGGACTGGCTGGGGGTTTTTTTTTTTTTTTTCATTTTAAACATCTTTTTCCCTGAATATGTGAAGGTGATTGATTTCAAAATGGCAAATGTAATATTTGGGATGATTTAGGCTAATAGAATACCTTGGAAACAAAACTTGGCATTATTGCACAAAGTGGGAGGTTTTTCTCTATTAAGTGAGAGTTCGTCTACTGCTCTGTCCCTTACTGTCATATAGAAATATTCTAAGAAGTGGGAGCAAGAGTCAATGATGCAGAAAAATAAGCCATTGTAGGGAACTCCGTGTAGCATACTCTATCCATGTTATCATATGTCTCCCAACCTCCCAATAAGCATCATAATCCAACTGATTTTCAACTAACAGTAAGAAACATGATAGAACATGGATATTTATTACAGTACATAAAATATACTATGCAAATTGCAAAATATCTCTTGGAAAAATACTGAGTTTTATCTTGTAGATAGACTGCACTGCAATTTTAGATTGTGTCAACCCCCCCAATATTTTCTATATTGAAGGCATCTGGTTGAGTGCCCGAGACAGAGAAGTTATTGTACTAGATGATTTATTAAGTTGTGCAAAAGTAATTTCTGTTTTTTCCATTACTTATAAAGCAATGGCATAACTATTACATAGGCTTGGATTGGATTTCTGGACCTACCACTCATTGGTTGAATTATCTTGACCAAATTACTTAATAACTTTTATGCTTCAGTTTCCTTATCCCTACAATGTGAATATTGATAGTACTTACTACTAAGGGTCATTTTGAGAAATAAACAAGATGACAAATCCTAATGCATAGCCCAGTACCAACAAAAAGCTACTGGTTACTTACAGAAAAGGAAATTGAATATGAGAGAAGTTAAATGTCTTGCCTAGCATCACAAAGTGTCAGAGTTGAGCCTTTCCTCCATCCCCTATGTAGAGCAGATACCTTTTCTCACCCCAAGAATAACTCTCTATCTCATTACAGTTTTATATTGTCTTTATAGAGCTTATCACGATGTAGAATTATCTTATTTTGTAAAAACTCATTTATTTAATTTCTTTTCACTGCACACTAGCCCTTTTTCTATCTCTTCACTACCATGTTCACCATGTAGCACACAGGACACATAATCAATATATGTTTGTTGAATGAGTTCACGAAAGGTAAAATTATGTCCAGAGTTCTTGCAATTCAAATATTAATATAAAAGTTTAAGCTGAATTAATCTTTGTGTTATTTATCCAGAATTGTCAGGATTTCTATCCTGGTAGTCTCTTAACGTAATATTTAAATAAGTAAATGCTAAATAGTTGAATACTAGCTTTGGTTTATCTCCATTGCTTTTTTTTTTTTTTACACTTTTGGTGAATTAATAAATAATCTTACTAAAAATTTTTGCTATAAATCCCTCACTTTACTCACCTCACTGGGGATGAGGTGGAAGAAATTTTGAGGCATTTTTCCCTGTGGTACATGCTTCTTGTCTTTTATGTCGCAAAAGTTTTTCAGAGGCGTCATGGAGATGTATATATCTTTATGTTTTAAAAAATTCTGTGTATACACACACACACATATAACACACCCACCTTGCATAAGAGTAGATACACAGGCCCACTATTTGCTCAAAACAGAGAAAGTAAATTGACCTGTTTCTCTTCATTATCAGGGTGGGTACATTTAGAACCCTCCCTTGATATATTAGGCTGTTAAGAATGATAAAGATTGATAGTACTAGTTGAGTTGTTTTGTGGCCAAAGTGAAGACGAAGGAAACTAGGATCAAGCACTCTTCCAGAAAGAGAACCTCATTGTTTACTTTTCCTGTGAGGCTGTATTTAGTTGCCAACAGGCTTGGCTTTTACTTTAGGTAAAATGTGTGGCTACACCTTGTAGGATTCTGTCCAACTGTTATAGATAGAGGAATTCTCCCTGCTGTTAGAGGTATGCCCTTCTTGGTCTGGACACTGCTCCTCCAACCTATGGGTGACGTTTTCAGTGGATCAGTATTCTCACCAGAAATGAACTCCACAGCATGTAGGCTGTCTGAGTGGTTGTGGCCATGCCTTCACTCTCCTACGATGAAGTCATCTGAATGCTGTGATCTGGAAAAGAAACTACCTTGACTGGAATGGCTTGTCTAGCAGCCCATCCCTAACCCCAGTCCTCATGCTTCTGAACTGGGAGTCACTACTGAGGCTTCCAGGATTTCCTTTACTACCCATACCTTTATCTCTGTTCCTGGGAAGGAAAGCTAGAAGTTAACCACTGAGATACTTTCTAATCCTATTCTAATTTTTTAGAGCATGATTTAAATGTATGTGGAAAGTGCTGTCCCCTGGTTTTAGTACATACCCCATGCTGTTTCCTTTGCTTATTACAGTTGTTTGCTGAAAAGGTTTTAAAGGCACTTCATACACCAAATACCCAGAGGTTGAATTTATATTCTGAAAAAAAATTAATTAATGCTATCTTGTACTAGTAAATTTCCCTTGGATATATCTTATTTCTCCAATTACATTTTGGGCTCACAGGGAAGGGAATGTGGCTTTGTAATTTTTTTTTCTTTCTTTTCCTCTCCCCTAGATGAGGCTGTAGCTTTGTAATTTTTAATTCCTCAAAGCTCCTAGGGAAACTCAAAGCACAAAAATTACTGTTTAAACAAATACATGTATAATGAATCAAACTAACATTATATCTGGACTGTGATATGTCTGTGAACGAGACAGCGTAATTCTTATTTACTTTTAAATAACTTTATTGGAGTATGTTTACATTCTATAAATTCATCCATTTTGAATGTATGGTTCAATGATTTTTAATTAATCACTGATTTATGAAACTATTACCATAATTTATTTGTAAATACTTTTCAAAACCCTAGAAAGATCCTTCATGCCAAATTATAGTTAATCTCTAACCCAACCCTGGCCCAAGGCAACCAGGTTATGTCTTTATAGATGCTCATTTTCTGATCATTTCATATAAATGGAATTACTCAACATGTAATCTTTTGTGTCTGCCTTCTTTTTCTTAAAATAATATTTTTGAGGCTCATCTGTGTTATAGCATATATTCGATGTTTTATTTTATATATTTTATTTTTGCTTATTTATGTTGCTGAATATCATTCATATCTTGTATAAACATACTGCACTTTGTTTATTCATTCACCTGCTGATGGACATTTGGGTTGTTTTCATTTTTTTAGCCATTATAAAGGATATCCACAAATTAGACTTCCATTATTTTTCTAACATAGCTAACATGTAACATTCATGGTGCATCACAAATGTAGGTGGTATGTCAGATTTCAAATATTATAGAGTCTAGAGCTACTAGATAGATATATGTTCTAATTCTTAATATGCCATTAGGTAATTGACCTTGAGTAAATTATTTAATCTCCTTGAGTAAATTACCTAATCTCCTTAAGCTTTGGTTTTTTTGTTTGTTTGTAAATTGGAAACGGTACTATCTCTATTTCATGATTTTTGTATTAGAAAATGCACATAAAGAAAAAGATAGTTTAGTACTTATATATGTACACATTTATAATTTGAGGGGGATTCAAATGTTGGTTTTTAATATTTGAAGATTCAAAGAAAAGTGCTTTTCCTACCAAAAATTACCATCCCACCTGTAACTCCTTCTAAATTTGAATAACAGCAGTCAACAGTTAGGCAGTCACTTCTGAAAGGCTGTCAATTCTCTTTGTGTGCAGACTCGGGGATTTCCTCAATGTTTATGAAGTTGGCCTGAAGAAACAGTTACTTCAACCCCTCTTTGCAAACCACAGGAAACGGAATATAGGGCAGAGTGTTTCTAGGACATTTATAGGAGGTGGTCTCTGATTGGCTGGGCAACCAGATGCAGAATCCTGTTTTCTGAAGCAGAATATTTCCACAGATTTTGGCTGCAAAACATTTTTCTGCTGAGAGCACATGAGCAGGGAACATGGAGAAGAATCTTTTGGCAGCCCCATTACTAATCCTCTGGCTTCATCTTGACTGTAAGTCCAGGAGACATTCTGAGTAGTCTTGGGTGATGATGAGGAAAGAGGAGGATGCAGTCAGACACCGTAGGTTTTATTTGGGGATGTGTGAAGAAAATGCAAACTATGTAGAGAGACCAATTTCTATGTCTGACTCTTTCTAACAAACAGGTGTGAGCAGCATACTGAACGTGGAACAAAGTCCTCAGTCACTGCATGTTCAGGAGGGAGACAGCACCAATTTCACTTGCAGCTTCCCTTCCAGCAGTTTTTATGCCTTACACTGGTACAGATGGGAAACTGCAAAAAGCCCCGAGAACTTGTTTGTAATGACTTTAAATGGGGATGAAAAGAAGAAAGGACGAATAAATGTCACCCTTAATACAAAGGAGGGTTACAGCTATTTGTACATCAAAGGAACCCAGCCTGAAGACTCAGCCACATACCTCTGTGCCATTACACAGTGCTATTCAGACACCTGCAGCCCATACGCAAACCTGTGGCTGGTGTTGCACTGCTACTCAGTATTGACAAAGAACCGTGAGTAGGATGGAAAACACAAATTCCTTGAATTACAGTTTTTTTTCAAGAGGATTATAGAAACAGAAAAATAAGCATGTTAGTAATCACAGCTAATTACCACAAAAGCTAATTAAGTAAACCTATTTTTTATGATAGATATCAGAGTGCTAATGAAGCATAACACATTACCTGGTAACTTGGCTGTTACTAAACAATACTAACCTCAACTCCCAACAACACATTAACTACATCATTGACTCAGACCCATCGTCTGCTCCTTTGGCACGATTCCGAAAGAACCCAATAGTCACTCAAACCTATCGAAAACAATTGGGTAAATAAAGATAACGTTTACCCCCTCATTGTTCCTATGTCCTAAAAATGAGTTCTTCTATCATATTTTTTCCACAAGCACAAATGGAGCATGTAGCATGCCCCTTCCTCACACACCTGGCATGGAAATATGCACGTTTAATACCAGAGCGGGTGATGCCGCCTCCTTTAATCCATTGGAGATTTTGGTTTTGCTTCAGTTCAACTTTACCCCCACATGAACATTTGCATTTTTATTTCTTCTCACATGTGGGAAGAAATAAAATATTTCTTTTTAAATATCACTCATAATATCATAAAGGAGCACTGATGAAGGACCTTCACTATTAATATGGTCTATCCCCCAGCCTGTACTGTGGTTGTGATATTGGATGACTAAACTCTATTATCGAAGTCTCTTCATTTGTAATTTCCAGGTATACGAAGCAGGTTGAGTGTCTGGTGCTCTGCTCTTTCTGCCGATTTCCAAATAACCCATCAGTTTAAGGTTCCATTGGTACTTTAGAGGCCTCTAATTCCAAGCTTCCTTGGGGGTTAAGATGAAGTAACTTGCTTCTGAGCCTCCTCATCTAAAAGCTAGAGTTTCAACTTTCTCTAAACATCTACATTAATCATTTCTTATCCAACTCCTGTCCAGTTTCCTAAATTATGCTGCTATTGCACTTTCGCTCTCTTTTGTGGATTTATGTTTTTTAAATATTATTGTTATTATCACATATTAAAAAAACTATATATTTAAAAAAATAATATTGGAGTGTATACACATCCCTTAGACTGGATCCATTTAGAGATATATACATAGAAATATTTTTTTCAAAATTTATTCACAAGGTAGTAATGAATCTATTTGACTATCAGATTGGGAGAGGCTAAATTTGTAATATTATTTGAATGTATATGGAATCGAGAGCATATAGCTCAGGACTAAGTGCAGAGAAGCTACAGTTCATTGTACACTAGTGTTGGTGGAGAAGAACTACACAAAAGAAGACTGATCACTCTTCCAGCTGCTGGTCAAATTCCCAAACCAGCTCTCTATTATTATTGTCAAAAAAATCAATGGAAGAATTTCTAATATTTCCAGCAATGATCTTGCAGCTTGAACTAACTCTGAATTGGTACAATCAAAACGCTGGATAAAAAAGATGAACCTCTGGCTCATTTGTGCGTGGCTGCAACACAATGCCTCAGTCTCCTTCATGTCCAAGCACACATAGAAATTGGTTACATTCATGCAACACTTCAGTGTGGAATGACGCTGCTTGAAACCAGCCCATGATTCCAACTTCCTTGAGAACTCTGCCTGCCGTAGGCTGCGATGATATAGAGATCTTCCCACACAAGTGATCAATTCCGGGATATACTGATATGTAATTTGTAAAATCTCTTATAAACATAAGAAAAATGTAAATCTGTAGTGTAAGGTACTTACAAAAATATCTACATATTTATGAAAGCTGTATGTAATCAAGTAAATATGGATCAAAATTTTCAGTCTCTTTGGATTCTAAAGTTAATCTGAAGTTAAAAATCATGTAGTTAAATTCTGATTATTTGTAGAGACACAGATAGGCATGTTCTTGTAAATTTTGTTAGTTTAGCCATGTGGAATGAGAAGAGTGAGTGAAATATAGAAATTATGTTAAATAAGAAACACAGATTTCCGTTGATTGCAGGACCCCAACCTGAGCAATCAGCCACCTGTTCCTGTGCTGTTGCAGCACAGAGTTCTTGTTACCTCTGATCATTTCCACCAGGTCTTCTGGGCAGGTACAGAAGCACAAGGAAGGTTTTTGAAAAGAAGTTGGGTAAAACAGGCAGATGTTTCAGATCAAGCTATTAGAGACTAGCAGAAATCAGACAGAGGAAGCACATATTTTTATTGCTGATTTCACACAAGTTCTCGAAAAGACTATTTTTCACGGGACTCCAGCGCTTTTGTGGCTCACTGAATAACAAGCGATTCTACAACTCACTTAAGCAAGTGCCATTTTACTATCTCATGATACTTCTGCTCCTTGTGATGTTGACCACAGCCACGGTCCTCTGGGGACTTGGCTGACTAGAACCCTTGGAGCTCACTTCCATAACTGGAGCCGTGGTGTGAATGTGGAAGGCTGAGCTCATCTCTTATCCAACTATTCTCAGGGCTTTCATTACATATGGCCTCTGCCTGTGGTCTCTTCTCAAGATCTCTCTAGGGTACATCTTACCTGGTGGCTCAGGCTTCCAATATTACAAAAGTGGAAGGTGACAGGCCTTTTTAATGTTTAGGCCAGAACTGCCACAATGTTATTTCTACTGCATTCTCATGCACACCTAAGAACCATGACTGTGATGTTATTTGGAAAAGGGACCTTTGCAAATATAATTAAAATTGAGTCATGGAGTGAGCCCAGAGTCAGCATACAAGGGAACTACACAAGGGCATGAATATCAGAAGCAGGATTTTGGGGGTATCTTTGGATACTAACTACTATAAGAGCTAACTAAGTAAACATATTCCTTATGCCAAATAGATATCAGAGTGCTAATGAAGCATAACACATGACCTTGATAATCCGGTAATTATCAAGGTCATGTCAATTTGAACTTTCAGATACTGCTCATATCCATTTCTTTATTTCTATATTACTTACTGCTTTTCTAATTCAGGCATTCAGCACCTCTCACTTGGATGATTGCAATGACTTCCCAATTGTCTTCCTGCCTCTAGTCTCAACTCTTTGAATCTAACTTCTACATGGCCACTAGAGTTATTATAATGTATCTCATAAGATCACTTTCTGCCTCCCTTTGGATAGTGAGGAATCACTAGAAATTGTAAAGTTGAAATTCTATATTAAAACATACAAAGACCGGCTGGGCACAGTGGCTCAAGCCTGTAATCCCAGCACTTTGGGAGGCCGAGGTGGGTGGATCTCCTAAGGTCAGATGTTCAAGACCAGCCTGGCCAACATGGTGAAACCCCATCTCCACTAAAAATACAAAAATTAGCTGGGTGTGGTGGCACAGTTACTTGAGAGTCTGAGACAGAAGAATCACTTGAACCCAGGAGGTGGAGATTGCAGTGGGCTGAGATCATGCCACTGCACTTAAGGCTGGGTGACAGAGCAAGACTCTGTCTCAAAACAAACAAACAAACAAAAACATACAAGGCCACCTACAGAATTCCCCATTTACCTCTATTTTAATCTTCCATCCTTTTCTTATATCCATATATGTATTGTATATTTTATACCTATATATTTAAATTCCAACTCTTTATGTGAATATTAAGTTCCTTCCTAAATCTGTCCTCTTTTTCCAGAATATATTTTTCCTATTGTAAAATGCACACAGATCTACTCACCCTTTGTAGTCCAATTCAGACAGTATTGTTTACTGAGACCTCATAGAATAACACTTGTAACATTTTATTATAAATATTTTTGGATCTGATCCTCTCTTACAATTGTTTTGACAAAAATACTTGCCACTGAGAGCTATCATATGTTTATATTCAATGGAAACATTTCCTACTAGGAAATGCAGAGATTCCTTCTAAGAGTGCAGAGATATCTTTTACTCCCTAAGACAGCTTCCCTTCTCTTCCTTTAGTAAATTTCCACTTCCAGTCATAAGATCTAGAGAGAGGCTACAAGAGAGACCATGCTGCGAGTTGGGAAAGGGCAAGCTTGACCTGGGCGAGATTTCCTCTGCCTTGGTTTACGTCTCCTACGTAAACTGCACCAGTGCTCCTCCCCTGGATGAAGAGAAGAGAATTTCTAATGTCCCCACAGATGCTCCTTCCACACTCCTTGCTCTTCTCGAATGGGGAAGGAGTCCTTATTGTCTTAAAATTGTTAGCTTTGTCATTTTGAGATCACACTCCAGTATTCCTAAGAAGGAAAAAAGCATCCCAATGTTTGCATTTCAAATTTCTTAATTCATGGGATTTGCCATTTTTCAGCACATTCTAAAACTGCTTCTTGGTCTGTTTCCATTTCATGCAGCAATTCAAATTTAAATTCACTTTTGACTCTACACAAAATGTTGAGATTTCTGCCATTAAGACATTTACATGGCAACACTTTAAAGGCATTAGATTTCTTGTAGAGGGTTGAATGCTGGCAAAAGATATGTCCATGTCCTAATCTACAGAAACAGTGAATGTCGTGTTATTTGAAAAAAAGTCTTTGCAAATGTAATTGAGTTAAGAATATCAAGACAAGATCACCTGGATTATTAAGGTAGGCCCTATATCCAATGACAATTGTTCTTTTAAGAAACACAAAGATGAGGCCGAGTGCGGTGCCTCACACCTGTAATCCAAGCACTTAGGGAGGTCTAGGCAGATGGATTATCTGAAGTCAGGAGTTCAAGACCAGCCTGACCAACATGTTGAAACCCTTTCTCTACTAAAAATACAAAAATTAGCCAGGCATGGTGGTGCACACCTGTAATCCCAGCTACCTCCTAGAATTGCTTGAACCTGGGAGGCAGAGGTTGCAGTAAGGCAGATCAGACCACTGTACTCCAGCCTGGATAACAGAGCAAGACTGTCTCAGAACAAAAAAAAAAAGGAAACACACAGATGAGAAGGGCATCTAAAGACAGAGATAGAGGTTGCAGTTATGCAGCCACATCCAAGTGATGGATGCCTGGAGCCACCGGAGGCTGGAAGAGATGAGGAAGAGTTCTTCTCTAGAGCATTCAGAGGGAGCATGGCCCTGCTGACACCTTTTCTGGCCTCTAGTGCTGTAAAGAAAATAAATTTTTATCAAGCCACCAAGTTTGTTTGCTACAACAACCCTAGGAAACTAGTATCTCCCAAAGGTAATATTTCTAAATGGCTACAACCAAACTTTTTTTTTTAATAGTTGGGCACATGGCAAACTAATACCATTTGAATATGGCATTAGTTCTAACATCTTATTTTTTGAAATATTTTTAGTTTAAATAATCACATGGCATACATACAAAAACACACACTTTTATTTATCTTTTAATGAACACTTGAGTATCCATAATTCAACAGCTATTAGAGTAGGACATGCTGGTGAATAATAGACAAATACTTATTAAGGGCTTACCACATATCAGGAGTATACTAGTGATCCATCAGCAAACAAAAGAAATGAAATTTCTTGTTTTCATAGACCCTATATTCTAGAGCAGTACTGTCGCGTAGAATTTTCAAAGATGGTAAAAATGTTCTGCATCTGTATGGACACTAGTCACATATGGATACTCAGCACTTGAAATGTGGCTAGTGTGAATGAGAAACTAAATTTTAAATTTTATTTAATTTAAATTTAATATCCTTATATGGCTAGGAGCTACCACATAGGACGGTGCTTTAAGATGATACAGTGTACACCTTCAAGGTACAAAAAGGCTAACTCAGATAATTCATCGGTAGTTATACAGGTATAGTATAAACACTGTGATAAGTGTGGCTGAAGTTCTGTGGAAGTCCACAGTTTTTTTAAGTTACTTTCTGTTTTTATCTTCTAACCTTTTCCACCACTTACTGTAGTTGTTTATCAGCCAGATCAGAACAGAAAGCTACTTTATCCAAGTGTTTCGTTTTCAGGAAGCCTTCCTATAGAAATTGATTATTTGTTAAACAAGACTTTTTTTCTAATTATATTAATGTCTTCCCTCATCACTGCTGGCATGTGTAAAAGTAACATAATGGGATGGTAGATATGATCTCTAAATTGGATAATCCACCAGGGAAATCTGGGTGACAAAAGAGAAATATGTATTTCTTGTCTTCTGTTTTGAGGTAATGGGTTGTCTAACAATAAATCACGAGTGTCTCCCACATTTTTTAAAATGTCTGTGACTTAATATGTCCCATGAGCACGCTTACAAGCACAGGCTACACGGCACAACATGATTCTTAATGATAGTGGAAGCGACAAAATGGGAGTTTCTTTTTTCTTCAGATGCCCTAGTTTTAAATCACAGATTCCATTTTTAAGAGGCAAATTAATGTCACTATCAGCAAACTCTTTCCTTCCAATCCTTGACACACATACATACCACCTAAATTAGAAGGCAACTTTACTAATAAAAGAATCGGTTGTCAAGTCAGCAATGTTTGAGTCCAGCCACAGGGGGGCAGCATCAGCAAACATAGACTCTCCTCTGAAGTGGGCGGGCAAAATAGTCTGACTGGCTTTCTCACATTGCAGTCACCTCTTCTCCTTTCTTTCCAAAATGCACACATCTACTTTCCAAAATAGACCACAACTATTTCTATTGAGCTGGAAGAAGCTTGTATCAGGCAACCTATTTAGGAGCAGTTGGATGAAGAGGAAGGAGAGGGAGATGCTACTCATCACATCAGTGTTGGTCTTATGGATGCAATTGCCACGTGAGTTTGAGACGTCCCTGATTGCTTCCAGAGAATAAATCCAACAGGGTAGAGAAGTATCTGCAAGCAGGGAATGGACTTTCTGTTTGAGAAACAAGAATTGAGAGAGAGAGAGAGAGAGAGAGAGAGAGAATGAATAAAGATTGAGGGAGATGGGAAGAGAGACATGGAAAGAAAGGGGGAAAAAAGAAAAAAGGAGAGAATCGCGCGTAGCTCAGGGACTAGAGATCTAATCTGATTTTATGTGATGCTTCCCACTGTCTTTCTAAACAGAGGTGAATGGACAACAGATAATGCAAATTCCTCATTTCCAGCATGTACAAGAAGGCGCGGACTTCACCATATACTGCAATTTCTCAACCACTTTAAACAGTATACAGTGGTATAAGCAAAGGCCTGGGGGACATCCTATCTTCTTGATAAAGTTAGTGAAGAGTGGAGAAGTGATGAAGCAGAAAAGACTGACATTTCAGTTTGGAGAAGCAAGAAAGAACAGCTCTCTGCACATCACAGCCACCCAGACTACAGATGCAGGAACCTACTTCTGCGCAGGGCACAGTGCTTCCCAACCACCTGCTGCCTGTCTCTAAATCTTGCCCTGGGTCTTCAAGAGCAGACCATCCTACTCTCCCCGAAGAGCAGGAGACAGAAAAAGCTGAAGTCACAATGCCTGTGAGGATCTCGAGCAACTCTTTCCCATGGCATAGGGATGCATGTAGAAATTCACTCTGTGGGACCTGGAAGAGGTTAACAGTTTCATTTCCTAAAACTTAACTATCGGTTTTCTTGTAACACAGGTGTCTCAAGTAATTCTAATTGTCTTAGGAAGAATCAGTGGATTTTAACAAGTTGTGGTACAGATATTTATATAAAAAGTCTGAGTTCATCTTACAGTGAGGTGGTCCCCAACATTTTTGGCAGCAGGGACCGGTTTTGTCGAAGATAATTTTCCACGGAGCGGGGTGTGGGGAAGGTTTAGGGATGAAACTGTTCACTTCAGATCATCAGGCATTAGGAATATTCTCTTAAGGAACGTGCAGCCTAGATCCCTAGCACGTGCAGTTCACAATAGGGTTGGGGCTCCTATGAGAGTCTAATGTGGCTGCTGATCTGACAGGAGGCGGAGCTCAGGCAGTAATGGCCACTTGCCGCTCACTTCCTGCTCTGCGACCAGGTTCCTAACAGGCCACGGAACGGTACTGGTTCCCTCCCCCCACCAGGGGTTTGGGACCCTTGTTTGGGTGGTACCAGAGGTTTCCAAGCAGTTTCTTTAAGGTTTTAGCTCAATTGTATTGTGAAAGATTTGAAAATTAAACATTTTTCATTATGTACACAAAATTTAAAAGAAGTTTATCACCAATTCCCTGCGGAGTCACCCCTGTAGAACTCATCTACTGCAATGCAATGCAGTCCAATATAGCATAAAGAGTATGCATGCGGTAACTACCTTTCCAGAGAACTGAGTGAAGAGAGCTGTTTTTAAAATAAGGAGTTTAGACGAAACTGGAAGGTGACCCATGAAAAGATTTAGGCACGGTCTCTTTTTCACTCTTCTATGTGCAATTATATTCCCCAAGGCCAGATGAAACTAATGATACAAGTTCTGGTAGCCATGTTCTTCGGTCTAACTACGGGGAAAAGTTAGCCATAGATCTCGAAGTGTGTTCTGATTTGACCAATTACCTTACTTCTCAGTACTTACAAAAGTTTTTGTCCTGGGAAAGAGAAGATAAATGCAACTGTATTGGAGAGTTTAAACATTAAAATCAAGTGAGATTTGCCAGTTAAATGGACAAATAAAGTGTTTGCACCTTTTTAATAAAACATTTTGTAGCCATAAAATTATTGTGATGAAAATTTTGTAACACAGGAATTAATATATCAAATGAACAAACCAAATACAAAATAGTACTATGCCACTTATAAAACAAAACAACATATGTATATAGAAAAATATGGATGGGAGCACATGCATGTTTAGGCTAATTTCTAAGAGTACCATAATTATTTAGTAGTTGTTACCATCCATTATAAATTTCCAAGGCTATTACAGAGTTGGGCCAAAAACAGTTATGTTAAAATTATTCTAAAAATTATTTTCTCCTCTCCTGCCATAGGCTTGGCCCTTTTGCACATTGATTTTCTCAAACTATTTCCTTTTTTTTTTTTTTTTTTTTTGCCGTGGGGTGGGGTGGGGGGTTCTGTCTTTCTCTCACAGTTTTCCTTCCTTTCTCTTTTTCTTTTATACATTTTCTGTTTTTCTGCTACAATCATACCAAAATAAAAAATAACACTAATTAACAAAATCACAAGCATTAGAAAACAGACATGAATTATAAAAGGCCTCATAAATAATTCTGGAAAGATAAAAAAGTGCCCTTTACAGCCAGTGGGGGAATAATTTCATCCATCGAAACAGCTCCGAGATGATTCACATCAGAAGGAAAACAAACAACCAAAAAAACCCAACACCTTACCAGTATAATTAGGATCTAGTTCTGATTCTTTACCAAATTTAAGGAGAGCATAGTCTGATATTTCTTGGCTTCCATCACTGATTGTTTCTCTTTTCTTCCCAGTATATATGTTATTAAGCACACATGAGGGGCTCTCATCCTTTGATGCTCCATAATTTTCTGTCTGGGAGACACCATGTACAGAAACAAGGAGTGGACTGACAATTTCTATTTGACTCTAGTGTCAAATTTAAGTATTTGCCTTTTTCCTCCAAAGCACCTTCTTCATAGGAGATCTTTTTTGAATGTTTTCCTGAAGACTACACCTAACTACTGTATAAAAACACATTATTAGAATCTGATTAAAAGAGCTCCATCAGAAGGCATTTATCATGTCTTTATTTCTTCCCTTTTCCTTTCCTTTTCTTTCTTTTTCTTTCTTTCTTTTTTTTTTTATTTTTATTTTGGCACATCTGATCTGTATCTCCATGCTGTCTAGAGTGATTCTCTATTCCACAACGGGGTCCATTAGTTCACATCTCTGCTTTCCTTGCTCACTCACAGGAGATAAGATTAAAAACAAGTAAGAATAATATTGTTTTATGAAGCAGGTATTATAATTTCCAACCTATAAAGAAAGAAATTGAAGCCTCAAGATATTAAGTAACTTATATCTACTCACATATAAAAATGGTTAAAATTCAAATATATGAGATTATCAAGTGCTGGTTAGGCAACACATCAACTGGAACTCTCACACATTGCTGATAGGAAACAGAAATGATTAGCACTTTGCAAAACAGTCTGTCAGTTCTTATAAAGTTAAATTTCACTTACAATATGATTCATGAATCCCTCTCCTACATATTTAGCCAAGAGAAATAAAAGTTATGTTCACATAAAAATTTCCATGTGAATGTTTATAGCAGCTTAATTCACAATCACTAAAAACTCGGAATGACCAGATGTCCTTCAACTTGAGAATGGTTAAACACATTTTCATTCATCCATATGATTGAGGACTACTCAGCAATAAAAAGAAATGAAGTATTGACTAATGCAACAACATGGATAAATCTTCAATGTGTCTTGGTATAGAAAAGAAATTAAGTCCAAAGGACTACATATTGTGTGAGTTTATTATATTATTAATACATATGGGTCGAGGCAAAACTATAAAGATAGGAAACAGATCAAAGTTTGCCTGGGGTTGGTGAGAACTATACCATAGACTTGTATACCACAAAAAATAAATCTTACTGTGTATAAAATTTTTTAATAACCAGAATGTAAGTGGAACCCCAAAAGAAATAGAAACTGTAACAAATGCACCCAACCATATTACAGCGAATAATGTAAACACAGTGACATTCTCTTTAATGTGGAAGAAAATAACTAACCTAAATAATTTTTGGAAATGGTATTTTGAGTAAATATTATAAGTCTAAAGGTAAAAGAATGACACACAAATACCATTCTGTAGTTAATAAATTTGTTTCTCAAGGGGTATGGGTTAGCAATTCTTAAACTAATTTATGTGAGTATTTGGATTGAACAAATGTATATAAGTAAAATATATAATTAGATCATGAATCATGAGAGCCAGAATTCTCACGGTTGGGAAAAGTAATTAATAATAAAGGGAGAAATCTATGCAGACCCAGTGGAGTTGAACTCATGTTTTTTTAAACATTCGTACATATAGGTTGATACATAAATAAAATTATTAGGAGACTGAGTGCTTTCTGATGCCCAAGAGCAAAGGACAAGCCTGTGGTTACTTTATTTGAATTGATTCAAAAGCCTGAAAGACCTTCAGCAGAGTAGATAAGAAATGTCTGGAAAACCTAGGTGGTCTTGATATTAGGAAAGATACAGTATTTCATTTGTATTGTCACCATATTTAGTTCTGATCAATTCAACATACCTCTTTGGTTTTTGTATTGAGGCATAATATGCATATAGTAAATTGCACAAACATTCATCAAATGTTTGTGACTGTTTAGTTATGCATATACCTATGTAATAATCCTTCAACAATCAAGATGCAGAATATTTCACCAACCCAGAAAGTATTTCATTCCTCTTTTCAGTCAATACCCACCCAAATATAATAATCACTATTTTGATTTCTATTGCCTTAGTTTTGCTTCTTCTTGAATTTCATATTAATGAAATAATACATTATGTTTTACATGTTTCTTACGTTGAATAGTGTTCCATTGTATGAAAATGCCATCTTGTTTACTTCTCTGGCAATAGAAATTTGTGTTGTTTCCAGTTTGGGGCTATGATGAATAAAACTTCTATAAATGTTTTTATATAAGTCTTTTTGTGGACATGTGAAATTGTTGAGCATTGTTATATAAGTTTTATTATAGTAGAATTACTGGGTCATAGGACAGGCATATCTTTAACCTTATTAGAAACTTCCAAGCTGTTTTTGAAGTTATATCATTATGGAAAGGAGGATTAATTCTATATAACCTTGCTGGTACTTAATATTGTTAACACATATTTTTAATTAAACTTTTTTATTTTGAGATTAATTCCAATATATGTTAAGAAATTGAGATCATATGTATCCTTTACTCAGTTTACTTCAATAGTATAAAACTATAGTACAATATCACAACCAGGATATTGACACTGACTCAGTCAAGGCACAGAACATTTCAATCTCCACAAGGATGCTTTCTGTTGTCCTTTTGTAGCCATATTTATTTCCTCTCTACTCCCATCCCCTCCTTCATTCCTGGGAACGATTGATCTGTCCTTCATTTCTACAGCTTTGTAATTTCATATATGTTATATAAATGACCTTTTAGGACTGACTTTTTAAACACAGCATATTGCTATATTTTATATCTTACCAAATTTGAGAAGTTTTGGCTTTTACTTCCTTGATACTTTTTCAGCCCTACCCCCTTTCTTTTCTAGTACTCTAATGAAAGGAATGTTAGATATTTTGCTATAGTCCTGCAATTCCCTGAGGCTTGGTTCATCTTTTAATCATTCTATTTTCTCCTCGTTATTCAGATTGAGTAATTTCTTTTGTTCTATCTTCCAGTTCACTAATAACTTTCTCTGTCCCCTCCATTTTGCTACTGAGTGCATTTGGTGGGCTTTTTATTTCAGCTATATTTTTAAGTTCTAAAATTTCCATTTTATGTCTTGGTTCTTTCTTGAGTTTCTTACTTTTTTGCTGAGACTTTCTATTTCCTCCTGAATCTTACTTCTTTGCTGAGACTTTCTGTCTCCTTCTGAAGCTTTCTGTTTTCATTTGTTTCAAGCATGTTTGTAGTTGCTCTTTGAAACATTTTCATCATGGATGTTTCCATATCTTTGTCAGGTAATTTTGCCACCTCTTTCATCTCAAGGTTGGCACCTATTGATTGTCTCTTCAAAATTCAATTTGAGTTCTCTTCTCAAACTGAATTGATCTTCTTCTCAGAACCATGTTGTCCTTGGTTCTGAGTAGATTGAGTGATTTTTTTAAATTGAAATCTGAACATTTAAGTATTGTGTTTGAAACTCTGGATCTTATTTAAAATTTTTGTTTTATCTGCCTTTCTCTGATGCCACTCCAGCAGAGAAAGGGGAACACCACCTTACTGCCTGGTGGAGACAGAATCCAAGGTCCCCATTCAACCTTATTGACATCAGAGGCCAGGGAGGGTCCTCAAACTGCCAGGTGGGGATTGGACTTCTGGGTCCCTATATACAGTTGAGTCTCAAAAAACATGACGGTTTAGGGCACCAACCCCTCTGCACTTGAAAATTTGTATATAACTTTTGGATCCCTCAAAACTTAACTACCGATAACCCACTGTTGACCAGAAGCCTTACTAATAACATAAACAGTCAATTATCACATATTTTGTATGTTATATGTATTATATACCATATTCTTACAATAAGGTAAGCCAGAGAATAGTAAATGATATTAAGAGAATCATAAGGAAGAGAAAATACATTTACAGTACCATACTTTATACAGCAGTCACGTAAGTTTATGCAGTCATTTACAGAATGAATCATCTGTCTGAAATTGTAGGCAACTGCAGCTGCAGACCATCAAGCAATCAAGTTTTTTTCTTGTAAGGTCAAGACTTTTCTCTGCTCCTTGGCAGCACTTCCAGCATCACTAGCGGAATTTTGTATGGATCCCATGGTATTATTTAAGGTTTCACTATTGCACTAAACACAATGAAAAGCATGTGAGAACTGTGAGAGATCACTTTTTACTACAATGGGCAAATTACTAAAGAGATGAACTGCTCATGTGGAGGTAATTAGCTTTGCATTTTAAGTAGATATTCACAAACTTGAGCTCACTGCAATAGCAACAGAAGGTGGCTACAAAATTATTACAGTAGTACAGTATATGCTATAGTTAATTTTATGCAGTTGTGATTTAATACTGCATCTTTAAGTTTGCATTTCTCTGGACTTCAAGTGCCACCACATACAGTCTATGTTTGTGTGTTTTGATACATTTAAAATTTTTATAATAAATTTGTGTATGTTTTATGGCAGTAAGTGATAAAACAGACTAGTACTTACCTGCATTTTATACATTCATGACATATATTTTCTTAGTTTTATTGATATTTTTAGACTACATGGTGTGTTTGCAAGTTTTTTCAACTTG
This sequence comes from Aotus nancymaae, assembly GCF_030222135.1. Lineage (NCBI taxonomy): Eukaryota > Metazoa > Chordata > Mammalia > Primates > Aotidae > Aotus > Aotus nancymaae. The sequence goes on along the minus strand of NW_026988422.1, from coordinate 31,506,115 downwards.
TTGCAAATCTTCAAAATTTTTTCCAATATATTTATTGAAAAAAAGTTCACATACAAGTGGACTCATACAGTCCAAACTTGTTCAAGGGACAACTGTAGTCTCCATTGACACTGTAATTTATTTTTCTTTCTTTATGGTTAGGGTTTTTTATGTACTTTTAAAGATATTTCTGTCCACTCCTAATATAATAAAGTTGTTCTCCTGTGTGTTCTTTTAAAACTTTACAGTTTCACCTTCACATATCTGACCCATCTGGAATGAGTGTGTGTGTGTGTGTGTGTGTGTGATTATACATATGAAGAAACAATAGCTTTAGCATTTATGTTGAAAAGACCATTTCTTCCCCACTGAATTGCATTGCACCTTTGGAGACAATCAAGTTACATATGTGTTTGTCCGTTTCTGGACATAATTCTGCTTAATCGTCTTTTTAAAAATTATCATACCAATAGACCATTTTCTCTTAATTATTGAGGGTTCACATAAGTCTTGAAATCTGGAAATGCAAGTTCTCCAACTATACCCCATCTTTTTTTTTCAGGGTTATCTAGCTTATTATAGGACTGTACATTTCCACAGAAATTGCAAAATAGATTCTCAAACTTCTACCACAACAAGTTGCTAGTAATTTGATTCAGATTTGGTGAGTTTATGACCAGGTTGAGAAAATTGATAATTTGACATATGGAATTTCTTAGATTTATAAATATAGCTCTCCATTTATTTAGGTCCTTCCTAATTTCTTTGATTAATGTTTTATAATTTTCATTTTAATAAAATTTCATATCCTTAATTATATTCATTCATTTGCTTATTTCATTGTAAATGGCATTTTTATTTTATTTTCCAATCACTTTTAGCTAGACTCTAGAAATACAATTGAATTTTTTATTCAATGACTGTGCAATTCACCCACTAGTTTTAGTAGTTTCTTTATAGATTCTTTTAAATTTTCTACATTCATAATTATGTTATCTATGAAGCAATGGAATTCTACTTATCCCTTTCCAAACTTTATGCATTTTATTGACTTTTCCTGACTTGATGCCAGTTATTCCAGTGTGATAATAAATGGAGGTAGTGACAATGTACCTTGGTCCTAACCTCAGAGGGAAACTGTTCAGTATTTTACCATTAATTATGATGTTGGCCTTTGATACTTTTATAGATACCCTTTACCAGGTTAAGAACTCTTTTCTATATTTCTAGATTGCTAAGAGTATTCATCATGGGAGGCTATTGACCTTGTATCAAATTCTCTTGTGTGTGTACATTTTTATAAATTTAAAATTTTAATAAATGTGTGCATATTTTATGATAGTAAATGATAAGTTTAAAATAAGTTGAGCTCACTATTTTGGTTTTTCACCAAGCAAAAGAGGAGAAAACTTTACCCACTATGATCTCAGAGATCAAATAATCTTTTAAAATGTAAGATACTCTGCAAACACTCAATAGATTAGACAAATATATTTTTGTTCTTTAGAGTATGCAAAATACTTAATGGTTTTCAATATCATTAAAACTATCACTATTAGTGGACTTAATGATTGTCTTCTAAAAAATAAAGGCAAGCAAACCAAAGCAAAAAAGAAAAATGTGTTAATTACTTTTCTTCTGCCTTTTTTAATATAACAACATGATATAGTCCTCCCTACTTTAAGTAATTGTTCGTTTTTTATATTTTTGGCAGTACCGTCCTGTTAACTTACGTTTTTATGATCTGGCACAGAATAGGCTCATGGTGAACATTTTTTAAATGAATGGAATATTATTACTATGACTTTTACTCCATATCTTTGTAGCTTGATTTTTCACACCCATGCTGGGGAAATTTATTGTCTATCATTGAATTTTTGCAGACAAATCTGACCCTATGTTTACCCCATTGTAGTCTTTTGTTCAAAACATATTCCAGAAGACTGAAAGAGTGTATATAGAATAATTCGAAGATTTGCTTGGCATAAGTTCTCTCAGTAAATTTGTCAATTATGACTCACCTACGCATTCATGAAGCAAGTAATTATTGAGTACTTATTCTGTGCCAATATCTATTATAAACATTGAATAGTAAGGGCTTTTGAACCAGCTTTTAATTATGGGAAGATTAGAAACAAAAGAAAAATTAAATCCAAGTCAGCAATTGAGAATCATAATGAGAATATTATTGAAATAACAAAGTAATTTTAAAAATAGTTAAAACCTTTCTTGGAGTGTTAGTGGACTGATAAAACAAAGATGAGTACAGAGGTATTACAACTAAGATATCTACGTTCAAACCGTATAAAAGAGTCAGAAGATTGCTGGCTGACTTTTTGCCTGATTCTAGCTACACAGTTCATTCATTCAGTCAGTCACAAGAGGGTGCTGCTTCACCTTAAAACTTAAAAGTTTCTTCCTTGGAGAGGGGATGCTAAGCTTACGTTTTCCACTAAAGTTCCACAGAAATCAGGAAAAAAAAAATGATACACTTTTATCCTCTTTAGACAAATCGTGCTTTATGATCTCTTACTAAGTGTGTTTATGGCTTTAAGAGTTCAGGGGCCCTTACACCGATGAACTAAGTCTTTTCAGAGCAGCTCCCATAACTGCTTTCTCCAAGTTTCACTTCTCTAATCATCTCTTACCTCCTCTATTCCTTACATCTTTTCCTTCCTTTCCTTTACCTATTCTTACCACCACCACGCCATCCTTGTTTGCTTTTCCTGGTCTCTCTGTTTTTTGCCTCACTATCCTTGGCACACACAGTAGCCATAAGCATGGGCATAGAAATTAGGAAATGAACATTAAGGCCATGCGTTTAAGGCGGATGAGAGCCAGCACCATTTATGTCATTAGTCACTATATCAAGAACAGATGCATGGAGAAATGTCTACCTAGACAACAGTCAATACTTGATTCCAGGGACGTCTATAGAAAACCCGAGTTTTGGGAGATTTAGCTTTTAGTGTCAATGTTAATTTTTTCTTTTCTCCCTGAGCATATCACTTCCTACTTTTGAACCTCGCTTCCGTTTTCTAGAATGTAGATGGGAATTTTCAACTCCTTACAACACAAAGCTCGGTATAGGCTTCTGGGGTTTAATGACACTTTCCACAAGCTCCATGGAGCAGAGGACAATTTCTTTGGTACATTGAGGAAGAAATGATGGAAGAAAAGGTCTGAATAGATTCATCCTTATGATCGATTTTCCTCATTCAGTGCCAGCCTCTTAGACTTTAAACCTCATATATGATTTCAGTAGACACTCCCTGAGTTGAGGATGTCTGGTTGATAAACTCACTCTCTTCTCAGGAACATGACTAACCCTGGGGAGGAAGACACAGAAAAGCAACAGCTCTGTCATTGGCTGACAAGATCCTGACAACACAATGAGAGCTGTACTCCTTGCTAGTCTTTACTAGTAGCTGTTACTTCTGTTCTCTGGAAATTCTTTAAACCTAGGATCAGACACAAAAACTGATTGGGTCCACAATCCTCATTTGTCCTTGAAGTATGAGGCTGGTGGCAAGAGTAACTGTGTTTCTGACCTTTGGTAAGTACTCTGTGTCTACCTAGGGAGGGCTTTTGAGGACAAGGGACCCCAAAAGATATTTGCCCTCCACTCTCCCTGTGCTTTATCCAGCATGCTAGGAATATAATTGAGAATTGTTCTGTGCATTTGTCTAGGAAGTGCATACTTCTACCTGACAGACTAGATGATAACCATAATCCCAGAAGAGCCATTGGTAGTATACAGTTGTAAGAAATCTATGGGTTTAAGTCAAGAGCCAATGGAATACAGCCTAGAGAGTCTCTGATTGTTGGCATGTATCTTTGGTCTTTATAATTAATACCAATGATATTTTTTGTGTTCTCCCAGGACATAAAAGTTTTGAAGTGTTAAGGGAGTGTTGTATCCTTGATCCATAGAATTACATTGGCTTGAGAGTCAGGAGCTAATCTGATTTTCTTAACCCCATAGGGACTATAATTGATGCTAAGACCACTCAGCCCACCTCCATGGATTGTGCTGAAGGAAGAGCTGCAAACCTACCTTGTAATCACTCTACCATCAGTGGAAGTGAATACATACATTGGTATCGACAGGTTCACTCCCAGGGGCCACAGTATGTCATTCATGGTCTAAAAAACAATGAGACCAATGAAATGGCCTCTCTGATCATTGCAGAAGACAGAAAGTCCAGCACCTTGATCCTGCCCCACGCTACGCTGAGAGATGCTGCTGTGTACTATTGCATCGTGAGAGTCGCACATTGGGACAGATGGGGCTGCACCTGTGCAATATCTCCCTGGTGGCAAGTGAGGAGAGGGGTAGCATTCATCTGGAACAAAATGTCAATAGGAGTCAAAAAGTAACAAGAAAAGGGTTTTCTTGAAGGGAATGAGAGAAGGAAGAAAATAGGTAAAGTAAATAAGGGAGATAGGATGAAGGGTAAAAAGACAGGAATAAGAACTTTATTTGTTGATGTGGCTGAGAAAAATGATGAAGAGACTGAATTATAACTTGAGCATAGCAATAAAATGAAGAAGGTTAAGAATTTAGACGACTCCACTTCATGTAAAAAAAATAAAGTTCATTTCAGTTTGTTAGTAAAAATGAACGGGTAAGGAAAATGAAAATAATTCTGCTTGTCCCAAAGGCTTTTTCAATCTGGATCCGGGGTCAAGTTCAAGCTTTGAAATGCATCCTATTATAGTTGTCCCAATTACCAGAAACAAGTTGATGTTTCTGAAAGAAAAATCTGAAATGTTCTTTGTTACTAGTGCAGTAACACTAGTTATTAGAGCATGCATATTTGTGATGAAGGTTTTTCCCTTTGGAAAGAAACAAAAATTAAATAAGGAATATTAGCTTATTTTTATTTGTCTTGAAGTCTTGAATCTATAATAGTTTCCATGACGTTTCATTTTCTAAGTAGCACACAAATCCATCTCACCATAAAAGACTCAGGAAAAGCAAAAGTGAAAGACCTCACTGCATTTCCTCATTCCTTCCTATCTCACACCACTCTTCTCAAAGAACACTAGTTTTGACAGTTTAAGGTATGTCATGATAGCCTGTTTAATTTCAGTTATATATCTTTGTATATAATTTTATGCAATCACACACAAACTTACATACATGCACACAGTTTTGTCATGTAAACTGGATTTATTAGATTTTTTAGCTTGCCATTTATTTTTCATTTAATAGTGTTAGAGATCTTTCTGTATCAATAGAGAAGTTCACTTTATTTTTCATGCCTATTTAGTACTATGAGACATTCCATCATATAATTACTTTTTTATTTATGCATATTTGTTTCTATTGCCTCACTGTCATAAAGAATATTGTGTTCTACATCTTTATAGATTCACCTTAGTATGTGTGTATGTGGAAGTGTTTATTTTAATGAGATTTCTGAAATTGAAATTGCTATGTCAAAGGGAAGGTACACGTAAAATTTTTGGAGAAAGTGGCAATTTGCCCTCCCAATGATGTAACTACACTCCATATAATACATATATATGTATTATAGTACACATAATGTATCTATTATAATTATTATATAATTAATAAATACATATGTTAAATAACCCTCAACCAACAGTAGGTGAAAGGACTCATTTTACATTCTTATAAAAATTAAGAATTACTAACAATTTTTATTTTTAATTTTGTTATTTATTTATCTTGAGTCAGGGTCTCACTCTGTCACCCACTCTGGAGTGCAGTGGCTGGATCTCAGCTCACTGCAAACTTTTCCTCCCAGACTCAAGCAATCTTCCCACCTCAGGCTCCCGAGTAGCTGGGACTGAGCTCAAGAGATCTGCCAGCCTTGACCTCCCAGAGTGCTGGGATTACAGGTGTGAGCCACTATGCCCAGCCCAGTTTTTAATAGTCCGAAGATATTTTATCTTTAGTCATTTTCCCAATTTGTGCTGTTTTTGAGCAACTTTTTCTACATGTATTGGCACCTTTTCATTTGGCCATACGCTTATTCCTACCTTTTGAACATTTTTCTATTTAGTTATTTTCCTTTCTCTTTTTATTCATAAGAATTATTCTCATATCTTAAATAATACATTACTTTTATATTTATTTAAATATTTTATTTTAACACTACCTTTTTTGTTGCTTATTTTTAATGTAGTTTTAAATTTTTACATAGTTTAATCTATCAAGTATTCCTTTCTTTTAAGCCTTGAAAGATCAATATCTTTTTAGGAAACCCCTAAATATATTACCTATTTTAATCTCCATTGGTTAAATGAGGATTATTTTGAGACCTATGTTACTGTGGCCTTGTAGCATAGTTTGAAAATATACTCCAATTTTTAGAAACCCTACCATTACCACTTCAACATCCTCATCCAGTTAACACCATGCCTCTTTTCTCATCTTCAGATGATCTAGCCATCTCTAGAAGGGTATTTCTACATTCTATTTTTTTCTTCCTTGTCTTATCACGATGCCTCCTCCCACTGCAGTTAATCTTTTGCTGAAAAGACCAAAATCATGATTTTTGTGCTGTTAAAAAAATTAATATTTCAATAACACAGTATGGTGACTATAGTTATCAATAACTTATTACACATTTCAAAATAGCTAGAAGATTTGGAATGTTGTCAACACAAATAAATAATAAATGTTTGAAGTGATGGTTAACCCAATTACCATGATTTGATAATTACACATTGTATGCAGGTATCAAAATGTCACATGCACTTTGTATATATGTATAATTATTATGTATCAATAAAAAAATCAATAGACATTGAAAAATTATCATCTTATAGACATTTATTTACCACTTACTCTGTTAGCCATTCATTTCTTTTTGGAATTCCTTTTTCCTTCTCTTTAAGAAATCCAGCCATTTCTGATTTGCCACTTACCTCCCTGGATACCCTTTGAGGTTTCCTTTTCTTTTTCTTTTTCTTTTCTGAGACAGAGTCTTACTCTGTCACCCAGGCTGGAGTGCAGTAGCATGATATTGGCTCACTGCAACCTCTGCCTCTCAGATTCAAGCGATTCTCATGTCTCAGCCTACCAAGTAGCTGGGACTACAGGCACAAGCCACCACGCCCGCCTAATTTTTTGTATTTTTAGTAGAGATAGGGTTTTGCCACATTGACCAGGCTGGTCTTGAACTCCTGACCTCAGGTGATCTGCCTACATAGGTCTCCCAAAGTGCTGGAATTACAGGTGTGCGCCACCTCGCCCAGCCTTGAGGTTTCTTTAGTATTTTTTCCACTATCTATCCCTTGAGTGTTTGGGTTTCTTGAGGATTTTTTTAAGTCCCTATTCTCTTCTAAATTTTGCTGTAAGTATTCATCTTGGTAAAATTGCATCTAGTCTTATAGAGTAGTACTACATCACCGATAACATGGTGGGCAAGGAACTGAGCTTGGAGTGGAAAAGAAAATTGGATTTTAATCCTTGTGTGTCCTTGGGCAAATTATTTAACTTCATAAAGACTTGGTTTCCTGTCTGTTCAGTAAAGATAAATCTATTCTAAAGTGCTATAGTGTAAAATGTGCAATAGTTATCAGTGGTCAATAATGTGGATTATTGAATCATATTTATGAGACAAACTCCAATTCTGTTGAGATAGGAGATCAGCAGGACTTGCTTTCTGAACACTGGTCACAAGACCCTGCTGAACAAAACACGAGCTGATCAAAACAGGCTGCAACAAAGAGAGCAGCCAAAACCAGCTAAAACCAAGATTGAGATGAAAGTGACTTCTGATTGCCCCCACTGCTCATTATGCACTATTTATAATATATTTGCATGCTAAAAGAAACTCCCACCACCACCATGACAGTTTACAAATGCCATGACAACTCCCAGAAGTTACCTTGTATGGCTCAACAGGGAGGAACCCTGAGTTCAGGGAATTCCCTACTTTTTTCCGAGGTAATTCATGAATTTATTTATTATTTAGCATATAATCAAAGAATAGCCATATATATAGCTAGCCAACAATCCACAAGGGCTGTCACTGCTGCTGCTACTCCTCTGTCTATGGAGCAACAACTTTCCTGTATTCCGTAGCTCCAATAAATTTGCCTTCACTTTGCTCTGTCAGATCATTCATAAATTCTTTCCTGTGCGAAGCTGAGAACTCTGCTGGGCTGAGCCCCAGTTTTGGGGATCACCTGCATCACTATCACTTACTATGATCTTGGACAAATTGCACCTTTTCTTCCATGCTTCAGTTTCCCCATTTATAAAATGAGGATGATAATACTATTTATTTACTTCATAGGATAAAATAATATTATTTATAAGATTAAAATAGCTTCCTTATAAGCAGACCTCCGGAAACACCCTCACCAGATTATACTAAGAAATTCAAACCAAGGAAATGGAGCACAAACCCAGAAGACTCAGTGTGTTTCTGTATTTGACCTCCAGAGGGCAATGTTTCATAGACCGGAAATGTCTCTGCTAAGAAGAGTTCTGTCTCTCCTGAGCGGCTTTACCTCCCAGCTCACTAAGGTGCACATTCTGAGTAGGATCAACACCAGAGTGGTTGTTGTCAAGAGAGCAGCTCTTACTAACGGTCTCTAGGCCTTACCTCAACAGGAAACTCTTGAATCTTAGATTTTCCCCATTATAAGGACTCATTATCCTCTGGCACATTCCTTCCCACTCAGAAGATCTTCTAGAATAGAGCTCTCAGCTTCTGCACTGCCTAGCCATGCTCTTAGTGGTCATTCTACTGACTGGAATGTTCTTCACACTGAGTAAGTATAACATTGTTTTCTCTGCTCCCACCTCCATGCAAGGAACATTGTTCCAACCCGAATCTAAATAGACACTCTGTCTCATTACAGGTAGGGCTGTTCTGGTCTCACTAACAGAGTGTTGATGTTGCAGGAGGAACCAGAGCCCAGTCAGTGACCCAGCTTGATGGCCACATCACTGCCTCTGAAGGAGCCCCTCTGATGTTGAGGTGCAACTATTCCTATAGCGGAACTCCTTACCTCTTCTGGTATGTCCAGTACCCCAGCCAAAGCCTCCAGCTTCTCCTCAAGGACCTAACAGGGGCCACCCAGGTTAAAGGCATCAAAGGTTTTGAGGCTGAACTTCGTAAGAGTGAAACCTCCTTCCACCTGAGGAAGCCATCAGCCCATGTGAGCGACACAGCTGTGTACTTCTGTGCTGTGAGTGACACAGTGCCTGGGAGTGCAGGCAGAGCTGAACACAAACTTCTTGAGACACTGAGGTTTTCAGCGATTCAAGGGCACAGCCTGACCTGTTTGTAGCAAGGTCTCTCATTTGATGAAAGTGAGGAAGGTGGAAGAACAGAGCCATGGGGAGTGCTTGGCTCCTGAGAAGAAACAGAAACTTCAGCACATTCCTTCTTTTACTACTGGGTCACATCAGACAACACCTACGAGAGTCAGACTTGTATGAGTATCCCCCTTCTGCTTGGAAATACTGCATTCCTGAGGGTCAGGATTTTAAATCAGCATGAGCAGTACTGGACTCCTGATCCTTCTCACCGCCACCATGCTGCTTCTACTACCTTTTGTTTTTCAATTGACAGCATCTCATTCTTTCAGAATCTCTGGCCATAGCCTCAGAGTTATCTTTTACTCTTATTTTTTTTCTTTCATTATTCACATTGAATCCATCAAGAAATTCAGTTGGTCCTAACTAAAAGATTGACCCATAGTGTGACCCCTGCTACCTCTTTGGTCAAGCCACCCTCATCCCAATGAATTACTGTGATAGCCTTCTAAATGGTTTCCCTGCTTGTCCTCCTACAGAACATTCTTAATACAGCAGCCAATGAGATCTTTCAAATACAGATAGGTCACTGATTGCTCAAATGCTTGCCGTAGCTTCCCATTTCTCTCAGAACAACATCAAAGTATTTACAGTGACCTGTAAGGATGCATGATTTGTCTCTCGTTACATTTTTAAAACACCAACAGAAAAATAACTTTGGCAACCCTGAATTCTATACCAGTAAAAATATCACAAAGAAATTATAGTAAAATAAAGACATTCTCAAATGGAAAACTCAGAGAATTCATTGTGAGCAGACCTACTATAAAAGAACTCCTAAAGGAAGTTATTCAGGCTGAAGGGAAAGGATACCAGAGGAAAATTGGTAACTTTAAATATGAAGGAAGAACAACAGAAATAGTAATTATATGATAAGATACAATAAACTAGTTTTCATTACTCTTTTACAACCAGCTTTACTGAGGTATAATTTATATACAAAAATGATACATATTTAATATATGCAATTTGATGAGTCTGGACATATGCATACAACTGTGAAACCATCATCACAATCAAGGCAATAGACGTATCTGTCGCCTCTAAAAGTTTCCTGTTACTCTTTGTTTTTGTTGTTATTGCTGCTGTTGCTGTTGTTGTAAGAAAAACTAACATAAAATCTACCCTCAATAAATTTTTAAGTGCACAACACCGTATTGTTAACTATGGGTATGATGTTGTATAGCAGATCTTTAGAACTTGTTTTTACACAACTACAACTTAAAAACCATTGAACAACAACTCCCCATTTCCCCCTCCCCCCAGTCCCTGGAAACCATTATTTTATTCTCTGCTTCTATGAATTTGACTATTTTAGACACCTCATATAAGTCTAATCATGCATTATTTGTCCTTCTGTGACTGTCTTATTTCACCTAGCATAATCTCCTCTAAGTTCAATCATGTTGTCATGAATGGCAGGATATTCTTCTTTTTCAAGGCTAATATTTAAGTGTATGAATATACCACATTTTATTTATGTATTTACCTGTCATTAAACTTTTGTTTCCATATCTTGCATATTGTAATACCACATGCAGAAGAATAAAATTGGACCCTATCTTACACCATACACAAAAACTTACTCAAAATGGATTAAAGGCTTAAGCATGATACCCCAAAGTGTGAAACTATGAGAAGAACATGTAGAGGTAAAGCTTCATAATATTGGACTTGACAATGATTTCTTGGCTATGACACCAAAAGCACAAAAAACAAAAGCAAAAACGGACAGATGATATTACATCAAACTAAAAAGCTTCTTCACAGCAAAGGAGCAATTTATGGAAAGGGAGAAATATTTGCACACTGTATATTCATAAGGGGTTAATATATAAAATATGTAAGGAACCTAAAACTCAATAACAAAAAAGAAAAAATTTTTAAATGGGCAAAAGACTCAAATAGACATTAATAGACATTTCTCCCAAGAAGACAGACAAATAACCAACAGGTATATGAAAAGGTATTCAGTATCACTAATCATCAGGGAAATGCAAATCAAAACCACAATGAGATATCACCTCGCAGATGTTAAAATGACCATTTTTTTAAAAAAGATAAGTATAGGTAAGGGTAGGGCCAAATTGAAATCCTTGTACAGTGTCGTTGGGAATATAAAATGGTGCAAGTGCTATAGAAAACATTATGGAGCTTCTTCAAAAAATTTAAACTAGAACTACCATATAATCCAGCAATCCCACCTCTGGGTATATAGCCAAGAGAATTGAAATAAGGATCTCAAATAGATAGCTGTACTTCCATGGTAATTTAAGCATTGTTCACAATAATTTCTCTTCTTAATTTATTTAAAATGCATATGACTGTTGAAATAAATCATTATAAAATTCCCTTTTGGGTTTTCAAAGTCTAATGATAGAAGGCATCTGACAACTATAACATGAAGGAATTAGGGTAAAATAATCTATATATAATTTCTATATTTTCCATGAAGCAGTATAATAAATATAAACAGACGGTGAAAGATTAAGTAGTAAGCATAGCAGTAGCAGGCAATCCTAATAGAAACCACTAAAAACGTAATACACAAAGAAATAGTGGAAAATCAAATAGATACATTATAATAGAATAATAAGAAACAAAACAAAGGGCAGAAGCGGAAAATGAATACTGAAATAATAGACTGAAATATAACCATATTAATAATTAGATTAAATGTAAATAGTCTAAACACAGATATTTAAAGACAGAGATGGTGAGTATGCATTCTTTCTTTTAAACAACAACAGAAAAAGAAGACCCATTTACATACAAATTTACTTTAAATACAATGACAAAGATTAAAAGTAAAAGAATAGAAAAAGATATCCATGAAAATCCTAATCAAAAGATTAGCATTTTGAAGGGCTATATTAAAATCAGACAAATAGGACTTCAGAAAAAGAAATATTGCAGAAATAAAGTGAAATATTACATAATTATAAAAGGATTCTTCACTTAAAAAAATGTTTAAAGTGTTTGTACCTACCAACAGAGCCTCAAAATATTTGAGGTTAAAATTGTTAGAACTAAAAGAAAAATAGACAAAACCACAATTATACTTGGAGACTTAAACCCCTTGTGTTCACTATATAATAGAGTGAGTACTTTAGTTAGAAAATCAGCAACGATACAGCAGACCTGGCCAACACTATTGTATTGACATTGATGGAACACTCCACTAAACAACAGAAAGCACATAAAGTCATGCTTAGAAGAAAATTTTTAACAGTAAACATTTACATTAGAAAAAGAAAAAAGGCTCAAATCAATAATTTTATTTCCTCCTTGGGTGTGTCCCTAGGGATAATATCTTACATAGAAAAAAAATAATCCTAGCAATCCAAGAAACTCTGTTTTTGAGTTCAGGCAAACAAGAGTATTTTCTGCTGTTACTGCATCAGGTACCCAACTGGAAAATGATATGCCTCATATTTTATATTTCTCTTCTACGCTCAAAGATTAAAATGAGATTAATTTTATTTACATCACAGGTCACAGCTCTGGAGGAGGTTATAAGCCTTCCTATTATACTTATGATATCAGAAATATTACAAGATAACTTTAGTCTTTCATCTTTAAACAAGATGCCAGTTACGAAGATTGTCTGACACAAAATGAATTCTGTTATACACATGATGAATTATATAAGACATTATAAGGTACCTTACAACACATCTACATATTTTCACACAAGGTGAGCTATCACTAATTATTAAATGGAACTATGGAACTATGTTTTTCCTTAACTTTTCAAGGAATAAGCACAAGAATATTCAAGTCATTCAGTGAGTCAAGCCTAAGAACAAATGGGAAAGCTGATAGAATAAAGAAGGACTCCGGCTAGGTTCTGGACTAGCTGGCACTAGCATATAATAAGTCCATAAGTGCAGAATGGACTGGATGTGAGGAGTGTATAACTCTTCTCCATGTCAGCATGCCAACCTTTTTCTTTATTTCTCGCTGAATGCATCTCAATATAACAATGTAACAACACACTGACACCTCATTTAACTGTCAGAGGCATTATAGGACATGACGAAGAAACAATCAGCTTTTCTGTGTCCTATTTGATCTTTGAGAGTATAAAAATCTGATTATTTTCTGTGGGCAGGTATAGAGGGAGTATATGGGAATTCTGTGTACTTTCTGCTCAGTTTTTCTGTAAACCTAAAACTGCTCTAAAATAGTCTATTAACTTTGAAAAATCAATTTTAATAGAGAAGTTAAAAAGAAAAAAGAAAAAATCAATCCAATGAGCTTCATCTCATAGAAAATACTACAACCAGCTCAGGTTACTTCTTACTCTCTCGTTTGGGGCGCGCCCTTCAGCTGTTCGTGTTGCTGCTTCTTTGGTTGTGTATTTACTGTGCAGCATGCCTTATGTAAAATTTTGCTTATATTATGTAATTTAATTATAATAACATAAAGGTAGAAATAATTTCTGTTAGGAAGAACAATATAATAAGTAATTTAAAAGAATAAGTTTATGCATTGGATAGAGTGTGTTGAACTCTCAACTCTGTCATTATTTGAATTATAGTAGAAAAGTTAATAAAGATCTTAAACTTCAATTTTATCATCTGCTTACAGGACATCATCATCATCATCCTGTTGGAAGTTGTTCCAATTATCAAATAATAAAATATCTTTCAAGGCCTTAGCTCATATTCTAGCACAATGTAAACATTTAATACATTATCATAGGTAAAGAAATGGAGGCCCAGAAAACACAAATAATTTTGCTCCTAATCACAAATCTACTACATTGTGAAAAGAAAACTGACCTTTGAAACTCAAGCTATAAAATTTAAGCCAAGTATCTTCAACTTATGATATCATTAATCTATTCTCTTGAATATACTTATTGGGAGTAAAAGATGATTAAAATAGAGGAAAAGTAGAGGGAAAGAGAGAAAGTAGGGGAAGCACTTTGAAACCACCAAACACATATTATCTCTTCAGATGCTCAATCACACAGATAGGCACACTTCCTGATGGCCATTTGTACCAGGTCTGCAGGACTTGAAAAAGAGAACCTGGAACAACATTCTGTAACCTTCATTTGATTTGTTGCCCTAGATCTGGTCACATCTCTCTACAAGGTTATAAATGTCATGTTCATTTCAGCTATTTCTCCTTGTCCTAATGATGTGGAAAATCTTTTCTGTTCTGTCCTGACACAGCCCTGATTATTAACTGGGGTCACAATATTTCTTTTATTGTTATACAAACTGTGTGGAAAGTATTCTCTTTATTCTCAAGACTATTATTTAATCCGATTAGTAAGAGAGAAGATCAGGATAGTTAGCCAGATTTTTCCATTATTCAGTAGACAGGCCTTTATATAAATGAAGAGGGAGACTGGCAGTTTACTCCTATACTGTGTAAGCTTCCTTTCATTAAGACCTCAGTGTATTACAGCTTCTCGTGACTCTTCTCTCTCCCACTGTCACCTTCTATAGCAGCAGGCTCTTTCCTGGAAGATGTTAATGTGGGAATTAAAAAAGGATTGATGTGTACCACATATTACCACAAACAGATTGATAGGGTCAGGCTAGAAAGAATTATGTACAAAAACTCAGTGATGGAAGCAAAAGGCAGAATGGGATGTAGAGCTGAGCCAGAAAATACAAGGCAAGACGAGATTAACAGAGATGGAATGTCCATAAATATCCTTATTTCTGTGCTAGGGCTCTGTGACTGCAGGTACAATAGAGAACACATGAGGTCCTAAGGAAAAAGTGTATGCACTGGGTGTTGGAGACCTGTGAGGACCATCAGAACTTCCTGAGTTTCTTCCAAATGTCCTTTCTTCAGTAGGTAAATCTCTGAAGCACCTGTGTGTTGAATGAAGAATTATCTAAAGGGCTGAATCTTTCTCTTCCTACCTTTTCCCTAGTCAGTGCTACACTTTAGGATATGTGTCCTCTGGGATCACAGACCTCATTGAAAACAAGTCCCAGTATCCCAGTACAGCCTCCATTCTAGTGGGAATGGGAAGCCGGGCCCCCACTGCATCCTTTCCTGGGGATGAATGCTCACTGAGGGTCGGCAGTGCCTCTATGCCATGGCTCTCCTCTAGTCCTGGAAACAGCATTCAGACCCCACAGTCTCTCATAGCGGTCACCTAGGATCTTACAACCAGCTCAGCAACAAACGAAAACATATTCTGGGGCTAATAGCATCCCTTCCTAAGACTAGATTTTCTGATTTAAGGTACAAGATTCTTGTGACAAATAACATAAACAATTTGTCAATTTTTCCAAACAGAAGGGCCAGCAACCTGAACCTTCCAGGGTGAAACAGAGAGACACTGTTGTATACACTCTGAGAGGCATGAGAGTGACAGATGAGGCTGCTACCGTGTTATATCCCCATGAAAAAAATTAAAAGTATGGCAGCCTTGGAAGCCAGTTGAAGAAAACATACACAAAACACACCAGCAAGTACAGAATGCTTTACTCTTTCTTTTCTATAAGAAAGCCCGTCTGTCCTATGCTTCCTTGGTCTACAGACCAGGTAACAATAATAATAACGACAATGATGCTATAAACTACATCATTTAATATCATTTTCATTAGTAATAAATAAAAACAAGATCAATTAAGTAAGCATGAAATGCTAGTGATTAGAAGAAAAAAATAAATCTAAGAGGATCATGAAAGTGGTATAGATAAATGTGTAAGCGTAACTCAATGATAAGAAAAAATAGAATTGGACAATTTTAAAAAAATCAAATCCTGAAAAAAATTAGATTAACTCTTCTTTTATTGAAGTAATTATTCAAAAAAGAGAGGACCTATGTAATAGGTATTATACAGGTGTATAGACACAGCTGTATATACATTATATAGTTTTCTCTCATTTTGGCAACTTAATTTATGTTTTAGTTATCTGTGTGTTTCTCCTTCCTTCACCTCTTTTTAAGCAGGTGGTGTCTCTGTGCTTCAACATGTAAGTGATGATGCCTGGGAAGATAGAAAGCTATGTTTCCCTATAGAGTCTTCTGGCTTATTTTGAAAAATCTAATTTCATTCAGGAATGATAGGGTTTATGGAAGGAGGAAAGGTGGAAGGGGGTTTTGGGTGATAAATAGAAAAGAGAACTTGGCTTTTCCAGGAGAGAAGAAAGGGGTCTGTGTGTCCCGAGCAGCAGGGCCGTTGTTTCTTGACAACTCTGAAGATTAGTAAGACCCAAGAATGGGGTGGCTGTTTGTAATTAGAAAGAATTTCCAGGCTTGCAAAAGGTTTTGGGGACCCCATAAACCTGAAAAACAGAAACCTTCCACTTGGAATGCACACCTAACACGAATAGTTTATAACATATTGGATAAGAAAGCTACTTTTGTGTTTCTGCTCACAGACCTTAGTGACACCATTTACAGTTAAATTGGTTTGTGAGAATGATTACTGGGCAAAGAATGGAACTTGTCTTGGCTGTCTTTATAATCACATACACAGGTCTGTCTCTTTGAAGCATTAGATCTCAACAGTTCTTAAGTTTGGATATTTGACCAGGACAGATGGAGAAGACCTGGGAATCCCTCAGTTCAGCCCTTGTGGCTTTCATGTCGGATGTGAGCACAGAGGCTGTCAAAGACTTTTCTCAACAGGCTAAAGGATAGGGCAAACAGTCATGCTCATTGTGGATTACTCAGAGTTGCCTATGAGAAAGAATAAAAAGGATGTAAATTCTGTAGTAATCCTGAATTTACAATCTTATGTGTTCTGTCCATCAATAGGGAGCAGAGTTCTTGATCTCTGCATGCCAAAGGGGGAAGGAAGATCAAAGCTTCTTTTCATGCTTTAACAGGTACAAGCAAAATTCCAAGAAGGACTGCCAATATCCTGTTCATAATAAATCTAAATTGGAGTGAAAAAGAAGAGAGAAGATAAGAGCTCTCCTTACTAATAAGGAGGCAGAGCTTCCTCCACCTTTCAGTTTTCCACCCTGAGGCTCAGCCACTGACCTCTGTGTGCTATGTTCTTTTGGCACCCGGAGCCTGTCCCCAGTGGCACTGCTGGGCTTATGGCTCCCAGTGTCAAGGCAGCAAACTTATTCTCAACAGGTGTATAGGGAAAGGCAAACTCAGTGAATCAAATATTTTTAACAATCTGAAAAAATGATCTGAAAATACAAGCATATAACATTTAATAAATATTATTCATAAATTATATGGACCTAGAAGAGAGAAAGAAGAAAAAAAGAGAAAAGAAAAAGAAATTATGTGGACCATTACCGACTTCTCTTCCTCTGCCTTAGCCATGTCAGTAACTCAGTTTTCTCTTTCATGTTTTGGCATTATATGATACTCAAGATTATTCAAGCATATACATTGGCCTATAATAGTTGCTTTCTGTTTCCATCCCCTAAATGTTAGCTATGTTGCAAGGTTCTTTGAACTGGCTGCACCATAGGCTATACCCTAAGTTGAGCCATGGGGACCCCTGTGATCTGCATATACACCTCTGGATGGCCTTCCAGAATCAGAAAATCTGAAGCAACTGGAAGACCATGAAAAGGGGAAGAATGATCAACCCCTGCAGCACCTAATTAACTTGAGACATTCTTATATTGTTCCTTATTCCCACCTCAATTGATAAGGCAATTGGACTTTGTAACTGACCTTGATCAACCTCATGACTCCAGACCCTACGACCCCTTTCCAGCTTGCAAAAACTGCCCTAAACTGTAACTTCTGTAATTTTCCACTGCCTACCCCAACCTTATAAAACCAACCCCTATCCCACTACCCTCTGCTGCCTCTCTTTTCGGACTCAGCCTGTCTGCACCCAGGTGAATAAACAGCCATGGGTTGCTCACATGAAGCCTGTTTGGGGGTGTCTCTTCATTCAGGGTGTGTGTTTTAATGCATATTATCTTATTTTTTGCTCCTGCATGAATGGGACCTACAATATGAGCACTCCCCTCTTACACATACACTTGGGCTTAAATCTCAACAATCTCCTACCAGTGAATGCAGTGCTGATCTCTTTAATTTATGGTGACTTTTTCCCAGTTTTTTCCATTTCCACAACATGCATAGCTTGTTCTTTGTGCCACCTCACAATTTTTCTTTCCTGACTCTGTTTCCTTGAGAGGATCAGGCAAGAGGAAACCGACTTCTCTCATCTATCCACACCTACTCTGTGATCTTAGATAGGCTTCCTCCTCTAACATACGGAGACAATTTTACCTACTATACCTCTTACAGGATTATTCTGAATTATCTTCTAAAATGAAGATTTCTTTGTGTCAAATAATATATAACTAGGAAGAATTATATATATGATGAGATAAGCCTCATTGCATGGGTAAAGTAAAATGTAGGTTATTTCTGAAATGGATTGTATATTAAATTGCAATCTGATTAGAGGTTTAAATCACTAAAGAAGTAGTTATGCATGTAAAACAGAGTTGCTTTGATAAATTAATCAGGAACACAAACCAGTTAATTGATTTATAGTACCTGTTAACATCCGAAGAAATTAAAACTTTCATCTCAAAATTAGGCTCTAGCCATTTACACTATAGTCATTTTAAGAATTTTACTATTATGGGTCAGGTGCTCAAGCCTGTAATCCCAGCACTTTGGGAGGCCGAGTCAGGCAGATCACCTGAGGTCAGGAGTTCGAGACCAGCCTGGCCAACATGGCGAAACCCTGTCTCAACTGAAAAATACAAAAATTAGCCTGTCACCTGTAATCTCAGCTACTTGGGAGTCTGAGGCAGGAGAATCACTTGAACCTGGGAGATGGAGGTTGTTGTGAGCCAAGATTGTGCCACTGCACTCCAGCCTGGGCAACAGAGTGAGACTCTGTCTCAAAAAAAAAAAAAAAAAAATTAGGATTATGTAAAGCTACTAATGGCTTACAGAAATTGACTAAAATAGGAGGTATTGTCCTTGAAGGAAAAGACATAATAATCTCAGCTTTGGATAAAATTGGTTAGAACAGATTTCCCTGCAATGGTTAAAGGGATAAAAACACAAGATATCCCCAGCATCTACATTACAGACTTAAATTAAGGAAATAAAAATATCTCAATAGTTTAATTGAGGAAGTGTATCAAGGAAATGAATATCCACAGATGCTGACAAGGGAAATATATGTTAAAACATTCATAAAATTCAAAGTAATTAAAATAGGTAAGTATACATATCCACTTAGATTAGATGTTAATTCTTAATAATTAAATAATGATCTGGGGCTGTGTACCACCTCTACATCTCAAACTTCGATGTGGATCGCTGGGATCTTGTTAAAGTACAGATTATGATTCAGTAGAATTTAGAAATTCTGCATTTCTAAAAAGCTCCAAAGTCATGTTGATGCTGCTAGTCTGCTGAGAAAGGTTTACATTATCTGAGAGGCAGTATTCTACAGGAGCTAAGCGGGTCCACTCTTTAGCCATACTGCCTAGATTAGAAGCCTGGCTCTGCCCACTTACTAGCTGTATGATTATGGAAAGATTAATGAACTTCTCTGTGTCTCAGTTTCCTCATCTGAAAAATGAGAATAATGTTAACTTCCTCCTAGTGTTGTGAAAATTACACATGTTGATTTATATGAAGTGTTTAGAAAAGTCAATCACATTGTTAATTGCATATATTATCAAGCTTGCCATATCAAAAATATCTGTGTGTTTTTGACTGTCTACAAAATACTTATGTGTTTTTGATTGGCATCTATGTACTAGAGTTGTTTAAAGAGTGACAAGGTGACTAATTGTTGAATTTTATGTAGTTGTTCCACTTTTTCACGTAACCCTTGTTGCAGAACAATATGGTCTTATATTCTGGGCATTTTTCACTTAGGATGAGTGTGGCTGATGAGGCTGATGTATTCTTGGATTTTTCTCAATGAGGATTCACCTAGGCTGGGTCTTTTACTAGGGTCTATTGAGAATGAATTGGAGTAGTAAAGTTGAGCTTCAAGGGAATCATCTAGACAGATTAGTCAAAACATAGTCTGGTTTATATACATAATCTCAATGCAGCCTCAAGACATCCTTGTGGCATAAGCAATATAATCCCTATTTTATTCATTAGAAAGCTATTACAGGAGTAGGTTAAGTAAATTGTTTGATGTGACCTAGCCAGCAAATGGCAATGATGGAGCACTAATATTAAGTATGTCTGAATCTGGTATCAAGTAATTTAGGCAGAATTCATCACTCCTATACCAAGAGTTTTAAGTGTTAAAAATATTTGTGAAAGTTTTCTCTTATATCCAAAATGTTTTATATTCAGTATTCTAATTTTTCTGGTGATCCTGAGCTCCCTTGACATCGGTGGCACTAAAGAGAGGCTTACACAGAACTGGTGCCTTGAACTCAGTTTCCTTCCATCTCCCTGGAGGCTACTCAGGGTAGACTCAGAGTAGAAGGAGAATTGTCCACGTGGACCAGAGGCTCTCACCATGGAATGATTCTGGAGGACTTGATAGTGTGGCTAGAGGTTCTATTTAAGCTCTGAGAAATGTGGAAAATGTCATGGGGGGTCGACAGTTGACCCTGACCCTTTTCTCTCAGGTGCAACCTCCAAAGGGCTATCACATATCAACTACATAAAATTCAACAATTAGTCACCTTGTCACTTTTTAAACAACTCTAGTACACAGATACCAATCAAAAGATGAAAGAATGCAACCAAATCTGGCTCATTTGCAGTTACTGTGATACCTTGTGGAAATAAAATTAAAAGCTGGAGTACAGTGGCTTTAAAGCAAGATCCTAGATCACCCTAAATAGTTGTTAATGATAAAAAAAAAAAAAGTTTCCAGCTGCTGGATATTCTAGATATTCACTTCTGGATTCCAATTATTTAAGAGACCACAGAGCCTTTGTCACCAGGGCAGAGCCATTTGCTCTGATAAAGGGAAACAAGATCTTACAAAGAACATTGTTGATGTGAACTAGTTTCCTGAAGATATGTCCTTCAACACAAAAAGAAAGAAGAAAAAAGAGAGAAGGGACAAGCAAATTGTTATCATCTTTGATTTTTCCTACATCTTCACCGTATTTGTAAACATTTTAGAGTTTACAGAGTAAAGAGTAGTCAGGCATGGTGACTCACACCTGTAATCCCAGCACTTTGGGAGGCTGAGGCAGGAGAATTGCTTGAGCCCATGAGTTCAAGACCAACTTGGGCAACATAGCAAGACTCCATCTCTATGAGAAAAATAATAAATTTTTTAAAGGTTTTAGAATCATGTTAATATACTTTCTTTTTCATAAATCAGTTAATCTCAGAGCTCCTTAAGCTCACTCTCACATACTCTTATTTGCAAGAGTACTGTAGTAGATGATAATATTATTTGATGACAACTATTTATCTCCCACCCTTGCCATGATTTAGTCATAGTATACTTCCTGTACTTCCCCCCACATTGTTGACTTTGCTCTTGGCCATATGACTAGCTTTGACCAATGAAATGTGAGTGGATAGCAACCATGCCACATCAAAGCAGAAACTAAATAAATTCATGTAGTTTGGCTCCTTCTATTTCTGCTCTGCATGTATCATATAATAGTCACTCTTACAGCTTCTGACTCATAATGCAGACTCAGTTCTGCATAGTTTAGCATGAAAAGATGTCTCATAGAATAGACCCGCTGTGCCTACTTGTAACCAGGAGCACAGCCCCAGAGCCTCAGAAATGCAGCTGAGCCACAATTAACATACCCTAGACACAGATTTGTAGTTGTGAGGACTCACATTTTGAGATTGTTTCCACTGAGCCTTACCAGTCAGAATTGACTGATATACAAGTCATATCCTTTCTCTATCTTTCAAAGATTTCTCATATTTAATCACTCCTTTTCAATATCCTTATTACTATCCTGATCCAGATTCTCATTATTTCTTACCTGGATAATTGGAATATCTTCTTAAGTATATCCTCTGCCACTTAGTTTATACCTCTACAATCTATTATCACCTCTGGATAATAGATTTATCATCTGCTAAAACACATGTGTGATTGGATCACTAACCTATTTTAAGACTTCCCACAGCTCTTCATTATCTAAAAGTAAACCTCAAGGTTTATTTGGCCATCAACATCATTACTCCCAGTAACTTTTTATCCTCAGTCCTATCATTGCCTCCAGATCTCTAAACTTCAGCCCATCAGATAACCTCACTCTTAACACCTCCTTCTTTTATATGTTATTCCTTTATAAACTTGGCAAAATTCTATGCAATCATGAAGGCCCAGTAAGCACAATATCCTTTTAAAAAGATTTTTCCAAGTAATCTATTAATAAATAATAGCTATTCCCTCCCCCTCTTTGAGCATTTTATAGTTTTGCAATAGCAGAAACCCACCATGTTATGAATATTTTTTGGTTCTTTTTTCCTCTCTATCTCATGTTCCTCAAAGACAGAAACCCTTTCGTATTCATCTCTTCAGTCTCAGCTGTTATTAACAATCCATGCCATGGAAGAAGCACTCAGAAAATGGGCCTACAGCTTGGCCCTAGTGTACTTTGACAAGGGCCCTGATTAAATGAGAGCTGGTTTATGCTTAGGTATGCTGGAAATATTTTACTGTAGGGAAACTCGAGGTGCCTCTAGTTCATTACATCCCTCAGGCCAATTCATGACTATATTTCCTTTTCTTATACCTGGCAGTTCTTACTTAGAACACAACCCCAGGCATGACTCCAGTCACACTGTTCTGGATTCCATCCCCTTTGTAAACTGTGGCAGAATTTTTCTTCTGACTGAAAGTGTCAGGAGATTCAAGCACTAGAAAAGATCATTCCATATTCCCAATCGGCATGACAATGAGAGTTAATCCCAGTGTCAAGGAAATTTTCTTCTCATTCCCATCTTGAAACTAAATCTGTCATTCTATTTTTGAGAGAAATGCATATTATATCTAAAGGGCTTGGGTTATGGGATGCCTCAAAGAAGCAATCAATAGCTTATGATCCTTGAGCAGCTCTTTTCTTGCTCCCATGAGGCCCACAGGCTGACCCCCTCTATTATAAGCCTCTTGAGTAATCTGGATTCCTACACACCTCACTTAGAGGTAAAATTTTTAAAAATAAAATGCATATGCATTGTAATTTCCCATTTAAGATATTAACAGTCATATGGCCAATGTTGACTATCTTTACTAATGACTGTACACAGTGGCTGAAACAATGCTTTTGGTACAGAAGATTTTGTGATATTTGAATACACAATACACCCACACCACAACATCTTAAATCACTATACCAATGCACAAACACTTTACATATTAATTCATGATTATGTGTTCACATCATTCTGCCTAATAACTGCTGGGGTTACAAGAGTGAAAAAATCTACAACCTTTTCCACGAGGAACTTATAGATGAATTTAACAAGTGCAATTATACAAGATAGTGTGATGAGGACTTTGATAGGCATGAACCAGGGATCTAATAACAGAGTAATGTAGAATATCAAAAAAGTATTTCAAATTAAATAATCTACAACAGAATTGTTCATTTTTAATTTGGTAAAAATAGGTTTATAGCACAGTACTTACTCATGCTCTTTGGCCCTGTAAATATAGTATCACTTCACACCACATATGCCCCCCACTACAGTTATAGTTACTCTCAGATACTACATGGCTCAACATGCTTGTTGAGGATATCAGAAACAATGATACTTTCATCATCTTCTATTATTCTTTTATTCTGGCTTTTAAATGATCAATGTTTAAAAGGATGTATTTCCACTTTTAAAATAAGGATATTTATATACTCTTTAAGGATTTTAAACACTCTTTCTGTCACTGGACCCACCAGCTGCTCACCACTTGAAAGCCAAACACAAGAGGCAAGGGTAGATGGGAAAAGCAGGTTTAATGAGAGCCGGCAAACTGAGAAGATGGCACACTAGCATTCTAAAGTACATTCTTAAATTTTAAAATTCAACATGGGGCTTTAAGAAGGAAATTTAGTATGGGAAATATGCAGGAATGGTGCAGGGTGCAGGGTTTATGTGCCTTGTTCTGAATGCTATCTTGGGTAATCGCCCCTCTGGAGGTCTGGTTGGTGTTACCTTGACTTCGGCCTGGTGGTGGTGGACAAATTGTTCACAAGTCTCCCTAAGCTTGAGGATTCCACAATGGGGACTGTGCCTGGTTTGTTTCAAGGTTAGCCTCTGGGATTTCTTAAGCAAGAGAATAATTACACAAGCATGCATTGCTGAGAAGGAGTGTCAAGAGGGGAAGAAGTGAAGGGATGAGAGGGGAGGGAAGGAAGAAAAAGGAAGTGAGTGAGGTCCCCAGTTACATTTCTACTTTAATCTTGGTATTTACACATACCAAATGCAATTGAGAGAAACAGAGCATTACTGGAAAAAAATCACTTTTCTATCTCTCCACAGGAGGGTAGTATTTCAAAAGGCAACACACACTTTGGGTTGAAGGAAGGGGTGGGTGGAGAGCGAATGATTCCATTGGCTGCCACACTGAGGCTCCTGCCTTTCTACAGAACTCAAAGTGGGTGGCATCAAGGCTCTTCTAGCTCAGAGAAGCCTGTTCCAGGAGGGTCTCTTTCAGAAGTAGCTAAAGTCAGGGGCCATGTCCACCATGTGATAGAAAGACAAGATGGTTCTGAAATTCTCCGTGTCATTTCTTTGGATTCAGTTGGCATGTGAGTTGAAAAGGTTCCAATTAACAGAAAATCCCAAGGAGATGGAAGATTCCCGATGGCGAGTTATTTTATGGCAAAGTATAAAAGGAGGAATTATATGAAAGAAGGACGAAAGGGGGAAAGTAAGGGAGGGAGGAGAAAAGAGTAAGGAGGAAGGAAAAATCATTTTGGGTTGGGAAAGAATCCCTAATTCCCTTCCCTGGTGCCTTCTGCTTTGTTTCTAAACAGGGGTGAGCGCCCAGCAGCTGGAGCAGAGCCCTCGGTTTCCAAGCATCCAGGAGGGAGAAAATTTCACTGTTTACTGCAACTCCTCAAGTGTTTTTACCAACTTACAATGGTACAGACAGGACCCTGGGGAAGGTCCTATCCTCCTGGTGACATTAGTTAAGGGTGGAGAAGTGAAGAAGCAGAAGAGACTAACCTTTCAGTTTGGTGATGCAAGAAAGGACAGCTCTCTGCACATCACTGCAGCCCAGCCTGATGATACAGGCCTCTACCTCTGTGCAGGAGCACAGTGCTCTTGAGGCACCTGCTGCCTGCACCCAAACCCTGCTGCTAGCCCCAGTCACACGGCTGCCACATGCCTCTAGTTCCCCTTCACATAGCTTATGGCATGAATAGAGATAACAACCTTAGCCCATTAAGGAACCATTTCCACTGCCTTTCAGAAAACATTTTCCACACGCACTGGAGGACAAGACCCCTCTGCTATAACACAAATATCTGGAAATGGAGCCTGCTCTTAGGATCATTAAATGATATGGGCCTGGGACTCCCCAGGGTAGGTAGGAGCAAAGAGTTGAAATGGAGGGACAAATGGAAGCTATGGGACAGACTGTTTCTGAGTGTTCTACCCCTGTGTAGAAACAAGGAAAGGAACTAGGGATTCTTTCCCAACCTGAAATGATTTTTTCTTCCTCCTTCCACCTTTCTCACTCCCTCATTCTCTCTTTATTCCTTTTCCCCTTAATTCTTCCTTTCATAATTGGCATCAGAGATTTCCCATCTCTTTAGGATTTTCTGTTAATTTAACTGGGAAAATCTTCAGCTGGCATGTCAATAAAATCCAAAGGATCAACATGGAGAATTTCAGCATACATCATGTTTCAGATTAATCATTCCATTTTCCTTAAGACCACAGCCAGGAATCCTTTAGTACAGTGGGGCAGAAATGGATGGTTTCACAGCTTTCTTGTAGTACTCTGGAGATGACGAAGCTGCTGTTTCCAGACTCTTCCACTCCAGTAAAAAGCAGAAGTATCATTTCAAAAATTAGAAGGAACTTACTACTTTTTTTGGAAGAAAGATGCTGAAAGTATACTTCAATGGCATCCAACTGTTGTTTCAAAACAATATCCCAGTTGGTGGTTCAGAAAGTGCCCAGACACTAACTATAATGGCCTGTATGTGCACAGGACTGGCTTGGGAATGAGACTTTGAATGGCACATATAAATAACTTCAAGTGTTCAAAGCTGAAGAAGAAAAAAGTTGGCAGTTTTCTCCACATGACAAGCCCTCCACTGGCCCATTTCATACTTGAAAAATTTGTATTTGTTCTGTAAAGCAAGATGATATAGCACAATGCACATGAGTTTTTGAGTTTTTAAATCAGAATAACTTAGATTAAAATCTCATTTTTGTAATTTTCTAGCTCTGTGTCCTTGGGCAATTATTCACCCTCACCTACATTTCCTTAAAAATTAATGTTAATAAGAATATCTATCTTGCTGAGTTGCTATGAATTAAATGAGATAAAATATATAAAATTGTCTGAAGTTCCAGGGATAGCATGTATACTCAATAAACGTCCCTAAAATAATATTGTTATTGATGCTCCTATGTAAATGTCACCCTACAGTGGAATTTTCTCTGACTACTCAAGGGGGAGTGAGTTTTTCTCTTTCTAATACTCTGAGTCTTCACCAGGAGTCAGGAACACAGACGCTGTAAGTTGCCAACCTAATCACAATTCTCTTCTACCTCCTTATTAACAAAACCCTCAATTTTTATTTGAGCGACAATATGTCCAGCTTAAAGAAAACCCAGCACTACATATTACCCTCTCTTGCAGCAAGGGATTGCCATATACTTATAGAACAGTTCTGACCTGTGAGGTGGGACCAGAAATCTGCTAGGGCCTTCCCATAATGTTTTATTTTTCTCTCTCCTGGTACGAGTACATCTCCCTAATCCTCCTTGTCTCTTTTTTAAACATGGAAGTGATAACTTTACCATAAATGAAAGTACATACCTAATCCCCTTTCCCTATCCCATGCCTGGTAGTCTTTTAGATGCCAAGTCAAATCCAGCCTCCAGATTTATTTTACATGAACATTTTTAATAAATCATCATGTGGTTGAGTTTTTTGTTGCTGTAGCTAAACACAATTCTAACTGTAGTAAGATTGACATAAAATGACTTTTTTGTGTGTCTGTAAGAGCAGGAAAAGATATATAAACAAATTACTCTGTTTATACACACATGGGGCCTCCATTTGTATTGATCATAACTATTTCTTAAAGTATTAATGTTCCCATAATTTTTCATGAAGGAAAAAATATTTCACCTTTCATTTAGAGAGGACTCATTATTAAATTTCCATACCAATTTCTTATCCTCATGGAGGATTATGGAATCCAGCTTTTATCCTAAAGTCTTTTAACCACAGACAATTTTCATGCAAATAATAATTGTAGCCTTACATTTGTCTTACTTTTATATTACAAAGGTTATTTTTCTATTTTCTTAACTTTACTCTACCCAGTAATTCATTTTAAAAGCATCCCCTAAAAATTTTATCACATTAAACTCCTTCATTCTGAAAATTTTAAAGGCAAATACAAATAAAAATAAGAAAACAATTCTCTCTGATGCTAAAAGAGAGACACTCTCCTCTCCCTTTTCTTAGAGCACTTACTTTAGAAAATTTGTAATTGTGAGTTCTTTTTTTCTATCACTTTGAAATGTAGGTAAATCTTTTTAAAAGCTAAATAAACCTCTTGCCAGTTTTACAACCAAGGACTGTCTTTCTCAAGGACCTGAGAGCAATTTTTTCGAAATGTAATCACGCAGGGAGGTAGTGCCCTAATACAGTTTTAGTGGAGGATAGGAGCCTAAATTCAGCTGATACTTTGCTGCCAGTTGCAAACCAACCTCCAGTCAAAAAAATCTGAGAAACGTTTCCTTTGCATGAAGGCAATTACAAAACAGGTGGCTACCTCAATTACCAGGTAAATAGGGGATGAACTATGTGTGACAAATGGTGCCATCAAGTCCTCTTTCTTGAGGACTAGTTATTGTTTATCTTGAGAAACTGTAGACAATCAGTGCTATATAAAAGGATAAGATTTCTTTCTTTCTTTGTAATCTCTTTAGTGGATTGCCTGTGAGATGCATCACATTCTGGTTTAATGCTTATTCAATGAAACTTTTTTTTTTTCTTTTAGAGACAGAGTCTCACTCTGTTGCCCAGACTGGAGTGAGTGGCACAATCAGGGCTCCCAAAGTCCTAGGATTACAGGTGTGAGCCACCATGCTTGGCCAAAGGTGTTTTCTTTCTCTTCTACCTTTGTAGGAAGGTGTTATGGGTTGGCAGGAGATTGTTTTACTTCCTTAACAAGATATCCCACGGTCTTTCCACAATCACTAGGCTTACATGTCTCTTTTTGAAAAGTGCCATGACACTATGAAAAGAGCAGGGGTTTCTCATGGCTCTGCCCCTTATTGGCTGTGTAAATTTGGGCATATTATATTAACTTCATGATCATCAATTTCCTTGTAAGTACTGCAGGGAGTAAGCATAAATACTTAATTTACAGTATTATTGTGAAGATAGCAATGTTTTTGGAAATGCCTAGCATAATGGACTTAAAAATTAAAAAATTGAAATTGGGACCATAGCTTCCATAAGGTACACTCAAAACCTCATTTGTGTCCTGAAATATGTTTTGAGCCAAGAATATGAGTAAGAGTTAAAGAAAGAGGAAAGAAAGACAAAACATGGCTTGGCAGTTAAAGGTTTACTGTAGATGAAACCTGAGAGGGGCTTCTGGCAGATTTCAGTCAGGAGCACTTTCTCTTACAGAATAAGAGTATATATTGGTTTTAGGGTGAGGGGGCTTATCACAAGCTTGGAATGTTTATGTGTAGAGGAGAAGTTCATGGCAAGGTTGGAATCTCTCTGGGAGGAGGGGAGGTTATCTTGGGGCTGACATCTTTCCGGTAAGAGGGAGGTTATCTCAGGGTTGGCATCTATCTGGCTAGAAGGGGTTATCTCAGAGCTAGCATGTCCCTGGTTGGGGAGGAGTTTGGAAAGTTTCTGGTCAGAGATGCTATTTGTGGTTTATGGTCATACTGACCTTAGCCATTAGGCTGGTGCCCTTTGGATTTAGGAGGTTTTTTATTAAAATGAACTTTAGAATGAGGGGCTTGTCCAAGATGGCAATGCTGCTGCTCTGTCAATATGGAAAGGACACAGTCCCTGCTTCCAAGGAACTCACTCTGATGGTAATAGACAACCATAGACTTGCTCCCATAGCCATCATTCTCCAGGGGCTATAAGTTGAAGAATACTCTGACCTACAACCTCCATTCAGAGCAATAATTTCTGAGAGAAATTGGACATTCTCCATGCTCCTGAATCACTGTGTGCCTTCCTAAAAACACACTGCTGGTGCTTAAGATCAGACTCAGGCACCTCCCCTGGGTGGGACATCTGCCTTGCCGCAGAAGAAGTGGTGTTAGCTCTAGGGGGTACACTAACCTGAGAAAATACTCTTTAGGCTGTCAGGAGGATTGACGGGTGAATGGAAAATAAAAATCTCTGAAACATGAAAAGGGCTAATAATTTAGGCTGAGGGTGGGGGATCAGTAGCAAGAGAGTATATGGACCATAAAATTCCTAATAACACACATGATCCTGCTTTCTTATCACCAATTCTGTTTTATCTCTAAGAGCCAAAATGAAGTTTGAGATTTAAAGAAGATAATTTAGGGAGAGAGATCCAAGATGGCTGATCACTAGCAGCTCGGGCTCCTAGCTCCCAGTGAAAGCGCAGAGAACGAGAGGACGCCACACTTTCAGACGAATATTTGTTGCTCACGGACCAGGAGATTCCCAGCAGAGAAGCCCCACGTGTCGCCAGGGCGACTCTTGTGGCCGGCGCGGCGGTTTTGCTGGTGCCTTAGCGTGCCAGTTTTTGGTGCAGAGTCCGGATATTCCCGGGCAGAAAAGCACCATCAATCTTAACACCGCGGTTTTGGCTGGCGCAGTGGACTGCTCAGATTTCGGCGCTGGGAATTAACAAGTTGGACGTCTGCTCAGAGACCTAGTTAGAAAGTCGGTAATTACAAAGACAACAGACGGATAAATATATAATGAAGGGAAGAAATCAGTGTAAAAAGGCAGAGAATACTCAAAATCAGAATGCCTCTCCCTCTACAGGGGATCGCAATTCCTCATCAGTAACGGAACAAGGCTTAATAGATTACGAGTGTGTTCCAATAACAGAAGCAGGCTTCAAAACATCGTTGATAAGAAACTTGTGTGAATTAAAAGAACTTGTTCTAACCCAATGCAAAGAAACTAAGAACCTTGAAAAAAGGTTTGACGAAATGTTAACGAGAATGGACAATTTAGAGAGTAATGTAAGTGAATTGATGGAGCTGAAAAATACAACACGAGAACTTCGCGAAGCATGCACAAGTTTAAACAGTCGAATTGATCAAGTAGAAGAAAGGATATCAGAAGTCGAGAACCAGCTCAGTGAAATGAAACGAGAAGACAAGACTGGAGAAAAAAGGATGAAAAGAAATGAGCAAAGTCTCCAGGAAATATGGGACTATGTGAAAAGACCTAATTTACATTTGATAGGTGTACCTGAATGTGATGAAGAGAATGAATCTAAGTTGGAAAATACTCTTCAGGATATCATTCAGGAAAATTTTCCCAACCTGGCAAGGCAGGGTAATATTCAACTCCAGGTAATACAGAGAACACCACAAAGATATTCTTCAGGAAGACCAACCCCAAGGCACATAATTGCCAGATTTATTAGGGTTGAAATGAAGGAGAAAATACTAAGGGCAGCCAGAGAGAAAGGTCAGGTTACCCATAAAGGGAAACCTATCAGACTTACAGCAGATCTCTCAGCAGAAACCCTACAAGCCAGAAAAGAGTGGGGACCAATATTTAACATCCTTAAAGAAAAGAACTTTCAACCCAGAATTTCCTATCCAGCCAAACTAAGCTTTATAATCGAAGGAAAAATTAAATCCTTTGCGAACAAACAAGTACTTAGTTCACCACCGCCAGGCCTGCCTTACAAGAGCTTCTGAAAGAAGCACTATACATATAAAGGAACAACCAATATCAGCCTTTCCAAAAATATATCAAAAAGAAAAGAACATTAACACAACGAAAAATTTACACTAACTAATGGGCAAAACAGCCAGCTAGCATCAAATGCTAGTATTAAAGTTATATATATTCTAATTGGATAAAAAGCCAAAACCCATTGCTATGCTGCATCCAGACCCATCTCACATGCAACGATACACAAAGACTCAAAACAAAGAGAAGGAGGAAGATTTATCAACCAATCAGAGAGTAAAAATAAACAAATAAAAAGCAGGAGATGCAATTCTCACCTCTGATAAAGTAGACTTTAAAGTAACAAAGAACAAAAGAGGCAAAGAAGGACATTACATAATGGCAAAAGGATCAATGTAACAAGAAGAGCTAACGATTTTATAGATCAACGAGACAGAAAATTAACAAGGACATCCAGGACTTGAACTCAGACCCGGAACAAGTAAACTTAATAAACATTTATAGAACTCTCCACTTCAAATACATAAAACATACATTACCACCTCACACCTATTCCATAAGTGACTACATAATTGGAAGTAAATCACTACTCAGTAATCGCATAGCATTTCATAGGTTTAAATGAAATATTGGTTGGCTGTTCGTTTGTTATTTTCTTCCCTTATTCCTTCCTGTTTACATCAAGTATAATTATTGGTATAAAAGAGGTTTTCAATACCCATTACTAAACTGCATTCTAGCCTGGGCAAGAAAGCAATACTCCCATTCTCTCTCTTTCTCTTCCTTTTTCCTCCTCTTTATTCTTTTTCTTTCTTAAAAAAAAAAAAAAAAAAAGAAGATAATTTAACATTTATTTAATTATAGTTTCATGTATTAATATTTTTTAGTATCAGGAACCAATATGAGACTTGATCTGTTTGTCCAGAAATTATTTCTAGTCTCTGATCACTGTTCTTATCTAAACCATGCCTATAGACACAGAGAGTAGAAGGATGATTACCACAGGCTGGGAAGGGTAGTGGGGGGCTGGGAGGCAGGTGGGAATGTTTAACAGGTACGAAAAATAGAACAAATAAGACTTACTGTTTGATAGCACAAGAGGGTGACTATAGTACATTTTAAAATAAAGAATAAGTGAATTGTGTGTAACTCAAATGATAAATGCTTGAGGGGATGAATACCCCATTCTCATGATGTACTTATTTCATATTGCATTCCTGTATCAAAACATCTCATTACTCCAAAATATATGCACCTACTAAAGTACTCACAAAAATTAAAAATTAAAAAAACTCAAGGCCAATAAAAATTTTTTAAAAAGCAAATTGAGAAAATGTAAGGTGGAGCTGGGAAGAAAAGGATAGAGAAATAAAGGTAAGAAGAAAATTGAGGAGGATTGTCTGAATTGCAAAGCATAGTCTCTGTGAGTTTGTCAACAGCAACATTATTAGCATTTTGGGCCAGGTAATTTTTTTGGGGGAAGGGGCTTCTCTGGGTACTGTAGGGTGTTTAACAGCATCCCTGGTCTCTGCCCACTAGATGACAGTAAGATCTTCAACTGTGGGAAACACAAATGTCTCCAGACACTGTCAAATGTCCCTGGAGGCAAATAGCCCCTGGTTGAAAACCAATGGTCTGTATGTCTACATACTGAGTGTTGAATTGATAGAGCTGGAAAAACTTGCAGAAGCGATATATATATCTCCTGCAATATGTATACATATATATATATGTATATATGTATATACATATATATATATTTATATATGTATATACACACACAGATATATGTATTCATATATACAAAATGAGGATGTGAATATTTTTCTCCTACATATGTATTTTTATATATAAATATATAAATAACTTTTTATACAATTCATTTACAATGCAAAACTTCTTCAGTCTGATCATGTCCCAGATTTTGCCTTAGTCAATATATTTTATCTCTGACTTCTCAAAGACATATAAACTGTTTCTCTATTCTCTCTCTAAGCCACTGTGTTCCCGTTCTTCCCCCAAAAGATTCTTAAGCCCTAATAAGATGACCCCTCCATTATCCCCAACCCCCCCCAAACACAAACACTCACGCACACACACCACAGTGTGCAGAAGGTAGACTAAACCACAGGTAGGTGGAGATTTCCACTACAAAGGTGAGTGACAGCTCCCAAGAGCTGCTGCTGCTGAATCTGTCTCATGAAATTGCTCAGCCACAGGAACAAAATTAGTTCCAAATTCAAGATATGATACCTATCAATATTTAAAGGAACTTGATCAAGGTGTGTCCCTATAGCAAAACAAAAAGTAAAGAATCATGAAGGTGCTAATAGGAATCTTGCTGGGCCTCCTGTGGTTACAGATTCGCTGTGAGTTAAGGACATCCCAGAGGAAACCTGGAGGAGTGTCACAACTGAATATGGAAAAGAGCAAGGGAGAAAAAGGAGAGATGGAGAAAGAGAAAGAACACAACTCTCAACTGAGCTGTGACCTCTACCATAAGAGAGGAAACAGCAGAGAAATTTCCTACACTTGGAAACAACTACAGTGATTTTGTGATGACTCTCACCTGTGTTTACTTTTCTCTTTCTCAACAGAGCTAAAAGCACAAATCAAAGTGGAGCAGAGTCTTCAGGTCCTGATCCTCCAAGAGGGGAGAAATTCGTTCCTGGTGTGCAATTGTTCTATTCACATGATCTGTGTGCAGTGGTTTCAACAAAAGTCTGGAGGACTCTGCATGTGCTTATTTAACATTAATTTAGGAATGCAGCAAAAAGGAAGATAAAATCCACAGTCAAAGCTGAGGAACATTATAGCCACCTATACATTGGAGATTCCTAACCTGAGGACTCAGGTCACATGAAACCATAGCTGAAGGCCTAACCCAACCCTGAGAATGGCAGTAGGTCCTGATGTGATTAGCCTTGCATTCCCACTGCCCATATCTCCTTGCAGGTCCTGATTCATGTGGAAAGCATTTCTAAATGAGTTGTAACTTGATACTATGGTGCAGGTGCATAAACGGTTCCCCTGGAGATTGCTGTGGGAATGGTGCTACTAGGCAGAATGTATTGATTAATCAACTCTTTCATATATTATCATCTCTCTCTGCATAAGAGTGAGCAGAGTCCTCAATCCTCCATATCCAAGAGCAAGAAAGCACCAATCTCACCTGTACTTTCTTTCCCACATCTTTTTTATGGCTTACTTTAGTACAGACAGAATTCTAGGAAAAGCCCCATGATACTTTGTCTAACAAACTTAAATGGAGATAAAAAAAGGCAGAGGAAAAATAAATGGCCTCTATTACCATGAAGAATGGTCAGAGCTTTCTGCCTACTTGACCAGAGATTCAGCCACTTACCTCTATGCTGTGGAGACACAGTGCTTACTAGGCATCTGAAGCCTGAAATCAGACATGTATCTGCAATCCTAAGACTCAACAATAAGGTAGAGATAGCTATGTGTTTTGCTGTAACATGGTTTTGAGAAGCATACACTTGATAAATCAAAGTGATTTCACTTCCAAAAAAGTTAAAGATTCTGATGAATACTTAGTCTAGTAGCTATCTCTGTCCTAAGCATAACAATTCCCAACATCCTAATCCCTGAATCAGGGAATCAGTGAATCAGAAATTCTAGATAAAGGATCCCTTAAACTCAGTGATAAGGCTTTCTGTCAAAAAGGGTATTTGCACCCTGAATGCTATTTATTCTTATATTATCTATGTATAAAGGAAAATCTTGACAAAGTCAAACCAAAATATGTCAAAAAAAGACATGCTATGCTCTCTAATCCTTTATAGTTTGTTCCAATTTCTTAAAGTATATTTAATGTGCATTTTGCTCATATTCAATAGTATCTATTTATATCATTTTCTCATTTATGTTTTGAAAAGGTTATTAGAAAAATGCTAATTTCCTGTCATGAATATGCTATATCATCTTCAGCAAGTGAGTCATTTTCTTTGTCCCTTATCTCAGAATCCTCATTTATAATGTGAAGATGATATTTCCCACCCACCACTTAGTCACAAGTTTAATACATTAATTATTCAACAAATAATTATCAAATATCTGTTAGGTGCTGTAGGGAACTGTGAATAAATAAAGAGTTCTATCCTTGTTGAATATGTTTCTAGTGGGGAACACATTTTGTTATCAGTTCGTATAAAATAGAGAAGGACTTAATTGGGACAGTAAAGGGTCTTATAAAAACAAATAGATGTCTGTTAAAAAAAAAAAAAAAAAGCTTTCTGAAGTATGTGATGCCTCAGCTCAAAATCTGGCAGTTTAGTTGAAGTTAATCAGACTGAAGAACAAAAGCGGATGAGGGAAGGTATTTCAATTTGAGGAACAGCATATATTTATAGGCAGGAAGCAAGGCAGATTATGGCAAATTTAAGACATAAAATATAATTTTCAAGTTATTAAATAATGTACATAAATGATTCATTTTATGGGAGACTTAAACAAGAACCTTAAAATGAATTGTCTGTAAATCGTAATATGATAAGGTGAAGGAGATGGGGAACAAAATTACTAAGCATATTTACATTCTAACAGAGCACAGATAGGGATAACTGCACTAATAAAAAGAATCATGCAACTAATTGGTGATAAGAAAATGTTAGTTCTTTAGAGATCCTAATCTCTTAGGCCAGGCACAGCAGCTCACGCCTGTAATCCCATCACTTTGGGAGGCCGAGACGGGTGGATCATGAGGTCAAGAGATCGAGACCATCTTGGCCAACATGGTGAAACCCTGTCTCTACTAAAAATACAAAAATTAGCTGGGCATGGTGGCGTGCACCTGTAGTCCCAGTTTCTTGAGAGGCTGAGGCAGGAGAATTGCTTGAACCCAGGAGGCGGAGGTTGCAGTGAGCCAAATTCGTGCCACTGCACTCCAGCCTGGCACCTGGTGACAGAGTGAGACTCTGTCTCAAAAAAAAAAAAAAGAGAGATCCTAATCTCTTCTAAGTGTGGAATGCATTTCTAATTAAGTCGTATAAGGTATGATAAATATGATACATAAACATGATACATTTTGACTCGAATAAATCTGACAATTACCTTTAAAAGGGAGAAAATATATAAGAAAGCATTGTCTTAAAGAAAAAAAGATTTTCTGATTTTTGCTGTATAGCTGATATTGGAGTTATCTTCTAGCTATAAACTACTACAAAACTGATAAGACATATGATACTATTCTTTTTAAGGAGAGAAGACAGATGAAAGTTTGCAATTCTTGGGAGAGGGAAAGACTGCAAAGTGACTCCCACATTCACTCAGCATTTCTCCCTTGTGGGTATTTTCTAAGCCTCAGCACATGGGCTTGAAGCCCTAGAAAAGAGTGACAGCCTTACTGGGTGGAAAAAAACAGATAGAATTATGGCTATGAATATAACTGTGATTTGAAGAAAAGTGTACTAGAGAGAAGAGAATCTCATGTAAGAGGGTCTTAAAAATCTGTGTAGGATGTTTGCAGAGCTTACACATGAACTGCACATGCACAGGGAGAAACTTTGGAAAGCCTCACAGAAAACAACTTCTGGGGACCTAAAAGCTCCAAGGAGATTTCAGGGGTTGCACTGTGCAGGAAGACACTGGTGCTCTGGCCTAGCCAGAGTGAAGAAACCTTGGGAAATACCTTGGGCTTTCAATCAACTCAGTAGAGTACAGATTACATGCTAAGAGTAAAGGCTATGTTCTAAGATAAAAATAATAATTGAGGAAAAATACCCTCCCCTCACAGAGATTTAAGTTAAGTTTCAACAGTATCAGAGTGATCTCCTGGTAATTTAACAAAATTAACACTTTTAGAGAAAAACAAAATAATCTACAGATTTTATGTATTAATACCCAGATTGTATAGTGTACAAAAAATGTAATGAAGCAAGAACAAGGGCCCAAAATCACAAGATAATAAAATAAATAGAACCAGACCCACAAATGATTCCAATGTGGAGTTAACACATAAGAATTTTAAGATAACTATAATTAATATGTTTTAAAAATTAAGGAAACATGAATAAAGTAAATCAAAATTTTCAATAGGAAATTATTTCAATAACATATTTTAACAGAATATTACAATTACTTAGCATATATTTAAAAATTACATGGACATTATAGAATGCAAAATACAATATCTGAAATTAAGAAGCCATTGAGTAGGTTTAATATCAAACTGGAAGAGGGACACAGGATTAGTGAATGTAAAGACAAATCAACATGAAATGACTTTAAGTCAAATAAAGAAAAAAAATTAAAAAACAGATCTAAGCATACAAATGATGTGAGGTAATTCAAATGATCTAATAAATGTGTAATTGGTGCCACAGAGAGGAGAGAGAAAATGAAACTAAAACAATCTGAAGAAATAATCACTGGGAATTTCCAATTTGATATAAGTCTCCACTGATTCAAGGAACTCTGCAAATTCCAAACAGGGTAAATATAAAACACACACACACAGAACAAGAGAAAAGCATACTTCTACACATCAGAGTAAAACTGCTGAAAATGAAGGAAAAAGAGAAAAACCCTTAAAATCAGCTTTGCTTTTGTTTTTCAAAGGGTCAATTGCATTTCCCTCAAGTTTTTCTGAAATCATGGATGAGTGAGCCTGGCAAATGCTCCAGCCCTCTTCAGGAGCCAGGAAACATATGTGGCCCAGTTGCAAATTTGGCGACAGCCTATGGAGGTCTGAAGATCACTGTGCATTTGATCCACATAGGTAGATACCTGAGCAGCTGGGCTGGGCAAAACTAACTTGACATTATGGCATATGCAGAGAATGGCATGGACTCCTTATTCTAGTCAACCACAAGCAAAGAAGGAGGTTATTCTACTGGCTGAGATGATTGAAGCTGCCTTTTATGGAGAAATGGTTTGCTACAATACAGTGGGGTAAAGAAGAGTGTATCTGTGGAAACTCTTAATCCCACCATGAATGATAAAATTTTATGGAAAACTACAGCAACTCAATATAGGCAGGACTGCTAAAGACATAGATCTTGAGGTCTTCATCCCACCAGACAAGGGAATATGCTTGCTGAGGGTAAAAAACAATAATGAATGAAAGCAGAAGAATGAAATTGTGCATCCCAGCTACAACCTCATGACCAGTGACAGAAACAAGAGCTAAAGTACTTATGGGTACATCTTCCTCACTTTGATATCTGGGTGTGTATTGCAGGGGGATTATAACCCATTCTTTTTATTTCTTTTATTATTCTACTCTCCACAATAGTACATGTTTTTATTTATAGGTTATCAATGGAGAAGTATGACTCAACTAGAAAAAGAGTAAAGTTTTATTTAAAGATGTATAAAGTGACAAAGGGTCCCTGCATTTTCTTTTGGGGAAAAGGTAGGCATGCTTTCAATTGTATGGAAGATAATTGCATCATATTAGGTAGAATAATTGCTTTACTATTGTCTTATATGGAAGTTAAATATGATCAAATGAGGTATGACATAATGGAAAGTTTATAGGGAGGTACACAATGGTGGTTTGTACTGGATTAAACAGAGAACCATTTGACCCAGCAATTCCATCACTGGGTATATATCCAAAGGATTATAAATCGTTCTACTATAAGGACACATGCACACGAATGTTCATTGCAGCACAGTTTACAATAGCAAAGACCTGGAACCAACCCAAATGCCCATCAGTGATAGACTGGACAGGGAAAATGTGGCACATATACACCATGGAATACTATGCAGCCATAAAAAACGATGAGTTCGTGTCCTCTATAGGGATATGGATGAACCTGGAAACCATCATTCTCAGCAAACTGACACAAGAACAGAAAATCAAACACCGCATGTTCTCACTCATAGGCGGGTGTTGAACAATGAGAACACATGGACACAGGGAGGGGAGCACCACACACTGGGGTCTGTCAGGGGGAAATAGGGGAGGGACAGCAGGGGATGGGGAGTTGGGGAGAGATAGCATGGGGAGAAATGCCAGATATAGGTGATGGGGAGGAAGGCAGCAAATCACACTGCCATATGTGTACCTAAGCAACAATCTTGCATGTTCTTCACATGTACCCCAAAACCTAAAATGCAATAAAAAAAAGTGAAAAATAAATAAATAGAGAACCAAGTTTCCCAGAGTTTTCTTCTTTGTATGGTAGCAGGATAAAATTGGCCAAAGAGAAATGTGTGTGAGATATGGAAGTCAAAAGTGAAACAGTAGCCACTGCTCTCTGAAGCAGTCATTTGTCATATGTGACAAATAGACACGGCAATGCCCAGTGGTTCCAGCTTGTCCTCACTCTGTTACACTCCATGCCTAGTATGCCTTCCTGTTGACCAGTCACCTTCAGATGCCTGGCAATAGACGAATGGAGATGGTAACCACACAAAGGCAAAAGCTTCTCCTTGAACTTTCCCTTCAAATCACACTTCAGCAGCTGCAAATGCTTGGTTTCTCAGATTGACTGGTTAGCATTTCCTTCTCTGGCCTTCCCACAGTCCGTAAACCTTCACTTCCCTGTCACCTTTCACAATCACGTAAAGCCAAATTCCTGTAATTAAGCCCCTATCCCATACAACTCATGGTGACTTTCCTGCACTTGACTGTACCCTGATTGATGCATTAGACAAATATAAATTAATACAATGAAAAGTTTTTCTGTCTTTAAAAAATGTGTATCCAGATACCTATTGGGAGAAAGAACAATCAGAAGTCTAGTCTTACCAGAAAAAGAGTAGACCTTAAAAGAATGCATGTGGCAATGTGAATTGCAAGGGAAAGAAGAAAGGGAAAATGGGATACAGTCCATGGTCTCATGCATTTCCACGGAACACTGGGTATAAAGAATCAAATTTATCACTATGTGAAGAGGTTGGAATTATTTTTAATTAAAAAAATTATCATGAGGAAGAAATTACTTATAACTTTATGAATAATTTAACATATGTCAATCTAATTCTGGGTTGTTATAGTAAAGATATCAAAGGAATAACACCACTCCCATGTTTCAGAAATACCTGGTAGTATAACTGAGTAGACTTTATTAGGGAAGACAGATTTCTCTAAACACATCTGGTGACTCAGTTCAGTCTATCCAAATGTCAATGTGGATATGCTATGACAAGTATCTCCACCCACTCCCCCAACTAATTTCCTGTGCAGAACAGCTGTGTCACCCACTGATGCCGTTTTATGACAAGCCCCTTGCAGAATCAGAATCCACTGATTCTGCAAGGGGCTTGTCATAAAAACGGAATAAGGCCAAGGTTCAGGCTCTTTAGAGTGGTTACTTCCCTGGGAACAGAAGTGTCAACATGACTTTTATAATGTGCTTTGAGCAATGACAGCCACTCTTTGCATTAATGTGGAAGGTGTCTGATGGAGCACAGCATTTAGTAAATTGATAGGCTTATCTTCTGCTCTCTCATAAGCTCAGAACACTTGGAATCTTTTTCCACCTTCAGAATGCAACCTCCTGCTCTTGTGTGGCTGACCTATCATCAGTTCTTGTAATGTTCACCACTCTCAGTAGAAAAAAAGTTCTACTTTATTCTAACTGTTCTATGATATGATTTAGAATCACTTTAATGACATGGTCTTCAGTGTGAGAACCTCTCCTGGTTCCAGCATAGATATCCCAGGAGGAGCAGAATCACCTCAGGTCCAGGGGGCCTAATGAACTATAATACTCTCTCTCTCTCTCTCATTCTCTCTCTCTCTCTCTCTCTCTCTCACACACACACACACACACAGGTGACAAAGTGAATTCACCACAAATATAAAATTGTGAGCCACCAATAAGCCACAGTCAGCCTCAAAGCTTGCTGAAAAAACTTGCACCAACACCACTTCCAAATAAAACAGTTTTCTGTAGCAAGACAAAGAGTCACTCATGTCCAATGATTCAACATGGGGCTTGTGGTGCATCTGTGAATTGTGTATTTTGTACTTTTGTTGCCTAAAAGGTGTGTGTGTGTGTGTGTGTGTGTGTGTGTGTATGTGTATGTGTGTGTATGAGAGACAGCAAAAGAGAGAGTATTACAGTCTGCTAGGCCCCATGGACCTGGAAAATCAGCCTTCTACATGATTCATGCATGGATTCTCATGTTTTGCATGTGACCACCCTTTTTAATATCAAGTCATAAATTTCCTACACATAGATACTGAAATCCAGCTATAATGAACCGAGTGCATTTGCTGAGCTCTCCTGGCTATAATTTGTGTGCCTTTAAAATTGCAGATACCTTTGTCCGGAAACCCCTTTTCCTACGCAGCCAACTCATCAATCTTCCTTTATCTCTTAAGGCCCCACTGAGGAGCACAACCTTTGTGAGGTCTTCCCTGACTCCACCCTGCTAATGTCCTCGGCAGAACTAATGGATCACCATTATGTTTTCCTCATAAAAACCCTCATGTCTCGTGCTATGTCGTAAGTATGTGTTACACATTTGTCTTTCTCTTTAGACTATCAGGTGTTTATGAATGAAGATTGTTCCATAACCATATTTGAGATTCTAAGCCAAACACAGTGCCAGGTATTGCATAAAAACTAAATTAATGTTGATTGATATATATATACATAAATAAATCAGTGAAAATTTCTTCACTAGAAAGTACGAATCATACAGGTTTAAAGTATATAATATGCAACATGGACAATTTATCAGCTTCTCCTGAATCAGACAATTACTTTTAATAATAATATATATATATAAATAGAATATATATAGAAACAGAATATATATATTAATAGAATATATATGTGTGTGTATATATGTGTGTGTGTGTGTATGCGCGCATGCGTGTATGGAGTTTCACTCTTGTTGCCCAAGCTGGAGTGCAATGGCACGATCTCAGCTCACTGCAACCTCCGCCTCCCAGGTTCAAGCGATTCTCCTGCCTCAGCCTCCCAAGCAGCTGGGATTGCAGGCAGGCACCAGCACGCCTGGCTTATTTTGTATTTTTAGTAGAGACGGGGTTTTGCCATGTTGGCCAGGCTGGTCTTGAACTCCTGACCTCAAGTGATCCATCCCCTTTGGCCCCTCAAAGTGCTGGGATTATAGGTGTGAGTCATGGTGCCCAGCCAGACTTATTATATTAATGGACTTAATACACTTCTAATACAGGCATTTTAATTTTTCTGAATATTCATTTCATTATTCTTCAAGTGAAAATTCAAAATGTTTATTACCATAATAAAATAAGCATCAAACATTATTTTATTATGTTATTTGTCTTTGCTAAAAATAATTTCAAAAAATATTTTGAAATTTAATATTAGCTGAAATCACTAGTTACCCTACTAATTCAGCATTAAAAGTACAATTGATTCTTCTTCCTTCCTCCATCATAGTAAACCATAGAGAAATACACTACCTGTGGACCAAGAGTGAAAGTAAGCAGCTATGTTGCCTTTTTGGCACCTTCAAGTAACTTTCATGAATATATATATATATATATATATTGTCTATCGACTTTACAGGATTAAGTCACTGTTTTCCTCATTTTAAAATACAGAACACACTAAATGATCTCATTCAAGTTCCAAAAGACATAATTTCAGTTCTGAAGGTGATCTAATACAGAAGATAAATTTTGTCGTGCTGATTTGTGTTTTTAAGAGAGGTACCCAGAATTTAAATTTAATTATTTGGTGCTATTTATTTAGAAAATATGGACACATTTGAAGACCATATTAGAATTGCATTACATTAAAGACTAAGCTACAAAACTTCTCTGTGTTCTAAATTAATAATCATTGTATTAAATAAAATATCATATCCATGTGTGTCCCCAATAAGTATCAATCCTTATTAATGCTTTTAAACGAGATGTCTGCTTTAGTATGCCAGTTGACAAGGTGCCAATCATTTGACCTTATGTAATTCTCTAATTTCCAGGTATCATTTTCTACTATTGCTGTGTGTGTGTGTGTGTGTGTGTGTGTGTGTGTGTGCTCATGTTCTCAGAAAATTTTTTCTTCTCTTTCCATGTCTTATTTTTTAACTTTTTACAGAGAAGGAGTTATAAAATCATCTTTAGGAAATACAGAAACAGATTTACAGAAACTTTCTACATTTGAACTAAAGGGGGCAGTGCTTCCTTTCATAAAGATAAATAACTTTAGTTACAAACAGGGTTGTTCATATCTGCAATGAAAGTTCTGTGAAAGGACATGAATAAAGCACAGGGGGTTGAAGTCAGATTTGCAGCTTTCTGGGCAGGAGACAAAACAATCTCCATCTTCCGCGGAGGGATGGGCATGCTCCTGGGGGCATCATTGCTGATTCTGTGGCTTCAGACAGACTGTGAGTTGTGCATGGGAGGTTTGAATATAGTAGGAAAAGCTACAAGGAACACTAGAAGGCTGGGAGATAATTGGAGAAGTTTTGTTTTTTTTCTGAATCATGATGGTTTCCTGTGGGGACATTAAGAATAAAACTGAAAATCTGTTACTCTCTTTCCAAACAGGGGTAAATAGTCAACAGAAGAATGATGACCAGCAAGTTAAGCAAAATACACCATTCCTGAGTGTCCAGGAGGGAGAACTTTCTATTCTGAATTGTGACTATACTAGCAACATGTTTGATTATTTCCTATGGTACAAAAAATATCCTGTTGAAGGTCCTGCAATCCTGATATCTATACGTTCAGTTACGGATCAAAATAAAGATGGAAGATTCACAGTCTTCTTAAACCAAAGTGCCAAGCACCTCTCTCTGCACATCG
Organism: Aotus nancymaae; assembly: GCF_030222135.1. Lineage (NCBI taxonomy): Eukaryota > Metazoa > Chordata > Mammalia > Primates > Aotidae > Aotus > Aotus nancymaae. The sequence continues at coordinate 31,462,122 of NW_026988422.1, read as the reverse complement.
CGGCCTCCCAGCCTGGAGACTCTGCAGTGTACCTCTGTGCAGCAAGCGCACAGTGCTCTCCAGGCACCTGCAGCCCGTACTCAAACCTGCTTTGGGGTCTCAAACTGGGAGGCACACAGACTCGCCTTCATTTACACATGGCAGTATGAGAGATCATGCTTTGAAGTAGGTGAGGCAAGTTGAGCTTAAAGAAAGACTGATACGTGACAAGCCTTACAGACAAGTTAAGAAAGCTACCTTAGTTTTAGAGTGTCTAAGAGTCTAACCACTCTCCATTTTTTGTTTGTTTGTTTGTTTGTTTTGATATAGAGTCTCGCTCTGTCACCCAGGCTGGAGTAGAGTGGCACGATCTCCACTCACTGCAACCTCCGCCTCGCGGGTTCAAGCAATTCTCTTTCCTCAGCCTCCCAAGTAGCTGGAACAAGAGGCGCATGCCGCCAAGCCCGGCTATTTTTTTTTTTGTATTTTAGTACTGATGGGGTTTCACCATGTGGGCCAGGATGGTAGCGAACTCCTGAGCTCAGGCAATCCGCCCGCCTCGGCCTCCCAAAGTGCTGGGATTACAGTCGTGATCCACCACGTCCGGCTACCACTCTCCTTTTCTGCTTTCAGAAAGAGGTTGCTGATTCAGCTAAAGATAAATCTCTGGTGATGCTTTGTTTTTGCTAGCTTCTGGAATGAGGGTGCCCTGTCTCCCTTGTATCCTAGGGGGCAAGAATGTGTGTTTGGAATGGGAAAACTGAGATCCTACTGCAGGTTCTTCCAGTGAATAACGTTTCCTGAGATGTCGTTTCTTTTAGGCTTTCTCAGCTTACAGGCATTTCTGAGCAAAGAATTGCATGTGTGAATATTAACCTGTGTATATCTGCATATCTAGAAATATTTCTACATGTAGCATAACCATCTGTATCTATTTTAAGTTAAACATTAGTTCTTAGCAATGTCTCCAATGCTAAATCATTACCATGCAGATCACACTAGCCTTCTCCCCCTCTTGCTTATCCACAAATTCCCACCACAGGGGTATGCAGTCCGGCTCTCACTGTTAAAACATGGTGAGGCAGAATTTATTTAGGACCATCATAATAGGTATAGAGACCACTGCAACAAGATTTTGCAGTGAGGGAAAAGAATTGGATTCAACTCCAAATACAGCATAGGCAAGTGGAAATTTCTAGCCAAGGGGCAGGTTGGGGGTCAGTGGATGAGAAATTACTAAGAAGAAACATTAGAAGCAAGGGATATTCTGGCTAGACCAACCAAGCAGGATCCTGGCTGAAGACAGGTCAGGGTGATCAGATATCATTCACCTGGGGGATGGTAGAGGATGAGGAACCCAATTAGATATGGAGTGTAATCAGATATCAAGCAGAGGATGGCGAGGGCAGCAGGGGACAGTGTGGTTCTTGCTAAACTGACTTGGAAGGATTCTTGTCAAAACTAGATTTTACAAGAAAGTGAACAGATGAGCTAAGGAGAAACTTCAAAAGCCTGACTAAAGTTTGGTCAAGCAAAGAATTTTTGCTACCCACTATTCGTGTACATCACTACCCACTATTCAGGTACATCATAGTCCAATTCCATTAAACATACATAGTGGTATCAGAATTGTTACCTTGTACCTCCATGAGAAACAATTTTATCACTGAGAGTACACTGCTGTATAATGGTAATCATGTCTAGATTATGTTGAACTTCTATTATTCTACCTGTTTTGCATGTATTACATTAACTAATCCTCCTAATAATTATTTAAGACAACTATTAGAATAATCCATATTTTAGTAGAGAAAACAGGCTGCGGGAGTTCAGGGATTTGCTCAGTATCACTAACTTTGTGAGAAAATAGAGTTCATGGTTACCTACGCCCCAAACCACCAACGATAGGCCCTTCCTACAGAAGTTATTAACAAGTCATGCTTTTGAAGAGATAGCAATTTAAAAAATTCTTATCATATATTCTTCATCATTGACATGGAGAAGAGTGTGATTATCACTTTCAGAGAATGAAAAAATGAAATTATGGTTTTATATGTATATCATATTTGTAGATAAATGATTAGAACCTGTTCCTCATAGACTGATTTTCTGAAGCTGAGATCTTAACAGTGAGAAGATACAGACATTCAGGATGCTTCCCAAGAAGCATGCAGAAGCCTCTGTAAATCTCATTACTTATGGCTTTATGTGAACAGTGACTTCAGGAACAGTGATTTCAGGAACGGTGAAGCATTTCTGATCAGAATAGGGGTGATATATAGGTTGGCTTAGCTTGGTTAATCTAGGGATCCTCATGGGGTTGGTGTAACTATAAGGTGAAGTCTATAGGTTGATCAATTCTCTCATATTTAATTCTATATTTCTGAATGTGGATATAAAGCTAACTCAATGTGAATTAGATTTATTATCCTTCCATATCTGGGAGCACCAATATCACATGCAGTATTTTTCCCACTCTTTTTATGGCTTACATTGGTTTAGGCAGGAAAGACTCCAAGATCCTTTTTATAATGCACATAGCTGAGAATGAAAAGCAGGAAGGAATATTAAGCATCATCCTTCATACTTAGGGTGTTTCATGCACATCTCAGGCTCCCACTCTAGATCCTCAGTTACTCTGAGTGAATAGTCTGCTGTGGATACTCATTGCTCACAGGCATCCAGAGCCTGTTCCCAAATTCAAAGCTGTAGCCACAGATCCCAGCAAAAGTGCAGGCACATGACAGTTGTTGCTGTCTTCTAGCAGGGTGTAGAGAAATGTAGCTTTGATGAATCATTTCATTTCAATTTCAAAAAATACAAAATTCAGGTGAATAATCAGTTCAGTTACGATAGATCCCTGCTCTTAACAAAACTATTTCAAATACCCTAAGACAATAAATCAGCTTTTTAAATTTTCAGGTATATTTAACATGATCTATAAATTATTGAAACCCATTATAAAGTTCTGTTACAATGGACATTTTTCACTCTAACTGCTGTTACATTTACTCCATTTCATGTCTTGCATAATGGGGAGGGAATATGTTGATGCTGTCTCTAACCTTCTAAGGCAACAATAAAGTCATATCAGAAACAGGAATACTACATGCAATCTCATCCCTGCATTCTTGTTCAAGCTCTTCATGCTGCTTCAACTTTCACATTTCATTCATTCCCACAATTATTCATTTATATTATTTTCTTATCTAGTATATTTGGGAAACAGCATTGGAAAAAGCTACTTTCTAGCATTGTTCTAGCCATGTGTGTTATGGTTTCTTGAGCAAGTGAATCAACTTCCTAACATTTTATATCAGGACATTCATCTGTAATGCAAGGACAATGATTTCCAGCTAACATCGGTCTCAAGTTTTATTTATTTTATCAATTAGCAATTGTTCATTGGGTGCCTGCTGAGTTCTGCATAAATGTTACATGCTGGGAATAAAGAGCTATGGAAAAATACATAGTATCTTCTTTCACTAAATTTGTAGTCTAGTTAGTTATGTAGGCAGCTAATCAGACAGAGTAAAGTGAAATGGGGCCAACCTTGGGAAAGCAAAGGGTGGTATGAAAGCATATGGAAAGCCCCACCCCCATCTTAGCCTTGGTGGTGAGTCAGGGACAGCCTGGAATATGTCTTGCCTATGCTGAGACCTTAAGATTTAGTAGGAGACAATCAAGTTGAAAGACAGAGAAGGTGGTGAAAGTGATCTTAAAGCTAGAAACAGCAATGTATAAGGTGACAGAGAACACAGTGAATCTGAGTACTAAAAGCCAGAATTATGCTATGATTAAATTATATACGTCATAAAATGTTCAAACCACCACTGCAAAGTAGTTGTATCTTAATTCTCAGTTTTATAAATGAGTGGCCATAATATTTGTGAGGTTCCCAAATATGTTTTCTATTTACTTGAGATTTCACTGCATAAGGTTATTCATTTGATACCGAATATGTGTCTTGGACTTGAAAATAATAGATGTAAGTGGGAAGAATAAGGCATTGTTTCCACCTTCAAGGAGCATGTAATATTGCACAGTGTATTCAATATAGTATAATAAAAGCTATCACAGGAAAAGAGTAGAATTTAACTACCTAACAGTGGCATTTAACTTGGAAACCTGAATGTAAGGGAAAGCCACCTATGGGAGGTAGTATCTAAGGTAAGATCTGTAAAACAACCAAAAATGGAGTCTGAGAAAGGGTATTATAGAAAAAGATAAATAGAAGGTACAAAGACATGAAGTCAATATTTAGTTTAAGAGAATAACATTAAACTACTTCAGAATGGCCAGAGCATACAACTCAAAATGTATATCAGTAAATAGAAAACTAAAGCAGTAAGCAGAAACCACTTTGTGAAAATAATTAAAAGCAATTATAAGATGTTTGTACATTACATTATCTTGAAGACAATGATGAGCACTAAAAGAAATCTGCACAAGTAAATAGTATAATGAAATGTCACCATCTGAAAGAGTACTCTGAGTTCACATACTTATATATATGTGTGTGGGGGGTGTGTGTGTATATATATATATATATATATATATACACACACATATATAATAAATTTTCCCTTGATACTTCTTTATTCTCTTAATTCTGGAGTAATTCTTTCTGTAACACAGTATATTGATAGGCCCTTCTTATAGCAAGAAAAAAACCTATCTTGGATGAAAACATAAGAAAAGCTACAATCCACATTTTAATCAACATTCCTCAGTCTAGCCACAGGAGAGAGCTGTTTAAAAAATATTCTAGACAGATGCATTTAGTTAAATTGTTGTGATGTGTCTCTGATTGGTTGCCCCCAAAGTTGCAATATCCTGGAAACAACTGCAATAGGCTTCATTCTGAGTTCAAAGCAACTCCTGCTAAGGAAGCCCATTCAGAGGCTGACTGACACACTGGATATTCTGGGAGGCCAAGGATGGAGACTCTCCTGAAAGTGCTTTCAGGCACCTTGTTGTGGCAGTTCACCTGTGAGTACACAATTCAGTCTGGAAGAGGTTGTCATAAGACAGTACCTTAATGGCAATAGCTTTCTCTCTTGGGAAGGGCCCTTTTAAGAATTAGACCTAAGAAGCATGGAAAATGTACTGTAATTATGTGGTGATGCTTAATGTTTTAAATAAGGAGGGAAGGGAGAAAATCACCCTTCCTTTTACGAGACTGAGTGTCTCATGAGGATTTCCTATGTCCTTTGATTGTCTTTCTGATCACAGGTGAGAAGCCAACAACCAGTGCAGAGTCCTCAAGTCATGATCCTCCAAGAAGGGAAAGATGCTATCATCAACTGCAATTCCTCAAAGGCTTTATATTCTATACACTGGTACGGGCAGAAGCATGGCGAAGCACTTGTCTTCCTGATGATGTTACTGAAAGGTGAACAACTGAAGACTCATGACAAAATAGCTGCCACATTTAATGAAAAAAAGCAGCAAAGTTCCCTGTACATTATAGCCACCCAGCTCAGTTACTCTGAAACCTACTTCTGTGGCACAGAGACGCAGTGATACCCAGGCCTCCAAGAGCTGCACTCAAACCTGAAGCTGAGCCACAGATGCTCACCTAGCACAGATGCTTACCACAGGAGTATGGGGAACTTACCAGAAGGCTCATCCATGATAAAAGATAACCTAAAGGAAATTCAACTGTTTCAACGTATCACACAAAATGCAAGTCATGCCCTTAAGAGCATACCTAATTTGCCATTGTTTTCTTGATAATTATTTAATTGCTTAGTAGGTAGTTAGATAACTTAGATTCAGAGAAAATTACATAGATTTCAGTTTCAAAAACCAGAGTGAACTACTATTTGACTGAAGCTACACAAATAAACTACTTTTATATCTCTGCATTCCTATCTGAAAGTGCATTCCTATCTGCATTCCTCTCTTTCTTCGCCTAGGTACCCACAGCTTGTCAGTAGAAAGATAGCAAAAATTAAAAAATTTAAAAAAAAAACTTTCATCTGGTACTTTCTTGGACATGAGGATTGTATACAGTAGGTATTTGGATTGTTAATCTTGTTACTTATCTGGAAAGGTCACTAGCAATATTTTTTCCAAGGTTTTAAATATCTGTTTTGGGGAAATAGCATTCAGAAGTACTGATTGATTCATATATTGATAAGAATTGAGAATGGACAGATGTGGTGGCTCACACCTATAATCCTACCACTTTGGAAGACCAAGGTGGGTGAATCACTTGAGGCCAGGAGTTCAAGACCAGCCTGGCCAACATGGCGAAACCCCAACTCTACTAAAAGTACAAAAATTAGCCAGGTGTGGTAACACACACCTGTAACTGCAGATACTTGGGAGGCTAAGGCATGAGAATCACTTGAACCTGGGAAGTAGGGGTTGCAGTGAGCTGAGATCAGGCCATTACACTCCAGCCTGGGTGACAGAGTGAGACCCTGTCTCAAAAAAAAGAGAAAAGAAAAAAGAAAAAGAAATAATCACACACAGAATTCCTTTCACAAGATCAGTCTTCCACAAACATGGTACAACTTGCTTAAATCTTTAGTCTTGTACTATCAGTCTACCCTAGAACAAAAATTTACTTTTCCAACTTTCTATATTCATTTAGTTTTTTTTTACTCAAAAAAAACTTTAATTTTAAAAAACTTTAATTTTAAAAATTGATTTGAAAAGATCTCTACACTGGGAAAAATTACTTTCTTTTGAACAGAAACCATATTCCCATGCCCTCTTGGAAGCTTTTAATCAAAAACACAAACAACTTTATGCACTTTGCATATAGAATTGTTTCTCTTATAGCTGGTAGTTGTTTGGGGTTTTTTTGAGACAGAATTTTTCTCTTGTCACCCAAGTTGGAGTGCACTGGTGTAATCTCGGTTCACTGCAACTTCAGCCTCCTGAGTTCAAGTGATTCTCCTGCCTCAGGCTCCCAAGTAGCTGGGATTACAGGTGCATGCCACCACACCTGACTAACTTTCTGTATTTTTAGTAGAGATGGGGTTTTGCCATGTTTGGCAGGCTGGTCTCGAACTCCTGACCTTAGGTGATCCACTTGCCTCGCCCTCCCAAAGTAATGGCATTATGGGCGTGAGCCACCATGCCCGGTTATAGCTAGTAGTTTTAATTACATACATTAATTATAATGTTACTTCTTAGTAACTCTTAGTGAAAAATTGAGGAAGTAAGTAACTCTAATTAAGCACCAGATACAGAGTCCAAGACAAAGGACAATGCCTAGAGCTAAGATTCGTCGTATCCTAAAGTCTCAAATCTGAAAACATAGTTTATAGACAAGTTAAGTAACAAAAATGGTCAGAAAAACACATTTTATGATTTAAAACATGTAGCAGAAATAATATCTGAACAATAGGCCAACAGACTCAGACAAAAATGTCTAAATTAAATTCTGAAGAGGTGTCTATTTTATTTCACCAATAATTTTTAAATTGGCTTTGTTAAAGATTACTAAAGTCACATGAACTAAAAGGTGTTTGAGTAAGATCTCTATTTCTCTCATAAAATAAATGTTTACTTTTTCTTTAAGCCAATTAATTAGCGCTCTTTCACATATTTTGGTAATGAAACATCACATACACGTAACACATATAAATATATAGGCACGCAAACACAGGGACAGAAGCAGATCTTATAGATCTATACTATTTTTCATTTACCAGTTTTAAATAGCTTTTTATTCACTGTTCTAATTACCTGTTTTATTGCTCTAGGCAACTGTTAGCTAAGCAACCCTAAATTTCCATTTCTAAAGTGATAACTCTCAGGTGAAACAAGATAGAGGATTTGCATCTCAAAATACAGAGAGAGACAGGGAATTTCAGCTTTTTAAATTTGGTTGTGTTAAAGGAAGATTAAAAACATGGATGCGAAGATAACACAAAATTATATAAATTTATCATAGGCTTTTATGAGGTGACCAATTTCATTTAGATAGGTGCTTTTAATTTAGTCTATATTTTTTTTATCTGGACCATTGAATTCAAAGCATAACTCACATGAAATCTTGGGTTCCCCAAAAGAGGTAAACACCATGGGGATCAGGACACGCTTTGTTTTCGCAGTGCATTTCGCTACAAATATATTCCCCCTGAGGCTGGTGGGCAACCCAAGGCCAATCAGCCCACTGTGTGATCAGCCCATTCCTTAGTCATTATACACACCAAAGGCAAGTTTTTCACAATAAAAAGGAATTTCTAGTAACTTCAGAAGCAAAAATTTCTGGTAATGCAATGCGAAGGAGAGCAGAGTTTTAGATCTGAGAGAGCCCTGTCCATTTTCAACTCTTGGGATTTGCTGAGAAAAAAAAAAATAGCAGTTTCTCCTATAAGTGAGTCGGTGGCACCTTTTCTGTTTTTTCTTTAAAAATCCCAGGCTGTTAGAAGTCTGTTTCTTTCTTTCTTTTTTTCTTTCTTTCTTTTTTTTATCTTCTTATGTGGCACTGAGGGTGGCAAGAGGGAGGAAAGGGCAATAGAATTAGAGAGACAGAGGAGTGCACATGGCTAGCATGGGTTTAAGAAGAAATTTAGTTGCCTGAGAAATTTTTATGGAGAGAAAGAGCAGAGGCCTTAAAGCAGTAAGTAAATACATGCATAGCCTAAATATCAGTTTTAATTAAGTCAATTTTTGACTATAGAGCCCTTTAAAGAAATACTTTCAAATCTCTTATCAGATGTTAGCTGGGACAAACAGTTGGTATTTCTGACTTTTGAACTTCTTCACCAAAAGATATCCCCCAAAGTGCCTTAACCAAAGTTATTACATAACCATGGATACACAGCTGTGGCCAAAGAGGTGGCAAGCATTTTTTAACAAGATCCAGAATCACCCTAAAGATCACTCAGCGAAGGAAAGTTTCATTAGCAATAAATAGGGTATAACCCCCATTTCTGTCAGGCCATATTTTTAGGGTCTTACACTCTCAGCTGATCATCCACACACAAAGGCCCCAAAGCCTCAAGTGCCCCTGACAAATGATAAAAGACGGGAAACAAAAAGCTAAGAAAGTAGGAATGATCAATAATGAATTGATACCCAAAAGTCACACAAATATCAAACCAAGAGGGGCTGGATCCCTGACCAGGAATCAGACTCATGCTGTGGATGTGAAAGTGCAGAATTTTAACTATTAGGTCACAGGTGGAATGGCCTTTGTTTTTCCCTGACTGGGAAGCAAACCCAAGCCTCTGCAGGAATTTTACCTACCAGAACTGTTTTCGGTGAGATTTTTCACTCTTAATTTAGTCAAGAGGATTTTTAAGCTTGGCCATGACACTGTTATATGTCCTCTGTAAAATATGATCTCTTCATTAATTGTTTAGATAAGAGATCTCTAAAATCTTTAAATTAATTGCACTAAAAGAAAGGATGGGAAAAGGGTCTTGTGTAAAGGAAACATCTCAGGTAGTCAAATTTTTGAACTTTCTTAACCAGCCAGGGTTTTTAGAGGTGGAAACTGACTTTCTCCAGCTGCAGAGTTTTAGTCAGTATTAGAGGGGACCAGCAGTTGGTAAAATCTAACAGACTGAGGGACTGTGTTAAGGAAAAAACCTTAGAGCCCTATAAAGAAATAAAACTTGTCCCTGCCCCTGCGTTCCCCATCGTACCACTTCCTTTCCTAATCTGAGACAGCTGCATTGCTAACCTCCAATAATTCTAGGTGGAGCTTTACACAAAACTGAATAAACTGGGCCTCAGGCTCTGACCAGGCAGTTTTTTTCCTGGAAATAGAGGTGCCAACATGATTCTTGTCAGCATATTATGGGTGCTTATGGCCTCTGCCTTCCTTGGTAAGGACAGTAGCTGATAGTGAGACTGAGGACAGTCTAGGACTGGGATAAGACAGTGGGGAGGGAAGAGGGGATGAACAACTGTTCATATGTGACAACACTCAGGTATAACAAGAAGGAAGAGGAAAGGAACCAGATTCTGAATCCTGCCTTGACTGAAGATTTAACTCCTGCCCCAAAAGTTCTTAGAAGCTCTTTTACAGATCAGCTTAGAGGACCAATCTTGTTATTTCTTCTCATCTACAGGATCCAGCATGTCACAGAAGGTCATTCAATCCCAACCAGCAATATCTATGCAGGAGGGTGAGACCGTGAAACTGGATTGTTTATATGAAACAAATATTGTATATTATATATTGTATTGGTACAAAAGGCCTCCCAGTGGGGAGATTATTTCCCTCATTCATCAGCAAACAGATGGAGAAACCAATGTGACAAAGGGTCAATATTCTGTGAGCTTACATAAAGCAACTAAAACTATTCAACTCATCATATCACCATCGCAGCCAGAAGACTCGGCAACATATTTCTGTTGTCTCAGAGCCCACTGTGAAGAAAATGTTAGAAAAGCCTTACAAAAAGGTCAGAACTCAACATGAGGCAATTGCCTATTCCTACATTCTCAGGAAAAACTCACAAACTTTACCCAGGCATTTGTTAGCAGCTGGTGGTGAGGGGGCATAAGATAAGAACTAGAAAGGAAGTCATTGAGTTCATTCCAGGAAGCACACCCTTGCAGCTGGCTTAGAAACCACACAGGTAAAAGCCATACTCCTCGAATAACATCACATCTCTATTTCTTCCCATGGAGTATGCTGTTTAAAAACGCAACATGTGAAACATGGAATTTTTAAGCCATAATTGATTGTCCAGGACTTTGTATCTGCTCAACTAAATCCCTTGAGGAGGATAGTATGGAAGACACTAGGAAAAAAAGAAACATGCATACAAAATAAATATTTTTATGGCAGGATCCTTAAAGACTGGCCAGAGAGATGCAATCTTGGTGAAATTATAGACTGGTGTACTTTGGACCATGTAGAACAGCAGCCTGTTCTGGACCAGATGCATTTTTTTATCTCTTTGGTTATGTTTCACTCTAATCCTTGCCAACTCCAGTCTGGCTTACCATGCTCTTTGATTCTCATGTTCCCTGCAGCTGGGTCTGCTAGTTGGGTCCTCCCTATAGTCACATGCCTAAGACAATATTTGGTTAACCACAACAGAGAAAGGAGATATGTGAGGAGACACTGCTACAGATGTTAAGATCTGTAGTTAATCTTGTAGCCACCTAACTAGTTCATGGAAGCTCCAGAAATGAGACTTCAGCTTCTAAATCCCATATTTCTTTATTCAGTCACCAAACCTAGTTGTTTTGGTCAAGCACACAAGACTAGTCTTCTGACTCTAATGAGTCATTTTTCTTCCCTACATATTTTCCTTAAAATCCCTCCTATGAATCCTCTGCTGAGGATGTTAAGTGAACCCTGTCACATGTGGCTGCAGGACTGACACAGTGCCTAAGCCTTAACCTTCCTCTTCTCTTAATTCTGTGCTCTCAACTAAGGTTTTGACAACCTGCCAGAACCAAAGCTGGAATACACAAAGTATCTGCTCTTTCTTGGTTGTTACCTATTTTAGAGCAAACTGGACACATTCCTCAAAATTTTATCTATCTGAATTCAAAATAAGATTGCTATACTTGGATTCTTACTCTCATTGGTTCAATCACTTGTTCATTCAGAAAAAGAAAATATGTCCTATGCAAAGCTCTTCAGTTGCTTCCAATTGTTTCAAGAGAAACATCCAAGTTCTCTTGTATGGATTAAAAAATGTTTCTCCCCATAATTTTTTTATTAAGCCCAAGGTGGATAAAAATGTGGAGACTGTTTTGTACATATTCATCATATCCATAATCTCATCTTCAAAATCCATGAAGGACCCAGAGAAAACCCATCCGAACCAAAGTAAATTGTAATTATCTAATTCCTCAGCCTTGCTATGTTCCTTGGGATTTCTCCTTATTGAATCCAAATTTACTACCATGACTCACAACTTAGCTGAAGCCACAGAATCAATAACTCAGGCACTTGCCAATTCTTCCATCAACAGAGGCCCAATAAAGACTAGTTTCTGTGAGACTTTTAACAATTAAATATAAAATTGGCTCAACATTTTTAAAGAAAAAACCCTTAACCTTCCTTTAAAAGAAAATGGAAGGGAAAATGATGCCCTCCTTCTCACACTGACTAGGAAGGAGGTATTTTGATTATGATCTGTGATTTACAATGATAATATGATTTGCAATACTTCTTATAGTTCAGAGAGAATACTGACAAAGGTCTTGGATTTCTGATACCAATATTTCAATTTTAGATGCAATGGAAGATGGCTAGAGTTCCAATTCCTGCTAGTAAAGACCGTCGCTTCTACCTTAATAAGTAAAGCTGGATAAATGGAAAAATTATAACTTTGCTTTAACCCATTAGAGACCTGAGATCACAGGGCAAACAAGTAGGCTGGACTCCAATGAGGAAAAGTCTCCTCCAAGGGAAGACAGGCAGCTTATGGACTCGCACAACTGCAGCAGAGCATAGAAAAAGAAATGCTGCCTGCCATACAAGAAAATGAAACTGAGTAAAAGTTGAGTGAGAGCTATCATCAGAATATAGAACTGCTGGGAGTTGCAGGCACAGAAGGAGTTTACATTTACTGGTAGGGCCATTTCATACAAGTTGGAAGAACTAATCAGGGGCAGAGCGGGACACAGAGAGAGCCCCAGCAAAAGTGTAGGTTTACAAGACATGATCAGCGGCCACTGCAGAAAAGCACAAATCCCAGCATTCTTGCTCAAATCAGCCTCTTGCATGGAGGAAAAGCTTTCAGCTTTTGGGGATGTGGCTAAAGAGCTGATAGCACATTCTTTGCTGTAGTGGATCTTAACCCACCCCCACCCCCGTCAGAGCACAGGTTAAGATCCAGTACAGCTAAGAAGAGTTAAGTGAAAAAACCTTTGGGTAACAGACAGGAAACCACTCTGAGCTGAAGACCCTATAACAATACCATTCTAATTTTGCTACCTGTAAGAAAGCAGCAGCAAACTCTCTCACACAAGACCCACAGAGAAACACGACAGTGTTTGTCTGCCACAGGGAGGTAAGGCATAAATGCTGAGAACACCCTAAATCCAAGATCCAAGCACATGGGGCCAGTCTAAGATTGAAGCTGGGCCAAGACAACAGAGAAATCCACCTATCCACACAGTGAACCTAGTAAGCACTAAATAACAAGCAACTGCAATCTATTATTGCTAGAGGAGTGAGGACTGAGGAAGAGAAAGAGAGATCCTCTCTGTGCTGCGGGTTCAGAGACAGCTAAAAGTTGAGGTAGAGTACTCTGAAAAAGAGAGACTCATAAATCAACAGTAATTCAAGAAGTTTTTAAGTGGCTCGCAAAGCAGTAAGATGGTTTTGGGAAAACTTTTGTATTTAAGGTTAGTCTTACAGACCTTCTATTTTCAGATCCTTTTACTTCCTACATTCTATTCCCGGAGATAACATGGTTGGATACCACTATCAGAGCCATATTAGTCTGAGTGAACCACCATTGTGACTTGCATTATATTATGTTCTCTCAATTATTTATCTCCACGGAGTTTAACCTTAAAAGATGTTCATTCACATACTTTTATTCACTAGGTATAATTCTGAGGAAGCTGATACAAAGGCATGTTTCTTACTAGTCTTTTGCTTAATATTTTTTGTAGATTCTGATACAGTAGCAGAATAATATAATCAACTAAACTTTGATTTGCTTATCAGATTTATCTAGGTTCATATGCTGCCTCTTTGTGTCCTTTAACTTCTTCGAGTCTTTGAGGATTAATGAAAGAATTGATATAAAATTAAAAGCACAGTGACTGGCATGTGGTAGGAACTAAGAAGCCACTAATGACAGCTCTTGAAATAATGTCATAACCTTTCATTGCCGCATTACAACATTGAGTTTATAACAGGGAAAAAATTAAATATTATTGCACAGACTCCAAGAGACTCTGGACTGGGACTCGAGTGCATAACATTTCTTTTCCTTCGAGATGGAGTCTCACACTGTTGCCTTGGCTGGAGTGCAATCGCACGATCTCAGCTCACTGCAACCTCTGCCTCTGGAGTTCAGGCAATTCTCCTGCCTCAGCCTCCTGAGTAGCTGGGATTACAGGTGCACACCACCACACCCAGCTATTTTTTTGTGTTTTTAGTAGAGTTGGGGTTTCACTATGTTGATCAGACTGGTCTTGAACTCCTGACCTTGTGATATGCCTGCCTAGGCCTCCCCAAATGTTGGGATTGCAGGCGTGTCCCACCGTGCCCATCTGTGCATAACATTTTTACTCGTAACATACATTGCTGAAATCTGGACATCCCAAACTTCCTGCATCTGCTTAGGCTTTTCAATCATGGAAGACCATGGCACGCTGACAGGAAAAATATCCAGATGCCTAACTTGGAAAACAAACTAAATGAGACCATCTTGGGAAGTGGCATATAGCTCTTTGAGGGGCAGCTTTACATTTATTGCTGTCTTCTGATATGTTGAATAAGGGTAGTTTAAATGAGACATCTGCTTTAGTATTTGGCATATTGATATAGGTGAGCTCTTACACTATTAAAGTATATTGGAAAGGATATGGCAAAGAATATGCTGCTAAATCCTTGAAACTCCTTAACACTTCAAAGTGGTTGATTTCAATAATAAATTTCAGGCATCTCAGGAACTGATTTCCTCAAAAGTATGATTTATAGCCATCTGATTCTGGAGGCATGAACATCCTCATTCTTTGACATTAAAGGAGAAACTAGGTGATTAGGGGGAGATGCATGGGCTTGATTCTAGTCAGTAAATAGTTCAGGCAGAAACACTGACATTAATCTGGGACTCTTTATATTGAAAAACAAAAGCCAGGAAAGAAGGTGTAAATATTTTTGCTAAAACAATCCTGGTGTTATGATTTCACAAGAAGTAGGTGTGAATATGTTTTACTAATGAAAAATCACATTCATTCCTCAGGTAGACCACCATGATTGGACTATCAAAGGACAATTAGCTTTTTAAGTACTAAGTTGTGTGGTTTCATGTACACACATACACAAGTCCTGGCTGTAGTTTTGCTGATACAGAGAAAACAAATTGAAATTGAAGAACTGACAATTTTCAACTACCCTTTACCTTTTTCATGGCATCAGAGCTCACCTTGTCTTGCAAAGTTGTTAATAGTTCAAGCAGTCAAAGACCTCATTGATAGCAACTATATGTACACAACATTAAAAGTAACTTTGATCTGAGCTTTATTTTCCTGTAGAAAGGAGTGCTGTGTCCTGAAGTATGGTGGAGCTAGTATGTCAAGTACCATGGGCTTAAGAACCACTAAAGAGGGAAAAAAATGAGAGACAAGGAAACAAAAACTGTGATGTGTGATGGATTCCATTGGCCTATCCATTGAAGCCTTTTTATATCAGGATCCCCTTTAAATTTATACTGTTCAGAACACAAACTGAAGCTGTCAGTAAAAAAGATCTGTCTACTCTTCCAACAGAGTCTAGTGTATATTTGGTACAAAAATAAAACATGTAAGGTTGTATTTCATTCTTTTGAATGGAAGCTCAGATCAAAGTCCCTTTTAATGTCTTGCACACATGTTAGATATCAATGTAATCTTTCTGCCAGCCAGCAGATAATTCCCCAATGTGGATGAAAGCTGATTTAAATAGTACTTCTACTTCAGAAAGTAGTTACTAAAAATCTCTCTGGGAAAAAGTCAGGCACACAATTGTGATGCGTGATGGATTTCCTTGTCTCCCAATTTTTTCTCTCCTTATTGGTTCTTAAACCCATGATATTTGGTATACCAGCTCCATGGTACTTCAGGACACATCATTCTTTTCCACAGGATAATAAAGCTCAAAGTCTTTTTTAATGTCTTGCACATATATCAGATATCAATGGGATCTTTCTGTCAGTTAGCAGATAATTCCCAATGTGGATGAAGCCTGTTTTAAATAGCACTTCTACTTGAGCCTGGGAGGTGGAGGTTGTGGTGAGCCAAGATCATGCTACTACACTCCAGTCTGGGCGACAGAGTGGGATCCAGTCTCCAAAAAAAAAAGAGTGCTTCTACTTCAGAAAATAGTTATTAAAATCTCTTTGGGACAAAATTAGGCACACTGCTCTAAATACTTCATTAAATAATAATTTTTCCAATGCCTTCCTAAGTCAATTGTTTCTGGTGTTACTAGATACTTGGTCAATTCTGCACAAATTTACCTAATTTACATCCTGAGATGCTCTACTTTTTCTTTACAATAGCCATCAATTATCCCCCAATGTTTTTGTAAATAAATCTATTGATATATCTAGAAACTGGATGATGAACTCTATTATAAGTCTGCATGCCAATTCGTCCAATTACTCAACAGAGGGAAGACTTCCAATTGAACTTCATTGTGTGACTGCCTTTGAGCTTCTTTTATTTGAGCATTTTGAGTATATAAGACTGTTTTAGCCCTTCTACTCCATTCTCATTTCCTTTTCATCTAGTTAAACTTATTGAGAGCCTAAAATAGAAAATTCAACACAGGCAGCCCTAAATCTCCAAAGATTTGTAACTAATGGTAGAACAAGGAAGCAACAATTTTTTTTTCCCCCTGAGATGGAGTCTTGCACTGTTGCCCAGACTGGAGTGCAATAGTCAGATCTCAGCTCACTACAACGTCTGCCTCCCGAGTTCAAGTGATTCTCCTGCCTCAGACTCCTGAGTAGCTGGGACTACAGGCACGGGCCACCACGCCTAGCTCGCCTAGCTAATTTTTTGTATTTTTTAATAGAGACAGGGTTTCACTATGTTGGCCAGGCTGGTCTCAAACTCCTGACCTCATGATCCACCTGCCTCAGCCACCCATAGTGCTGGGATTACAGGTGTGAGCCACTGCACCCGGCCAGAAGCAATGATCTTTATAATGTTTCTTAGAAACACCATCTGGGCTGGGCATGGTGGCTCACGCCCATAATCCAAGCACTTTAACAGGCTGAGGTGGGTGGATCACCTGAAGTCAGGTGTTCAAAACCAGTTTGGCTGATATGGCAAAACTCCGCCTCTACTAAAAAGAAAATATAAAAATTAGCCAGGTACAGTGGCACATGCCTGTAATACCAGCTACTTGGGCGTTTGAGGCAGGAGAGTCACTTGGACCCAGGAGGTGGAAGTTGCAGTGAGCCGAGATCATGCTACTTCACTCCAGGTTGGGCAACAGAGCAAAACTGTATCTCAAAACAAAAAAAGAAAAAGAAAAAAAAAACACCACTTGTAAGACAAGGTCAACCGGAAACAGAATAATCCAACGTTGGCCAACATGGCCAAACTCTCTAAGCCATGAGCTCTACCTCTTTCTCATTGATTGGTGCCTAGCTGCTAGAGTTCAGTGACAAAAATGAAATTGAAGGCTGTACATTATTTATTTTATTTGGCTATGAGTTTATCTTTCCTGCTAGATCCAAAATGTCTAATAAAATGAGAAATACAGTCAGTCTAGACTCTGGAACCAGGAAGAATCCCCAAAATCCAAATCAGTAACTCTAACAGTCTCTCTGAAGACTCTGCACTGTTGCTTCTTAAAATATAAACATTAAAATAGAAGTCTGCATCTCTAATAAAATATTTGTCTTTCTCTCCCAGACTTTCTTAAGAGTGAGTCTGGAGTGACCATTTTGTGATAACAGACCATCATTTATGGCTATTTAAGCACCAGTTCCCTCATATTTGCGCTGTCAGTCACTTCCTCAAACCTTCCCATTCAGTGTGTTTTAACTTAAGACTCAGAAGGACACATTGATGGTAAGAAATTTCTCAGTGGGTCTGAAGCTCAGTGCCAACACTGCTTGTCTTAGAATAGAGACTTTATCTTACTAGGACATCAAAGACTGTTACTACATGGCATGAATATCTGCTTGCTTCTTTATTTAAAAAAACTGCAAAAGGCATCAATGGATAACATCCCTATGTTTTCATTTGAGTCTAGTAGTCTTCTGTTCTTACTTTGTACTGTCAGGCTTTTTTTCCCCTTATATCTACCTTCAACCCTATAAAGAACTACTGTAAAACAGAAACTTTAAATGCAAGGGCTATAACTTAATCACCAGAAATATAAACTTTATGACTTTCTGCTAATTTCCAACTTGTGAAGTAACATGTTCTAAGGAATAGGCAGACATGCCAGCTCTCCTTTTAAGACAGGATGTATGAGCGTAGTACATGTTACCTTGGTAATTAGAGGTCTGCACACAAGAGGGCAGCACTTCATTTTTACATGCAGAGAAATGGAATGTTCAACTCTGTGTTGGGCAGAGCATAGCTTGTCTCCTATTGGCTTATAGCCAGGGTAAGAAAGAGCAAGAACACACTGAGAATAGAACATGTTCTCCTTACCAGATAGTATAGATCATTGATGAGTCTAACAGCAAGAAGAATGGAAAAGCCCCTGGGAGCATTATTCAGATTTAGCTGGACTGTAAGTGCAGGGCTTCTGAAGGGGTCCATCACAAGTCTGGGGAAGGAGAGGAGGGTCATCTTAGCTCTCCCTAAGTCTGCAAAGAAAGCATACATTCAGAAAATGACCTAGTAACCCACCGTCCTTGTTTCAGTGATGATGAGCGGCCAAGAAAAGGATGTGGTACAGAGTTATTCAAATCTAAATGTCTAGGAGAGAGAAATTGCCGTTATCAATGACAGTTATACAGATGGGGCTTTGAATTATTTCTCTTGGTACAAGAAAAAAACAGGAAAGGCCCCAATCTCCTAATGGAGATTTGTTCAAATGGAATAGAAAACAGGAGAGAAGGCTCACAGTACTGTTGAATAAAAATGCTAAACATGTCTCCCTGCATATTACAGCCACTCTACCAGAAGACTCATTCCTGGACTTCTGTGTGGCAAGAACACAGAACTCTTCAGGCACCTGCAACCTATACTCAAACCTGTAGCTTGGAGTCCAGTCACATTTTTTTGTCCTTGAAAACGTTTTGGGTTAGAATGGTTTACCATAATGTGCTTGTTTCTAAACTGAAATGAATGCAGAAATCTAATAATTGTGATTACAAAATCGTTACTTTTAAAGTAACTCACGATGAGCTAGTCTAATTTGTACTAATTCCAATGTATTCAAGAGAAGAAGTAGTGATGTTTTAAATAGATACACAAATAATAAAGATAACCTCATTGGAGTAGCTGAGGTTGTTTCAGGGAGACCTAAAACTCTTCTGTGTGGCAATCTGCTGGCCTTCAGGAAAAAAAAGATTCATTTTTGAAAAAATATATTTCAAAATCATCACACACTTGTTATTTAAGTATTTTCATTCTATGTGTGTCTGCATATGCCTTAATTCATATCAGCTTAACATATAAGTATGTATTTATCATATAACATTTATGTCCATTCTCCTCTGTACAATCCACCTTCATAGTGTGGGTATTCAGTCATAAAAGCTACAATTCAAATAAGCACCAGAAGAATTCCTACAAAGACTTTTGCCTTGCAACTGTTCTTCATTCAGATAATATTTACCAACTGCCTACTCTGTGCCAGACACTGTTCTTGGTGCTGAGCATTGAGCAGAATGAACAGAAAGGAATGACAACATGTAACTCTATTCTGCCTCTCTCCTCCAATGGATGTCTGCTCACAAGAATTAACTGGGGAAATGTTTTGATAACAGTATATATCCCAGAGATCAATGACACCCCCTAGTTTAGGATTTCCCCCAAATGCACCAATTCCTTCATACTTAATAGGTCTGTATGTACAGTAGCAACAGTGTGATCTTTCTGTTTTTTCCAATGTTCCTTTAAGAAAGGAATATAATAGTTATTTTAGTCAACCTGTTAAAAACAGAGAAAAAACGCCCGGCGCGGTGGCTCAAGCCTGTAATCCCAGCACTTTGGGAGGCCAAGGTGGGCGGATCACGAGGTCAAGAGATTGAGACCATCCTGGCCAACATGGTGAAACCCCGTCTCTACTACAAATACAAAAATTAGCTGAAACAAGGACGGTGGGTTACTAGGTCATTTTCTGAATGTATGCTTTCTTTGCAGAGTATCTACCAGAAACTTAGGGAGAGCTAAGATGACCCTCCTCTCCTTCCCCAGACTTGTGATGGACCCCTTCAGAAGCCCTGCACTTACAGTCCAGCTAAATCTGAATAATGCTCCCAGGGGCTTTTCCATTCTTCTTGCTGTTAGACTCATCAGTGATCTATACTATCTGGTAAGGAGAGCATGTTCTATTCTCTCAGTGTATTCTTGCTCTTTCTTACCCTGGCTATAAGCCAATAGGAGACAAGCTATGCTCTGCCCAATACAGAGTTGAACATTGTGTGTTCAAATGATTACTTTTGTTTGTATTGTAGTATAGTTTATGTACAGTAAGGTACACATATCCTAAGTGTATAGTTCAATGAGTTTTGACAAATGTATATGTCCATACAACCATCACTGAAACTACAGAACATTTCCCATAATCCTGAAAAATCTCTTATGCTTCCTCCCAGACAACACTTCCACTAAAGTAAGTATTGTTCTTATTTACATAAAACTGTAGGATAGTTTGCTTGTTCTATTTTGATAAATTGAGATATAATTCACATAGCATAAAATTCATGCTTTTGAGGTATACCATTCAATTATTTTTAATATGGTCACAAATCTGTGCAACCATCACAACTAATTCCAAAACGAATCCCAAATTCATCATACTTCATACCTATTATAAGTCACTCTCATCCCCTCCTCACCACATCAGCCCCTAACAGCCCCTTAATCTGCTTTCTGTCTCTATAGCCTATCTTAGATATTTCATACAAAAGGAATTGTACAATATGTGACCTATCATGTCACATCCTGTCGTGTCACATATTGTATTATTCACATATTCACATATTGTACTTGCTTTTTCACTTAGCATAATGATTTCGAGGCCGAACATTTGCGTCCAAGTTTTTGTGTGGACATGCGTTTTTAGTACTTTGGGTATATACATACAAATGAAATTGTGGGTCATATAGCAATTTTATGTTTAGCTTTCTGAGGAACTGCCAAACTATTTTTCAATGTGGTTTCACTATTTTACATTACTGTCACCAGTATAAGAGGATTTCAAATTTTTCACATTCTCATTTGTTATTGTCCATCTTTTTAATTATAGCCATCTTGGTAGCCATATAGTATCCCTCTGGGGTTTTGACTTGCATTTCCCTGATGGCTAATAAGGTTAAGCATCTCTTCATGTGCTTACTGACCATTTGTGTACCCACTTTAGAAAATGTCTACTTGAAGGGCGCGGTGACTCATGCCTGTAATCCCAGCACTTTGGGAGGCCGAGGAGGGTGGATCACAGGTCAAGAGATCGAGACCATCCTGGCCAACATGGTGAAACCCCGTCTCTACTAAAATAGCTGGGTATGGCGGCGCACACCTGTAGTCCCAGCTACTTCGGGAGGCTGAGGCAGGAGAATTGCTTGAACCCAGGAAGCGGAGGTTGCAGTGAGCCAAGATCACACCACTGCACTCCAGGCTGGTGCCTGGTGATGGAGAGAGACTCTGTCTCAAAAAAAAAAAGAAAAAAAGAAAAAAAGAAAACGTCTACTCAAATATTTGGGCTTTTATTTATTTTATTTTTTGTCCCACTTACTGGTATTCAATAAAAGTTGTGTATTTTATTTTTATTTATTTATTTATTGAGACTAAGTCTCGCTCTGTCACCCAGGCTGGCGTGCCTGGCACAATCTTGGCTCACTGCAACCTCTACCTCCCGGGTGCAAGCGATTCTCTTGCCTCAGCCTCCCAAGTAACTGGGACTACAGGCACCTGCCACTAACCCGGCTAATTTTTGCATTTTTAGTAGAGATGGAGTTTCACTACATTGGCCAGTCTGTTCTCAAACTCCCGACCTAGTGATTCACCGCCTCAGCCTCCCAAAGTGCTGGGATTACAGACATGAGCCACCATGCCCAGCTGGGCTGTTTTTAATTGTGTTGTCTTCCTCTTGTTGAGTGGTAAGAATTCTTTATATGTTCTGGATATCAGACTTTTATGAGACATGATTTGCAAATAGATGCTCTTATTCTATGGATTATGTTTTTTGCTTTCTTACTAGTACCTTTTGAAGCAGAAGAGTTCTAAATTTTGACAAAGTCTAATTTATTTATTTTTTTCTTTAGTTGCTGGTGCTTTAGATGTCATATTTTTAAAAACATTGCCTAATCCAAGGTCACAAATAATTATATCTATGTTTTCTAAGAATTTCATAGTTTCGGTTTGTACACTGAGGTTGTTGCTCCACTTCAAGTTAATTTTTAAAGGTGGTGAGAAGTAGGGATCCAAGTTCATTCATTTGCATGTGAATAAGACATTTGGAGTCCATAACCAAAAGAAAGCTGAGTAGCTATACTAATATAAGTTAAAATTGACATTAAACCAGGAATTATTACTAGAGACAGAGAGCAACACATCAAAATGATTACGAGTACAATCTACCAGGAATAAATTCTATTTTTATATACATCTAATGGCATAGCGTCAAAACATATCAAACATAAATCAGTAGAGTTGATCAGTAGAATTAAATTGGTAGGATTTATTGATTAAAAGATCAATAAATAATTATACAACCATAGTGTCAGTCATTAACACACATCTCTCAGTAGAAACATATTGAAATCATGACCAACACAATTAATATTCTTTACCTCATTTACATAGATTGAACACTTTACCTCAAAAGAACAGAATACACATGGAATATTTAGCAAAATTGACTGTAATCTGAATCATAAAGTAAGCCTTAATCAATTTCAAAGAACTTAAATCATTCAGAATAGTCATAGTCTCTGACCATATGATATTAAGCAAAAATTCAATAACACAAAGATCATTCCTGTACTTGCTAGATATAAGCTTAATTTTTCAAATGTATTGTCACAGAAAAACACCAAGACAAAACAGAGGCTTGAGGTAGGGTAGATTTTTTTAGTCTCTGAATAGAGCAATGTAACATACTACTTGCAAATTTATTTTCTGTTTGGGGGCAGAAACATTGGTAGCAGTGGAGTGGGGTGTTGCTGAATAGATACCCAAAAATGTGAAAGTGACCTTGGAACTGGGTAACAGGCAGAGGTTGAAACAATTTGGAGGACTCAGAAGAAGACAGGAAAATGTGGGGAAGTTTGAAACTTCCTAGAGACTTGTTGAATGGCTTTGACCAAAATGCTGATAATGGTATAAACAAATAAGGTCCAGGCTGAGGTAGTCTCAGATGGAGATGATGAACTTGCTGGGAATTACAGTAAAGGTAACTCTTGTTATATTTTAGCAAAGAGACTGGTGGCATTTAGCCCCTGCCCTAGAGATTTGTGGAACTTTGAACTTGAGAGAGATGATTTAGGGTATCTGCCGGAAGAAATTTCTAAGCAGCAAGGCATTCAAGAGGTGACTTGGGTGCTTTGGGAGGTAACTGAATCATGCAGGTAAGTCTTTCCCATGTTATTCTCATGATAGTGAATAAATCTCATGAGATCCGTTGGTTTTAAAAAGAGGCATTCCCCTGCACAAGCTCTCTCATTTTTTGCCTGCCACTATTCATGTAAGACATGACTTGCTCTTCTTTGTCTTCCACCATGATTGTGAGGCTTCCCCAGCCATGAGAAACTATAAGTCCAATTAAACCTCTTTCTTTGTAAATTGCCCAGTCTCAGGTATGTCTTTATCAGCAGGGTGAAAAAAGACAAATACACTTCATTTAGAATAATAATCTCCAATTCCATCCAGGTTGCTGTGAATGCCATTATTTCATTCTTTTTATGGCTGAGTAGTATTCCACAGTATATATATACTATATTTTCTTAATCCTGTCATTGATTGATGGGCATTTGGACTGGTTCCATATTTTTGCAATTGCAAATTGTGCTGCTATAAACATGCATGTGCAAGTATCTTTTTTTGTACAATGGCTTATTCTCTGGGTAAATATCTAGTAGTGGGATTGCTGTATCAAATGGTAGATCTACTTTTAGTTCTTTAAGGAATCTCCACACTGTTTTTCATAGTGGTTGTACTAGATTACATTCCTATCAACAGTGTAAAAATGTTCCCTTTTCACTGCATCCATGCCAACTGGATTTTTATTATTATTATTTTATTATGGCCATTATTGCACAAGTGAAGTGGTATCACATTGTGGTTTTGATTTGCATTTCCCTGATAAATAATGATGTTGAGCATTTCCACATGCTTGTTGGCCATTTGTACATCCTCTTTTGAGAAATGTCTATTCATGTCCTTAGCCCACTTTTTGATGGGATTTTTTTTTTCTTGCTGATTTGAGTTCTTGAGTTAGATTCTGGATATTAGTCCTTTGTCAGATGTATAGATTGTGAAGATTTTCTCCCACTCTGTGGGTTGTCTGTTAACTCTGCTGATTATTTCTTTTGCTGTGCAGAAGCTTTTTAGTTTAACTAAGTCCTGTCTATATATGTTTGTTTTTGTTGCATTTGCTTTTGGGTTCTTGGTCACCAAGTCTTTGCCTAAGCCAGTGTCTAGAAGGGTTTTTCTGATGGTGTCTTCTAAAATTGCTATGGTTTTAGGTCTTAGATTTAAGTCCTTGATCCATCTTGAGTTGATTTTTGTATAAGATAAGAGATGAGGATCCAGTTTCATTCTTCTATATGTGGCTTGCCAATTATCCTATTTGTTGAATAGGGTGTCCTTTTCCCACATTATGTTTTTGCTTGCTTTGTCAAAGATCAGTTGGCTGTAGCATTTGGCTTTATTTCTGAGTTCTCTATTCTATTGCATTGGTCTATGTGCCTATTTTTATACCAGTACCATGCTGTTTTGGTGACTGTGGTATTGTAGTATAGCTTGAAATCCAGTAGTATGATGCTTCCAGGTTTTGTCCTTTTTGCTTAGTCTTGCTTTGGCAATGTGGGCTCTTTTTGGGCTCCTTATGAATTTTACAAAAGAATTCTAAAACCCCAAAGTGACTGAAAATAATTTGATCTTTCTTAGAGAATTATAGTAGGAAGCTCTTTGCTGAGCCTTACCACTAGAGGGAGGTAGCACATCCAAAATAAGCTATTTTTAGATCTGAAACACAAACCCTGAAAGATTACTAACTGATTTGGTTCCTAGTTCTATGTAAAAGAGTTCACATATACAGTCACAAGAGGGAGCTGTTATAGCTGCAAATACAAGCTCTTTCCAGGGTGAGAGAGGTTGTCATTGAGTTGTACAAGGAACTTACGTTCATTCTTTTCATCATCTTGTACTTTATTATCTCTTTTTGAGTATGTGCACAGCTTCAAAGACAAGGGTAAGTCCCTTCCCAAATGCAAAGCAGAAATGACCCCGAATGGGAAAAACAGAGAGGTGATTAATACATAGCTCAATTTAAAATGGTGAAGTATTTGTTGCTATAATTGACTGACAAGCTTAGTTATTGTAGTAGAGATAATGAGTAATTTTATTCCTTCCCATTTCTTTAATAAGCACTTTTGAGAATAACTAGAGAAACCCCTTCATGGTTACTTCTACCTCTCTTATCAAATGGCATCATTTCATTTCCCTCTCCAAATCTCTTCCCATTCTCCCTCTTTTCTTAGTATCTTCAATGTATGAGACTCTTAGGCATCATGAAGATGAGAAAACATGTTAAAGAGGAGCTCAAGTGGCATAGAAATCAGGACCATTCAAGCCATTGGCTCCTGTCTCAAAACTAGAGGCACCAGCAATGTTTATCTAGAAGACACTTAGAACATCATTCCAGGAGCCAGTGTGGGAGACCTGAGTACCAGGAAACTTGGCTTTAACCTGAGCTCTAACTTTATTTCTTCCTTTCACACTTAGCACAGCAATGTTATACAACTATGAAGTTATTTTTATTATATATGTTGCAAGTAACTTCTTTCATTGTGTTATTTGATTTTCAGTTTTGCTTATGGTAATTTTTTTTTTTTTTACCAGAAAGAAGTTTCTAACTTTTGAAATTAAATTGTATACTATTGCTTCTAATATTTACTTACCCTAAAGATGTGGATAGAAATTATCTTCTTTCTCTTACAGCACAGGGCTCACATAGACTTCTTGGAATAAAGGGCATTTCTTACCGACTCAGTGGATTGTCAAACCACTAGTTAATGGTGGGTTTTGTCTTTACCATAATAAGGGATGGGTAATCCCACTGTGAAGCGTTTTACTCCTTTAGTTGTAGCCTACTTGAGTTTCAACCTTGAAAATGATCTCAACGGAAACTTTCTGAATTAAAGCTAGATTTAGGGAAAATATTTTTCCTCCCTTTTTAAAGTCTTTTTAATTAACAAATAATAATCGTATTTTATCTTCTTTTAAAATTTGTGTTTAAACCTGGGAGTAGGCTAAACCTAACCAGGAAGCTGCTCTATCTTTAACTGACAATTGATGGGGAGCACTCAGATTGAAACTTGCCTGGTGTGGGATGTGCTATGGCTGCTGCTTTGTTTCCTGGGGCTTCCCCCGACCTAGTATCTGGCACAGATTCTGAGTTCTGGGGCCTGGAACCTCAGTGTGCACTTGAACAATGAAGCTGGTGACAAGCATTACTGTACTCCTATCTTTGGGTAAGTGTTCTGGGCCTAAGAAAGGGTAGTTTTGTAGCTGATGATGAAGGGAAGTTACCTGCTGTCTCCACGTTTTCCAACATGATTTACCAATTGCTGGAAAGAATTTGTGTCTATATGTTTCTCAAGGGTGTCTGAGTGCCAGTGTGAGGGGCTGGTCATATCCACTACTCACAGAAGATTCCCCAGGTCTCACAGTTCTCAGGCTGTAAGGAGTTTTAGGTTCATTGAGCTCAAGGGTCATGGAAGATGGGAAATTTATTTTGGCCTTGTGGCTCTGGTAGCTCAGAAACCAATAAATACCAGTAATATTTCTCTTGTTCTGTGCAACATACATAAAAATACTCAAGTATGGAATAGAGCAGGTAGGACAGTTCCGGAGTCATGGTGAGCCAAGAGTTGATGATCCGGAGCTAATTTGCTTTTTTTCAACCCCGTAGGTATTATGGGTGATGCTAAGACCACACAGCCAAATTCAATGGAAAGTAATGAAGAAGAGCCTGTACACTTGCCTTGTAACCACTCCACAATCAGTGGAGCTGATTACATACACTGGTATCGACAGCTTCCCTCCAAGGGTCCGGAGTATGTGATTCATGGTCTAACAAGCAATGTGAACAACAGAATGGCCTCTCTGATAATCGCAGAAGACAAAAAGTCCAGTACCTTGATCCTGCACCGTGCTACCTTGGGAGATGCTGCTGTGTACTACTGCATCTTGAGAGACCACAGTGGAACAGACGGGGCTGCACCTGTGCAATATCTCCCTGATTGTGGAAGAGAAGGCATCTGACGAGGCCACTGCACAAGAAGGATCAGAAGTTTAATAGAGGAATAAGAAAATTTAAAGAGAAAAGGGAAAAGAAGTAAAGAGGAGGTGGTAAGGAAATCAATAAGAGGATTAAAGGAATGAAGAAACTGAGAAAGAACAGTTGAGAAGTACTGTTAAGAAAGGGCTGAGAAGATTGGTGAAGAGATGAAGAGTCACAATTGGAATCCTGCAATGAAGAAGAAAGGAAATGAGAATCTTCCAGGGCACTTTCTTTTAATCAACTCTTGCTTTCCATGTAGATCTCACTATAAAAGATGAGAACAACCATTTGGTTGTCCCAAAGTGTTTCTTCATCTAGCCCCAGGGAAGTGCCTGGGCTTTGAATATTATATCATATTCGTCCTTCCAACCTCTCAAAAATTGAAATTAATTTCAGAAATTGATTTAGTTTTCCTTGTTACTTATCCATAGCACACACTCTTGGGATATAGATGATTTCTGGAAGGGAGCAAGAAATTGAATATTGATTTCATTTTTTAAAATCTATGTTGAATATCTCTATTCTAACACAAAAATACACAAATCTTTTTTCATTGTAAAAGATTCAAGCTATTAAGTATGTGGAGTAAAACCTTAAAGACTCAAACTGTCTGTTTCCATCTCCATCCCATTTTCTCTTCACTTCCTACAATAACCCATTTGACAGTTTGGAGTATGTCTTGACGATCATACTCCTTTTCATTTACATGGATACTCACGTAAATATCTGCCCCATTTTCTTACGTAAGTTGGATCATACCATGTGTATTTGTCTGAAACTTGATTTATTTTTATTTAAAAATAGTTTTTTGAAGGTGTGTTCATACCAAGATATATGTGTGTGTATGTGTATATGAACTGACCTTATTCTTTTCAATATCTACAAACATTCACAGTATGATTGTATAATAATTTTATTTACCTCACCTATATCATCTCTACATATTAAATATATATGACATATATATACACACACGTGTGTGTGTGTGTGTGTGTACATATTCTTTATAGAGTCCTAGAAGTGGAATTACTGGGTCAAAAGATATGCCTATTTTATATTTTTATAGATATTGAAAAGTTGCATTCCAAAATGGCTTTAACAATTTAACCTAAGAATAGGAATGTGGCAAAAATATCTAATCTCACCACTTCTATTCAACATTGTCCTAGAGAATCTAAACAATGCAATGAGACAAAAGGAAAAAGGAAACCAGGCTTTACCTATTACAGACTTGTGAATTTTTCTTATTTGGAGAATGGAGCATGAGGGTTGGTATGCTATTTGAATCTTGCCCACAGACCTAATCTGGCATTTGCCTTTACTTTTGATACTTCTGTTCAATTTGTTTTCAAAAAATTAGAAGCTTTTTTTGGAATAACTTCAAGAGTCATTCCACATAACTTCTTCTAATAATGTTATGAGTAAATAGTAATTAATATATTCACCCAACAAATTAAATCCTTAATCTGTGCCAAATCCTATGTATGGGCTTTGGGAACTGCCTTCAAACATGGTAAGAACAAGATACCACGGAAAACAAAAGAAATATAATAATTGAGAAAACCACACAGAAATAATTCTAAAAACCTCAAAGTGACTGAAAATAATTCTATCTTTCTTAGAGAACTGTGGTAGGAAGCTCTTCACTGAGCCTCGTCCCTAGAGGGAGGTAGCACATTCAAAATAATCTGTCTTTAGACCTGAAACACAAAACCCTGAAAGATTGCTAACTGACTTGGTAAAGGAAACCATATTTAACATTTTTAAAAGTAACTATCATTTTGCAAACAATAGAATTGTCTGTGTAGCAAATCCTGTAGAAAAAAAAAAAACTACTGTAAATAAATGAATTAGAGAAAACTGCAAGACACAAGCTCAATATACAAAATAGTGCTGCTTCCATACAGTAACAATAAACAAGCAGAATTGATATTTATATATATGCATATATTTATGCATTTACATATGTATGCATATATATGCACAAAAAACTTTAAACAAAATTTTAGCAGACTGAATCTAACAATATGTAAAAAGGATAATACATAATGATGAAGTGAGGCTCATCTCAAGAATGCAATTTATATATATAAATTTCAATTCTGGGCCAGGTGTGGTGGCTCATGCCTGTAATCCCAGCACTTTGGGAGGCAGAGAAAGTTGGGTAGATTGAGGCCAGGGGTTCAAGACAAGTGTGGCCAACATGGCAAAACCCTGTCTCTACTAAAAATAAAAAATTACCTGGGTGTGGTGGCGCACACCGGCAATCCCAGCTGCTCAAAAGGCTGAGGCACAAGAATCGCTGAAACCTGGGAGGCAGAGGTTGCAGTGAGCCAAGATTATACCACTGTACTCCAGCCTGGGCAACAGAGTAAAACTCTGTCTCAAATAAATAAATAAATAAAAAATTTCAATTCTGGGGTGTGTCTGTGTGTATGTGTGTATGTGAATAAATTTGACAAAAGATGTGTAAGGCCTATACACTAAAAAATACAAAAAATTTCTGATATAAATTTAAGATCTAAATAAATGGAGTTATTGTGTTTGTGGATTAGAAGACTCATATTAAGATTCTCTCTAAATTTATCTATAGATTCAATGTCATTCCAATCAAAATCCCAACAGAAATTTTCATAGAAATTGACAAGTGAGGGCTGGGCACTGTGGCTCAAGCCTGTAATCCCAACACTTTGGGAGGTTGAGGAGGGTGGATCACCTCAGGTCGGGAGTTCAAGACCAGCCTGACCAACATGGAGAAATGCCATCTCTACTAAAAATACAAAACTAGCTGGGTGTGATGGCACATGCCTGTAATCCCAGCTACTTGGGAGGTTGAGGCAGGAGAATCACTTGAACCCAGGAGGCGGAGGTTGTGGTGAGCCAAGATCATACTATTGCACTCCAGCCTGGGCAACAAGAGCAAAACTCCATCTCAAAAAAAAAAAGATTAAATTGACAAGTGGGTCTAAGATGTATATGAAAATGCCAAGAGACTATAATAGCAAAAAAAAAAAATTCTTTTAAAAAAAAATTTAAGGAACTTACACTACTGATATTAATATATTTATAGTTACAATAATCAAGAAACTATGATATTGATATAAAGATAGACAAATAGAACATTGGAACACACTAAAGGGTCCAATAATAGGCCAACACATACATGATTGGCTGATTTTCAACAAAAATACCACAACCATTTGTTATGAATTGAATATTTGTGTTCTCCCATCACGTGAGGACACCATGAGAAGACTGCCATCTGAACCAGGAAGCAGGTCCTCACCAGGCACGAGATTTGCCAGAACCTTGATCTTGGACTTCCCAGCCTCCAGAACTGTGAGAAATAAGTTTCCATTGTTTTAGCCACACAGTCTACGGTATTTTGTTATGGCAACTCAAGCTAACAAATACAATCTCAAAATAAATAGGCTGAAAGAAACCAGATGACAGAAAGTATGTACTGCATGATTCTGTTTACATAAAACTCCAGAAAATATATAGTAAGAGAAGGCTGACTCTAGATAGCCTGGGGTTGAATAGGGGTTGGGATGGTGTACTGGAAAGGTATACAGAAAGGATTAACAAGGAGCACAAGGAATCGGGCCACAAGGAAACGTTGGGGAGTGGTGCATATGTTATTTATCTTGATTGTGATGATGATTTCACATTTGTATGACCATGTCAAAAATGATCAGATTGGACCTTGCGAACATATGTAATTTATTATATGCAAAGTATACCTCAGAAAAGTAGTTTTTAAGAAGGGTCAAAACAAAAACAGACAGAGATAAATGTTGAAAAATAATCACTCTGTACTACACAGAATATAATTTTTTACTTTCTCTTAATTATAGAGGGCAAACTTTCTCAAGCATGCAAGGGTAATGTATGTTATGAGATTATGTTTTCTTTATCTCATAAGTATATTTTATTGCAATAAACAGATCTATGTCATATATAAATTAACTCCAGGAAACCTGTCCATTATTCAGCATTTCTCAGTCTGGCCAAAGAGGGGCAGTGTTAAAAAAAAAAAAAAAGTATTTGAGTAAGTTTGTGCAGTGCTGAACAAATAGGAATCTAGATATGGCTTCTGATTGGTGCAATCTCCTGCACCAATGAGTAAAGTAACTTCTGCCGGGGAAGCCCATTCAGTAACATTTGATTTAGCTGTGTTTTCTAGGTAGCTAGGGATGGAGACTGTTCTGCAAGTACTCCTAGGGATACTGGGGTTCCAAGCAGCCTGTGAGTATGTCGCTAGTCTGGGAGAGTTGTGAGATGATGGCAGCATCCTGATGGCAAGAACTGAGTCATCTTCTGTCCTGGGAAGGCCTTTTGAGAGACAGATATGTGTTGGAAAAAAAAAAGGGCAATACTTTGTTTTGATGTGACGATTCTGCTGCCTAGGGGGTGTTGGGAGCGGGAGAGAAATATCATCCCTACTATGACCAAGAAAATCTTATGAGGGTCTTCTGTATTCTCTTTACATTGTCTTTTTGAACAGGGATCAGTAGCCAAGAACTGGAACAGAGTCCTCAGTCCTTGATCATCCAAGAGGGAAAGAATCTCACCATAAACTGCAGGTCATCAAAGACATTATATGCCTTACACTGGTACAAGCAAAAGTATGGTGAAGGTCTTATCTTCTTGATGATGCTACAGAAAGGTGGGGAAGAGAAAAATCATGAAAAAATAACTGCCAAGTTGGATGAGAAAAAGCAGCAAAGTTCCCTGTATATCACAGCCTCCCAGCCCAGCCACACAGGCATCTACCTCTGTGGAGCAGATGCACAGTGATCTTCAGGCCTCTATCAGCTGTCTCCAAACCTGCAGCTGGGCCACAGATACTCTCCTGACATGGGGCTCCTGAGATGTGGCTGGGATCTGTGCCAAGACAAGAAGACTGAGAACATTGCAATTGTCTTATTGAAAAAAAGATGGGAGAGATCCAAGATGGCCGCTTAGGAGGAACTCGGGAATGCAGCTCCGAGAGAAAGCACAGAGGGTGAGTGGACGCCGTATTTCCAGACTGATTTTTACTGCCCACAGACCAGGAGATTCACACGCAGAGAAGCCACACGGGTCGCCAGCGCCGCTGGCGCCGTTGGCTTGAACGGCGCAGCCGCTGGGCCGGCACCCTGAGGCAACGGCTCACTGTATAAAGTGAGAGAGTCTGAATCCCCTATAAGCCAGCAAGGGGAGCTGAAACGGGGAGCCAGGCCAGCGCCACGAATCTCAGAGCCGCGGCTTTAGCCAACGCAGCGGCTCCGGAGGCAGATCAGATGAGACGGTGTCCCCTCTTACCCAGCAAGAAGACCTGAAACACAACTGAAACCGGGACGGTCCAGCTCTGTGGAGGAGGGGCGTTCTCCATAGGCACCCTGCTGTTCTGTACCAAGGCAATCCGCCACTACAGAGACTCCGTCCCTACAGGGGCGGGCCAACATAGCGGAAGCAGTTCTAACTACACCCAGAAGTTCACACGGAAGCTGGGTGGAGCTCACAGCAGCTTAGCGAAGCCTCTGCAACCTGAGTGTGACTAGGCTGCCACCTTGTGGGCAGGGAAAACAGCAACCGCACAGGGGAACACCATAAAACAGTAACTCCCTGGGACAGAACACCTCGGGGGAAGAGCAGGGGGTTTATGAGTTCTGCCACAGCAGACTTAAAATTACCAAAATCAGAAAGACAACAACTACAAAGTCAGCAGGTGGAAAAATCCACAAAGATGGGAAGAAACCAGCGCAAAAAGGATGAAAACACCCAAAACCAGAACACTTCTCCTCCTACAAGGGATCACAACTCCCCACCAGCAAGGGAACAAGACTGGACGGAGAATGAGTGTGATGAAATGACAGAATCAGCTTTCAGAAAGTGGATAATAAGAAACTTCCGTGAGCTAAAAGAACATGTTCTAACCCAATGCAAAGAAACTAAGAACCTTGAAAAAAGACTTGACGAAATGCTAACAAGAATGGACAACTTAGAGAGGAATATGAGCGAATTGATGGAGCTGAAAAACACAACACGAGAACTTCGTGAAGCATGCACAAGTTTCAACAGCCGAATTGACCAAGCAGAAGAAAGGATATCAGAGGTCGAAGATCAACTCAATGAAATAAAACGAGAAGGCAAGATTAGAGAAAACAGGGTAAAAAGGAATGAACAAAGTCAACAAGAAATATGGGACTATGTGAAAAGACCTAATCTACGTTTGATAGGTGTACCTGAATGTGACGAAGAGAATGCATCCAAGCTGGAAAATACTCTTCAGGATATTATCCAGGAAAACTTCCCCAACCTAACAAGGCAGGCCGAGATTCAAGTCCAGGAAATACAGAGAACACCACAAAGATACTCCTCTAGAAGAGCAACCGCAAGACACATAATCATCAGATTCACCAGGGTTGAAATGAAGGAGAAAATACTAAGGGCAGCCAGAGAGAAAGGTCGGGTTACCCACAAAGGGAAGCCCATCAGACTCACTGCAGATCTCTCAGCAGAAACCCTACAGGCCAGAAGAGAGTGGGGGCCGATATTCAACATCCTTAAGGAAAAGAACTTTCAACCCAGAATTTCGTATCCAGCCAAACTAAGCTTCATAAGTGAAGGAAAAATAAAATCCTTTGTGAACAAGCAAGAACTCAGAGAGTTCACCACCACCAGACCAGCTCTACAAGAGCTCCTGAAGGAGGCACTACACATAGAAAAGAACAACCAGTACCAGCCACTCCAAAAACACACGAAAAGGTAAAGAGCATCAACACAATGAAGAATCTGCATCAACCAAAGGGCAAAACAGCCACCTAGCACCAAAATGACAGGATTGAATTCACACATAACAATATTAACCCTAAATGTAAACGGACTAAATGCCCCAATCAAAAGACACAGACTGGCAAATTGGATAAAAAGCCAAAACCCATCAGTGTGCTGTATCCAGGAAACCCATCTCGCATGCAAGGATACACAAAGGCTCAAAATAAAGGGATGGAGGAAGATTTACCAAGCAAATGGAGAGCAAAAAAAAGCAGGAGTTGCAATTCTCATCTCTGATAAAATAGACTTTAAAGCAACAAAGATCAAAAGAGACAAAGAAGGACATTACATAATGGTAAAAGGATCAATGCAGCAAGAAGAGCTAACGATCCTAAATATATATGCACCTAATACAGGAGCACCCAGATACATAAGGCAAGTTCTTAAAGACTTACAAAGAGACTTAGACTCCCACACAATAATAGTGGGAGACTTCAACACACCACTGTCAATATTAGACAGATCAACGAGACAGAAAATTAACAAGGATATCCAGGACTTGAACTCAGACCTGGAACAAGCAAACCTAATAGACATTTACAGAACTCTCCACCCCAAATCCACAGAATATACATTCTTCTCAGCACCACATCACACCTACTCTAAAATTGACCACATAATTGGAAGTAAATCACTCCTCAGCAAATGCAAAAGAACGGAAACCATAACAAACAGTCTCTCAGACCACAGTGCAATCAAGTTAGAACTCAGAATTCAGAAACCAACCCAGAACCGCACAGCCTCATGGAAAATGAACAACTTTCTCCTGAATGTTGACTGGATAAACAATGAAATGAAGGCAGAAATAAAGACGTTCTTCGAAACCAACGAGAATGAAGACACCACATACCAGAATCTCTGGGACACATTTAAAGCAGTCTCTAGAGGAAAATATATAGCAATAAGTGCCCACATGAGAAGAAAGGAGAGATCTAAAATTGACACCCTATCGTCAAAATTGAAAGAGCTAGAGGAGCAAGATCATAAAAACTCAAAACCTAGCAGAAGACAAGAAATAACTAAGATCAAAGCAGAATTGAAGGAGATAGAGACACGAAAAACCCTTCAAAAAATCAATAAATCCAGGAGCTGGTTTTTTGAAAAGATCAACAAAATAGACAGACCACTAGCCAGACTAATAAAAAAGAAAAGAGAGAATAACCAAATAGATGCAATAAAAAATGACAAAGGGGATATCACCACAGATTCCACAGAAATTCAAACCATCATCAGAGATTATTACAAACAACTCTATGCACATAAATTAGAAAACCTGGAGGAAATGGATAAATTCCTGGACAGCCGCCTCCTGCCAAGCCTAAACCAGGAAGAAGTCGAAACCCTGAATAGACCAATAACAAAGTCTGAAGTCGAGGCAGCAATTAAGAGCCTACCACCCAAAAAAAGCCCAGGCCCAGATGGGTTCACAGCCGAATTCTACCAGACATACAAAGAGGAACTGATACCATTCCTACTGAAACTATTCCAAATAATCCAAAAAGAGGGAATCCTTCCCAAATCATTTTATGAGACCAACATCATCCTAATACCAAAACCTGGCAGAGACTCAACAAGAAAAGAAAACTACAGGCCAATATCCATGATGAACATAGATGCAAAAATCTTCAATAAAATAATGGCAAGCCGATTACAACAGCACATCAAAAAGCTTATCCACCATGATCAAGTAGGATTCATCCCGGGGATGCAAGGCTGGTTCAATATACGCAAGTCTATAAATGTAATTCACCACATAAACAGAACCAAAGACAAAAACCACATGATTATCTCAATTGATGCAGAGAAGGCCTTCGACAAAATTCAACAGCCCTTTATGCTAAAAACCCTCAATAAACTAGGTATCGACGGAACGTATCTCAAAATAATAAAAGCTATTTACGACAAACCGACAGCCAATATCATACTGAACGGGCAAAAACTGGAAGCATTCCCTTTGAAATCTGGCACTAGACAAGGATGCCCTCTCTCACCACTCCTATTCAATATAGTACTGGAAGTTCTAGCCAGAGCAATCAGGCAAGAAAAAGAAATAAAGGGTATTCAATTAGGAAAGGAGGAAGTCAAATTGTCTCTATTTGCAGACGACATGATTGTATATCTAGAAGACCCCCTCATCTCAGCCCAAAAGCTCCTGAAACTGATAAGCAACTTCAGCAAAGTCTCAGGATACAAAATCAATGTGCAAAAATCACAAGCGTTCCTATACACCAATAACAGACTTAAAGAGAGCCAAATCAAGAACGAACTGCCATTCACAATCGCTACAAAGAGAATAAAATACCTAGGAATACAACTAACAAGGAATGTAAAGGACCTCTTCAAGGAGAACTACAAATCACTGCTCAACGAAATAAGAGAGGACACAAACAGATGGAGAAACATTCCATGTTCATGGTTAGGAAGAATTAATATCGTGAAAATGGCCATACTGCCCAAAGTAATATACAGATTCAATGCTATCCCCATCAAGCTACCAATGACCTTCTTCACAGAACTGGAAAAAACCACCTTAAACTTCATATGGAACCAAAAGAGAGCCCGCATAGCCAAGTCAATTCTAAGTAAAAAGAACAAAGCAGGAGGTATCACACTACCGGACTTCAAACTCTACTACAAGGCTACGGTAATCAAAACAGCATGGTACTGGTACCAAAACAGAGATATAGACCAATGGAACAGAACAGAGGCCTCGGAGGCAACACAACATATCTACAACCATCCGATCTTTGACAAACCTGACAAAAACAAGCAATGGGGAAAGGATTCCCTGTTCAATAAGTGGTGTTGGGAAAACTGGCTAACCATATGCAGAAAGCAGAAACTCGACCCCTTCCTGACACCTTACACTAAAATTGACTCCAGATGGATTAAAGACTTAAACATAAGACCTAACACCATAAAAACACTAGAAGGAAACCTAGGCAAAACCATTCAGGACATAGGCGTAGGCAAGGACTTCATGACCAAAACACCAAAAGCATTGGCAACAAAAGCCAAAATAGACAAATGGGACCTAATCAAACTCCACAGCTTCTGCACAGCAAAAGAAATAGTCAATAGAGTGAATCGGCAACCAACAGAATGGGAAAAAATTTTTGCAGCCTACCCATCTGACAAAGGGCTGATATCCAGAATTTACAACGAGCTAAAAAAGATTTACAAGAAAAAAACAAACAAGCCCATTCAAAAGTGGGCGAAGGACATGAACAGATACTTTACAAAAGAAGACATACATGAGGCCAACAAGCATATGAAAAAATGCTCATCATCACTGGCCATTAGAGAAATGCAAATCAAAACTACATTGAGATACCATCTCACACCAGTTAGAATGGCAATCATTAAAAAATCTGGAGACAACAGATGCTGGAGAGGATGTGGAGAAATAGGAACACTTTTACACTGTTGGTGGGAGTGTAAATTAGTTCAACCATTGTGGAAAACAGTGTGGCGATTCCTCAAGGACCTAGAAATAGAAATTCCATTTGACCCAGCAATCCCATTACTGGGCATATATCCAAAGGATTATAAATCGTTCTACTATAAGGACACATGCACACGAATGTTCATTGCAGCACAGTTTACAATAGCAAAGACCTGGAACCAACCCAAATGCCCATCGATGATAGACTGGACAGGAAAAATGTGGCACATATACACCATGGAATATTATGCAGCCATTAAAAACGAGGAGTTCGCGTCCTTTGTAGGGACATGGATGAACCTGGAAACCATCATTCTCAGCAAACTGACACAAGAACACAAAATCAAACACCGCATGTTCTCACTCATAGGCGAGTGTTGAACAAGGAGAACACATGGACACAGGGAGGGGAGCACTATACATGGGGGTCTGTTGTGGGGGAGTGGGGGGGACAGTGGGGGGGTGGGGAATTGGGGAGGGATAGCATGGGGAGAAATGCCAGATATGGGTGAAGGGGAGGAAGGCAGCAAATCACACTGCCACGTATGCACCTAAGCAACAACCTTGCATGTTTTTCACATGTACCCCAAAACCTAAAATGCAATAAAAAAAAAAAAAAAAAAAAAAAAAAGAAATTCATTTCCCACAGTTGAAGGCTGGGAAATCCAAGCTCAAGATGCAGGCTGATTTGGTATCTGGTGAGTGCCTGCTTTCTGGTTCATAGGTGGTGTCTTCTAGCTGTGTCCTTACATGATGGAAGGGGTAGGGGTCTCTTTCAAGACTCTTTTGTAAGGGTACCAATTCTATTCATCAAGGTTCCACCCTTATGATCTAATCACCTCCTAAAGGCCTCACTTCCTAAAACTATCACCTTAGAGGTTAGGATTTTGTGAATGTTGTCAGATTCAAAATGTAGTCACTTGCATCAAACCCTAGCAAAATGGAGCTAGGGAAAGCCACGATGGTAGGGCTGTCACACACAATTTGCCTGATAACACAAACTATCACAAGACTTTTTTCCAAACCACAGTTTACTACGTGAGTCACACAAAGACAGCTGGCAGCACAAGGACAGCTAGAGGACAGCTAGCTGCTTACACAAGAACACTTGCCTGACACACTGATTCACAAATCCAATTCTAAATGTAAAGGCCTAACTGGAACTCCCAAGATTACATGTCCTCCCTAAGGACTACTAACATTCACCTATCAGAACTCTCCAGCTCTTGTAAGATGCTGCCAGCACCAAAGAGCTTTCTTTTAAAATAACTTGCATAAATCTCCTCTTTCTCCAATAAAATCGTAACCTTTTACTTTGTTCTCTGTACATACTGGAGGCCATCCTGGTTTGTATGTATGTCCCAAATTACAGTCCTACTTCTTGTATGCTATTCACAAATAAACTCTTTTTACTTAAAAAAAAAAAAAAAAAAAAAAAAAAAAAGAAAAAAAGATGGGGAGGAGAGTAGGAATCATACAAGGGGGAGCTATGTCATTAATCCCAAATTTAATTTGACTTTATTGTCTGGTAGTTATGTTACTTTTTAGTAGGTAGAATATCCAACTGGAATCAGAATAGCATGAATTTCAGTGATTTATGCAAGAACTATGCATGAATATTGTGTCCCTGTTGTGCCAAGGAACTTCTTTCCCTTTGCTATTTATCCGCCTTGTAAATAAAAAGAAATTGTATGTTGTTTGTTAAATTCTTTATCACATATTAACATTGTACCAAGAGTATGAAAATATCCATACTGTAGAGTCATAGGCAATACTTTTTCTAAGTGTGCAGTGTAGATATTTTTAAAAAGACGAATGTTTAGATAAATAGGAGATAGATAGATTACAGGTAGCTAGATTATTAGGTAGATAGAAAGATAGATAGATAGATACATACATACATACATACATACATACATGGACAGTAGGTAGATTAGATCGCTGGGGGAGAGAGAGAGAGAGAGCTAGAGAGAAGGGAATATATTAAGAAATATCTAATTCAGTCTTAGACTGGCCTCCACTTCTCTTCTCACTGTGCTTTTATTCATATTCTGTTCTCAGTATTTTTCTGGTCACTCCAAATTATCAGCTTAAAGAAATGTTCCCCAGTTGCCCCAGTATGAAATAGTCAAGATCTTAACCTTCATCATCCACTCCACATCAGAATAGTGCTGGCCTAAAGTGGGTGTTTAAAAGTATTAAACTGATACTGAATAACTGAAAAGATTATAGGTCAGAGAGAAATAACTCACATTTCTTAAAAGCTGCTTCTTAAAAGCTATATGATGTTGACCAATAATTTTAACTTTCCAAGTTTCTATTTCCCTTCTGTAAAGTTGATACAATCATATTATTTTATTCATACGGTTCTTATTAGGATGAAGCAAGGTTATAGATTATGTACATTAACTATATGGTATATTGTAAGCCCTCAATATTTGAAATACTATTTTTACTATTAATCAAACAATAATCACAAGTCCAAATTCTTGGGTGAAAGTAGGGAGGTTGATCAACATGATACGGCTCCAACCTAACTAGGAGGTTGTTCTATTCTTTAAATTTAAAAAAGAAAGGAGGAATATAATGGTCTCCCATCCTCAGAAATGGTGAGTGTCCTGGTTTCAAAAGAAATTGCATGCAAAATGGGTCATTTGTGTTGGCCAAAGTCAGGGAAGATTTTTAAACATCCAATAGAGTTAGACTATTTTCTGATTTAAATAAATGCTACCTATACCACCCACTGGGTGAAAAGTTCGCTAAAATAACCAGAAAACAGAGAAGTCCATGAAAGAAAATGTTTGGCAGCTTTTCTTAAAAAGGAAAAACAAAAGCATTTAAGAGAAAATCTGCAGAATTTATTAACGGTATATTTTATCTAAAGGAAACCCCACAGGTGGATGGAAAGGATGAGGGCCTGGATTATACTGCACCTACCACCTGTGTGGTTGTGCTCAAAGAACAGAATGTCTTTGGACTGGTTTCTAAGTTTCAAAATAAAGATGATGTATTCTCCATTAGTCTCACTGTATTTTATTAACTGAAACACCACATATGAAACAGAAGACTCTAATGCAAATGTAAAGAGATTTGTTACTAAAACCTTAGGTCAAACTTTGGATGTTCTCAAAAGGGCAATGGCAGGAATGAGAATGGAGAAGACGATCTATCCTCAGTGAGTTGTAGGACTTAGAGAAAGCCTCGAGGGTTGCCATGTGTTTTATCATGTCCTGAGAAACACGTTTACAGATATTAGCACCTTCTTACTGTGCTGGCTAATTCATTCTGATACCTCCAGTAGTTTGTGTAGGGTGGGCACGTAGCGGGGAAACAAAGGGTTTTCCACTCTCAACAACCACATGCCTCACCTTTTCTTGCTGCCTGCAAGCCGTGGCCACATCCAGTTGACTCTCACCTCCCAAATAGTTTCAAGAGAAGCAAATCATATTCAACAGCTTTTGCGGCAGAGCTCATCCTGCACACTTTTGTAAAACTTGTTTTATCATATCGTCTTTGATAAAAGTTCTGAACCCGGGGCCAGTCGTAGCAGAATTTGGACATATGAGAACTCTGCCTTTAGTCTTTTGCAATTCCTACACTGTTGCCTCCCACCTATTCTAGTGTTCCTGTTTTTTACCCAGCCCCTAGTGGTATCCTGTGACCTTTTAATACTCTGTTAGCCTGCCCAAAGCCTGATATTTCTAGTCGCTAAATTGCTTTCCAGAATCTTCTCCCACACGATTGAGTCCATATGTATCTCTCCACCCAATCTCTAAAATAAAGTGGTTAATAGCCTAACTTACATCTCGATATAATGTTCTAGGTTAGGCCTCCCTGGACTGTTTGTATTTGAAAAGGAGATGTTAGAGGAGATTCCAAGAAACTCTCCTCAAATGATATATTCTCAGTTACAGTGACAGTAGGATAGAAAAGATGTTTTTATCATAAAATACTGTTTCCCACACTTCTCAGACATAGTAAACTGATTTTCAGAGAAGTTAAAACTTGTTCAAAGTCATGCAAATAAGAAGTGGCAGAGACGTGGTATTTTTTTGTGATAGAATTCTTTCCTTTTCCCTGTCTGTTGAAGGATCTGCATTTAGTCATTTCTTTAAATTATTTTCAGTTTCTTTCCCTTCTTCCTCACAAAGGGCACTAAAGGTTGTGGTAATGTAGGATCATTTGAATCATGTTATGATCTTCCTAACATGAATGACTCTTGGCTTTTCCAGTTAGCAGGTAGTGGTCCATTATGCTGTGTTTATGTTTTCTGCATGTATGATAATATAAAGAAAGTAACCAAAAGACTGTTACTTACTTGCCCCATGACTCCTGTTACATAGCCTTTGAACCTCAATTTCTCATAGAAAAATGAAGAAAATAGTATCTGCCATTCTATTGCTTTTTATTGTATTAAATGTAAACATATATTGTTCTTTAAATGCTATGTATTATGTCCATTTATTACAATAATTGTTATGTAAATGACATCTATCTGATAATAGACACAACCTATTTTTCTATTAACTGCATATGCAGTAAAAATACAGTATAGAAGATATTAAAATGACCTATGTGTCTATTTTTGTATCAGTGCCATGCTGTTTGGGTTACTATAGCCTTGTAGTATAGTTTGGAGTCAGGTGATGTGACACCTCGAGCTTTGTTCTTTTTGCTTAGGATTGCTTTGGCTATTTAGGCTTTTTGTCCCATATTCATTTTAGAATTTTTTTTCAAATTCTGTAAAAATGATGCTGGCAATTTGATAGGAATTACATTGTATCTGTATATTGCTTTGGGTAGTAATTTTAATGATATTTATTCTTCCAATCCATGAGCATGAGCTATTTTTTGATTTGTTGTATCATCTATGATGCCTTTCATCCATGCTTTGTAGTTCTCCTTGTAGACATCTTTCATCTCTTTGGTTAAATGTATTCCTAAGTATTTTATTATTTGTGTGTGTGGCTATCATAAATGAGATTGGGTTCTTGATTTCTTTCTCAGCTTGGTTGTTAATGGTGTAAATAAATGCATCTTACTAAAGTAATTTATCAAGTCTAGGCATCTTTCAGAAGACTCATTAGGGTTTTCTAGGTATAAGATCATGTCATCAGTGAACACATATTATTTTACTTCCTTTTCTTAATTTGGATGCCTTTTATTTTTTTCTTTTGCCTGATTGCTCTGCCTAGGACGTCTGGTACTGTGTTGAATAGGAGTGGTGAGAATGGGCATCCTCGTCTGGTTCTTCTTGTTAGGGGGAATGCTCTCAACTTTTCCCCATTGGGTATGATGTCACGGATGGCTTTTATTTGTCATAGATGTTTTTTATTATTTTGAGGTATGTTCCTTTGATGTCTAGTTTGTTGAGGGTTTCTATCATAAAAGAATGTTGGATTTTTGTTGAATGCTTTTTTCACATCTATTGAGATGATCACATGGTTTTTGTTTTTAATTCTGTTTACAAGGTGAATCACATTTATTGATTTGCATATTTTGAACATAGACCAGTGGAACAGAATAGAGAACCCAGAAATAAAACCATATATGTACAACCAACTGATTTCCAACAAAGTCAACAAAAATACACAATGAGGAAAGGACATCCAATTCAATAAACAGTGCTGGGAAAGCTGGATAGCCATATACAGAAGAATGAAACTTGATGCATATCTCTCACCATATACAAAAATTAAGTCCAGATAAAATATATTCTTACATAGAAGACCTGAAACTATAAAAATCCTACAAGAAAAACTAGAGAAAACTCTTCTGGCCATAGGCCTAGAGAAAAATTTATGACTAAGATCTCAAAAGCGAATGCAACGGAAGCAAAAATAGACAAGCAAGATTTAATTAAACTAAATAGCTTCTACACAGCAAAAGAAATAATCAACGGAATA
This sequence comes from Aotus nancymaae, assembly GCF_030222135.1. Classification (NCBI taxonomy): domain Eukaryota; kingdom Metazoa; phylum Chordata; class Mammalia; order Primates; family Aotidae; genus Aotus; species Aotus nancymaae. Next base: position 31,418,663 of record NW_026988422.1, on the reverse strand, counting down.
AGCAACCTACAGGATAAGAGAACATGTTTTCAAACTGTCATCCAACAAAGGACTAATGTCCTGAATCTATTAAAAAAAAAAAAAAAAAAAAAACTCAGACAACTCAACAAGAAAAAAATAACCCCATTAAAATATGGGCAAGGGACATGAACAGACATTTCTCATAAGAAGACATACAAACAACCAGCAAGCATATGAGAAAATGCTCAACATCACTAATCATCAGAGAAATGCAAATCAAAACCATAATAAGATACCATCTCACACCAGTCAGAATGGCTATTCAGAATGGCTATTATTAAAAAGTCAAAACACAAACAGATGTTGGCAAGAATATGGAAAAAAAGAGAATGCTTATACTCTCTTGGTGAGAATGTAAATTAGTACAACATCTATGAAAAACAGTATGGAGACTATTCAGAGGACTACAAATAGAACTACCATTTGACCTAGTAACACCATTGCTACCCAAAGCACTACAAATAGAACTAACACTCAACCCAGCAGCACCAGTACTACCCAAAGGAAACAAAATTGTTATATCAAAAAGACACCTGCTCTATATTTATGAAAGCACTATTTAAAATAGTAAAGTCATGAAATCAACCTAAGCATCTATCAATGTATGATCACATAAAGAAAATGTGGTATATTTATACCATGGAATACTATGCAACCATAAAAAAGAATAAAACCATGTCTTTTGCAGCAACATGGAGGGAGCTGAAGGCCATTATCCTATGTGGAATCACTAAGAAACAGAAAATAAAATACTGCATGGTCTCACTTATAACTGGGAGCTAAACAATGGGTACACATGGGCATACAGAGGGAAATAATAGGCAGTGGAGATTCCAAAGTGTGGAATGATGAGAGTTGAAAGCTACCGATTCAGTACAATGTTTGTCATTCAGGTGATGAGCACACTAGAATCCCAAACCTCACCATTATGCAATATATCCATATAACAAACCTGCACACAAAAGCCCTGCATCTTAATAATAAAGATTACAATTATATGCTTATATAGTGCACTTACAATGAATGGAGCTTGCAGGACTGGAAGATGGTCTGTGTAATTCAGCAAGTGAGTAAGGGGTCAGTGAATGTAAAAGCCTAGGACAATATTATACATTACTGTAGACTTCATAAACACCATATACTTAGGCTACAGTAAATTTATTTAACAATAATTTTATTTTCTCAGCAATAAATTAACCTTACTACTTTACTGTAGCTTTTTTTTACTTTACAAATTTTTAATTTTTTAACTTTTCGTCTCTTTTTTAATAGCTTGAAACACAAACACATTGTAGAGCTCTACAAAAAGATTTTCTTTTTAGTATCCTTATTCTATAAGCTTTTTTCTATTTTTAATTTTTTTCTATTATTTAAACTTCTGTACTGAAAACACAAACACACATGCTAGCCTAGGCCTACACAGTCAGGATCATCAATATCACTGTCTTCCACCTGCACATCCCGTCCCACTGGAAAGTCTTCAGGGGCAATAGCATGCATCAGCTGTCATCTCCTATGATAACAATGTCTTTTTCTGGAATACCTCCTGAAGGACCTGCCTGAGGCTGTTTTACAGTTAATTTTTTTTAATAAGTAGAAGGAATATACTCTAAAATAACTATTAAAAGCATAGAAGAGTAAATACACAAACAGGTATTACCATTTATTATTATCATCAAGTTCTATGAACTGCACATAATTGTATGTACTATACTTTTACATGACCAGCAGTGTAGTAGGTTTGTTTACACCAAGGTCACCACAAACATGTGAGTAATGCATTTGTGCTATGATTTTACAATGGCTATAATGTCACTAGGTGATAGTAATTTTTCAGCTCCATTATAATCTTATGGGAACACTGTCATAAATTGTTGATAGAAACATCGTTATATGGTGCATGATTGAATAGTAAAACCTGTTCCAATTTGGATCATTGGTCAGAGATACCAATAGACACAATGTAATCAAGATGTGTAGACCCAATGTCAGCCTTCTAGACACAAATGAAACTACACCCAACTTAGCTCAAGAACACTTTCTAAAGCAAGAGGTTCCAGTTCCCCAATCTGTGGGAACAAGGAGAACCACAATAAGTGTAGAAGAAAATCGTTCTCTCTGAACTTGTCAGAACAAAAATCCCATCAAGGAATGTTTTTGAGAACTTGAATTCTAGGGAAGCCCATTGGAGGCCACAGCCACTCCAGAAATAGAGGCCACTGCTTCCTGACATGTGGTAAGGCCACATCTCCACTCACTTTCTGTCAGTAGGTGTCACTTGAACAAATTTTCTCATGGTCCTGGCCAGTCACCTGGAGCTTGGGGGCATGTCTTGCTTTGCATATGCCTCTGTTAAAATGCATACCATACAATTATGTTATGGATTGAATGTCTTAGGTGTCACAGAGTAGGTGTCATGGACTGAATATTTGTGTATCCTCCAAAGCGCACTCCCTCTTTCTCTCTCTCTCTCATACACACACACACCACACACACACACACACACACACACTCCAAGGAAAGACCATGTGATAACTTGATTTTAAACTTCCAGTCTCCAGAACTGTGAGATAATAAATTTTTCTTGGTTAAGCCACCCAGTGAGTGGTATATTGTTATGGCAGCTCAAGCGGACTAATACAATATGTTATTCTGCTCCTGACCCTACTTACTGAGCTAGACCCTCCATGGTCCCCACGTCTCTCCCAGGGGACATTTTATGCAGCCTGGAGCTACGTCATTTTTCAGTACTCACAAGTAGTGCCCTCCTATGTTTACTTGTTGTTTGTTTTCTTGGAGTGCCTGGTAGGTATCTTCCTTCTCTTTGAACTGTAAATAGAAACAATCCTTCTTTTCAAAGTAGAATTTTCTTTCTGAACAAGCTCATTAGAATAATTTCCTACCATTGATCTTCTGGCATGGCAATTTCAATCAAAAAATCATTTGAATAATTACGTTAGAATACACAGCAACTGTATTTCTTAGGTTAGCATAGTTTGCAAACAAAAGACATATGTTTTCCTAATAACCTCGGTGTGTTTTATTTTTTTTAATTCCCTACAAATCACTGCTAACAGCCAAGGAAAGTGAGGCTGTATTATTGAAGGCCTGGGAGATATAGTTCCCTGTATGTATATAAAATTTGTTTGAAATCTCATGTATTATATTTAAAATTCATGTTACTTGCTATTATGTAATATATTCTCATTTCTTTCAATATACAAAAAATACTTTAAATTGATCAATAAATATATGTCATGTTTATCCCAGAGCTTAATGTCGCCCTTCATACATTCCTACACTACTACTTGGCTTATTCTCCTTTAGGAGATAGAAATGTATTGCCAGTATCCTCAAGGAAATAGGGACACTTTCAAGGCTGAGACAGCAGGGCTCATGAAGAACTGGAACGATATAAACCATTGCTGAGACTGCAACAACAACCATAATGATCATGAGGAGGCAATAGATCTAATGATATGGAAAACCACACCCTTTAGAAATTGGTGAGCCCCTGCAGCTGTCATCTCTGTGCCTCCCACATGCCATTAAGAGAATATAGAATTAATGCATTTTTTATCTGAATGAAGGTGTTTTGCTTTCTGTTTACTGGGTTTTCTTTTTCAAAAAAAATATATTTTTTCAATAAAATCTTGCAGAGAGATTAAAAAAGAAAAAAAGCAACATAAGATTATCTGCATTTTTATTTGGTGGAGAGCAGCAATTCATTTTAGGAAACATACCACCATATAATAGGAATAGAGAAGGTAAGAAAGCTAAATATAGACAGAAGTAAGTCATGGGCAAACCTAAAAAACTAAGAAAAAAATTACAATGAAATTAAAAGAAGAAAGATGCCCAGGGAGGCAGAAATAGATTTTCCTGCCCTCCTAAGTCTAAAGGGCACAATGAGATACAAAATACAAATGCCCGTAGATAGCAGAAGCTATTTACCTAAGTCAGGATTGAAGCTTCATAGCTTTCCTCATGCTATCCTTCACGCTATCCTCATGACATAGCTTAGGTACTCGGCCCAGATCCTAGGCATCTGAAAGTCCAAGTTGCAGAATCAATTTTAATCTTTAAAACCAAACTTCTTCAAAATTCCATTCCATAAAAGTGAGGTTTGCTACTATTCAAAGTTTTATTTGCTTCTTAAAGAAAAGCCAGAATGTTCCTACCACTGTGTTGATAAGCAAAGGTAACGTTGCCTCTATCAGGGTCTTTTTCTCTTTTATTTATGTCCCTGCATTTTATGTTAAGGGATTTTTAATATCTAATAATCCTGGGATGCTCATTCATATTTAGTAGGATATAAATCAGATTCAAGCAAAGGAAAATGGCTCCAGTTCCTGTTTTTAAATATTTCTTCACTTCACTCTCAACTAAGCCTGATAACCCAGAATTTCATGTTATTTATTCAATATCTTCAGAAAAATAGTCTTTCTTCCCCAAAAGTGGTTGGAAAGGAGTGGGCGCCTGACTTTTCCAGGTCAAATGGGAAATCTGAGGGTATAACTGCAATTTATTCAATTGTACTTTGTATTTTCTATATAAAATCTCCTACCCCTACCCTCTCTCTAATCTTCTGAGGTACCAGGTATCCTATTTACTGAGACTTTTTGTGCAGCTGAATTTATGTTGGCATTTGCTTCTGTGGGTCTTTAGAATTTGTTTTCTCCAGTTCATTTAAGTCAGTTACCACTTGTTCATACATTTGCACTTCCCGAAACATCTCACTTGCTGTTATCCTTTGCCTGTTCTATGTGTTCTTTGGGGTTCATAACTTTTTAAAACATTTTTACTCTCATTTCACCAGGTACTCAGAAAGGAACAGAGAAGTATGTTTCCAATTCACCATACTTAATTATCAGTCTAGCCTTCACTGATTTTTCAGAGCGATTATAAGGTACCCAGGGGCAGAGTTCCCATCTGTCTTGTTCATGTCTCTATATTTCTCTAAAATATAGTGAGTACTCATTAAGTGTGTTCATCAAATGAAAGGGAAAAATAGGAAGAAACTAAAAAAGTGACAGAAAAGGACAAAAATCTAGCATTTCACCATAGGGGGGCAGTGTCTCTATTTATAGCTAACCTTCAAGGTTAGCTCAAAACCCTGGGAAAACATCTGGTAAGAGACCTGATTGGCTGATATCTGGAAGAGAGATTTTAACTTCGTGATAGTGTTTTTAGTGTTACTCTAAGCCCAGGGGAGTTTCTTGAAGCAAAAAAAACAAACACAAGAAAAAACCCATTCGGGAAATAATTCTTTGCTGATAAGGATGCTCCTTGAACATTTATTAATAATCCTCTGGATGCAGGTGACATGTGAGTCTTGGGAGTTTCTGACACTGTCATAGAAAATTCTAAAGGAGAGGAAATTCTGTGAGAACAGAAGGTGAGGCTTTATCTGAGACTATGAAAAGAGGAAAACAGAAAGAGAAAAGCTAGAAAAGGAGGAAGGAAAGGAAAGACACAGAGGCAGGGCTGGGAAGTTTGGGGATATAGTGTCTATCACAGCTCTGAAAAAGGTGATCTAAAGATAACCTCAACCACCTTCTTTTCTCTTTCTAAACAGGGGTCAGTGGTCAACAGCTGAATCAGAGTCCTCAGTCTATGTCTATCCAGGAAGGAGAGGATGTCTCCATGAACTGCACTTCTTCAAGCACATTTAGCACCTTGCTATGGTACAAGCAGGACACTGGGGAAGGTCCTGTCCTCATGATAACCTTATATAAGGGTGGCGAATTGATCAGGAATGGGAGACTGACTGCTCAGTTTGGTATAACCAGAAAGGACAGCTTCCTGAATATCTCAGCCTCTGTGCCTGGTGATGTAGGCACCTACTTCTGTGCCGGGGAACACAGTGCTCCCCAAGCACCTGCAGCCTGTACTCAAACTTGCAGCTGGGACTGCAGTCTCTATGCTGCCTTCAGCTCTTAGTCCTCTTGGTATGAAATGTGATTATGCATGCCACCTATGACCCTGTTATTCCATTACTCTGTTATTCCAACTCTCTTTTATCCAAGGCTTTGTTCCTCCAAAGATTGTGCTCTTTGCTTGATGAACTTGCCCCTATTGATTCATTTTTAATGTATGTAATAGATTTTCTTTGTTATTTCTGTCAAGATATGAGGAGAATTGATCAACACACAATTACAGAATATTTTAATAAATATCTCTTAAAATGGATTGATATCAATAAAGAAAAAATTAGAGTCCAGAAATAAATCCGTAAGTCTATGGCCAATTTATTCCAACAAGACCACTCAATGGGAAAAGAATAGTCTTTTCAATAAGTGGTGCTGAGACCACTGGACAGGCACAGTTGGATCTCTGCCTTACACATGCACAAAAGTTAACTCAAATGGATTAAAGATTTAAATGTAAGATCTGGAAGTACAAATGCTTAGATGAAAACATAGTTGTAAATCTTGGTGACCTTGGACTATGCAACAGCCTCTTACAAACAACACCAAAAAAACCAAACAAAGGAAAAATAGATAAATTGGGCTTTATCAAAATTAAAATATTTGTGAATCAAAATTCACAAGATTTGCCACAAAGGAAAATGAAAATATAACCCACATAATAGAAGAATATATTTGCAAGCCATGTATATCTGATAAGGATCTAATATCAATAACATATTTTTAAACCCCTACAACTTGACAATAAGACAGATGCCAATTTTAAAATGGTCAAATGATTTAAACAGTCATTGCTCCAAAGAAGACACACATATGGCTAAAAAGCACGTAAAAAGATGCTCAACATCATTATTCATTGGGAAAATGCAAATTAAAACCACAATGAGCTGCCACATCACACCCAGGAGGATGTTAATAATTTTAGAAAGGGAAGAAGAAGAAAGAGAAATGGAAAATTATGTGTTGGTAAGGATGCGGGGAAATTGGAATCCTCATCTGCCACTGGTAAGAATGTAAAATGCTACAGACACGTTAGAAAATAGTTTGGCAGTTTCTCAAATGACTAAGCACAGAGTTACCATTTGACCTAGCAATTGCAAACCTAGACATCTACTTAAGAGGTCTAAGATATGATTTATTTCATTGGCCAGAACCATATCATGTGGCCAGCACTAATTGCAAGGGAGATTGAGGAAGGGAGCATTTAATTTGTCTAGCCCCTTTCTGAGACATGAAAGATGTCAATTGCAGATAAGTGTTGGGTTAACTATCCAAAAACATCTGCCACGTCATACTAGGTCCGCATTCCCCAGAAAAGATTCTGATGATACATCCTGATATTCTTATTACTGTTATTATCCTAACAGCAGTGCCAAAGGAAGCTGAAGTCTGTTAAGAGCTCTATAGAGCTGTTCAAATGTAGTATTGGTTTTGCTCCAAAAAAATATACTGTAGGTTTTCTTCCTTGCAAGTGTCCTGCGGGAATCAGTAGCTCTCAAGAGGCATCAGCTGATATTTCAGAGGGAAAATGGTCCACTGCCCCTGACAGGGATATGGGCAGTTCCAGGCAATTCTTAAAGCTAATAGCTTTAATGTCTCACAGAGATCATCATGTTCTTAAAAGTCAATATGGAATTCACTTCCCTCTCCCTGAGGAGCAGTCCCCTGAAAACCCAGCACAATATTTCAGTGGGTCTCACATGTGTATATGATATAACCCTCAAAATCCTAGGAATGTTTTAATTGAGGAAATACTTTTACAGGTATTTATAGGATCTCCATCACAATTATTTTCTTAGGAACTTAAAAAATGGGTATTAGCTAACCACAGATAAACATGTTTTCTTCTCCCTTCCCCATTCCCATTCAGCTGTGTGTAGGCAAATCTACCATCTCAGCTTTCTCGGTGTTGAAGCTATAGATTATTTTATAGCAGGCTTTCTATTTTATTTTATTTTTAACTTTTATTTTAGGTTCAGGAGTACATATGAAGTTTATTATGTAGGTAATCTGCATGGCACAAGGGTTTGGTGTACGGATTATTTCATCACCCAGGTCATAATACGCTAGGTTTTTCAATACTCACTTTCCTCTCACCCTTCATCCTCAAGAAGGCCTGGGTGTCTGTTTTTCCCTTCTTTGTGTCCATGTGTACTCAAGGTTCAGCTCCCACATATAAGTGAGAACATGTGGTATTTGGTTTTTTGTTCCTGTGTTAATTTGTTTAGAATAATGGCCTTCAGCTCCATCCATGGTGCTGCAAAAGACATGATCTCATTCTTTCTTACGGCTGTGTAGCATTCCATCGTGTATATGTACCACATTTTCTTTATTCAGTCTACCATTTTTGGGCATTTAGGTTGACACCGTGTCTTTGCTATTGTGAATAGTGCTGCCATGAACATACATGTGCATGTGTCTTTATGGTAGAACAATTTACATCCCTTTGGGCATATACCCAATAATGGGATTGCTGGGTCAAATAATAATTCTATAGAAGACTTTTTAAAGTGTAGGCTAGTATGAAAGTAAAGATTGCCCTATTCATTTCTGTATACATTTCTGTTCTTGGCACAAAGAAGATAGTCAATTAAAAATGTTACATGAGAGGCTGAGTGTGGCAACTCATGCCTGTAACCTCAGCACTTTGGGATGCCAAGGCACGTGGTTCACAAGATCAGGAGATTGAGACCATCCTGGCCAACATGGTGAAACCCAGTCTCCACTAAAAAAAAAAAATAGCTGGGCTTGGTGGTGCATACCTGTAGTCCCAAATACTCAGGAGGCTAAGGCAGGAGAATTACTTGAACCCGCGAGGCAGAGGTTGCAATGAGCTGAGATTGTGCCACTGCACTCCTGCCTGGTGATGGAGCTAGACTCCGTCTCAAAAAAAAAAGTTATGTGAATTAAGGTGCAAGATGGTAATTAATTCTCACATCTGTGCCTCTGTGCCACCCAGAAATACAGAAGGAAACTTATAACCAAAAAACAGTGGATAAAATTATCTGACCTTCATGGGAACAGTACAAACTATACTCTTAAGCAGTACTAGAACATGGCATTAGTTACTTTACTGTGGTGTTGTCAGATCATCAGTCTCTTACTTCATGTTTCTGGGTTTTGTTTCTTGCTTAAGATCTAGAGAATTAGGCCAAATTATCATTGTCACAAAAAAAGTAGTCTTGGAAACCAAGAGATCCATTACTTCATCTCTACTGGGCAATTCAGCTTTTCTGGAATGCAAATATGTTTGTCTTCACCTTGAGATCTGAACTTTCTAATTAGTAATCCTTTTTCTTGGTGATCATAAAGATCAAGCAAGAAACTACTAGTCTTCCTAGACTTGGACACTACCTACATAGATTATATGTATTTTACTAAAAATAGACATTCCTAGACGATGACAAAAAAACTATGTAATAACATTTATGGAATGGAATGCAACCAAAGCTATACTCCAAGTATATTAGCGAAGACCAAACTATTCTAACAAATATATGCCAACTGTTCAGAGGCTTAATGAACAAACTTTATTTGTCTTTCTTGTGAAAATCTGGAGCAGATATTCCAGTTCGGCAGATGACTCTGCCTTACATGGTCTTTGAGGAACTGAGGTTATTCTCATTTGGGGACTCTGCTATTTCTCAGAGACTTGCCATCATCTGCAGGGTCATGGCCTGGCTATGCCAGGTTTCAGTTACCAAGGAGATGAAAGCATGGGTATGGAGCAGGCATGACCACTCCCTTAAGAATCCTGGACAAGCAACAATAGAATTACTTTCTCCTAGAATTATGGACAGCTTTGGGTAGCCTGTCCTTCAATGGTGAGACAATTTTGGAAGTATCTACCATCATTCGTAAAACACATGGACACAAGTTTTCAGCTTTTCTGCACCAGTTCACAAGATGGCAGTGTTCTATTTTGAATGACTCCCATGGGTGATGGAGTGGGAGGGATTTGAATTTGAATAGAACCAAATGACACTTTTTTAAAATAGTTGGCTGAATAGCCAAATTGCTGTTTCCCTTTTTCTGCCCTTGTGTGTGTGTGTGTGTGTGTGTGTGTGTGTGCGCGCGCTCATACACATGCACATGCTAGGGGTGGAGAGTGACGGTTCAAAAAGAAAAGGAAGCACTTAGGGCAGTGAATCACGTTTTGCCCAGGAAAACACTCTTGATAACTGAAGGATGATGAAGTGTCCACAGGCTTCACTAGTGATCTTTTGGCTTCAACTGAGCTGTAAGTAGGGTTACTGCAAAGAGTCAGGGGCAACTAGGAAACCTGAGGATTGATCCTCAGAACACTAAGAGGGTAAAGCAGACTTCATTCTGACTTCTCTGGGAGCCCTATGGTTTCAATGTTGAATAATTATTACATTCTCTTCACAGGGGTGAGCAGTGAAGACAAGGTGGTACAAAGCCCTCCATCGCTGGTTGTCCATGAGGAAGACAGTGTAACTCTCAACTGCAGTTATGAAGCAGTTAACTTTCGAAGCCTACTATGGTACAAGCAGGAAAAGAAAGCTCCCACATTTCTATTTATACTAACTTCAAGTGGAATTGAAAAGAAGTCAGGAAGCTTAAGTAGCATATTAGATAAGAAAGAACATTTCAGCATCCTGAACATCACAGCCACGCAGACCAGAGACTCGGCCACCTACCTCTGTGCTGTGGAGGCACAGTGCTCCCTAGTCACCTGCAGCCTGTACTCAAATTCTACAGCTGAGGTTCTGCAACCATAAGATGGGGAACTTGCTATGTTGAGCAAGCCCTCAAAAAAAAAAAAAAAAAAAAAAAAAACTGTACGGAAAAGCAGTTATTGGTCAAGATTTTTGTGCCCATGTTGACAATTACTTTTGCAGTTTACTGAGTCCTAACTCAGATGAGTCTTTTCACTGCCTTCACTACCTTCTCTGTGATTTTTCTATGGGATTCAGCATAGCGAATATTTCTAGAGGGTCACTCAGGATACTAACTCCATTACCACACCATTAGAAAGCAAGCTCTTTTATCAGGATTGTATGGGAACTCATAAGTGCACTACACGTTAGGGAATCTGCCTAACAGCTATGGATGTTTTATCTTCTTCCACAGAACAGATACATTTATAGATACAGTTCTGCCTGTAACATTTTTTTGCTGGACCTATTAGCAAAGAACAAAGGGTAGGGACAAGCAGGTATCATTCATTACCTGATTCAAACAAAAGGTTTTCATTCACAATTTTATTATTCTTACTTGCTATCTTCATTTTAGGATTGTTGCCTATGCTAGGCACTCCATTAAAGTGGTGATAAAATTTTTTCAAGATTAATTTGAATATTTAGTACCTTAAGCAGCCTACCAAAGGAAAGGAGTTAGCCGAAGTAAGTTATATGAAGCTAACATAAACTTAGCCTACTTATGTTGTGATACATTCTTTCAATTATGTAATCACATATATAGTACTTACAAACAGCTTGCAATGGAAGCTACTGTTTATCAAAAGCAAATACTATATGCCTTGTATTTTGCAAATACCACCTCATTGAATTCTCAAAATAACGATGATCATCAATATTACTTTCAGTTAACATATTAGGAAATACAAACTTAGAAAGGTTAAGCCCCCTTCCTCACCCTGTACCCCAGACAAATAGCTATCAGAATCTGAAATCAGGTCTATCTGACTCCAAAGTCTATACTTTCTCCATTACATGCCCCAGTGTTAAATATCACCGAGGAAAAAATGTACCCACAGTGTGACCATAATTATGTACAAAATATGTAGACAAAATACTGAAATAACATGTGTTTAACATGTAAATAAAATAACATTTACAATAACATGTGAATAAAATAACTCCAAAATGTTTGCAACAGTATTAGTTATCTTTGAATATTAGATCTAATACTGTTCACTGTTTTGCTCCTTTATAATAATCTTTATTTTTCAAATTATCTATTACTATTAACTCAATAGTAATCATTACTCAGAAAGAAAAATACACATTTTAATACACCAAAATCCAAGGAGGCTGAACTGTATCATATGATTATTATCTGACACTCACAGTAGCTTAATTACAGTGAGGAATAGACATGACTCTACATAGCCAAATGATATAGCATTAAAACAAGGTGTTTTATTGCTAACTCTTCAAATCACCGTAGACTAACGCTCTCTTCAATTGGGAATGTTTTAAAGTTACAAGAAGACCTATTTCTCCTGACAAGTTATTTGAAGGACTGTCTTATGAGTAGAATGCTTTACTATCCCATCTCTGCGTAGGAGAGTACAGGCCGTAAAGACTACCTGTGCGTGCTTGTGAGTTTGTTAGAAAATTCATTGCAAATTGAGCATGGTTTAGGTTTCACTGCCTGGGAAATGGGGAGATAGCCTAAGAAAAGGGCAGGTAAACATTCAAAGAGGAGTGGAAGAAATGGTATAAAAATTAATAGAATGTATCCTGCCATTTTTAGCCCGCACAGACTTCTGTCCATTTTTCTTTCTCTCCTCCTTTCTATCTACACCAAAACCCAGAAATCACATAGTGGATGTAAGAGGAAAATCTGACTGTCATTTATTTTAGACTAAAAAATAGAGTGGAAAACCCTACGTAAGACATGCGTTGTTTCTGGCTCTGTGATTGGAAGAGTTACGATTTAGAAGCCAGAGATTTGGCTGTCTTTGAGGGGAATGTGCAGATGGAAGGGGGGAATGTTTCTTCTTCACTCTTTATTGTTTTCTTTCCTAAGGAGAACCAAACAATTTACACCTCAAAAGATTAACCTCTCACCAAAACAACATGTATTCTAATTCTAAGACTAAATATTCGTTACAAAAGAAAAAAAAAATTTAAAAAACATCTATAACCTCAACCTACAGACATTACCACTATTAACTATTTAGCATTTTACTTTCCATTTCATCTGTGTCAATGAACATGAAAAAATAAGTCTAGAGAGATGTGAGGAATTCAACTTCTGTCAAACAAAGAGTGTTTTTCAAAGTCACTGCGAAAAGAGGTGTTTTTGTTCCTTAAAAAAGTCTACATGGTTAAGATCCTCCCACTTTTGACCTGTGAGTTGTGATAAAAAGCTTCCAGAAAACTCATCTCAGTAAATTGATTATGAAATGCTACCAGTTTGAAGCAGTCACTGAATAACATAAGGTCATAAATCAGGAATCCAGAAGAAACAATTAATAGCAACTTTATCTAGCACTGGCTGTCCAAGGTAGCAGCCCTATCCTGTACCCAGAGTGGCCCTTCTGGAGAAGGTGGCTGGTTTGACCTATGACTGATGAGTGTTTTATGTTGCAGGGCCCGGAAGAGAAGCTGGATCGAGCCCCAGGAGACAGAAGTATCTGAAACAGAAGGGAAGACTGTGAACCTACTTTGTAACGATGGTACATCATCTGGGAGCTATCTTGATCTCTACCGGTTTCGACAATATCCAAGCCGGGCGCCAGAATACATTCTATACAGTGGGTGGGGACACTGTGGAAAAGGAGATGCTGATTTTGCCATAGGAAAGTTTTATTCAAAGAGTACAGCAAATGTGAAAAATGTGTACGTCGGAAATCTGGTTCCCTAAGACAATGCTTTATATTACTGAGTGCTGAGAGGCACAAACAGAATGCTTCCCAGGGTTGTCATACAAAAACACCAGTGCACAGGAGGAAGGAGAGCGTTTGTTGTAACCACACTGATTTTTTTTTTCTTGCAAAGACATCATAGTAAGTGGGAGACACTGGATCAGGAGAATTCTGCTTTAATAATAGCTACATAGGCCGGGCGCGGTGGCTCAAGCCTGTAATCCCAGCACTTTGGGAGGTCGAGGCGGGTGGATCACGAGGTCAAGAGATCGAGACCATCCTGGTCAACATGGTGAAACCCTGTCTCTACTAATACAAAAAAATTAGCTGGGCATGGTGGCGCGTGCCTGTAATCCCAGCTACTCAGGAGGCTGAGGCAGGAGAATTGCCTGAACCCAGGAGGCGGAGGTTGCGGTGAGCCTAGATCATGCCATTGCACTCCAGCCTGGGTAACAAGAGTGAAACTCCGTCTCAAAAAAAAAATAAAATAAATAAAATAAAATAAAATAAAAAATAATAGCTACATATAATAATTGTAGCCAAATAGCTTCAGCTTTTAGAGTTTCCATTTTTTTAAATGAGATAGCAACTCTAATTTGCAAGCTTGTATGAGACATGGCTTTAACACTTGGGTTAAATGCCTAGCATGTCCTACATGCTCAGCAAATGGCAGCTATCTTTTCTTACTCTCTCTCTAACTACTTTGACCTCAAAGGAACCTTCTCTCACTATCTGAGAATCTTCTATATACTCCTGCTGGTAAAATAGTAATAATAACCCTAAAAACATACATCCAAGACCTAGGTAGAGAAGGCTTCATTGCCCAGGGATTATTGGTCACTGTTCTGGGCTTTTAAAAGTGCATGCTCAGCTGGACATGGTAGCTCATGCCTGTAATCCCAGCACTCTACTAAAAATACAAAAAAATTAGCTGGGTGTGGTGGCACATGCCTGTAGCTCCAGCTACTTGGGAGGATGAGGCAGGAGAATCACTTGAATTGGGGAGGCGGAGGCTGCAGTAAGCCAAGATCTCACCACTGTACTCCAGCAACAGAGCAAAACTCTGTCTCAAAAAAAAAAAAAAAGTGCATGCTCAGCAAATGCAACAATTAGAGGGAGAAAGGGCCCTGAAACACTAGCTCCTGAGTTCATAGCCCTGGACGGTTGGGAATTTGTCATGATCTGAACAAGAACAGGAGAGGGTCCTTCACAAGACTAAGGAGAAGAGAAGGACATTTAGCATTAGGTGGGTGGTGGGAGATAAGAGAATTTTTGGGAAGACTACAGCCAGGGTCTTGTGTCAGCTCTGACTCTCTAGATGGAGTTGAGAGGCAAAGTGAAGCAGTGGGTCCTCAGCCTACCTGGCAGAGCAGGAGGGCACCTGCCACCTACTGCACTGGTTTAAGCCACACTTCTAACAGAATCCTATCATTTAATCTGGATCTGAGCAAAGCCTAGCATCTTTGTTTGGACTGGTGATAGATGAAATGTAAAAGAGGAAGGAAGATTTAGAGCCTTATTCCATACAACTCCACCTCTGTGGATTTGCAGGGTGCCACCCCGACAGCTTCTCTCACAGGTTGTTGAGTGCCTGTGGCTTTTCCAGGCACAGGGTGCAAGCTGTCAGTGTATCTACTATTCTGGGGTCTAGAGGACAGCGGCCCCTTTCCCACAGCTCTACTAAGCAGTGCTCCAGTGAGGATTCTGTTTGGGGCCTCCAACTCCTATTTCCCCTCCACACTGTCCTTGTAGAGGTTATTTGTGGGGACTCTGCCCCTGCAGCACTCTTCTGCCTTGCCACCCAGGCTTTCTCATACATCCTTTGAATCTAAGTGGAGGCTGCCAAGCCTCTTTCACTCTTTCATTGTGTGTGCCCACAGGCTTAACACCACATGGAAACTGTGGTGTTATGGCTTGAACCCTCCAAAGTGGCAGCCTGAGATGTACCTGGGCCCCTCTGAGTCATGGCCAGAGTGGCCTGGATGTGGAGAACAGTGTCTTGAGGCTGTGCAGGGCAACAGAGTCCTGGGCCTGACCATTCTCTCCTCCTAGGCCTCAAGGCTGCTGCAAAGGTCTCTGAAATGCCTTTGAAGCCTTTTCCCCATTGTCTTGACTATTAGTATTTGGCTCTCTTTTAGTTATGCAAATATCTCTAGCAAAAGGTTGCTTCAGTGGCTTGCTTGAATTCCTTTCCTGAAAAATCATTTTCTTTCTCTGCCACATGGCTAGGCTGCAAATTTTCCAAACTTTTACACTTTACTTTTTTAAATATAAATTCTAGCTTTAAGTCATTTCTTTGCTACTGCATCTGAGTATAGGTTATTAGAAGCAGCCAGGTCACATCTTGAATGCTTTGCTGTTTAGAAAATGCTTCCACCAGATAACCTAAATTATCACTCTGAAGTTCAAACTTCCGCAGATCCCTAGGGCAGGGGCACAGTGCAGCCAAGTTTGTTGCTAAGGAATAGCATGGGTGACCTTTGCTTCAATTCCCAGTAAGTTCCTCATTTCCATCTGAAACTTCATCAGTCTGGCCTTCATTGCCCATATCACTATCAGCATTTTGGTCACAATCATTTAACCAGTCTCTAAGAGGTTCCAAATTTTTGCTCATCTTCCTGTCTTCTGAGGCCTCCAAACTTCTCCAACCTCTGCCTATTACCCAATACGAAAACTGCTTCCACATTTTCAGGTATCTTTGTAGCAATGACCCACTCTCAGTTCCAATTTGCTCAGCAGTCTCCTGCCTTGACACCCAGGTTTTCTCATACATCCTTTGTATATAGGTGGAGGCTGCTAAGCCTCTTTCACTCTTGCATTGTGTGTCCCTACAGGCTTATGGGAAACTTGTTCACGAATACATAAAATATGTAATCTTCCTCATCATTAGGTCATTCATGTACCACTATAAAGAATTACCTGAAACTGGGTAATTTATAAAGAAAAAAATTTTTAGTTGGCTCATGGCTCTGCAGGCTTTACAGGAAGCATGGTACTGGCATCTGATTGGCTTCTGGGGAGGCCTAAGGAAGTTTTCGATCATGACAGAAGGCAAAAGGGGAGCAGGCATGTCATATGGCCAGAGCAGGAGCAAAACAGAGAGAGTGAAGGGGAGGATCCACACCCTTTTAGATGACCAGGTCTTGTGAGAACTTACTGACTATTGCAAAGGCAGCACCAAGTCATGAGGGATCTGCCCTGTGATCCAAACATTTCCCCTCAGGCCCTACCTCCACCACTGGGGATTATAATTCAACATAAGATGTGGGTGGAGACAAATATATAAACAATATCAAAATAATTTCTTTTACAAAAAAGTGAAAAACCCTTTTTTTAAAGAATAATTTTTAAAGATCTGTTTAAAACTAATTTTTAAAAACAATGAACTATGGGAAACTTGTTCACGAATACATAAAATAAAATATGTAATCTTCCTCATCTTCAGTTTGTGCAAAGTTATTTTCTCACCCTGTTTGTTGCAACACAATAAAATGGTACAACCTTTTACATAGTGAATTACTTGGAGAGAGACTTTAAGATTCATTAAACAGTTCACACCTTTGAACTGTTTGGAACTGAATGAACACCTTTGACCCATTTCTCAGAATTTATATTAAAGACTAATTTTAAGTAGAAAAAACCCTCTAGGCAAGAAAATAGTAAAAATTTTTCAACCATTTAGAGGAATTTGGATGGCAGCTTCTATAACCAATTAATGAACTAACAATACTAAAAACATCGTAATGCCCTTGACATACAGTGAGGTAAAATATAGACAGAGTCCATATAATAAACATATGCTCACACTAATATCAAATGAATGAAGAACATAAATAAAACTGTAAGTTTTGATGCAAAAATGAAAGTATAAAATTATTTAGGGTATGTATTTTCAACATTTTAATTTTAATTTTTTCATGAAATAACTATGAACTTGTGCCTACAATAAATAACATTTTCAAAATTCTCTTAGCTCCAAATGTTGTAGCTAGTGGGAAAAAACAAAAACAAAACAAAAAACGAGCACTCTTCTCAACCCCAGCTTTGTCCCCCTAGCTGTTCCTCCTTTTTTGGACGCTGGGGCATCAATTTTCTGGTTCCCTGCCCCTACATCCTCTCCTTCGTTCTTCCCCAAGACCTGCTGACAGAAAATCCACTGAAATATTATTTGTGTCTCAAACCTAACTTTGATATGGGCAATTAAGGAAAAAAATATTTTCAGTTCTCTTCTCTTTTCTCTGTGGTAGACTCAATAACTAGAAGATTGAGTTGATTGTACCAAAAATTAAGAATTCTTCATTGACATCACATGGGAAACCATCTCTGGTTTCAAAGAAGGAAGATTAGGTAAAGCTATATGCCTTGTCATTTTTTTAAAAGTTGGAACATTACAGATAAAGCTTAAGTCCTCTCTGCTCATGTTTTCATCTGTTCTCTTTTCCCAGAGCTAAATGTTGCTTTGGAATTTTGAAAGGAAATTAAATCTTGGGACCCCGAACTAATGAAGCCAAAGGGAAAAGTTAAGCTGGGAACTGTGTCATGCAAACTTGCCTCCCCCTTTTGGTTCCTAAATAAGATGGCTACAAGATGAAAAGCTACATGCCTCCCCCATATTTTGACCACAAGGAAATTCCTAGTATACTGCAAGATCCTTACCCTGAGGTGTCTCTGTTAAAATTTCATCTTGGCAATGTAAGTTGATAGCTTATCTTTACAGGTGCAGTCACCCCCCTGCCCACCAGACTCAAAAGCATATCTTATTGTTCCCCTGCCCCATTTTGTCTATGTCATCTTATGTTTTTTAAAAAAATGCCAGATTTACTGAGCCAGACAAAGGCATGAATGACTATTTTTCCCTACCCTCCTCTTACATAAAAAATGTATACTTCTCAATATCCCACCCTTTGCCTTTAAATTGGGAGCCCTCAAAATCATCTTCGGAGAAAGGCATAGACCTGTCTCCTGGGCACATATCCTTAACTTTGGCAAACAAACCTAAAATGATTGAGACTTGTCTCATCATTTTTCTCAATGGAAAAGTTTGTAATTTATATTTTAAACTCTTTATGGTTATTAATATGGACATATATATATGCACATACTCATGGGAAATATATACTATGATTTTATGGCATTTTTACCTAAATGTTAACACATTCTATGTTTTTCTCCACAATTTCCTTTCATTTTACCCAACAAAATAGACTTGAAGACCAGCCAGGTTGATTGATAGAGATCATCTCATTTCCTTTTAATTCTTATAAAGTAAATCATTCTATCAATATGCTATATTTAATAATGCTGATAGTAACAATACTATTTCTCCACCAGGTAGAAAACTAAGATTCAGAAAGATCAATTTGCCAGGTCACATAATTAGCAAGTGGCAGAATGAAATCAAATCTTCTGACTTGAGAAAGTTCTTCTGATTTTCTCATTTCCAACATGCATAGTGGCAAGAGAAAGGTTTTCTTCACATAAACCTAATATCCCAAGCAAATTTGTTTATAGGACTTCTTATGCAAAATAATTCTCACTTGGTTCTGTTCCTATGGCTATTAGGCAAAAATAAAAATAAAAATAGCGAAAACCTCTCTCTCCCATATTTTGAAAATTTTTCAACGCAACATGACGGTCATTGTTGCCCATTTTTTCCCTCATTTCTTTTTGCCAACCAAAGAAGCATATCTCTATTTTAATACTCAACAGTGGGGGATCAATCCTGATATTTATTCTCTAATAAGGAACAAAACAGGCATACATTTGAGAGATAACTGTAAAGAGTCAGGACATGATGGGGGTCTGTGTGCTATACCCAGAAGCCCTGTTTCCAGCTCTGTGGCTGCAGCATCACACAACTCCAGTGATATGCATGAAACTGGCTGTGCACACAGAGCTGAGCCCTGGGCTTTGGTAGAACAAGACATGTTTTAGTCAGGGAGATGAGAAGGCCTGTCAACATGTGCTGCCCCACCTGCCGTGGTCATTTGTGGCCTCCATCTTTCCCACTAGGCAGCTGTGGACTGAAGGAGGAGACACCTGGGGAGCATCCAAAAGATGCTTTGGGCCAGGGGCAGAAAAGAAGTGATAGAAACCAGACTGTGTTTTTTATTGTGGTCAGAACAATCTTCTTAGGACATGAGGATTTCTAAACAAAGCTCTTCAGAATCAGCTCATTGTGAGTCACAGGTCATATCTGCCCAGTTCTCTGTCGCTGTTAAGGATCAGCAGTACTCAAAGTGTCATTCAGTCCCAACATGGGATCTTTACACAAGAAGAGGAGCTTGGGGCTCTGAAATGCAAATACTTTGCAAATAGCTCAACTTCTTTTCTTTCTTGTTTTGGGCAGCATTCCGGTGAGGAAATATTTTACCTGATTTCTCAGAGTTTAGGAGCATCCGGGAATGCAAGGAATAGAAAATGTTCTGTGAACATGCAAAAAGCTGCCAACACTGTCATTCTCACCATCTCAGTTGTAAGACCAAGAGACTCAGGACACAGTGTTGTACCCCAGACTCACCTGCCACAGGGACTGGGGGAGACCCACAGGCCCTAAACTGAAAGGATTTGAGCCTGTGAACAGCATTCATCAAGTATGGACAGGAAACAGGTCACCGTTGCCAGAAAAACTCTCTCAAACTGCATTCACTGAGCAATGCTTTCAATCCACAGTCCTTAACTGACTTTCTTTCCTTAAACTGACTTTCTCCTTCAAATTTTAGCAGTTAACAGAATAGTACTTTATTTTAATCTAATTATTTTTCTTTTCTTAAAACCTTTTATTTGATATACTTCAAATTATAAAATAATGCTGCTTATTGTAATAAATGAGATAATAAAAAACTATATAAGAAAAAAGTTAATTCTCACCTGCTCCCTACTGAAGTAAACAGTATTAATAATCTGATAAGAGTCCTTTCCCACTTCTGCTTATATAAATATAGGCTAAAATGCCTCCTAGTGAAACAAATCTGTTAACAAATGTGTGGCCAGTTGGAATTTTTCCTCTGAATCACCTTTTACACCTTTGTCCATTTTTCTTTTAGGTTATTTGTTTCTCATTTTAAAATGTATGCTAACGATGTCAATTTTTTTTCATTTCTCCAGTCCATTGTTTGTCTTCTGATTTTGTTTATAGCACATCACATGGTATCCTTTGCCTCTAAATATACTCTAAACTGCATATAGTTAAATATGCCTATCTTCTTTATAGCTTCTGCATTTCTACCATACTTAAAAATAATACAGGTTTATATAAATATTCCCAGATTCCCAGACAACACTTTTATCATTTTGCTTTTTACAATAAAATCTTTCAATCATCTGGAAATTGTTTTTATATATGAAATCTATCTTCCACTATTGAAATATCTTTACCATATTTTATGTTTCTTAAACATAATCAAATTGTATACATCCATATTAAGAACTTTACCAGTCCCCAAACATTACAGAATAGTGTAAGAATCACAGTGGAATTGGGTACTAGTGAAAATAATCACTAAATTCTCCAGTGCCAGTTTGAAAAAAGAAATTATTGGCCATTCCGCTGGAGTGAGAAAGGCCAGTGAGTCTGACTGACATTAACTAAAGAGAGATTAAAGGATGGACTAAAAGCATAAAGCGGTAACCTCTTGGGGAAATACAAATCTTGTGCAGAGAGAAGATGGTGCTTAACTTATCCTACTCAATTCCTTTCCTATATGACCAAAGGTGCCTAGCCCAGCTTCCATCCACTCCACTAAGTTGAGGAATAGCTATCATCACGTGTCTGGGAGATAATCAGTGTCTGAACTGGCAGAGCATCTCTGGTTCTTGTGGCAAAGACGCAAGTGAGTCTCCCACCTCAGCCTCCCTAGTAGCTGGGATTATAGGCGTCCACCACACCTGGCTAATTTTTGTATTTTTAGTAGAGACAGGGTTTCACCCTGTTGTCCAGGCTGATCTCCAACTCCTGGGCTTAAGAGATCCGCCCGCCTTGGCCTCCCAAAGTACTGGGATTACAAGCGTGAGCCACCGTACTGAGCCTCGAATATTATTTTCTACCATACCATTTAAACATCATTCAAATTTAATATTTTCAACAAATTTTGAAAGAAGACAATCAGGCAAATTTCATTTCAGTCAAATAGTCCCTAAACTTATACATGCTGTGGCTGTGCCTTCCTCAACTTTGTTTCCCTTCATCCAGTTAACACTTGGTTGTGCAGTTAGGGGCTCCTCAGGTGATGACATTATCAAAGGCCCTGACCCTTGTCACCAGAGTACTCACTAAGAAGCCCTAGTTGGGAATAAAAGTGTTTGACATCCTCTCAGCAACTCTGATGCATAATCCCACCAGTGATTAGTGTTTTTCTTTCTCCACATTGATTACAGAGAGTTTGCTTTTCCCTTTGCTTTTCCCTGCAAAGGTGTGTATATTTGAATGTATGTCTGTATGTTGCTTGGGTTGCAGGGAAGGAAAGAGTAGAAAAAGGAGTGAGACGTGGTTGTGATTGGCTGGTTGTTCTGAATACAAATAACTCTATGCTTTTCACCTTTAGTGAATATATTAATGTCTCAGGATGGGAGAGATAATCAATAACGCCAAAGATCTTCTTTAGTGGTCCTGTGGCTTCATTGAAGGCGCACATCGAAATGTTTCTGAACAGGGGAAAAGCCAAATACAATGGGCATTCCCAAAAGACTGAAGGAATAAGTGCAAGTTGATTCTTCTGGGGTTTCCAGGAAAGTTGGGAAAATAAAATGAATCATTTAGAAAGTGGAGAGTTGATGCCTGGTCCTCTGTGTTTGTTTCTCTCTAAACAGGGAAGAAAGCCAGTAGAAAGTAGAGCAGAGTTTCCAGTCTACGCGTGTCCAGGAAACAGAGGTTTCTATTTTTGACTGCAGTTACACAAGACTGTTGATTTTTATGTTTCAGACGCAGTGCTATGAAAGACCTTGTCCTTATAGTTTTCATTATTTCAGAGATAAAATGGAAAGCAAGAGTAAGA
Source organism: Aotus nancymaae (assembly GCF_030222135.1). NCBI lineage: Eukaryota > Metazoa > Chordata > Mammalia > Primates > Aotidae > Aotus > Aotus nancymaae. The sequence continues at coordinate 31,396,140 of NW_026988422.1, read as the reverse complement.
GCCCTAATCACTAAGAACATGGCTTAGCTCTCTGCAGATCACAGAGTCAGCCACCAACTTCTGCCCTATAGCGAGGGAGATGCCCCACCTTCAGTCTGTACACAACCCCACAAGAGGAACCACTCATTCACTTCCTCTTCTAATCAGCATGAAATGATGTTTTTTATAATTATTATCTGAGGCTTTTCTATTTCCTCCTCTCTACCTACTTCGGCAACGTAAAAATATATTTGGGCCTGGTCATGGTGGCTCACACCTGTAATCCCAGCACTTTAGGAGGCTGAGGAGGGAGGATCACTTGAGCTCAGGAGGTTGAGGCTGCAGTGAGTCATGACCATGCCGCTGCACTCAGCCTGGACAACAGAGTGAGACCTTGTCTCAAAAAATACATATACATATATATTTTAGACATTATGCTATACATAGAGAGCTTGTTATCTAATACACATACTATCTCTCACTAGATGTAAGCTTTATGGAGATACCAATACCAATTTTTTTTTAACCACTAAGCACTAACCAAATGATGACTGAATAAATAAATGACTGGTTATATTTATACCCATGTGTAAAGGCAAATATATGGTCAATGGTTAAAATTTGTTTGAAAACAAATTTTAGCTCACCATAAAAAAGAACTAGCAATTCAAGGTTTCCAAAAAAGAAACAGACTGCTTTAAAGGATAAATATTCCTTTCTACAGGAAATATTCAAAGAAAAGTAGAATGTCCATTTTCCAGTGACATTGCAGAAAGAATTACAAAATGATATGATTTTGTGCAAAACTAAAAAATGTAAGTTTTGTATGGGGGGAAAATAGCGTCAAAGAACAGAACAGCCAAAGAGCTTGTAAAATGCATCATGAATAAAAAAAGCTACTTCCAGCTTAATGGAAATTGGATTTTGGATTTGTATTTGAAACATGTGTAGGATTTAAAGTGAGAGAGATGGTAAGAGAATACCTGCCAGGCAGGATAAACTTATCAAGGGCAATGATCAAGAAATAATAAACAAGAAGGGTTTAGGAAATTAAAATTTTCAAATATGACTGAAAGAGCCAATTTTTATTGGAAAATGCTGTGAGATAAGAGGGAATGTTGGCTTGAGGCAATTGTTAGTGTAAGAGGACTGCACACAGCCCAGACCTGGGTTTCTTTCCAGACAAAGAGAAAACATGGTAGGAGATTATCCATCCTTACCATAAACAACGTTAAGGAATATCTTGAAATTGTTTTCCAGAAAGAGTTATTAATATCAATCTAAACTGTTAAATCACATCAAAGATTTACTTTACAAGCACATTTCTAAATGTACTGAAAAACTATGTTTTCATAATAATTGATTCGACCGGCAGATAAATTTCCTTTTCCCTGAGCAATTCTACCATCAACTAATAGCGCTTATTGAAGGAAATGAAAAATCTAACCACTTTCCCAAATGTGTTGCAATTCCCTGACGACTTTCCAATGTGAATTTGCTTAGGGGTAAAGATGAGAACACTAATAGTTTCTCTGCACTCATTAACCTCATAAAGGACAAACTTTTAAATTAAATAATACAGACCAAACAAATAAAACAGAGCTACATTTTGCTTTGCTTTACACTTTGTTCTCTTCCTTGTCTGGCTGCAAAAATCTTTGCATGATTTTCATTGAAAATAACTCCTGAATTGATGTGAGATTTCAGTTACCCTGGGACCTCTCCAGGCCTGGTTTAGATATGTTCCCATAGCCTCGCCTGCTCTTCAGGGCACCGAGTTGTCATAAGGATAAACCAGTCCTTAGACATTAGGGCTAATTTCTAATTTACCCCCCTGTGTCTTTCTTTTATCATCACAAACATGTTTGGTGTCTAATTTGGTTTACTCTTAGAAAAGCATGGTTTGGAGAACATAAAGCAGAATGTTCTTCAAGCAGCAATATGCTGAGGTTTTGCGGATCTTGTAGCTTTATTATTCTATTAATTGATACGGGTTTTGAGAATCAACAAGCACAGTATAAAGTAGACATCAACACTATAGTAAAATTAAAACAGTTATTCTGTCTTTTGTTGTTGTTTTCACATCATTCAGAAAGAGAAAAGTACTCTTTAAAATTAGAATAGAGAACAACAAAGAAGAGAAATCTATTTTGTTAAAAAAGAGCTTTTGGTAATATTATTCAATGAAAGACCAAGTGACAGACGTGGAAACTTCTAGTCAAAGTTTGCAGCTTTTATTTGCATTGAATATCTGTCTAAGATGAATCATCCTAGAAAAGCAGTCAGTGGATTTAGAATAATCTCACTCACCATTGTTTCTGCCAAGGAAAGATTTTCTTGGTGCAGAATGTTGTGTATTCATTTGGGGTCTTGAATGGGTGGAAGAGACAAAGAACAATTTAAGGGAAAGAAAGGAGAAGAAGAAATGGATTCATGGGCAGAAAAGATTTGTCCTCAAGGGCACATTCAAGATTTGCTTTAATCTCTTGTATAATTGAAATTTGAAACAGTTCTTAACACAGGTTCACAGCATCTCAAAACTAAAAACCATTGTGGAAAAGATGCTAAGCACAAAGATACAAGCACTAAGTGAGTATAACTGCTTTACAGACAGTTTCATTTCAGTGGACATGTGCCATTTTCTTTCTTTTTTTTTTTTTCTGCCTAGTGAAACTGCCACATATTCAATGCACAACTTTACAGGGCATCATTCACATCTTAGTAAGAGATGGAGAAAGATAATGTTGAGATGAAGAAAAGCAGATTTCCAAGAGCATCAGAGCCTATAAATCCAGCTCTGACTTTGCAAAAGTCAAAATATTCTCTTTCGGGATCAAGCCAGCATGAATTGAAATTCTGCCATTTACAGCCAATAGATTCATAATTGTCATAGACAAAAGGGAGGGGGATAACTTTGGTTCTCTGCTATTTTATGAGCTGAATTTATGGTGCACAGAAGCATTTTTTTGTCAAAATAACTAGAGTTATGGAAAGGAAGCTAATCATTAGACTACTTTTATTATGGGAAATAAGAGCCATGTTAACCCTATGTGTGTTTTATGAATTTCAAATTGGAAAAATTTTGGTAACTACTAAAAATCCATAACTGCCTTATAGACATGAGAACTTACTTTTTCTATTTTTACTTTTTTTTCCACTTTTGTTTCTATTTTACTTATTTTGCTTGTTTCACCTTTTTGCATATTATAAAATCACTTAGAGAGTGCATGTATTGTAAGAATAATTTTATGTTCTTTCATTCTCATTTTTAAATTAAAAATGTCTTGCATTTAGTTTGAATTGTCCACTATTTCACACAATAGGTGTACCATACTTTATAATTTGCCTGTTTGGGGATTTTTTTTATTATTTATTTCTAATTTTTATTATTTTAAATAGCATTGTGGTAAACATATTTAAAGATACATTATAATTTAATTTTTTATCATTTCATTCAGACAGCATCCTAGAACTGGACTTAGTGGTTCAATGGGTAAAATAGTTTATACCCTTTTAGTTCCTTGTCTCTCTTAGTAACATAACACCTTTTAAAAGCTTTCTAAATTCACTATTTCTACTCCCTCACTCTTTCTTACTCAAACCCCAGTCCAGGCAGATTTGTATCTCTATCTTTGTATTGGAATCACTTTGTTAAGGTCACCAATGACTTTCATAGCCTCAAATTCAATGATCCATTATCATGTTTTTTCTTATTAAATTTCTCAGAAAAATTTGACAGTTTGGCTATTTTCTCCTTAAAACATTCTCTCCTTATCTCTGCTTGAATTTGGGGATGCCACACTTTCCTGGTTTGGCTTCAACCTCACAAGCCACTCCTCCTCAGCCTCCTTTTCTAGCTCACCTTCCTCTTGCTTACCTCTAGATACTGTGTTGTCTCAGGGCTCAATTCTCAAACATATATGCCATCTACATGCACTCTCTAAGTGATTTCATCCAGGAATATGGCTTTAATTGCCATCCATACATTGATGACTCCCAGATTTATACCTCCATCCAACCCTCTCTGTTGAAAGCCTAGCTCATATATACTATAATCTATATAACATCTATGCCAAATGTCTGTCTGGTATCTCAAATGTAAGATTTCTACAACATGCTGTATTCCCTCCCTTAGGCTTATCCCTCTCTCTTCCCCATTTCAAGAAAACAGCGCAGTGATATAATTCACCCATTCACTACAGGCAAAAATACTGGAATCTTCTTTAACTCTTCTCTTTCCCTGACACCCCCACATGGTCAACAAACTGACCACATAAGATTTATTTTCTGTCAGAAAAAAAAAAGCCTGACTTCATTTTTCAATTCAAATAAGAATGTTACATGATGAGTTCCAGTAACAACCAACTCATTTCATATTTCTAATTCTAAAGTAGATAGATGGATTTGGTAAAGAACCTTGCATTGAGGCTTTCACCAGTTGAAATATATTCCTGTTTTGCAATATATCTTGCTTAGCTGTTAAGGGCTCTCTGTCAGAAGCCAGAAGACAATAAATTGTCTCTTTATTTGGCACTTTGGGTATTTTTTTTTTTTTTTTTTTGCACCCTGGAACAATGCACCATTCTGGATGGTTGAGATGTATACTTTTCTTGAAGGGGCAGGAGGGAAGGGTGAGGTTGGAAAAAGAAACGGGAAAGAAGCAGCATCATGACATCAAGACCCTTAAGCATGTTCTAGAGCAGGCTGGTTTTAAGAAAGTCTTCATTTGCCTCAAGGTACATGACCCCAGTTTAATGACTGTGGGCCTAAATGGAACACTATCATGGTCACATTTGTCACAAGCAAACTTATATCTAGAAGAAATACAAGTTGTTCCTATTAGAACAAGGACTTACTGGAAAGTCATTTCCCACCAGTGATTTGAGATGCTGTTATTATCATACATGAAGTTGCATATACAATTAGGCCATATTACAGATTTGCTATTCCATTTAATTGACCTGTCTGCCTATCCTTAATTTTCACTTAAGAATTTTCTTTCTCTTTCTTTTCACTTTTGTCCAACAGAAAATATGCTCTTTTCTTTTTTTTTTTTTTTTTTTTTGAGACGGAGTTTCGCTCTTGTTACCCAGGCTGGAGTGCAATGGCGCGATCTCGGCTCACCGCAACCTCCGCCACCTGGGTTCAAGCAATTCTCCTGCCTCAGCCTCCTGAGTAGCTGGGATTACAGGCACGCGCCACCATGCCTAGCTAATTTTTTGTATTTTTAGTAGAGACAGGGTTTCACCATGTTGACCAGGATGGTCTCCATCTCTAGACCTCGTGATCCACCCGCCTCGACCTCCCAAAGTGCTGGGATTACAGGCGTTAGCCACCGTGCCCGGCCAGTTATTAGTTTTTATTTTTCAGTGTTTAACATGAATCCGTGTTGTTGTATTCTGTCAAATTCCTTTTCTGCTTAATAATCACATGATTTTTCTTGTTAGCTTTTGTGTTAGTTGTTAAGCTACTAACTCTTACCTACAAATGCTTAGCTCCTATACCTCGCTTCTAGAGTGATAACTGCTGATGTCAATCATGCACTGCCCCCTAGAGCTAGTTGACTCTTTTTCGGTGTGCTTTTCTTATCTCTCCAAGTGGATAATTAGCATATTCTACTTTGTACATTTTATTAAACATCTCCACAGGTTTAAGTGAATTTAGTGAGGTAACGACACTCAACATTTATTGTTTAGCTGCCACAACCCCTGTCCGTCATTGCTCAGGAAAATTGTTAATCATCTATAGCTAGACATATACCTGCTGGTACTCACCTAGAATGTTGAAATCACATACCAGAGACAGGAGAGAAGAAAAATTCCAAGGGGAACTCTCGTATAAATGCTACTTTTTCCAAGCAACTAAAACAGCTCCTCTATTCTTTGCAGGAAAAAAAAATCCCCTACTTTGAGGACATTGGTGGTATCTTCATCAATAGAAAAAAATTTTACAAAGAAAACTAGAGGTTTTGTTAGCATTTTTGTAGTTTCAGACTTAATGTGATGTAGGGATGATCTGATTGGGAAAAAGAATAAGGTTCCTAAAAAAGTGTACCAATTTACAAACAGCCAGATTCTCCCGTGACCACTTCACGTGTCTATTGTTTTTTCTCAAGCAGAAATGTGAAGACAGGAGAAGGTAGAGTCCAGTCGTACCCAGCCCCTGCAGGTCCAGGAGAAAGCTAACTCTAGTGTAAGCTACAATAACACAGTGCAAAAAACAAACAAAAAAAAGTACGAAGATAAGTAGAGTCTCCTTGTTTTACATAGTTTCATACATAAAGAAGAATGGAAGAGTGATAACCACAATTAACATCAAAGATTCCCTTATTCTTCACAGACTCAGTGTAGAGGTCAGACACTTATCTCATGACCACAGAAAGAAATGAAGAAAAGAATGAGGATAGATTTGCCAGGGCCAGGGCTTTACCCAAGAAATATAGCTGAGAAAATGTGGGAGGATAATAGGTAGGCACCTAGGTTCCGCCAGGTGAGAACTGAATGCAAAGAATAGATGAGAGCTTTCTTCCCTATCCTCTCCTCATCTTGAGTCCCTAGTCATTGCTACAAGTACAGGAGACCATAAAATAGAGTTTCAGAAAACTAATATGTAAAACACGGGTTATTACCAGAATGTGCACGGGAGCCCAGAGTTAAGTATAAAGCACTTGGATGTCTGCAAAGGCACTAGCATGCTCAGAGTTAGCCAGCTACTAGACTGCTTTCTCATACTGAAAAAATCCTAAAAGAAAGGATACTACATTTCCCTCCTTTGTCTTTTTGTGAGAATTTGGGAAAGATCTAACTCTTAACTTATTTAAAGCTGTTGAGACATATAATACAGCTCTGAGAGGAAAATAATCAATTAAGGGAAATAATCAGGTCTTCTCCCAACCTATTCCTACCCCCCTCAGAATGTACTACAGTGCCACAGAGGCAAAGAGCCTGCATATTTCCTTAAAGGTGAGGGGAGTGAGGGAGATTCAGGTGTTAAGGATTTTCAGACAGTCTTATAACTGGAAAAACTTTCCTTTTAACGCTGTTTGCTTTCTTTTTAAAAAAAATTTATTTATTATACTTTAAGTTCTGCATACATGTGCAGATCGTGCCGGTTTGTTACAAAGGTATACACGTGCCATGTTGGTGGTTTGCTGCATCCATCACTCTGTCATCTATGTTAGATATTTCTCCTAATGCCATCCCTCCCCAATCCCCCTACCCTCTGTTATTGCTCCCCTAGCCCCCCACTCCCCAGGCCCTGCTGTGTGATGTTCCCCTCCCTGCGTCCATGTGTTCTCATTGTTTAACACCAACTTGTGAGTGAGAACATGTGGTATTTGGTTTTCTGTTCTTGTGTCAGTTTGCTGAAAATGATGGCTCCCAGTTTCAACCATGTCCCTGCAAAGGACATGATCTCATCCTTTTTTATGGCTGCATAGTACTCCATGGTGTATATGTGCCACATTTTCTTTATCCAGTCTATCTTTGATGGGCATTTAGGTTGGTCCTAAGTCTTTGCTATTGTGAACAGTGCCTCAATAAATATACATGTGCATGTGTCTTTATAATAGAATGATTTACAATCCTTTGGGCATATACTCAGTAATGGGATTGCTGGGTCAAATGGTATTACTAGTTCTAGATCCTTGAGGAATCACCACACTGTCTTCCACAATGGTTGAATTAATTTACACTCCCACCAACAGTGTAAAAGTGTTCCTATTTCTCCACATTTCTTTCCTTTTTGTTTGCGCTTTGCCCCTTTGTATGTTCTATCTACCTCTCATTTAACATAATGAGTTACTTTATATTAAGGGGGAAATGAAAAAAGAATTTTTTTGAGTTCAGACCACCTGGGGGCAGTGCTTCCCCTGACAGAGGCACTGCCAGAAACTAGAACAAGGGGAAGGGAACAGCAGGAGGAGGGCATTCAATAACATGTCCGATGTAACAGTGAGGTTTTGGTTGGCTGTAGAAACAGAATGAAGATTCCCCAAAGGCCACCAAACCAAAAGAGCCAGAAGACTCTAGAGCAGTGAACTAGGCCCAGTGAACACAGTCAATTCCCAGTCTCCAAACTGAATTCACAGAGGCTCCAGGAAAAGGAAAGAATGGAAACTCCAATGAGCATTCTGCTGGTGGTCCTGTGTGCGCAGCTGACCTGTGAGTCAGGGGACTTGTGAGGAGGGGAGGAGTCGCGCAAGCAATGGAAAGTTGGGGCAGCCGGGGCACTGAAATCTAGAAGGATCCCAGGGACAATCTTGGGTCTACTCTCAGGAATGTAAAACAAATAATGAAACAAACAAACTATATATATATGAAAATGTTTCATTTCTCCTGGGCAGGGTCAAATGGACAACTGCCAGTGGAACAGAATCCTCCTTCCCTGAAAGTCAAGGAAGGCGACAGTATCACACTGAACTGCAGTTACAGAGATAGCACTTCAGATTTCTTCCAGTGGTTCAGGCAGGATCCTGAGGAAGGCCTCATTTCCCTGATACAAATGCTATCGAATGTGAGAGAGAAGATCAGTGGAAGATTCACAGCCAGCCTTGAAAAAAAAGACCAGCACTTTTCTCTGCACATACAGGATTCCCAGCTCCATGACTCAACCACATTCTTCTGTGCAGCAAGTACACAGTGCCCCACAGTCACCTGCACCCTGTACCTAAAGCTTTATGAGAAACCCGGGCACACCTCCATTTATAAGGGCCCTGAGGCACTGACTATAACTCTGCTGTGTGCAAAGGGAAATATGAGAGACCATTTTATAACATATCAAACATTTCATTTGAAGACCATGTGCAGAGGGATAATGTTTTCAAACACTATCTAAAGTATTTTGTTTCTCAGTGTGAGGCCCTTCCTTTGTGAAAACTAGTCCAAAAATGAGAGGCTAAATATCAAAAAGGAGAGAGCGCTAAAGAACAAAGAAAGAGTAAAATTCTTGCCTTTGAGCTTCTTTGTAGACTTTTACAAAGATACAGGAGATACAAAATCTTGAAAGCCATGACCATCAAATTCAGTAGTAAAAGAAAAAATATTCTGACATGCCAAAAAGATTGGCTTAGAAGATCAAGTACCAAAATCTGAGGGAAAATGGTACAAAGCATTTAAAGGAAAAGAGAACACAACCTGGTAGAAAAGCTGTCTTCTCCTTAAAAGGGATAAAATATCAACCAGTTAGCTGGAAAGGAAGTCAGTGATGTCACCAGAGGTCATGAACAGTGAGTCCAGCACCCTGCTCTTTTCTAGGGTCAGAGCCCTGAGCAGGTGGGTGGGAGGAGGGTAAGTCACATTTAGTAATGACTTTGAACTGAAGGAACATTGAATTTCGGCAAAAACTGTTTTGATCATTGTGTCTTATATCAATACCCACAAGAAAACACCCATTACAGAGGAAGCATTGAATAACCATGTGGATAGATGGTCCATCCAGAGAATGTTGGCCAGCCAGAGGATGTCTGTCCTTGTCAATTTCTTGAACAATAGACCCATGAACAGATTAGCTGAGATGACAGAATTGAGTTTCTTTATAAGCCCAGAAGCCTGGGTTTTCTCCCACCAAGACAGATTTAGCTACTTCTACTGCTGCTGCAGGACTTTTCCTTAGTTTAAAGATGAGGCTCTTTGTCCCATGATCATGAAAATTCAAGCTCGCAGACAATTTGAATGGTGAGTAAGACAGGGTTTTATTGGGTGAAAAGGAAGAAAAGGGGGAAACAAGGACTATCACAAGGCCAGGGTCCCCACTAGAAAACTTCCCAGCCAGCAGTTCGAATCCCAAGTTACACGCAGGAAGAAGAGGAGCCTGGCTCCTCCCCACTGCAAAGGGTGCAAACGTCTGTGGCTCTACCCTAGTCCACAGGCCGCTTGGAGTTTCTCCAGGGACCCCCCTCCCACCTGGCTGTCTCACTGCCAAATGTCCACCTTGACAGCAGTAGATACAACACCGAGCCTTCAATGTGGAATCATCCCTCAAAGGAAACAACCATACACTAGTTGGCAAGTTGATTACATTGGACCACTTCCACTCTGGAGGTATCAGGAATTTTTTTCTTTTATATTCTAGATGTGAATTTGTGGTCTCCTCCAAAGTGCCACACGTAGTTGCATGAACTGAGGGCTCAGCCTATCTGATTGGTTATTCTGATCATCAAGAGATTTCACATCTCTTGCATCAACAGACCCACTTTATATCAAGGGTTTGTGACAATGGGCATGTCATATAGCATAGAGCTTTGTCATATAGCATTAGCCATGAACCACTAGCCTGATAGAACTTTGGAATGAACACTTAAGGGCCCAGCTACAGCACCAGCTTAGGGGTAGCACTCTGAGGGGTTGAAAAGCTATTCTACAAGATAGTGTTGTGTCCCTGTTATATAAAATACATGGACCTGGGCACCAAGGGGTGGAAGTAGAACTATCACCCTATCAACCACCACTTTTAGTAACCCACTTTTGTGCTTCCTGTTCTTGTAACCATAGGTTCTGCTGCACTAGTGAGTCTGTTTCCCTTTGAGTGGGAAAAGGGAGGATGCTGCTTCTACCAGGGAAACAGAAAGGTTTTTACCAAACCCAAGGTAACATATACTACCTCATAATTTGGGGATCTTCATGCCAGTCCTGAGGGCCAAGAAAGGAGTTACTACTCTGGCAGGGACAACTGATCCTGATTATCATGAAGTGCAACCCCACAGAGGAGCTGGGGAAACATGTCTACAACTCAGGGAATTCACTGGGATGACTTTTAGCACTTTCATGTCAGTGATTATTGTAAATAGGCAACTGTAACAATTATAGCCTGACAAGAGCAGACTAACCAGGGCCTTACACTCCTCAGTAATGAAGGTCTAGGTTATCTCCCTGGAAAAGAAATCTAGAGTATTAGAAAAAAAATGTTAGCCAAAGGTGGGGAGAATCAAGAATAAGTAGTGTCGAAGGTAGATGGAGAATAAATATGAATTGCAGTCATGGAGCCAACTATAGCAATTGTAACTTGTCCCAGTAACCCTCTTGTCAAAAAAAAAAAAAAAAAAAAACAACTAGTAATATGTGTGGATTTAACACAGAGCACAAGTGGATCTGAGCAAGGCAAGGAGTGAACTGTATAGACACTCTTGGTGCCCTACCCATATCTCCTAGGCAGTCGTGCCAACACACTGAACACCACTCGCTGAAAATTCCAGAAACCCTGAAGACAACTTTGACTTTCTGGCCATGAATGTGGACGGTGTGGAGTATAAGCCAGAAATGCAAAAGAGTTAGTGCCCCAAGAGCAGTTCTTAATCAGTGATAGACAGTGAGTTTAGGCATGATTACTCCAGTTTCTTCATGACTCATTTGGCAAAGCTCCAAAGAGTATGCTATGCTGTCTCTCAGAGTTATTGTGTCAGGTAGTTAGACAGGCAGGAAGGGAGCACAAGAGGACTCTCCCCTCCACCCGCCAGGAATCATCAGGTGATGGGTTGGCAGTTATCATATTGCCTCTCTAAAAATGATAATTGGCAGCAAACTATTATTGGCAACTTCCCCAACAGATAAAGACACTTGAGATTGGTAATCTGCTTCCAATAAAATCTCAGGAATTGGGCAAGTGAGCCCAGCATGCACATTAAGAGACAAAACAGTGGAGTATGACCTTCTGGGGGCATTCCAGCAGAAAAAGGAAGAAAGCCTCAGATGGGCATGCGTACAACTTCCTAAACACACCACTCATGCCCGCTTCCCAAATGTAAGGAGGGCACTGCGCATGCAGGCAGCCCACCCTAAGGGAAGAATCACGGGAAAGGGGTGCAAGATGCTGGAGGTGGGTCAGTATATAACATCTTAGGATCAAGGTTAAAGGCTACACTTGTCCTTCAAGTTGCCTGCTTGGGTCTCTTCCAAGCGTACTTTCCTTTCTTTCCTGCTGTAAAGCTTTTTAATAAACTTCCACTCCTGTTCTGAAACTTGCCTTGGTTTCTCTTTCTGCCTTATGTCCCTCCGTCAAATTTTTTCTTCTGACAAGGCAAGAATTGAGGTTGCTGCAGATCCGTGTGGATTCGCCACCAGTAACTCAGAACCTCCTACCGCTAACATTATCCAGCTGCAGTAAGCTGCAATTGCCCATAGGGGTAACTGCCTAGGCACACCTGTGTTGGCTTCCCTCCTTCCCTGATTTACCTCCTACCCATGTTTTGCCAACAAAAAGAGTCAAACTCTGTAAAATAAAGAGATTGATTTTGAGCCAAATATGAGTGACCACAGCCTGTGACACAGCCCTAAGGAGGTCCCGAGAACATGTGCCAAGGTGGTCAGTGTGCAGCTTGGCTTATACATTTTAGGGAGATCTGGGACTTCAGTCAAACACATTTAAGAAATACATTGGTACAGAAAGGTGGAACTACTCGAAGCAATGGGCAGGGGGGTCTGTGGGAGTGGGGAGCTTCCAGTTTATAGGTAGATTTAAAAATTTTCTGGTTTGGCTGAGTTTATCTAAAGACCTGAGATTAATAGAAAGGAAACGTCTGGACTGCGATAAGAGGTTGTAGAGATCAAAGTTTTATCAGGCAGATGAAGCCTCTAAGTAGCAGGTTTCAGAGAGAATTAACTGTAAATGCTTCTTGTCAGACTTAAGGTCTGCGTCGATGTTAATGCCTAAGAGGTATAATGAAGCATGTCTGACCTCTACTTCCCATTATGGCCTGAACCAACCCCTCAAGTTAAGTTTGAAGAGAGCCCTGGTCAAGAAAGAAGTCCACTCAAATGGTTTTGGGGACCTGGGAGGCCTTAGAATTTTAATTTTGGTCTACAGTTTCCTAGAATCACCTGCAATAAACTATTTACACACAAATTATTGTGTTGAAACTGACTTTTAGGGATCCAAAATCAAGATACAGGAATTCAACCCATGGGACAAGGGTGAAGATTATCTAGAAGAAATGTTTGTGCCCTTCTCTTATTGCTATTAAGCTGAGCTTTGCAGCACAAGGGATTTTAGCAGCCTCATTCAGGACAGGTCCCAGTGCCTATAACTCCTTGAGCATCTCTCTGACTGGGGACACTCAGCCGCCTACCTCTGTTACAGAGAACACATGCTCCCCAGACAGCACCCAATACATAACAGGGCCCCATTCATATGCCCAGTTTAGGGACCGCGACTCAGGAATCACATAAGGATCCCTGACACTCCCTCTGGAGACGGAAAATTCTGAAGAATCAGAGTAAGGTTTTTTTAAAGTTCTTTTTTCACAATATTTTTTTAAATGGAATGAACATGATGAGAGCAATTCTTCACACAAATATAAATTAAACTGAGGCAATTTAGTGCTGATGAGAACTTCTGCAATAGTTATTTCAGAGCTTCTTGATATAGCATAAACAAGGTGGGGTTTGTTGTTGTTGTTTGCTTGTTTTTTGAGATGGGAGTTTCACTCTTGTCACCCAGGCTGGAGTGCAGTGGCACGATTTCAGCTCACTACAACCTCTGCCTCCTGGGTTCAAGTGATTCTCCTGCCTCAGCCTCCCAGGTAGCTGGGATTACAGGCACAGGCTACCATGCCCAGCTAATTTTTGTATTTTTAATAGAGATGAAGTTTCACCATGTTGGCCAGGATGATCTTGAACTTCTGACTTCAAGTGATCTGCCTGCCTCGGCCTCCCAAAGTGCTGGGATTATAGGCGTGAGCCACTGCGCCTGACCAATAAGGTTATTTTTTTAATCCATGTAAAATGTGAGCACAATTAGACACTACATATTCTGCTTTCATTTATCTCTGAATTTAGTCAATGCTCTTTTCAGTTACAAGCATATCTTTTTTCTCATTCCTTGGGAAATTGTAAAAATGTAAAATTTGAATATAAACAGGTATATTCTTATCACCCAAAGTTAAGTGCTTGTATTTCATAAGATTTGCCTTGTAATTTTTATTTTTTTAAAATAAGAAGAAAAATAAAATCACAGGTTTTGCCATTTGTCATGAATGGAGTCAGAGGCTTCCGCCCACCATTCTGGGTCAGGTTCTCCTCTCCAAGCTTAGGTCTTATCAAAAACAAATTTGCCAGCTCCATTTCCTCTTTATTTACTTCTAGGCTCACTAAAAGCACTCCAGAAACATTTTTTATTTTCATGTGAAATTATAACCAGAGGCCTATTTTCTGAGAAAAAAGTATTCAGAAACACCTCCCTCCTTGAAACCTAGTCACCCACCCACCTATCATAGCATTTCCTGCTCTGAAGGAGAATTCTCACCAAGCACAGAGGAACCCAGATCAGAGCAGGAGACTTTTCACTCTGCAGGGGAATGCTGTCAGCATGACACGTGTTAGCTTGCTGTGGACAGTCGTGGTCTCCACCTGTCTTGGTAAGGAAGATGTAGGTCTTTCTTTACAAAGGCATCTAATGGGGCTGGGAAGCAGGAGGGATTAACAGAATAGCAATTGCATTGCCTCTTAGAGCCCAGGTTCCTGGAGGGAGAAATATGCTACCTGAGGCTGGAATCACAAAGAAAGGTGGGTGGGCATGGGAATCAGCTTGTGAATCTGTTTCTCTCTCTGACATGATATCCCAGTGAAGTTCTTTCTCTCCTCTTTCCCCCAGAATCCAGCATGGCCCAGACAGTCACTCAGTCTCAACCAGAGATGTCTGTGCAGGTGGCAGAGACTGTGACCCTGAACTGCACATATGACACCAGTGACAGTAATTATTATTTATTCTGGTACAAGCAGCCTCCCAGCAGGCAGATGATTCTCATTATTCGTCAAGAAGCTTTTAAGCAACAGAATGCAACGGAGAATCGTTTCTCTGTGAACTTCCAGAAAGCAGCCAAATCCTTCAGTCTCAAGATCTCAGACTCACAGCTGGGGGACACCGCGACATATTTCTGTGCTTTCATGAAGCACACAGTGAGACAAGCAACAGGGAGAGGCTTACAGAAACCTCAGAACTTAGAGTCTGTGCAAACGTCATAGGGTGCAAGGGAAGTGGTGGGGTAATAGGTATAGAAAATCAATGACTTCGCTTGGGAATAAAGGCTTCTCCTGTTTCTTCTCCTATAAGACACTCAAAGAGATGGATGTCTGCAGCTTCAATCCTTAAAGTAACAGTAAAGATAATGACATGTTTAGTGCTTTCCAGTTTTACAAAGTGCCTTCACTAAGGTACTTATTACAGGTCAGACTTCCTAAGCATTTTCTCTGTCCAGAAAATTTTTATAATTTGCCTGGGCACTATTACCTTCAGGAATGTTAAACCTTTTCCATTTGTTAATTGTTGCTTGTTCTTTTATTTGTCTATCTAGTCCAAAACTGCATCTCCTCAGAACAAGGTACCCATTTTAGAACACAACAGGTGTGACAATGGTGGCATAACCAGAATGGGGATGGGCCCACCGCAGACTTAAGAGATGACCTAGGTCCACTGCAGTAGAACCCAGAAGAATGATGAAAAAGCTTTGAAAGGCTCCGCTGAAGGGCCAGCTCGTGGGCAACCCCTGAGTGGTTGGAATGCTATGCTTCAGGAAGTGATAATATTGGTTAAACCACTGGCGGATACATGGTGTTGTGGCAAAAGTTTAGAAACTAAGTCACAGACATAGAATAGAGTCCTCTCATATCACTCCCTATAGCTCATTTTCCAAATTTGTGTTTCCCTTTCCCACAACCTTAGGTTCTGCTAGATTAGAGGTCCTAGTTCCCAAGAAAGGATGCTCCCTCCAGGGATTCAGGAACCTGCAGCTATGACTGCCACTTTTAGGTCACTCCAAACTGCCTGTGCCAATAGCCCAGAAGGCAAAGAGAGGAACTACTGGACTGGAAGGGGTAATTGACCCTGATTATCACGAAGCACCAGGTTGCTGTGACACAGGAGGGTGAGGAGGATTGTGGCTATCATGTGAGTATTTTACATTGGTGTCTCCATGCCCAATACAAACAGCAAGCAGCAGTTCTTGTAGCAACAAGGCCTGAAAAGGGCAACGTGACCAAGAACTGAGACTCTTCAGCAATGAAGTTTTACAGAACAGAAGCTCATGTCATGCAACCTTCCTGTAGAAATTGCAGCCAGACGCAACCTTGAAGACACAGTGACACAGTGGAAATAATATAGGGCAAGCTGCATCTGAGTAGTGCAAAGAAAGGACTGTAACTGATATTATATGTGCCTTGTCCCTTCCAAATGCCTCTCTGATTTTAGCTGGAGTTGTGGTAGACAATCACACTCACCTCATGCTGGTAACATCCAACATTAAGCATATTCTGCATTTTGTTTCGTTTTGATTTCTACCCCAGGGCCTTCTCTAATATCTCTAGAGATCCCTTAATTTAAGGGCAATCACAGCCTGAAATTACAGGGAAATTACTACCTCATTGGCAAACACCAACCAATGGGGAAAAAGAGCCAGGGGGTAAATGCACTAGCTTTGTGTCCTTTAAGTAGACAATTCTGAGAGGCAACCTATATGCTTCTTGGGAGATCCTACCAGAATCAAGTCCCACTCAAGTCAAGTATTGCTCAACCCACTTTCTTCTTTTATAATTTATTTTTATAGATCAAGGGAGTGCAAGTGCCACTTTTCATACATGGATATATTGTGTAGTGGTGAAGTATGGGCTTTCAATGTAACCATCACCTGAATAGTGTACATTGTACTCATTCAGTTTCTCATTCCTCATTCTCTTCCCACACTCCCACCTTTTCCAGTCTCCAATCTCTGTTTTCTTTGTCCATGTCTTGACATTATTTAGCCTCCATTTGTAAGTAAGAATATGTAGTATTTGAATTTCTGTTTCTGAGTTACTTAAGATAATGGCCTCCAGTTCTGAGTTACTTAAGATAATGTCCTCATGTTGCTATAAAAGACATGATTTTATTCTTTTTATGACTGAGTAGTAGTCCATGGTGTGTGTGTGTGGGGGGGGGGTGTGTGACATTTTCTTTATTTAATAATCCATTGATGGACACTTAGGTTGATTCCATATCTTTTCTATTGTGAATAGTGCTGTGGTAAACATACCAGTGAAGGTATATTTTTGATATAATAATTTCTTTTTGGGGGGTAGATATGCAGTAGTGAGATGCTCAGTTGAAGAGTAGTTCTATTTTTAGTTCTTTGAGAAGTCTTCACACTGTTTTCCATAGAGGTTGTACTGATTTACGTTCCCACCAACAGTGTATAAGTGTTCCCTTTTTTTCTGCCTGCTCACCAAGCATCTGCTGTTTTCTGAGTTCTTAATAGCAGCCATTCTGATGTGAGATGGTATCTCATTGTGGTTTTAATTTGTATTTATCTGATGATTAGTGATGTTGAGCATTTTCTCATGCTTGCTGACCATTTGTATGTCTTCTTTTGAGAAATATCTGTTCATGTCCTTTGCACACTTTTAAATGGGCTTATTTGTTTCTTGCTTGTTGAGTTGTGTGAGTTCCTTGTTGATTCTGGATATTAGTCATTTGCCGGACGCATGGTTTGCAAATATTTTCTCCCATTCTGTAGGCTGTTTACTCTGTTGATTATATATTTTGTGGTGCAGAAGCTATTTAGTTTAATTAAGTCCCATTAGTCTATTTTTGGTTTTGTTGCATTTATTTTGAGAACTCAGTCATAAATTCTTTGCCTAGGCCAATATCCAGAAGAATTTTTCCTAGGTTTTCTTACAGAATTTTTATGGCTTCGTGTTTTATATTTAAGTCTGTAATCCATTTTGACTTACTTTTTGTATATAGTGAGACAAACAGTTTCATTCTTCTGTGTATAGCTATCTAATTTTCCCAGCACTAATTATTGAATAGGGTGTCCTTTCCTTGGTGTGTGTCTTTGTCTACTTCATCAAAGATCAGTTGGTTGTAGGTATGTGACTTTATTTCTGGGTTCTGCATTCTGTCCCATTAATCTGTGTGTTTATTTTTTGTACAAGTACCATGCTGTACTGGTAGTATAGCCTTGTAATACCATTTGAAGTCAGGTGATGTGATGCATCCAGGTTTTTCTTTTTGCTTAGGATTGCTTTGGCTATTCAGGCTCTTTTTTTTGTTTCATATTAATTTTTAGGGTTTTTTCCTAATTTTGTGAAAACATAATATTGGTATTTTGATAGGAATTGCATTGAATCTACATATTGCTTTGGGCAATATGGTCATTTTAATAATATTTCTTTTTTCAGTTCATAAGCATGAGATGTTTTTTCATTTATTTGGGTCATCTACAATTTCTTTAATCAGTGTTTTCTAGTTTTCCTAATAGAAATAGTTCACCTTTTTGTTTAAATGTATTTCTAGGTATTTTTGTGGCTACTATGAATGGGATTGAGTTCTTAATTTGGTTTGGAGCTTAGTTGTTACCGGTGTATAGAAATGTTACTTATTTTGTATATTGATTTTGTATCTTGAAACTTTACTAAATTCACTTATCAAATCTAGGAGTCTTTTGGAGGTGCCTTGAGGGTTTTCCAAGTATAAGACATATTATCAGCAAACAGACTTTCTCTTTTCTAATTTGGATGCCTTTTGATTTCTTTCTCTTGACAATTGCTCTGGCTAGGACTTCTAGTACTATTTTGAATAAAACTGGTGATAGTGGGCATCCTGCTTTACCTACTTTCTCACTCCTGCATCCTGAGATCACTTCCTAAATAAACTACCTTCACCCAAGATAGTTTCAGGCTCTGTTTTGGGGAGAAATCAAACTAATACAAGAAATCTTTGGAAGCCAAAGATTCCTGGAAAATTTAAGAAAGAAAGAACAGAGGAGAGCTCAAGGTGAACATTACTGGGCTGAGCTAGTAAAAAGGCAAGTGAGTATTTGAGTGAGTAATTGTAAAAAGAAAAAAAAGATATCACCTTATTTTTTTCAAAAGATAATGCAGATCACATTTACTAAACTCCAATCACTGCAGATATGTGATCGTGTATTTTCAGTGTTCAAAAATTTTACTTACCAAGTTTAAGCTCTTTCAACTGTCTCTCATTTCCCCTCCTGAAATCTTCTGATCCTTAACTATTTAAACTTCATTCCAAGCTATTCCCCAAATATGTCTCTCTTCTAGTCAGTTTTTTCTCCTTACTGGCTCAAAGACACTTAAATCTCATTGCTGGCATTAGCGTTTCTTTACTGGTGTTCTACCCACCCAAATTTCCCTTTTATGTATTTCAGAATGCTTAAACCATATTCATCTTAAAATGACCACCAGAAATCTCTCTTCTAAGAGTTCTTCTTTAATAATCAAAGAATCCTTTAATGCCTTCTCTTCCAAATGTCATACAGTATCAACTGTGAACCAAACAGTCTGACTCTTAATGACATAACTTCTTGAGGCATTTGCTATTGTTTCCAGACACTCATCTTTCCCCCAAAATACATCATATTCTCTATGCAGATAGAGTTTGCCTTGTATCCTTCATAATTCCTCACTGCTCTTGGCACAGTATTAAGCACATAATAAGTGCTAATAAGACCCATATATTATGCTTAAAGTTTAAATTATAATCATGCTATATTTCTGAAAAAATATCAAGGAAAAGAAACAGGTTTCTCTGAGGAGGTAAGACGTGATACAAGGTAGAATTTAAGAAAGCAGTGATAAAGGAAAGGACAGGTACATTTTAAACATCCAAGTCTTTTGATTTAGTAGAAACATAAATCTGAAACTCGTAAAAAGATTACATCTAGAATACATTTCTTCCTAAACCAAGTTCTTTCCATACAGAGAAGTCCTAGAAACTGCCTCTGTAATAATCTCTTTGACCTGAAGAGAGCACTATTTGTTCCCGTTGATAGCAGTTATTTGCAAAAAACGATCTCATCTTGAAGAATCTGCTATTCCTAATGCATACAAAATAACTAGAACAAATCCTATGTATCTGTAGAGTCTATGTCAGATTTCCACATTCTGGAATCAAATTTTCTACCCATTTAGAAAAGTCAAACCATGGAGGAGCTTTTAGGAACTATGGTGGCTTCAGCCTGGATGAAAGCTGAGTGAATTTATGTGATCAGGAACACAGAGGACTCAGAAGGTTCTGAGAACTAGTCCCTATATTTTACAGAAGGGATTAAAGAACAAATAAAATATTTAATTCACCCTTTATTTAATTTACCCTTAATTCATCTTTTTAAGAAAATTTGCTATCAAATGAAGAAAGAGGAAAGCTCTTCTTGACCATCTGTCCAATCTCTGTTCTCCAGAGAGACAGAACCAAGAGGATGAATATAGAGACACATGAGAGGGGATTTATTAGAAGAATTGGCCTGTGTAATTATGGAGGCTGAGAAGTCCCGTGACAGACTGTCTGCAAGCTGGAGACCCTGGGATGCTAGTAGTAGTGTGGCTAGTTCAAATCCAAAAGCCTGAGAACCCAGGGGCCATTGGCATAAATCCTGAAGTCCATAGGCCAGAGATCCCAGAGTTCTTGTGTCTAAGGGCAAGAGAAAAAGAGTATATCCTAGTTCCAGGCAAGAGAGAGACCAAGTTGCTTTTCCTAGGTTTCTGTTCCATCCAGGGCCCTAGCAGATTGGATGCCCACATCAAAGATTGCTCTTTCCCAAGCATTCCGCTAAGACTCACAAGCCAATATCCTCTGGAAATACCCTCACAAACAATGCTTTACCAGCTCTCTAGGTATTCCTTAATTCCATCAAGTTGATGCCTAAAATTAACTATTACGCCATCCACGAAGTAAAGATGTTTTATCATCTACTGTAATTATTTGCACAGTGTTTCAGATCCACAGATACAGAATGAAAAAGATCTAGAATAAATCTGATGCCTTTGTTTCTGTTCTTGTTAACTAGAGTTTTGTAGTGCAGGGGAAGATAAGCAGCCTCCTTCAGTGCTAGTGCCAGCTCCACCTCTCCCTTGACAACAAGACCACCCAGTTGAGGAACTCAGCCATCTACCTCTGTGCTACAGGGAACCTACATGCCCCTAAAAGCACCTAAATGCACCACCCCACCACCCTGCATTGGAACCTCCACTCAGGGGTTAGTAAACCATCTTCATCACCTCCTCTGACCAAAAGAATATTGTAATGAATATAACAAATCAAAGAAAATCTTGTTTAAAATACTTTTAAAAAGTTTTTTGTTCACTGTATTTTCAGTTAAGGAATTCAGAGTTGTGAGAACTCTAAACATGAGCTGTCTGAGGCGATTAGGACTGAGGCCCCTGAGTGTTCTTTCATCAAATCCACACAACTAAGAGGGCCTGTCTCAATGATTGGAGCGGCTTCTCCACTTGTACCATTAATGGCTGATGTGCCTCAGTTTTGGCATCTGTAAAAATTCTCCCACGAGAATGTGAGAGTAGACATGTGATACTCACATATTTTTCTCCTAGTTTTTCCTTGTTATAGTCTAACTAACTAACTCCAGTAAGAAATCCCATGATAGAGTTGCCAGATAGGGTTGATATCTCAAGGAAGCACAGCAGAATTTCTCAGACTGCCCAGAAGGGGTTCTGCTTCCACAAAAAGGCACCCGTCTGCCCACCCCACCCATATTTGCCCATTAACAAGTTCTTTTATATATATCATTTTATTTGGTCTTCAACCTTCAATAACTTGATTATCTGTGAGAATTGGGAACTGATTGGATGCTAAATACAAGATACTAAGGTTCTGATTGCATAGGACCCAGAGGATCATAGAAAATATCTAAAACGGCAAGATCTGTCTATGTCCCTACCACCCTGAATGCACCCAATCTCATCTAAAATGGCAAGATCCATTCAGCATTGCAGCATTGCAATCCTCAATCAGCATTGCAATTGCAGGCCCAGTGAGCCCAGGCAAAAGGCAGAAAACATCTACTCTTGAGAGCCTAATTAGTGAAATCATAGCTGCAGCTGACCTGAGACTGGGAAAGAAGACAGCCCAATCATCTAGAGTTTACTATACAGACTAGAGAGTGGTGGCACATGCCTGTATTCCCAGCTACTTGGAAGGCTGAGGTGGGAGCATCCCTTGAACCCAGGAGCTTGAGGCTGCATAATTACACCACTGCACTCCAGCCTGGGTGACAGAGTGAGACCCTGTCTCAAAAGAAATATAAAAAGGACCAGAGAGGAGAAGGGGGTAAATTGTAGAGTAATAGCACATTTATCAATTTCCTTGACTTTGTCCAGAAAATAGTAGGTAGTGCAGAAATTTAACACCAAGCAAACAAGAGAACTAGACCACCTATGGAAGAAACTCAACAAGCTGCACTTTAAGAAGTCCTCTGGAGTTAGGAACATCTGTGGTAAAACGTCTGCTGTTAACACCATTTCCAAGCAGAAATAATAAACGGGAAGGGGGAGTTACGACCATCACTCCC
This sequence comes from Aotus nancymaae, assembly GCF_030222135.1. NCBI lineage: Eukaryota > Metazoa > Chordata > Mammalia > Primates > Aotidae > Aotus > Aotus nancymaae. The sequence continues at coordinate 31,373,870 of NW_026988422.1, read as the reverse complement.
TATGTGGCAAGTCAGCTTTTAATCTAGTCTTTTATTTTTCTTCTTGTTTTACATGGGGTAAAAGCTTACATAAACCTCAACTATAGAGAAGGCCTTATCTAAGATTGGATGACAAAAATTCAATAGGGAGAGAAAATTAATGCAAATGAGACTAGTAGTTCTCTGTATTGTGAGCTTTCATTTTTGCTCTGTTGCCTCTTCCATAAAATGAAGACTAATTCCTGACCTTTCCTCCCTCTAAGAAGAATGTGTGCATGAGGAAAAATCAGATGCCAATGAAAAGCTGTCAGATGTGCTACACAGAATGTTCCCAAATGAATTTTATGTTAATTGTTCTGATTCTTCCTTCACAAAGTCATTAATAGAAGCACACAAAAGCCCTTGCCACCAGTATTGCAAAAGTCCTTGACACAGCCCAAATCAGGTATTCTTTTTTCACAAAAGAAAGTCTTGAGCAAATTATAGTATAATTAGTTATGAAAATTCTGGTTTCAATTTTCTCTAGACTATCTGAATGTTATTGTTATTGTCATTATTTTTAATCATTTATCAAAGTGTTAAAATACAATTTGGTCAAAGAATGATATAACCAATACCTGTGTTATAACCCAGAGATAATTTTCTGATATTGGGTTCAAGACAGAGGAGGGAGAGAGAAAAAGGAAAGAAGGAAGGAAGGAAAAAGGGGAGTAAGGGGAAGGGAAGGAGAAATGAAAGATGGGAAAGAAAGAAAGAGAGAAAAAGGGAAGATAACAAAAGCTTATAGATAAAACTGAAGTCACAACATTAGCTTGGCCTGTCTTTTCTCCACTCATCTCATTCTCCTCTCCAAATTATGTTTTTAAAAAACAATTTATCAGCTTATCTCTTTATTTTTATTTCCAAATAAATTACAGTTCCGCCAACATCTTTTTTCATTAAACATTATAGTCAAAGTTTTATTCTCTGAAGCAAAAGACAAAGAGTATTGAGGAGCTTTCCCTAAGAGAGACATCATAAACAGCCCACCTGACATCCCATTTCCTGTTCTGAAGCAGCTACAGCACCAGTACAGCTGATACTCAAGATTCAGATCAGAAGAGGAGGTTTCTCACCCTACAGCAGGGACCTGTGAGCATGGCATGCCCTGGCTTCCTGTGGGCACTTGTGATCTCCACCTATCTCGGTAAGGAAGGCACATGTATTTACCTTAACTAGTATCCAATAGAACAGAGAAGTAGGAAGAAAGATTAATAGTGCAGGAATCTAATCTTCTCATTGGGCCCAGCTATTAGGGGCAAGAAAACTGATGGATTTTGTCAGAGGTTTGGATCAAGTGGAAGAAAGGTGGGTGGCAATCGCAACAGGCTTGTGAGTCTGTTTCTCTCTCTGACATGATATCCCAGTGAAGTCCTTTCTCTCCTCTTTCCCACAGAATTCAGCATAGCCCAGAGAGTCACTCAGTCTGAATCAGAGATGTCTGTGCAGGAGGCAGAGACTGTGACCCTGAACTGCACATATGACTCCAGTGACAGTGATTATTATTTATTCTGGTACAAGCAGCCTCCCAGCAGGCAGATGATTCTCATTATTCGCCAAGAAGCTTATAAGCAACAGAATGCAACGGAGAATCGTTTCTCTGTGAACTTCCAGAAAGCAGCCAAATCCTTCAGTCTCAAGATCTCAGACGCACAGCTGGGAGACACCGCCATGTATTTCTGTGCTTACAGGAGCACACAGTGAGACAAGCAATAGGGAGAGGCTTACAGAAACCTCAGACCTCAGCATCTGTGCAAAGGTCAGGGGAAGTGTTCAGGGTTATAGGAACACACAGAGGAAATCGTTGTCTTCTCTGGAGGAAAAAAATGTATCTGACTATAGGAAACACAGAAGGAATGTCTATAAGCTGTAATTTTCAAAATAGTAATGAAATAATGAATGCACACATGCTTTATAGATTTTCAAAGTACCTTCTCATGTTACTTCATTAAACTTGCACAAGCCTGTGATGTTACATAGGTCAGATAAGATATTCTAAGCATCACTACTATCCAGAGAATCTTAAAGCTTGACCTAAAGCTACATTCTTTTAGAATCATGTCTTTTCCCTTTATTATTGTGATTACTATCTATCTGTACATCCCATAATCATATTAAAGTCAATATATCCAAAACTGAATTTCTTACCATCTCCACAAATCTTTATTTTTTCTCTATTTTTCCTCTTTAGCCTTGCCCAAGATTCAGGCACACAATAAAAGTTTGCTATTGCTGGATTTCCAGTTTGGGGAATTTCTTCACCCTTGACTTTCCAGCCTGGGCTATCTGATTTTTAGCCATACCTTATTACTTTCTAATTATAAAATGGTGCAAAAAAAAAAAAAAAAAAAAAAACCACACTACATCATGTCAGTCTCACTGTTTCTCATCTCTCTCTCATTCTTTCTGACTTTAACTTGGCTTCATTCTGTATTTCTTAAAGTTCCTTCAAGCAACCTTTGTCTTAACATAAGAAAGTAAGAGAGCAAACAACTGTCAAATAGGATTTCATGTGCTACTAGTAGTCATCAGGAAATGCTAAAAAAAAAAAAAAAAAAAAAAAAGGAAGTTAACTTCTGGTAATGGTATATTTGCTTCTGGTAAGGCAACCTAGCAAGTGTTGACAATTTAGATAAATCAGGTCTAACAGTGAGGCCAAAAAGCTGCCATGGTTCATGTCACTCTCTTACGTCTTCTGAGAATTGGGAGATGCCTGGACCATAAGAGGATTCTGCCTTATGCTAAGGGAAAAATTAAAATAAATGAAGAAAATAATGCCAACATTTCTTTTTATGCCCACAATTCCCCCAAAACATCTCCTTCACTGTTAAGCCCCTTGTGGAGCATTTTATTCCATCTGCTCACTGTGGGTGGCGTGAGGGAGTTTGGAATGACAAACAGCTGAATTAAGTCCAGTAAGCAGGCTCCCGAGCTTAGGTTGGGGATTTGTTTAGAATGAGTGGTGAGAGTGACTGGATGTGGGAGAGGCTAAGGGGAGGCCAAGACCAAACTGCCGAATCATAATTGAGATTGCTGAGTCACTTCCCAAACACAGCAGCTCCTATAACTACACACCCTAGCCCAGCTCAGTACCCAGGCTTCTGCTTGTCTGAAAAAGTGGGGTAGGCACCAATCACAATGAAAACCTTCCTCTCGCACAAGGAGGACTCCTTCAGGCTATTCAGATTTTGCCCTCTCTTTTACCCTTGAGGTTCATGAGTCACCCAGATTAGATTCAGGTTAGTTATCAAGTTTCGTATCTAAGCTCACTTCTTTCCATCCTTGCTTCTAGTGCCTTCATGCAGCAACTCTCATTTGAATTAATAACTAATCATTCATCTACTCTCTCTGCCTTCAACTGTGTCCCCTTTGATACGGTTTAGCTGTGTCCCCACCCAAATCTCAACTTGAATTGTATCTCCCAGAATTTCCACGTGTTGTGGGAGGGACCAAGGGGGAGGTAATTGAATCATGGGGGCTGGTCTTTCCCATGCTATTCTCGTGGTAGTAAGTTAGGTCTCACAAGATCTGATGGGTTTATCAGGGATTTCTGTTTTTGGCTTCTTCCTCAGTTTTCTCTTGCACCGCCATGTAAGAAATGCCTTTTACCTCCCGTCATGATTCTGAGGCCTCCCCAGCCACGTGTAACTGTAAGTCCAATTAAACCTCTTTTTCTTCCTAGATTCGGGCATGTCTTTATCAGCAGCGTGAAAACAGACAAATACACCCTTCAAACATTGCTTCACACAGCCTCCTGAGTGAGCATCCTATGATAAAAATCAGATCATGTACACACACCTCTGCCTCAATATTAAGCCTCATTCCTCACAGAAAGGCCCTGTGATTATTTAGAATATAAGTTCGTCAAAGCAGAGGCCACCACTGTATCTCCAGCACCTACCAGGCCTGACAGGCTAAATGGTCAGGGTCATCTACTGATGGATTAATTAGTCTGTCTCCTGCTTAGTAACTCAACCTCATTTGTTGCCATATTTCTGTCCCCCCTACACTGTACACACCCATCCTCTCAGCAAATGAAGTTGTTTGCTGCATCTATGCCTTTGCCAGCACTGTCCCCTCAGCATGGAATGCCCATCCCCGATTAACCACTTGCCTATTATCTGAAAGATTCACAAGCCTCCCCTCTTCTGTGAATCCTTGTTCTGACCCTCTTGCACTAGTAAGAACTGATCACTTTCTCCCTTATCTCCTAACTGAAACCCTAAGCATATTTCTAATGTGACTCTAACACTCTATGATGTTTATATTTCACTGTTTCCCCACTAAAATGCAAACTGCTAGTTACCAAGGACACTGTTTTATTCATTTCAATAGCAACTGTGTGGACAACAATCTTTAATTCACAGAAATGATTTTTAAAGTTTTTTGAATGAAGGTAATTAATTGATGGGCATTTTCCTCATTAAACATTATAAAGTAAAAATGGGTACATTTTCTATTTTGCTATCTCCTCCATAGCTGCATTAAGTCAGAATTCTGAGTTAACTCATAGGACTGTGTGGTGTACCAAAAATTAATAGTAACAACAGTATTATGTTGAATATAAAAATATTAGTAGCTAACAGTTACTGAGTGTGTGTATATATATATATATATATATATATATATATATATATGTGCCCCCATAGTCTAAAAGGTGCATGACATGCTTTATTTTATTTAGTAGTCCCAACAAAGCCATGCTGTAGCTACTGTTGATATCCCAATTTTATATGAAGAAATAACATAAGTTCAAAGAGGCTAAAATCCCTAGAATCACACAATGTATGACCCCTTAACCACTGGACTTTTTGCCTTCCCAAAGGGTGGCAAGCTGCTATCTCAGTCTCATTAATTAAATAGACACATAGATAGAACATAAGAAAGAAATTTATAAAAACAGCGCTGTACCATACATGCACTTGTAGTCAGTTCTCACTTTTTCTAGAGTGGTAATTGCAAGATGAGACTTATTTCACTTGTCTTTATTAATAGAAGTTAAATGTAAAAATAACACTATTACCATTATTGTTCACATACGAAATTTGTGCCTTTTTAACATTCATTTGTAATTATTTGACTTGGGACTATACAATATTTTAAACTTCTTCCGTGCATTTTTCAATAGCATTTAAGTTTAAAATGCAGTCTTTGGTAGGGGCATTAATAAATGTTTCAAATGTCATTTCATGTAACTCTATGAAGAATACAGGAGTTTAGAAGAAATTTCTAACCATTCCAAGTTATCTAAATTTCCAAGTTATAGGAAGTCCTTCCTTTGTAACTTCTAAAACATTTTTGTATGTGGTTGGGTGTTGCTATGAATGCTCTTTTCCAATTTTTTTTCTTCGGCGAAAAACTAATACATTGTGAACACTTTCCCACATAAACAAGCAGTTTTTCTATAGCATAAGTTTACCATGGCTATATTATATTTTTGAAATATTCCTCATTTTACTCAATTAATAACTTGAGTTTAGTTTGTTTTCAGAAAGAGTCCCACTCTGTCACCCAGGCTGGAGTGCAGTGGTACAATCTTGGCTCACTGTTGCCTCCCAGGTTCAAGTGATTCTCCTGCCTCAGCCTCCTGAGTAGCAGGGCTTACAGGTGCATGCCATCATGCACAGCTAATTTTTGTATTTTTAGTGGGGGTTTCCTCATGTTGGCCAGGCTGGCCTCAAACTCCTGACCTCAAGTGATCTGCCCACCTCAGCCTCCCAAAATGCTGGGTTTGCAGGCATGAGCCACTGTGCCCAGCCTGACTTGAGTTATTGAGTAAATAAATAAGCACAATAAGCATGACAAGTACATTGTTTCCAAACTGGAGCTATTATAAGTAAAACTGTGATTTTAAAAGATACTTGTACATAAAATAGTATGCAAGTAAGAGAGAGCCCAGATCAAAGTAACTGAAGCAAAACAAAACAAAAATCTGTTGGCTAATAAAACTGAAAAATCTGAGTCAACTACTTCAGGAAGGACTGGACCAAATGCTCAAATAATGTCACCATGGCATGTCTCTAACTCTGAAGCAAGCTCAGGCCCACGTGATGGCAAAGACAGCTGCCAGGTGCCTCAGACTTGTGTCCTACTGTGATAGTTTCCTCCTGCTGCTGTAACAAATTACCACAAACATGGTGGCTTAAACAATATTATTATCCTACAGTTTGTGAGCTCATAAGTCTCGCCGCACTAAAACAAAGGTGTTGGCAGGGCTGCATTCCCGCTATCGGCTCTAGGGGAGACTGAGTGAAACCCTGAGCTTCCCTGGCTTCTTAAGGCTGCTGCGTCCCTTGGCTCATGGCCCTCTTCCATCTTCAAAACTAGAAATCACAGCACGTTGACCTCTGCTACCACTGTCACATCTCCTCTCACTCTCATGGCCCTTCTGAGCTTTGACCGTTGAGATTACATTGAGATCTCCCAGATATGCCAGAATAATCTTCCCATCTCAAGATTCTTGGTGAATCCCATTTTCTGAATCCCATTTTCAAGAACATTTGCCATGTAAGGTAACATTCACAGATTCTAGGGATAGATGGTGGATGCTGCTCTAGACAATGATTGCATCCCCTCAAAATGTGTATGCTGAAGTCCTAATCCCCAAGATAAAGGTATTAAGAGGCAGGGCCTCTGAGAGGTGATTGGGTCATGAGGGTGGAGTTCTCATGAGTGAGATTAGTGCTTTTATAAAAGAAGCCCCAGAGAGCTGCCTTGCCCTTTCCACCATGTTAGAGCACAGCAAGAAGGCACCATCTATGAACCAGGAAACGGTCCTCACCAGACACTAAATCTGCCAGTATCTTGGTCTTGGATTTCCCAGCCTTAATTGTGAGAAATAAATGTTGGTTGTTAAGCCACACAGTCTACGGTATTTTGGGTATAACAGCCCCACTGGATGAGACAGACATCTTTGGAGGGCTATTACTCTCCCTACCAACCCTGCCAAATTAACTCCAGCAGAAGGAACAGGCTTCTTTTTTGATAATTCTGGAAAATATCCAGGGCTAACTTTGCTTAGACTGATTTGTTCAGACCTGGGAAACAGGCAGAAGTGATTCCTCAAGGCAAAGCCAAGATGCTACTAGAATGAATAGGCAAACCCAAGATGCTAGAGGAATGAATAATAAATACGTAAAAATAACAGATGACCCCAACGTTATTAATTTCTTTCAAACTCCTTTTTGCCATCAGAAAGCAGTAATAAGCTCACATATTAATTCCAATAAAAGAATTTTTTTAAATTGCCCAAACTTACATTTCAACACAGTAAGCAAAAAGCAATGAATAAAATTGCTTCACCAAGATATAGAAGCTCTGTTGACCAGAAATTCAGCACAGACAGTTAATCAAGTTAATTTCAATGTATTCAGCAGAGAAAAAGACAAGAAATCTTTAATGGCAAATTTAGCTGAGGGATGTGTTAAATTGTATACTTGGTAGACAGAAACTAAAGAATAAAAAAAGAGACAGCTTGATATAACTTTCTATGCCAAACCCAATGTTATACTCTAAACCTAAAACTCCAGAAAAAGTTTGAAAGCAACAAATCATTCTAAATTACCAACTATTTAGGTATAATCTTGAGCATTTCTGCTGTAGGTGAAAGTTCTATTTAACCAGCTCATGCAGATTCTCTTCTGCTATGAATAATAGTTCATTCGGATGTCTCTTAAAAACAAGGACAGATATAAAGATAGGAAGGAGGAAAGCTGGCAGGCAATGAGAGCCAAAGATATTATTTTGATTAAAACATACTCATTGTTGAGGTATCCACAAATATTTGAGAACACATTGAAGAAGACAGGTCAGAAAATATAAGCATATGATCAGCAGCTAGTGAAAACAGTCAAAGAGAAAGAAAGAACAAAAGAAAAATTGCTTAAAGCAACATAGATGTTCAAAGATAAAGAATTAAAGCCAAAATAAATATGGCAGAAATAGAAAGGAAGGAAAATGAGGATAAATGTTTAAGAAGTTATGAAACATTGGCAAAAATAGCTAAAGAATGCAGAATAAAATGTCCTAGAAAACATTTATCAAAGTGTAATATTTTATTAGTATTCAGTAGTCACAAGGCAAAAAATATTATCATAGCTATAAATAAATACATGAGAATGTTTAAGGTTTTATGATGATCGTGGCTTTACTGTTCAATAATAAACCACAAGTTATCTATAACACTGTTCTGAATAAAGTTGAGGAAAAGTAGAGTCGAGCACCTCAGTATGGAAACATAGAGAAATAATTAGCCACAATGTAGACCAAATGACACCCAGTTGTAGAGAGAACTACAAGCATTGAAATATTCAGAATACTATTTGGTTTAACAAAATAAACTATAAAGATACCCTAAGTAATACCAAAGATATACACATACACACACACAATATTTATATAGAAAGGAATAAAGCTCCTTTAAGGGGACACAGTTTACATATTACCTCATGTTTCTACAAGATGCTATAAGAAAAATTCTCAAGATTTACTACATGGATAACATATCTATATAGTGTGTGTGTATGTATAGCGAACTCTAATATATATTTGTGTGTGTGTGTGTATATATATATATATATATATATGGATATATCTTACAGCCTTATAGACTTATGAGAGAGAGAGAAAGTGTATACCTATTTCCACTCAAAAAGGTCATATACTGGCAACTCCCTTACTCCCCATCCCTGCTATCCAATTTGATCTAGACTTAGATTTCCCAGGATGTTCTCTTCCAGAAAAGTGCCCTGTAGCTATAAAATAATCTTCATCTTGGCTATTTCAAATTTCAATGCAGGATTCCTATTGAGCCAATACATTACCATTTTCTTTCCTTTGTGGAACTGTGCTTTGTCATGATGCGATAAGTTTACTATGAAGTATATCATAAACAACAGTCCTACAGAATTCATTATTGAACGTACTATAGCTTCTTATTAGGGACACAGTTTACATATGACCTCATGTTTCTATGAGATGCTATAAGAAAAATTTCTTTCAAGATTTGCTACATGAATAATTTGTACCTATACTGTGGTTTGTTTTTATCATATGGATGAGGTAATTATCACAAGACTGATTATTTTCCTTCTTTACATTGACTGCTAATAAGTTCAGAGCCAATGTTAGCTTAATTCTAACTGGAGTGGCTGATTGCATATATTTTAATTCCAAATCATTCAGAGGTTTATATTCCTGCCCTTATTTTTTCTTCTTGATTTTTATATTTCTTTGCTGTTGTTTTATAGATTTTTCTGTGCCGTGTACTTTTTTCAAAGATAATTAAAACAGTGTGTGGATTCAGTGGGGTGGATGAATGAATGAGGCTGAGAGAAAGGAAATTTACATGGTGGGGTTACAAACTTATATAATACGTAAATACATATAAAAAGATATGCAAAGAAAAAAATTCTCTAATACATCTTATCTTCCTTATGAACAATCCCATCCACCAAATAGTCAAGAAACTTAAATTTTGTAAATTGCAATTAATAACGTCTCATTTTCTTCTTTAAACAAGAGTTCCTTTCACTTTAAATATTCAGTTCATTTAAGTTTAATTCCATGTTAGGGCTGATTTAAAGTCTCTCATAAATGACTCAGTCTCTTTAGGTGATATGTTTGGAATTCTATCACTTTGCCCTTTTCTTTCCATGGTAAAATTTAGGTAATAAAGGGAGATAATCGAGTGTCACCTGAGGAAAAAAAAATGGCTTAAATCCGTGCATTGCCTTCTGGATCTTTTGGTCTGAGCAGCTGAGCAGCCAGTCTGCTTTGCTCCTTGTGTAGGTACCTGGTTATGTATGGATCGTCCCACCTGGACTTTTGGGATTATGTGTTGACACCACTGCTGAAGCCAATTGTTTCAGCCACTTGACTCCATCTCAAAGACCCTCATCATGGGCACTTCTTTGTCCTTAGCCCAGGACTTTGCCAGGCCGCCAACCATCTCAACTCTCTTCATCTACTTCCTGGACCCCTGGGGACTTCTGGATTCCTTGTATCTGTAAACAGACCATGGGGATTCTAGAAAGTAGCCTCTGGCTTATATAGCCAACCCTTGATTTTTCTGCAGCTCCATCTTCCCACACTGTAAGTGAGACTTCCCCCAGAGGCATGCAGCCTGCCCCTAGAACATTGTGAAAGATGCTTCACTACCCAGTACTCTTGTGCTATTCCCATGCTTACCTAAATGCTTCTGACCTTTCCTCACCCAATCAGAGTCTACCCTTAGCAGACCAGGGGAAAGACCAGAGTCCTGACACCTAAGTTCCTTGTTCTGCCTCCACTTTGCTTTATCCTCTATTAATCTACTAGGACCCAAAAAACTGACCTCTCTCTCTGTCCTGCACCTTCCTGTCAAACTTATGTAAAACTCTATGATCAAGTCCAGCAGGTCTTACATATAACATGGTAAAGAATACAATAAATAATTAAGAAAAAAGTGTTACACATGAAAGAAAAAACCTTACTTTTAAGCCAATTCTCTTGTTAAGTAATCAAAAATCCAAATTTAGATGTCAGAGCTGAATATTAATTATTTCTATTTCCATTCCTCTAGGAATAATCTACTCTCTCCCCACTCAACACGGATAGATTCCTCAGAAGAATACAGATAAGGTTATGTATCTGAAAATGTAAAAGAGAAAAGAATATTAATACATCTCAAAAATATAATTTCAATTACATGTAGAGGGAGGAAATAATTTACATCTCCAAGAGCACAACATGGGAAAATCACCATGGATATTTTCAAAGAAAGTAAGAAAATGAAGAAAAGACAAGCCATAGACTGGGAGAAAATATTTGCAAAACACATACGTAATTTTTTTTAAAGTGGTATCCAAAATGTACAAAGTACTCTTAAAACTCAACAATAGGCCTGGCACAATGGCTTATGCCTGTAATCCCAGCACTTTGGGAGGCTGAGGCAGGCAGATCACCTGAGGTCAGGAGTTTGAGACCAGCCTGGCCAACATGGTGAAACCCTATCTCTATTAAAAATACAAAAATTAGCTGGGCATGGTGGTACTATAATGGTACCTGTAATCCCAGCTACTTTGGAGGCTGAGGTGGGAGAATCGCTTGAACCCTTGCAATGGCATGAGCCAAGATCACGCCATTTCACTCCAGCATAAGCAACAGAGCAAGACTCCATCTCAAAAAAAAAATTTTTTTTTAATAAACTCAACAATAAGAACATTTAAAACTCAATGAAAAAATGGGCAAAGATCTGAACAGACACCTCATCAAACAAAGTGTATAGATGGTAAAGCAGCGCATGAAAAGATGCTTAACATCAAATATTATTAGAGAATTGCAAATCAGAACAGTGACGTATCACTACATACCTATCAGAATGGCTAAAATCCAAAACACTGAGAACATCAAATTTTGGTGAGGATATGGAGCAACAGGAACCCTTATTTATTCCTGGTAGGAATGCCACTTTGGAAGATAGTTTGGCAGTTACTTATAAAACTAAATATTATTTTACCATATGATCCAGCAATCATGTCCCTTAGTTTTAACTCAAGTGAGTTGAAAACTTCTGTCCACATAAAAACCGGCATGAAAATGTTTGAAGTAGCTTTACTTATAATTGCTAAATCTTGAAGTCAACCAAGATGTCTTTCAATAGGTGAATGTATCAACAAACTATGGTATATCCATACAATGAAATATTATTCAATGATAAAGACATGGCCACAAAAAAATATAGAGGAAACTTAACTGTATATTGCTAAGTGAAAGAAGCCATTCTGCAAAGACTACATACTGTATCGTTCCAACTATATGACATTCTGAACAAAAATAAAACTATGGGGAGAGTAAACTGATCAGTGGTTACCAAAGGTTTTGCAGGGAAGATGGAAGGATAATAAAGAGAAAAAACACGGAATCTTAGATCAATGAAGTCATTCTGTATAATATTATAAAGGTGGATTATGTCATTATACACTTGTCAAAACTCATATAATGTACAACACAAAGAGCAAAATCTAATGTAAATTATGGGCTTGAGTTAATATATTAATATTGGCTTATCAGTTGTAACACAAGTATGACATTAATGCAAGGTGTCAATAGTAGGGGAAATGGGAAGGATGAAGGTTGAGGGGGTGTATAGAAACTCTCTGTACTTTCCACTCAGTAGTAATACATCACATGCTATTCTTAATCTCAAAAAAAGAAAATATATCCCAGTTGCTGTATTCCACAATATTATGATTATTCCTTGTCTTAATTAGTCCATTAGGGCTGCAATAACAATCATAGACTGGGTACCTTATGAATGACAGAAATTTATTCTTAGAGTCTGGAGGCTGGGAAGTCCCAGGTCAAGGCACCAATGGATGTGGTGTCTGGTGAAGGCCCATTTCCTGGTTCATAGGTGACACTCTCATCATGTTCTCACATAATGGAAGAACAAGATAGCTCTCTGGAGCCTCTTTTATCAAAGCATCAATCTCATTCATGAGGGCAAGCCCTCATGACATAGTCACCACCCAATGGCACCACCTCCTAATATCATCATTTTTGCGATAAGGTTTCAGCATATGACTTCTAAGGGGGAACACAAACATTAAGATTGCAGCATTCCTGTCCTCTCTATCAAATTCATGCTTATCCATCGAGATGCTTAGCAAATACAACTTAGACTAACATAGCCCATAATGACTACTTTGCTTGTCAACTCACATACGACTTCTTGACTGCCATATGGGGCACTTTAAAAAATACTAACTTATATTTCTACTTAATTGTGTACAGTTTATACATGTCAATATCCAGAACTATGATTTACACACATAGAAACATATAAATTAAACCACCATCATCACTCCCAATCATACACACACATGTTCATATACAGAATCCAATAAAGCATCCTATTCAAATTTGGTAATAAATATTTACCATTTGAAAGATCAACTGGCCAAAGAAAATAATGTATTCTGATTTATCTACTTTCCCAAAGGAGGGTTCTACACAAAAATCACTAGTGTGTGCCTTTGGTCACGCTTTTAAGTAACAGCAAGCAGTGAAAAAACAAACAGAAAATGCCAGGTTGCTCTCATCTGCACTCCTGCTTCAGAGATAAATGCTTTCAATTATTCATCTAGCAAACCACATGGCAAATGCCTAAAATTTCCTCTTGCCAGTTAGAGGTAAACTCAGTCCCCATTTTCTATCCATAACCAATTCTATTTGCATCCAGTGTGACCAAAGTTTGCCTTTCTCAAAAGATACCTATGTGGCCACAGTAATCCAGACAGAAGCCTCACTCGCTTTATGAGGCTGCTGTACGTCTTGCCTCTTGTCTGTATTACCTACTGAAATTAGGTACTGCAGCACTTTCTCTCCAACAAATCCATGGAAAGTAGGAAAAGATGGCAAACTACTCCAGGCCTCCCAAATTCAGGGTGAAATTTTCTTTCAACATAGAAGTAGAAACTTCTGCTGAAAGATGGTAATAGCTCAGCAGAAAGTCAGCTCAAACCTCTAAAGGAAAAGCAGGAGGCCGTAGTACTCCCCTTTCTCCCTCCCTCATAAGGAGCCCTGCTGTGGAGACTTCCATGGGAACAAGAGAGGAGAAATCGTTTTGCTGCTCAGATCCTAGGATTGAGTGACATAGGAATGGGGCACCCAAAAATTTGAGTAAAAATCCTAGACTTGATTTCTGAAACTACCCTGACTCTAAGATTAAGCAACTTCTCTTCTTCCATTTCTTCTTATAAATCTCTCCTTGGGGAACTTTCCTAGGTGGATTCTTATAAAACCTAAAGAAGCAGGGAGTTGTAGAGATTAAAGTTAGAAGAAAAAAATGTCTTTTTCTTGTTTGATCCTATTTTATCATTAATTATCTGAGGTAATGAAGATCCAGGGAAGTCCTTCCCTTGCCCTACATGGGATAGCAGGGGTTCCACAAGGATTCTCTTCTTGCATTGACTGCCAACCCCAGACTATGTCTGCTCTTCACACCAAATACTTAATATGTTATTAAATGGGAGGGTAAAAGTAGTGAATATTACCCTTGCCTAGATGGAAACAGACAATATATACAATACCACACTGTAACAGATATTCTACTAGATATGAGAGAGCCGATACAGGCTAACGAAGAAAAAGAGAAAAAGATGAAAAATTATATCTAGAGGTATTCATAAAATAAAAATCTCATAGATAAGTAGGCATGAGCTCATCTGATCTTTCCTCTACCCCAAAGTACTTTTCTGCTCTACTGTCTATGCTAGAATGTCTACTTACTGCTTCTGCGCCTATAGTAATCTTAGTCTTTGTCTAAGAACTTCGTCAAACCAGAACCTTTAGGTATTGTGACTCCATCAGTTAATCCCTATGGATATTTTGCTTCTTAGTAATTTTCTGGGCTAACATTTGTAGGCTGCTTTGGTTATTAACAAAACCAGCAACATAAAGGTTTAATGTACTAACTTGACTTCTTTGTCTTGTCTCTTTAATAGCTGCATTCTCTCTGTGACACCAGGAATCAGCATTTTCCATTAAATACAGCAAACTTTAATCCCCTTTTGACAGGAGGAAACACTTTCTGCTTAATGAAGGGGATGAAGCAGGTAACACAGAGAGTATCTGCCACACAGGCTTCCTCTACAGTAGCTCAGAATTGCACTGTTTGATTATTTCTTGCACATGGCATCTGCAAATGCAGAAAGGTGTGTTTTGTTAGCTCTAATGGTCCCTTGTTCCATCTTGGGTCTTCGAAATTCAGGTCTAAGAGGAAACATTGAAGAAGCTACATCAATTTTAATAGGACTGATACTTTCTACCAAATGCTATAGGAGACACAAATTTAAAGCAGGACTAAGGGATTAAGCATAAGCATATATTGACAGTAATTTCTGCATTGTCATCAAAGTGTGTACATGATTGTAGACCAACTCTTAATGGTATTCAGACATTGGAAAACTGTAAAACCTTCATACATTTTTAAGATGACTTCTAAAATATTTTATTACTAGTTTTAAAGTTCAAATAGCTACAAAGGTTGTAAATTCCACTGTAATATAAACATTGACAATTTCAAATAAAACTCATAGAAAAGCTTTTAAACATATCCAGTGAAATCTTAATACCAAAGTGATTTGATACCCATCAACAGCCAGTTAAAATTCACAAGTTCTTCATTAACAATCGAAGACTTTATATTGATCTTTTCTTTCCTTGGAATTATATTTCCATTCAGCATCTCTTACAGAATTTAATTTTAGTACATTTTTGTTTAAAGGCTTTTATTGATCACCCAAAATGTCTGCAACAAAATCATGTATAAAATTGAAATTGTTTTTAAATTTTTTCTGACTATACTGCTCTAATTGCTAAAAATTAACTTTCTAGACTGAGTTATAAATATAATTATTGTTGATGTACCTTTGATTAAAACAACAAAAATATATTGCAATTTTAGTACATTTTAAACTTAAAGACAAAAATTTTTTGGAAATGCATTTCTTAAGAAAATGACTGGGGTCATATTTACGGTTAATTAAAGGAGGCTTCCTTAACACCAATAAATTGTCCCTTTGTTTAATGCCCCAGATGTGTTTAAACTGTAGGGCACTGCTGCAAAAGGAGATTCCTTCTTGAATAAGGTTGGGGAAGGGCAATTGTGAAATTTGAGACAGGAAATGAGAACCATAGTCAAGTTCTCAGACAGATCACTTTTAGGAAAGGTTACATACAGAAGTTGAAGATCTGGAAATTGATTCCCTTCTCTAGCTTGAAAATCACTGCATTAGATTGCTCTCCTCATTACTGATTCATTCTCAGCCAGTCTTCATGAAGTGGTGAGGTTTGAGGAAAATCAGCAAGCAATTTTAATGGCAGAGCCTTGAGTTTCAATAAACCTGATAAATTTCCTAAAACCTATTTGACATTTCTGGCTTGAAAGAATAGCTGCTGATGAAGTAGAAAATTATAGAAGATTGAATTCTTGCATAACATAAAGTCGTTTAAACATATATCTTTATCTTGAGAAAGACAGCTTAAATGTCATGGTCATTTATTAATAATATTGTAAAAAAAAAAGTTATCCCAATCCTGAAAAAAAGAAAAATGATAATTGCTAGTCTTTTCTTTTTTCCTCTATCTACAAGAGTATTTTCAACTAAGCACTTATCTGGCATTCTTGGGGAATTAACTTTGTTGCCAGAGCATATTTACCTAGCAATCCATAACTGAGAAAAGGCTCAGATAGTTTACATTCCTGTGGGTTGGAGGTTGACCTACAGAAATGGAAGAGTTTTGAGTTCATAACCTGGGAAAAAAATTAATGCTAGATTATAGTGTCAACCCAAACAGCATTTTATTTTGCTGTCTATACTGTTATATCTTTTTCCTGTAAATATTTGTGGAATTAGCTTTTTTAAAGATAATTGTTCCCTAAGAATAGTAATAAAATGTGAACACAGGCTCACTCCCTATTTGTATTAGAATTTTGTTTTTTTAGCACATTTAAGGCCGTCCTGGCAGTAAATCAGAAAACTACTTTCTGATACCTAAACTATAAAATCCTGGTTTCATATACATCTGAATTAGGCAAAAATGTAGATGGCTATTATTTATTTAATTTGATGTCTTGACATGTAAAGATTTTTTTTCAGAAGAAATCTAATGGACCAGATGTCTTGAAACACTCCTGATTATTTTTCTATAGTCTTTGTCCATGAAGGCAAAGGTAGATGATCAATTTATGGTAAGAGTTTCAAATTCCATGGACTATTTATAATCTTACTTCACAACCAACTGGCACATTCTGGCTTTGAACAGATGCTTTACAAAAACATAATCTGTGGACATGTAGATCTTGCATAAAGTAAATTCTCTCTAACCCACAGCTTCACTGAAGGGTTTCAGTTTTCTAGATCAGAGTGACTGCTGGAGATGAAGAGATTCTATCAAATGTCAGTATGAAATTTTCTCTTACTTAAAATGCCCTCACTAATATTTTATCCTGATACCCTCACTACAGAAGTTTATCCTGACTCATCTAGGGGATACCAGAGAGTTCACTAGCCAATTCAAGAGCATGACTTCTCAAAATCCTCCATGTTTTCCTCCTTCCTTCCTAGCTACTCACACTTGCTCCCACCTTTGAAGGCTACAGCTTCTCTGCCAGTTTCCTGAATTCTGGGGTTCCTAAGACCTCTTCTATGCTATGCATGGATTCTAGGCAAATCTCACTGGCTCCAGAACCTCAAATACCATTTAACTGCTCTAGACTGACAAACCTGTATCTCTAGCCAAGACTCTCCTTGGCACAGACCCACTATTGAGCTCACTGTCTCATCATCCCATAGGTCCACCTTCTCTGTGTCCCCATCCTAGTAAACGAAGTCACCAATGCCTCTAATACGCTCTCCTCAGTCTAGCCAGAGTTATTATTTAAAAATACAAGTGCAGTAAGTTTGCTCTCTTGCTTAAAACTAATCAGTGACTTCCTGTTTCCCAAAGGATGGAATCCCAAATAATTCCTAAGGCTCACAAAGCCTTTTTTTCTCTAGCTTACTGCTCTGGTTTCATCTTTCATCTTTATTCTTCACCCATCTGGGACTGTGTGCTTAATATCTCCTGTCTGCCCCCAGGTCCTCTCTCCATCCTTCTGCAACCTGCTCTGTGCCCAGGTGGCTGACCTGTAGGGATTACATCAATAAGTTTTCTTGTCTTTGGGTTTCCAGTAGGTTTTGGCCCCAGGGGAGCAGAGAACAGAGAAAATGAAGAAAGTAAGATCAGACTATATATTCCCCCAGCTTCCTCCCTCTGGAGCTGACGCATACTGACATTAACCCACAATCACAAGGTCAGCTCCTTATGGTGGCCTCTCCAAATAGCCTACCTCCAGGTTTTAGTAATCACTCCCTCCCTCTATTCAAGACCTGAGTGATGCTAGTCCCAGGTTATAGCACTCTCTTATATGTTCCCTACTCCCTGACTATATTTTTATAACTAGTGTCATATTTCTCAAATTACACAATTTGAGTATGCCATAAGTTTTCTACCAGAACCCTGATTGATACTGTCTGCTTTCACATCCTAAAAGGGATCAACTTTGGCTTAAATGTTATTTATTTGGGGAGGCCTTTTCTAGCCATCTTGACATGGATGCAACCACCTGCTAAACCTCTCACAGTACCCTGTCCATCTCCTGACAGAACATCCTTCACACTTAGTGGCAATCATTGAATGAATATTAGTGTTGCCTTCTCTAAACAACAAATAATATTGTGTCAGAAAAATATAAAGCAAAATTTGTTGGAAATACCAAAATAACTTGATAACATATTTACTATGGGACACTTTAATATCTGTTTCTCAGAGAAAGAAAGAAAAAGAGGATGATGGAAAAAACTTTGTACTAAACATATAGCTACAGAATATTTACCAAAAAATGAGTATATAATGATTCAAAAAAAAAAATAGGAAAGAATCATATAAGCCACATTGTCTGCTCCTAATGCAATAAAGCTAAAAACTAATAATTAGAAGATAGTAACTAAATGAGTAGAAGGAGAATTAACCACTTATAATATTCTAAAGCATTTTCAGGTCAAAGAACTGAGAGTTAAAATTACATGCCACTAAAAATTAACACTAATAATGGTACTACATTTAAAAATCTATAGATTTGTTCAAAGCAATATTCACAAGAAAATACATCCATCTATTAATAAAGAGTAAAATAAATAACTTCATTTAAAAATGGGCAAAAGACACGAACAGACATTTCTCAAAAGAATACATATAAGCAGCCAACCAACATATGAAAAAAATGCTCAACATCATGTTCAACATCACTAATCATGAGAGAAAAGCAAATCAAAACCACAATGAGATACCATCTCATGCCAGTCAGAAGGGCTATTAATAAAAAGTCAAAAACAACAAATGGTGGCAAGGCTGTGGAGAAAAGGGAACACTGACACACTGTTGGTGGGAACAAAAATTAGTTCAGCCACTGTGAAAAGCAGTTTGGAGATCTCTCAAAGAACTTAAAACACAACTACTATCCAATCCGGCAATCCCATTACTGGGTGCATATGCAAAAGAAAAATCAAATAGTTCTACCAAAAAGACATATATACTCCCATGTTCGTTGCAGCACTATTTACAATAGCAAAGAAATGGAATCAACTTAGGTGCCCAGCAATGGCGAATTTAATTTTTTAAATGTGGTACATATACAACATATCATACTATGCAGTCATAAAAAAGAACAAAACCATGTCCATTGCAGCAATGTAAATGCAGCTGGAGGCCATTTTCCTAAGCAAATTAATGCAGGAGCAGAAAACCATATACCCCGTGTTCTCACTAATAAGTAGGAGCTAAACACTGGGTAAACATGGACATAAACATGTCAACAATAGAAACTGGAGACTACTAGAGGAAGAAGGAAGGGAGTGGCGGAAGGGCTGAGAAACTAACCATTGGGCACTATGCTCGCTGTATTAGTCCCTTTTCACACTGCTGATAAAAACATATCTAAGACTGGGTAATTTATAAAGAAAAAGAGGTTTAATGGACTCGCAGTTCCACGTGGCTGGGGAGGCCTCACAATCATGATAGAAGGCAAAAGATACATCTTACATGGCGGCAGGTAAGAGAGAAATGAGAGACGAGGGAAAGTGGAAACCCCTTATAAAACCATCAGATCTCGTGAGACTTACTCACTACCAGGAGAACATTATGGGGGAAACTGCCCCTATCATTCAGTGATCTCTTACTGGGTCTCTCCCACAACACATGGGAATTATGGGAGCTACAGTTCAAGATATGTGGGTGGGGACACAGCCAAACCATATCAGTCACTGTCTGGGTAATCATTTGTACCCCAATCCTCAGCATCATGCAATATACCCAGATAACAAATCTGTACTTTTTTTACCATGACCCTGAATCTAAAATAAAAGTTGAAGGGAAAAAAAGCTGTTCCACATTGACTGCAGTGAGCATAATGGGCAAAAAATTACTGCCCCCAACATGTAGCCCCCAAATCCTAACAGAAGTCTGTTACATACACACAGAAAAGTACAGGATTGGACATTAGCTCAGTACACAGGTGGGCTGAATCCCAACTCCATCCTTTACCAGCTGCATGATCATAAGTTTATTGTTTAACCTCTGTAAGCCTGTTTATTCTTCTGTAAAATACAGATCTTGTGAGAATTAAATGAGATTATGCATTCATTTAGCATAATGCCTGGCATTCAGTACAGCTCAACACATTAGCTATTATTATCATCTTTTTTTCTTTCTTGCACAACTTTGTGTAAGAGGTGTTTGAGGAACTGAAGAAAATGTGATGTGTTCAACATAGTACAGAAAAGGTACACCATGTGCAGAAGGTCAAGGTGAGTCATAGACTAACCCAGTTCACCAGGAGTAGCTACTCATGTTAGAGGAGTCCTAAAGAAATAAAAGCCTTCCTTCTCTCCCACTCTCCCTCCATCAACAGTCCACAGAGTTGGGATAACACGACTGTGTGGGCATCTACCATTTTGTTCACTTAGAATAGCAACTCATTCCTGGTAAAATATACATTCTAACCATGTATTATGAGTGGAGACTGTGGCACCCTGGGTGCCTGAAGTTCAGATACACTTCTGCTCTTGCCAAGGTTATCAGAGTCAGTGCATTTCCTTCTTGCCTAAGCTCATTTGAATTACATTCCTGTTATTTGTAAAATTCCCTCACTTAATCAATGAGATGTTAAAGAGTTAATTCACTAGGAAATTTTTCAGAACACCTTGCTAGCTTACAAGCAGCATCAATTCTACTTACTACTTTCTCAGGAATTTCTCTAAGTGTCCTGAAGAGGGCACTGTTTCCATTCATAACTACTGTCCAACCCCACCCCCACTCTTTTTTTTTCTTTTTCTTTTTCTTTTTTTTTTTTTTAATGAAGGGAAGGGACTGAGTAAATTGCAGGATGTGATTCTAATTGGTTGGAACATCTTTTGAAATCGTGTTCTGTAGAGAAAGAAAAACTACTATATTTGGATCGCCCTGGCCAGCTTTCAAGGCTTCTAAATCTCAGTCTTCGGTGAAGTGGACAGAAAAAAAAAATGAAGAAGCTACTAGCAGTGATTCTGTGGCTTCAACTAGACCGTGAGCTGAGGCTTCATTGAAAAAGGGAGCCATGGGAGTAAAGGAATTGTCCATACAATGTTCGGGGTAGAGATAAGATTCAATGCGACTCATTTGGGTTCCCTGGGGAGGAACTGGATTACTGAGGTGAATGCCTCCTTCTGAAATGTTCTCTTTTGGACAGGGCTACGTGGAGAGCTGAAAGTGGGACAAAGTCCTCTGTTCCTGAGCACGCAGGAGGGAAAAAACTGTACTATCTACTGCAATTATTCAACCACAGTTTCAGACAGACTGCATTGGTACAGGCAGGATCCTGGGAAACGCCTGGTATCTCTGTTTGTGTTGCTGTCAAATGGAGCAGTGATCCAGAAGGGACAATTAACGGCCTCACTTGATACCAAAGCCCGTCTCAGCACCCTGCACATCACAGCCCCCGTGCATGGCCTTTCTGCCACCTACTTCTGTGCCGTGGACGCACAGTGCTCCCCTAACATCATCAGTCTGTACCCAAACCTGCAGCTGGTGCCCCAGGCCCACTCCTGCTGCAGAACTATGGCTGTGAGCTTGTTCACTGTCTCTGCATTTCTTTCTGCAAGGGAAATTCTGAAATAGGTGAAGAAAAGATGTTTTATTTTCTTAACTGTGGAATTTTCTTTTCCCCCAGTTAATTTTTTATTTTTTGTAGAGACAGGGTCTCGCTCTGTGGCCCGGGCTGGTCCCAAACTCCTGGCCTCAAGTTGTCTTCCCACCTTGGTCTCCCAAAGTGCTGGGATTATATAGGCATGAGCCACCACGCCTAGCTTGGGCAAAAAAAAAAATTTCTTTTTGTATTTTTTTTTTTTAATGCATTCAGGTTGAGGGAAGAATCCTATACATGTATTTCCTGAGAATATGAGTTCTCATCCTTTACTGCCTCACTGTCAGAATTTGTTAGTCTTCCCTTATGGAATAATTTTACATGTAGTGCAACTGTCACAAATAATTCCTATGAAATATGGAATCATTATTTATTTTATATGTGAATGTAACGTATGGCATTTACCAATGAAATAAAAAAAGAATAAATGCTTTTTAAAAGAATGTTCTATGTGAGGTTCCTTACGTAATGTTTCCTGCTAAAATATTGACTACAGTAGTCAGATACTATCCATGTGATCTAAGTATCTGTTTATCTCAATGTGTGGAGAATCTCTGGGAAATGTATCCTTTGGCTGGATTTACTCCAAGACTATCTGAGTGTCCTTGCCAATCAGAAGAACATCATATTTTTTCCTATGTTAATTGCCAGTTTCCTCTTCTTCTCCCTCCATTTATTTATTTATTTATTGTAATTGTTTTGCTACACTGCAGAATTATTTTAAATGTTTTTTGCCCATTGCAGACTAGAGTAGAATAAATTTCACTTTCAGGAAAATTGTCTTATAAGAAATCTCCAATTTGAATGTTATATAAAAATAATTGAAAATAAGTTTTCCTGTCACACTAATGAGATAAGCCCTAGTCAGTATCTTCAGATACAACTGCATCACATTTTCATCCCAAACTTCTAGAAAAATAATAAACTTGATTCAGTCAGGCTTTTAAGTGACAATATTTCAGAAATTACCAAAATGTAAAAAGCTGACCTTAACATTTCAACACTTGGCCCCTCCTAAGCAACAGCACCTTAAAAACATTTAAAAACCAAAAATACTTATTTTTCTGAATTGCCCATGGAGTCTTTACAAGCAAACCAGCTTCTGCAGCAATTTGTTGGCAGATTATGAAAAGTCAGGCACAGCAGTGTACGGACCAAAAGCTCCTGCTACCACTCAGAGCCTCCAGCAGGGACTATAATAACTTTCACATTTAGAAGAAATAAAATTCAACATGAAAAACTGACTAGTTCCATCATCCTTTGAGTCAAACAGAGGCTTCACTCTAACAGAGAAGGCTGAAAAAACTTTGACCTTGTATTTATAAATACTCATAACATATCTCAAATTTCAAGTTTCTTGACCTGTTACCAAAGCAAGTTTCCTTGTTAATGGCTGCTTGTTAGGAAATTTTTACTTTGCATCGATGATCTTATTTGTTCTGTTGTTACAAAATCAGCCAACAGGATGTTACGTCAGATTTTCTATAACCTTTCTGGAATATTTAACAGCATGTCTTCACACATTCATTTCCATGCTGAAAACAAATTCACAAGGAAACCATTTATCACAGGGAAAAAAATATTGCTCAATCTAATCTAATTTACTGAAGGAACAATATTCACTTAAGTCCGCAAATCTCTTCCTTCTTAGAGAGAACTCTTGGATTCTGAAGGTGGAATTTTACATCTTCTTCAGATCAAGAATATAAACAAACCCTAAAACAAATGAATAGAACTAAGAATTTCATTAATTTGATCTTTAGAACATAAAAAACTGAGCTCTTTCCACCTCCCTTACTGATCCCTTCCCAACTTATGAGTATATAGATTTTTTTTGCTTTATTTTACTAGAATCACTGAAAATACATTATTAAACCTTGATTTAGAAGAAACAATACAGACATTCAAAATTGAACCAGTTGATTGTAAGGGTGTGATGGTGTAGTAAGAAAATATTGTCAAAGGTGAAAATCTCCAACACATTAGAGCATGCTAAACCAAATACATTGTTCCCCTAGTAGGACCTTTAGGAATGTTTCTGGCGACGTTACTCTAAGCTTCTGTCACTTGCTGTCCGTGATCAGAGTTTCTACTGACAAGAAGTTCCATAAAATACTTGGATCCATCTTAATCAGATACATCAGTTGCCAAGTCCACTTACCACAAATATTCGGAAAGGAGACATTTTTCTCAATTGTGCTATTTGTGTCCCAAAAAAAGCATTTAAGATGAATAATTCTCCTTTGAATATTCCTTCCACCCTGTCTCATGTTTTGGTGTGAACTAGTCTCTTTTTCATTGCTTTTAACACAGTTGGTTATTTTTTCTTTTAATAGTATGTCTGCCTCAAGGTTTATCTAGAAGTTGTTTCTTAATATCAAAAGAGTTAACATTTTTTATTTTTACTAAATTATGATCAGAGAATGCACCTATATGAGATCTACTTTTTAAAAACTTTCGTTAAGATCAACATGGAGGCCAAGTACATAATCATAATAATGTTATTGGAAAGCTATGAATTTATATGTGTGTGTGTGTGTGTGTGTGTGTGTGTGTGTGTGTGTGTGTATTCAGCTTTTTTGATCATATTATTAAATCTTCCTATGTCCTTGTTTTTGTTTTCTAAAATCTGTCACATTCTGAAAAAGACCACTGAAATCTTTCACTTATTTTGTCAAGTTCTTGCAAATTGCTTTTGCTTTATTTATCTAGCTGCAATGTTTTTGGTGTATATGGTTTATGACTTATAACTCTTCAGAGAGTCTTTTTAGCATTGATAATGTCCAAGAAATTATCCATCTCTTCTAGATTTTCATCATTATATAAAATCCTTCACCTTGTGTGGTACAGCCTAATGTTTTTTCCTCAATATCCATTCTGCTGTCTTCCCCTCTTTTACTCTGCCCCAGAATAAAATCCGTGTTGCCCAGACCTCCTTACTGCTAAGTTTGGGCATGAACTACATTCTGGTCAATGAAATCTAAGTGTAAATGTCAGGTGCAGCGTTTAGGAATTTCTCTAAGACTCAGCATGCATGGTCTTCCATCTCTTCCAGCTACCTTGCATCCCATCTCCTTTCCTGCTGGAGGTGTTGATCCTCTGAGACTCAAGCACATCCTTCACTTAGTCTGTGCACTATATGTCTTCTTCAATGAGGTCCCTTTTGCAGGCACATGGTTCTCAGTTTCCAGCTACTTTCCATGAGCTCCCTTAAGCAAGCAAGAACTTTTAGAAGATATTTTTAGAAGACAACATTTTAAAAGACCATAGAGTCCTTTCTACTCTACTGTGCCTGCAATATGTTTCGGCAGATCATCTCACAAAGCTAGATCTTATCAGAGTTCCAGATGGGAAGCAGGCAAAAGCTCTCTTTGCAGGGGATAGTCAACCTATCTTGTTGTTTTTATCATCCACATTGCTAGCTCGGGGTTTTGGACAGGATTTGCGATTTTTTAAAACTGTGCTGAAACCTCAGGCTCTGCTCTTCATACATAAATTTTCTAAAAGAAAAATTACCAAGTACCTGGCTCTTGCAACTCAAAAACATGCCTTATTTCAGGATGCATTTTCCTCCTAAGACCTTTTAAGTCCATTTTGAATACAAAGTCAAGAATTTGACCCTTTGGTGTCACTGGATCCTTTCACAATCTCCTTTCACAATCTCCCTTCACTGAACGAGTAAGATTCATCCTCAAAATTTATGGCAAGAGGGTTACAAGGGAAAAAAATGAATTTTAAAGAAGAAAAATTTCATTTTTGAAACTGTTAGTACACTGCATTTAGACTTAGAGATTCTAATACTACAATAGCATGAACACCAGATTTGGTATCAGAAAGAATTTCTGAGTATTCAACTCTTCTCCTATGAGCTCTATGCCCTTAGACAAGTTTCATAATGTATTTAAGCCTCACTTTTCTCATCAAAAAATATGGAAAAAATAATAACCACTTGCCAAAGTTTTTATGACATTTAAAATGTGATGGTATACATGTCAAGTAAACAGCACACATACCAGATCTTCTAGAACAGTGTTTACTAGAGAAAATTCATAAAGATGAGAAAGAGCAGGTGCGTAGTTTCCCCAGGGTGGAAGCATGCACCCTATATTCTGAAACAGCACATAGCAATCCAGCATGGCCAATGTGAGACCCTAAGAAAGAGAACCCAGTCTTGAGCCATGGAACTTTAAGGCTGCATTACTGGAGAAGCACCAGGCCTTACTGTGGCATGGGGGCTGGGCTCCAAAATATGTGATTATAGCAAAATTAAGAAAATCTGCAGCCTCCAGGCCTGATCTGCCACCTCAAAATGTATTGCCTCAAGCGCTAGGCTGGGGCTCTATTAGGAGAACCAATACCCTCTCTGGAAGGCTACCCTGCAGGGGATCCATTACCCTTACCTCTCAGTATGTGAAATTCACAAGCACAGAGCCTGATATGCAGTTGGTATAAATGTTGAATGAATGTGTGCAGCCACGGAGGGCACTGTCTCCAGTCCCTTTGTAATGCAGAAAGTGTGTTTGTTCTCAGATCAAATAATTAACTTCTTCAACAAGTGTTTATAATTAACTTCTTCAACAAATGTTCAAGTGTCCAGGCTGTCTTCTAGACACTTGAGCTATATCTTTTTTAAAAATTCACAAAGATATCAGATTTTATAGAAAAATACATTCTAGTAGGCATTAGTCGTAAGCAAATTACTATATGGTTTATAACTTATATCTCTTCAGAGAGTCTCTTTAGCATTAATATATTTAGCATTACAATATATATGAAGATAAGTCTATGGAGACAAGAATCAAGCAAGTTAGGAGATAGGAAATTCTGGAGGGGGCCACGCAAGGGTGATGCCCTTGTAATTTTAGGTAAAGTATCAGAGTAAGCTCACTGGAAGGAAAACATTTGAGCAAACTTGAAGAAGATGAGAGAGTGAGTCTTGTAGATATTTGGGAAAAGTTTTCCAAGCAGAGGAGAGTCCAGTCCTAAATTAGGAAATGCCCAACATGTTCTAGAACTAGGTGGAATGAGAAGTCAGAGGAAGGCTTTGAGCAAGGAATGATATAATCTGATTTCCATATAAAAGTTTCACTCTGGCTGCCATGCTGAGAATAGACTGCAGATCATCAAGATGAAAGCGGGGAAGATTGTTGTATTAACATCAGAACCGAAGATATCTGGTGTTATTCTGAGCTCAGAGGCTTCTTCCACCAGAAAAGCTCATTTGAGAGCAGCTGTTGTTACTGCTTCCAGGGATGGAAAAGGGGCTAAAGACACATTTGATAGCCTTTCTGTAGATCTTCTGACTGCAGATGACCTGTGAGGTTAGGGGAAAATTATAGGAAGGAGTCTTAATTTCAGACACAAGAAGGTCTGTTGCGAAGGCATCTTCCAGAAGGCAATATTTCTGCTTTCTTCTGTTGTGCAAGACTCCCTACTCAAATTTAGGCATTTTAAGGACCTTAGAAAATTGTGCTATGGTGATAAAGGTAATGGAAGTTGGAGCAGAGGGAAAATAAAAATCCACATGCCTCTGTGAATCGCTATGTAATAAAGATCTCCGCTGTCTCATCGATCTGAACAGGGTTGATTAATCAACAAATGGACAAGAATGCTCAGTCCCTGAGCTACCAGGAGACACAGGCCTTTAGCAGGACTATCTATATAATTTACAGGACCCAGTATAAAATGAAAATGCAGAGCCCCTTAGTTTTTTCAAAATTTACAAAGAATTTGAAGACTGCAACAGCGGAGCAATAAAGCATGAGTTCTGACACTATACAAGTTTCATATCCAGGAAGCTGGCCCTCATCATTAGTTTGGAAAGCCATCACTCAAACAAATTGTTCAGATATTGATGTTTCAGACAGATGCATGGGAAAGACTTTACATTAATTTGATAATTCAAACAGTGGCATACAGAGTGAGGGCAAATTAACTGAGCAGTTTGGTGTAGAAAAGAAGCATCTCACATCCTCAACTTACCTCTGAGATGGTGAGACACCCCGTTCTTTTGACATTGACATATTTAATATAAACTCTTCAACTGGAACAAAGCAGTGGCAGAGACCCAGCTTGGAGACATCTACCTGCACAGCAAAAAATATGCATAAAGAGGTTAATAGTCAAACCAAATAAGAGGGTGAGTTGTACCATGAACTTTTTTACAACTTCGAAGTGGGAAACATTTATTGCCCTTACTCATGGTGCTGTCTAGATAATAACCTTGTACTCTCCTGAACATTTCAGAGTTCTACCCTCATCAGAGAAACTGTACTATTATTATTTTATTTTTAAAATAGTTTTAGAAATCAGGGTCTCACTGTGTTGTTCAGGCTGACCTCGAACTTTTGGGCTCCAGTCATCCTCCCACCTCAGCCTCCAGAGAAGCTGGGACTCCAGGCATGTACCACCCCACCCAGCCACTGCATCACTATTAAAAATCATTTAGCATAGCCAATATGGGGCTTTCTACTGAGAGCCTTTGTTGCCTTCTCTTCTAAGGCAAGGAGCAGGGATATAAAGAAGTAACACTTCGAAAGATGGATGTTCTAGTTAAATTCCCAGGCTCTGAAATCAAATATTTAATTCACTTATTGACTAATTAATTTATCCAACAAATATTAAACTTGACAGACCCTTATAGTGTTTGGAGCCTAGTAAATAACTATTGAATAAGCTGTGAACAGACAGCCAAATCCTGTGGACTTGGGGAATAAAGAGACAGAGCAAACATTGAATCCTGGCTTCACCACTTTTGAGCAGTGTGACCTGGGGCAATTTGTTTATCCTCTCTGATCATCAATTTCCTCATCTGTAAAATGGTAACAATGATATTAACACCTACTTTTCACAGTCATGTGGATTAATGTACACAAAGCCTCTAGTTCATCACTCAGCACTCAGTAAATATTAGCTATCATCATCATCATTACTAATTTCTATTGATTTTACTAGACACAGAAAGGGCAGCATGTGTCTCACAAACCAGAGCTTCCCTCCTCTAACCACTAATTCAAAAACAATCGTAAGCATTGCTTAGAGTTCACTCCCCAGCCCAAAATAGGATGCCACTGTGTTGTGTTTTGTTTACTTTTTTTTTATTGGGCTTCAGATTATTAGGTTTATTGAAACCATCCTCTTGGTTTGGCTAAAAGACATTCCTCAGTATCTTTTACAGGACCACAAAAGATCAGGGTTCTGCAAAATCTCAACAGATATTAGACTCAACAAACCAACAGGGATTCTCAGATTGAGCAGAAGTGTTCAGGCCCCGAACAGTAGAAGAAAGCAGACTCGCCAGTCCCTGCAGCTCCAACCTGTCCTTGTTTCCACCTCTGTTTATGCAGGCACTTTCCATGGAGAGTGGGAGAGAAGACCTGTAAATGCGAAGAGTGTTCCACTGGAATTGATAGTTCTGATGTTAGAGGTGAGAGAATTTCAAGTTCTGAGAGGAGTGATCCAAAGAGTAAAATTGAGTCTGTAGATGGCCCGTAAAACACAGAGTGAGCAGGATGTGAATCTTTAGAAAGTAGATGGCTGCTAGCAGTGCCACTCGGGTCCGGGAATGACAAAGTGAACACAGGACTCGATTCCATCCAATGCCACGTTGTGCTTTGTTTTCTTTCTTCCTCCAGTGCAGAAGCACTTGTGTGTTTTGGCTAATCTGAGATTTAAAGAATTCCTACATGTAGTCATGCCACGCACTTGTATATACCTCTAAGGACCCAGTAGGTTTAGTGATCCTGGAGTCTCACATCTTAAAGAGAAACCAGTACTAAAAGACAAGCTTCCCAAAATCTAAAGAAGGGAAGTGCAATCAATGGTGTGAGTTAGAAACCTCAATCCTAGACAAGACGGCCTATGCAAGCCGGGAGAAATCATGGGTTCTCCACAGTCCCCAGCACTGGAGCAGTCATGATCATTGCCTCCATGTCAATGCTTGGGAGGTTGTTACCCTCTGGTGAGCAAAACGACAGTTTAAAATTTTGGCTGCTCTATAATTTATCTTATTTCTCATTTTATTACTTAGATTCAATGCCGTTTCCATTCATTCTAATAAAAACCTTGGCTTTCCAGGAAGAACCACTAGAGACTCGGTGGCCTAGACAGAGAGCTATGTGACCCTTTCTTGAGG
Source organism: Aotus nancymaae (assembly GCF_030222135.1). Classification (NCBI taxonomy): domain Eukaryota; kingdom Metazoa; phylum Chordata; class Mammalia; order Primates; family Aotidae; genus Aotus; species Aotus nancymaae. The sequence continues at coordinate 31,343,955 of NW_026988422.1, read as the reverse complement.
CGCACACCTGACACTGAACTGCACACACAAAATGGGTAGGTACCTTCCTCTTGTGGTATGCCCAATATCCCAAAGAGATATTAAAATGCTTTGTCTCTGAGGCATCATGATAAATGAAAAGGAATATTACAAAGGTTTCAGGCCCATTAGGTTAAGATGAAAACCTCTTTCCACTTGTAGAAAACCTCTATCCAAGCACTAGGCCTAACTGTGTACTTTTATGCTCCCAATGACACAGTAGGGGAGACTAAAGGAGGAGCTGAGTGCAAATTGCAAGGGGCATGAGAGGGGCTGGGTGTGAGCAGTTCCTTTTTTTAACCAGACAGAGCCCTGTAGCGCAGGAGTGTATGTGGGAAGTTGGACAGACTTCTGGATTTGCTGGCCCAGGTTAAGAAGCACGTGAGACTGCATCTGAGAAATGGGGAAAGATTTGTCAAAACTTTGCCCATATCTGTTGTCTAATTATAGCTTACTGGTCAAAACTACAAGCCCAGTAACATAATGAAGGAAAGTTCTCTGACATTAGTTATTTAAATTATGTACAATGTGATTTTCTGATAATATCCTTGTATTTAAAATGTAATTAAAATTACCCTTATAATTAAAATTAAAATAAATCAACAACTGTTTTAGTCCATTTTGTGCTGCTATAATAGAATACCTGAGACTTGAATTAACAAAGACTTATTTCTTACAGTTTTGGAAGCTCGAAAATCCAAGGTCAAGGGGCCTGCATCTGTTGCTGCTCATACTATGGCAGAAGGCAGAAGGGCAAGAAAGCGCATGCAAGAGGCAACTACGGGTAGAGTGCCAAACTCACTCTTTCACCAGGAACCCACTCCCAAGATATCTAATCCACTCCCATGATAATATCATTAATCTATTCATGAGAACAGAGCCCTCACGACCTTTTAAAGGTCCCGCCTCTCAACACTGTTGCATTAGGTATTAAATTTCCAGCACATGAACTTCGGGGGACACAGTCAAACCATAACAATAGTAAAACATTAAAATTTCTAGGGAAAATTAGCAATCCACAAGAGTAGTACAAATGGCCACTTTATAAAGAGGTATGCAAATTATTTAGCAATCAAAGAAACATAAAAAAAAAAATGTGATTCATTACGTCCAGCTATCAAGATAGTGAAGGTTACTGAGACAAGCCACACATACGCGCATGCACACACACACACACACACACACACATATGCATAAAATCACGGAATTTTTTTTCTCCAAGGAACTCCTCTGGTACCGTAAGTCTTGAGCCATTTACCATGTAGCCAGAAATAAAGACTGCAAATACTCAGTTGTAAGCCAAGCCACTTCTAGTCTAAGTGCAAGATTGCATATTTGAAGAGAAATATTTCCATTTCTGAGAAACCAGATAAAAATTATGCCAGAACTGAGGAAGAAAGAGGAAAAAAAAAAAACAAGTAGACTTTGCAAAATGACTTCAATTGAATTATACCATCATTATCAAATAAATCTTCAAGTCCAGATAAAAAAGAAATAAGTGTACCCTCAGCACTACCCTCTTCTAGAAGAGAGAACCAAAATATCTTGATTCACTACCATCTTCAGTGAAAAATTTTGCAAATGTGAAAAACGGTAATAACAGGAGCAAACAATAGACAGTCCTGAGAGGTTACTGCTCTTTTACCGTAATGCTAAACTTTGAAATGTGAATGCTAAGTCTTTGTTTAAAAAATTATAATAATTACCTTTTAGATAGAATTTCATATTTATTCTTGTATTTTTGAAGCTAATTCTATTTTTTGATATTCAGATTCAGCTTTAGCTTCTCCCAAATGTTGACTTTAACACCTCACCATTGGGCATTTGGTCACAATGTGTGTTCAGTGCACCATGTTTTAAGGAAATAATTAGTTGTACGAATTGGGTTTACATAAGCACAGATTTATCACAATATTTTGTATAAAACCTGAAAATATTGAAACAACTGTCTAAAATAATGATATGTCGTGATGTCTAAGATGTAGTGAAAATTATTCTCCCTTAGAATAAGTGTTGTAGAGGTAACAGACTTAGGAGGGTAGTGAGTCCCCTTTGCACAAAAAGGCCACCTCACACCCAACATGACTTTTCAGAATGAGGAGGACAGTAGTGAGGACACAGAGCAGATCATTGAGAGGCGGATGACATCTTATAACCTGTTCATTAACTTGTCACGTGGGGGTGCTATTCACCAATGCAATCATAATTTATGCATGAATTCTGAGTACAGCTGTGAACACTTTTGTATCCTCACTTCAACAGTGATGCCTTCTACTAGGCCAGAGACGCTGACAATGAACTCCTCTCTGGACTTTCTAATTCTGATCTTAATGTTTGGTAAGTATCTTTTATTCAAAAATTTTTTAATTGTTTCAAAATAATAAACACCTTCTCCAGAAGATACAATTCTGGCCAAACCCATAAGAGCAGTACGTTTTTCCCCCTACAGGAGGAACCAACAGCAATTCAGTCAAACAGACGGATCAAGTAACCATCTCGGAGGCAGCATCTGTGACTATGAATTGCACATACACATCCACAGGGTATCCTACCCTTTTCTGGTATGTCCAATACCCCAACAAACCTCTGCAGTTTCTTTGGGAAGAGACAACGGAAAACAGCAAAAACTTTGGAGCCAGAAATATTAAAGACAAAAACTCCCGCGTTGTGAAACACTCAGTCCAGGTGTCAGACTCAGCCATGTACTACTGTCTTCTGAGAGACACTGTGCTAAGAACACAGGGAAAGCTGTACAAAAACCTCAAGGGCCCAGAGGAAGTATGTACTGAGGCTGTAAAACCCAGGTTGTAGAGCCTTGTTCTCTCTTTCACAGACAGTCCTGTTAAGACATTATTAGCAGATAAAGAAAAACAAAATGAGATATAACTGCCTCTAATTCCAGGGGCACAGGGGTTTCTTTGACAGAAAATGGGGTCAGGGAAGAGGGTCTCGGATAATATCTCTGCTCTCAATTAGGTCAGTTCTCTCTTGTCCTTCAGGCTTTCTTGCATGATGTTTAGGAATTAGAATATGATGACTTGGATGTCAGTTCTGGCTCTACTACTTATTAGCTATGCAAATTTGGCCAAGTTAATTGATGTCTCAGAGCTTTCGTTTTTTTCATCTGTGAAGCAGAAATAAAAATAATCGCACAAATTTAACATGGAGATACTGTGAAAAAAAGGTAGGTTAGAAGGGGCAGATTAGTACTCAAATCATTACTGGAACTCGCAAGTTCCACCATATCAATTCTGCTTTCTCGCGGCAATCCCTCTGCCTAGCGCTGACCATCCTAACAGGGCTTGACATGCCCACTGCTGTCGTCACACCACACCCAGCCCCGGGTCGTTACAGTGAACATATTGTCTTTTCTCTCACAAGCTCCTTCTCACACCACACACAAAAATTAACTCAAAGTGGGTCATAGACCTAAATGTAAAAACTAAAATTGTAAACATCTTAGAAGAAAACACAGGAGTAAATTTTCATAATGTTGGGTTAAGCAATGATTTTTTAGATGTGACATCAAAAGCACAAGCAATAAAATAGAACGTTGATGTTGGACTTCAACAAAATTAAACTTATTTATGCTTCAAAGTACACTATCAAGAAAATGAAATGATAACCCACAGAATGGGAGAAAACATTTGCAAATCATATGTACTATGTACCTGATAATAAGGGACTTGTATTTAGAATATATAAGGCGCTTTTACAACTCAATAATAAAAAGAAATTTAACTCAAGAAGTGAGTAAAAGATTTAAATAGACACATCTTCAACAAAGATACAAAATGGCTAATATGCATATGAAAAGATACTCATTATTAGTCATTAGACAAATGCAAATAAAAATCACAAGACACCATTTCATAATGAGTAAAAGGTTATGACTTTTTAAAAAGGACAATAACAAGTCTTACCAAGGATATGAGAAATTAGAACCCCCACACATTGCTGGTGGGGATGTAAAATGATCCTATCACTTTGGCAAACGGTTTGGCAGCACATCAAAATGTGAAACATAGAATTACCATATGATCCAGCAATTCCAGCCCTATGTATCTACCCACAATACATGTGTCCACACAAAACCCCGCACATGAATGTTCATAACAGCATTGTTTATGGTAGCCAAAAGTGTAAGTAATCCAAATGGATAAACCAGATGTGATATCTTTGGACAATGTAATATTATTCAGCCATTAAAAGGAATAAAGTACTGAAACCTTCTACAACATCACAAACCTTGAAAACATTATGCTAAGTGGAGACGCCTAGATACAAAATGCCCATATTGTATATTTCATTTATGTGAAATTCCCAGAATAGGCAAATCGAAAATCAGAAAGCAGGTAGGTGGCTGCCAGAAGCTGGAAGAAGTGGGGAGTGAAGAGAGACTACTAACTGATGTGGGGGGTTTCTTTGGGGGAAAATGTGCTGAACTAGATAGTGGTGATGGTTGCATAACATTGTGAATGTGCTAAAGGCTACCAGATTATACACTCTAAAGTGATTAAAAGTATGAGTTTTATGTTTTGTGACTTTTACCTCAATAAAAAAGAAAACAACCAAAACATCTAAATGGGATTATTAATGGGACAAGAAACTCTAAAAAACTTAAATTCTTACTATTCCACTGCAAACAATTCTAATAAGTATATGAAATATGGAGCCATCTGATAAAACCTGTAGCAGAACGGGAAGGCATACTAACTCAGACTTTAACTAAAAATTATAAAAACGCTGACTGACACAAAGACAAAGGAGAATAGCAAAGATGGCATGAGCCTTTAAGGAAATCATTAAACAGTGGAAACTTTTTAATGAAAAAAGTTAAAGCTTAAAGAAAATGTGAAGTGGAACATAAAAAGCATTTTACAGTTTGGAGAAATGAAGAGGGTGGGGTGGGGAGGAAGGTTAATTTATATATCAAGGAAAATATAATTTTGGCAGAAAACAAAGAAGAGGTAGAGCACCTAGACTCCTGGTTTCATCCTCTATCCTTCATCAAATAGAATAATTTGGGGCCAGACATGGTGGTTCATGCCTGTAATCCCAGCACTTTGGGAAACTGAGGCAGGTGGATCACCAGAGGTCAGAAGTTCAAGACCAGCCTGGCCAACATGGCAAAAACCTCATCTCTACTAAAAATACAAAAATTATCTGGGGGTGGCAGTGGGCGTCTATAATCCTGGCTACTCTAGAAGCTGAGGCAGGAAAATAGCTTGAACCCGGGAGGCAGAGGTTGCAGTAAGCTGAGGTCTTGCCATGGCACTCCAGCCTGGGCGACAACAGGAGCAAAACTCCACTTCAAAAAAAAAAAGAATTTTCAAACTGGAAATAGATAAATGAAAAATTATGACAGATAAAGAGATACTAAGAGAGGACTTAGATGCTTTCAAAATGATCAAGTCTTCTGGGTCATTGAAACTAATTCTCAACATACAGAAAGAGTTTGCAGGCATGGTTGGCAAGGCACTGGGCAAATTTTTTGAAAATCTATGGCGAATGAAGGAAATCCCCAACCTGTGAACACAGAAATAGTGGAATGATACCCAGCAAAATTCTACAGCAGATTATTAACAGATAATGTGTGGGCTCTTAGAAAATAATGCAGTGATCAGTATAAGCCAGAATGGGCTCACTAAAGACATTTATAAAACAAGCCTGCTAAATTCAAAGGACTTCCATGTACTTTAAATGTGTCAGATATTTGCAAGACATTTAATAATTTGTTTTTCACTATATCAGTGGGAAAACATATATGTAATTATTATTTGTTGAGTGTCATGTTTATCACAGACCCTACTGTACTTTATATGTAATAAGAGCTGATGTTTATCAAGGGCTTAATGTGCATGAAGTGTTGTTCTAAGAGGTTGCATGCACTAATTCACTTTATCTTCACTACAACCTCATGAAGTAGATGCAGTCCTTACATAACACAGAGGAATTAACTACCTTGCCCAAGAACACAGTTAGTAAGAGAAGACCTGGCATACAAATACAGGTTGACTAGTCCAAAGCCTACGTTCTTAAATTCTATACTTTGTTAGCTCCCAATGTTATCTGTAATCCTCACCAGAAAACTACAAGTTTGGTATTGTTATCCCCATTTTATGAAAAATGACACTGAGGATTGGAGTATTGTGTAGAAAATTCCAGTAGAATCTAGTAAGTAGTAAGACTAAGGCTCAAACTTAAGTTCATTTGGATCCAGACCATATCTTCTATTCACTTTGTTATTCGCATAATGCTAGACTTGGTGAATCCTCAGCTGAGAGAACGGCCATATATAAAGATACAATTTAGAAAAACGGCCCTTTTGTTAAACCTCATGATTTTATCCTTCACCCTGACCTGTTCACATTGATCTTATGTAGATTCTCACAAGGTATGTGAGAATTAATTGTGCAAATACCAAAATTTGAGATTGGTATATGATGATGATGTCCTGATGATGTCCCACTAATATGTTTATTTGTAGCATAAATTAAAAATTGAAAATCATCTGAACAAATTGGAAAGATAGACTAAACCTGCCAAAATAAAATTTAATGGAGATAAGTATATATTTATCTAGTAGTTTTATAAAAAATGAGTTGTAATATCTGGAAGAAGGGATCCTGAATTTTTAGTATTTGTTGTGTAACCCACTCAAAGCAACACAAGGAAAAGCTTTTCTGGAAGGATATTATAAAGTCTCATAAAATCAGTTTGTGAAAAATACAGCTAGGGCTCACAGAAAGAAGGAAATCACCAACTGGCTATGCTTTCTGAATCTACTTTTCTCTGAATGTATAATCTGTTCTACTCCTGGGAAACCAGATTCCACTGTAAGCCAGTCATACTCTACTCCACGATAACTTCAGTTTGAACATACCCAGCTCTGTTTGCTAAGAGATGAGTCTGGTTTAAATCCCACAGGGCTTTAAAGCTCTAGTTACACTGTCTAACTGCTGTTTCTGTACCTCTAGTTCAAATTAATGAGCCTAGTATCTACCCAGATCCAAGCGCTATTGCCTGAAAAAGGAGGGTACTTGGGACAACCATGACCTCTATGTCATCTCTTTAGAACGGAATCCCAGAAGTGAAAAAGGACTACAAGCTCAAAATAATTCACTAATGTGATAAAACCACTGAAACTATCATAGATAACAATCAAACGAGTGGAAACCAGATGACTACAGTAACAGTCTGACAGGGCAACAATATTTGAATCACATTTGAAGAGACATGAACAAACCGTAGCAAGTCAAAAAAAAAAAAAGATAAAACTAATAAAGTAGTCTGAAATAATACCATGTGCAGAAAGAAACAGGGATGCCATATAATGAAACTAGAGATATCTATAAGGATACCCTTACAAAAAAGAACAGATCTGTCCTTGAGTTTTCAAAAGACATAGTGTGAAACGCAGCTACTTTACTTGATCTATCATAGCTGGCTGAAGTCAAAGAATCACCAGACTTCTATTCTACCACATTACCCCACCGTACTCCTAGGACTCCTAGTAGGAGGAGGCTAAGTTTGGTTCTCAATCTGTATTGTGGGTGGGAGGGGCTGTTTGTTTGTTTGTCTGTTTGTTTGTTTTAGAGACAGGATCTTGCTCTGTTGCCCAGGCTGGAGTGGAGTAACATGATCACAGCTCACTGTATCCTCAAACTCCTGGGCTCAAGTATTTGAGCCTCATAATAAATGTCTGTGCATCATACCACTAGGTGGCAATGTGAGTGTTAAATTTAAAAGATGGATGGTTCACTTTGCAGGTAAAACTGTAAATAGTTCTTAAACGTGTATTTCTGCTGCATCTGATAGGCTGAGAATCCCCTTTGATTTCTAACGTAAATGTAGAGACGTTTTAATAATAAATTCCTTTGTCCAACTAACATATATTCCAAAATCCTCCAACAGAGACCTGTGTGAGCTTCTGCTGCAGTAATAATGGTGAAGAACTGGCAATTTTTGTCGGCTATTTTGTGGCTTCAGCTAAGCTGTAAGTTGGGGAGTTTCAGGACATGAGATCTTTTTCAAAATTCTGGGGAGGGGAGAGAAGGGATTCCAAGTGGCTAATCTGGAGTGCCCTTCTGAAAATGTGTAAAGAAATGTGTATAAATGTTGCAATAATTGTAATATTCTGTATCTGATTATGTCTTTGAGAACAGGTGTAAGTGCCGCCAAAAATGAAGTGCAGCAGAGTCCTCAGGACCTGACTGTCCAGGAAGGAGAATTTATAACAATCAACTGCAGCTACTCGGTAGGAATAACCACCTTACAGTGGCTGCAACAGCATCCAGGAGGAGGCATTTTTTCCTTGTTTACGCTGAGCTCAGAGAAGAAGAAGAATGGAAGATTAATTGCCACAATAAACCTACAGGAAAAACACAGCTCACTGCACATCACAGCCTCCCAGCCCAGAGACTCTGTCATCTACATCTGTGCTGTGGGACACAGTGCTCCCCAGGCACCTGGAGCCCATACATAAACTCTAAAGTTGAGGCATCATTTCTCACTCCTGTCTTTCAGACTTGTCTGTCTCTATCCTTGGACAGATGATGTAGAATTTTTTAAGTTTTTAAAATACATATTCTCCCCTTCCAGACCATCTCTCTTCTCTACAACATCATCACCAAGTATGTTAACCAGACAATATGTGATTTTTACCTTGGAAGTAAAATATACAGGGTATAAAAATCCCAATTCTGCTACTTATTAACTGAATGATCTTGACCAACTTACTTCTCTGTGCCTCAGTTTTCTCTCAACTATAAAAAGGAAACAGTGTTAACCATAGTACCTAACCCCAGTTGTGTGGATTACGTTAGGTAATATACACAAAGTGCTTGACACATTTCCTGGAACATAGTTAGTGTTACATAAAGGGTATCAATTATTAATATTAGTTTTAGATGTACTATGAGTTTGCTAATACTCACTATGGGTTAATACCACAAACTGTTGCAGAAGTATGTGGAGTATAAATAATAAGCATCTTATAATAATTTTAGTTTTCAGATTCTTTCCTATGTCCAGCACTTGGCCTTTTTAATACTGTTAGGAAAAACAGAGACTAGCTGAAGAAAACATGATAGAAGGATGACTCTATGGTTTGGTTCATGGTGTGGAAACGAAAGAGTGGTAAGAGATGCTTCTGGGGAAGCTCAGTAACTTATTTGGAAAAAAGCACAGGTTCTAAGTTTTCATGTGGCGATCTCTAATGGAAACTTGCATTTGTGGAAATTCATGAAGAAAAACATCAAACCCAGTGTATCTAAATCAATGGTTCTCTATATCCCCCAAGGATTCTTAAGGTTATTATTCCCAACCCCAGTGGAATTCTTATATCGAAGTAAGTTTTATTATTATAATTCTTATTACTCAACATTAATCATATATATTAAATTAGTTACATTATTTTTTAAAATCAAAGAATTTTTAAATCGAAATACTACCTGCACATATCTAAAAAGCCAATAGTATTATAAAGGTCTGTTTTTTCCTTAACCCATTGAGAAAACATAAATACCATGCTCTACCCCCACCTTCCAATTCAAATCCATTCTAGCAATTTCTAAATAATATGAATATACTCTTGGTTTATCATTATTGACCATTATCTATTGACTTCCTTCTGTGGCAGCAGGCCACTACTCTCACCTCAACATAGTTTTATATGTATCATAAGCTGAGGTTCAATAGACAGTGCATATATGATTATGGCCAAAGCCACTGTCCAGCCAAAATGACAACTATGAGTTTATATATTATTTTCTGATACAATGTATTTTCTTAGTTAATAATTACATTTTTTTCATTTATTCTATGTCAGTGTCCTTTTTTTTCTAAGTTCTTCAACAGAGTATTAAAAACATTAATAATTTCTCTCAAATGCTTCAAGAATCTTCATTTCTTTCTTTTTCTGCCCCTAAAGATTCCCTTTCCCTTGACCATTCATTTCCCTACGTGAACTGATTGGTCTATATGCATAAATGTGATCCTAGACATTTTAGCACCACTCTTCCAAGTTGGCTTTCTTGCATTTTGGATCTCATATCTTCATTTCCCAAAGAAAAATAGTAGAGAGAAAAAAGGGAGAGGAAGAAGAACAAGAAAGAGAAAGGAGAATGGGCTCACTTTTGAACAATGGGAGAAATAAATAAGTAAATGGTTCCAGCCCTCCCCTATGCCCCACAGGAGGAAAAGTCTGAGGCATATTCTAAAATACTCTTCAGAATGTCATGTCAGAATCAGGTACCAGTCATGCCCATGGTGGCCAGTTCCATTATGCCCCATTGCTTCAGCCTTCTCCACTACCCAAATCTACTCCCTTGATCCCTCACTCTTGCTCCCTGAGATCATTTCCCAAAAATGCCCTGCATGCAAACCTTTATCTCAGACACAGCTTTTAAGGGAATCTAAGCTAAGACATGCTTTTCCTCCTTGTGAATAGAGAGGACATGAAGCCGGACGACACAACCCTGCCCGTCTGCTCTCAGTAGTGCCTCATCCCCTTCAAAAGCCCTAGATCCTGGCCTAGGTAGCTGTCCCAGTGACTACTGACCACAGCTTCTCTATTGATGATACATGTTCCTAGCTTCCTGTTTTTAAGAAGGACTGGACACACCTGTGTTCCTTTCCTGAAAGAAAGAGTACTGAGATTGGAGGGTCCAAGTGGAATTACAGGGTGAGACAGAGAGAAGATACAAAAGATGCTGGCCCTAACAGAGAGGGAAAACAAAAGAAAACTGTTCTTATGAAATAAAATAAGAAGTCTTGTTCATCTGAGAGTCCACTGGTCTTTCCTGAAAGCCAAGACACTTTTCCATTGAAGAAATGCACAGGTAAAAATCAAGAAAACATAAACATGGATAAAAGTTTCCTCATAGAGTTAGCAAGATTATTCACAGAGACAGACTTATTCATCTCAATTTTCTCAGCATCCTCAGAGTTTGCTGTGTGGACACTATGGTCGCAGAAAGAATCTCCGGTGCCAAACCTAGCAATTCAAGTTGTTTCTGGTAGAAGTCAATGCCCTCCTGTAGTCAAATGAATGAACTAGTAGAAACCACTGCCTTGGTCAGTTTCCCTTCTCTTGTATCTGCCCTTCAGCACCTCAGTAGGTGCTTAGAGAGCACTGACCAGGCACCAGCTCCCAGCTGGTGTGAAAACCATTAGAACCCTCTTCAGAGAAACTCAGTCTGGCCGAATGTTTCTGACTTCAAACCTCATTTCCACCAATCAGGCGGCTGGTAAAATTGATAGACCACAAACTCTATGAGGGCAGGAACCATGTCTTGGTCATTACAGTGTCCCTATTGCTTAGCATAGTGCCTGGAGCCAGGAAGATTCTCAGTGATCTACCCTGCTTTGTCCTCTGCTCTGATAATGAGAGTTTCTTGATGTCAAGGGCTGTGTTTTGTTCATTTTTGTATCCACAAAGGGATTAGCAGGTATTTAACAACAGCAAAAACTGAAGGAAAAAAAAATTGTGTGGAATTACATTTCCTCTTTTTCATCAGAAGTGACTTAGTCTTGCTAACTTTCTTTCTATGTCCTTATATATTGCCTCTTTTTTTAGTTACTTGATTTTCTCACCTCACCAAGAATGTAAAGTCTGTGAGGACATCACTTGTGTTTCTTGATCCCTGATGTATCTTTTGCAAACTGCCCAATCCTGATATCTAGAAGGAGGCCAACAAGTGGTTTTTGGAAGAATAAGTGAATATAATAGTTATTTCAGACTTTTGTTAAAAGGCCTCTTTGCACGATTTGGTAGAAAAAAACACTGGAGTCTTAGTCCCAGTTTTGCAGCTAGCTGGGTAGCATAACTCTGAAGGCACACTCCCACTTTCAGCTTCAGTTTATAACCTAGAAAATCAGGATAATAATATATACTCTACCTTTATCAAAAGAAATCATGATCTAATCTGAATTAGATCATGAAAATGAATGCCTTTTAAAAAGTGAAAAACTTTAAACAAACAAAAATTAGTATTATTATCAAGGAATTATATATATGTATATATGAAATTAAATGGACAAGAAATATTATCCTAATACACTCCAAGACAACAGTTTTCTCTCCCATACTTATCCAAACTGCTATGTAATTCAGTCAGCACCAAATTACTACCCACACACCTGGTTGTCCTTATTATTCTGGCTTTGCAACCTTCCCATCCCTCAGCTTACCTAAAAATTCTCCTGTCTCTAAAACCAGTTTTTAGAACCTCCAAAGAGCTTGCTTTCCAACATCCTCCAGAAACATGCGTTTCTCACCTTGTTGAGCTAAGCCATCCCCTGGTATCCATCCTCTCTCCAAGAAAAGTTTTTATTCATTTGGTCATTGGTCAACATTTTTCTCAGCTGTCTATTTCTCAAAATGTATGTTCTATTCTACTGCTTTCTTAAACTAATACTATTTTCACCACTGGCCAAACATTGTATCTGAATTTGAATCTCATTTGAATTTTATGTTCTAATTTGGCAATATCTTTATAATCAGAAATATCAGTGATATTACTCACCATTCAGTGTACAAAGTATATAAAATAGATATGCTCCATATCTAGTAAGTGATGAAAATTTTCAGAAAAAAATCTGGATTTCTAGGTGATTTTATTATAAAACTAAAGATTTTTAGAAGAAAATTTTTCTTTAGTAGTTTGAGAAGAAAATATTCCAGGGAATGATGAACCCAGTGATGTCAAGTTACTGTATATATAAACTTTTATACTTGATTTCAACTGTAATTAACTACAATGTGATCAACATTTCTTTTGAAGTACTAATAAATATGGAATATTCTCTTCAACATCAGATTATTCACTCTCAGCCCCATCATTTTCCCTGAAATATGATGACATTACATTTTGCATTCTCTGATTTATTTTATTTTTATTTATTTTCCTTTCAGGTGGGCTGGGTACTTGCAATGGCTAATAGGGCAGAATTGCAATTCTAGGCACTATCAGTAGGTGTTTTAACTAATACATTATGTGGATTATTTAAAAACTTAATGTAAGGTATATGATAATATAGTACTGGTTTGTATTTTTACAAAGTCATGTTTTAAAGGTCCATTCTTAGCTCATAGCTGAAGCATTAAAGTTCAATATTATAAGACAGCAAGAAAGCTAAGGCTTTATACTAAACCAATTCAGTAACATAGAATCGAATTTGAGATCGGAAAAGAGGTGGTCCCACAATGGGGAATTAAAATCAAAACTGATTTGAGCTGGTAAAGCTGCATGTCCAAAGGAACTCGATGGGAAAACTTGAATCTGCCAGAAATTTTCTGCTAGATTTACTGCAGATCCTGCCAGATTCAAGTCAAGCATAGGAAGATAAGCAGAAAACCTCCTTTATCACTGCCTGTGAAAGAATGTTGAGTCCAAGAGACAAGTAGAGAAAGACCCTTATAGATTAGGACCCATAATATACACTGACTTGGCAAACTGAGACATAGAGACAAGTACAGACCTCAAGACCACCAGATGATTTCCTCCCTTGGATCCTACTGGTGGTAAACACTAGCCCCAGGGTCCACTTCCATTGTACAGAAAACTACTTCATAGTCCCTGAAAATTATGTGGCAATATACATCAAAGAGTCCTTGCACTCTGACCCTGTAATTCCACTTCTAGAAATTCCTCCTTTCTTAAGAAAATTGTCAAATATATACAAAGATTTGTTTTTTAAATGTTGGTGAGAGCTTTATTTAAATGAGTGGAGAAGGAAAAGATACCCCAATATCTAACAAAGGAGTTGATTCAAAAATTGGGGGCACATTTATCTAATGTATACAATCACTAAAAATCATTTTATCTAAACTTCTGTTTTCAGCCAAGCTGAAATAACAGGGACCAGATTTACCCTTCCACTTGAAATAACAGAAACCCAGAATGCTCCAGAAAAATTACATGAATCAACAATTTCCAAAACACGGTACACCAAGCAATAAATGCCCATGATCCTGAGAGATGGGAAACAAATGAGGCGAGCCCTAATATTGCTCCAGCTTACTGCCTTGAGACAGTTTCTAGGCCACAGCACATAGAGGGGAAACTGAGGCCGAACCTGGTAGGTTCCCTGAGTTGAGGCAACAGAGCTGAGACAGAGAAGACTAAGACAGCTAAAGTTTAAAGGACAGAATATGTGAGAGGAGAGAGGGGCACAGAGAGGACCTACATGTCTGCCAAGGATGCCCTCAAGTATTGAGCAGAATGCTCATCTGCCCACTCGTGTGGAAACTACCCGAGGTGGATGATGGCCGGGGAGAAGAACCATTCAAAAGGATTAAAGGAAAGAGGGCCTCTTCAAGTATGTCTAGAATTTAGAAGAGAGTTTATTGCTTAGCCATGTATTTCTTAATTCTTTAATTAATATTTCATATACTTTATTTTCTCTGGCTCTAGTCACTTATCATTGTTGTCCGTTTTCAGACAAAGAATCATTTCATATAAATATTGACTAAACAGCCCTGTCTGGCTTAGATAAAGAGTAAAGACAAGACGCCGGTTGCAGTGGCTCAGGTCTGTAATTCTGGCACTTCAGGAGGCCGAGGAGGCGGATTACCTGAGGTCAGGAGTTCAAGGCCAGCTTGGTCAACATGGCAAAACCCTGTCTCTACTAAAAATACGAAATATTAGCTTGGCGTGGTGGCACACACCTGTAATCGCAGCTACTCAAGAGGTAGAGGCAGGAGAATTTCTTGAACCTAGGCCGTGGAGGTTGCAGTGAGTGGAGATCAGGCCATTGCACTCCATCCTGAGGGACAGAGCAAGACTTCCTCTCAAAAAAAAAAAAAAAAGTAAGGACAAGAATAAATATTACCCATATGGCATGACAAAAGTTTTTGGTAAACCTAGGGTTTTTTTCTGTTATCAGTAATACAATTACCTTTAAAACTAGTTTTTATTTCTCATTCCTGAACTCATTTACATGTAATGTCAAAGTATGATAAATTCAAACCTTGCTGACACCTGTAAAAATGTGGCTTTGTATGATATAAAGTCCTTATACTTTAATCAACTTCAAACCTCAGTTCTACTGTTTTAATTATAGGGTTCATTTAACTCTCTCTTGTGACCATTTAAATACTTTCACATATTTCCTCTCATTTTTCATCTTCTAAGGCTGAGGATTCCTAATTCTTAAGAATATTTCTGTTATCCCTATAATAACTGTTGTGTCTCTCCAAGCATTCTTTTTTAGTTAACAACTGTCATTAATGGCTTCCAGAAAGGATTAAAACACTATCTCCATGTTTATCATTCCAAGTGCTGTGACTCATGCCTTGCCAACTACATTTCCCAGACTCCCTTGCAGCTAGGGTGCAGACCTGTAGTCAGCCAAGTCTTTGATTGAGAGATGAGCCACCTGACAAACAGGCTAGGTAGGGGCATCTCTTTTCTTGGTTTAGGGGCAGTAGAGGCCATGTGGTCTAGATTAGGCAGCAGCAGCACCTTCTTGATTGGGCCAGGAGCAGTAACTTCCTGTTTGGACCTATTTGGCTACATATTCTGTGGCTGGCAGCACTGGAGGCAGCTGGCATAGGGAGAGGACAGCAGCCTTCTTACGAGGCTGATGGATGGGTTGTTCTGGGCATCACTCCTGGAAGCCGAGCCTAGAATCTTCTTCTCCAGTCTGTCCATTGATTTTATGAGCCTTCTGCTTTCCCAAATTCTGATCTGCTTACACTAGGTAAAGCAATTTCCTTTCTTTCTTGTCCCTTAGCACACAGACATCTCACAGCATTTAGTCTGAGACCCATCACAGCTTTCATTCTGGCATCCTTTAAGCTGAGTATCAGACCTGGTTAACTTTTTCACTGCAGTATGCGTGGCTCATTTCAATGAGGAAGAGTTCATGTTTATAATGATTTCTGTTCCTTTGCTTGGAAATCCTAAAAGATAGAAAAGAGCCTCCAGTTGCTGCAGACACAGGCATGAGATATACTGAAAACTCTTGAAAAGTTTCTCTTGGATGTTTCCTCATTACTTCACAAGTTTTCTTTCTAACCTTCAGAGCTAGTAAAGTCCTTGGATTAAAAGGGCCATTGAATTTCAAGTTTAGTTAAGAAACATTTTCCTCATTTTGTGGGAGCGGGGAAGTAGTGCAGACTAAACATAAAGCTCACATCATGTTTTTATTACCAGTTCAAATCAAATCACAGTTTCCAGTCACTTGGCTAATATTTATCCTTCTTTACATCTTAATAAAATGTCTCTTCCTCAATGAACACTTCCCTGCCCCTCAACCTAAATTTGTTCCTCTTGTGTTACTGTTTTAAAGAACCCTATAATTTCTGTGTTTTTCTGTGTGATTATTTGTATATCTGTCCTTTCTATTAACCTCAAAGTTCCACTAAATGCTCTGTGTTCAGAATAGTGCCTGGCACAAAGGAGTATGACAAATAGTGATGAATGAATGAATCTGAGCCATCAGGCATGTATCTTACTTTGTGTTTGGCTGTCCCTCAAGTGTAGATAGTCCTAGTGACAATTCCATTAATTCAAATGCTGACTGGAGTGGACTCAAAACATATGAAGCAGTGCTTCTGGAACTGAGGCTGTAGTCCAATATGAGTGGAGACAAAAAATGATGACCTTAAAAAGAGAATTAACATAAAAGCATGTATCAACATGGAAAACTGCAGAGGATGTTTGTATGCACAGTGGGCACAGCAGCAGCATTAGACCAATCACCTCCAAACTTGAGGTTCCAGGCTGAGGCGACAGATCAAGTGAGCCAGGCACTGTAGGACAATGGGAACACTTAAATTCCTAACACTGGAATTTGCTGATTCTTCTACTAATGTGTGGTAAAAAATTTAGCCTTACCCAAAGTCAAGTCTGGTCTTTTTCTCCAAGAGTTCCTGGGAGAAAACCTCTGAAGGCTTGGAATTTCCTAAATTGTTGGCATGTTTTTGTAATTGATGGTGGGGTCCTTGGACCACACTTAATAGTTTCTGCTATCAAGATGACTCATTGCAGGGCTGGCCACACTCAATGGTCTAAGGATGGGGGCTGGCCATGCCAGAAAGACCAACCATGTAACTTAGGGTGGAGGGTTTGGGTCACAACCTAGAGACTGAGTTCAACCACACAGGTAATCAGTCATACAATATAATGAAGCCCCAATAAAAACTCTGGACACCAAAGCTCAGCTGAGTTTTCCAGACTGGCAATATTCCATGGGGATTTTCACACCTTGATTCTAGGAGGGTAAATCATCCCTGAGGACAATGGAAGTTTCACATTTGGAAGCCTACCAGACTCTGCCCTATGCATCTCATCCCTTGACTACTTTTAATGTATCTTTCTCTGTAATGAATGAATCACAAGTATACTTGGTTTCAATGAGTTCTATGAGTCTTCCTAGTGAATTATGAAACCTGCTTCAGGAAATACCCAACCTCGCCCTTGGTGCCAGTAGCGAGAGTAGTCTTGCATGAACTTGTCTCCCCTTTGTAGTTGAGTCCTAGTTTCATGCAGTTGGGGGCAGAAGTCTTATGTAGATTTAGTCTGGAGGTATCTATGCCCTTAACCTTGAAGTTTGGCTGACTCTAGATAGGTACCATTTGTACTGAGCAACTCTATATGAATAAAAGAGGTTTTGTTCATATAATGCCTAAACAGCTAATCAAGTATATCAAGAAAATTTTTAAAAAGTTAAAAGTAGGCAATTCAAGTGGAAAGGTAACTAAATGCCTATGTTTAATGATTACATGTGTTGCTTAGAACATGTGCGTATATGAGATTATCACGTTAAAATATTTCTAACAAATGGGTTGGCAAAACCTAACAATAATAATAATTAGTACTTGCCTAGTTCTTACTACTAACTGGTTTCTCTTCTGAGTGTTCTATGAATATTAACTAATTTAATTCTCATAACTACTCTGGTTATTAGCCAGGTTTGTAGAAACTGAGGCACAAGGAGGTTAAATGCTTTTCCCTATGGCACACTCCCAAAATTTGAATCCAAACCATGTGACTCCATAATTCATGCTCTTCCCTAATGCCCCATATGGCTTCTCAAAAGGCAACCACTTGAAATTTCTCTATGAGCTTATAGAAATGTGTTTACAGACTGGTTATCTTAACATCCAATCCTAATCATCTTTGTGGCAAAGTAATATTTTTATATGAACATGTCAGAGGCATTTGAACCAGATCAACTCCATCTTGAATAGGAGCTAGGTAAAATGAGACTGAGGCCTACTGGGCTGCATTCCCAGGAAGCTAAGGCATTCTTGGTCACTGGAAGATAGGAGGTTGACACAAGATACAGGTAATAAAGACCTTGCTGATAAAACAGGTTGCAGTAAAGAAGTCTGCTAAAATCCACCAAAACCAAGATGGCAACGAGAGTGACTTCTGGTCGTCCTCCCTGCTACACTCCCACCAGTGTCACAACAGTTTACAAATGCCATGGCAATGTCAGGAAGTTACCCTATCTAAAAAGGGGAGGCATGAATAATCCACCCCTTGTTTAGCACATAATTAAGAAATAATTGTAAAAATGGGCAATCAGCAGCCCTCAGAGATGCTCTATCTATGGAGTAGCCATACTTTTATTCTTCTACTTTCTTAATAAACTTGCTTACATTTTACTCTATTGACTCACCCTGAATTCTTTCTTGTGCGATATCCAAGAACCCTCTCTTGGGGTCTGGATTGGGACCCCTTCCTAGTAACAAAGAGATGTGTATTTTATTCCTGATAATACCTTTTTGCTTTGTTATCTTTCTCATGTTAGGCCAGCAGCTTAAGAAGCCCTGGTCTCCTTCCTGTATTGGAAAAGGGAGTTCACAATGAACACAAAAGAAGAAAGGATGAATTTGACAATTCCTCTAGAGACAATAGAATGAAAAAAAAGGATTCTGAGTTTGGGTTATGACTTTCAAGTTTAAAAATAAATCTATGCCTTAAAAAGTTCTCTTAGAATATATGTTAACGAGAAAGGAGACCCTTAATCCTCTTCAGCCTTCTACATTGCATCTCAAAAGGAGAAGTTGGAAGTCAGCCAGAGGAGGGACCAGCCAGGTTAAGGATAAGACCCCTACTGCTAACCACAATCCCATCTACAGATCACAGATATGGTATGGAGGAATCTTTCCAGAAGGCATTGTTTTTACTTAAACACGATCAAACCCCCACCTAAATCACATACCCCACACCTACTGCATGGATCAAGACCCTTTCACATGTAATTTCTAGAGTTGTAAGTCCAGGACCCTTTCACATGTAATTTCTAGAGTTGTAAGCCTTTAAAAGGGCAAGGATTTTCTTTGTTGGGGAGCTTGGCTATTAGGCAACTATGCCTCCGCTGCTCCCGGCAGAATAAATCACCCCTTCCTTACCAGTTCGGTGTCTGAGAAGTTGTTTTATGGCCTTTCCTGCTTCATTAATACATAAACCAATTATGCAACCCTAGATTAGATTTAATGCAAATTTCTCAGTTTCTAGGGTGATGGAGACAAAAGCAAGAAAGTAAAACACTGGCGCAAATCTCTGTGCCCCATCTCCATATACCCTCCCAGCATTGGGGTGGGAGGAGGCATTTTTTTTATTATTATTTAAGTTCTGGGGTACATGGGCAGATCTTACAGGATTGTTACATAGGTATACACATGCCATAGTGGTTTGCTGCCTCCATCCCCCTGTCACCTACATTAGGTATTTCTCCTAATGTTATCCCTCCCCAATCTCTCCACCCCCTGCTATCCCTCCCCTAGCCCTCCAACCCCCAACAGACCCCAGTGAGGAGGCAATTTTTAGCCCCCAAATAGGATGTTAGGAATCTGAGACTAGAAGGGATTGACAACAAATTCCTCTCAGAAAGCCTGAGTGACAATAGCCTGCAAGTTTCCACCAGGGCAGAGGCAGCTGTGCAGTAGTGCCAATAGGCCCAGAGAGCCCAGGACAGCCCCATTCTGCCAGACTGGAACTAGAGCAGCTGAATTTTCACAGGCACACAAAAAACATAGAAATTAACAGAGAGAGACTTAGTGGACATGGATGGATGTCAATATTATAATAAAAAGGATGCAGAGCATGTAGATCAACGGCCAGAGACCTACAGGGATTCAGACATCAGGACATTAGAAACAATAATGTCCCAGACTGAACCCTAAGTATTCCACCCCACCAGATGCCATTTGGGCCAAGTATCCCCAACCAATTCCAGACAACCATTTAAGCTCTCTACATTTCACCTCAAGGATGGGGAGGAGGAAATCTGAACTGATGGAGGACATCCTGAATTGACTTAGAAAGTCATGATTTCACTGAGAAAACCCTGTATTTACTTAAAGCAAGTTTTCTGACACAAGGCAAAATAGTTACTAGAGTTAGAAATAAAGTTGTTATAGAAAATAAAGCTGTCCTGGTTTAAACAGCTGAGTCAATTACAAAACATTTACCCACTACATCACTATTCACCAAATCAGTGATGTTCAACCATTCCTCTGCCCCTACACAATTGACAAATGACATTCACGTGTATTATATATCCCCTCAGGCCTAACAAGGGCTGTCTGCTGTTTTCAAGACCAACATCACAACTGAAAACCACTCACGTGGATACTTACTAAAAGAAATAGCTTGGATTAGGATGGAACTTGGTGTAACCCTCAAATATGGGAGTTTGTCACTAGAGGTACCAGAGGACCATATTCTCTATTATGGGACCCTGATGACAGTATATTACAATAAAGTCAGTGATTGGCAAACAGCAACTTCAAATAGGCATGCAGACAAACATTGAGAAACAGTAAACACATAAGATAACTCATTTAGACACTTTTATATGCAGCATCGATAGGATTTAAAATAACATTCCCAAGTTAAACTGAAACCATTACTATGTAAATGCCACAGCCAAGTCAAATGAAATAGTAAATACCAGCCTTGCAAACTGGTATCCCTCAAGGGCACTCAAAGGAGTTAGATTGCATGCTGCTCTCTTAGGAAATGTCCTCCTCTCTATCAATCATTTCTGTTTTGACATCAAACCCATTGACCAGCATATGTTTTGGAATTTCTGAACAATTGACTTTCAAGGACTAACATGCATTCTGCACTTTCTTAGAAACCTCATAGGAGCCACTGTTGCCAATAAAATAAAAACACACACACACAAACATTATAAATCTAGCCCCAAAATAGAATTGCTTCAAAAGAATGGACACCCCCACTCCCCACATTGTTTGTACACATCTGTGTGGATTCTCTCGGTGAATCGGCCATGCAAGCAGGAGATCATCAATCAGCAGGTGTCACCCAGCACAAGTCAGAATTGCTCGACAGAAAAATTGAGTCTTTTTTTTATTCCCTATTGTCACCTACTAAAATGTAAGTTGCTTGTTGATCTCATCACACTGAGTTATGTTTCAGTGAAGTGTTGAAAAGGCCCAGCCTGCACATATTCTTGAAATTTCAAAATAATGGCTCAGTGAACAGATGTATACTTTCTCCCAACAGCTCTTTGTGGAAATGAATTTTTTTATGAGCTCAAAATATCTTTGATTCATCCCTGATTAAAAGTCAAGTTAAAACCAAATACTTTTTTGAAAGACATTTTAGGAAGTTATTGACACAAGGACTTCTGAGACCAAAAATCACTGGGTTACCAATAAACCTTTGTTTGGTGAAACAAAAGAACAGTATAGGACAGAAGTAAAAAGCACAGGCTCCGGGGCCAGACTGTCTAGGTTCAGATTCTTCACATCTCAGCTCTGTGACCTTGAACAAACTACTCCAGTTAATCATAACTTCAGTCTTTAAAAAATTGGGATATTGAATAATGATTACTCCATAGGGTTTCCATAAAGGAAGATATAATGTAATATTTATATGCACATAGAACAGTGCCTGGCACAGAGCCAGTGTTCAATTAATACTAGCTATTTTTTGGATGCAGATAGATAAAAGAAGCAGTTGATGACTACTTACATGCCCATTCACATAAAATGTAAGCCAAATCCATATCTGTATCTTATGGTGACAAAGTTTTCTGCTCATCTCTTAACTAGAAGGAGTGAAGAGCTTCCCTATAATATTGAAAATTGTATACTAATGGTTTCAAGGACTGTTTTCTTTCTTTCTCTTTTTTTTTAGAAAGAGAAAAAAGAAAGGAAGAAAAAGAAAGAAAAGAAGAGAGAAAGAAAAAGAATGAAAGAGAGAAAGAAAGAGGAAGAGAAAGAGGGATAGAGAACGGGAATCTTGCTCTATTGCCCAGGCTAGAATGCAGTCTAAAAATGGGTATTAAAAACCTCTTTTATGCCAATAAATGTGCTTAACAATGGAGACAGGAAGGAATAAGGGATGAAAATAACAAACAAGCAGCCAACCAATATTTCATTTAAACCTGTGAAATGCTATGCAATTGCTGAGGAGTGATTTACTTCCAATTATATGGTCACTTTTAGAAAAGGTGTGATGTGATACTGAGAAAAATGTATATTTTGTGGATTTGGGGTGGAGAATTCTGTAAATGTTTATTAAGTTTACTTGTTCCAGGTCTGAGTTCAAGTCCTGGATATCCTCGTTAATTTTCTGTCTCGTTGATCTGTCTAATATTGACAATGTAGTGTTAAAGTCTCCCACTATTATTGTGTGGGAGTTCAAGGACTGTTTTTTAGGAATGTTTGCTACAGAAACCTCACTGGTTAGATGTTTGTTGGAGCACATTGTGATTATTCATTGTTATTGCAAACTGTGTTTACCACTGGAGGCTGTTCTGACTCACCACTTTGTGACTCACCAATTAGTAAACAGCTAAATGTCGCATTACTGATTTAGGTGTAATTTATTCCATCAGTATAAAAGGACTGTGCAGATTCTACTAAAATTGAGAACATAGCTAAAGGCATTCTTCATTGTAAAAATGAATTTTAGAAAACAAGATGACTCTAACAGAGTTACTTTAAAATACAATGCAATATGTCTATTTTAAATGACAACAATATCTTCTGTCTGACAGCATTCAACTTACTTTCAGATTTATTTGGCGTTTTCTCAACTTCACAAGCACTTGAAAATCCATAAAGGAGGGAAATATGTCTTTTTTTCATTTTCAATAGTTACATCATGGATATTTTTCAAAAGTCTTTCATATTTACCATGTTCTCAACAAGTAACTCTTAACAATGAAAGTACAGTCATGATGATGGGTAAAAATCAGGATCATTCGTTTTTCATCTTTACCTGTGTAGAGCAATGTAACGTGTCCTTTTTCCAAACCCTCTGACTCCATAAGGGATGAGACACAGAGGGTGTGGCTGAGGGCTCCTAGGCCCAGAACCTCTTGGCTTGTGTCCTGTGGCCTGCAGTCCAGGGCTCATAGGTGATCAAATAGGGAAGGAGAAATGAGAGAGGCACAGTGTTATAAGCAGGCCTGTGTTTTCACTGGGAATGGTGGTTAGCAGATGATTAGATGTGTCCCTTCCTCACACTCACCTTTGGCTTGGTTCTTAACTCCTGCCTACCTCTCCCTAAACCCTTTGTGGAGGTCCAGAAGAACTCACAAAGAACTAAGTGAATCACAGACACCCAGCAAGCAGTCTCCAGAGAGGCCTCTGTGCATAAAGACTTCCCCAGAAGGATGCCCACTCTTCTTAACTGGCCTGGGACTCAAAATGGGCACAAAAACTGAAGACTGTGAGAGAGGTTCAGGTTACAGACCAGAAACTGACAATAAGATTGATGTTCCAAATAGCTGAATTTTTTATTCTTATCCTGAGATCCACTTTTCATTTTTAGTCTTGTGTTAAACCTCAGTGAGGGGTGTTTTGTCTCGTGTTCTGTCTATTGGTGGATGGATCCCAACCTTTCTGAACATGGGGACATACTTTTTAAAGCCAAAACTTTTGCAGATAGTAATGGATTTTTAATATCCATTGATTAACAAAAGTGCTATGAATACAGTAACACTTTTAAATAAATTTGCTTTCAGTTTAACTAAACATATGCATGTACAAAATATATAAAACTAACTTATCACAGTACGTGGCACAGTAAAAGCATTCAACAAATATTAAATATTAGCTATAATTACCACTATTGCTGTTCTTTACTCAGTCCATAGGTAATGCCTGGTATACATGTGGATTCTCAGAGTGCTTATAGAACACAGCAACACATAAACTATACTAAGCTCTAAATCTTCTATCCCAGTGTTACATGTAAATTTTCAGTGCCACAAAAGAAATAGCACTCGAATATGAATTTTCTCAGCAAGGCAATTTACTTCTATAGAAGGGTGTGTCTCATGAGTGGAGCAATGGCAACCACACACATGAACAAGGGAAGGGAAGGGAAGGGGTTCTTATCCCTGATGCAGGTAGCCCCTTCTGTTGTGTCATTCCCCTATTGGCTAGGGTTGGGCTGCACAGTCTAAGCTAATTCCAATTGGCTATTTTAAAGAGAGCAGGAGTATGAGCCCGAGTGGCAGAGTGAGTAGTTTAGCGGGAAGGATGGATACAGAACAGGTGACCCAGGATGACTTAAGTCAGAGCAGATGCCCAAGGTGACTCAGGATGGAGCAGGTAATAGAGGCTAGGAGGGGGTTGTTTACTGAAACTAGGGGCAAGGAGACAAAAAGAACAAGGAAGTTAAACTTTAAAATGAAGAACAAGAACGGAGAGCTGAACATGATACATTGGTTCTTTGGAGAGGATCTCAGAATTCATCATACTTAACAATTTACAGGATAAAACCTTTGAAGAGGAATTTATTGTATCCTACAGCAGGAACTTCATCCGATGCATACTGCACCAGCAACAGCAGCATTTAGCACTGTCTTGCTGTAGAAAATTTCTTGATAAATTGAATTAAATTTATGTCTCATAAAATCTCAGAGAGATGAAGTGTCTTGGTCCTCAGTATGACCTGAGAACAATTTTATTCTAGGAACCAGAGGTGCTGAGGACTCAGCTTCTGGCCTACCCTAGATCAGAAACATCATTGGACTAATGGTCAATTCAGAATAATCTAAGCTATTGTCCTTTTATAACAGACTTGGTTATGTCCTAAAAAGTAAAGAGCATTTATAAATAAATAAGAAATTTTAACAGTTCAATAGAGCAACATGACTTTGCAGCTCTTCCCTGAATAGGTGGCATCTCTTTCCCTATCCCTTGAATCTCAATTGGTCTTGTAACTTATGTGGATCAATAGAATGTGGCAGAAGTGACAGTTATGGAAGTTCTGAGCCCTCATCTCAAGAGCCTTTGCACTCTGTCACCTGCTCTCTTGGACCTTGGCTTTTTTCCATGTGAATAAGCTGAGGCTAACCTTCTGGAAGAATAGAGACCACATGAAAAAGAACCATGTTAGCCTGAGGCCCTGGACATGTGAGAAAGCTGATCAGCAAAGTTGACCTAAAACTGAGTCAGAGTTGACCTCAGATACATGAGAATTTAGCCAAGGCTAGAAAACATTTGGTTGAATCTCACCTCAATTTCTGACCCAGTGATACCAACTAATTTATCATGATTATTATGCAGTCATTAGAAAGAATATATTACATCAATGTATATTGACCTGGAAGAAGTTTTACGATATATTGGAAAAGGAAAGCTGAAAAATACTGCTTATACTAATATTCAATTTTTCATAAGAGCAAAACAAAATAAAACCTATACATATAAAAGCTCATAGTTAAGGGATGTATGGACTTGCTCTGGTCACTCCAGGAGTGTGAAATTGGCAGAAGAAGGAAGAGGGTTGGAAAGCAGAAGAAACTGACTTTTCTCTTTACCCATCTCTGTATTATATGATGGCAACAGCCAGCATGTGTCATTTTTGTAATTTAGAGATACAACTTTTAAAGAAAAGTTAGCTAAAGAGTGCTTTGGGCCAGCTTAAGCTTCTGAATGAAGACACAAAGGTCTAGTGATAGAAAGGACATGTTCTTTGGATTCTTAGCATTGCCACCACTTGAAGAAAGAGAGAGACAGAGACAGAAAGTTTATATACTTTCTCATTAATTGTATTTCTGTGAATTTAATTCATAGGAAATAATCATAAGTGTGCATAATTAATTATATGGAGGTATTTCATTGTATGCTCCTTATTACATCAAAAATTAGAATGTCTGCCAGTAGTAGAGTAGTTAAATAAATCATGGCAATTTATATACGAATAAAGTCATTAAAACCATACTAAGTATCTGGAAATGCTCTTGCTCTTAAGGAAAAAAAATGCAATAAATAAAACTGAATACACGATAGTGTTACAATTTTATGATACACATGGATAAAGCCACTACACCAAGCTGTTAGCAAAGCTGATCTCTGCATGTTTGATTTAAAAGATTTTTGGCTGGGCGTGGTGGCCCATGCCTGTAATCCCATCACTTTGGGAGGCCAAGGAGGGCAGATCACCTGAGGTCAGGAGTTCAAGACCAGCCTCACCAATATGGTGAAATCTTGTCTCTGCTAAAAATACAAAAATTAGCTGAGCATGGTGGCTCACACCTGTAGTCCCACCTACTCAGGAAGCTGAGGCAGGAGAATCACTTGAACCCAGGAGGTAGAGGTTGCAGTGAGCTGAGATCCTACCACTGCACTCCAGCCTTGGTAACAGAGAAGACTCAGTCTCAATAAATAAATAAACACAGAGATTTTTTCTTCCTCCTATTTAACCCTTGTTCTATTATGTATAATGAATGTGCATTCCTTCAAAATCAGAATAAAACACATACTATAAATAATTTCAGTGAATCCTGGGAGAGGGAGAAGAGGAACAGAACAGAAAAATCAGTGAGAAAATACAAGAAAACTCTGTCCTACTCAGATCCCTCATTTCCTTCCCTTCCCTGTGACACTGAATTTAAAACTGTCAAACAAGAGACATTTTATCAGGTATATGAGACAATGTAGATGACTATATAGCACATTTACATATATGTACTGGGCTGATTCAGCAGAGAGACAGAAACTGGTAATGCAGGTGAGAGAATGTGGCTTTACGAAGTCCTTGAGTTGGCAAAGGTGATGGGGTGTGGTACATACATGGAGGGGGTGGCTCTAAGGTAATCAGGGATGGTGCACCGATTCAACAGAAGGAGAGGCAGACAACAGGGTAAAGATGCAGTAGAGCTGCTGAATTGGAGTGAGAAGATGTACTCTGATCGCTTCTGTTTTCTTAGTGAAATGAGAAGTGAGATTACTAGCTGAATATTAGTGGGGAGAGAAGCTGTGACATAATCTACATGCTGCTTGGTTTTCCTTTCTTACCTCTAGTCACGATTCAATGAAAAATCCTATATTCAAGAAGTATTGTCTAAGTATGCTTCAATGATTATTCATCTTTAAAAAAATACAGAAATAGGGTTGTAGAACAAGGTTCCTAGCCATAGTAAGCTTACATTTCTGTTGGTGAAATAAAACACATATGTGATAAAGAAATAATGCAACCAACAAGAAAATGCTTTGCAATCAAGAGACTTCTTGAATAATGTGGGTGCACGGTATCTAGAAGTATAATAGTACCCTAACACAGTAGACACATTTCTGTTGTCTGTAGTTATCCTTTAGCAAGCCTTCATGGGAGAACCTTTAAATGACCTCAGAGAATGAGGGTTTATGTTAATAAAGAATCAAGTCAGTGTGGGTAGAGGTTCAGCACCAGGGTGCAGGAAGTTACATGAAGATTGTGGTATGGGGCTTATATTTAGAAACAGAGAGTGGTCCCACATCAGCCTATGAGGGAGGAGAAAGGCCCCACCTCCAGGTCCTCCTTCAGGAAGATCTCTGTGGGAAAGAAGCAGGCATCCCAGGGAGTTGGCAGAGCCTGTGCTTAGGCAATGTGTCAACGCAGGGCCCACAGATGACCTCTGACCCTTCTCACGTTTATTTTCTCTGCCTGGTACTTTCTCTAAGGAATATCCTGTCAATCACCAGCCCCTAACAAGCACACACAGACATACACACACACACACACACATACTCTCTCTCTCTCTTCTTTCTCTTATATACTATTTGCTCATAATCCACCATCAGAGTTTAACTTAGATATCACTTCTTCTGGGAAATTTCTCTGCTGAGAGATACTCTTATGTGGCTCTTGACCTACCAAACCAGAAGCTGTTGTGCAATCAGTGACCATTATTCTCTTATTTATTTTAGTATCTAGCACTTAGCACAATATCTACAAACAGTGGGCACTGAAAAAATACTTTTTGAATCAACAAATTAAATAGCTAGTTTTCCTTCACGCTGAGAAAATACCAAGCATTGGTCTTAAGAATGTGACAGGCCTGAAGGTATAAAGGAGGAAGCAAGGAAACAAAATCAACAGACAGAGCCTTGGCAAGATCTGCTGTTCGCCAGTTCTCCCAGAAACTCCATTTCCCATTCTGGGGAAGCAATGCCAAACAGCTCCAGTAACTCTGTGTATGATCTGTTGAGTATCCAAGACAGAACGGAGAATTTCAAGAGTGGAAGCCCAACCTGCTTGCTCCAGTCTAGACTGTGCTGGTCTTTATTTTTCAAGTTAGAAATGGCCCTGACGTGGGACTGTGTCAACTCTCAGGCTCTGAGGCCTTGGAAATGGAGGAATGTTGTATCTGCCAGTGGTTTGGGCCTGTACTGTGAAGAATTAACTTTCCCAAATAGAGGTCTGGCCTTTGCCCTCAGCTACTGGGAGGTGACCCCTAGGCTCCTGGAATGTCCTGCCTGATAGGAGTATCTTTGTTTGCCTGAGGGCTTTGGCCATCAGTCAGTCTAACAATGTGATGTATAATGGGGCTTTGGAACATGCCATGTGAGTTCTGACCTCTGGAGGAACAGAGACCATTAGCTAGAACCTCCAAGGGGTTGGGGGGCCGCTAGAGGTTAAAGGCCAGCCACGTGGGCAGCATGTAATAAAGCTCCAGCAAAAACTCTGGACGTGAAAGGCTCAGTTGAGCTCCTATCCTCAGCAATACTCTGTGAGTTCTGTCACACAACATGGCCATGAGGAGGTAACATACCCCGGTCTCCCTGGGAGAGGACAACCAGAATCTTCCTGTTTAGAACCCTCCCAGATTTCACCCGATGCTTCTCTCCCCTCAGTTGGTTCTGATCTGTATCCTTTTGCTATAATAAACTACGATCATAAATATAGCACTTTCCTGAGTTCTGTGTGTTGTTCTATGGAATTATTAAGCTTGAGGGAGTATGGGAACCCCCAGATTTGTAGCCAGCTAGTCAGAAGTAAAAGCGGCCTGGGGACCCGGAACTTGTGGCTGATGTTTGCAGTGAGGGCAGACCTGTGGAGGACTGTGCCCTTAACCTGTCAAGTGTGGCCACGTTCCAGCAGCTGCTGTAAGAATTCATTGCAGGGCCACTCAGGGAAGTGTGGGAAATTGAACCAATGAGGCCTGACACCAGGGCTTCCTGACCATCCTCTAGGAAGTCTATCAGGAGACGCCCCTGTTTTCTTCCCTGTAGGTTCCAGCAAGGCTCAGAGGGTCATCAGTTCCACCAACAATATCTGTGCAGAAGAGAATAGCTGTGATTTTATTCTAGTCTGAAAGAACACTGTATGTTGTTAACACCTGAATATTACCAACAGCTTCTCAGTGTGAGAAGGTTTATCTTATTCTCCCGTGTAATTAGAATGATTATTCAACAAATGGATGTTATCTGGTGAACTTACAGAAAGAAGCCAAATTTATCAACCTCATCAACTCACACTTACAGCCAGGGATCTATATTCCTGTGCTCTCAGAGAGGGTACTGAGCGCAGACTGACAGCAAAAGACCAACAAAAAACCCAGAAGCCAGTCAAAAACGCCCCAGGCTGCGGAATCCCAGAAAGACCTGAAAACACACGAGGAAAAGGCTGGGAAATAGGAATTGTGAGTGGTCCTCTGGGGTCTGGAGAGGAAATACTGGTTATTTTATGAAAAACATTCCCACAACGGGGCTCAGAGAAAAGAGAAAGTAATGGTACCCAGGCCTGATTCTCAGAAGCATTTGCCTCCCTGAATCCAGTACCTAAGGTAATTGGGCAGCAGATAAAAACAGCATTTTCTCAAAACAAAGCAAAACATTAAAAAAAAAATAGCCTACGGTCTAAGCTTTGTCTCCCAGTGGAACTCACTAGGAACCACTCCAACTTCTCCAGCTGTGCACCTTGGCTATGTGTCTCAGATGGAACATTTCTGACTTCATTCTGTCCACCTCCTACATCACTTAGTAAGGAGAGTGGGCCAGGACAAGAAGCTAAGACAGCTGTTCCCACAGGTGGCCTTACTACAACCCCCCAGGCCTCACATGCATACACCGCTGGGCCCTGCCTACCTGCACTAACCCATCCGGCCCAGTGCAACAGATCATTCTTCCAAGCTGCCTCTCTCCTCCTCACAACCATCCCAGGACTCCCCTCAAAACTATTTTTTTCTGAGAACACATTGTGCTTTGCCACACTGTTCCATTTATCTTTTGGTGGCTGTTCCATTTGCCTCAAAGACTCTCTATCCCATTTTTTAGTACTGAAATACTACCCTTGAACGAGAAGGCAATCTCGTTTACCTTGCCAGCTCAAAATCCTTATGGCAATCATGTTGCTTTAGATTGCATTTATGTGTGGATAGGTGTTTGGCACTGTGTTAGATGCCAAAGATACAGTGCTAAGGAAAAAATACACCGGACAACAGATTTTGTTATATTCTAATGGGAAAGATAGGATAAACAGATACATAGACAATGTATACGCAGATTAGGATGAGTATCATGAAAGCAATAAATAAGAGCCTAAAGGGTTCAATTTAAATGGGGTGGTCAGAAAATACTTTTTCTTCCCCTGAGAGAAGTGAGTGAGGGGCACAGAGAAGTCCAAATTGTTATACTAATGAGTATTTCTGTGCTTGAAAACACAAAACAAGGGGAAATGAAATTCCACTCAACAGAGGTATATAAACATGTCAATTACATGCCCCAGGACATCTGACTCATATACACCTTGCTGACACTACTCCATGGGGAACGTCATTTGGACTTCTGCACATCTACCACACCTTCATTTTCACTCTCCCTGGGATAAGATGATATGCATTTACACCGTGTCT
Source organism: Aotus nancymaae (assembly GCF_030222135.1). Taxonomy (NCBI): domain Eukaryota; kingdom Metazoa; phylum Chordata; class Mammalia; order Primates; family Aotidae; genus Aotus; species Aotus nancymaae. The sequence continues at coordinate 31,312,866 of NW_026988422.1, read as the reverse complement.
GCCTAGCGAAATGTACTCTCTGCTGAATAAAGCACCATTAGTTGATATTCATGAACACCAAGTCTCTCTTTATAATGGTACTTTAGAGAGCTGTGCTAACTGACCAGCACTCTGGATACTTATGAGCAGATGTCTGGTAGCAATGGACCTCTCATGACCATCCAGGCTCTAAATTACTATTCAGCTCAGCAGCTCATTCCCACCTTCCTGGAGTTAGAACTCCAACATAAGAATAAATATCTCCATCTAGAATTGTCACTTTTTTAATCAAAACCCATATTCAGCTTGAAAGTATAAATATCAAAATTCCAGGGCATTTTTTCTAACTTTTTTTGGAAGTTTTTAGCAAAATTCAAGGACTGATTGCTGAAAGTACAATCTGGGAAGAGCAACTAATATACTGTTATATGACATGAAATCAAGCAACCCTTTTTTTATTATGTAACTCTATCAAACTTCTAGGAAATTCTTTGGAAATCTGTGCACCACTACATTTAAAACAAAATAGCTCTATCATTAAATGCCTAATGAAGGTTGATCTCACAGTGTGATCGAGGTGCTATGCATATCTGAGACATGCAGATTATTCCAGAATGAGAGAGAAACACAGGATGAATAAGTTGCACTAACGGCAATAGCAGCTTCTGGGAAACACCATTTTCTGGCAGCTGTTGCTTTCATCAACACTTTCTCAGCAAAATTGCCACAGCGATTTCTGAGAGCTTACAAGCACTGCTAGGAATCTCTAATGGGAGTCTCTGTAATGGGAATTCCTATTGACTGGAGCTGCCTTTGCAAATAGGAGATAATGTTGAGCTAAGGGAATCTTTCAACGATTCATTTGAAATGGGTTTATCTACCATGTAATAAACATTATAGTCAGTGCCATAGTATAAACTTGAATAAAACATAATCCCTGCCCCCAGGGAACTCACATCCTTCTCAACATGCCTGGCACAAAAACACAGAATTATAATAAAAATTGTCAAGAAGAACATGGGGTGGGGCATTGTGCAAGCAAAGAAAAAGGGCTGCCTTATTCATTTAGAAGCTACTGGCCCTCTCTAGAGATTGCTGGTCTTCCAGTACATCTCAATATTCTTCAATAATAAAATGCCGTGAAGTTAGAAGTACAAAATGCTGTGTTATTACACTGGGGCCTGTCGGGGGGTAGGAGTTTAGGGGAGGGATAGCATTAGGAGAAATACCTAATGTAGATGACGGGTTGATAGGTGCAGCAAACCACCATGGCACGTGTATACCTATGTAACAAACCTGCACATTCTGCACATGTACCCCAGAACTTAAGTATAATAATAATAATAAAGAGTAAAGCAAAATAAGTGACTTAAAAAAATGTGTTATCGGTTAAGCTTCTTCCTTTATTTATTTATTTATTTATTTATTTTTTGACACAGTGTTGCTGTTACCCAGGCTGGAGTGCAGTGATGCGATCTCGGCTCACTGCAACTTCTGCCTCCCAGGTTCAAGCGATTCTCCTGCCTTAGCCTCCCGAGTAGCTGGGATTACAAGTGTATGCCACCATGCCTGGCTAATTTTTGTATTTTTAGTAGAGATGGGGTTTCACCATGTTGACCAGGCTGGTCTTCAGATCTCGAAGTCCTGACCTCAAGTGATCTGCCTGCCTTGGCCTCCAAAAGCGCTGGGATTATGGGATTTCAGGTGTAAACCACTGCGCCCAGCCAGTTAAGCCTCTTTAAAAATGTCTTGAATTACAACAAACACATGATGTATATCTTCCCCTGTATCTTTTTTTTTTTTTTGAGACGGAGTTTCGCTCTTGTTACCCAGGCTGGTGTGCAATGGCGCGATCTTGGCTCACCGCAACCTCCGCCTCCTGGGTTCAGGCAATTCTCCTGCCTCAGTCTCCTGAGTAGCTGGGATTACAGACATGCACCACCATGCCCTAATTTCTAATTTTTTGTATTTTTAGTAGAGATGGGGTTTCACCATGTTGACCAGGATGGTCTCGATCTCTTGACCTCGTGATCCACCCACCTCAGCCTCCCAAAGTGCTGGGATTACAGGCGTGAGCCACCGCGCCCAGCCCCCCTGTATCTTCATACTGAAGAAATTAGGTTCAAAATCAAGGCATGGTCACCAGAAATCAGGTCAGAAGGATCAAGAAAACAGACAGTGAAGTGTTTTCACTTCCATATAGGTGATAATTGTTTCCTAAAATACAGGTAGATGTGTCACACAGTCTCTCCAGACTCTGAGTATTGCAGTCTCTCCTAATACCAGAGAGGAAGGACCTAGCATTCGTCATCTCAATTTCAGACAAACTCATACTCAGAGGGCACCAAGAACACACGTAAACCAAACAAAAATTCGAACAGGCGTCCAAGTTTGGGCTTCCTTGGATGGGTACTGTATTAATTTCCCATAACAAAATACTACAGATTGGGTGGCTTACACAGACGTTTCTTTTCTCACATTGTGGAGGCAGGAAGTCCATGATCAAGGTGTCAGCATGCTTGTGTTTTCCTGAGGCTTCTCTCCTTAGCTTGTGAATGGTCATCTTCACTCTCTCTCTTTACTTGGTCTTTTCTCTGTGCACAGGCATCCTTTGTATCGCTCCCTCTTCTTATAGGGACAAAAATCCTACGGGATGAAGACCTCACCCTTATGATCTCATTTAACCTCAATTACATTTTTAAAAGCCATGTCTCCAAATACAGTCACATTGGGGGATAGGGCTTCAGCATAAGAATTTTAGGAGGACATAATTCAACCCATATTAGATGGGGACAGGGATATTCTCCTCCTGGAGTGAGCCCTCCCTTAGGGCCATTTACAGAGAGATAAACAAACCCCAAGTTATACTGAGCAAAAGCTCAGAGACCCTGAAGACATCTGCAGTTAGTAAATGAGAAAGACAGAATATTTTCAAAATCTTCAAGTCTAATACCTAGAAGTGGTGGAGGCTTATTCACATTTTCTCCCAGTTTTTTTCTTATTCTGTGTTTATACGGTATTTCTGTTAATGACACCATTATTTTCAGAAATCAGAATGAGTCTTAATGTCATCATTGACTCTCTCCCCTTGCTTGCCTTCACTTCAATCATAATTTTCTATGCCTATGTAAGTATTCTTTTGACTATTCAAATATTCATCAGAAACCTATTTCAGCTCTTTTACTTTTCATGAAGATCACTAAAGGAAGCCGCCTGTTATTCATGCTTCTAATTCAGGTGCTCCTAATAGGGGAATAGTATAGCTTCAGTTGCTCTATAACCCTTCACCCCCACGTTTTGTAGTTGTTTTTGCATACACTTTCACATATATAAGTGGTAATGTGTTCATTACTATTATCAGTTGTTCAAAGCGGGTCTCTCACCCACAAACAGGTTAAAAACCGAGCTCTCATCTCTCCTACGCTTGCTTCTTATAAAAAATTATTTAATCTTTGTGATTAATATGATTGCTTATATTCTTCTCCCTACTCAAATATTTCCAGTTACAAACATTTTAATTTGTAGTTTAAAATGGTTCCCGCTCAGCAATCCCTTCTGTAGACTCTTCCAAAAATTTCCACGGAATACCTCTTGTAATCAACAGTTCAACCAATACGTTCCATTTTGGCTGGTGTGGGGATATATACAGTCATATGTTCTTGTGATTTTTAAAATAAATAACATGTGTATTAGTTGTATTGCTGTGTAACTGATTACCACAAACTTAGTGGCTTAAGATAACACATATTATCTCTCATCTCCCGTGAGTCAGGAGTCTAGGCATGGCTTAACTGGGTCCTCTGCCCAGGATCTCACAAGGCCCCAATCAAGGTGTCGCCTGAGCTACATTTTTATCACATTCTATGAAAGAATGCACTCTCAAGTTCACCGAGGTTGCTAGCAGAATTTGTTTCCCTGCAGCTCTATGAATGAGGACTCTGACGTTTTGCTGGCTGACAGCTGGAGGCCATCCTTCTTTCCTAAAGGTTGCCCACAGTGCACAGAGGTCCTCTGTAGTTCCTATGCCACAAAGGCTTCTTCAATGTGGCTGCTTATGTCATCAAAACAATAGGGAGAATCTCTTATTCCAGTGTGCTAAGGCAGAGTCTTTTCTAATGTAGCATAATAACAGGATGATAGCCCATCATCTTTGCATATTCAATTGGCTGGAAGCAAGTCACAGGTCCCTCTCACACTCAAGAGAAGAGATTTTAGAAAGCCATGGACACCAGAAAGCAGGGATCTATCTGTCCACCACAGTCCACCATCTGCCACCATAGACTCACATTGCCCCCGCTTGCAAAAATACATTCACACACATCCCCAAAGGTCTCAAGAATCTTATCCCACAGAGCTTCAGCTCAAAGTCAAAATTTTACTATTTAAATCACGTGTAGGTTCAAACACAGCTCCTGGGGTATAACTTCTGTCCTGCCGATCTGCAAAACTAAGGAGACAAGTGATCTTCCCCCAGTACACCCATCATACAATGTTACAACAGGCATAACTGGAAGGCATCGGATAACAGCTATAGACACATTGGTTCAAAGGAGGAGGGGAAGAAAGATAACAAAGAGCTGCTGGTCCATAGCAGTTCTAAAATCTAGCTGGGTAAATGTTGGGAGTTCAATTACTAGGTTTTAAAGCCTAGGATTAATCTCAGCTCTACACTCTTGGCTCTTAGCACCACCTCTATCATCCTTCTTTCATAAAAGGTAACATACGTTTGGAGTTGAGTAGTTTTATCAGCCTGCTTCTTGACAGTAGAAATGTTGGGGTCCAACAGCCTCCTTTCATTTCATACACTTTCTGCCCCTTTCAATCTAAGTCAGTAGTGTTTCTGCTGAAAAATTTCCTGAAGAATTTTGTGCATCTGTCATGGATTTCAGTGATGTTCACACTATCAGAAAAAAACACACCCACAGATCTTTTCCAGACAACATGTATTTTTGGCTCCTGCTCAGATGGCTGAGGGGCAATACTCTTGAACTTTCTAGAAGTTCTACAGTTTAATTGAGTGGATCCAAATAGGCACATTCTTAATCTCTTTAAGGAGTTCTTTGTGCATTTGAATATTCTCACCTTTTAATCTTTGAGGTCTTTTTAAGTTCAGGAGTATATGTGCAGGTTCGTTATAAAGGCAAATGTGTGTCGGGGGTTTGTTGTACAGATTATTTCATCACCCAGTTATTAAGCCTAGTACCCATTAGTTAATTTTTCTGATCCTCTCCTTCCTCTTACCCCCCACCCTCAAGTAGGCCCCATTGTGTGTTGTTCCCTTCTATGTGTCCATGTGTTCTTATCATTTTGTTTCCACATATAAGTGAGAACGCAGTATTTGGTTTTCTGTTTCTGTGTTAGTTTGCTAAGGATGATGGCCTCCAGCTCTATCCATGTCCCTGCAAAGAACATTATCTCATTCCTTTTTATGGCTGTATAGTATTTCATGGTATATATCTATCACATTTTATTTACCCAATCTGCCATTCCTGGCCATTTAGGTTGATTCTATGTCTTTGCTATCATGAACAGTGCTGCAATGAACATATGCATACATGTGTCTTTATGGTAGAACGATTATTATTCCTTTGGGTATATACCCAGTAATGGGATTGCTAAATCAAATGGTAGTTCTGTTTTTAGGTCTTTGAGGAATCACCATACTGTTGTTTTTAATGGTTGAACTAATTTACACTCTCACCAACAGTGTTTAAGTGTTCCTTTTTCTCCACAACCTCACCAGCACATTATTTTTTGACTTTTTATTAATAGCCATTCTGACTGGTGTGAGATGGCATCTCATTGTGGTTTTGATTTGCATTTCTCTAATAATCAGTGATGTTGAGCTTTTTTTCATATGCTTGTTGGCTGCATGTGTGTCTTCTTTTGAAAAGTATCTGTTCATGTCCTTTGCCCACTTTTTAATGGGGTTGGTTTTTTTCTTGTAAATTTGTTTAAGTTCCTTATAGATGCTGGATATTAACCTTTGTCAGATGCATAGTTTGCCAATATTTTCTCCTATTATGTAAGTTATCATTTTAGAATGCTGATAGTTTCTTTTACTGTGCAAAAGCTCTTTAGTTTAATTAGATCCCATTTCCCAAATTTTGCTTTTGTTGCAATTGCTTTTGATGTCTGTCATAAAATCTGCCTGTTCCTGTGTACACAGTGGTATTGCCTAGGTTGTCTTTCACGGTTTTTTTTTTAGTTTTGGGCTTTACATTTAAGTCTTTAATCCATCTTGAGTTGATTTTTTGTTTATGGTGTAAGGAAGGGGTCCAGTTTCAATCTTCTGCATATGGCATCAGTTATCCCAGCACCATTTATTGAATAGAGAGTCTTTTCCCCATTGCTTGTTTTTGCCAGCTTTGTTGAAGAGCAGAGAGTTGTAGGTGTGTAACCTTATTTCTGGGCTCTCTGTTCTGTCTCATTGGTCTATGTGTCTGTTTTTGTACCAGTACTGTGCTGTTTTGGTTAGTATAGCCCTGTAGTATAGTTTGAAGTCAGGTAGTGTGATGCCTCCAGCTTTGTTCTTTTTGCTTAGGATTGCCTTGGCTATTTGGGCTCTTTGTTGGTTCCATATCAGTTTTAAAATTTTTTTTCTAGTTCTGTGAAGAGTGTCATTGGTAGTTTGATAGGAATAGCATTGAATCTATAAATTGCTTTGAGCAGTATGGCCATTTTAACAATATTGATTCTTCCTGTCCCTGGGTGTGGAATATTTTTCCATTGTTTGTGTCATCTCTGATTTCTTTGAACAGTGTTTTGCAGTTCTGCTTGTAGGTATCTTTCACCTCCCTGGTTAGTTGTATTCCTAGGTATTTTATTATTTTTGTGGCAATTGTGAATGGGATTAAGTTCCTGATTTGGCTCTCAGCTTGACTTTTTTTGGTGTATAGGAATGGTAGTGATTTTTGTATGTTGATTTTGTATCCTGAGACTTTGCTGAAGTTGTTTATCAGTTGAAGGAGTGGAGCTTTTAGGCCAAGACTATGGGTTTTTCTAGGTACAGAATCATGTCATTTGCAAAGAGGGATAATTTGACTTTTCTCTTCCTATTTGGATGCCCTTTATTACTTTCTCTTGCTTGATTGCCCTAGGTAGAATGTCCAATACTATATTGAATAGGAGTGGGGAGGGAGGGCATTCTTGTATTGTGTTGGTTTTCAAGGGCAATGCTTCCAGCTTTTGTCCATTCACCATGATGTCGGCTGTGGGTTTGCCATAAATAGCTCTTATTATTTTGAGGTATATTCCTTTAATACCTAGATTGTCAAGACTTTTTAACATGAAGGAGTGTTGAATTTTATTGAAAGCCTTTTCTGCATCTATTGAGATAATCATGTGGTTTTTGTCTTTAGTTCTGGTAATGTAATGAATCACATTGGTTGATTTGCATACACTGAACCAACCTTACATCCAAGGGATAAAGCTTACTTGATCATGGTGGGTAAGCATTTGACATGCTACTGGATTCAGCTTGCCAGTATGTTGTTGAGGATTTTTGCATCAATATTTATCAAGAATATTGGCCTGAAGTTTTCTTTTTTGTTGTATCTCTGCCAGGTTTGGGTTATCAGGATGATGCTGGCCTCATAGAATGAGTCAGAGAAGAGTCCTTCCTCCTCAGTTTTTTGGAATAGTTTCAGTAGGATTGATACTAGATCTTCTTTGTACATCTGGTAGAATTTGCTTGTGAATCCATCTGGTCCTGTGCTTTTTTTCTTTTCTTTTCTTTTCTTTTGGTTGGTAGGCTATTTATTATGGATTCAGTTTTAGGGCTCATTACTGGTCTGTTCTGATATTTAATTTCTTTCTAGTTCAGTCTTGGGAGGATGTCCAGGAACTTATTCCTTTCTTCTTTATGTGCATAGCATTTGTTCATAATATTCTCTAAAGGTTATTTATATTTCCTAGAAGAAATGGACAGATTCCTAGAAGCATATAATATGCCAAGACTGAATTGGGAGGAAATAGAAAATCTAAACAGACCAATAACAAGAAAGATGATTTAATCAGCAATTTAAGAAACACACAAAAGCCCAGGACCTAATGGCTTCACTGGCAGATTCTACCAAATATTTGAAGAAGAATTAATGGCAATCCTTGTCAAAGTCTTCCAAAAACATTGAAGATGAAGGATAACTTCCAAACTCATCTATGAGACCAGAAATACCCTGACACTTAAGCCAGGCAGGGACACTACGAGAAAAGAAAATTGCAGGCCAATATTACTAATGAACAAAATACTCAACAAAATACTAGCAAACTGAATTCAACAGCACATTAAAAGGATCATAACACCATGATCAAGTGGGATTTATTCCTGGAAAACAAGGATGATTCAATGTAAACCAATCAATAATGTGACATGCCACATTAACAGAATGAAGGATAAAAATTATATGACCATTTCAACAGATACAGAAAAAGTATTTCACAAAATTTAACATCCTTTCATGATATAAACTCTCTATGAATTAGGTATAAAAGGAATGTACCTCAACATAATAAAGATTATATATGACAAGACCACAGCTAACATAACAATAAAATTGCAAGATACAAGATCAACATGCAAAAACCAATAGTTGTATATCTATACACTAACAATAAACAATCTGAAAAAGAAATAAAGAAAATAAGTCAATTTACCATAGTATCAAAAAAGTACCCTGAAAACTGCAAAACATTGATGGATTAAATTTTAAAAGACATAAACAAATAGAAAAACATTCCATGTTCATGGATTGGGAGATTTAATAGCATTAAAATGTTCATACTTCCCAAAGTATCCTAAGCATTCAATGCAATTCCTATCAAAATCCCAATAGAAATTAACAGTAATAGAAAAGACAATTCTAAACTGCATTTAAAACCATAAAATATCATGAAAAGCCAAATCAATCTTGAGAAAGAAAAACAAAGCTGGGAATATCACACTTCCTAATGTCAATATATACTGCAAAGCTACAGTAATCAAAACAGTATAGTACTGGAACAAAGACCAATAAATAGACCATGAAACAGAATAGAGAGCCCACAAATAAATCCATGTATATGCAGTCAACTGATCTTTTACAAGGGTGCCAGGAATACATAATGGGGAAAGGACAGTCTCTTCAATAAAGGGTTTCTGGGAAGACTGAATATCCACATAGAAGAGTGAAGTTGGACTCTTATCTCCATCATGTACAAAAATCAACTCAAAATGAATTAAAGACATAACATATGACCTGAAACTGAAAAACTACTAGAAGAAAACAGGGGAACACCTTCTTAACATTGTTCTGGACAATGATTTCATGGTTATGATAACAAAAGCATAGGCAACAAATGTAAAAATAAGTGAGACTACATCAAATGTAAAAGTTTCTGCACAGCATAGAAAAAAACATGGAAAAAGGCAACCTACAGAATGGGACAAAATATTTGTAAACCTTGTCTCTGATAAAGTGTACAAAGGGGGCCAGGCGCGGTGGCTCACGCCTGTAATCCCAGCACTTTGGGAGGCCGAGGCGGGTGGATCACGAGGTCAAGAGATTGAGACCATCCTGGTCAACATGGTGAAACCCCGTCTCTACTAAAAATACAAAAAATTAGTTGAGCATGGTGGCGCATGCCTGTAATCCCAGCTACTCAGGAGGCTGAGGCAGGAGAATTGCCTGAACCCAGGAGGCGGAGGTTGCAGTGAGCCAAGATCGCGCTATTGCACACCAGCCTGGGTAACAAGAGCGAAACTCCGTCTCAAAAAAAAAAAAAAAAAAGAGTACAAAGGTTCTCTACCACTTCAGTCTAGTGAGACAGAACACTTGCACAACAATTCAGGCAAAGTAGATTTATTATTTACAGATAAGCAGCAAAAATAAGCAGAAGCCTAAGATTCATGGCAGGAGTCTACAGCAGATGGAGTCTCATCTGCATGTACTTGACTCCATATTTTTAATGGAGTTATTTGATTTTTGCTTAAGTTGTTGTTCCTTATAGATTCTGGATATTAAAGCTTTGTCAGATGCATAGTTTGTGAATATTTTCTCCCATTCTGTAGGTTGTCAGTTTACTCTGTTGATAGTTTCTTTTGCTATGCAGAAGCTCTTTAGTTTTGTTAGAACTCATTTGTCAATTTTTTTTTTGTAATTGCTTTTGAGGAGTTAGTCATAAATTCTTTCCCAAGGCTGAAGTCCAGAATTGTTTCCTAGGTTTTTGTCTATGAGTCTTATGGTTTGAGGTGTTACATAAAATATTTACTCCATCTTGAGTTAATTTTTGTACATGATGGAAGGTAGGGGTCCAATTTCATTATTTTGCATATTGCTAGCCAGCTATCTCAGCACTATTTATCAAAGTAAGTCCTTTCTTCATTGCTTGTTATTGTAAACTTTGTCAAAGATAAGATGGCTGTAGGTGTGTGGCTTTATTTCCAGGTTCTCTATTCTGTTCCATTTGTCTATGTGTTGGTTTTTGTACCAATACCATGCTGTTTTGATTACTGTAGCTTTATAATATTCCTAATAAACATAGTCTCAAAAATTCTCAACAAAATACTAGCAAAGTAAAACCAGCAGCACATCAAAAAGGTAATTTACCATAATCAAGTGACCTTCATTCCTGGGATTCAAGGTTGGTTCAACATAACAAATCAATAAATGTGACTCATCACATAAACAGAATTAAAAACAAAAACCATATGATTATCTCAATAGACTTTCAGAAAGCTTTTGATAAAATTCAGCACTCCTTTATTATAAAAGCCCTCAAGAAACTAGGTATCAAAGGAACATACCTCAAAAAAAATAAGCACCTTCTATGACAAACCCACAGCCAGCATCATGCTGAACAGGCTAAATCTCAAAGCATTCCCCTTGAGAACTGGAACAAGACAAGGATGCCCACTCTCATCATTCTTAACTCAACATAGTACTGAATGTCTTTGCCAAAACAATCAGTCAAGAGAAAGAAATAAAAGTTATCCAAATAGGAAAATAAATCAAACTATCTGTCTTTGCTGACAATATAATTCTACACATAGAAAACCCCAAAGACACCACCAAAAGGCTCCTGGAACTGATACATTACTTCAATAAAGTATAAGGATACAAAACCAATGTATGAAAATCTGTAGTATTCTATACAACAGTAACATTCTAACTGACAGCCAAATCAAGAATGCATCTCATTTATAATAGCTGCAAAAATAAAAATAAAAATACCTAGAAATATATCTAACCAAGGAGGTGAAAGATCTCTACAAGGTGAACTGCAAAACACTGCTGAAAGAAATCATAGATGACACAAACAAATGAAAAAAATAGCACTTTATGTTTACAGATTAGAAGAATCAATACCATTAAAATAGCCGTACTGCCCAAAGCAATATAGAGATTCAATGCGTACTATGAGGCTACAAACATCATTTTTCACAGACTAGAAAAACTACTCTAAAAGTCAGCGGAACCAAAAAAGAATCCAAATCGACATAGCAATCGTAAGCAAAAAGAACAAAGCCAGAGGCATCACAGTTTTCCCTATTATATGATGTACCAGTATCAAGCCATCCAGTAGAGCAATGACTTACATCATTTATCTGTATGCTGAAAATGAAAACTCAAGGGAAGGATGCTATTCTGCGGCATTTTAGAATCTAGATAAAGTCCTAAAGCTCACCATCTCAGCCTTGATGCCTAGAAACTCAGAGATTTCATGGTGAGAGCAGTAACGGAGACAACCCTACAAATATCCAGGGTTCAGCATGAGTCAGTCCCCTGCTCCAGGAGCATAGGAGAGAACAACCCACAGGACAGGAATAGCGGAAACACGAAGCACAGTGGGTGGAACCGTTGAGTCTAGAGAGGGAGTTAATGGATGTTTTAAAAACAATCTTTCCACATTTGGTACCAAAGAAAGAGTTGTAGTTACAAGACCTCAGCCTCAAGAATATTTTCACCTCTGAATCTAGTGCCTAAGGGCCGATAGGGAAGCCGGTGGAGCTGTACATGTGTTGTTTCTGCCTGCTCAACATCCATTCTCCCATTTCTGGTGACAACACATTGATTGATTTTCCCTGGATGAACCAATGTTCCCCTCCTCTTACCCATGTGTGGATCTGGAGGTGACCCGCCCTACCCTTGGGTACACTGACCAATTAACATAGTTCATCTACCTGACCACAATGATTGGTCAAGGATGAGCACATGATCCAGGCCCACATTCCCAAACTTTACATGGAACTATTCTCAAAAATGATGTTGGGAAGGCAAGAGACTGGGATATAAAAAGTTGGGAGGTGATCTAGGAAGCATAGGAAGAGAGACTGGAAGTGAAGTCAGCCAATAAAAGGGTCTTATCAAGCCAGCTGCCACTGTGGGCAAGTGGAGCACTCAGGAACCAGTGTGAAACACCTGCCTCAAGTTAGCCCACCTGAGGGCACAAGGAGCTAAGGGTATTGATGTCCCAAATCCTACATGCCTTTTCTTAAGGGCAGCTCCTGGAGATAGAAGCATTAATTCCCAGCACTTAGATCTGCCATGCAGGCTGTGGCAGTAAGAGAAAGCCAGTAGGCAAAGAAACTCATGTGCTGGCAGGAGAAAGCTGGGCAACATGCACTAAAATCATAAGCACAAGAAGATGTAGGTGGACGCAACAATGCAATGTAATATATCTTTTTCTTAAGCTATTTTGAGTTGAATTTTTCTATCACATGCAATCAACAGAGACCTAATTAAAAATACCAATAAAGATAATGTTGTGTAAAATAAACTAATCAACGAAGTACTCTTAATTACCTTTTTTTTTTTTTTTTTTTTTTAAAGAGAGAGAGAGAATAGGAAGGAGAAAAAAGGAAGAGAAAGAGAGAGAGAGAATGGGGAGGAGGGAGAAGGAAAAGAAAGAGGGAGAGAGAATGGGAGTATTGCTTTCGTGCCCAGGCTAGAATGCAATTTAGTAATGGGTATTGAAAACCTCTTTTATACTGATAATTATACTTAATGATGTAATCAGGAAGGAGTAAGGGAAGAAGATAACAAACAAACAGCCAACCAATATTTAATTTAAACCTATGAAATGCTATGCGATTACTGAGGAGTGATTTACTTCCAATTATATAGTCACCTTTGGAATAGGTGTGAGGTGGTAATGTATGTTTTGTGTATTTGAAGTGGAGAGTACTATAAATATTTATTAAGTTTACTTGTTCCGGGTCTGAGTTCAAGTTCTGAATATCCTTGTTGATTTTCTATCTCGTTGATCTATAGAATCGTTAGCTCTTCTTGTTGCATTGATCCTTTTGCCATTATGTAATGTCATTCCTCGCCTCTTTTGATCTTTGTTGCTTTAAAGTCTACTTTATCAGAGGTGAGAATTGCATCTGCTGCTTTTTGTTTATTAGTTTATTTTTACTCTCTGTTCAATTGGTAAATCTTCCTCCTTCTCTCTGAGTCTTTGTGTATTGTTTCATGTAAGATGGGCCCGGATGCAGCATACCGATGGGTTTTGGCTTTTTATCCAATTAAAATATATGTAAGTTTAATACCAGCATTTGATGCTAGCTGGCTGTTTTGCCCATTAGTTGATGTGAATTTTTTATTGTGTTAAAGTTCTTTGCTTTTTGATATATTTTTAGAAAGGCTGATATTGGTTGTTCCTTTATATGTATAGTGCTTCTTTCAGAAGCTCTTGTAAAGCAGGCCTGGTGGTGGTGAACTCTCTAAGTACTTGTTTGTTCGCAAAAGATTTAATTTTTCCTTCGCACATAAAGCTTAGTTTGGCTGGATAGGAAATTCTGGGTTGAAAGTTCTTTTCTTTAAGGATGTTAAATATTGGTCCCCACTCTTTTCTGGCTTGTAGGGTTTCTGCTGAGAGATCTGCTGTAAGTCTGATAGGTTTCCCTTTATGGGTAACCTGAACTTTCTCTCTAGCTGCCCTTAGTATTTTCTCCTTCATTTCAACCCTAATAAATCTGGCAATTATGTGCCTTGGGGTTGGTCTTCTTGAAGAATATCTTTGTGGTGTTCTCTGTATTACCTGGAGTTGAATATTACCCTGCCTTGCCAGGTTGGGAAAATTTTCCTGAATGATATCCTGAAGAGTATTTTCCAACTTGGATTCATTCTCTTCATCACATTCAGGTACACCTATCAAACGTAAATTAGGTCTTTTCACATAGTCCCATATTTCCTGGAGACTTTGCTCATTCCTTTTCATCCTTTTTTCTGCATTTTTGTCTTCTCGTTTCATTTCACTGAGTTGGTCCTCGACTTCTGATATCCTTCCTTCCGCTTGATCAATTCGACTGTTTAAACTTGTGCATGCTTCGCTAAGTTCTCGTGTTGTGTTTTTCAGCTCCATCAATTCACTTATATTCTTCTCTAAATTGTCCATTCTCATTAACATTTCGTTAAACCTTTTTTCAAGGTTCTTAGTTTCTTTGCATTGGGTTAGAATAAGTTCTTTTAATTCACAGAAGTTTCTTATCACCCACGTTTGGAAACCTGCTTCTGTTATTGGAATACCGGTGTAATCTATTAAGCCTTGTTCCGTTACTGATGAGGAATTGCAATCCCCTGTAGAGGGAGAGGCATTCTGATTTTGAGTATTCTCTACCTTTTTACGCTGGTTTCTTCCCTTCATTATATATTTGTCCGTCGGTCGTCTTTATAATTACCGACTTTCTAACTGGGTCTCTGACGTCCAACTTGTTGATTCCCTGCGCCGAAATCTGAGCAATCCACTGAGCCGGCCAAAAGAGCGGTGTTAAGATTGATGGTGCTTTTCTGCCCGGGAATATCCGGACTCTGCACCAAGAACTGGCGTGCTAAGGCACCAGCAAAACCGCCACGCCGGCCACAAGAGTCGCCCTGGCGACCCGTGGAGCTCCTCCACTGGGAATCTCGTGGTCCGTGAGCAACTAATATTCGTCTGAAAGTGTGGCGTCCTCTCGTTCTTTGCGCTTTCACTGGGAGGTACGTGCCCGAGCTGCTAATCATCAGCCATCTTGGATCTCTCTCCTCTTAATTACCTTTTTTTGGCTTATTGCATTTCAAAAAGTAAACAACTCCTCCACCTTTTCAGATTAGATAGGATATTCAGTTCCTTTCTCCCACATAAGCTGGTGTAGCAAGGAGGAGGAACAAATATAACACCTTATCTGTATGATTATACTGGACATTCAGCTGTTCTGTCCGCTTTGGACTCTTCTTGCTCAGATTTGCTCTGCTTAGTGCTGCCAGAGTAATGTCCCTAAAGTGTCCCTCCAATGAACCTTGCCTGCTCAAAACTCAGATTCCCCATGAGACTGTGTTTTTCCCACCTCCAAACTTTTGCTCCTGTTGTCTCTTCCACGTAATATGGTCACTCTCTATTTCTCCCTTTTGAAGATCTCTCGCTGGTGCTTTGGGGATAATCCCAGTTAAAACTCATTCCTCTCTCCATTGGTTTGCTGGGCCAGCTGGTACCTGCTGGGAAGCTGAATGTGCATATCTTTTCCCAGTTCCACCTTCAGTGATGTTATTTTGGCTGCATAAAAATGTCCATGCCGAAAATATACCATGGAAATCAGCAAACACTATAAATCAGGACTTTAACCCCAGGAGAGCTGACTTGTGAGCCCACTACTGCCTCTCCCTCAGCAATGTACTTTTACTGGATCCCAGTTATAGTAGCTAATACTGCATGCTATGCATTGCACTTCTACCTATACCTGTCTTATCTCCCCTCTGGCCTGCAAGCCCCCTGAGGACAAATATATCAATCACCTGTTTCTTGGTTTGTTGTTTTTCATTCCTCTCATTACTTAGCACAGATCATGTACACCATGTGTGTTTAATAATATCAATAGAATTTTTGGGAGCAGGAAGTTGTTTTGCTTTGTTTTATGCTTTGACTGCTGTCGTAGAACAGCTGGGTTAGAAGACATTATTAAACATAAACAGAACTGGTAAACTATCGCAGCTGAAGAAATGCTTTAAAAAGATCTCTAATCACCACAGGAGTTCAGAGAGGCAACAACTCCTCCAGCTTTTGTACATCAAATAATTGGTTTAGTTCACTCCTTCCATATCACTTGGAGGAGTGGGGAAGGTGGGGAAAGCTTAATAACCAGGAAAACCTTTCATAAGTCATCATCAACATTCCTTATAACCTAATGTCATTTCAATAGTACATAGTTTTCAAATAAATGTTCTTCCTGCCCACAGACTCAACTTCTGACCAAATAAATCCACAAATTTAAACATATTGCCAATGAAAATGATAAAAATAACTTTTATTTTTACTTGTAAAAATGATTTTAGAGGCTATCAGGAAGAATAAATGAGATAGATAGCCAACAAAAATTTAAATATTTGCCATATCAGATATCAGAATGTGTTCTAAAGCTATGCTAATTAAAATAATGAAATATCAATACAGGAATAGGTAGGTATAGCAATAGAAGTATTAAGTCTAAAGTTATAAGAGACTCAGGTTATAAGTCATAAGAATTTGGCATATGTTAAAGTTAGCATTTAACAGCATGTGAATAAATTGTTGGAAGACACCTGGATAACCATCTGGAAAATAATTAAATTAGATCCTTACCTCAACAAATGAATTCCAAAGGAAAAAGACTTATAATGCTTTTAATTAAAAAGCACTGGAAGAATATATAGATGACCATTTATATAACTTTTAAAAAGTAGAAGTATGTTATAAAAATCACAACAAAGGCAAAAATCATAAAAGATAAAATTGACAGATTTGACTAAATACATTTTTAAACATCTGAATATTAAAACACTGTAAAAAGTTAAAAGACAAATGAAAGTCAAATTATCTAAAATATATATCAAAGCAAAATACTACATACCATTGGTATATAAAAATACTTCCAAATCAGTAAATACAAATTACACACAAATAGAAAATGATAACAGAAGCTAAGAGGCACTTCACAAAAAAAGACTACAAATGACTGATAAACATTTAAAAATGTCTATCACTACATAATTACAGTAATTGTGAAACCAATAAGTTACTATTTTCTGCCTAATTCCAGGGATTTATGCTTAGGAAAGAATATGATGTGATAAAGAGTACACCCAAGGTTATTTATCAGAATGTAATATATAACACCATCAATCATAAATGAATCAGGCACAGTGGCTAATGCCTGCAATACCAGCACTTTGGGAGGCCAAGGTGGGAGAATCACTTTTGAACAGGAGTTCAAGACTAGCCTGGGCAACATAATGAGATGCTGTCTCAAAATTTTTTAAAATATAAACACTTTAGGCCAGGCACAGTGGCTCACACCTGTAATCCCAGCACTCTGGGAGGCCGAGGTGATCAGATCACCTGAGGTCAGGAGTTTAAGACAAGCCTGCCCAACATGGCAAAACCTCGTCTCTACTAAAAAATGCAAAAATTAGCTGGGTGTGGTGGCACACACCTGTAATCCCAGCTACTCAGGAGGCTGAGGCTGGAGAATTGCTTGAAACTGGAAGTTGGAGGTGGCAGTGAGACAAGATTGCGCCACTGCATTCCAGCCTGGTCAACAGAGCAAGACTCTATCTCAAACAAATAAATAAATATAAATTTAAAATAGTCTAAAGGTCCAATAATAGTGAATTGATAAAAATAAAATTTAGCACATCCACATAATGTAATGCTATTATCAAATGAAGTTATTTATGGATATTTGTTGACATGGAGAAATGTTTGTGAATCACAATGAATTAGTAAGTTGGAAGAAAGTTGCTGACATTATAAACTGATGTTTGTCTGAATTATAAGTACAGACACACGCATATAGAAATATGGGTATATACCAAGGTTAGTATACACAATGCTTCCTTGCTCTGCCAGCTGAAAAGCAATAACACCCCGGTAGCAACAAGCATGCCTAGATCCCAGAATTTGCTTTGTAATCCCATTTTCCAATAAAAGAAATCAGAGCTCCTTGGAGAAATGTCTGATGCTAGGGCTGGGGCAAGGAATATACAAGATAGGTCTAGAGAAAGTTACAGTGCCAGAAAGTAAGCAAGTGCTCAAAAACAAAGAAAAAAACTCACAATGATGGGAGTTTGCAAAAAAAAGATAAGAGCCAACTGGAAACATTCCCTTTGGCTAAAGCCAAAACAATTGGAGTAATGAAATAAAGTAGTATTGAGTAATAATCCAAGGTGTAAAACAAACATTATGTGTCAATACTGATATAAATGATTGAAGAAATAAATGGGGAGAATAGACAAATCTCCCACGCAGAAGAATTCTGAATAATTTAGGTGGACATAAAGAGATAGAGCGTAACTCCCTCCTCAAGTGTGGGCCATACACAGTAATATCCTTCCAAAGAGCACAGTATGGAAAGGGGTAAGTAAGAAAGAACAACTTTACAGTGGTAAAATCTGGCAAACATGGCCTCAGTCAAGTGACCAAGGTTGACATCAACAGCGGTAAGTCATGTTGACGGTATGGACCTTGATATGGTGTGAGGAGAAATGGCACGTTACCTATGGAATCTTCTTCCCAAAAACATATAACCTCAGTGTAATCATGAGGACATCATCAGATAAATCCCAATTGAGGGAAATTCTACAAAATACCTGACAAGGATCTCTTTATACTGTCAAGGTCATCTAAAACAGAGAAACTCTGAGAAACTGTCACAACCAAGAGGAGTCTAAGAAGACATGATTAAATGTCATGTGGTATCCTGGCTGGAATTCTGGAACAAAAAAAAACGTAGGTAAAATTGAAGTAAATCTAATAAAGTATGAACTTCAGTTAATAACAATCTATCGATATTGGTTCATTAACTATGGCATATGTGCTGCTGTAAGAATAAGAAGCCACACTGGATATGGGTTTATGGGAACTCTGTGTACTATCTTCACAACTTGCCCATAAATTCAAACTATTCCAAAATTAAATTTTTTTTTTATTTTAAAACTAAGTTTCATATGACTTGACTTTTGTAGAGGGAGGATTACAATTTTATGTATAGCTATGTCATTATAGATATAGCTATAATATAGATATATAGACACATAGAAAAGCTTTAAACTCTGTTGTCTAATACGCAGCCATTACTTAGATGTAGCTACTGAACACTCAGATTGCAGCTAATCCAAATTGAGATGTGCTGTAAGTGTGAAATGTACAACAGATTTCAAAGACATAATATGAAGAAAGGAATATAAACAATATCATTTATGTTTTGTTTTGAGACAGGGTCTCACTCTGTTGCCCAGGCTGAAGTGAAGTGGTGCAATCATAGCTTACGCAGCTTCGATCTCCCAGGCTCAAACAGTCCTCCCACCTCAGCCTCAGTCCTCCCACCTCAACCTCCCAAGTAGCTGGGACTACAAGCATGCACTGCCACACCTAATTTTTCCATTTTTATTTATTTTTTATATTTAGGTTTACTCAAAAGCATGTTGTTTATTCAACTTATAAAACATTAATTCAATTAGCTAGTACCTAAAGACTGAAAAAATAATTGTGTTAATTTTCAAGGCATTTACAGTTTAGGGAACAAAAAACATGAGACCTACTTGAAAAAAATACAGGCTAATAAATAATTAAGGATAAGGCTCTTTAAAAAAAAAAAAAAGAGTATTGGGAGTTATTTTTAAGGAGAAAATATTTGATAGCAAAATGTTTCTCTAACTTTGTAAATGCACAAGAAAGAGCAACAGTGTTATCACTTGCAGAAAAGGCAATTAATACCATAGAAAATGTGATGATATCACTGGTCATTAGAGAAATGTGAATTAAAACCATACTGAGATACCATCTCATGCCAGTTAGAATGGTGATCATTAAAAAATTTGGAGACAGATGCTGGAGAGGATGTGGAGAAATAGGAGCACTTTTACACCGTTAGTGGGAGTGTAAATTAGTTCAAACATTATGGAAGACAGTGTGGCAATTCCTCAAAGATCTAGAACTAGAAATACCATTTGACCCAGCAATCTCATTATTGGGTAGATACTCAAAGTATTATAAATAATTCTACTATAAAGACATATGCACACATATGTTTCTTGCAGCAATATTCACAATAGCAAAGACCTGGAACCAACCCAAATGCCCATCAATGATAGACTGGATAAAGAAAATGTGGTACATATACATCATGGAATACTATACAGCCATAAAAAGAATGAGTTCACATCCTTTGCAGGGACATGGATGAAGCTGGAAATCATTATTGTCAGCAAACTAACATAAGAACAGAAAACCAAACACCACATGTTCTCACTCATAAATGGGAGTTGAACAATGAGAACATATGGGCACAGGGAAAGGAACATCACACACTGGGGCCTGTCAGGGGATAGGGGGCAAGGGAAGGGATAGCATTAGGAGAAATACCTAATGTAGATGAGGGGTTTATGGGTGCAGCAAACCACCATGGTACATGTATACCTATGTAACAAACCTACCCGTTCTGCACATGTATCCTAGAACTTAAAGTATAATAAAGAATAAATTAATGTCAATATATATATACACACATATATATGTGTGTATATATATATATAATGCCTGCCCAACCCATCCCTCTTTCCTTTTACCCTGTCTTATTTTTTTCATGGCAACCACCATTAGCAAACAGTATGTTATATATTTGTCTGTGTGTTTCTTGCCTGTCTATCCACCATAATATAAACATCAACTGGGACCTAATTAAACTAAAAACTTCTGCAC
Source organism: Aotus nancymaae (assembly GCF_030222135.1). Taxonomy (NCBI): domain Eukaryota; kingdom Metazoa; phylum Chordata; class Mammalia; order Primates; family Aotidae; genus Aotus; species Aotus nancymaae. Next base: position 31,292,199 of record NW_026988422.1, on the reverse strand, counting down.
AGCAAGAGAAATAATCAGCAGAGTAAACAGACAACCTACAGAGTGGGAGAAAATATTTACAAACTATGCATCTGACAAAAGACTAATACCCCAAATCTACAGAGAACTGAAACAAATCAGCAAGAAAAAAAAAACAAATAATCCCAACAAAAAGTAGGCTAAGGACATGAACAGACAATTCTCAAAGGAAGATATACAAATGGCTAACAAACATGTGAAAAAAAAATGCTCAACATAACTAATTATCAGAGAAATGCAAATCAAAACCACAATGTGCTACCACCTTACTCCTCCTACAAGAATGGCCATAATTTAAAAAAAAAAAAAAAAACTCATAGATTTTGGCATGGATGTGGTGAAAGGGAACAATTTTACACTATTGGTGAAAATGAAAACTACCATGGAAAACAGTGTGGAGATTCCTCAAAGAACTAAAAGTAGATCTACGTTTGATCCAGCAAGCCCACCCCTGGGTATCTACCCAGAGGAAAAGAAGTCATTATACAAAAACTACACTTGCACACGCATGTTTATAAAAGCACAATTTGCAGTTGCAAAAATAGGGAACTAACCTAAATGCCCATCAACCAACAAGTAGATAAAGAAAATGTTGTGTGTGTGTGTGTGGGGGGGTGTGTGTGTGTGTACATATACCATGGAACACTACTCAGCCGTATAAAGGAACGAAATAATGGCATTGGCAGCAACCTGGATGAAGTTGGAGACCATTATTCTAACTGAAGTAACTCAGGAATGGAAAACCAAACATTGTATGTTCTCATCTATAAAAGTGGGATCTAAGCTATGAGGATACAAAGGCATAAAAATGATATAATGGACTCTGGAGACTTGGGGGAGAATGGGTACACCACCAGAAATCACCCTAAAGAATTTATCCATGTAACCAAAAACCACCTGTTCTCCAAACACTATTGAACGAAAATAAAATAAGTCATTTTTTATAAAAGAATATAAGTATCAGAAAGCCCAAGCCTTTGTCTGAATTATTAAACAAATGAATAAAGATCCGATACCTGTATAAATAAGTAAATGATGTTATTTATCACCTAAACATGACGCTGTCTCTCTGACTTTAATTTTCCTTTCCTTTCATCTGCTTTTTTTTTTCTTGCCAAGCCATGAATATGGGACAAAATAAGAGATTAAGACATAAACACCAAGAATTGGCAAGTATAATGAGGCTGAGTAATAACATAATGACTTGAAAAAGAACAATAGTTCAGGTAACCATATATTAAATTTGTCTCAAGAATGTATTTTATCTTCTCATTCATTTGTTCAACAAATATTTACATCACACCTATTATGAGTTCTTTTTGAAAAGGCAATAACTGCCTCTTACATTTGTATCATTGTTTATAGTTTACAAGGTCCTTTCTGGCACTTATTTTAATGTATCCTCATAAACAATTCTTTGAAGTAAGCAGGTCTTATGAGAAATAAGTCTTATGAGGAATGAGTTACCAGATTAAGGATCATTGGGTTGTAAAAATCTTGAGCTAGAAAGCATTCCATCATTTTATTGTTGATACAACTATATACAGAAGCCCATTATCAATCTATTTAATTCACCACAGAGAGCTATAATACACACATTGACCATCAGTACCAGTACATTAATTCTCACTTCTGAGATTTCTAGCCTACTCTTAGCTTCAATGTTAATGTGGATATTTCATGGTAGAGTGCACAAACTTTGAGGAAGGTGCAATGCTTTCTCTGTTTCTTCCACTTATGTTCAGGTTCTGCACATACTGTGGGTTCTCCATAAATATTTATTGGTGAAGAGAACAGTTATTAATGTGAGAATCTCTCTATTCAGAAAATATCCAAGGCAACCATGATAGCTGCTGGTTTCCAAAGATAGTCTCCCAATGAACTTTGTCTCTCAGTATTCAGAATTTTGCACAATCCCTTCCCATTGATCAGGGCTGGCTCTGTGACTTCACTATAACCAATAGAATACGGTAGAAGTGATGAAATGCGACTTCTGGCAAGCAGAGTGGTAAATCAGTCCCAAGCCCCATCTGTTTTCTTGAACAATTATTGATACCAATTGTATCAGTTTGAGTCTTCAAAAATAACATATGCTAGGACAGGATTGGAGGCTTATTAAAGGAAACACCTATGAGAATACAGGGAAAGTAACTGGAGTAGGCAGGAAGAGCCTTCAGACTGTGATGCAGATATGACACATGTAAAAAGAGAGGCACAAGTAAGGATTGAGCATGAAAAGTTTCAGTCCACAGCACAGTTCTAAGCAAGTTTCCACCAGGCCAGTGGGGAAAACACACACTGAAGTTGCCTATTAGAGGAATCTTGCATTCTGCAGGAATAAACTGGCACTAGTAACCCCAGTGCTCAATCACTGACTTGAAACAGCCTGAGACTGCAAGGCCCCACTACAAATGCAATGGTAGATGCAGATTACATACAAACGGATGATACATGAGGCTGTCAGTCATCTCTGTTTTTTTACATAGGTTCTCTTGAAGGAATTCTAAGTGGCACATTTTCATGAATGCCACCAATGGTGCATCAGAAGTTCAGTCATAGTCTCTGCTCTTGGCAGGTTGAGGTACACCCAACAGTGGCAGTACTCTCATAAGCCTCGGTTAATGAAACTTCATGTTGTTGGGTCCATGCATAATCCTTCACCATATTACTTTGTTCATTAGCCCATTGGTCAAGGACAAGGGTATTTGGTAAAAAGCTGACTGACACTGATAAAACAAATCATCTTCTTCACCTAAATATTAAGATCCCTCTCTGTTGAACTAAAGGTTTTAGTTCAATTTCTCTTCTCACAAAGGCTTCTCTTTCTCTAGGCCTTATTCAAAACTGGAAGCCTTTTAGATTACTCACTCAGCAAATAAGTTTAGACTATAAACACACCCAAATGAGATATGTTGCCTCTGAAATCCAATGAGGCATGCCAGGAATTGGAACTCTTTCTTTATGGTAGGAGGGACTAGATACAGCAATTGATCTTCACCTTGAAAGAGATATCTCAACTTTCCCCAGACCATGAAATCTCAAGAAAGTTCACTGAAGGAGCAAATTTCTAAGTTTTTCTGGGATTTATTTTACAATCTCTTGCCTCTATGTGTTTTACCAAGGCGTCTAAAGTAGTTGTGATTTCCTGGTGCACCAGTGTAGAGGATCCATGTGATATGTTGTGGAATGAAGAGGCAACCAATTTCCTGTGGAATAGAATAGGCCAGGGTTGGAAAGTTGATATAATCCTGAGGTGAAACAAGGAGGGTACATTGCTAGCCCTTCCAGATGAAAGAAAAATGCTTCTGGTCATCTCTACTAACATGTATATAGAGGAAAAAATGACTTCCCATATCAATATTCACATATTAGATGTCACATATATTGATTTACTACAGCAATGAAACCACATCTGGAACCGCAGCTGTGATTATATTCACCACCTGATTAAGTTTACAATAATCCTTTGTCATTCTTCAAGATCCATCTGTCTTCTGCACAGGCCAAATAGTTGAGTTGAATGGAGGTATGGTGAAAATCACCAGCCCCACATCTTTTAAATCTTATAGAGGCGCTAATTTCTATAAGGCTCTCCAGAATGCAATACTGCTGTGGATTTACTGGTTTGGAATACAAAGGCAGTTCTAATGCCTTCTACCTGCCCTCACTCCTCAGATCAGATAATCAATATAGTTACTCTGCCTTTCCTGAGTGTGTCTCCTTCAATTAAGCATTCTAGAACTTGGGAAATCCTGTGGAAGTTCAGAGCTAACTGGATGCACTGTGAGATGGACCTGAGCCAAAATGCCATTAATCATTCAGCTTCAATAAACCTCTACTCTGGTAAATAGTCCACAGTGGCATATTGTGTCTCCAAGGACTGGTATCATTTCAGAGCCAATGTCCGAAATCCCCAAAAAATCTTGTTATTTACCCTTCCAAATACACTAGGATTTTGGCAAATGGTTTTAGGCCTTTTCAGGGAAGAAAAGAAAAAAAATTATAGTCTAAACTTTTGGAAAATAAATATAAATTAGAAAAATCTTACAGTCTTTTTGGCAGGCATGGTACCTCATCATTTTGTTCCTGCCCTGACAGGGCTTGCCAGGAGTTGAGTCTAGTTATAGGCATAGAAACAATGAAAGTGGTCGGGGGAAAATCTTGAGGAGTCTCAGCATTTTTCCACAGAGTAAGTCCATACAGGCTTTTCAATCAAGGGGTTACTAAACTCCTAAGAGGGAAAGGCTGCTTCTGCTGGGCAAGGAGACAGGACTTTCAAGGTTCTCAGCTTCCATAGCATCTGCCCACATGTTGCCATCTCAATTTTCAGGGCCCAACTCTATCCCAATCAAAGCCCTAATTGCAACTGTAAGACCTTGAATTAAATTGATTTTGTAATCAAGCTACCCACAGGATTAGTCTTTGGGCTTGGTTTTTTAGAAATATCAGATCTTGCAGCTATGAGAGATAAGAGTTTCTTTCAGAGTAGTCACCAAAACTTTTCAGTCCCTTGCCTGCATTTTGAGCTGAACATGTAATACCCTGAGTTTCTTTCTTTTTCTCCATATTCTCTGTGACACTTTGAAGCAACCCACAAACTCTAGTCCTTATACTGCTTATTTCCACTACATTGGTCTATGGCAGCAGGTACCTGGTAATCTAACACTTTGTCTTCTTTTTTTTTTTTTTTTTTTTTTTGAGACGGAGTTTCGCTCTTGTTACCCAGGCTGGAGCGCAATGGCGTGATCTCGGCTCACCGCAACTTCCGCCTCCTGGGTTCAGGCAATTCTCCTGCCTCAGCCTCCCGAGTAGCTGGGATTACAGGCACGCGTCACTATGCCCAGCTAATTTTTTGTATTTTTAGTAGAGACGGGGTTTCCATGTTGACCAGGATGGTCTTGAATTCTTGACCTCGTGATCCACCCGCCTCGGCCTCCCAAAGTGCTGGGATTACAGGCTTGAGCCACCGCGCCCGGCCACACCTTGCCTTCTAAAAGCACTTGATATCAGGGATTACTATGTCCCATTTACCATTGGCAGTAGAGTCACTAATGCTTCATCAAATCAGAGAATCAATACCAAATTCCCATCCTTAAAATTCTATCTCTAGATTCACTTCTAAGACCAATAGTTATATCAGTTAAGAGTCAGCCAGGGAAGCAAAACCACTATGAATGATACGGAATACAGGAATAGTGGATTCATTATGGAATCAGACCTTATAAATCTGGGAGAAGCTAGAGAAGGAAAGGTCTGGGAGATGGAGTCAGAGGATCAGAAAAAGGGTGATTAACCTGTCTACCTGAAGCAGGAGCACAGATGGACCAGACAGGCTGGGACCTGAGGGAAAATCTAGGAAGCAAAACACTTTTAACCACCAAAGTAGGACTGTGAAGGGGAGCTCATGGAGAAGTGTACGGAAAGTGGTTACCCCTCTGTAGCAACCACTTCTAGGCAGGGTCCACAGCCAAGTAGCTGGTGATGGGCCTGGAGTCACTATTGTTCAGCAGGGCTAAGAGTCAGAAAGATTCGCTGGATCCAGAGTGAAGGAAAGCAAGGACTATATGGAATCTACAGAGCATCTCTGCATCTGTCCATCACTGTATCTGACCACGGGGTCCTTCTAAGAGTAATCGTTACTGCTTCTGTGTTCCAAATCTTTTCCCACTTCATCTCTTAGCCAGTGCTAATGCGGGGCTATACATGAAAGGGGATTCTGAGAAACGCAGTTGTCTGCTTAAGCAAGTTGACCAGCATAATCCAGTACGACTTCTAAAGCTCTTCTCCTTATCCCAAATCTCAGAAGACAGCAAATGTGAGCAGAAAGAAAAGTACAGATGCTCCAGGGGTTCACTGGTGATCTTTGTGACTGCAGCTGATCTAGAATTTGGGAGATGCCTGGAGAGGGACATAGGGGCACACAGGGAAATTTCCTCTCAAATATGAGCATATCGGTCTAGATCTATGAGGTGTCCTTTTGGAGATAAAATGAACTTTATAGGAGGTGATGAACAAAAGGCCCAATTTCTATATTAGACTGTCTCCCTGAATGAGGGTGAATACCAAGAGAAGACTGAGCCAAGGCCTCAGGCCCTCTGAATTCTAAAATGTAGAGAACTTCATTCTGATCTGTTTTATACAAATGGTGCTGGTCTCTCAGACAGGACCTTGTCCAACGATAGAAAGCGAGAACAAAGTAGAAGATTCATAACCCAGCTCAGTAAAGAGGCTTACCTTTGCTCTTTCCTCATCATAATTCCCTCTCTCGAACTCTCGGCCACCTGCCTCCGTGCAGCAGGCACACAGTGCTCCTCAAGTGTCTCTGCCTCCTGAACACAGAATTATAGCTAACAAGTATTTAAAATGTATCTATTTGGCACACATCTTTCAGCATGAGCTTTTTGGCACCAACTCTTAATGAATGCCAATATAAAAAATAAACAATCTGAAATTATTTTAAGTGATTATCCAAAATAACAGCATAAATTCTATGATGTGGACTTCAGCCAGAGTCCCTTCTAGGGACTCTGGCAGAAGGGCAGAGCCAGAGCAAAAGAGAAAAGCTATCTGCAAAAGGAACTCAATGTTCCCAGGACCAATAGCATACTTGAGTCAGATAAAGCTCCTTAAAGGACAAGTAATTTTCACAGCCCCTACGGTAAACTATATTAGTTTTAACATAATACTATTTAAACATGTAGAAATGTCATGTGGTTTAGAAACTCTATGTGCTTATTGCTCTTATATCAACAACTAAAAAATATAAATTAAACATTCACAAAGCTTTAAAACCACTACAACTTCAGTAAATGATTTTAATTTAATATAATCAATAATATTTTACCAAAACTAAATCACCAGGTTTTTCTTTTCTTTCCAGCTTTTATGTTAGGTTCGGGTGGTACATGTACAGGTTTGTGAAATGGGTAAAGTGTATGACATGGGGGTTTGACGAAATACAGATTATTTCATCACCCAGGTAATAAGCATAGTACCCAACAGGTAGTTTTTCAGTCTTCACTCTCCTCCTACCTTCCACCTTCAACTAGGCCCTGGTGTCTATTGTTTCCTTCTTTGTGTCCATGTGTACTCAGTGTTTAACTCCCACTTATAAGTGAGAACATGCAGTATTTGTTTTTCTGTTCCTGCATTAATTCGCTTAGAATAAGTACTTTCAGTTCCATCCATGTTGCTGCAAAGGATGTGACTTTCTTCTTGTTTGTGGCTGCATAGTATTTCATGGCATGTATGTACCACATTTTCTTTATCCAGTTCATCATTTAAGTCACCAGTTTTGAGTTTAATAGATGAAAGACATATACATGGTGTTGGGTTTTGATTATCAACTTGATTCTTCTCATTTTCTATATAATTTTCATCCTTATTTTTCCTTTGTTTGAAACAAGTTCATATTGAACTGTTAATTAATTCACTTGCTGGGCCAATCAATTTACTATGCACCAATAGTACAATACAGAAAGAAATGTTTTTAACTTTTAATGAAGCATTCTTTTCTACCTAATTACTTCTACACCTATTGCTAATCAACTGTAGCTCAGTGATTTATACAAAAGATGAGCTCTACACAGTACAGCCATGTGAATGGGGAATTTAGCACCAATCATTCATTGAGTTCCCCATGCTTACAGCATCTAACTTGTTATGATTCCATTTCCAATGATTATTTTATATTCAAATTACCTGACATTATTAGGCCTTCACTTAGTAATAATATTACTTAAAAGGCAAAGGAGGTCATCAGAATCTTGTGCAAGCATTTGCTTATAATTGTTCAGCTAAGCCCCAACATGAGTCAAGTTGCATTTTATGGGAGATATGTACTCCTTATAATTTTGCATAATTTAAGGCTTATCTTTCCATGGGGAACTGGTTCACAGAGCCCAAATACCTACAACTTTGTAGCACATTTCTATTCTGATGCCACTCTTTATTTTCTTAGCATTATCTAAAATATTTAGCAACTGTTCTTTTCTAAATTAGTGGTAAAACACATCGAGGTAGTTGTTTGACTTTTTCTGTGGGAGTGAATTATAGCTAACATCTGTTTAAGAATTACGTATCTGAATGCACATTTTCTGGCATGAGCTTTGGTACCAACTCCTAATGAATGCTAATATAAGAAGAAATAAAACAATTTGAAATTATTTAAGTGATTATTAAACATAATAGCATAAAATAACCAAGATCTCTTACAGAAATTCTCATAAAGCAACGAGTAGAACATACCATACTAACAATGACTGGTTCTTTCCGTTACGGCTGAAGTAGCTCCACCATGTGGCAGGAGTAAAAGCAATCTACAATTAGTTTGTTCACCAACTGAAATCATGCAAATCTAATTTAAGTTTGATGAGAACCACAAAATTACCCATTTTTCTCAGAAAGTATGGGCTATTAATTTTTATATCACATTACTTAAATTTCACATAATTTATGCTGCCCAACTCCATGTTTAAGACTACCATTTTATTGAAAACACATTTTAACTCCATAAAATTATGAAGACCCATGAAAATTCTAGAGATGCACCTATGCCAAGTATGATAAATAGCATAAATAACTTTTAAATTCAATTTTTAAATAAATCTTGTTACTATTATAATTTCCATACAGGTCTCAGAAGCATCTTAAAAGTAATGATACCTTTTTGTCTCTGTAAAAAGAATACTATTCAAAAAGGGACAAAAAGTTAATAAATGTGGAATACTAACTTTATACCTAAAATGTAAAATACGTGAGTTCTTTGATTCCTAAATTCTTCCAACAGAAATTCAAATAATGTAAAATATTAGCATGTTTAAGCTATAATCTATTACCATGTTAATTTCAAAACAGCATATTAGTAATCTGATCTTTAATATTAGTTGTTATCAAATTATAGTTTTTTTTTAATTTCCTATGAAATTATGTCCATTTTTGAATACTGAATATCTCGGCTCCTAGGAATACAGTGATTGTTTTCCTTCCACTCTTTTGTATTTTCCAAATTTCAATTTAATAATCATAAACTAATTTGATGATGAAATGAAATTTGTAAAAGAATAAATGTCAATGTTAGAAGATAATTAACAAAATTATCTATCGAGTATGATATATAATACAAGGAAATTAACATAAGAGTTTATCGTGGTGACAAGGAAAATAGGTGAGATATCTTTTCCATCACAACATAAAAGTATATGTTAGTAAATATTCATATTGGAAAGGAATGTATTCTATGACCTACCAATTACTATGTCCCAGTCATGGCATTACTCTTATTGTAAAAGAAAGCATGGACAAGCACCAATTTTGGGGTCATAAAAAGTTGGAAATAACATAAGCATATAGTAAAAAGTGATATCACATGTTAAAATAAACCTATATTCCATATATTAAAAATAATGACATGAATCTATATATGATGACAGGAAAAGAGCTCCAAAATGCATTATTGATTGAAAACGCAAATTGCAGAACAATATATAGAGTATTATGCTATTTATATGGATAAAAAATACTTGCACAGTTTAATCCCTGAATATTGCACAGCAAAAGGACTGTAAATACATTGATGAATTCCCTGCTATTAGTACCTCTGGAAGAGGGAATAATATTGCAGGATGGGAGGACAGTCAGTGGATATTTTGGGTTTAATTGCAATGCTTTTGTTTTTATAATATGGATGTATTAGTATATTACTTGTGTAATTAAACTTTAATTTTTTTTAGATTTTCTTCTCTACCCTCATACACTTGCATGCATATCTATGCAAATAAAAAAAATCCACCTTTATTGGAGATTTGTGACTGGCATTTTTCTAAGCATTTTGTCATGTGTCATACATTATATCATGTAAACTTATCATTAATGTTACAATGCTAATAATATTTTTCCCAGATGATGAACCCAAGCCTCAGATGAATCAGGTACTTTGCACAAATTCACCAACCCCATAAGGGTTACAATCAAAATTTGAAATCAGATATATGACTCAGATTCCACAGTCTTAACCAAAATATTATTTTACAAATCCCCTTGTAGAAGTGTGTATATATCTACATGCAAGTCTGCACACACACACACATCCCTGCTGTCCAGCCTCTTCTGCCCCTGACACTTGAGTGCACAGGTCATTGGTATCTTCTCTCCATAACGTTCCATCCTCCACAGAAATGTGTTTGCTCAAGGGATGATTTGAGGGGAAAACCTTACAACATTAGTTGTTTTGTAAAAAAAATCTGAGCAGGTTTTTTATTTTTTATTTTGTTTTCCTGATTACACCTCTCCTTTTAAAAGTGTGCAAGGTGGCATTAATATCTATTTCTTTCCATACTGTTCCATTCATTAGTTTCATTAGGATTAGTGAATTCTACTTGGTCTTTGCCCAATCCATTAATATTATTTTCCCTTCACTTAAAAACAAAAAAACTTGTTTTCCAAATGGCTTTGGGGTGGTAGTAGGCTTTGCTGATGGCTAGAGGAACCTCTTCATGCCAGTACTTGGTTGAGTAATTGGTCCTTGTCTGTATGATCAAGAAGGTGAATGTTCTTAGTAAACCCAGAGGGGATTAGTCCATCAGCAGTTTTCGCTATCTAAATTGAGACAAGATTCAGGCTTAACCTCGAATGCCAGAGCATTTGCTCTTCTGGTCTCTCCCTTCTCCTCCTTATTATCATGACAGTTTGTTTGTTTGTTTGTTTGTTTGTTTGTTTGTTTGTTTAGTAGAGACAGGGTTACACCCTGTTAGCCAGAATGGTCTCGATCTCCTGACCTCATGATCCACCTACCCTAGCCTCCCAAGGTGCTGGGATTACAGGCATGAGCCACTGTGCCCATATTATGACACTTTAAAAGCCAAATTGCTGATAATAAATTTGCTTGCTGAGAACATAGAAAGTTAAATGGCTTGAGAGGGTTGTACATTTTTCTTTAAATCTAAATAACCACCATGAAAATCCCAACCTCCCAACAAAAATCACCTCTCTGTTGATTGGATTTTACCTGCATTCAGTTTTAACATCTCTCTCCTCTGGAAGTGCTGACACTGTCCTCCTGGGGATTATTACTTCTTTAGACACATAATACCAGAGTCAAGTTGGAACTTTGATTATTTTTCTTATGGAAGTAGAAAGCATTGTGTCTCCTCCCTTTCTGCATGAATTTAATTAGAAAAACACGCAATCTCTCACTATTGGCCTACAGATTCTCTACCTTCTCAGCCTTGTGAGAAGCCTTATCACACTGAGAAAAATGGTTCTATTTGTTGTACCAAGGGGGTTCCTAAAGCATGGTAATAGAGGAGACACCTAGCGATCAAAGCAACTAATAATCAAATCCAAGCCGCAAACCAAGTCTTTCCACCAGCTATTCCTTTCATATCTAAATGTTGTCCTCTTCCTCGACAGCAGGATAAAAAATCAATTTCTAAGTGTAAAGACAGTAAACAAAATTCCAGGGATATGTAGTATATGTAAGTTTGAGTGAATGAAGTTAAAAGATTCCTGAATATCTAAAAATGTTTGAATTTAAAAATCAATACCAGACGGATCCAAGATGGCTGATCAGGAGCAGCTCAGGAATGCAGCTCTCAGCAAAAGTGCGGAAGGTGAGTGGATGCCGCATTTCCAGACGGATTTTTATTGCCCACAGACCATGAGATTCCCAGGCAGAGGAGCCCCATGGGTCGCCAGCATGGCTGTTTCGGCCTGTGCAGCTGTTTTGGCCAGTGCCCCAGCATGGCTGTTTTGGCCAGTGGGGATGTTTTGGCCGGAGCTGCTGTTTTGGCCAACACCCCGGCGCGGCAGTTCTCCGTACAAAATACACAGTTCTAGGCACCGTTTTAGCTGGTGATTGTAGCTTTGGGAAGACAGAGTCACCCATTGAACTGATACAAAAGGGGACTGAAACAGGGAGCCAGGCCAGGAAAGTCCCAGGCAAAAAAGTGCCATGAATCTCAGCGCGGCTGTTTCAGCCAGCGCAGGCGCAGTGGGTCACCACACAGGAAATCACACAGATCCCAGCGCCTTTTCAACAGGCAACTGGAACACCTAGGAGACAGTCGACTGTTCAACTAAAAAAAAAAAAAAAGCTCTAAGGCAGGGAGCCAGGTGATCAGGCTCGGCTGGTCCCATCCCCACACAAAAAAACAGCAATTGGAAATGCTCTGGGTTGAGAGTTTCACAGCAAGCACAGCTGAACCCAGGACCATCCAGCTCTGTGAGGGAGGGGCATCCACCATTACTGAGGCACTCCACCACTACAGAGGTAGTCCACCATTGCTAAGGCAGCCCACCATTGCCGAGGCAGCCCACCATTACACAGAGAGTCCGCCGCTACAGAGGTGGGCCGCCGTTGCCAAGGCAGTTCTAACTATACCCGTATAAACAGGACTGCAGGGAATTTCACACAGCAGTTGGGTGGAGCCCACAACAGCTCAGCAAAGCCTCTGCGGGCAGACAGTGACTAGGCTGACTCCTCACTGGGCAGGGAAGCCCTGAAAAAAGCCAGAAGCACAACAGAAACTCATAAATAAAGCCCTAACTCCCCAGGACAGAGCACCTGGGAAAAAAAGAGTGGGGGTTATGAGTTCTGCTGCAGCAGACTTAAACATACCTGCCCAGCAGCTCTGAATGAACAACAGAGCTCACAGCTCAGCACTTGAGCTCCTATAAAGGACAGACTGTCTCCTCAAGCAGCTCCCTGACCCCCATATATCCAAAGAGTCACCTTATAAAGGAGAGCTCAGACTGACATCAGGTTGGTATCCTTTAGGGAAAAAGATAGCAGAAGAAGAAACTGGCAGCAACCCTTATTGTTCTGCAGCCGCTGCAGGTGATCCCCAGGCAAGCAGGGCCTGGAATGGGCCTCAGCAGTCCTACAGCAGAGGGGCCTGACTGATTGAAGGAAAACTAAGAAACAGAAGGAAATAACTTCATCATTAACAAACTGGACATCCACTCAGAGACCCAATCTGAAAGTCAACAACTACAAAGGTGACAGGTGGATAAATACACAAAGATGGGAAGAAACCAGCACAAAAAGGATGAAAACACCCGAAACCAGAACACCTCTCCTCCTACAAGGGATCACTACTCCTCACCAGCAAGGGAACAAGGCTGGGTGGAGAATGAGGTGATGAAATGACAGAATCAGGCTTCAGAAGGTGGGTAATAAGAAACTTCTGTGAGCTAAAAGAACGTGTTCTAACCCAATGCAAAGAAACTAAGAACCTTGAAAAAATATATGATGAAATGCTAATGAGAGTAAACAACTTAGAGAGGAATATAAGTGAATTGATGGAGCTGAAAAACACAACATGAGAACTTTGTGAAGCATACACAAGTTTCAACAGCCGAATTGACCAAGCAGAAGAAAGGATATCAGAGGTTGAAGATCAACTCAATGAAATAAAATGAGAAGGCAAGATTAGAGAAAAAAGGGTAAAAAGGAATGAACAAAGTCAACAAGAAATATGGGACTATGTGAAAAGACGTAATCTACATTTGATAGGTGTACCTGAATGTGAAGGAGAGAATGAATCCAAGCTGGAAAATACTCTTCAGGATATTATCCAGGAGAACTTCCCCAACCTAGCAAGGCAGGCCAATATTCAAGTCCAGGAAATACAGAGAACACCACAAAGATATTCCTCAAGAAGAGCAACCCCAAGGCACATAATCGTCAGATTCACCAGGGTTGAAATGAAGGAGAAAATGCTAAGGGCAGCCAGAGAGAAAGTTTGGGTTACCCACAAAGGGAAGCCCATCAGACTCACAGGAGATCTCTCAGCAGAAACCCTACAAGCCAGAAGAGAGTGGGGGCCAATATACAACATCCTTAAAGAAAAAAAATTTCAACCCAGAATTTCATATCCAGCCAAACTAAGCTTCATAAGCGAAGGAAAAATAAAATCCTTTACGAACAAGCAAGTACTCAGAGATTTCATCACCACCAGGCCTGCTTTACAAGAGCTCCTGAAAGAGGCACTAAACATAGAAAGGAACAACCAGTACCAGCCACTCCAAAAACATAGCAAATGGTAAAGAGCATCAACACAATGAAGAAACTGCATCAACTAATGGGCAAAACAGCCAGCTAGCATCAAAATGGCAGGATCAAATTCACACATAACAATATTAACCCTAAATGCAAATGGGCTAAATGCCCCAATCAAAAGACAAAGACTGGCAAATTGGATAAAAAGCCAAAACCCATCAGTGTGCTGTATCCAGGAAACCCATCTCACAGGCAAGGACACACAAAGGCTCAAAATAAAGGGATGGAGGAAGACTTATCAAGCAAATGGAGAGCAAAAAAAAAAGCAGGAGTTGCAATTCTCATCTCTGATAAAATAGACATTAAACCAACAAAGATCAAAAGAGACAAAGAAAGACATTACATAATGGTAAAAGGATCAATGCAACAAGAAGAGCTAATGATCCTAAATATATACGCACCCAATACAGGAGCACCCAGATACATAAAGCAAGTTCTTAATGACTTACAAAGAGACTTAGACTCCCACACAATAATAGTGGGAGACTTTAACACCCCATTGTCAATATTAGACAGATCAACCAGACAGAAAATTAACAAGGATATCCAGGACTTGAACTCAGACCTGGACCAAGCAAACCTAATGGACGTTTACAGAACTCTCCACCCCAAATCCGCAGAATATATATTCTTCTCAGCACCACATCACATCTACTCTAAAATTGACCACGTAATTGGAAGTAAATCACTCCTCAGCAAATGCAAAAGAATGGAAATCATAACAAACAGTCTCTCAGACCACAGTGCAATAAAGTTAGAACTCAGAATTCAGAAACTAACTCAGAACCACACAGCTTCATGGAAACTGAACAACTGGCTCTTGAATGTTGACTGGATAAACAATGAAATGAAGGCAGAAATAAAGATGTTCTTCGAAACCAACGAGAATGAAGACACAACATATCAGAATCTCTGGGACACATTTAAAGCAGTCTCTAGAGGAAAATACATAGCAATAAATGCCCACATGAGAAGCAAGGAGAGATCTAAAATCGACACTGTATCGTCAACATTGAAAGAGCTAGATGAGCAAGACCAAAAAGACTCAAAACCTAGCAGAAGGCAAGAAATACTAAGATCAGGGCAGAACTGAAGGAGATAGAGACACAAAAAAGCCTTCAAAAAAATCAGTAAATCCAGGAGCTGGTTTTTCGAAAAGATCAACAAAATAGACTACTAGCCAGATTAATAAAAAAGAAAAGAGAGAATAATCAAATAGATGCAATAAAAAATGATAAAGGGGTAATCACCACAGATTCCACAAAAATACAAACCATCATCAGAGATTATTGCAAACATCTCTATGCACTTAAACTAGTAAACCTGGAGGAAATGGATAAATTCCTGGACACTTGCATCCTCCCAAGTCTAAACCAGGAAGAAGCCGAAACCATGAATAGACCAATAACAAGGTCTGAAGTCGAGGCAGCAATTAAGAGCCTACCACCCAAAAAAAGCCCAGGTCCAGACAGATTCACAGCCGAATTCCACCAGACATACAAAGAGGAGCTGGTACCATTCCTTATGAAACTATTCCAAACAATCCAAAAAGAGGGGATCCTTCTCAAATCATTTTATGAGACCAACATCATCCTGATACCAAAACCTGGCAGAGACTCAGCAAGAAAAGAAAACTTCAGGCCAATAGCCATGATGAACATGGATGCAAAAATCTTCAATAAAATACTGGCAAACCTATTGCAACAGCACATCAAAAACCTTATCCACCATGATCAAGTAGGCTTCATCCCAGGGATGAAAGGCTGGTTCAACAGACACAAGTCTATAAATGTAATTCACCACATAAACAGAACCAAAGACAAAAACAACATGATTATCCCAATGCAGAGAAGGCCTTTGACAAAATTCAACAGCCCTTTATGCTAAAAACCCTCAATAAATTAGGTATTGATGGAACGTATCTTAAAATAATAAAAGCTATTATGACAAACCTATAGCTAATATCATACTGAATGGGCAAAAACTGGAAGCATTACCTTTGAAATCTGGCACTGACAAGGATGCCCTCTCTCACCACTCCTATTAAATATAGTATTGGAAGTTCTAGCCAGAGCAATCAGGCAAGAAAAAGAAATAAAGGGTATTCAAATAGGAAAGGAGGAAGTCAAATTGTCTCTATTTGCAGATGACATGATTGTATATCTAGAAGACCCCATCGTCTCAGCCCAAAATCTCCTGAAACTGATAAGCAACTTCAGCAAAGTCTCAGGATACAAAATCAATGTGCAAAAATCACGAGCATTCCTATACACCAATAACAGAATTAAAGAGAGCCACATCAAGAACGAACTGCCATTCACAATTGCCACAAAGAGAATAAAATACCTGGGAATACAACTAACAAAGGATGTAAAGGACCTCTTCAAGGAGAACTACAAACCACTGCTCAACGAAATAAGAGAGGACACAAACAGATGAAGAAACATTCCATGTTCGTGGTTAGGAAGAATCAATATTGTGAAAATGGCCATACTGTCCAAAGTAATTTACAGATTCAATATGCTATCCCCATCAAGCTATCAATGACCTTCTTCGCAGAACTGGAAAAAATCACCTTAAACTTCATATGGAATCAAAAGAGAGCCCACATAGCCAAGTCAATTCTAAGCAAAAAAAAAAAACCAAAAAAACAAAAAAAAAACAAAGTGGGAGGCATCACACTGTTGGACTTCAAACTATACTACAAGGCTACAGTAATCAAAACAGCATGGTACTGGTACCAAAACAGAGATATAGACCAATGGAACAGAACAGAGGCCTCGGAGGCAACACCACACATCTACAACCATCCAATCTTTGACAAACCTAACAAAAACAAGTAATGGGGAAAGGAGTCCCTATTTAATAAATGGTGTTGGGAAAACTGGCTAGCCATGTGCAGAAAGCAGAAACTGGACCCCTTCCTGACACCTTACACTAAAATTAACTCCAGATGTATTAAAGACTTAAACATAAGACCTAACACCATAAAAACCCTAGAAGAAAACCTAGGCAAAACCATTCAGGACATAGGCATAGGCAAGGACTTCATGACCAAAACACCGAAAACATTGGCAACAAAAGCCAAAATAGACAAATGGGACCTAATCAAACTCCACAGCTTCTGTACAGCAAAAGAAACAGTCATTAGAGTGAATTGGCAACCAACAGAATGGGAAAAAATTTTTGCAATCTACCCATCTGACAAAGGGCTGATATCCAGAATCTACAAAGAACTAAAACAGATTTACAAGAAAAAAACAAGCCCATTCAAAAGTGGGCAAAGGACATGAAGAGACACTTTACAAAAGAAGACATATATGAGGCCAACAAGCATATGAAAAAAATGCTCATCATCACTGGTCATTAGAGAAATGCAAATCAAAACTACATTGAGATACCACCCCATGCCAGTTAGAATGGTGATCATTAAAAAATCTGGAGACAACAGATGCTGGAGAGGATGTGGAGAAATAGGAACACTTTTACACTGTTGGTGGGAGTGTAAATTAGTTCAACCATTGTGGAAGACAGTGTGGCAATTCCTCAAGGACCTAGACATAGAAATTCCTTTTGACCCAGCAATCCCATTACTGGGTATATATCCAAAGGATTATAAATCATTCTACTATAAGGACACATGCACACGAATGTTCATTGCAGCACTGTTTACAATAGCAAAGATGTGGAACCAACCCAAATGCCCATCAATGATAGACTGGACAGGGAAAATGTGGCACATATACA